>NC_084837.1:90902628-92280759 GCF_033115175.1 Lepus europaeus | reverse complement strand
GAATTAGGCATACACAACACGCGGGTTTACTGTACCCTGAGTGTAGGATAGCCAGCTTACGGGTGTTCTGTACCACGGATATCGAGAGACACAGTTTCCAGGAGTCCTGCAGCCTGAGTGGAGCACACGATGCTTACGGGGAATTCTGTAACCTGCATGTAGAGAGACGCAGTTTACCGGAGTTCTGTATCTGAGTGCTGAGAGCAGTGGTTTCCAAGAGGTCTGTAGCCTGGCAATAGGCATACGCAGTGCATGGGATTTCTGAAGCCTGAGTGTAGGAGACGCAGCTTACGGGAGCTCTGTTACCTGGATGCAGATCGACGCAGTTTCCAGGAGTTCTCTGTCCTTGGTGTAGAGAGGAGCTCTTTCCTGGAGTTCTGTAGCTTAGAAGTAGGTATTCGCTATATGCGGGTTTTTTTGTATGCTGAGTGTGTGTAGCAGACGCAACTTTCGGGATTTCTGTAAAATGGATGTAGAGCGGCGCGGTTTCCAGGAGTTCTCTATCCTTTGTGTAGAGAGGAGCTAGCTGTTTCCTGGAGTTCTGTAGACTGTAATTAGGCACTCGCTATATGTGCGTTGTCTGTATCCTGAGTGTAGGAGTTGCAACTTATGTGAGGTCTGTAACCTAAGTGTCGAGAGATGCAGTGTCCAGGAGTTCTGTAGGTTGAATGTACAGAGAAGCTGTTTCCCGGAGTTCTGCAGCCTGGGAGTAGGCATGCGCTGTATATGGGATTCCTATGGCCTGAGTGTATCAGACGCAGCTTACGGGAGTTCTGTAACCTAGACGTACAGAGATGCAGTTTACTGGAGTTCTGCATCCTGGGCATAGAGAGAAGTTGCTTACGGGAGTTCTGAAGCCTGGGAGTAGGCTTTCGCCATATGCGGGTTTTCTGTATCCTGAGTGCAGCAGATGCAGCCTACGGTAGTTCTGCCACCTGAACGTAGTGAGAAGCATTTTACCGGAGGTCTGTATCCTTGTGTAGAGAGAAGCAGTTTACAAGAGATCTGGGATTGAATTAGCCACAGTAAAACCAGATATTTCTGGTTGGAGCCAGCGATATCCATACAAGTTGCTGTGGAAATCGGGTGGATTTGACAGAGACAATCACAGTCAAATGGGTTTTTGGAGAAAAGTGAAAGCGTTCTCTTCGGCAAGTGGCTTCCATTTCATGTCACAAACACCAATATCCTGCTGAACGCTTTTGCTGTAGATTTCTACCTAGAAATCTCAAATTGGTAGGGCTTTTGTATCTATTTCCCTCAGTTCTGGATGCAAGCAAAAAAAAAAAAATATGTGGCATCCTGCCAGTCATTCAAAACCGTGAAATCCATAGAGAATGTCCAGAAACATGCCTAGAAACACAGAGGCTGTAGCAAGATCTGGGATTGAGTTAGCCAGAACAGAAGCAGATAGATCTGGTTGCATCCAGCCAATCCTCACCAAATGCTGTGGAATTTGGTAGGATGTCACCCATACCATCACAGTCAAATGGGTTTTTGAGAAAAGTGAAAGCCTTCTCTTCAGCAAGTGGCTTCCATTTCATGGTCACAAACACAAATATCCTGTTGGCCACTGTTGCTGTACATTTTTACCTGAAGCATTCGAAATGGTTGGGTTTGTGTATCCAGTTCCCTCAAAGCCATTCGCCAGCCTGAAAACAAAATGGACATCCTGCATCTCATCCAAAACACTGAAATCCATGGAGAATGTCCAGTCAAACGCCAACAAACACAGAACCTCTAGCAAGATCTAGGACTGAGTTAGCCACAACAGAACTGGATATTTCCGTAGGATCCAGCCACATCAGGACAAATTGCTGTGGAATTCGGGTGGATTTTTCCCAGAAAATCACAGTCAAATTCATTTTTGAGACAAATAAAAGCCTTCTGTTCAGACAGTGGCTTCCATTTCATCTTCCGAAGCCCAATTGCCCTGTTTGCCGCGTTGCTGTAGATTTCTACCTAGAAACTCAATTTGGTAGGGGTTTTGTGTCCAGTTCCCTCAATTCCATTCTTTAGCATGAAATCCAAATGGGGCATTCTGCAAGATAACTCAAAGCAGTGAAATCCATGGAGAATGTCCAGGAAAACGACAAGAAACACGGAGGATGTAGAAAGCTCTGCGATTGAGCTAGCCACAACGGAACTGGATATTTGCGGTTGGATCCAGCCATATCCAGACAAAGCGCTACGGACTTCAGGTGGATTTGACCCAGACAATCCAGTCAAACTGGCTTTGGAGGAAAGGAAAAGCCTTCTTCTCTCTTTGGCAAGTGGCTTCCATTCCATGTTCACACACTCAAGTATCCTGCTGACCACTATTGCTGTAGATTTCCACCTAGAAATCTTGAACTGCTAAGGGTTTTGTATCTATTTCGCTCAGTTCTGGATGCCAGCATGAAAACAAAATGGGGCATCCTGCCAGTCATTCAAAACCGTGAAAACCATGGACAATGTCCAGAAACACGCCAACAAACACAGAGGCTGTAGCAAGATCTGGGATTGAGTTAGCCACAACAGAAGCAGATAGATCTGGTTGCATCCAGCCATATTCTCACCAAATGCTGTGGAATTTGGTAGGATGTCACCCATAGCATCACAGTCAAACGGGTTTTGGAGAAAAGTGAAAGCCTTCTCTTTTGCAAGTGGCTTCCATTTCATGGTCACAAACACAAATATCCTGCTGAACGCTGTTGCTGTAGATTTCTACCTAGAAATCTCAAATTGGTAGGGCTTTTGTATCTATTTCCCTCAGTTCTGGATGCCAGCATGAAAACAAAATGGGGCATCCTGCCAGTCATTCAAAACCGTGAAATCCATAGAGAATGTCCAGAAACATGCCTAGAAACACAGAGGCTGTAGCAAGATCTGGGATTGAGTTAGCCAGAACAGAAGCAGATAGATCTGGTTGCATCCAGCCAATCCTCACCAAATGCTGTGGAATTTGGTAGGATGTCACCCATACCATCACAGTCAAATGGGTTTTTGAGAAAAGTGAAAGCCTTATCTTGGGCAAGTGGCTTCCATTTCATGGTCACAAACACAAATATCCTGTTGGCCACTGTTGCTGTACATTTTTACCTGAAGCATTCAAAATGGTTGGGTTTGTGTATCCAGTTCCCTCAAAGCCATTCGCCAGCCTGAAAACAAAATGGACATCCTGCATCTCATCCAAAACACTGAAATCCATGGAGAATGTCCAGTCAAACGCCAACAAACACAGAACCTCTAGCAAGATCTAGGACTGAGTTAGCCACAACAGAACTGGATATTTCCGTAGGATCCAGCCACATCAGGACAAATTGCTGTGGAATTCGGGTGGATTTTTCCCAGAAAATCACAGTCAAATTCATTTTTGAGACAAATAAAAGCCTTCTGTTCAGACAGTGGCTTCCATTTCATCTTCCGAAGCCCAATTGCCCTGTTTGCCGCGTTGCTGTAGATTTCTACCTAGAAACTCAATTTGGTAGGGGTTTTGTGTCCAGTTCCCTCAATTCCATTCTTTAGCATGAAATCCAAATGGGGCATTCTGCAAGATAACTCAAAGCAGTGAAATCCATGGAGAATGTCCAGGAAAACGACAAGAAACACGGAGGATGTAGAAAGCTCTGCGATTGAGCTAGCCACAACAGAACCGGATATTTGCGGTTGGATCCAGCCATATCTAGACAAAGTGCTACGGACTTCAGGTGGATTTGACCCAGACAATCCAGTCAAACTGGCTTTGGAGGAAAGGAAAAGCCTTCTTCTCTCTTTGGCAAGTGGCTTCCATTCCATGTTCACACACACAAGTATCCTGCTGACAGCTGTTGCTGTGGATTTCTACCTAGAAAACTCAGATTCCTTTGGTTTTTGTATCCAGTTGCCTCAATTCCATATGCCAGAAAGAAAACAAAATGGCGCATTCGGCAATTCATTGAAAACAGTGAAATCCAGGGAGATTGTCAAGAAAAACTCCAACAACCACAGAGGCTGCGGCAAGATCTGGGATTGAGTTAGCCACAGAAAAACCCAATATTTCTGGTTGGAGCCAGCCATATCCAGACAAATTGCTGTGGAAATCGGGTGGATTTGACAGAGACAATCACAGTCAAACGGGTTTTGGAGAAAAGTGAAAGCCTTCTCTTTTGCAAGTGGCTTCCATTTCATGGTCACAAACACAAATATCCTGCTGAACGCTGTTGCTGTAGATTTCTACCTAGAAATCTCAAATTGGTAGGGCTTTTGTATCTATTTCCCTCAGTTCTGGATGCCAGCATGAAAACAAAATGGGGCATCCTGCCAGTCATTCAAAACCGTGAAATCCATGGAGAATGTCCAGAAACACGCCAACAAACACAGAGGCTGTAGCAAGATCTGGGATTGAGTTAGCCAAAATAAAACTGGATATGTCTGGCTGAATCTAACCATATCCGAACTAAGTGCTGTGGAATTCATGTGGATGTGACTCAGAAATTCATGTCAAAGTGGTCTTGGAGAAAAGAAAAAGCCTTATCTTGGGCAAGTGGCTTCCATTTCATGTTCACAATCATAGACATCCTGTTGGCAGCTGTTGGTGTAGATTTCTACATAGAAAACTTGGTAGGCTTTTTGTATCCAGTTCTTTCATTTCTGTTCATTAGCATGAAAATAAAATGAGACATCCTGCAATTCATTCAAAACAATGAAATCCATGGAGAATGTGAAGAAAAATACCTACAAACACAAAGGCTGTAGCATGATCTGGGATTGAGTTACACACAACAGATTCGGATATTTCTGGTTGGATCCAGCCATATCCAGAAAAAGTGCTGTGGAATTCAGGAGGATCTGACCCATAAAATCACAGTCAAACTGGTTCTGGAGAAAAGGAAAAGCCTTTTCTTTGGCAAGTGGCTTCCATTTCATTTCACAAACGCAAATATCATGTTGACTCCTGTTTCTATAGATTTCTACTGAGTAAACTCGAATTGGTAGGATTTTTGCATCCAGTTCACTCGATTCCATTTGTCTACATGAAAACTAAATGAGAAATCCTACAATTTATTTAAAATAGTGAAATCCATGGAAAATATACAGAAAAACACCAAAAAACACAGAGCCAGTAACAAGATCTGGGAGTGAGTTAACCACAACACATCTCAATATTTCTGCTTGGATTGATCTGTATCCGGACAAAGTGCTGTGGAATTTGATTAGATTTGATGCAGAAAATGACAAGTAAACTGGTTTTTGAGAAAAATAAAAGCCTTCTATTCAACCAGTGGCTTCCATTTCATGTTCATAAACAAAAATATCATGTTGGCCACTGTTTTGGAAATTTCCTTCTAGAAAATTCGAATTAGTAGGGTTTTGCTTCCAGTTCCCTCAATTCCATTTGCCAGCCTAAAAACAAAATGGGAAGTCCTGCAATTCATCAAAACTGTGAAATCCATGGAAAATGTCAAGAAAAACACCAACAAACACAGAAGCTGTAGCAAGATCTTGGATTGAGTTAGACACAACATAACTGGATATTTTTGGGCAGATCCAGCCAAATCTGGACAAAGTCTTGGAATTCAGGTGGATTGGACCCAATAAATCAAGTCAAACTTGTTTTGGAGAAAAGGAAAAGCCTTCTCTTCGACAAGTGGCTTTCATTTCATGTTCACAAACACAAATATCATGATGGCCGCTGTTGCTGTAGATTTCTATGTAAAAAATGAATTGGTAGGGTTTTTTTTAATCTATTTCCCTCATTTCTGTATGCCAGCAGGAAAACAAAATGGGGCATCCTGCCAGTCATTCAAAATAGTGAAATCCATGGAGAATGCCCAGATAAAATTCTGACAAACACAGAGGCTGTAGCAAGATCTGGGATTCAGTTAGCCACAAAAGAACTGGATATTTCTGGTTAAATCCAACCATATCCTGAAAAAGTACTGTGGAATTCAGGTGTATTTCACCTAGGCAATCACAGTCAAACTTTTGGAGAAAAGTAAAAGCCTTCTCATCAGCAAATGGCTTCCATTTCATGTTCACAAACACAAATATCATGTTGCTACTGTTGCTGTAGATTTCTACCTAGAAAACTCAAATTTGTAGCATTTTTGTATCCAGTTGCCTCAGTTCTATTCGCCAGCATGAAAACAAAAAGGGACATCCTACAATTCATTCAAAACAGTGAAATCCATGGAGAATGTCCAGAAAAACACCAACGAACACAGAGGCTGTAGCAAGATCTGGGATTGAGTTAGCCAAAACAGAACCAGATATTTCTGGTTAGATTCAGCCATACCTGGACAAAGTGCTGTGGAATTCGTGTGGATTGGACCCAGCAAATCACATCAAATGGCTTTCCCCCCATAACTTCCCTCCCACCCACAACCTTCCCATCTCCCAATCCATTTCCCAATCCATTCACATCAAGATTCATTTTCAATTATCTTTATATACAAAAGATCCATTTAGTATATATTAAGTAAAGATTTCCTCAGTTTGCACCCACACAGAATATAAAGTGTAAAGTACTGTTTGAGTACTAGTTATAGCATTAATTCAAATTGAACAACACATTAAGGACAAAGATACTACATGAGGAGTAAGTACACAGTGACTCCTGTTGTTGACTTAACAATTTGACACACTCTTGTTTATGGTGTCAGTAATCTCCCTAGGCTCTGGTCATGAGTTGCCAAGGCTGTGGAAGCCTTTTGAGTTCGAAGACTTCAATCTTATTTAGACAAAGTAATAGTCAAAGTGCAAGTTCTCTTCTCCCTTCAGAGAAAGGTATCTTCTTCTTTGATGGCCCGTTCTTTCTACTGGGATCTCACTCACAGACATCTTTCATTTAGGTCCTCTTTTTTGCCAGAATGTCTTGGCTTTCCATTCCTAGAATACTCTCATGGCTCTTCAGCCAGATCTGAATGCATTAAGGGCTGAATCTGAGGCCAGAGTGCTGGTTAGGACATCTGCCATTCTATGAGTCTGCTGTGTATCCCACTTCCCATGTTGGATCTTTCTCTCCCTTTTTGATTCTATCAGTTTGTATTAGCATACACTAGTCTTGTTTGTGTGATCCCTTTGGCAGACCTATCAGTATGATCAATTGTGAACTGAAATTGGTCACTTGGACTAGTGAGATAGCATTGGTGCATGCCACTTCGATGGGATTTCATTGGAATCCCCTGGCACATTTCTAACTCCACCTTTGGGGCAAGTCTGATTGAGCATTTCCCAAACTGTACATCTCCTCCCTCTCTTATTCCCAGTCTTATATTTGACAGAGATCACTTTTTAGTTAAATTTAAACACCTAAGAATAATTGTGTGTTAATTACAGATTTCAACCAATACTATTAAGTAGAACAAAAAACATACTAAAAGCAAAAAAGTATTAAATTGTACATCAACAGTCAGGACAAGGGCTGATCAAGTCACTGTTAATCATAGTGTCCATTTCACTTCAACAGGTTTCCTTTTTGGTGTTCGGTTAGTTGTCACCAATCAGGGAGAACATATGATATTTGTCCATTTGGGACTGGCTTAATTCACTCAGCATGATGTTTTCCAGATTCTTCCATTTTGTTGCAAATGAACAGATTTCATTGTTTTTTACTGCTGTATAGTGTTCTATAGAGTACATATCCCATAATTTCTTTATCCAGTCTTCTGTTGATGGGCATTTGGGTTGGTTACAGGCCTTAGCTATTGTGAATTAAGCTACAATAAACATTATGGTGTAGACAGTTCTTTTATTTGCCCATTTAATTTCTCTTGGGTAAATTCCAAGGAGTGGGATGGCTGGGTTGTATGATAGGGTTATATTCACATTTTGGAGGAATCTTCAGACTGACTTCCATAGTGGCTTTACCAGTTTGCATTCCCACCAACAGTGGGTTAGTGTCCCTTTTGCCCCACATCCTCTCCAGCATCTGTTGTTGTTAGATTTCTGAATGTGAGCCATTCTAACTGGGGTGAGGTGAAACCTCACTGTGGTTTTGATTTGCATTTCCCTGATGGCTAGTGATCCTGAACATTTTTTTCATGTATCTGTTGAACATTTGGATTTCCTCTTTTGAAAAATATCTATAGAGGTCCTTGGCCCATCTCTTAAGTGGGTTGTTTGTTCTGTTGTTGTGGATTTTCTTGATTTCTTTGTAGATTCTGGTTATCAATCCTTTATCTGTAGTATAGTTTGCAAATATTTTTTCCCATTCTGTCGGTTGCCTCTTCACTTTCCTGACTGTTTCTTTTGAAGTACAGAAGCTTCTCAATTTGATGCAATCCCCAATGTTAATTTTGGTTTTGACTGCATGTGCTTCCGGGGTCTTTTCCAAGAAGTCTTTGCCAGTACCTATACCTTGCAGGGTTTCTTCAATGCTCTCTAATAATTTGATGGTGTTGGGTCATAGATTTAAGTCTTTAAACCATGTTGAGTGGATCTTTGTGTAAGGTGTAAGGTAGGGGTCTTGCTTCATGCTTCTGCATGTGGAAATCCAATTTTCCCATCAGCATTTATTGAATAGCCTATCCTTACTCCAGGGATTGGTTTTGGATCCTTCATCAAATACAAGTTGAGTGTAGATGTTTGGATTGATTTCTGGTGTTTCTATTCTGTTCCATTAGTCTATCTATCTGTTTCTGTACCAGTACTATGCTGTTTTGATAACAACTGCCCTATAGTATATCCTGACTTCTCTTCAGCAAGAGGCTTCCAATTCATGTTCACTAACACAAATATACTATTGGCTGCTGTTGCTGTAGATTTCTACTTAGAAAACTCAATTCATAGGGCTTTTATATCCAGTTCCCTCAATTCCGTTTGACAGCATGAAAACAAAATTGGAATTCCTGCAATTCATTCCAAACAGTGAAATCCATGGAGAATGTCCAGAAAAATTCCAACAAACACAGAGGTTTTAGCAAGATCTGGGAAAGAGTTAGCCTCAACAGAACCAGATATTTCTGGTTGGATTCAGCCATATCTGGACAAGATGCTGTGGAATTCACGTGGATGTGACTCAGAAATTCATGTCAAAGTGGTTTTGGAGAAAAGAAAAAGCCTTATCTTGGGCAAGTGGCTTCCATTTCATGTTCAAACGGAAATATTCTGTTGGCCAAATTTGATGTAGATTTCTACCTACAAAACTCAAATTGGTAGTGTTTCTGTATCCAGTTCCCTCAATTCTGTATGCCAGCATCAAATCAAAATGGAACATCCTGAATTTCATTCAAAACCATGAAATCCATAGAGAATGTCCAGAAAACATCAACAAACACAAAGACTGTAGCATGATCTGGGATTGAGTTAGACACAATAGAAATGGATATTTCTGGTTGGCTCTAGCCAAGTCAATCAAAGTGCTGTGGAATTCAGGAGAATCTGACCTAGAAAATCACAGTCAAACTGGATTTCGAGACAAGGAAAAGCCTTCTCTTTGGCAAGTATCTTGCATTTCATGTTCACAAATACAAATATCCTGTTGACCGCTGTTGCTGTAGATTTCTACCTAGAAAACTTGAATTGCTAAGGTTTTGTATCCAGTTCCCTCAATTCTAATCACCAGCATGAAAACAAAATGGAACATCCTACAATTCATTCAAAATAGTGAAATCCATGGAGATTGTCCAGAAAAATGCCAACAAACACAGAGGCTGCAGAAAGATCTGGGATTGAGTTAGCCACAACAGAACTGGGTATTTCACATTGGATCCAAGAATATCCAGACAATGTGCTGTGAAATTCTGGCCGTTTGACTCAGAAAATCACAGACAAAAAGGCTTTTGAGGAAAGGAAAAGCCTGCTCTTCGGCAAGTGAAGTTGCTTCCACTACATTTTCACAAACACAAGTGTCATGTTGGCTGATGTTGCTGTAGATTTCTACCTAGAAAACCTGAACTGGTAGGTTTTCTGTATCCAGTTCCCTCAATTCTGTAGGCCACCATGTAATCACAATGGGACATCCCACAATTAACTCAAAATAATGAAATCCATGGAGAATGTCCAGACAAATGCCAACAAACACATAGCCTGTAGCATGATCTGAGATTGAGTTAGCCACAACAAAATTGGATATTTCTGGTTGGGTCCAATCATGTCCAGATAATTGCTGTGGAATTAAGGTGGATTTGACCGAGACAATCACAGTTAAACTGGTTTTGGAGAAAACCATGTTGGGTGCTGTTGCTATAGATTTCTATGCAGAAACTCGAATTAGTAGGGTTTTGGAATCCAGTTCCCTCAATTCCATTCACCAGCATGAAAAACAAAATGGGACATCCTACAATTCATTTCAAACATGAAATCCATGGAGAATGTCCAGACAAATGCCAACAAACACAGAGGCTATAGCAAGAACTGTGATTGGGTTAGCTACAACAGAACCGGATATTTCTGGTTGGTTCCAGGTATTCCTGACAAACTGATGTGGAATTCAAGTGGATCTGACCCAGAAAATCATGTAAAATTTGTTTTGGAGCAAAGTAAAAGCCTTCCATTTCGCAAATGACTTCCATTTCAGGTTAACAAACACAAATATGTTGGCCGGTGTAGCTGCAATTTTCTACCTAGAAATCTCAAATTGCTAGGATTTTTGTATCCAGTTCCCTCAATTTTGTTCACCACCATGAAAAGAAAACGGGACATTCTACAATTCATTAAAACAGTGAAATACATGGAGAATGTCCAGACAAATCTAACAAACACGAAGGCTGAAGCAAGATCTGGAATTGAGTTTACCACAATAGAACCGGATATTTCTGGTTGGATCCAGCCATATCTGTACAAAGCACTGTGGAATTCAGGTAGATTTGACCCAGACAATCACAGTCAAATGGGTTTTGGAGAAAATTAAAAGCCTTCTCTTCGGCAAGTGGCTACTATTTCATGTTCACAAACACAAATACCCTGTTGCTCACTGTTGCTGTAGATTTCTACCTAGAAAACTCGAATTGGTAGGATTTCTATATTCAGTTCCCTCAATCTGTTCCCCAGCATGAAAACAAAATGGGACATCCTACAATTGATTCAAAACAGAGAAATCCATGGAGAATGTCCAGACAAATGGCAACAAACACAGAGGCTGTAGTAAGATCTGGGATTGAGTTAGACACACAGAACCGGATATTTCTGGTTGGATCCAGCCTTATCCAGTCAAAGTGCTGAGGAATTCCGGTGGAATTGACCCAGACAATCACAGTCAAACTGGTTTTGGAGAAATGTAAAAGCAAGTGAAGTTGCTTCCATTTCATGTTCACAAATACAAATATCCTTTAGGCTGCTGTTTCTATACATTTCTACCTAGAACTGAATTGGTAGGGTTTCTGTATCCACTTCCCTTCATTCCATTCACCAGTATGAAAATAACATGGGAATCCTACAATTCATTCAAAACTGTAAAATCCATGGATCCAGCCATATCCTGACATAGTGCTGTGGAATTCGGGTGGAATTGACCAAGACATTTACAGTCAAACTGGTTTTAGAGAAAAGTCAAAAGCCTTCTATACGGCAAGTGGCTTCCATTTCATGTTCACAAACCCAAATATGTTGGCCACTGTTGCTCTAGATTTCTACTAGAAAACTCGAATTGGAAGGGTTCTGTATCCAGTTCCCTCAACTCCATTCGCCAGCATGAAAACAAAATGGGACATCCTACAATTGATTCCACAGAGAATGTCCAGAAAAATGCCAACAAGCACAGAGTCTGCAGCAAGATATGGGATTGAGGTAGCCACAACAAAACCAGATATTTCCAGTTTGATCCAGCCATATTTGGACAAAGTGCTGTGGAATTCTGGTGGATTTGACCCAGAAAATCACAGTCAAACTGGATTTTGAGAAAAGCAAAAGCCTTCTCTTCGGCATGTGGCTTTGCTTTATGTTCACAAACACAAATATCATATTGGCACTATGGCTACAGATTTCTACAAAGAAAACTCCAATTCATAGGACTGTTGTGTGCAGTTCCATCAATTCTGTTAACAAGCATGAAAACAAAATGGGACATTCTGCAATTCATTCAAAGCACTTCAGTCCATGGAGAATGTCCAGACAAATGCCAACAAATACAAAGGATGTAGAAAGATGTGGTATTGAGTTAACCACAAGAGAACCAGATATTTCTGGTTGGATCCAGCCATTGCTGGACAAAGGACTGTGGAATTTGGCTAGATTGGACCCACAAAATCACAGTCAAACTGGTTTTGGAAAAAGATAAAGCCATCTCTTCGGCAAGTGGCTTCCATTTCATGTTCACAAACACTCATATCATGTTGGCCTCTGTCGCTGGTAGATTTCTACCTAGAAAACTCAAATTGATATGGTCTGCATCCAGCTCCCTGAATTCCATTCACCAGCATGAAAACAAATGTGGATACAATACATTCAGAACTGTGAAATCCATGGAGAATGTCCAGAAAAAAGCCAACAAACACAGAGTCCATAGCATGATGTGGGATTGAGGTAGCCACAACAGAACCGGATATTTCTGGGTGGATCCAGCCATATGCAGACAAAGTGCTGTGGAATTCAGGTGGATTAGACCCAGAAAATCACAGTTAACCTGGTTTCAGGGAAAAGTAAGAGCCTTCTCTTCAGCAAGTGTCTTCCATTTCATTTTCACAAACACAAATATCATGTTGGCCACTGTCGCTGCAGATTTCTACCTAGACAACACGAATTGGCATGGTTTTAGTATCGAGTTCCCTCAATTCCATTTTGCAGCATGAAAACAATATGGGAAATCCTGCAATGCATTTAAATTGTAAAATCCATGAAATATGTCCAGAAAAACACCAAAAAATAAAGAGGACATAGCAAGATTTGGAATACAGGTAGCCACAACAGAACTGGATATTTCTGGATGCATCTGGTCATATCTGGACAAAGTGCTGTGGAATATGGGTGGACTTGACCCACAAATTCACAGTCATACTGGTTTGGAGAAAAGTAAAAGCCTTTCTTCAGCAAGTGGCTTCCATTTCATGTTCAAAACCACAAATATCATGTTGGCCACTGTTGCTGTAGATTTCTACCTAGAAAACTTGAATTGGTATGGTTTCTGTATCCAGTTCCCTCAATTCTGTCCCCCAACATGAAAACAAGGATCTGAAACCAATGCCTGGAGTAAGGACAGTCTTTTCAACAAATAGTGCTGGGAAAACTGGATTTCCTCATGCAGAAGCATGAAGCAAGACCCCTACCTTACACCTTACACAAAGATCCACTCAACATGGTTTAAAGACTTAAATCTATGACCCAACACTATCAAATTATTAGAGAGCATTGAAGAAACCCTGCAAGGTATAGGTACTGACAAAGACTTCTTGGATAAGTCTATGGAGGCACAGGTAGTCAAAGCCAAAATTAACAATTGGGATTGCATCAAATTGAGAAGCTTCTGTACTGCAAAAGAAACAGTCAGGAAAGTGAAGAGGCAACCGACAGAATGGGAAAAATATTTGCAAACTATGAAACAGATACAGGATTAATAACCAGAATCTACAAAGAAATCAAGAAAATCCACAACAAAACAATCTATTTAAGGGATGAGTCAAAGACCTCTATAGACATTTTTCAAAAGAGGAAATCCAAATGTTCAACAGATACATGAAAAAAATGTTCAGGATCACTAGCCATCAGGGAAATGCAAATCAAAACCACAGTGAGGTTTCACCTCACCCCAGTTAGAATGGCTCACATGCAGAAATATAACAACAACAGATGCTGGAGAGGATGTGGGGCAAAAGGGACACTAACCCACTGTTGGTGGGAATGCAAACTGGTAAAGCCACTATGGAAGTCAGTCTGAAGATTCCTCCAAAATGTGAATATAACCCTATCATACAACCCAGCCATCCCACTCCTTGGAATTTACCCAAGAGAAATTAAATGGGCAAATAAAAGAACTGTCTACACCATAATGTTTATTGTAGCTTAATTCACAATAGCTAAGGCCTGTAACCAACCCAAATGCCCATCAACAGAAGACTGGATAAAGAAATTATGGGATATGTACTCTATAGAACACTATACAGCAGTAAAAAACAATGAAATCTGTTCATTTGCAACAAAATGGAAGAATCTGGAAAACATCATGCTGAGTGAATTAAGCCAGTCCCAAATGGACAAATATCATATGTTCTCCCTGATTGGTGACAACTAACCGAACACCAAAAAGGAAACCTGTTGAAGTGAAATGGACACTATGATTAACAGTGACTTGATCAGCCCTTGTCCTGACTGTTGATGTACAATTTAATACTTTTTTGCTTTTAGTATGTTTTTTGTTCTACTTAATAGTATTGGTTGAAATCTGTAATTAACACACAATTATTCTTAGGTGTTTAAATTTAACTAAAAAGTGATCTCTGTCAAATATAAGACTGGGAATAAGAGAGGGAGGAGATGTACAGTTTGGGAAATGCTCAATCAGACTTGCCCCAAAGGTGGAGTTAGAAATGTGCCAGGGGATTCCAATGCAATCCCATCGAAGTGGCATGTACCAATGCCATCTCACTAGTCCAAGTGACCAATTTCAGTTCACAATTGACAATAATGAAAGGATTAAGAGGCTGGTACTGCAGCTCAATAGGCTAATCCTCCACCTGCAGCACTGGCACCCTGGGTTCTTGTCTCAGTCGGGGCGCTGGATTCTGTCCTGGTTGCTCCTCTTCCAGTCCAGCTCTCTGTTGTGGCCTGGGAAGGCAGTGGATAATGGCCCAAGTTCTTGGGCCCTACACCTGCATGGGAGACCAGGAGAAGCACCTGACTACTGGATTTGGATCAGCGTGGTGTGCCGGCCACAGCATGCCAGCCACAGCGACCACTGAGGGGTGAACCAATGGAAAAAGGAAGACCTTTCTCTCTCTCTCTCTCTCACTGTCCACTCTGCCTGTCAAAAAAAAAAAGGAAAAAAAAGAAAAGATTAAGAGTTAAAGAGATCACATAAACAAGACTAATGTCAGCTAATATTAACTGAAAGAATTAAAAAGGTGAGAACAATCCAACATGGAAGCGGGATACACAGGAGACCCATAGAATGGCAGATGTCCTAAATAGCACTCTGTCCTCAGAATCACCCTTAAGGCATTTGGATCTGGCTGAAGAGCCCATGAGAGTATTATAGGCATGGAAAGCCAATACACTGGCAAAAAAAAAAAAACTAAATGAAAGATTTCTGTGACTGACATCCCAGTGGAAAGAAGGGGCCATCAAAGAAGGAAGTACATTTCTCTGAAGGGAGGAGATAACTTCCACTCTGAATATGATCTTGGCTAAATAAGATCAGAGTTGGTGAACTCAAAAGGCTTCCATAGCCTTGGCACCCATTACAAGAGCCTAGGGTGATTACTGACACCATAAACAAGCATGTCAATTGTTAAGTCAAAAAGAGAAGTCAATGTTCACTTACTCACCATGTAGGATCTCTGTCCTTAATGTGTTGCACAATGTGAGTTAATGCTATAACTAGTACTCAAACAGTACTTTACACATTGTGTTTCTGTGTGGGTGCAAACTGTTGAAATCTCTACTTAATATATACTAAATTGATCTGCTGTATATAAAGATAATTGAAAATGAATCTTGATGTGAATGGATTGGGAGAGGTAGCAGCAGATGGGAGGGTTGTGGGTAGGAGGGAAGTTGGTGGGTGGGAGGCAAAGTAATCCAAAACCTGTACTTTGGAAATTTATATTAATTGAATAAAAGTTAAAAAAGCATGTATTGCAAAAATGAAAAAAAATTAATCACATTTCCTTTCCAATATTATTCAATGCACTCTCTTACAGATCAGGCTCCCATACACAAGGGGCCTTCAAAAATTCATGGAAAATTTGTATTATGAAGAACTATGCATGGATTTAATTTTTATAGCAAAATGAACTTATCTTTTAACTCCATTTTCTATTAATTTTTTGAAATCTTCTCATCTATGGATCTGTTTTTCAGCCTCCATTTACTTTCCTGAATCTATTTGCCAATTTCTATACAAGTGTCACACAGTTTTCATTTATGCAGGTTTGACTTATGCTTTCATATCTTCCTGTAGACACATAGGCTTCTCACTGGGATCTTATTATTCAAAATCGACAGCTATTTGGGGCCTTTATTCCTCTCTATAAATTTCAGATTGTATTTCCTAAGGTCTTCACACACTGTCCACAGCCAGCCACTGCAATGCCTTAACAGGCAGTTCTCCAGGCTGTCCATGACCTGCCTGCCTAGTGGACACTGAATTGCAGTCACCTGTGAAGATTTGGCTCCAGAAACCTCATTTCTGCCATAACACAACAATGTCAAAATCTATCTTCAAAATAATTAAAAACAAATATTTTTGAAGTGGTTGTGAATCCCAGTTCACAAGTTCAGCTGTTTAAGGAAGAATGGTTCTTTAATATCCCAAAACTGAAGTGGATTTCTTTTTGGAGCCCCCATTCTGCTGATAGAAGAAACTTGAATTTAGTGCACCTGGGGCCCTTCCCACGTTCTCTGGTGGGTGGAATGAGGTTCCAGGGACTTAATAGGACCAAGAAATTCCAGGCAGGGACTTAATAGGACCAAGAAATTCCAGGCAAAGGGAGGCCCATTCATTCCTCATCATTGTTGAGACAGGCACGTGTCATTAAGATGTGTACTGCCCCATCTGTTCTCAGCCAATATCCATTATCCTATCCAGTCCTCAGCATTGGTCCATTCCTCTCCCAGGCTGCCAGCAATCATTGCGTCATTGCATAAACGGAATCGGGAATGCTGTGAGCACCTGTCTGCCTAATGCTCCACAGAACTGTTCATCTCTCTAGACTGAGGAGGGGTCTCTCAGAGCTGGGACCTGGAGCTCTGAGGAGGACACATGAGCTAAATGCTCAGGGATCTTGGTGTCTCTTAAAGCTCTGCCAAGAGAAACAAGCAAGCGGTGCCCTCAGAACCCCAAAACCTTTTAGAGAAAAAGTCTCCCAAATCTGTGAATTCCTGGGATTCACCAACGGCTACTCTCTACATTAGTTATGGTTCTTTTGAGAATCAGAAAAATAGGATGTGAACATGTAGAGAACTACTTACTCGGAAGAGTTGGTTCACACTGTTCTGAGGGCCAGCAAGTGCATGATATGCAGGGTGAAGGGCTGGAGTCCCAAGACTGCCTGCCATGGCACCAGGGAGGGCCATGATGTAGAAAAAGTCTGAAGGTAGCCTGCTGGAGAATTCTCTCTTGCCTGAAGGAGACAGACCTTCAAATGGTTGAATGTGGGATAATCTGTTTTATTCAATATTCATCTGTTTGAATGTTAATCTACTCCAAAGTACACTCAGAGAAATGCTCAGAATAACATTTGGCCAAGTCCCTGGGCACCTATGGCCCAACCAAGCGGTCACAAACATTAGCCCTCACAGTCTCCTTGATTCATGCTCTATCAGTCAGCATCAAGTCAGGTATTTCTACATCAAGGGTATGCATTTTAATGATATGTAATTTAGATAAAATAAGCTTCACCTTTTAGAGTGGAGTTTAGTACATCCACATGTTGTTTAGTATATTCACAAGGTTCCAAGAACATTTTTATCAGAACAAAAAGAAAACTCATTGTAAGTCAACAAAAAGATTCAGTATAGGAAATCAGTTGGATAGGTATTGGATTGGTCCATTTTCTGTTGCTGTAACAAAATACTTATAACAAAAAGTATTTATTTAGCTCACAGTTTGTGGGGTCTGAGCACATGGAACTGGCTTCTTTTCACATCTGCTGAGAGGTCCTTGGTGGTTGACATGGAAGTGGTGAGAGTATGTGAGATGGGGGAGTCACGAGGTGAGACAGGGAGCCTTAGATGAGGGCAACCTGTCTTGCTTTTTTATAAGAGCCACTCTGGCATGAACTAACTGGGGTCCCATGAGGATGACTCCATCACTTCTAAAGGCAGCATCTCCAATGACCTACTTACCTCCCACCAGGCCCCATCTCTTTAGGGTCTACCACCTCTTAATATTGCCACACTGAGGACCAAGCTTGCAAAGCATGAACCTTTGGGGAATGCATTTAAATCATATCCAAACCACAGCATCTAGAAAAGGACATCACATATAGTAACTGTCAGAAACAGGTACCACTGCTATGGCTTGGGGGACAAAGGAAAGAGACTGGAGTTATTACAATCCAATAGGACTTCAGAGAACTGAGGCACAGATGTCTCTGAAGAGTGTAGCAGGCTGCTGGTATTGGCACCATAGGAGGCTGAAAGTGGGGTCTCCCAGAGCCTGGACCTGGATCTCTGAGGAAGGGGCATGAACTAAATGCTCTTGTACCACAGGAGCTGAGAGAGAGTGGTTAGGTTTTCTCCTCTTAGGAGGGGGAATTTCCTGGAAGCTTCTGGTACCTCTGATAAGGTGTGAGAGGCTGATTGGGTGAACCCAAAGAGATCATGTACACTGGGATTGACTCTGTTACTAAGGTAACAATTCCTGGAACAGCAAGCACATAGAGAGTAGCACCTCTTCTCCATCCTCCTTACTTCCCATCTGCATTTAGCCCCTCAGTTGATGAGGCCTAACCAGAGCCGCTGTCAGCAAGGGAATTGAGTTTCTAAGTCCCAGTCTCACCCCTGTAGAGCTAAGTATAGAGAAGTTGCTAGGAGCTGAGAAGGGCACCTCTCAACTCTCTCCGGGGGAGTAAATTCTCTACAGGAATGGAGGGCTGCGGTGTCAGAAGCTTTGATCTAGCACATAATGGCCTGTTCTTCCAAATAACTGGTCTCCATTGCAAGTACTTTGGTAAAGTGCCCTATACCTGGTCTAAGAGCCTGGTAGCATGATCTGAGCACATGAGAAACTCACCTTTGTTCTAGTCTACAGCACTGGGTTTAAATCATGCAAGAAGACTGGGATGTTTTGGCATGGGGAGGCAGGAATGGTAAAAAGGACTGTTATTGTGAGGTGTGCCCTTTGTAGCTGCAGTCCACAGTATGCAACCCTGTGATCAGTGAGGGGCATCTTTGTGAGGAGAGGTGTTCCCTGGCACATACTTTTACTAAGCCACTGCAGAACTGCACCAGTTTTAAAGGTGGAAGTTTCTTTCTTGATAAGGAGGTAATGACAAAAAACCCAGACTTAGTAAATAGAACTGCATCATCTTTAGTCCATAAAGCTGACACCAATGGGGGCTTCAGAGTTGAGCTTCAGGTGTGTCCTTCACTCAGACGTTGTCATGCATAAGAGTGAGCCAATCATGTGTGCACTTCTACCTGTCTCAAATAGTGGTGATTATCTGACCTGTGTCCTGACTGCAAGGCCTTCTTTTGTTTACTTTAGAAAAGTATACATAGTTTATCCAAGGGTCTGTGTCTGGATTTCCCTTTAATTCAAGTCCAAACAACATTTTTCTATACAGTAGAGTGGTAGCACAATTTTTTGTTACCTGGAGTGTTGCCATTGATTTCTCAACAATGTTGCAGTGGATTCGTTTCTGAGAGGAGCAGCGTGGTGGGGGCAAGAGGCGCGGAGTCACCACACAGACCCCGGGAGTCGGGTGAAAACAGGCTTGAGGTGAGCAGCCCACAGACTCGTTTATTACAGTTGGAACAACATCTTACATAGACAAGACCAGCCAATCTGGTCAAGGGGTGGTCTATGCCCCAACCAATCACAGCCTGTTGCCAGGCAGGCTCCGTTGCCAGGTGGGTTTCAAAGCCATTCCTGAGTAATTGACACTTGCTTGCCAGTGGCCACCTTGGCATGACCTTCTCATTCCACCACACTGGAGGGCTTACATTTCAAAATACAAAAAAAATCAGTGAGAGAATCTTTTTGTCTTTGCATTTTTTTATGTCATAGTCTCTCCAGAGGCAATCAGCAAAGAATGATCAAGTGTCTTCAAAGTAGAAGGGAAACAGATGCAACGTAGTTGCTTTTTTCTTAATAATTTTATTTTGTAACATTATACACTATAAGTTCTCAAAAGAAAGACCTGAAGTTAAAAAGTGAACATTGGTGTCCCACACTATACAGAGCAAGAAACAGAACACTGAGAGCGGCAAGATGGTGGAATAGGAAGGGAGCACACTATTAGCCTGGGCGAGAGACAGGTTAATAATAGTGGAGATACTGCAGGGTCAAGGAAGAGTAGGGGAAAAAACAGCAGAGGAAACTCTTCTGGAACTAGTGATTCACTGTGGACCTGCGTGGAGAGCGTAGGAGCCCAAGTTCGGGACACCAGCGGCAGACTCAACACACCAGCGCTGGAACGCAAGGTGAGCCGAACCTCCATAGCCCAAAACACCAGCAGGCAAGCAGAAAGAGGAGACTAGAGGGAATGAGGCTTGAAACTCCGTGGGGAAAAGTTCACCAGGCTAACTAGAAGAGAGAGAGGAAAAAAAAAAAAAAGTGACCGATACGGACACGAGTTTCTCTCTCTCTGCTCACCCCTCAAAGGCAAACAAGACAAAGAGCAGGCGCCATTTTGGTCATACGTCATAAGCAAGGTGACCTCAGGTCTGCACCGGCCCTGAGCCTAGCAGAAAAACCTGACTCTAGGGGGAGGGGTGAAATAACAGGAGATTAGCATCTAACTTGACAACCCAGTGGGAGACTGCAGGAGAGTTGGAGCCCACACTGAGGGCAGCACAGATTCCCTGTGTGGTCCTTGGGAAAGAGCTTCCAATCTCTGGCTCCTGTGGGTATATCATTTGCCTAACTACCTCCAATTACATTCAGCTGTGCGGAATTACTTCCCTTTTGAATCAAAAAAAGAAAGAAAGAAAGAGAAATTTACCACACCTAACCTGGGAGTGTCATCTTTGACACACCCTCAACCCTGAGGAACCAAACACAGCTCTCAGTCCACACTCATCTCAAGCCTCTAAGGCTCCACCCAAAGCAGACAGTCCACTTAATATAGAGCCATAGTGTAACAAGAAAAAACACCACAGTGAAGAAACCAAATATCTCCAACATGCCAAACAACAAACGCAAAAACCAAGGTAACAAGAACAAGGAAGACACTATGACGCCCCCAAATGAAAAAGACACCCAATCCAAGATTATGAAGATGATGAGATAGAAGAAATGCAAGAAGCGGATCTCAAAAAATTGATAAGAACATTAAGAAGTTCTCAAAAACAAATTCTTGAACTACAGAAATCCTTAATGGACAAGATAGAAAATCTCTCTCGTGAAAATGAAATATTAAGGAGGAATCAAAATGAAATGAAACAACTAGTAGAACAAGAAACTGTGATAGTGATGAGAAATCATAATGAAATGAAGAATTCAATAGATCAAATGACAAACACATTAGAGAGCCTTAAAAACAGAATGGGCGAAGCAGAAGAGATAATACCAGAATTAGAAGACAGAGAACAGGAAAGGAAACAGGCAAACCAAAGAAAAGAAAAAATTAGAAATCTAAAAAATATTGTCGGGAATCTACAGGATACTATTAAAAAACCCAACATTCGGGTTCTAGGAGTTCCTGAAGGCATGGAGAGGGAGAAAGGATTAGAAGGCATTTTCAGTGAGATACTAGCAGAAAATTTCCCAGGTTTGGAGAAGGACAGAGGCATCTTAGTACAGGAAGCTTATAGAACCCCTAATAAACATGACCAAAAGAGATCCTCACCACGACATGTTGTAATCAAACTCACCACAGTGAAACATAAAGAAAAGATCCTAAAATGTGCAAGAGAGAAACGCCAGGTTACTCTCAGAGGATCTCCAATTAGACTCACAGCAGACTTCTCATCAGAAACCCTACAAGCTAGAAGGGAATGGGAAGATATAGCCCAGGTACTAAGAGAGAAAAACTGCCAGCCCAGAATATTATATCCTGCAAAGCTCTCATTTGTGAATGAAGGTGAAATTAAGACTTTTCATAGCAAACAGAAACTGAAAGAATTTGTTGCCACTCATCCTGCCCTGCAAAAGATGCTTGAAGATGTGTTACACACAGAAACATGGTCACCAATATGAAAGAAGCTAAAGGAAGGAAACCTCACAGCAAAAGATCACAGGAAGCTCAATTTCTCTTTGACATAGAATTAAACTCTGATGCTCTGTTAAAGCAATGTGTTAAAGTAATCTATTATGTTCTCTTGATGTCTGTTCAATTCTAATTGTTCAAAAACAGCTGAATTTTTATTAAGAGCCATGGGTTATTTAAATATGTGCTTATTTTCAAAGATTTGAATAATCACCTGTAACAATGATCAAATTTGGTCTATATTATGTCATGATTTTAAGGAATCTTATTTCAACCAGATATTTTGGATTTTGAGCCTTCTTGGCATTCTTGATATGCATTCAAAAAATCAAAGTTTCAAAGAAGCTGGTCTCTAAAATTTCCAGTAAATCCTGGACTTTGGTTTTTTCCAGTTTGGGCCCAACTGAAAAAATTGAAAGACCTATGTCTCTCATTCTATAGAGACACCAACTAATCAGGCTATTTGGATTATATTAGAAGTACTGTCAAGATGTGATGTGGTACCAAACTTTAAGTTTCTATAATGGAAAATGCTATTAATACAAATGTTTGAGAATTAAAAAGTCTAATGATCTTGTGTTATTAGACATGATAGTTATATTAATGAGAAATTCCCAGAGGCCTAAAGGGTTAAATAATTGTAAAATCCTACAGGTGCTTTCAAAAATACTGTGAAGTAAGCAAGTGCCTCTTGTTGGTTGATGAGTTTATCATTTTAAACATGGCGACTTAAAGTCTTTTGTCATCCACAGTTATATATGATTTGCTGCTCATAAAACTAAAGCGTTGTTGGTTCTGTGTTTAGCTGTCCTCCTATAGGTTCCTATGGACTTTTTCCAGCCACTTCTATTGTATTCAGTACTTTGGGATGCCTCTGTAAACAGATGAAGCCAATAATGTATTAACAGTACCAACTGAGAGAAAGTATGGTTAACTGAGGTTACTAAAAACAAAAAGCAATTCAAATCAATTGGCAATCTACAAAAAGAGTTAAAGATTTTAAAAGCTATTATTAAAAATGCTATATTGGTCTATTATGCTATGTTATATGTGTGTACATATTGTATGTCCACATGGGGAAATTTTATTAAGAGTTTTATTTTAAATGGCTTATACATAAGATTGTCCATAAATTTAAGCTGCTAAAATCAATCAAAGATACATTTTAATTTGTGTGACCTGAATCTGTGTATCATATGTTTTAAACTTGTTGGTAGAAAGAAACTAAAAACATTTTATATGGTTGTGCTTAAGTTTACTGGTTAAACAAAGTACACCATGTTAGATATTTAAGAGGTGTTTTCAAATACATGATTCTTAAAATTTATAGAAGGCATTGGACTTTCTGGTAAATGTTTTCTTAAGTTGTTATCTAATGGTTGAAATGGTTTGCTAAGTATTCATGTGATATTGCTAATGTCAGCAAGCGATCTAGGACTTGCTCCCTCATTTCTCTATTCTAAGCCCAACTTGTTCTTTCATTTCTCTATTCTCTTCAAGGTAGGAAACTAATTCTATTATAAAGGAATCTGTAGGACACACAATTTAATCTTTAGACCTTATAAAAGAGATGGCTAACATTTTTCTGTAATAGCATAGCCAAAATAAGAACTTAAATAATAATCTCATAGCTAGATTCACTTCGCCATCAGCGAAGTATACAGTAAGTAGAAAAAACCTCCCTTTCAGACCAAAGGAAAAGAAAGTTTTAAAGTGAGAATATAATTTTCCTCATGGGCATTGTCTACCTTAGAAAAACTACTACAGAACATGCCTGTGACTATAGACTTGTAGTTCAGGCCACCGAAGATTAGAGATGGGACCTGGGCACTCCCTTGACTTGCATCCTCTGGTCTGCTTTAACAAAAACCAGGAGGAAAAGAAAGCTAGGCATCAGAAGCAATGAGTGGCAGGCCTATTAATGGCTGATCTGTACAGTGATCTGCCCTCAAGGAGACCCAACAGGCCAGTCCACTGCAGTGGCTTTCAAAGTGGTAAGCCTGGGCTTCAGCAGAAGTCAGCTTGTGAAGAGCCCTGGCAGCTCTGCCAAGAGTTGGATCACTGGAAATGGACCTGCCCTGGAGTCGAAGGATGCCCAGGTCAGAGCCACAGATCTTATTGGCTCTAAGCTGAAAAGCCCTTCACTCAGCCCAACTTCCAAAGTGACCACTGCAGCTGAGGGGATGGTCAAGTAGGGTCAGCAACATTGCAGGCAGAACTGTAAATTTCTTGTTAGAGATGCCCCCTGCCTTTACCTGGCCAGCTCTCCTCCCAGGCCAGCCAAGTAATGAAAGTCAACAGAGTGCCTTCCCCTAGGAGGTTCACACCTCCCTTAGGATATACCCCATGTGAAGAGATAGATAGGTCTGGGCCTCTTAACTTACAAGGCCTAAAGCCCACCAGATTATTATCAAGCCCCTTCCATCAGGTTCTATTTGCCTCTCAATCAGAAAACTTAGTTGTGGCTGAGACAGCACCTTTCTTAGCTCCTCTAATAATGACTCTGTCCTTTGTTCTAGACCCTGTCTAGCGCACTTGGGCCTCATTCCTTTGTAATCATAACCTCTACTCTACCACCAATGGCTCTACTTCCAACCTGTGTGTACTGATGGTCCTCTTCTCCACTTAATGCTGTATAATTGTTCAAACCCGGTAAATGCCACTCTTAGGATCATTGGTTACTATCCTCACTCTGTCTTTTATGACCTTGTCTAAATATGATCAGAGTCGGCAAACATGGAAGGCTTCCATAGCCTTGGCAACTCATGACGACAGCCTAGGGTGGTTACTGGTGCCATAAACTAGAGTGTCAATTTGTTGGGTCAACAACAGGAGCCATGTGCACTTGCTCCGCATGTGGGATCTCTGTCCTTAATGTGCTGTACATTTTGATTTAATGCTATAACTAGTACTCAAACAGTATGTTTCACTTTGTGTTGCTATGTGGGTGCAAACTGTTGAAATCTTTATACTAAATTAATCTTCTGTATATAAAGAGAATTGAAAATGAATCTTGATGCAAATGGAAGGGGAGAGGGAGCGGGAGAGGGGAGGGTTGCGGGTGGGAGGGAAGTTATGGGAGGGGGAAGCCATTGTAATCCATAAGCTGTACACTGGAAATTTATATTCATTAAATAAAAGTTAAAAAAAAAGAAACAGAACACTGTTGGTTTTATAGACTGCCCCATGTGTCCCTGTGTGTCATGGGCACCAATCTTCCTGACAATCTACCTGCCCTGGGGACTGTGGTGTGTGGGGGTTTGGACTATGCCAACTCAGTTAAGCTGGCATTAGACCTCCCCAAATCCCTGTTACCTGTAGAATAACTCAGCTTTGTCTCTTGCTCTAGCTCTCTCTTGTGCAAGCTTAGAAGGACAGAAGTGAAACAAAGGTCTCACTTCATAAAGATAGTCACGATTAGATGTGGTGACAAAGACACACAGGAGTCTCTTGTCCCTGTCCTCCCATGGTTCATTGTCAGTTCTTTTTTTCTGGTGCAGGCTGTGTGGATCCAACAGTGACTCCAGCTCTCAACTGGACATTGAAGTGCAAATTTCTCAGTCAAGGTTGCTAGGCAAAGACAACAGCCTTCTACTGACCCCTTTCCTCCACCAGCATCCGAAGTACCTGGTTTCAGGATCTCCCAGAAAGCTCTGATATATGCACCCCATGCCCAACAGTATGTTAGGTGGTTGGTTAGTAGCTTTTCCCAATCATCAACTCCCTTTGCTGAGATTACTTTTACAGCTGCTCCTGTAACCACCTCTAGCTAATCCTGAATTCTACATATTTATAGACTTCTATTTCTCTGATGGAAACCTGACTGATACACAGATTTTTATGGTAACTACTTTATTGTTTTTATTTGTAATATTATTATCATCCAGTAGGTATGCATCCTTAAATACTAGTTTAGTTTTGCCTGCAAATTTTATGAAACCAAGTATCAGTTGAATCATTTAGTATGTTTTATTTTGTGTCTGTCTTTGTTATTCAACATTATGTTGCAAGGTTCTTGCACATTGTTGTGTGAAGCTGTAGCTTACTCATGTTTTTACTGTGACAATTTCTTTGTATGAGAGGCTCACACTTAATTTTTCATTCTATTGTTGATGTCCATTTGGGCCATCATTAATAATGCTGCTATAAACATTCTACATGTCTCTTAGCACACCTGCATATGCAATTTCATTGTATACATATTCAAAGGCAGAATTGCTAAAGTATTTTAGTATGTGTGCCTTCAAGTTTAGTAGATAAAAATCAAACTGGTTTTTGATGTGTTTTGCAAGTTTACACTTCCACTAACATCATATTAGTTTTATCAAACTTTTCATTTCAGCCATTTTGGTGAAGGGATAGGGATGGTCATTAATGCATTAAATTGCATTTCCCTATTAATGAGGTTGTGTGCATTTGTAGATGGGAGTACTTCAAAAAGTTTGTGGAAAAATTGAATTAAAATATATTGAAATCCGAGGCCAGTGCTGTGGCTCATTTGGCTAATCCTCTGCCTGAGGTGCTGGCACCCCAGGTTCTAGTCCCGGTTGGGGTGCTGGATTCTGTCCTGGTTGCTCCTCCTCCATTCCAGTCCACTTCTGTGGCCTGGGAAGGAAACAGAGGATCGCCCAAGTGCTTGGGCACCTGCATCCATGTGGGAGACCAGAAAGAAGCACCTGGCTCCTGGCTTTGGATTGGCATAGTTCTGGCTGTAGTGGCCATTTGGGGGGTGAACCAATGGAAGAAATACCTTTATCGCTATCTCTCTCTATCTCTCTCTCTCACTGTCTAACTCTATCTTTCAAATAAAAAAAAATCCTGCTGGATGAAGATTAATTCATAGATTCAGCATTGCAATTTGTAGAGAGCTGACTAGTAATGCTGAGTTTTATCATACCTGGATATGATTTATGTGTCCAATTATTAAGATCTTTAATTTCTTCCTGAAATTTTTTTTTAATTTTCAGTGTACAGCTCTTTTATTTCATCTTAAATGGTTTATGTTTTTGACATTAAGTAACATCAATCTTTTAATTTCATTTTTTACATCTTGCAGCTGGTCAAAAAGACTAGCCATTCTTCACTGAATGATCTTGGCAGCTCTGTCAAAAGCAGTCACTCAGACACACGTGGGGATCCATTTCTGGGCTCTGTTCAGTCCCACTAATCTGTATGGCTGTATATTGCACTGTCTAGACTATTATAGATTTCTAATAAGTTTTGAAATAAGATGGTTTTCATCCTCCAACTTTTATCTTCTTTTGAAATTTGTGTTCACTATTTATGGATCTTAGCAATTTCAAATTTTAAAAGTCAGCTTGGCAACTTCTGGTTTTAAATATCCTGCTGGACAGGGGCCAGCACCATGGCTCATTTGGTTAATCATCTGCCTACAGCACCAGCATCCTATATGGGCACTGGATTCTAGTCCTGGTTGCTCCACTTCTAGTCCAGCACTCTGCTCTGGTGTGGGAAGGCAGTGGAGTTTTCATGATGAAAACTTTAAGTGAATTGGCTTTAGAAGGAACATTCCTCAACACACAAAAGGCAATTTATGACAAACCCATTGCCAGCATCATATTGAATGAGGAGGAGTTGGAGGCATTTCCTATGAAATCCAGAATCAGACAGGGATGCCCACTCTCACCAATGCTATTCGGTATAGTACTGGAAGTTTTAGCCAGAGTCATTAGGCAAAAAAAGTAATCAAATGATACAAATTGGGAAGGAGGAAGTCAAGCTACCCCTATTTGCAGATGACATGATTCTATATATAGGGGATCCAAAGAACTCCACTAAAAGACTATTGGAACTCATAGAAGAGTCTGATAAAGTAGCAGGATATAAAATCAACAGGCTTTGTATACACAGACAATGCCATGGTTGAGATAGAACTTCTAAGATTGATCCCATTCAAAATAGCCACAAAAACAATCAAGTACCTTGGCATAAATTTAACCAAGAATGTAAAAAAATCTCTACCATGAGAATTACAAAATATTAAAGAAAGAAATAGAAGAAGATACAAAAATAAGGAAAAAACTGACATGTTCATGGATTGGAAGAATTAATATCATCAAAATGTAGAACTTCTGAAAGTGATTTACACATTCAATGCTATACCAATCAAAATACCAAAGAAATTAATATCAGATGTAGGAAAAAATGATGCTGAAATTCATATGGAGGAACATGAGATCTCGCATAGCTAAAGCAATCTTATACAACAAAAACAAAGAAGGAGGCATCACAATAACAGAACTTCAAGACATGCTGCAGGGCAATTATAATCAAAACAGCATTGTACTGGTACAAAAATAGATGGATAGGCCAATGGAACAGAATAGAAACACCAGAAAGCAATCCAAATATCTACAACCAATTTGTATTTCACAAAGGAGATAAAACCAATCCCTGAGCAGGGACAGTCTCTTCAACAAATGGTGCTGGGAAAACTGGATGTCCACATATAGAAGTATGAAGCAAAACCCCTACCTTACACCTACACAAAAATGCACTCAACATGGATTAAAGATATAAATCTACAGCACAACACCATCAAATTAATCAAGAACATTGGGGAATTCTTGCAAGACATTGGCACAGCATTAGAATTCCTGGAAAAGACCCCAGAGGCACAGGTAGTCAAAGCCAAAGTGAACAAATAGAATTACCTTAAATTGAGAAGTTTCTGTATTGTAAAAGAAATAGTCAGGAAAGAGAAGAAGCAACTGACAGAATGGGAGAGATTATTTGCAAACTATGCAACCAATAAAGGTTTAAAAACCAGAATCTACAAAAAAATCAAGAAACTCCACAGTAACAAAACAAACCCAGTTAAGAGATGGTCCAATGACTTTAACAGGCTTTTTTCAAAAGAGGAAATCCAAATGGCCAACAGACACATGAAAAAATATCCAGGATCACTAGCCATCAGGGAATTGCAACTCAAAACCACAATGAGGTTTCTCCTCACCCCGATTAAATGGCTTTCATACAGAAATCAACAGACAACAAATACTGGAGAGGATGTGGGGAAAAGGGCAGCCTAACCCACTGTTAGTGGGAATGTAAACAGGTAAAGCCGCTATGAAAATGGGCCAGCACCACAGCTCAGTAGGCTAATCCTCCACCTGCAGCACAGGTACTCTGGGTTCTAGTCCCAGATAGGGCACTGGTTCTGTCCCGGCTGCTCCTCTTCCAGTCCAGCTCTCTGCTGTGGCCCGGGAAGGCAGTGGAGGATGGCCCAAGTGCTTGGGCTCTGCACCTGCATGGGAGACCAAGAAGAAGTACCTGGCTCCTGGCTTCGAATTGGCACAGCGTGTCGGCTGTAGCAGCCATTTGGGGGGTGAACCAACAGAAGGAAGACCTTTCTGTCTCTCTCTCACTATCTAACTCTGCCTGTCAAAACCAATCCGAAGCCAGGAGCCAGGTGCTTCCTCCTGGTCTCCCATGTGGTTGCAGGGGCTCAAGCATTTGGGCCATCCTCCACTGCCTTCCCAGGCCACAGCAGAGAGCTGGACTGGAAGAGGAGCAACTGGGACTAGAACCCACCACCCATATGGGATGCCAGTGCCACAGGCGGAGGATTAACCAAGTGAACCACAGCGCCAGCCCCAAAATGCCATCTTAACTGTTAAAATGAGCATATTAAAGTCAACATATAGATAGGGTTAAGTGTATAAGTGATTATATAAAAATATCAAGTGCCTTATAATAAGAATAGAATTAAAAAGGAAGGAAAGTCCAATATGAGAATCAGTCCACACAGCAGACTCCTATTATGACATTCCTTATAAATAACACTCTGATCTCCGAATCACCCCTTAAGGCTTCCTGGTCTGGCTGAATGGCCTCTGAGAGCATCTTGGGCATGGAAAGCCAAGACTCTGTGGCAAAAGTATCCTAGACGGAGAATATCTGTGAGACTTCAGTGGAAAAAAGTCCATCAAAGAAGGATGTACTCTTCTCTGAAGGGAGAAAATAACATCCAATTTGTTTATGGCCATGTCCAAATACAGATGGAGTCTATGGTCACAGAAAGCTTCCATAGCCTTGGTAGCTAATAGCAAGAGCCTCAGTGATCACTGACATTATAAATAAGAGTGTTAATTGTTAAAGGAACAACAGAAGTCACTGTGCACTTACTCCCCATGTAGGACCTCCATCCTTAACTAGTTATTCTATCAGAATAGACTGTAAATTTGTCCTCAAACTGTACTCTATATGTTGTGGGGGGGTGCAAACTGTTGAAACCGATGCTCAGCATGTAACTGATCCTCTGTATATAAAATCAAACTAAAAATGAACATAATAAAGAAGGAGATGGGAGAGGGAGAGGGAGGTGGGATGGGAATTGGGGTGGGAGAGTGGGTATGGGGGAAAGAACCACTGTATTCCTAAAGTTGTTTCTATGAAAAAATGCATTCATTAAATTAAAGCTTTAAAAAAAGAAAGGACTTTGAATGTTTTTACCAAAAATAAATCTTAAATGTTTGAGGAGTTAGACATATTTATCATGTTTGGACATTGCACAATGTATACATGCATCAAAACATCACATATCACCTTATGAATATGCACAATATTTATGGTGGTGAAAATTTGTTTAAAAATATTTGACAAGAATGTGCTATTGTGGTGTAGCAAGTAAAGCTACTGACTGTGATGCTGGCATGGGATGCTGGTTATGTCCCAGCTGCTTCATTTCTAATCCAGCTCTCTATTACAGCCTTGGAAAGCAGTAGAAGATGGCCCAAGTCCTTTCTAAAAAAATTGATTTTAGCTCTTTTGTTAAAGATTAGTTTCTTATAGGTGCATGATTTGATTTATGATAATTTCAGTCTGTTACATTTGCCTACATGTCTCTTTTTGTGCCAGTATCAGGCTGCTTTTATAATAACTGCTTTGTACTATGTCTTGAAATCTGGCATTGTGATGCCTCCAGCTTTGTTTTGGTGTATAAGATTGCTGTAGCTATTTGTGGTCTCTTGTGTTTCCATATAAACTTCAGCATTGATTTTTCAGATATGATAAAAAAGTCTTTGATACTTTGGTTAGAATTGCATTGAATTTGTAAATTGCTTGTGGTAATATGGATATTTTGATAATATTGATTCTGCTATCTTCAAAAAATGGAATGTTTTTTTCCATTTTTGTGTCTTCTTCCATTTCTTTCTTTAATGTTTTGTAAGTTTCATTGTGGAGACCTTTCACCTCCTTGGTTAAATTTATTCTGAGGTATACAATTTTTTGTAGCTATTTTGAATTGGATTGATCTTAGAAGTTCTTTTTCAGCCATGGCATTGTCTGTGTACACAGTATTGCTTTTTGTGTGTTAATTTTATATCTTATAACTTTATCAAACTCTCTTAGCAGTTTTAATAGTCTCTTAATGAAGTCTTTTTAAAAAGATTTGTTTATTTATTTGAAAAATGGAGCAGCAGAGTGGGGAGAGAGGGAGAAAGAGATATCTTCCATCCACTGGTTCACTCCCATAATGGCTTCAATTGCCAGAACTGAGCTGATCTGAAGCCAGGAGCCAGGAGTTTCTTTCTGGTCTCCCACTTGGGCACAGGGACCCAAAGATATGAGTCATCTTCTACTGCATTCTCAGGACATAGCAGAGAGCTGGGTCAGAAGTGGAGCAGCTGAGACTCAAACTGGCATCCACATGGGATGCCAGCACTGCAGACAGAGGCTTATCCACTACACTATAGCACCAGCCCCTTAGTACAGGCTTTTGGTTCCACTATATGTAGAATCACATCATCTACAAACAGGGATAATCTCAGTTCCTCCTTTCCAATTTGTGTTCCTTTGATTTTTTTAACTTAGAAACATTTTATTTGGTGCATACAAACTCCATGCATTTCATATATACAAAGTTAGGAATATAGTGATCCCTTCTACCCTACCCTCCCCAACGTGCACACTCCTTCCCTTTTTTCTCCTCCCTCGTCCATTCTCATTCATATTTTTCACAAAGATCTATTTTCAGTTAACTTTATACTCATCAGATTAACCCTAAAAGAGTTCAACAAATACTATGAAAACAAACAAAAGAATTGTTCTTCAACAATCACAAGGGCTGTTAGAAAAAACACACACCAAAGTATCAATTTCACTTCTATAGATTACCTTTTAGGTACTCTATTAGTTATCACAAGTCAGAGAGAACATATGGCATTTGTCTTTTTGGGACTGCCTTATTTGCCTAAGTCTAATAGCTTCCAGTTGCATCCATTTTGTTGCAAATCATAGAATTTGTTTACTGTTGTGTAGTATTCAACAGTGTATGCATGCCGCAATTTCTTTTTTTAAAAAAGATTTGTTTATTTATTTGAAAGTCATTGTTACACAGAGAGAGGAAAGGCAGAGAGAGAGAGAGAGAGAGAGAGAGAGAGAGAGAGAGGTCTTCCATCCAATGGTTCACTTCCCAACTGGCTGCAATGGCCAGAGTTGCACTGATCTGAAGCCAGGAGCCAGGTGCTTCTTCTGGGTCTCCCACATGGGTGCAGGGGCCCAAGGACTTGGGTCACCTTCTTACTGCTTTCCCAGGCCATAGCAGAGAGCTGAATCAGAAGTGGAGCAGCTGGGTCTTGAACCAGTGCCCATAAGGGATGCCAGCACTTCAGGCCAAGGTGTTAACCCACTGCACCACAGTGCCTGCCTTGCCATAATTTCCTAATCCAGTCTTCATTTGATGAACATATGAGTTGATTACATATATTAACTGTTATGAATTGATCTGCAATGAATACAAGTATACAGATAACTCTTGCATATGCTGATTTCCTTTGATAGGTAAATTCCCATGAATGGGATATGTGGATAATATTATAGGTCTATATTCAGATTTATGAGTATCTCCATACTGTCACCCACAGTGGCTGCATCAGTTTATATCCCTACCAACAGCAGATTAGGGTACCTTTTTCCTCACAGCCTCACCAGCATTTGTTGTTTGTTGATTTCTGTATGAGAGCCATTCTAATTGGAGAAAGGTGAAATCTCACCATGGTTTTCATTTGCATTTTTCTGAGAGTTAGTGATCCTGAACATTTTTGCAAGTGTCTGTTGGCCATTTGAATTTCCTCTCATGAAAAATGCCTGTTCAGGTCCTTTGCCCATTTCTTAAGTGGATTGTTTTTGTTGTTGTTGTTGTTAAATTTCTTTTTTAATTTTTTTTTAGATTTTATTTAACTTTTACAAGTTTCATTTACTTCATATATACAGATAGGAATATAGTGATACTTCCCAACATACCCTCCCTCCCGCCATGCTCCTTCCCTTCTTCCTCCTCCCTCTCCCATTCCCACTCAAATTTTGTTTAAGGAATACAAGCATCATGTTTTTCATACTTAAAAATTTAGGAATATAGTGATTCCTCCAACCCTACCTTCCTACCACCCATACTCCTACCCTTCTTCCTCCTCCTTACCCCATTCCTGCTCCTATTTTTTACAAAGATCTATTTTCAGTTAAGTTAATACTCATAAAATTAACCTACATGAAGTAGAGAGTTCCTCAAATAATATGAAAAAAAGAAAAAACAAACAAACAAAAAACATTGTTCCTCAACAGTCAAGACAAGGGCTGCTCAAAATAACCATATCACAAAGTGTCAACTTCAATCCTATAGATTGCCTTTTAGGTGCTTTATTAGTTATCACAGGTCAGGGAGAACATATGGTATTTGTCTTTTGGGGACTGACTTATTTACCTAAGTCTAATAGCTTCCAGTTGCACCCATGTTATTGCAAATGACAGGATTTCATTTTTTTTACCACAGTGCCATATTCCATAGTGTATATATACCGTAATTTCTTAGTCTAGTCTTCAGTCGATGGACATATGCATTGATTCTCTAGCTTAGCTATTGTAAATTGAGCTGCAATAAACATGGAGGTACAGATAACTCTTTTATATTTAATTTAATATTTATCCTTTGGATAAATTCCCAGGAGTGGGATGGCTGGGTGATATATGCAGATTTCTGAGGTTCCTCCATACTGTCTTCCACAGTAGCTGCACCAGTTTAGATTCCCACCAACAATGGGTTAAGGTACCCTTTTCCCCACATTCTCACCAGCATTTGTTGTTTGTTGGTTTCAGTAGGAAAGTCATTTAACTGAGGAAGGTAAAAGCTCACTGTGGCTTTGATTTGCTTTTCCTTGACAGCTAGTGATCCTGAGCATTTTTTAACTGTCTATTGGCTATTTGAATCCCCTCTCTCAAAAAATGCCTATTCAGGTCCTTTGCCCATTTCTTAACTGGGTTGTTTTGTTGTTTTTGTTGAATTTCATTAATTCTTTATAGATTCTGATGATTAATCCTTTATCAATTGTATAGTTTGCAAATATTTTCTCCCATTCCGTCAGTTGCCTCTTCACTATCCTGAGTATTACTTTGCAGTGAAGAAACTTCTCACTGGGATGTAAGCTCATTTGTCAATTTGGGCTTTGATTGTCTGTGCTTCTGGCATCTTTTTCAAGAAGTCTTTTCCTTTGCCAGTATCTTGCAGGGTTTTCCTAATGTTCTCTAGTAATTTGATGGTATCACATAATAGATTTAGGTTTTTGATTCATTTTGAGTAGGATTTTGTGTGTGGTATAAGGTAAGGGGCTTGCTTCATACTTCTGCATGCAGATAACCAGTTTCTCCAACACCTTGGTTGAAGAGGCTATCTTTGCTCCAGGGGTTGATTTATGCTCTTTTGTCAAAGATAAGTTGGTTGTAGATGCATAAATTGATTTCTGAAGTTTCTAATCTGTTCCATTGACCTGCATGTCTGTTTTTTTTTTGTCAGTACCAGGCTATTTTGATTATAACAGTCCTGTACTATATCTTGAGATCTGGAATTTTGATGCCTCCAGCTTTGTTTTTGTTGTGAAGTTTGCTTTAGCTATTCATGGTCTCTTATGTTTCCATGTGAATTTTAGTATCAATTTTTCTAGATCTGAAAAGAGTGCTGTTGGTACTTTAATTGGGATCACATTGAATCTATTAATTGCTTTCAGTAGTACGGACATTTTGAAGATATTGACTCTTCCAATCCATGAACCTGGAAGATTTTTCCACATTTTTGGTTTCTTCTCTTTTACTTTTTTTCTTTTTAAATTTTATTTAAGTTATACAAGTTTCATATATTTCATATATACAGATTTAGGAATATAGTGACAGTTCACTCACCACCCTCTCTCCCATCCATGCTCCAACATTTCCTCCCTACCTCTCAAAATTCCATTCTTAATTTTTACGAAGATCCATGTTAAGTATATTTAATTATTGTATAGTTAACCCTGCACTGAGTAAAAGAGTTCAACAAATAGTATGAAGAGGAAAAAATGTTCCTCAATGGAAGAGACAAGGGCTGTAAATAATCATCAAATATATATAAATGTCTACTTCACTCCAATACATGACATTTCAGGGAGTCTATTACTTACCTCAGAATAGGGAAAACATATATATGTCTTTTAGGGACTGGATTATTTCACTAAGCATAATGGTTTCAAGTGGCATCCATTTTGTTGCAAAAGATTAGATTTCATTTTTTTTACAATTGAGTAGTACTCCATAGTGTATATATACCAAAATTTCTTTATCCAGTCAACAGTTGACAGACATCTGGGTTGATTCCTTATCTTAACTATTGTGAATTGAGCTGAAATGAACATGAGGATACAGATAATCGTTTCATATATTGGTTTCTTTTGGTTTGGGTAAATTTATTTGGAAATTTGGATAAATGTGGCTAGTTGTAGATGTGTGGATTGATTTTTGGAGTTTATTTTCTGTTCCATGGTCTAACTATCAGTTTTCGTGCCAGAACCATAACTTCCCTGTAGTATACCTTGAAATCAGGTACTGTGATGCTTCTGACTTTATTTATGTTGTATAAGACTGCTTTAGCTATTCATGGTTTTTTGTCATTTACATATGAATTTTAACATCATTTTTATTTTTTTTACTTTTTTTCCTTTTTTTATTATTAAACTTTTATTTAATGAATATAAATTTCCAAAGTACAGCTTATGGGTTACAATGGCTTCCCCCCTACCATAACTTCCCTCCCACCCACAACCCTCCCCTTTCCCGCTCCCTCTCCCCTTCCAATCACATCAAGATTCATTTTCAATTCTCTTTATATACAGAAGATCAGTTTAGTATATATTAGGTAAAGATTTCAACAGTTTGCCCCATATAGCAACACAAAGTGAAAAAAAAATACTGTAGGAGTACTAGTTATAGCATTAAATAAGAGTGTACAGCACATTAAAGACAGAGATCCTACAAAATATATTTTTTAAAAAATTAATTAATTTTCTATGCCATTTCCAATTTAACACCAGGATTTTTTTTCATTTCCAGTTCTCTTTATATACAGAAGATCAATTCAGTATATAATTAGTAAAGACCTCATCAGTTTGTACCCACACAGAAACACAAAGTGTAAAAATACTGTTTCAGTACTAGTTATAGCATCACTGCACATTAGACAACACATTAAGGACAGATCCCACATGGGGTGTAAGTACACAGTGACTCCTGTTGCTGACTTAACAATTTGACACTCCTGTTGATGGCGTCAATAATCTCCCTAGGCTCTAGTCATGAGTTATCAGGGCTATGGAAGCCTTTAGAGTTCGCTGACTTTGATCTTATTCCGATAGGGTCATAGTCAAAGTGGAAGTTCTCTCCTCCCTTCAGAGAAAGGTACCTCCTTCTTTGATGGCCCCGTTCTTTCCACTGGGATCTCACTCACAGAGATCTTTCATTTAGGTATTCTTCTTTTCTATTTTTCTTTTCCATGGTATCTTGGCTTTCCATGCCTACAATACTCTCATGGGCTCTTCAGCCAGATCCAAATGCCTTAAGGGCTGATTCTGAGGCCAGAGTGCTGTTTAGGACGCCTGCCATTCTATGAGTCTGCTGTGTATCCCACTTCCCATGTTGGATCTTTCTCTCCCTTTTTGATTCTATCAGTTAGTATTAGCAGACACTTGTTTGTGTGATCCCTTTGACTCTTAGAACTAGCAGAGCCATCAATTGTGAACTGAAATTGATCACTTGGACTAGTGAGATGGCATTGGTACATGCCACCTTGATGGGATTGTATTGGAATCCCCTGGCACATTTCTAACTCCACCATTTGGGGCAAGTCCGATTGAGCATGTCCCAAATTGTACATCCCCTCCCTCTCTTTTTCCACTCTCAAATTTAACAGGGATCACTTTTCAGTTAAAATTTAAACACCTAAGAATAATTGTGTGTTAATTACAGAGTTCAACCACTAGTACTAGAACAACAACAACAACAACAAATACTAAAAAGGATAAAGTATTACATTGTACATCTAGAGTCAGGACAAGAGCTGATCAGGTCATTGTTTCTTATAGTGTCCATTTCACTTAATAGGTTTCCCCTTTGGTGCTCAGTTGTCACCAATCAGGGAAAACAAATGATATTTGTCCCTTTGGGACTGACTTAATTCACTCAGCATGATGTTTTCCAGATTCCTCCATCTTGTTGAAAATGACCGGGTTTCGTTGTTTCTTACTGCTGTATAGTATTCTATGGAGTACATGTCCCATAATTTCTTTATCCAGTCTACTGTTGATGGGCACTTGGGTTGGTTCCAGGTCTTAGCTATTGTGAATTGAGCTGCAATAAACATTAATGTGCAGATGGCTTTTTTATTAGCCAAATTAATTTCCTTTGGGTAAATTCCAAGGAGTGGGATGGCTGGGTTGTACGGTAGGGTTATGTTCAGGTTTCTGAGGAATCTCCAGACAGACTTCCATAGTGGCTTAACCAGTTTGCATTCCCACCAACAGTGGGTTAGTGTCCCTTTTTCCCCACATCCTCTCCAGCATCTATTGTTGGTAGATTTCTGAATGTGAGCCATTCTCACCGGAGTGAGGTGAAACCTCATTGTGGTTTTGATTTGCATTTCTCTGATGGCTAGTGATCTTGAACATTTTTTCATGTGTCTGTTGGCCATTTGGATTTCCTCTTTTGAAAAATGTCTATTGAGGTCCTTGGCCCTTCTCTTAAGTGGGTTGTTTGTTTTGTTGTTGTGGATTTTCTTGATTTCTTTGTAGATTCTGGTTATCAACCCTTTATCTGTAGTATAGTTTGCAAATATTTTTTCCCATTCTGTCGGTTGCCTCTTCACTTTCCTGACTGTTTCTTTTGAAGTACATAAACTTCTCAATTTGATGCAATCACAAATGTTAATTTTGGTTTTGACTGCCTGTGCTCCTGGGGTCTTTTCCAAGAAGTCTTTGCCTGTGCCTATATCTTGCAGGGTTTCTCCAATGCTCTCTAATAATTTGATGGTTTCAGGTCATAGATTTAAGTCTTTAATCCATGTTGAGTGAATTTTTGTGTAAGGTGATAGGTATGGGTCTTGCTTCAAGCTTCTGCACGTGGAAATCCAATTTTCCCAGCACCACTTATTGAATAGGCTGTCCTTATTCCAGGGATTAGATTTGGATCTTTCATCAAATATACGTTGGTTGTAGATGTTTGGATTGATTTCTGGTGTTTCTATTCTGTTCCATTGGTCTATCCATCTGTTTCTGTACCAGTACCATGCTGTTTTGATAACAACTGCCCTGTAGTATGTCCTGAAATCTGGTATTGTGATGCCTCCGGCTTTGTTTTTGTTGTACAAGATTGCTTTGGCTATTCGAGATCTCCTGTGTCTCCATATGAATTTCAGCATCATTTTTTCCAGATCTGAGAAGAATGTCTTTGGTATCTTGATTGGTATTGCATTGAATGTATAAGTTGCTTTTGGGAGAATGGACATTTTGATGATATTGATTCTTCCAATCCATGAGCATGGAAGATTTCTCCATTTTTTGGTATCCTCTTCTATTTCTTTCTGTAAGGTTTTGTAGTTTTCATCATAGAGATCTTTAATGTCTTTGGTTAAGTTTATTCCAAGGTATTTCATTGTTTTTGTAGCTATTGTGAATGGGATTGATCTTAGAAGTTCTTCCTCAGCTGTGGCATTGCCTGTGTATACAAAGGCTGTTGATTTTTGTGCATTGATTTTATATCCTGCTACTTTGCCAAACTCTTCGATGAGTTCCAGCAGTCTCTTAGTAGAGTTCTTTGGGTCCCCTAAATAAAGAATCATATCATCTGCAAAGAGGGATAGTTTGAGTTCTTCCTTCCCAATTTGTATCCTTTTAATTTCTTTTTCTTGCCTAATAGCTCTGGCTAAAACTTCCAGAACTATATTGAATAGCAGTGGTGAGAGAGGGCATCCCTGTCTGCTACCAGATCTCAGCGGAAATGCTTCCAACTTTTCCCCATTCAATAGGATGTTGGCCGTGGGTTTTTCATATATTGCTTTGATTGTATTGAGGAATGTTCCTTCCATACCCAGTTTGCTTAGAGTTTTCATCATGAAAGGGTGTTGTATTTTATCAAATGCTTTCTCTGCATCTATTGAGAGAATCATATGGTTTTTCTTCTGCAGTCTTTAATGTAGTGTATTACATTGATTGCTTTGCGAATGTTGAACCATCCCTGCATACCAGGGATAAATCCCACTTGGTCTGGGTGGATGATCTTTCTGATGTGTTGTTGCATTCTATTGGCCAGAATTTTATTAAGTATTTTTGCATCTATGTTCATCAGGGATATTGGTCTGTAATTCTCTTTCAATGCTGCATCTTTTCCCGGCTTAGGAATTGAGGTGATGGTGGCTTCATAGAAAGAATTTGGGAGGATTCCCTCTTTTTCGATTGTTCTGAATAGTTTGAGAAGAATTGGAGTTAGTTCTTCTCTAAATGTCTGGTAGAACTCAGCAGTGAATCCATCTGGTCCTGGGCTTTTCTTTGTTGGGAGGGCCTTTATTACTGTTTCAATTTCTGTGTCAGTTATGGGTCTGTTTAGGTTTTCTATGTCTTCCTGGCTCAATTTAGGTAGGTTGTATGTGTCCAAGAATCTGTCCATTTCTGATAGATTTCCCTGTTTGCTGGCATACAAGTCCTTGTAGTAATTTCTGATTATTCTTTTTATTTCTGTGGTGTCTGTTGTTACGTTTCCCTTTTCATCTCTGATCCTATTGATTTGGGTCTTTTCTCTTCTTTTTTTAGTTAGTTGGGCCAATGGGGTGTCAATTTTGTTTATTTTTTCAAAAAACCAGCTCCTCGTTTGGCTGATTTTTTGTAATGTTTTTTTTGGATTCAATCCTGTTGATTTCTTCTTTGATTTTAATTATTTCTCTTCTCTTACTGGGTTTGGGTTTGGTTTGCTGCAGATTTTCTAGATCCGGAGATGACTTGAAAGCTCATCTATTTGGTGCCTTTCCAATTTCTTGATGTAGGCACATATTGATATAAACTTTCCTCTTAACACTGCTTTTGTTGTATCCCATAGGTTTTGGTATGTTGTGCTGTTATCCTCATTTACTTCCAGAAAATTTTTGATTTCTCTTTTAATTTCTTCTATGACCCATTGTTCATTCAGGAGCATGTTGTTCAATCTCCATGTGTTTGCACGTGCTCTAGGGATTTCCGAGTTGCTAATTTCCAATTTCATTCCTTTGTGGTCTGAGAAGCTGCATGGTATGATTCTAATTCTTTTGAATTTGCTGAGACTTGCCTTATGGCCTAGTATGTGGTCAATCCTAGAGAAGCTTCCATGTACTGCTGAGAAGAATGTAAAGTCTTTAGATGTAGGATGAAATATTCTGTAGATACCTGTTAGATCCATTTGGGCTATAGTGTCATTTAAATCTACTGTCTCCTTGTTGATCTTCTGTCCTGTTGATCTGTCTATCTCTGAGAGTGGAGTATTGAAGTCCCCCAGTACTATTGTATTGGGGTCTAAGTCTCCCTTTAAGTCCCTTAACAAGTCTTTTATATAAGCTGGTGCCCTGTAATTAGGTGCATATACATTGATCATCATTATATCTTCCTGTTGAATGGATCCCTTGATCATTATATAGTGCCCCTCTTTGTCTCTCCTAACAGTTTTTGTGGTAAAGTTTATGTTGTGCAATATTAAGATGGCTACGCCCGCTCTTTTTTCATTTCTGTTGGCATGGTATATCTTTTTCCAGCCTTTCACTTTCAGTCTGTATGCATCATTGTTGGAAAGATGAGTTTCTTGTAAGCAGCAAATAGTTGGGTTTTGTTCCTTAACCCAATCAGCCAGTTGGTGTCTTTTAACTGGACAGTTCAGGCCATTAACATTCAATGTAACTATTGAGAAGGATTAACTTTGCCCTGTCATTTGCCAAAGATATTTTCTAATATATGGTTTGAGACTCCTGTGATCTTTTGCTGTGAGGTTTCCTTCCTTTATCTTCTTTCATACTGGTGACCGTGTTTCTGTGTTTCTGTATGTAAAACATCTTTTGCAGGGCTGGACGTGTGGCGACAAATTCTTTCAATTTCTGTTTGCTGTGAAAGGTCTTTATTTCACCTTCATTCATAAATGAGAGCTTTGCAGGATATAATATTCTGGGCTGGCAGTTTTTCTCTCTTAGTACCTGGGCTATATCTCGCCATTCTCTCCTAGCTTGTAGGGTTTCTGAAGAGAAGTCAGCTGTGAGTCTAATTGGAGATCCTCTGAGAGTAATCTGGCGTTTCTCTCTTGCACATTTTAGGATCTTTTCTTTGTGTTTCACTGTGGTGAGTTTGAGTACGACGTGTCGTGGTGAGGATCTCTTTTGGTCATGTTTATTAGGGGTTCTATGGGCTTCCTGTACTAGGATGTCTCTGTCCTTCTCCAAACCTGGGAAATTTTCTGCTAGTATCTCACTAAAAAGGCCTTCTAATCCTTTCTCCCTCTCCATGCCTTCAGGAACTCCTAGAACCCGAATGTTGGGTTTTTTAAGAGTATCCTGTAGATTTCTGACGGTATTTTTTAGATTTCTGATTTCTTCTTCTTTTCTTTGGTTTGCCTGTTTCCTTTCCTGTTCTGTCTTCTAATTCCGATATTCTCTCTTCTGCTTCACCCATTCTGTTTTTAAGGCTTTCTAATGTGTTTGTCATTTGATCTATTGAGTTCTTCATTTCATTATGGTTTCTTGTCACTACCACATTTTCAGGTTCTACTAGTTGTTTCATTTCATTTTGATTCCTCCTTAATATTTCATTTTCACGAGAGAGATTTTCTATCTTGTCCATTAAGGATTTCTGTAGTTCAAGAATTTGTTTTTGAGAACTTCTTAATGTTCTTATCAATTTCTTGGGATCCGCTTCTTGCATTTCCTCCATCTCTTCATCTTCATAATCTTGGATTGGGGTGTCTTGTTTATTTGGGGGCATCATAGTGTCTTCCTTGCTCTTGTTACCTCGGCTTCTACGTTTGTTGTTTGGCATGTTGGAGATAATTTATGGGGTTTTTTTTTTTTTGCTGTGGTGTTTTTTTCTCATTATACTATGCCTCTAAGTGGGCTGTCTGCTTTGATGGATCCTTAGAGGCTGTGATGGGTGTGGCCAGAGAGCTCTGCTTGATTCTTCAGGTTTAAGGCTGTGCAATAAGTGACTCACCCAGGTTGTTCTTTGTCTTGCTCCTTGCTGGATCTCCTCTTTCTCTCTCTCTCTCTCTCTCTCTCTCTCTCTGTCTGTCTCTCTTTTGACTCATTTGGGAAGCAATTCCGCACAGGTGAGTGGAATTGAGGGTAGTTGAAATCTGGCCTCTGTGAGTATTCATTTGATCTACCCCTGGGACCACACAAAGAGTTTATGCAGCCCTCAATGTGTTCTCAAGTTTCACCAAAGTTCCAAAGTTACTGAGTTTGTGTACTAATTGGCGACGCTTTACATATGTAAAATGGTGCCTTCTCTTTGTTTTACTCAGTGAGTGAAGAGAGAGGCCTCTGCCTTTCCCCACTAAAGTCTCGGGTTTCTGACGTTTTTGTCTTACCTCCCATTCATTCCCGCACTGGCGAGATTCTGTGGCTCGGCTCCCGCAGTTGGGTTTCCACACGGTGGGCTCCCTGTAGGTCCTCTGTGTCACATCCTCTAGATCCAGAAGCGATTCCTCTGCAGTTTTTTTCTTGAGTCTTTTCCTGAGGCTACAGTAATTCCACTTTTTTTTAACTTTTATTTAATAAATATAAATTTGCAACGTACAGCTTTTGGATGACAGTGGCTTTTTCCCCCCATAACCACCCTCCCACCCGCAACCATCCCATCTCCCACTTCCTCTCCCATCACATTCTTCATCAACATTCATTTTCAATTATCTTTATATACAGAAGATCAATTTAATATATACTAAGTAAAGATTTCAACAGTTTGCAGCAACACAGAAACACAAATTATAAAGTACTGTTTGAGTACTAGTATACCGTTAATTCACATAGTACAACACATGAAGAACAGAGATCCTACATGGGGAGTAAGTGCACAGTGACTCCTGTTGTTGATTTAACAATTGACACTCTTGTTTATGGTGTCAGTAATCATCCGAGGCTCTTGTCATGAGTTGCCAAGGCTATGGAAGCCCTCTTGAGTTCACCAACTCCAATCTTATTTAGACAAGGCCATAGTCAAAGTGGAAGTTCTCTCCTCCCTTCAGAGAAAGGTACCTCCTTCTTTAAGGGACCGTTCTTTCCGCTGGGATCTCACTCACAGAGATCTTTCATTTAGGTTTTTTTTTTTTTTTTGCCAGAGTGTCTTTGCTTTCCATGCCAAGAAATACTCTCATGGGCTTTTTAGCTAGATCTGAATGCCTTAAGGGCTGATTCTTAGGCCAGAGTGCTGTTTAGGACATCTGCCATTCTATGAGTCTGCTGTGTATCCCACTTCCCATGTTGGATCATTCTCTCCCTTTTTAATTCTATCAGTTGTATTAGCAGACACTAGTCTTGTTTACATGATCCCTTTGACATTAATCCTATTATTATGATCAATTATGAACTGAAACTGATCACTTTGACTAGTGAGATGGCATTGGTACATGCCACCTTGATGGGATTGAATTGGAATCCCCTGGCACATTTCTTTTTTTTATTTATTAAACTTTTATTTAATGAATATAAATTTCCAAAGTACAGCTTATGGGTTACAATGGCTTCCCCCCTACCATAACTTCCCTCCCGCCGCAACCCTCCCCTTTTCCACTCCCTCTCCCCTTCCATTCACATCAAGATTCATTTTCAATTCTCTTTATATACAGAAGATCAGTTTAGTATATATTAGGTAAAGATTTCAACAGTTTGCCCCATATAGCAACACAAAGTAAAACACCTATCATTGGAGTACTAGTTATAGCATTAAATAAGAGTGTACAGCACATTAAAGACAGAGATCCTACATAATATTTTTTTTAAAAAATTAATTAATTTTCTATGCCATTTCCAATTTAACACCAGGATTTTTTTTCATTTCCAGTTCTCTTTATATACAGAAGATCAATTCAGTATATAATTAGTAAAGACCTCATCAGTTTGTACCCACACAGAAACACAAAGTGTAAAAATACTGTTTCAGTACTAGTTATAGCATCACTGCACATTAGACAACACATTAAGGACAGATCCCACATGGGGTGTAAGTACACAGTGACTCCTGTTGCTGACTTAACAATTTGACACTCCTGTTGATGGCGTCAATAATCTCCCTAGGCTCTAGTCATGAGTTATCAGGGCTATGGAAGCCTTTAGAGTTCGCTGACTTTGATCTTATTCCGATAGGGTCATAGTCAAAGTGGAAGTTCTCTCCTCCCTTCAGAGAAAGGTACCTCCTTCTTTGATGGCCCCGTTCTTTCCACTGGGATCTCACTCACAGAGATCTTTCATTTAGGTATTCTTCTTTTCTATTTTTCTTTTCCATGGTATCTTGGCTTTCCATGCCTACAATACTCTCATGGGCTCTTCAGCCAGATCCAAATGCCTTAAGGGCTGATTCTGAGGCCAGAGTGCTGTTTAGGACGCCTGCCATTCTATGAGTCTGCTGTGTATCCCACTTCCCATGTTGGATCTTTCTCTCCCTTTTTGATTCTATCAGTTAGTATTAGCAGACACTTGTTTGTGTGATCCTTTTGACTCTTAGAACTAGCAGAGCCATCAATTGTGAACTGAAATTGATCACTTGGACTAGTGAGATGGCATTGGTACATGCCACCTTGATGGGATTGTATTGGAATCCCCTGGCACATTTCTAACTCCACCATTTGGGGCAAGTCCGATTGAGCATGTCCCAAATTGTACATCTCCTCCCTCTCTTTTTCCACTCTCAAATTTAACAAGGATCACTTTTCAGTTAAAATTTAAACACCTAAGAATAATTGTGTGTTAATTACAGAGTTCAACCACTAGTACTAGAACAACAACAACAACAACAAATACTAAAAAGGATAAAGTATTACATTGTACATCTAGAGTCAGGACAAGAGCTGATCAGGTCATTGTTTCTTATAGTGTCCATTTCACTTAATAGGTTTCCCCTTTGGTGCTCAGTTGTCACCAATCAGGGAAAACAAATGATATTTGTCCCTTTGGGACTGACTTAATTCACTCAGCATGATGTTTTCCAGATTCCTCCATCTTGTTGCAAATGACCGGGTTTCGTTGTTTCTTACTGCTGTATAGTATTCTATGGAGTACATGTCCCATAATTTCTTTATCCAGTCTACTGTTGATGGGCACTTGGGTTGGTTCCAGGTCTTAGCTATTGTGAATTGAGCTGCAATAAACATTAATGTGCAGATGGCTTTTTTATTAGCCAAATTAATTTCCTTTGGGTAAATTCCAAGGAGTGGGATGGCTGGGTTGTACGGTAGGGTTATGTTCAGGTTTCTGAGGAATCTCCAGACAGACTTCCATAGTGGCTTAACCAGTTTGCATTCCCACCAACAGTGGGTTAGTGTCCCTTTTTCCCCACATCCTCTCCAGCATCTATTGTTGGTAGATTTCTGAATGTGAGCCATTCTCACTGGGGTGAGGTGAAACCTCATTGTGGTTTTGATTCACATTTCTCTGATAGTTAGTGATCTTGAACATTTTTTCATGTGTCTGTTGGCTATTTGGATTTCCTCTTTTGAAAAATGTCTATTGAGGTCCTTGGCCCATCTCTTAAGTGGGTTGTTTGTTTTGTTGTTGTGGATTTTCTTGATTTCTTTGTAGATTCTGGTTATCAACCCTTTATCTGTAGTATAGTTTGCAAACATTTTTTCCCATTCTGTCGGTTGCCTCTTCACTTTCCTGACTGTTTCTTTTGAAGTACATAAACTTCTCAATTTGATGCAATCACAAATGTTAATTTTGGTTTTGACTGCCTGTGCTCCTAGGGTCTTTTCCAAGAAGTCTTTGCCTGTGCCTATATCTTGCAGGGTTTCTCCAATGCTCTCTAATAATTTGATGGTTTCAGGTCGTAGATTTAAGTCTTTAATACATGTTGAGTGAATTTTTGTGTAAGGTGAAAGGTATGGGTCTTGCTTCAAGCTTCTGCACGTGGAAATCCAATTTTCCCAGCACCACTTATTGAATAGGCTGTCCTTATTCCAGGGATTAGATTTGGATCTTTGGTCAAATATAAGTTGGCTGTAGATGTTTGGATTGATTTCTGGTGTTTCTATTCTGTTCCATTGGTCTATCCATCTGTTTCTGTACCAGTACCATGCTGTTTTGATAACAACTGCCCTGTAGTATGTCCTGAAATCTGGTATTGTGATGCCTCCGGCTTTGTTTTTGTTGTACAAGATTGCTTTGGCTATTCGAGATCTCCTGTGTCTCCATATGAATTTCAGCATCATTTTTTCCAGATCTGAGAAGAATGTCTTTGGTATCTTGATTGGTATTGCATTGAATGTATAAGTTGCTTTTGGGAGAATGGACATTTTGATGATATTGATTCTTCCAATCCATGAGCATGGAAGATTTCTCCATTTTTTGGTATCCTCTTCTATTTCTTTCTGTAAGGTTTTGTAGTTTTCATCATAGAGATCTTTAATGTCTTTGGTTAAGTTTATTCCAAGGTATTTCATTGTTTTTGTAGCTATTGTGAATGGGATTGATCTTAGAAGTTCTTCCTCAGCTGTGGCATTGCCTGTGTATACAAAGGCTGTTGATTTTTGTGCATTGATTTTATATCCTGCTACTTTGCCAAACTCTTCGATGAGTTCCAGCAGTCTCTTAGTAGAGTTCTTTGGGTCCCCTAAATAAAGAATCATATCATCTGCAAAGAGGGATAGTTTGAGTTCTTCCTTCCCAATTTGTATCCTTTTAATTTCTTTTTCTTGCCTAATAGCTCTGGCTAAAACTTCCAGAACTATATTGAATAGCAGTGGTGAGAGAGGGCATCCCTGTCTGCTACCAGATCTCAGCGGAAATGCTTCCAACTTTTCCCCATTCAATAGGATGTTGGCCGTGGGTTTTTCATATATTGCTTTGATTGTATTGAGGAATGTTCCTTCCATACCCAGTTTGCTTAGAGTTTTCATCATGAAAGGGTGTTGTATTTTATCAAATGCTTTCTCTGCATCTATTGAGAGAATCATATGGTTTTTCTTCTGCAGTCTTTAATGTAGTGTATTACATTGATTGCTTTGCGAATGTTGAACCATCCCTGCATACCAGGGATAAATCCCACTTGGTCTGGGTGGATGATCTTTCTGATGTGTTGTTGCATTCTATTGGCCAGAATTTTATTAAGTATTTTTGCATCTATGTTCATCAGGGATATTGGTCTGTAATTCTCTTTCAATGCTGCATCTTTTCCCGGCTTAGGAATTGAGGTGATGGTGGCTTCATAGAAAGAATTTGGGAGGATTCCCTCTTTTTCGATTGTTCTGAATAGTTTGAGAAGAATTGGAGTTAGTTCTTCTCTAAGTGTCTGGTAGAACTCAGCAGTGAATCCATCTGGTCCTGGGCTTTTCTTTGTTGGGAGGGCCTTTATTACTGTTTCAATTTCTGTGTCAGTTATGGGTCTGTTTAGGTTTTCTATGTCTTCCTGGCTCAATTTAGGTAGGTTGTATGTGTCCAAGAATCTGTCCATTTCTGATAGATTTCCCTGTTTGCTGGCATACAAGTCCTTGTAGTAATTTCTGATGATTCTTTTTATTTCTGTGGTGTCTGTTGTTACGTTTCCCTTTTCATCTCTGATCCTATTGATTTGGGTCTTTTCTCTTCTTTTTTTAGTTAGTTGGGCCAATGGGGTGTCAATTTTGTTTATTTTTTCAAAAAACCAGCTCCTCGTTTGGCTGATTTTTTGTAATGTTTTTTTGGATTCAATCCTGTTGATTTCTTCTTTGATTTTAATTATTTCTCTTCTCTTACTGGGTTTGGGTTTGGTTTGCTGCAGATTTTCTAGATCCTCGAGATGACTTGAAAGCTCATCTATTTGGTGCCTTTCCAATTTCTTGATGTAGGCACATATTGATATAAACTTTCCTCTTAACACTGCTTTTGTTGTATCCCATAGGTTTTGGTATGTTGTGCTGTTATCCTCATTTACTTCCAGAAAATTTTTGATTTCTCTTTTAATTTCTTCTATGACCCATTGTTCATTCAGGAGCATGTTGTTCAATCTCCATGTGTTTGCACGTGCTCTAGGGATTTCCGAGTTGCTAATTTCCAATTTCATTCCTTTGTGGTCTGAGAAGCTGCATGGTATGATTCTAATTCTTTTGAATTTGCTGAGACTTGCCTTATGGCCTAGTATGTGGTCAATCCTAGAGAAGCTTCCATGTACTGCTGAGAAGAATGTAAAGTCTTTAGATGTAGGATGAAATATTCTGTAGATACCTGTTAGATCCATTTGGGCTATAGTGTCATTTAAATCTACTGTCTCCTTGTTGATCTTCTGTCCTGTTGATCTGTCTATCTCTGAGAGTGGAGTATTGAAGTCCCCCAGTACTATTGTATTGGGGTCTAAGTCTCCCTTTAAGTCCCTTAACAAGTCTTTTATATAAGCTGGTGCCCTGTAATTAGGTGCATATACATTGATCATCATTATATCTTCCTGTTGAATGGATCCCTTGATCATTATATAGTGCCCCTCTTTGTCTCTCCTAACAGTTTTTGTGGTAAAGTTTATGTTGTGCAATATTAAGATGGCTACGCCCGCTCTTTTTTCATTTCTGTTGGCATGGTATATCTTTTTCCAGCCTTTCACTTTCAGTCTGTATGCATCATTGTTGGAAAGATGAGTTTCTTGTAAGCAGCAAATAGTTGGGTTTTGTTCCTTAACCCAATCAGCCAGTTGGTGTCTTTTAACTGGACAGTTCAGGCCATTAACATTCAATGTAACTATTGAGAAGGATTAACTTTGCCCTGTCATTTGCCAAAGATATTTTCTAATATATGGTTTGAGACTCCTGTGATCTTTTGCTGTGAGGTTTCCTTCCTTTATCTTCTTTCATACTGGTGACCGTGTTTCTGTGTTTCTGTATGTAAAACATCTTTTGCAGGGCTGGACGTGTGGCGACAAATTCTTTCAATTTCTGTTTGCTGTGAAAGGTCTTTATTTCACCTTCATTCATAAATGAGAGCTTTGCAGGATATAATATTCTGGGCTGGCAGTTTTTCTCTCTTAGTACCTGGGCTATATCTCGCCATTCTCTCCTAGCTTGTAGGGTTTCTGAAGAGAAGTCAGCTGTGAGTCTAATTGGAGATCCTCTGAGAGTAATCTGGCGTTTCTCTCTTGCACATTTTAGGATCTTTTCTTTGTGTTTCACTGTGGTGAGTTTGAGTACGACGTGTCGTGGTGAGGATCTCTTTTCGTCATGTTTATTAGGGGTTCTATGAGCTTCCTGTACTAGGATGTCTCTGTCCTTCTCCAAACCTGGGAAATTTTCTGCTAGTATCTCACTAAAAAGGCCTTCTAATCCTTTCTCCCTCTCCATGCCTTCAGGAACTCCTAGAACCTGAATGTTGGGTTTTTTAATAGTATCCTGTAGATTCCTGACAGTATTTTTTAGATTTCTGATTTCTTCTTTTCTTTGATTTGCCTGTTTCCTTTCCTGTTCTCTGTCTTCTAATTCTGGTATTCTCTCTTCTGCTTCACCCATTCTGTTTTTAAGGCTTTCTAATGTGTTTGTCATTTGATCTATTGAGTTCTTCATTTCATTATGGTTTCTTGTCACTACCACAGTTTCATGTTCTACTAGTTGTTTCATTTCATTTTGATTCCTCCTTAATATTTCATTTTCACGAGAGAGATTTTCTATCTTGTCCATTAAGGATTTCTGTAGTTCAAGAATTTGTTTTTGAGAACTTCTTAATGTTCTTATCAATTTCTTGAGGTCCGCTTCTTGCATTTCCTCTATCTCTTCATCTTCATAATCTTGGATTGGGGTGTCTTGTTTATTTGGGGGCATCATAGTGTCTTCCTTGCTCTTGTTACCTTGGCTTCTACGTTTGTTGTTTGACATGTTGGAGATAATTTATGGGTTGTTTTTTTTTTTTTGCTGTAGTGCTTTTTTCTCATTATACTATGCCTCTAAGTGGGCTGTCTGCTTTGATGGATCCTTAGAGGCTGTGATGGGTGTGGCCAGAGAGCTCTGCTTGATTCTTCAGGTTTAAGGCTGTGCAATAAGTGACTCACCTTGCTCCTTGCTGGATCAATCTCTCTCTCTCTCTCTCTCTCTCTCTCTCTCTCTCTCTCTGTCTCTCTTTTGACTCATTTGGGAAGCAATTCCGCACAGGTGAGTGGAATTGAGGGTAGTTGAAATCTGGCCTCTGTGAGTATTCATTTGATCTACCCCTGGGACCACACAAGAGTTTATGCAGTCCTCAATGTGTTCTCAAGTTTCACCAAAGTTCCAAAGTTACTGAGTTTGTGTACTCATTGCTGCTTTACTTCTGTAAAATGGTGCCTGCTCTTTGTTTTGCTCAAGTGGAGGGAGGGGCCTCTGCCTTTCCCCACTAATGCCTCACATTTCTGAGGCTTTTATCTTACCTCCCGTTCGTTCCCGCGCTGGGGAAATTCTGTGGCTCGGCTCCCGCAGTTGGGTTTCCACGTGGTGGGCTCCCTGTAGGTCCTCTGTGTCACATCCACTAGATCCAGAAGCGTTTCCTCTGCAGTTTTTTTCTTGAGTCTTTTCCTGAGGCTACAGTAATTCCACTTTTATGAAACTTTATTTTCCCAAACTATCGGTGTACATCCTCACTATCCGCCACCTTGGTTCCACCCCCTTAACATCATTTTTCTATATCTGTGAAGAATGTGTTTGGTATTTTGATTGGGGTCACATTGAATCTGTAAATTGCTTTTGATAGCATTGACATTTTGCTGATATGGATTCTTCCAATCCATGATCATGGATGATTTTTCCATTTTTAATGTCTTCTAGTTCTTTCCTTAATGTTTTGTAATTTTCTTTTTTTATTTAATGAATGCATTTTTACATAGATACAACTTTAGGAATACAGTGGTTCTTTCCCTCATATACCCCACCCCATTCCCTTCTAACCTCACATTCCCTCTCCCACTGCCTTCTTCATTATGGATCATTTTTAGTATGACTTTATATAGAGAGGACCATCTCTATGCTAATCATAGATTTCAACAATTTGCCCAGACAGTAGAGATTGGGGAGAGAATTTGCAGTCAATTCTCATATTGCAATTCAATAGGGACAGAGGTCCTACTGGGGAGCAAGTGCACAGTGACTACTGTTGTTCCTTTAACAATTAACACTCTTTTTTATGACATCAGTGATCATCCTAGGCTCTTGTCGTGAGTTGCCAGGGCTATGGAGGCCTTTTGTGACCATAGACTCTGTCATTATTTGGACATGGCCATAAGCAGAGATATTCTGCTCTCCCTTCAGATAAGAGTGTCTCCTTCTTTGATGACCCTTCCTTTCCTCTGAGGTCTTGCAGAGATCCTCTGTGTAGGGTTTTTTCCACAGTCTTATCTTCCCAGGTCTGAGATGCTCTTGCAGGCCTTTCAGCCTGACCAGGAAGCCTTATGGGTTGATTCTGAGGTCAGAGTGTTATTTACTGTGAAAGTCATTCTAGGAGTCTACTGTGTGGACTGCTTCCCATGTTGGTCCCTCCTTCCTTTTTTAATTATATTATTTTTACTGGGTATTTGATGTTATTTATGTCATCCCTTTTAAACTTAGACCAGTCTATCTGTTGCCTTTAACACCTAAGTTGATTATTGTAACAGTGAAGATGTTGTTTATACCACCTATTCTTATGGGTTTGGAGCCCCATGATTAGTTCTTAGGATGTACCCTTAGAGGTGAGTCTATATGCTTGTATGCATAACTATATTGTTTAACAGTTTTAGACTACCTCCTCCATCTCTTATTATCTCCCTTTTTTTAAAACTGGTATCTTTTTCCAATTGCTTTAAAATGCATATAATTAATTCTGTGTTACATAGAGAGCTCAGCCTATAGTGTGATGTAGATGAGAGTGAGAGAAAGAAAACAGAGGGGAAAAAAACAACCAACAAAACAAAATCAAAAGGATATACACAGTAAAAAGTAACTGTCTCTTGACAATCAGGTCAAGGATTCTTGGGGACATTAGTTCTTAAAGTGACTATTTTGCTTCTATAGCTTTCATTTTAGCTCTGCTGCTAATTCTCTTGAATCAGGGAGAACAACTGGTGTTTTTTCACTAAGTATGAAGCTTTACAGCTTGCTCCATTTTGTTGTAAAGGGCCAAATTTCATCCTTTTTTACTGCTGTGTAGTATTCCCTGATGGCTAGAGATCCTGAGCATTTTTTCATGTGTCTTCTGGCCATTTTGATTTCCTCTTTTGAAAAATGTCTGTTAAGCTCTTTGGCCCATCTTTTTATTGGGTTGTTTGTTTTGTTGCTGTGGAATTTCTTGATCATTTTATAGATTCTAGTTGCTAATCCTTTATCAGTTGTGTAGTTTGCAAATAATTTCTCCCATTCTGTTGGTTGCCTCTTCAATTTCCTGACTATTTCTTTTGCAGTAAAGAAACTTCTCAATTTGAGGTAATCCCAATTGTTCATTCTGGCTTTGACTACCTGGGTCTCTGGGGCCTTTTCCAGGAATTCTTTGCCTGTTGCAATGTCTTGAAGGGTTTCTTCTATGCTCTTGATTAATTTTATGATGTTGTGGCATAGATTTAGATCTTTAATCCATATTGAGTGGATTTTTTAATATGGTGTAAGATAGGGGTCTTATTGTTTCATACTTCAACATGTGAAAATCCGGATTTCCCAGCAGCATTTGTTGAAGAGGCTATCCCTGTTCTAGAGGTTGATTTTAGCTCCTTTGTCAAATATAAATTGGTTATAGATGTTTGGATTGATTTCCGGTGTTCCTATTTGTTGCTGTGGATTCATTCTGAGAGGAGGAGCATGGCCAGGGCAAGAGGCACAGAGTCACCACACAAACCCCAGGAGTCAGATAAAAGCAGGCCAGAGGCGAGCAGCCTGCAGACTTGTTTACTTCAGTTGGTACAGCAGCTTAAATAGGCAAGGCAGCCAGTCAGGTCAAGAGGCGGTCTATGCCCTAACCAATCACAGCCTGTTGCCAGGTAGACTCCATTGTCATGTGGTTTCTGAAGCCATCCGATCACAGCCTATTGCCTGTCAAGCTCCATTGTCATGTGGTTTCCGAAGCCATCCAATCACAGTATGTTGCCAGGCAGTTTCCATTGCCAGTAGCCGTCATGGTATAGCCTTCTCATTCCACCACACCTATTCTGTTCCATTGGTCTATCCATCTGTTTTTGTACCAGTACAATGCTGTTTTGATTATAACTGTGCTGTCGTATGTTGAAGTTCTGGTAGTTTGGTGCCTCTGGCTTTGTTTTTTATTGTATAGGATTGCTTTAGTATTCAAGGTCTCCTGTTCCTCCATATGAATTTCAGCATCATTTTTTTCTAGGTCTGTGAAGAATGTCTTTGGTACTTTGATTGGTATGGTGTTGAACCTGTATATTGCTTTCAGAAGAATGGACATTTTGATGATATTAATTCTTCCAATCCATGAACATGTCAGTTTTTTCCTTATTTTTGTATCTTCTTCTATTTCTTTCTTTAATATTTTGTAATTCTCATGGTAGAGATTTTTTTACATTCTTGGTTAAATTTATGCCAAGGTACTTGATTGTTTTTGTGGCTATTTTGAATGGGATCAATCTTAGAAGTTCTATCTCAACCATGGCATTGTCTGTGTATACAAAGCCTGTTGATTTTATATCCTGCTACTTTATCAGACTTTTCTATGAGTTCCAATAGTCTTTTAGTGGAGTTCTTTGGATCCCCTATATATAGAATCATGTCATCTGCAAATAGGGGTAGCTTGACTTCCTCCTTCCCAATTTGTATCATTTGATTACTTTTTTTGCCTAATGACTCTGGCTAAAACTTCCAGTACTACACCGAATAGCATTGGTGAGAGTGGGCATCCCTGTCTGATTCTGGATTTCATAGGAAATGCCTCCAACTCCTCCTCATTCAATATGATGCTGGCAATGGGTTTGTCATAAATTGTCATTTGTGTGTTGAGGAGTGTTTCTTTTAAACCCAATTTACTTAGCGTTTACATCATGAAAGGGTGTTTTGTTTTGTCAAATGTTTTTTGGCATCTATTGAGATAATCATGATTTTTGTTTCTCAATTTGTTAATGTGATGTATCACATTGATTGATTTTTGAATGTTGAACAATCCCTGCATGCCAGGGATAAATCCCACTTGGTCTGGGTGGATGATCTTTCTGATGTGTGGTTGGATTCAGTTGGCCAGGATTTTGTTGAGTATTTTTTGCATCTATGTTCATCAGGAAGATAGGACTATAGTTTTCTTTCTCTGTTGCATCTTTTCCAGGCTTAGGAATTAAGGTGACATTGGCTTCATATAAAGAATTTGGGAGAATTCCCTCCATTTCAATTGTTTGAATAATTTGAGAATAACTGTGGTTAGTCATTCTTTAAATATCTGGTAGAATTCAGCAGTGAAGCTATCCAGTCCTGGGCTCTTCTTTTTCGGTAGTGCATTTATTACTGATTCAATTTCTTTCATGGTTATGGGTCTGTTTAGGTTTTCTATGTCTTCATGGTTCAGTTTCAGAAGGTTGTATGTGTCCAGAAATCTATCCTTTTCTTCCAGGATTCCCAATTTGTTGACATACAGCTCTTTGTTTTGGTTTCTGGTGATTCTTTTATTTCTGTTGTGTCTGTTGTTACATTTCCATTACCATCTTTAATTTTATAGATTGGAGTCTTCTCTCTCCTTTTAATGGTTAGTTGGCCCAATGGTGTGTCTATTTTGTTTATTTTTTTCAAAGAACCAGTTCTTGGTTTTGCTGATCCTTTGTATTATTTTTTTGTTTCAATTCTGTTTATTTCTTCTCTAATCTTTAGTATTTCTTTTCTTCTGCTGGATTTGGCTTTGGTTTGCTGCTGTTTTTCTAAATCCTTGAGGTGCATAGAGAGGTTATTTATTTGGTACCTTTCCAGTTTCCTGATGTAGGCACCAATTGCTATAAACTTTTTCTCTTAGCACTGCTTTTGCTGTATCTCACACGTTTTGATAAATTGTATTGTCATTTGTTTCTAAAAATTTTTTATTTCTCTTTTGATTTCTTCTATAACCCACTGTTCATTCAGAATCATGTTGTTCATTCTCCATGTGTTTACATATGAACCAGAGATTCTTGAGTTATTGATTTTGAGTTTCATTACATTATGGTCTGAGAGTATGCATGGTATAATTTCAATTTTTTGAATTTGTTGAGTCTCCTTTTATGGCCTACCATAGAGTCAATCCTAGAGTAAATTCCATGTACTGCATATGTGTACTCTGTGGCTGTGGGGTGGAAGGCTCTGTAGATATCTACTAGGTCTATTTGGTCAATTAGCTCTGTTGTTCCCTTGTTGGTTTTCAGTCTAGTTGATCTGTCCATTGGTGGAAGTGGAGTGTTGAAGTCCCCTATTACTATTGTATTTGAGTCTATATCTCCCTTTACTACCTTTAATAATTCTTTCAACTAGTCAGGCGCCCTGTAATTAAATGTGTATACATTTATAATAGTAATATCTTTGTGTTGGATTGATCCTTTAATCATTATATAATGACCTTATTACTCTTTTAATAGTTTTTGTGTTAAAGTCTATTTTGTCTGATATTAGGATGGCCACCCTGGATCTTTTTTGGTTTCTGTTAGCTTGGAATATCTCTTTTCATCCTTTCACTTTCAGTCTATGTGCATTTTGCTGGTGACGTATGATTCCTGAAGGCAACAGATAGATGAATTTTCTTTTTTTAATCCATTCAGCTAGTCTGTGTATCTTTTTTTTCTTTTTTCTTTTTTTTTTTTTTTTGACAGGCAGAGTGGACAGCGAGAGAGAGAGAGAGACAGAGAGAGAAAGGTCTTCCTTTTGCTGTTGGTTCACCCTCCAATGGCTTCCGCGGCATGCGTGCTGCGGCCGGCACACTGCGCTGATCCGAAGGCAGGAGCCAGGTGCTTCTCCTGGTCTCCCATGGGGTGCAGGGCCCAAGCACTTGGGCCATCTTCCACTGCACTCCCAGGCCACAGCAGAGAGCTGGCCTGGAAGAGGGGCAACTGGGACAGAATCCGCCACCCCGACCAGGACTAGAACCTGGTGTGCCAGTGCCGCTAGGTGGAGGATTAGCCTGTTGAGCCATGGCGCCGGCCATCTATGTATCTTGATTGTAGAGTTAGGACCATTTACATTCAGTGTGACTATTGTTAAATACTGTCTTTTTCCTGTCATGTTTCCTTAAAAGAGCTGTTTATGTATTTTGGGATTTGTTTGTAGTTTAGCTGGGTCATTTTCTAAATCTGTCTTCTTTTGTAGTGAAGGTCTTTTTTAACTTTCATTTAATAAATATAAATATCCAAAGTACAACTTTTGTATTATGGAAGCTTTTACCCCCATAACCACCCTCCCACCTGCAACCATCCCATCTCCCACTCTCTCTCCCATCCCATTCACATCAAGATTTATTTTCAGTTATCAATTTAGTATATATTAAATAAAGATTTCAAACAGATTGGATCCCCACAGAAACACAAAGTATAAAGTACTGTTTGAGTAATAGTTATACCATTAATTCACATACTACAACACATTAAGGACAAAGATTCAACATGGGGAGTAAGTGCACAGTGACTCCTGTTGTTGATTTAACAATTGACACTCTTATTTATGACATCAGTAATCACCCGAGGCTCTTGTCATGAGCTGTCAAGGCTATGGAAGCCTCTTGAGTTCACCAACTCTGATCTTATTTAGACACAAGTCAAAGTAGAAGTGTTCTCCTCCCTTCAGAGAAAGGCACCTCCTTCTTTGATGGCCCCATTCTTTCCGCTGGAATATCACTCACAGAGATCTTTCATTTAGGTCCATTTTTTGCCACAATGTCTTGGCTTTCCATGCCTGAAATACTCTCATGGGCTCTTCAGCCAGATCCGAATGCCTTAAGGGCTGATTCTAAGGCCAGAGTGCTGTTTAGGACATCTGCCATTCTATGGGTCTGCTGTGTATCCAGCTTCCCATGTTGGATCGTTCTCTACTTTTTAATTCTATCAGTTAGAATTACCAGACACTAGTCTTATTTATGTGATCCCTTTGACTCTTAATCCTATCATTATGATCAATTATGAACTGAAACTGATCACTTGGACTAGTTAGATGGCATTGGTACATGCCACCTTGATGGGATTGAATTAGAATCCCCTGGCACATTTCTAACACTACCAAGAGGGGTAAGTCTGATTGAACATGTGCTGAACTGTACATCTTCTCCCTCTCTGATTCCCACTCTTATATATTTAACAGGGATCGATTTTCAGTTAAATTTAAAAACCTAAGAGTAATTGTGTGTTAATTAAAGAGTTCAACAAGTAGTATTAAGTAAAACAAAAAAAAAAATAGTAAAAGGAATAAAATAGTAAGTTGCTCCTTGACAGGACAAGGGCTGATCGAGTCATTGTTTCTCATAATATCCTTTTCACTTCAACAGGTTACCTTTTAGGTGCTCAGTTAGTTGTCACCGATCAGGGAGAACATATGATATTTGTCCCTTTGGGACTGGCTTAATTAACTCAGCATGATGTTTTCCAGATTCTTCCATTTTGTTGCAAATGAACAGATTTCATTGTTTTTTACTGCTATGTAGCATTCTATAGTGAACATATCCCATAATTCCTTATCCAGTGTTCTGATTATGGGCATTTAGGTTGATTCTAGGTCTTAGCTATTGTGAATTGAGCTACAATAAACATTAAGGTGTAGACAGTTCTTTTATTTGCCCATTTAATTTCTCTTGGGTAAATTCCAAGGAGTGGGATGGCTGGGTTGTATGGCAGGGTTATATTCATATTTTGGAGGAATCTTCAGACTGACTTCCATAGTGGCTTTACCAGTTTGCATTCCCACCAACAGTGGGTTGGTGTCCCTTTTGCCCCACATCCTTGCCAGCATCTGTTGTTGTTAGATTTTTGCATGTGAGCCATTCTAACCGGGGTGAGGTGAAACCTCATTGTGGTTTTGATTTGCATTTCCCTGATGGCTAGTGATCCTGAACATTTTTTCATGTATCTGTTGGCCATTTGGATTTCCTCTTTTGAAAAATGTCTATAGAGGTCCTTTACTCATCTCTTAAATAGATTGTTTTGTTGTTGTGGAGTTTCTTGATCTCTTTGTAAATTCTTCTTATTAATCCTGTATCTGTTTCATAGTTTGCAAATATTTTTTCCCATTCTGTTGGTTGCCTCTTCACTTTCCTGACTGTTTCTTTTGCAGTACAGAAACTTCTCAATTTGATGCAATCCCAGTTGTTAATTTTGGCTTTAACTGCCTGTGCCTCTGGGGTATTTTTCAAGAAGACTTTGTCGTGCCTATATCTTGCAGGGTTTCTCCAATATTCTCTAATAATTTGAGGGTGTCGGGTCATAGATTTAGATCTTTAATCAATGTTCAGTGGATTTTGTGTAAGGTGTAAGGTAGGGGTCTTGCTTCATGCTTCTTTACGTGGAAATCCAGTTTTCCCAGCACCATTTATTGAATAGACTGTCCTTACTCCAGGGATCAGTTTTAGATCAAATATAAGTTGGCTGTAGATGTTTGGGTTGATTTCTGGTGTTTCCATTCTGTTCCATTGGTCTATCCATCTGTTTCTGTACCAGTACCATGCTGTTTTGATAATAACTGCCCTGTAGTATGTCCTGAAATCTGGTATTGTGATGCCTCTGGCTTTGTTTTTGTTGTACAAAATTGCTCTAGCTATTTGAGGTCTCCTGTGCCCTTATGAATTTCAGCATCATTTTTTCCAGATCTGAGAAGAATGTCTTCGGTATTTTGATTGCATTGAACCTAAAAATTGCTTTTGGGAGAATGGACATTTTGATGATATTGATTCTTCCAATCCATGAGAATGGGAGATTTTTCCATTTTTGGTATCCTCTTCTATTTCTTTCTTTAAGATTTTGTAATTCGCATCACAGAGATCTTTTGATGTTTTTGGTTAAGTTTATTCCAAGAAATTTTTTTTGTAGCTATTGTGAGTGGGATTGATCTTAGAAGTTCTTTCTCAGCCATGGCATTGCTTGTGTATATAAATGCTGTTGATTTTTGTGCATTGATTTTATATCCTGCTACTTTGCCAAACTCTTCTATGAGTTCTAATAGTCTCTTAGTAGAGTTCTTTGGATCCCCTAAATAAAGAATCATATCATCTGCAAAGAGGGATTGTTTGAGTTCTTCCTTCCTAATTTGTATCCCTTTAATTTCTTTTTCTTGCCTAATGGCTCTGGCTAACCTTCCAGTACTACACTGAATAGCAGTGGTGAGAGTGGGCATCCCTGTCTGTTACTGGATCTCAGTGGAAATGTTTCTAACTTTTCTCCATTCAATAATATGCTGACCATGGGTTTTTCATAAATTGCTTTGATTGTATTGAGGAATGGTCTTTCTATACCCAATTTGCTTAGAGTTTTCATCATGAAAGGGTGTTGTATTTTATCAAATGCTTTCTCTGCATCTATGAGATAATTGGTAGCTTTGGGATCCGCAAGGAGGGAAGGCCTACACTTCTGGGAATGGAGAGTCCTTACCTGTACTTCTGGGGGAGAAAAGTCCTTGTCAAGGTCCCTGAGGGTGCCTAAAGATCAACCAATGAGGATAAGACCTGCCTTAACCTTTAACCCCCATGCCCTGTATCTATAAAAGGAGCCTTTCCAACCTCTGACACACGACCTCCCTGACCCCCGCTCTGTTGGGACTGGGGAACCTCACCCAGGAGCGGAATCCCAATAAAATCTTGTGAATTAATTGATTCATCTGCCTGGGAAGATTTGTTATGTGCCAGACACCTTGCAGATGGTGCCGAAACCTGGGAGCTGAGGGTGCGTGCCTCCCTTTTCTGGGTATAAGGCCCCCTCGCTCCTTGAACCTGTCTAGTGCCCTAGGCTGACTATGGACCATGCTCGACCAACTGGAAGTAGCTCCTCTCCTGCTCTCCCTCCCTCCTCTGGGTTGGCCCAGTCTCTGTGATCTCTGGCTAGCTCTCCGTCTGGGACAGAGACCTCCAAATCATGTGCATGTGGGCTCTGTTCTCTGCTGTTTAGCCTCCCAGTGGCTGTGGAGACATCCCGCTGCTGACTTGGCCTCATAGAGGACTGACCTCTAATCTGTCTACTGAAGTCTGGGACAGGGGATGCCTTGCCTGAATTTCAGTAGATCCGGGCTGCCGGGGAGATCATGGGATCTGGCCAATCCCAAGAGTGTGATTCAAAATGCTCCCTGGCCTGCCTCCTAAAGAACTTGAAGAAACTGGGACTGGCCCAGGACCTACAGTGTAAATTCCTAATATTCTACTCCACCCAGGCATGGCCTAATTACCTTGAGAATTTCTGCCACAGAGAGAGAAAATGGTCAGAGGTCCCATATTTCCAGGCTTTTTGGGACCTCCACTCCCATTTACTTCCTTCTCCCCTATTTTCCTCTCTGCCTGCTCCACAGCCCAGGTCTTGCTGGCCAAGATCAGGCCCCCACCTCCTAAAGATGCCTCTTATGTGTTACTTCCTAACTCTACACCCTCCACCTTTTCAGACCCTCCTGAGTTCCTGGGGACCCCACAGCTAGCCAGGAACCTCCCGCCCCCATATGCACATTCTGCCCCACACCATGTCCTGCCCTTCCCTCTGGCTCCCTGCTGCCATTGCTGAAAGCCAGGTAGCCACGTGGCCCAACCACCAGTGTCAAGCTCCACCCCTGTCCTAATGGGGTTCTGCTTCCCTAGCCACCCTCCGGCAAAGTTTTAAAATGATCTGTTCCTGAACATGTGGCTTTCTAGCCTCCTCTGGTCTCCTTTCTCTTCTCTCTTCTCTCCTGCTCTTCTCTCCTCACTAGCTCCTCTCCTCTCTTGTCTCTCTCTCTTACACTCTCCTTCTCTCTCTTTTTTCCCTTCTTCACCCCAACCCTCCGGTCTGCTGGGTTTTAGGTCAAGTGCCTAAGCCCCACGTGGCCAACTGAATATGACATCATGGGCCTAAGGTGCTTTTAGGAAAAATGCAACTGTAACTAGACACTGAGTTTGAAGGAATTTCTCTTTGAATCTAGTAAGATCACTACCTTTGAAAATATCACTTTGTAACTTGCTGAACTTATTTTGCAATTTATTTTAACAGGTTTCCAGGCAATCAGTACTCAATGAAACAGCAATGGGTATTAGTACTTGTTTTAGGTGAATACAATTTTAATTTTAATTGAATTCAGATAGCGATATTTAATATCAGCTTCTTAAAGTCATTTACGTGTAACTGCTAATTTAAATTGGGTAATATTCTATAAAAAATTTTTGGGTTAGTTTTCAAACTGTCTAAAAATAGTTTAATATTGCTTAGAGTAACTCAGGCTGAAATTTGATGTGTTACCTTATTTTAAAATGTCTTAATTTTGAGATTTTTAACAGGTTATTTCAAAACATAAATCAAGGAAATTGGCAGATGGAAAACATCACAAGTACAGAAATGTGCATTTGGTGAGGAAGGTTAAAAGGAAAGAGTTATTTTGAATAAAGAAAGGACAAGGTTTGTAATATTGACTTCATCCTGATGGCTAGTTTACTCTAGACTGGAATGGAAATGATGGAATGTTTCAAGTAAGTTGAAGAGGGTGTGTGGAAGTCACAGAAGGTTTTGAAAGAAATCTTGGATCTTAATGAGAAAGCCACAGAGGCCTAAAGAGTTAAATGTTCTGTAAAATCCTACAGGTGCTTTCAAAAATGCTATGTGAAGTAAGCAAGTGCCTCTTGTTGGTTAATGAGTTTATAATTTTAAACGTGGCAACTTAAAATCTTTTGTCATCCACAGTTATATATATGATTTGCTGTTCATAAAACTAAAGTATTGTTGGTTCTGTGTTTAGCTGTCCTCTTACAGGTTCTCATGGACTTTTTCCAGCCACTTCTATTGTATTCAGTACTTTGGGATGGTGCTGTAAACAGATGAAGCCAATAATGTATTACAGGTACCAACTGAGAGAAACTATGGTTAGCTGAGGTTACTAAGAGCAGAAAGTAATTCAAATCAATTGGTAAGTTAAAAAAACAGTTGAAGAGCTTAAAAAGCTAGTATTGAATCTGCTATTCTATAATGTTATTTCATATGCATATACATACTGTATGTCTACATGGGAAAATTTATTAAGAGTTTCATTTTAATTGGCTTATAGATAAGATTGCCCATGAATTTAAACTGCTAAAATTAATCAAAGTTATATTTGATTCATGTGACCTGAATCTCTGTATCCGATGTTTTAAATTTGTTGGTAGTAAGAAACTAAAAAACATTTTATATGCTTGTGCTTGAATTTGCTGGTTATGTATTCTTAAAATTTATAGAAGGCATTGGACCTTCTGGTAAATGTTTTCCTAAGTTGTTATCTAATGATTGAAACTGCTTTCTAAGTTTTCATTTGATATTTCTATAGTCAGTAAGTGATCTGGGACTGGCAACCCCATTTCTGTATTCTAAGTCCAACTTGTTCTCTAATTTCTCTATTCTCTTTGAGGTAGGAAACTAATTCTATTCTGAAGGACTCTCCAAGGTGCACAATTTGATTTTTAGATCTTACAGAATGGATAGGTAACATTTTCTGTAATAGCATAGACAAAATGAAAGCTTAAATTATGATTCTACAGCTATATTTCTCTCACCATCAGCACAGTAAACAGGCAAAACCTCCCTTTCAGACCAAAGGGAAAGAAAGTTTTAAAATAAGGACATAGCTTTCCTAACAGGCATTATCTGCCTCAACATAAACCATTACAGAACATGCCTGTGACTATAGACTTCTAGTTTAGGCCACAAAGATTAGAGATGGGACTTGAGCACCCCCTTGACTTGCATCCTCTGGTCTGCTTTAACAAAAACCAGGAGTAAAAGAAAGCTAGGCATCAGAAATGTAAAGATAGGTGGCAGACCTATTAAATGTAGCTCTGTACAGTGATCTGCCATCAGGGAGACCCAACAGGCCAGTCCACTGCAGTGGCTTTCAATGTGGTAAGCCTGGGCTTCAGCAGAAGTCAGCTTATAAAGAGCCCTGACAGCTCTGCCAGCCAAGAATTAGATCTCTGGAAGTGGAACTGCCCTGAAGTTGAAGGACTTCAGGTCAGAGCCACAGATCTTATTGGCTCTAAGCTGAAAAGCCCTTCACTTGGCCCAGCTTCCAAAGTGACCACTGCAGCTGAGGGGACGGCCAAGTAGGGTCAGCAACGTTGCAGGCAGAACTGTAAATTTCCTGTTAGAGATGCCACCTGCCTTCACCTGGCCAGCTCTTCTCCCAGGCCAGCTAGGTAATGGAAGTCAACAGGGTGCCTTCCCCAAGGAGGTTCACACCTCACTTAGGATGTACCCTATGAAGAGATAGGTCTGGGCCTCTTAACTTACAAGGCCTAAAGCCCACCAGATTATTATCAAGCCCCTTCTGTCAGGTTCTATTTGCCTCTCAATCAGCAAACTTAGTTGTGGCTGAGACAGCACCTTTCTTGGTCCTCTAATAATGACTCTGTCCTTTGTTCCAGACCCTGTCTAGCCCACTTGAGTCTCATTCCTTTGTAATAATAACCTCAACCCTAACATCAATGGCTCTGCTCCCAACCTGTGTGTACTGATGGTCCTCTCCTCCACGTAATGTTGTATTATTATTCAGAATTTCTCTACAGACAAACCCCACTACCTGCAAAAGTTGAGTGGCCTTTCTCCCAGTCTCAGCTGGGATCAGATTTAAACCACATCCATCAAACAATCCTCACAAGGGTCCAGAGACCCCCCTCATTTCCTCTCCTCTATAATCCTTTCATTACCTGGTTAATGCCACTCTTAGGATCATTGGTTGCTATTCTCACCCTGACTTGTATACTACAGTGTCCATGTAAGTGTTTACAGCACGTGATAATGGAATGAACCAAGGCCTTCAGCAACAAGGCAGTCAACCAGATGCTTCTCCATCCATACATGCCTGTCCCTGTGGAGCCCCAAGATATCCCCAGTGGGCCCCTGTAGATAACGTCCCCAGTCAGAAGGAAGTATCCAGAGAGACTCATCATCGCCCCCTTTCCTATCATCAAAAGGTCGGGATGGTAGCTTTGGGATCTGCAAGGAGGGAAGGCCTACACTTCTGGGAGTGGAGAGTCCCTACCTGTGCTTCTGGGGAAGAAAAGTCCTTGTCAAGGTCCCTGAGGGTGCCTAAAGGTCAACCAATGAGGATAAGACCTGCCTTAACCTTTAACCCCCATGCCCCGTATCTATAAAAGGAGCCCTCCCAACCTCTGACACACGACCTCCCTGACCCCCGCTCTGTTAGGACCAGGGAACCTCACCCAGGAGTGGAATCCCAATAAAAGCTTGTGAATTAATTGATTCATCTGCCTGGAAAGATTTGTTATGTGCTGGACACCTTGCCATAATCATATGGTTTTTATTCTGCAGTTTGTTAATATGATGTTTCACATTGATTGATTTGTGAATGTTGAACCATCCCTGCATACCAGGGATAAATCCCACTTGGTCTGGGTGGATGATCTTTCCAATGTGTTATTGAATTCAATTGGCCAGCATTTTATTGAGGATTTTTGTATCTATATTTATCAGGGAAATTGGTCTGTAATTTTCTTTCAATGCTGCAACTTTTTCAGGTTTGGGAATTAAGGTCATGCTGGCTTCATAGAAAGAATTTGGGAGGATTCCCTCTTTTTCAATTGTTCTGAATAGTTTGAGAAGAATTGGAGTTAGTTCTTCTTTAAATGCCTGGTAGAATTCAGCAGTGAATCCATCTGGCCCTGGGCTTTTCTTTGTTGGGAGGGCCTTTATTACTGTTTCAATTTCTGTGTCAGTTATGGGTCTGTTTAGGTTTTCTATGTCTTCATGGTTCAATTTATGTAGATTGTATGTGTCCAGGAATCTGTCCATTTCTGATAAATTTCCCTGTTTGCTGGCATACAACTCTTTGTAGTAATATCTAATGACTCTTTTAATTTCGGTGGTATCTGTTGTTACATTCCCTTTTTCATCTCTGATTTTATTGATTTGGGTCTTTCCTTTTTTTAGTTAGTTTTGCCAATGGTGTGTCTATTTTGTTTATTTTTTCAAAAAAACAGCTCTTCATTTTGCTGATTTTTGTAATTTTTTATTCAATTCTGTTGATTTCTTCTCTAGTTTTAATTATTTCTCTTCTTCTACTAGTTTTGGGTTTGGTTTGCTGTAGTTTCTCTAGATCCTTGAGATGCATTGAAAGCTCATTTATTTGGTGCCTTTCCAATTTCTTGATGTAGGCACCTATTGCTGTACACTTTCCTCTTAACAATGCTTTTGCTATATCCCATAAGCTTTGATATGTTGTATTGTTATCCTCATTGACAACCAGAAAGTTTTGATTTCTCTTTTGATTTCTTCTATGACCCACTGTTCATTCAGGAGCATGTTGTTCATTCTCCATGTGTTTGCTTATGCTCTAGGGATTCCTGAGTTGCTAATTTCCAGCTTCATTCCACTGTGGTCTGAGAAGATGCATGGTATGATTTCAATTTTTTTGAATATGCTGAGACTTGCTTTATGGCCTAGTATATGATCAATCCTAGAGTAGGTTCCATTACTGTTGAGAAGAATGTGTATTCTTCAAGTGTAGGATGAAAGGTTCTGTAGATATCTGATAGATCCATTGGGCTATAGTGTCAATTAAATCTGCTGTTTCCTGGTTGATCATTCTGTCTGGTTGATCTGTCTATTTCTGAAAGTGGAGTATTAAAGTCCCCCAATACTATTGTATTAGAGTCTAAGTCACCCTTTAAGTTCTTTAACATATCTTTTAAATAAACCAGTGCCCTGTAATTAGGTGCATATATGTTTATAATAGTTGCATCTTCCTGTTGAATTAATCCCTTAACCATTATATAGTGTCCCTCTTTGTCTCTCTTAAGAGATTTTTTGTTAAAGTTTATTTTGTCTGATATTAATATGGCTGCACCATCTCTTTTTTCATTTCTGTGGCCATGAAATATCTTTTTCCAACCTTTCACTTTCAGTCTGCATGCATCTTTGTTGGAAAGATGTGTTTCTTGTAAGCAGCAAACAGATGCTTTTTTTTAAATCCATTCAGCCAGTCTGTGTCTTTTAACTGGAGAGTTGAGGCCATTTACATTTAATGTGTCTATTGATAAGTAGTGTCTTTGCCCTGCCATTTTTCCAAAGATATTTGTAATATATGCTTTGAACTTCCTGTGGTCTTTTACTGAGAGATTTTCTTCCTTTACCTTCTTTTGTATTGAATGTTATGTTTCTGTGTTTCTGTGTATAACACATCTTTAAGCATTTTTTGCAGGGCTGGATGAGTGATGACAAATTCTTTCAATTTCTGTTTGCTATGAAAGGTCTTTATTTCACCTTCATTCACAAATGAGAGCTTTGCAGGGTATAATATTCTGGGCTGGCAGTTTTTTTCTCTTAGTGCTTGGGCTGTATCTTGCCATTCCCTCCTAGCCTATAAGGTTTCTGAAGTCTGCTGTGAGTCTAATCGGAGATCCTCTGAGAGGAATCTGATGTTTCTCTCTTGCACATTTTAGAATCTTTTCTTTATGTTTCACTGTGGTGAGTTTGATTACAACATGTCGTAGTGAGGATCATGTTTATTGGGGGTTTATTGTTTGGTAATGTTTATTGGGGGTTCTATGTGCTCCCTGTACTTGGATGTTTCTTTCCTTCTCTGAACCTGGAAAGTTTTCTGCTGGTATCTCACTAAAAAGGCCTTCTAATCCTTTCTCTCTCTCCATGTCTTCAGGAACTCCTAGAATACAAATGTTGGGTTTTTTAATAGTATCCTGTAGATTCCCAATAATATTTTTTTTAGATTTCTAATTCTCTCATCTTTTCTTTGCTTTGACTGTATACTTTCCTGTGCTGTCATTAAGTCCAGTCTATCTCACTGATTCTGTTTTTCAGGCTCTCAAATGTGTTTTTCATTTGTTCTATTTAATTCTTCATTTCATTTTGATTTCTCTACAATCTCAATTTCATGTTCTACTAAATTCCTCATTTCATTTTGATTCCTCCTTAAGATTTCATTTTCATGAGAGGGATTTTCTGTTCTGTCCTGTATGAATTTCTATAGTTCATGCATTTGTTTTGATAACTTCTAAATGTTCTTATCATAAATTTTTTGAAATCCATATCTTGCATTTCTTCTATTTATCATCTCCATATTCTTGTATTTGAGTGTCTTGTTCATTTGGGAGCATCATGATGTCTTCCTTGTTCTTGTTTCCTTGGTTTCTGTGTTTGTTATTTGGCATTGTGGAGATATTCTTTGGTTTCTTCCTTTTTTCTCACTGTATTGGCTTTTCTCATTATACTATGACTCTAGATTAAGTGGACTGTCTGCTTTTGATGGAGCCTTAGAGGCTTGTGGTGGGTGTGGCCAGAGAATTCTGTTCAGTTCTTCATGGTTAAGGGTGTGCCAAAGGTGACACATCCAGGTTTGGCATGGTAAATCTCTCTCTCTCTCTCTCTCTCTCTCTCTCTCTCTCTCTCTCTCTTTATTCAAAAGGGAAGTAATTCTACTCAGCTGAGCTCTTCTCCTTGATGGCAGTCAGTGCCTGAGTGCTAGCCCCAGTGGGTATAATATTTGTCTGCTCCATCCCAAGGACCACACAAAGGATCTGTACAGTCCTCAGTGTAAGCTCAGATTCCCCTGCAATGTCTCCCACCAAGTTGCCAAGGTTACCGTGTCTGTGGAGTCTCTCACTGAGACTACTCACATCTCAGCCACACGGTGAGTTCTCCCACACACCCTCAGTTTTTTTTTTTCACAGTCCCAGTTCATAAGCTCCACATATTCACTAGGTCTTAGTCTCCTGTTGTTTCTCCCCACCAGAGTCAGTTTTTTCTGCTTGGTTGAGGGTAGGCCCAGACCTGAGCTGGCACAGCTGTTACGTATGTCCAAAATGTTGCCTGCTCTATTGTCTTTTTGCTTGCAAAGTGAGTGGAGAGAGAGAATCATGTCTGTACTGGTCCCTTTTTTTTCTCTCCTCTACTTAGGCTGGTGTACTTTCCCCCATGGAGCTTAAAGCCTCGTTCCCTTAGGCTCTTCCTGCCGCTTTTCCACCAGTGTCTCTGGCTACTTCAGTTTTGCTTCACTTCCATTTCCAGCACTGGTGTGTAGACTCGGCAGCTGGGGTCCCGAGCCGTGGGTACCCATGCCCTCAAAGTGGATTCACTGTGTCCCACTAATTCCAGAAGAGTTTCCTCTGCAGTTCTTTTCCCAAACTCTTCCCTGAGACTACAGTATCTCCACTTTTATTAAACTATCTTTTCCCGGACTGTCAGTGAGTTCCTTCCCTATTACGCCATCTAGGAGCCACCTGCAGTGAAGTTCTTTTTTGAATTTCTGTGTGCAGCATGGCCTTGAGCAAGTATTGTAGGGCTGGACACAAAAATTCTTTCAGTTTGTGTTTGTTGTGGAAAATCTTTATTTCCCCTTCATTCATAAATGATAGCTTTTCAGGGTACATTATTCTTGGCTGGAATCTTTTATCTTTTAAAACTTGGAATATATCATGCCATTGTGTCCTTGCCTGTAGGGTTTATGATGAGAAGTCCAGGGTGAGTCTGATTGAATTATCTGTGAATGTGATTTGATGTTTCTCTCTGGCACATTTTAGGATTGATTCTTTGTGTTTCACTGAGCTGAGTGTTGCCACAATGTGTCGTGGTGAATTCCTTTTCTGGTTTAATTTGTTAGGGTTCCTGTATATTTGTTAAATTTGGTTATTTCTTTCAACCTTCCTAATTTAGAAGTTTTCTGATATTATTTCATTGAAAATGCCTTCCAATCCATTCTCTCTTTCCACACCCTCAGGGACTCCTATTATCCAGATGTTACAATGCTTGATTGAATCTTGTAGGTCTCCAACAATGTTTTTTAATTTTATAATTTCTTCTTCCTGTGTTTGATCAGACTGCAATATTTTTGGAAGTTTGTCTTTGAGTTCTGATATTCTCTCTTCTAGTTCATCTGTTCGATTTCTTAGGGATTCCACTGTATTTTTTATTTGGTCAATTAAGTTTTTTATTTCCAGTATTTCATTCTGGCTTCTCTTTAGGATCTCTAATCCTTGGGTGTGCTTTTCATTCAGATCTTGAATCTGAATGAAAGAATTCAGAAAATTCTTTTTCTGGCATGACTCAAATTCTTCTTCTTCAGCTTCTATTATGGATGGTTTAGCCTGCTCCATTGGTGAGTTCATAGGTTCTTCTATATTCTTATTCAGGATTTTTCCTTTGTTCTTCAGCATTTCTGTTTGGATTAATTTCAGGTTGATTTCCCTCTGCTAAGGGCTGCTATGCATCTGTGCTGATTGCCAGTGCAAGCCGGCAGCTCCATTTTCTTGAGTTTGTTTATTTCCAGTAACTGAGGGAGGCAGGTACTTGAACTTTGAGGTACTAAGCTCTGCCCCCTGGGGCCGGTATCCCTTTTCCTTTGTTCACCCAAGAGTGCCTGGGCCTCTGTTATTGGCCCCCCTATCACTCTGCCCCCTGCTTGATGAGTGGGGAGTTGCTCCAAACCATTGTGGTCCTTGTTTCACGGATGGGGTGGTCCCTGCTACTGAAGTTTACATTCAGGAGGCAAAACAAGAGCCTGCCCTCTTTCACTCCCGAATGTAAACAAACAAGATGGCTGCTCTCCACCCACTGCAGCTCTGGTTGTGGGGGTGGCAGGAAGACATCAAGGGATTGTGGTGTGTTCAATCTCTCAGTTCATCCTCCAGGATTGCGCCCTCTTCCCCCTTACAGGAGTAAGCACTATTCATTTTGCTTACCCATTTATCCATGTTTGTGTCTCCCCTGTCCCTCCCAGAGTGCAGTGGTAATGGCAGGGTGGTTTCAGCAGCTTCAGCAGCAGCTGGCTCATAGGCTCTCTTTCCAGCACTGGTGCAGAGGCTCTCAGCAGCTAGAGTCCCGAACTGTGAGAGCCCATGCCCTCCTTGTAGGTCCACCATGTCCCTCCAATTATGGAAGACTTTCCTCTGTCATTTTTCCCTATATCTTCCCTGAGACTACACTATCTCCACTTTTATTAATCTGACTTCTCTCAGACTATCAGTAAGCTCCCTCCCAATTTCACCATCTTGGCTCTAGTTCTTTCCTTAATTTGTAATTTGTAATTTTCATCATAGAGATATTTGGCATCCTTGATTAAATTTATTTCAAGGTATTTAATGCTTTTTAGAGCTATTGTGAATGGGACTGATCTTAAAAGTTCTTTCTCAGTTATGGCATTGTCTGTGTATACAAAGGCTATTATTTTTCTCTGTGCTGATTTTATATCCTGCTACTATACCAAACATTTTTATGGGTTCCAATAGTCTGTCAGTTGAGTCTTTTGGATCCCATATATATAGAATCATGTCATCTGCAAATAGGCATAGTTTGACTTCCTCCTTTAGAATTCATATCCCTTTGATTTCTTTTTCTTGCCTAATGGCTCTGTCTAAAACTTTCAGGACTATATTAATTAGCAATGGTAAGAGTGGGCATCCTTGTCTGGTTCTGGATCTTAAGAGGAATGCTTCCAAGTTATGACAATTCAGTAGGATGTTGGCTGTGTGTTTGTCATAAATTGCCTTGATTGGATTGAGGAATATTCCTTCTATACCAATTGCCTCAAGATTTTCATCATGAAAGGGGGTTATACTTCATCAAATGCTTTCTCTGCATGTATTGAGATCACTATATTATTTTTGTCCTTCAGTTTGGTAATGTGATGTATCACATTGATTTGCAAATGTTAAACCATCCCTGCATACCAGGGATAAATATCCAACTTGGTCCTTGTGAATGATCTTTCTGATGTGTTGCTGGATTTGATTGGCTAGTATTTTCTTGAGGATTTTCACATCTAGGTACATCAGGGAATTTAGTCTATAGTTCTCTTTCTCTTTGGTTTCTTTTTCTGGCTTAGGAATTATGGTGATGCTCTCACCTCACTCTCCAAAGTTGGTGCTGAAGCTCTCAGATATTAAAGTCCTGTGTTCTGTTCATGCTCATGCTGTGCATCCGCACCCTCCATGTAGAACCACAGCATCCCTCTTCCTTCCATGAAACTCCCTAACTCTTACCTAAGATTTCACTCTCTCTCCACTTTTTATAACTATCTTCACCCCACCTAGAGCAGTAAGCTCCCTCTCTATTCCTCCATCTTTGAATCTTTGAACCAAGAAAACTTTTTCTATTTATAAAAATATGCTGAAAGTTAGTCAAAGTACTTCCAGCCAATACAATAGTGGGGAGAAATATTGTAAGCCCAGCATACTTTTATTTAAGAACATTTTGCTACCATTTAAAATTTAAAGTGCTTCTCTTAAAATAAAAATGGATGACATGCATGTAAAAACATATTCAATCTCATCAGTGAAAGGGTAGTGTGAATGTACAAGAAGTATCATTTTTCTCTTAAGTTCTTGGCAAACACTGAATAAAATGATAGTCTATAGTGTTGACCAGCATGTGAGACCAGTCATGGCACTGTAAATTGCCCCAGCCTCTAGATGGGTAAATTTTGTACTTTGTAAAATTAAAAACTGAGACCAATTTTTGACACATCAATTTCTAGTCTAAGATTCTATCCACAAAAATGGGACACAGGTTAAATGTTAATCATTAGGGGAATGGTAAACCAACTTAATACATCCATAGAGTGAGTTATTACACAATAATTTATAATTGGGTATCTTTAGAGAGAGATGTCTATAACACTAAAAATATAAAATATAAATATGGAGACTTATTAAAAATGTAAATTTTGGAATTTTTTCAGCAGTTACTTTTTTAATTAAAACAAACAAACCTCAACAGCACCAACAAAATTCCTTTGTAGTGCACCTTGCTTATTTATAACTTACATTGCCTTGTCAGTGGAGGTTATCACTAGAAAAAGAAAGAAGATAGTTTGCACTAGTTTTCTGGTAATAGAGGTTAAGACTCTGTTTCAGCCGGCACCATGGCTCAATAGGCTAATCCTTCGCCTGTGGTGCCGGCACACTGGGTTCTAGTCCCGGTCAGGGCAACGGATTCTGTCCCAGTTACCTCTGTTCCAGGCCAGCTCTCTGCTGTGGCCTGGGAGTGCAGTGGAGGATGGCCCAAATTCTTGGGCCCTGCACCCACATGGGAGACCAGGAGAAGCACCTGGCTCCTGGCTTTGGATCAGCATGGTGTGCCGGCTGCAGCACACCAGCTGTGGTGGCCAATGGTAAAAGGAAGACCTTTCTCTCTTGTCTTTCTCTCTCACTGTCCACTCTGCCTGTCAAAAAAAAAGACTCTGTTTAATGCCTTCTTCCTATAATTACATCAGAATATCACTCCAATGGTGAGGACTTAGCATTTGGTTAATCACAATTAGCCATACTCTATAAAACAGACTTTGTCTTTAGAATTCTTGTGCAAATCAGGATGACATAAATGGTCCCCTTTCTTCTATGCCCCCAGAGCCACATGGAATAGGATGCCAAGGCAGCCTAACTCCACATCACACAAATGCCACAGAGCTTGTGTTCCAATAGCTGACACTGACCAGACAGTATCTACTTTCTTCTACTGGTACTAGGCATTCCGTGTGCAACTCCACAGCATTTTTATTTTTCTGGGATAGTGTAATTAAACATTATTTTGTCTCATCAGTTGTTTATTTTAATTACATGACTGTATTGAATTTTTCAATATTAATTCAAATCTTATATTGTATATGTGTTAATTTTACAGTTAGTCCAACATAATGATTTGCCTTGAATACTTCTATTTAAATCATTGATTCAATATTAAAATGTGATATGTCTGAATGTGTTGATTAGAAGAAGGGTTAGGCTGAAATAATTGTTCAAAGATTTCTTTCAAAGAAATTAATTTAGTTAGAAGCTACTTTCAAGTGAGTCAGAAGATCTTCCAGATCCTCAGTCGAGCCTTCAGACCTAATGTAGTCTCAAGGATTGAATTATAATCTGGTGATCCAAATTACATCTTTGAGGTAATGAGTGCCTTCAACTAATTTTGGAAGCACAGATTTTTTTCTTCTTAAACTAATAACTTTTATGCCTTTTAAGATAAAATTTTATACTTATTTACAGTTCTAAATTATATATTTAAATTAAGAACAAGCAGTGATTAAATATACTGAGAATTTATTATATTTAAATGCCCTATAATCTCTAATACTGTATCTTTTTTTAAATTTAACTTTTATTTAATGAATATAAATTTCCAAAGTACAGCTTATGGGTTACAATGGCTTCCCCCCTATCATAACATCCCTCCCCCCCCCACAACCCTCCCCTTTACCGCTCCCTCTCCCCTTCCAATCACATCATGATTCATTTTCAATTCTCTTTATATACAGAAGATCAGTTTAGTATATATTAAGTAAAGATTTCAACAGTTTGCCCCCATATAGCAACACAAAGTGAAAAAAAATACTGTTGGAGTACTAGTTATAGCATTAAATAAGAGTGTACAGCACATTAAAGACAGAGATCCTACATAATATTTTTAATTAATTAATTTTCTATGCCATTTCCAATTTAACATCAGGTTTTTTTTTTCTTTTCCAATTCTCTTTATATACAGAAGATCAATTCAGTATATAATTAGTAAAGACCTCATCAGTTTGTACCCACGCAGAAACACAAAGTGTAAAAATACTGTTTCAGTACTAGTTATAGCATCACTGCACATTAGACAACACATTAAGGACAGATCCCACATGGGATGTAAGTACACAGTGACTCCTGTTGCTGACTTAACAATTTGACACTCCTGTTCATGGCGTCAGTAATCTCCCTAGGCTCTAGTCATGAGTTGCCAGAGCTATGGAAGCCTTTAGAGTTTGCTGACTTTGATCTTATTCCGATAGGGTCATAGTCAAAGTGGAAGTTCTCTCCTCCCTTCAGAGAAAGGTACCACCTTCTTTGATGGCCCCGTTCTTTCCACTGGGATCTCACTCACAGAGATCTTTCATTTAGGTCTTTTTTTTTCTTTTCCATGGTATCTTGGCTTTCCATGCCTACAATACTCTCATGGGCTCTTCAGCCAGATCCAAATGCCTTAAGGGCTGATTCTGAGGCCAGAGTGTTGTTAAGGACGTCTGCCATTCTATGAGTCTGCTGTGTATCCCACTTCCCATGTTGGATCTTTCTCTCCCTTTTTGATTCTATCAGTTAGTATTAGCAGACACTTGTCTTGTTTGTGTGATCCCTTTGGCTCTTAGACCTATCAGAACCATCGAATGTGAACTGAAATTGATCACTTGGACTATTTAGATGGCATTGGTACATGCCACCTTGATGGGATTGAATTGGAATCCCCTGGCACATTTCTAACTCCACCATTTGGGGCAAGTCCGATTGAGCATGTCCCAAATTGTACATCTCCTTCCTCTCTTTTTCCACTCTTAAATTTAACAGGGATCACTTTTCAGTTAAAATTTAAACACCTAAGAATAATTGTGTGTTAATTACAGAGTTCAACCACTAGTACTAGAACAACAACAACAACAAATACTAAAAAGGATAAAGTATTACATTGTACATCTAGAGTCAGGACAAGAGCTGATCAGGTCATTGTTTCTTATAGTGTCCATTTCACTACAACAGGTTTCCCCTTTGGTGCTCAGTTGTCACCAATCAGGGAAAACAAATGATATTTGTCTCTTTGGGACTGGCTTAATTCACTCAGCATGATGTTTTCCAGATTCCTCCATCTTGCTGCAAATGACCGGGTTTCGTTGTTTCTTACTGCTGTATAGTATTCTATGGAGTACATGTCCCATAATTTCTTTATCCAGTCTACTGTTGATGGGCATTTGGGTTGGTTCCAGGTCTTAGCTATTGTGAATTGAGCTGCAATAAACATTAATGTGCAGATGGCTTTTTTATTAGCCAAATTAATTTCCTTTGGGTAAATTCCAAGGAGTGGGATGGCTGAGTTGTACGGTAGGGTTATGTTCAGGTTTCTGAGGAATCTCCAGACAGACTTCCATAGTGGCTTAACCAGTTTGCATTCCCACCAACAGTGGGTTAGTGTCCCTTTTTCCCCACATCCTCTCCAGCATCTATTGTTGGTAGATTTCTGAATGTGAGCCATTCTCACCGGGGTGAGGTGAAACCTCATTGTGGTTTTGATTTGCATTTCTCTGATGGCTAGTGATCTTGAACATTTTTTCATGTGTCTGTTGGCCATTTGGATTTCCTCTTTCGAAAAATGTCTATTGAGGTCCTTGGCCCATCTCTTAAGTGGGTTGTTTGTTCTGTTGTTGTGGATTTTCTTGATTTCTTTGTAGATTCTGGTTATCAACCCTTTATCTGTAGTATAGTTTGCAAATATTTTTTCCCATTCTGTCGGTTGCCTCTTCACTTTCCTGACTATTTCTTTTGAAGTACAGAAACTTCTCAATTTGATGCAATCCCAAATGTTAATTTTGGTTTTGACTGCCTGTGCTCCTGGGGTCTTTTCCAAGAAGTCTTTGCCTGTGCCTATATCTTGCAGGGTTTCTCCAATGCTCTCTAATAATTTGTTGGTTTCAGGTCGTAGATTTAAGTCTTTAATACATGTTGAGTGAATTTTTGTGTAAGGTGAAAGGTATGGGTCTTGCTTCAGGCTTCTGCATGTGGAAATCCAATTTTCCCAGCACCATTTATTGAATAGACCGTCCTTATTCCAGGGATTAGTTTTGGATCTTTGATCAAATATAAGTTGGCTGTAGATGTTTGGATTGATTTCTGGTGTTTCTATTCTGTTCCATTGTCTAATACCGTATCTTAATTGTCACTGGCAGTAAATTCCTGCCACACTATTTAGAGAATTATGATAAATTATATGTGAGAATTTTCAAAGTGACAAAAACTTTAGATATTTTTAGCAATTACTTTGACATTTGTTACTATAGTAAACAAATTCTCATTATACATGCTTCCTCCAAATGTTTCATACTTATTTGTAGGAAAGATTGTACTAATGAGATTGATACTGTGAAATGCAATTTTCATGCAAATTTAGCATCAGAAATTGATTTTAGGAAACAGATATCTAAGGTATTAGACGAGTGTAATAATGTAGTGAGATCTAAGAAGGTAGTAAGCAAAAAATAATAAAATAGGACATGTTTACAATAAATAATGTAAACAATTATTTTATTAACTAAATTTCATTAATAAACATGTATGTATCTTATTTTATTAATTTTTTTACCTTTCAAAGTGAAAATTACTTTGGATTTGGATGATAGCCATTGTAGCTGGTTTAAGATGAAATCTCACTTTGGTTTTTATTTGTATTTTCTTTATGGCTAATGATCCTTAGTATCTTTTTATGTGTCTGTTGGCCATTTGTATTTCATTCTTTGAAAAATGTCTGTTCATATCCTTTGCCCATTTCTTAACTGGGTTGTTTGTTAGTGTGTTGAGTTTGTTGAACTCCTTTTAATGTCCTGGATGTTAATCCTTCATCAAATGTTTAGTTTGCAAATATGTTCTCTCCTTCTGTTGTTTGCCTCTACACTTTGTTGATATTTCCTTTGCTATGCAGAAGCTTCCAGCTTGATGGAATCCTATTTGTCTATTTTTACTTTTATTACCTGAGCTTCTGAGGTCTTTTCCAAGAAGCTTTTTGTCTATGCCAAAGGCTTACAATGTTTCCTCTATACTTTTCTCCAGCAATTTGATGATTTCAGGTCTTAGATGTAGATCTCTGATTCATTGTCATTTGTTTTTGTGTAAAGTGTAAGGTAGGGGTGTTATCTGTCCTATTTGTCACTATGTCAGTTCTTGGGCCAGTATCAAGTTTTTTTATTATAATTGTCCTGTAATATGTCTTGAAATCTGGAATTGAAATGCCTTCAACTTTATTTTTATTATTTTGGATTGCTTTAGCTAATCTTGTGTGTCGGAGGCCACCCGACAAACCACATGGAGACACGCAGCACTCATCAATTCATCACCACGTTTATTGCCTCATCGCATTCCAAGCCAAAGTAGGGGGCCCGGCGATGAGGGACTGGAGGCAGTCTCCCTAAGGAAACCCTTCAGTCTCCAGCAGCGAGCACCAAGAAACACAAGGATATATACCCCAGGCCCCATACAGATAACATTCATTGTGTGTAATCATGCATAGCACAGGAACAGAGCAAGTTTACAAAGTAGCAATGATCAGGGTACAAGCTCTGCAGATAGTGCAAAGAACATCATAAACCTTCATCAGAAGTCACATCCTGCCTGCAGGAATGTGGGACGAAAAGTCTTGGAAACAGGATTAGATAAGGGACAGCCTCAGCCTGCTGCATCTCATGTCGGGCCAGGGCCACTGGCCCCGACATCTCCCCCTTCTTGTTTGTACAAGAATGTCCTGGTGTTTATGGTAACCGGTGTCTACACTGTCCAGAGGGCCGCGGGGGAGGATCCATCCCCCACAAGTCCCTCGCATTAAACGCTGAACAGCGTGGACTCGTGCCTGTCTTAGGTGCCCTGCAGCGCTTACTCTGCTTACCCGTCATCAAGGATACAGGAGGCATGTCCTGCCCTCTGTCTTAGGTTGCTAGAGAAGCCTGCGAGTGCTTACCCGTCGTTGACTACCGGTCCACCCTAAGAACAGTGTAGGAGCAAGCGGTCAATGAGGCAGTTAGGAAGAGAGAGACCGAGGCTTCCACGGCATATCACATACTGCAGCCCCCTGTTTTAGAGTGTCCTAGAGGGTTTGTACTGTCCTTTTGATAGCCTCTCTGTTTGCGCACATTGGAATGGTGGGAATGTTTGGTTGTATTACTTCACATCAGTCTACAGGCAGGCAGAAGACAGACGTTGTGGGGGCTGGCTCCCCACAGCTCCCCCTTTTTTTACTTTAGGACCAGCGCCTGTCTTAGGCGCCCCTGAGCGGAGTGGCAGCTTACCCGTCTTTGCCAGAGGGTCGACTTGCATGAGCAGTCTCAGCCCTCCGCTGTCTTATGTTGCACGCCATCCCTCAAGGCACTTACCCGTCTCTGGCTACTGGTCCAAGAAACCAAGAAACACCTGCTGTATTGCAGGGGAGGGGGGTTTTGTAACGATGACGTCGAATGGGGACCAAATATCCGTGTCCAGTTGTGTTAAGAACCCAAATCTCTTGCCGTAGTTCACGCAGCAAACGAGTGAAATTACTATCCCAGGTATGGTTCAAGGTGGCACCTAAAGAGCGAGACAAATTAGCAAGACAAGTATAGTTATGCCAGGGAAATGGAGTAGCGCAAAGCACGACAGATTTAACCAAGCAGGGGGTTTCCCACATCCCCGTCTAAGATTCAGTTCTTCCTGGAGAATGTTGACCCGTTGGTTTAGTAATAAGATTCCTGAATGGATATGCTGATCCACTGCCACTCGGAGCATTTTTGTTTGATCATTCTTTTGGAGCATGGGAATAGGTGACCTTTTTTCCTTTTAGGAATTTCACAAGCCAAGACTGACCTTGACTTGTCTATGACTTGTTTATGGGCTGCCTACATCTCCCCATTTTTTATTTAACTGAGAATGGCCTCTGTCTTAGGTTGCCCTCAGTCATCTCTGTCCTTACCCGTCATTGGTAACTCTGGCAGCTTGGCCTAGAGCCCTGTCTTAGGTTGGTACAGGATGCTGAGCGTCTTACCCGTCTCTGAGTACCATTCCAGCCCAACATTAGGTGAGAGATGAAACATACAGCCAAATATTAATTATTTTTGATTACAAATAATGATGAATGTCAGTTCATACAGACTGCAGTGAAGTCAGCATAAAATGCAGAACACACGGAAAACATCCCATACAAAGTAGGAAAAGCAGTAGTGGTCCAGTCAACATTAATAACCAATGAATCCATTGAAAACCCTCCAAATGTTAGGGGTTAGTAATAAACATGTTTTGCATTTTACTCTTAAGTTTATCAATAACAGACATCTATATATGGCACATTATTAGTAATGTTAAAACAACATTTTTCCTGTTACAGATTTACAACTTATATGATTTTTTAACATCAAGTAATTGTTAGCTGCATGGTTTAAAAGTACTCCTGAGTGTACTTGATCCAATTCTTTGGCTATATTGGACAGTCCAGTAGCAGTAAGATTGATTGTTTTGGTCACTGAATATGCAAGCCTTCGCAGTCCATGGTTATTTTCAAAGGCAGTCCAGGAACACTTACTACTGGTACAGCCACGGCCAGGGCAGTGTTTTGTCCTATTAGGATGACGTTGCCATTACAGTCTTTAGGTGAAGCATGCTGCCAACGTGCTCTATCCACCACTGTAAATACAGATGTCAGCATTGGGGCCACACAGTCCAGGGAGCAATTGCAGAAGTTATCAGAAGCTAACGATGTGAAGGCATATTTGCTACATAAAAAAACCCACCCCTTAGGAGTCCATGTCCCATACCAGTATTGGATTAGGTGTATTTTATTGATTGGTGATAGGATCCCTTTATTTTACCAATTGTAAAACCTTAATAACTTGTGGAGGCTGTGCACTCCGTAACTTGTCATTCCAATTTTTACTCAATCCTGAGCAGAGAGCCCATTCCTTTGCCAAAGAGGCGAACTGAGGGTCTTTCCAGCCAGGAACATTACAGGTTACACATGCGACTTTAGTTTTCCTTTTAAAGAAAGGCATTGCTTTGTATACTTGCAGATCCTGTCGACTACACCAATTTGTGACAGTAAATTATTTTTTAGCTGTCTGCTGTGCACAGACTTAGTTATTTTTAGTTTAATCTGCAAGAAATACGCTGCAAGCCTTATAGTGCACACTAAAATTATTTAGAGGAAAGATGGTAAAGGAGTATAGATTAATAGAATGTTGCAATAAACATGGCTCCATTGCTTTAATGATACTATAGCAAGACGGTCCACTGATTCCTGTTGGAAGGGCCTGAGGCTGGCCCCGCTTCCAGTTTTTTGAACTCTGTTTTTTAATGAATTACCTTCTTTATCAGTTTTGGAGTGACAATATTGGCCCAATGCCTTTCCCTTTAGCACTGGAGGAAAATACCAGGAGGAGCCTTATTTTGATTTTTGACTTTTGGACAATTTTTGTACATGTCCCTGTTGTCCACATTTATAGCACCCTTATTTATTGGGCATAGCCCTCCTTGATAATTTTTGTAATGACAAACCATGTAGAGTGGCAGGTCCTGAATGTTCTGTTTTTAAGTGAATTTATTTTGTTAATTTTTTATGCAAGGGACTGTCACAGAACACCTCAGCCACAGTAGCAAATTGATCCATGTTTACATTGTACTTACGTTTAGTAGAATTTATAGTGTTGTGGGCATCACTAGGCAATCTTTACAAAGCACCGGAAAAGAATCCATACTGAGAATCAGACATTATTAGTAATCATTACAGGCATGTTTAACATTTAGCTTGACTGTGTGTTCCCCTGGGATGAAGCAGCAGTAGCAGAGGCTTGTTCTGGCTCCCTTTCAAAGCCTCCAAGGACAAGGGTGGCTCATTGCCAAGATTTTAGGCAAGCAGTGCATCCCATCCCGGATCTTGGCCAGAGAGCCAAGACACGAAGCATGCCCACCTGTTTATCAGAAACATTTCTTTATCCTCCTCCCCAGGAACTGGCCAGGCTCCCAAGGAGCAGGAGAAGGTCATTTGGCAACAAAGTTACTTGTCCACCAGAGCTGAACCTAGATACAAGCCTCTTCATTCCAAAAATTTGTCCTTACATTTGGCCCTAGGGCTGCATTGAGAGGTAGATATAATTAACACATTATAAGAATACAACACAAATTTTTCATACAAGCATACATTTAGTTATCAAACACAATAATACTCAATGTGTTTTAAGGTTAAATTGAAACATAACTGAGGGAGAATTAGCTTCTTGGGCACCCATGTCAGGGACATAAAAAACAGTACCATTCCAATACAACAACTCAAGTTGCTGCAGACAGCCTGAGAACTGGCTAGACAATTTCATGGCATGGAGATCTGAGGCATTGATACTTGTTAAACAGACATGTTGAGGTGTACATCCAATTAACAAATGTGCTAACATTTTGCATTACTCTGAAATTAGTGATTCGGGTTTTATGAAAAATTTGTAACATCTCCTTTTGATAAGACAACAAATTTTTCAGCGGATGGAACACGGTGGGTAACCATTTAGCCATAATGATAGTAGCCTCTTACTATCTGTAATTGTTACATTTTTGTAGGTTTGTGCAATCTTAACTGCTTGTGGCATATTTTGATTTACATTTTTTTAAAGCCAACCACGCATAATCTGCCCAAGCATTCCTATCAATAATAAGGGTAGAGTTAGTACATAATACAAAAATAGAATGGGTAGTCCGGACACTTTGACACGTTTAAATGCGCATATTCCATAGTTATGGCTTAGAGGGGCTCCTGAGAAATTTTTTGTCTTTTAAGTCCTACACATGCCAATTGCTCCCTCCTTTCTCCTGCAACCGGCATCCCGGCGCTTTTTAACAAGGCCTTTATATCCTTGTCACATTTAGATGTGACTGTATATTCCCCATGGGCAATAGGAGAGGCTCCCCGGGCAAGCCCTAGTCTGCCACGCCCTACTCGTGCTTATGTGCCTCCCTTGTAATCCCTACGGCCTGCTACTGCCGCAGCCTTCCCTCTTACAGAGGCTTACCTGTGGATGAGATGAATCCGAGTCACGGCACCAGCTGTCGGAGGCCACCCGACAAACCACATGGAGACACGCAGCACTCAGTCAATTCATCACCACGTTTATTGCCTCATCGCATTCCAAGCCAAAGTAGGGGGCCCGGCGATGAGTGACTGGAGGCAGTCTCCCTAAGGAAACCCTTCAGTCTCCAGCAGCGAGCACCAAGAAACACAAGGATATATACCCCAGGCCCCATACAGATAACATTCATTGTGTGTAATCATGCATAGCACAGGAACAGAGCAAGTTTACAAAGTAGCAATGATCAGGGTACAAGCTCTGCAGATAGTGCAAAGAACATCATAAACCTTCATCAGAAGTCACATCCTGCCTGCAGGAATGTGGGACGAAAAGTCTTGGAAACAGGATTAGATAAGGGACAGCCTCAGCCTGCTGCATCTCATGTCGGGCCAGGGCCACTGGCCCCGACACTTGTGATTCCATTTGAATTTTAGGATATTATTTCCTATATCTGAGAAGAATGTCTTTGCTATATTTATTGGGATGACACTGAGTCTGTAAACTTTCTGCATGATGAACATTTTGATTATAGTAATTCTTCCAATCCATGTACATGGAAGATTTTTTCTGTTTGTGTTAGTTCTTCTGTTTGTATCCTCAATGTTTTATAATTTTCATTGCAGTGATTATTCACATCCTTGCTTAAATTTATTTCAAGATATTTAAAACTTTTTGTAGCTATTGTGAATGGGACCGATTTTTCAAATGTTTTCTCAGCCATGGCATTGTGTGTGCACACAAATGCTATTGGTTTTTGTATGTTGACTTTTTATCCTGAAACTTTACCAATGCATTCCAATATGTTAGAAAAGATGTGGGGGCTGGCACCGCGGCTCACTAGGCTAATCCTCTGCCTGCAGCACCAGCACCCCGGGTTCTAGTCCCAGTTGGGGCACTGGATTCTGTCCCGGTTGCTCCTCTTCCAGTCCAGCTATCTGCTGTGGCCCGGGAAGGCAGTGGAGGTCGGCCCAAGTGCTTGGGCCCTGCACCTACATGGGAGACCAGGAGGAAGCACCTGGCTCCTAGATTTGGATTGGCGCAGCATCGGCCATAGCGTGCCAGCCATAGTGGCCATTTGGAGGGTGAACCAACAGAAGGAGGACCTTTCTCTCTGCCTCTCTCTCTCTCACTGTCTAACTCTGCCTGTCAAAAAAAAATTTTTTTAAAAGAAAAGATGTGGGAAAATAAGTACAGTAATTCACTGTTGGCCTGAATGTGGACTAGTACAGCCACTATGGAACACATTATGGAACACAACATGGAGATTCCTCAGAAATCTGACAATAGCTCTACCACATGACCCAGCCATTGTTCACCACCCCTGGGAATTTACCCAAAGGAAATGAAATCAGCTTATGAAAACTATCTCTATTCTTGTGTTTATGGTAGTTCAACTCAGAATAGCAAAGATATGGAATCAAACCAGATGTCCATCACCTAATGAATAGGTAAAGAAATTATGGCATACATACAAGATAGAATACTATTCTGATGTAAACAGGAATAAAACCCTGTCATTCACAACAAATGGATGCTATTGGAGACCATTATGCTTAGTGTGAAATAATTCAGTCCCAAAAAGACAAACACCATATGCGTTTCCTAATTTGTGGTAACTAATAAACAGAGTACAAAAAATGTAACTTGTATGAGCAAAATTGACATTTTGAGTGTTGATTATTTTTTATAGCCACTGTCTATATTTTTGTGGGAAAGTGGTTTTTCTACTTACTACTTGTTAAAATCTTTATTTAGTGGAGGGTTAGAGCTTGGATTATAAAGTAAATTTAAAGTATGTCATTGCAAAAATTAAAAGAAAAATAAAGAAGGAGGAGGAATGGTGAGAGCAAAAGAGGGAGGCAGGGTAGGGTGGGAGGTATCATTATGTTCTTAAAACTGTGTATATGAAACACATGAAATTAACCCCTTCTATAAAATTTAAAATTTTTAAAAATGAAAATTATTACTTTGTTAGCAAATAACCTAGCTGAGTTACCTTAAGATGGAAACTATGCCTCAGTCTTTGAGCATCCAGAATCAAATTTTTTATCCTATTTTTGAATAATGGGAAAGGGCCATCAAGATCTCTTCTTTCAGGGCCAGTGCTGTAGCATCATAGGTAAAGCTGCTGCCTGCAATGCTGGTATCCCATATGGGCACCATTTCGTGTCCCAACTGCTCCATTTCTGATGCTACTCCCTGCTAATGATTTGGGAAAAACAAGGGACAGTAGCTCAAGTACTTGGGCCCCTGCCACCCAAGTGGGAGACCTGGGTGAAGTTCTTGGTTCCTAGCTTTGGCCTGACCCAGCACTGGCCATTGCAGCCACCTGGGGAGTGAACCAGCCGGTGGAAGATATTTCTCTCTCTCTCTCTCTCTCTCTCTCTCTCTCTCTCTCTCTCTTTCTCTCTACTTTTCTCTCTCTCTCTCCCACTCTCTTTATCTCCACCTCCCCATTTATCTCTCTCCCTCTCCCCTTTCTCTGTAACTCTGATTTTCAAGTTAATAAATATATCTTCAAAAAGACTTACTATACCAAAGCATAAGCTACACATTTCTTCAGTTTAGAAATAACAGTGAAAACCAGGATTGTATTTATTTTTTAAGATTTATTTATTTATCTATTTGAAAGGGAGAGCGGGGAGAGGGAAAGCTAGAAAGAGAGAGAGAGAGAGAGCTCTTCTACTCCCTAAATGATCCCAACAGGGAGTCTGCTAATGTCAGGAGCCAAAAAGTCCATCGTAATATCTCACATGGATAGCAGGGGCCCAAGTTCTTGTGCCATCATTCAGTGCCTTCTCAGGTACATTAGAAGGGAGCTGGATCAGAAACAGAGAACCTGGGATTTGAACTGGTACTCCAGTGTGAGATGATAGTGTCACAAGAGACAAGTTAACCTTTTGCACCACCCACCATGCAAGCCCCAAGATTGAATTTATTTTTATTTAATTCCTTAGGTAGAGAGATGCAATTTACATGCATTATATCTTTTAAAAATGTTTATTCATTTTAATTTCTTTGAAAGGCAAAACAACAGAGAGATCAATCTTCCATCTGCTGGTTCATTCCTCAAATGCCTAAAACAGCCAGAGCTTGGCCAGGCTGAAGCCAGGAGCTAGGAACTCCACCTGGATCTTCTACATAGACAGCAGGGACTCAGTCATGCACATTAGCAGGAAGCTGGTATGGGTACAGTGAAACTTTGATCTGGGAAACAGGCACCCCGAACAGAAGCTTACCCCACTGCAACACAATACCCTCACCCCCAATATCTTGTGTTATATTTTCCTCATTAGGGTTGGTGAGGAAACTTGACATGTATTTTACTTTGTCTTTAACCATTAATAAAATGTTTTCTGTAGAATGTTGTTTTAAATATACTTGTAAAATGTTTCAAGTTAACTACTCTATTTAGTATGTTCAGAAAATTTGTAGTAGAAACGGCGTCCAAAGGACAGATGAAGATCTCCATTTTCATTTGACTACCTGGAAAATATCAAGGAAGTCTCAAATCAATCCAAGTGTCTCATTTGTTCACCTTTTAATATAAAAGGCAAAATTACATTTACAGCACTAAATATGAATGCTTTTTTGAGTTAATAAACAGAACACAGATAATGGATGAAGTGGATCCCTGTCATTTTGTATTCAGAAAGCCTATGAGATCTGAACTTAAGGCCAAGAAAGGAGAGATTACTGAGATGCCATAAGGACTCTCTGGAGGAATCAATGAATTCCCTTTATTAAAACTTTATTAAATCTTTTATGGTTCAGTCTTTCTCTTATCATTCATGCTTCATCAGAAAATCTCCCTCCTTTGGACAGAAAGTCAGTATTATAAGGTATTGTCTGTCCTCATGAAAAAATTCTCAGGATCACTAGCCATCAGGGAAGTGCAAATAAAAACTGCCATGGCTCACTTGGTTAATCCTCTACCTACGGCGCCGGCATCCTATATGGGCGCCGGGTTCTAGTCCCAGCTGCTCCTCTTCTAGTCCAGCTCTCTGCTGTGGCCCAGGAGGGCAGTGGAAGATGGCCCAAGTGCTTTGGCTCCTGCACCAGCATGGGAGACCAGGAAGAAGCACCTGGCTCCTGGCTTCGGATCGGCACAGTGCTGGCTGCGGTGGCCATTTGGGGAGTGAACCGAAGGAAGGATGACCTTTCTCTCTGTCTCTCTCTCTCACTGTCAAAAAAAAATACTGCAATGAGATTTCACCTCACCCCAATTAGAATGGCTATCATCCAAGATCAAAAAGCAATGAATACTTGTAAGGATGTGGGGAAAAAGGTTCCCGAATACACTGTTAGTGGTAATGTAAACTAGCACAGCCATTTTGGAAGATAGTGTGAAGATTCCTCAGAAATCTGAAAATAGATCTACCATATACATGGCCATCCAACTCCACTCCTGGGATTTTACCCAAATGAAATAAAATCAGCATATAAAAGAGTTATCTGTACCCCTTACATGTTTATTGCAGCTCAATTCACAAAACTAAGGAATGGAATCAATGCAGATATCCATCAACTCATGGCTTGGTAAAGAAAGTGTGGTGTATATATTTTGTGGAATACTACTCAGCTGAAAAAAGGATAAAATTCCATCTTTTTTATTTTTTTTAAACTTCTATTTAGTAAACATAAATTTCCAAAGTACAGTTTATGGATTACAATGGCTTCCCCCCCCATAACTTCCCTCCCACCCGCACCCCTCCCATCTCCCATTCCCTCTCCCATTCCATTCACATCAAGATTCATTTTCAATTATCTTTATATACAGAAGATCGATTTAGTATATATTAAGTAAAGATTTCATCACTTTGCACCCACACAGAACATAAAGTGTAAAATACTGTTTCAGTACTAATTATAGCATTAATTCACATTGAACAACACATTAAGGACAGAGATCCTACATGAGGAGTAAGTACACAGTGACTCCTGTTGTTGACTTAACATCTTTTATAACAAAATGGGTGCTATTGGAAGCCATTATGCTTAGAGAACTAAACCAGTTCCCAAAAAACAAATATCATATGTTTCCCAAATTTGCAGTACTTAACATACAGAGCACCAAAAAATGTAATATATATGAGCAAAACTGGCATTTTGAGACTTCATTGTTATTTATATACCTTGTCTATATTCTTGAGAAATAGTGGTTTTCTACTTACTACAGGTGAATTCTTTGTCTGATGGAATGTTAAGCTTGTGATTATAAAATAAACTGAAAGTGTGTCATTGTCAAAATTGAAAGAAAAAATAAGAAAGGAAGTGAAGAGGGAGGTTGGGAGAGTAGACAGGAGGGAAAGTAGGGTAGGAATTATTATGCTTTCAAAGCTATATATTAAATACATGAAATTTGTTCACCTTAATTAAGAAATTAAAATAGAAAATAATGAATTGACTTTCAAAATAAGATCAAATCTTCATGAAATGAGAATCTTAAATTTGAATGATATAGCAACTTTTTTTATTTGACAGATAGAGTTAGACCATGAGAGAGAGAGGGGCAGAAAGAAAGGTCTTCCTTCCGTTGGTTCACCCTCCAAATGGCTGCTACAACAGGAGCTACGCTGATCCGAAGCAAGGAGCCAGGTGCTTCCTCCTGATCTCCCATGCAGGTGCAGGGGCCCAAGCACTTGGGCCATCCTCCGCTGCCTTCCCGAGCCACAGCAGAGAGCTGGACCAGAAGAGGAGCAACTGAGGCCGGCACCATGGCTCAATAGGCTAATCCTCCACCTACGGCGCCAGCACACCGGGTTCTAGTCCTGGTCGGGGTGCCGGATTCTGTCCCAGTTGCCCCTCTTCCAGGCCAGCTCTCTGCTATGTCCCGGGAGTGCAGTGGAGGATGGCCCAATTGCTTGGGCCCTGCACCTGCATGGGAGACCAGAAGAAGCACCTGGCTCCTGGCTTCGGATCAGCGCGATGTGCCAGCCACAGCGGCCATTGAAGGTTGAACCAACGGCAAAGGAAGACCTTTCTGTCTCTCTCTCTCTCTCACTGTCCACTCTGCCTGTCCAAAAAAAAAAAAAAGAGGAGCAACTGGGACTAGAACCTGGAGCCCATATGGGATGCTGGCAGCACAGGTGGAGTAACCAAGTGAGCCACAGCACTGGCCTGATATAGCAACTTTTAACATTTAGTATGCCTGTGTTGTTGTAACTTCCAGGTAAATTTAGCTTAGTCTTTCTAAAAGCTGGCCTTTTATTCATGTCTTTTCTTTTGATTCTAATTAAATTTTATATAGTTTGAAATTTGCTATTCTTCCAAATGCATTGTCTCATTGCTGCCTTAAAAATATTGCAGCTATAGAACATGAGCATTTTCCCCAGTGTTACCAGTTCTTTTCTAACAAGGACCTAAAAACTGTTCTCATACATACACTTCTTATTAACTGGAATGATATATGGTCTTTGGCTCAGTTACTTCAAGATGGAAAGGGGAAGAGTTGCAAATTATTGTTTGGTGTTCCTGATATCCAACCTTAGATAGCAAAGGTTTCAAGCTTCTCCTGATATTGCTTCACTATGTGCAAGAAAACAACCTTGTGCTTCCTTATTTCCCTTATCACTGGATTCTGCAGCCATGCGGGGATCTTTTTTCTTAAAAACTCTGTGTACCGAAGTAATACTGTCAAAATATAGACTGGAAGAGACCTATGTTGAACATGTAAAATAAGATGCACACTCTTGGTAGAGATACAAAGCTAACTCCTGGCCCTTAAACCCTGGGAATAATTTCCAAAGAAATGAAAAAGATGACAAAAGTAGGGTTTGCACCATGAATGTGGCACAAGATGTAATATGGTCTAGGCGTTGCAATTGTCTATTCACTCAGTGATATCCCAAACTCAACCAGATATGAGACTGTGTTCTTGGAAATTCTGTTCTTTCCCATGGCTGTGGCTATTAGAAACAGGACTGCTTAGGCAAATGTTTCCAGGTAATACTAACCTGCTTCTTAGCATGATTTCCAATTCTGACTGCATATATAGACCTTTGGCTCAAAAGAGTCATGAATGTACATATTAAAATAAAAAAAAGAGATCAAGCTGCAGTAGAAATGACATCCTCACATAACTGGGCATGGAGCATCACTTAAGTATTACAGTACATTTTCATTATTTATACCTGTGTGAATAAACATTGATGATAAATGAATTCAACCAAAAAGGGAAGATTATCAAAATGTCACATGTAAATGAAAAAGAGCCAAGGCTGTGTCGGTTTCTATGTATAACCTATAATTCAATCACATACATATGTGTATATAGGTATGTTTGTAAGTATATATGTATTCAGTGAAATAATAGAAGAGACATCTATGAAAACAATGCTCTTCATAATTGATATTTGGCACCAAATTGTACTGAATAAGCCTGATTTTAAACAGGTTCAAATTTCTGGTGATAGCAGTCTTGGGAATATTCTGAATTCTAGAAACAGTTTAGAGAGGTTATTGCTTTCTTAATAATTTAGAGCACCTATTGCTCTGCCAAGTCAGAAGATTAACATTTAATAGGAAAAAAATTATATATCTATAATTCAGTCACAGCTATTAGATCAGATGTATTTTTACATTAAGTGAAAAAGATGTTGAGCAGCTAAAGACTATTAAACCACAGGACTCTTTGATTGGGTTTCAGGCCTCCAAGCCAGGGCCCCGCTGCCTGGAGTACTTATTTCACATATATAAAACACATTAAGGATGGGGAAAGGGCACAAATTCTAAAAGAAAATAGGGCATGAAGAAGTATGATTTTCCACATTATGAACAGCTGCCTATAGATTCATTCTGATTTTATAATGATTAGTCACTTTCTGATAGACTGGGAGGATGTCATAGAGGCCACTTTAAAGGTGTTACCTTCATGAAATCTGGGTGCCTGGGGATTCTCTGTGAGCTTTCCTTTGAGAAATCCCATTTCTAAGGATTCCCAGCACCCTGCAGCCTGCTGGGTATTGTCAGGAATTTCAGCATGAAGATGCTTTCTCCAGGTGTCCTTAATGTCCATGAAAACAAAGACTCACAGAGGAGAAGTTCTAGTATGTGTTGGCTCTTTAAAGTGTGGAAGGGGTACAGGAATTTGACCCTTGTGAAAAAGTCTTTGCCTGGAGGGAGGAGGTTTGCACCATCCTTCTTACTAAATGCACAGAACACACTTTTCACTCTCAGAATTAAAATTTGATAGGAAATATCTTCATCAAAATAAACTTATTTATACCATACCTCTTAGCCCACGTCCACCTCCAAAATCCAGGCAAGAGTTTTATATAACAGTACAAAAGCAAATGGAATCAGGGAGGATGTGGGAATGGAGTTGATATAATTTATAAATTCTTTTTCCTACAATGTCCAAACAATTCTGTGATTTTTGTTCTTGCTATTCTAGGCTCTTTTTAATTGCTTCTGAATAAAGTAGCACCTTATGGACTGCTTCAGAAATGTTCTTCAGCATTTAAAAGTGAAGTCAATTCATATTCAGAATCTTCTTACTAAAAATCTGTTCAGCCAAAATAAACTGATTGCTACTTAAATTTTTTCCCTCTCTGCTTTTGCTGGAAACATTATCTCACCAGAGTTTGCAAGATTTCATTTATGCACAATGAAAGTCACCCTTATTTGCATAAGTGAACGAATACAAGTACTGTGGATTAAAGTATGTCTACTTCAATCAAAGAAATGTGAGCTGCTCTTTCAAGCTTAGAGGCTTTTTTAAAAGTGAATTCTTCCAGTTGGCCTTAATCTTTAAGTGACATTGCTCCTTTAAAGCCATCTCTATTCATTCCAACCAATTGACACCATAAAAAAAATTCCCCCAGCTACTGTTCATTTATGTCTAAATATATCTGTTAGAGTGAAATATGTTAAGGGGTATTTGCAATCTGATTATCCAAAATACTATTTACCATGTTTTTGGTGTACCATAGCCAATCTTGTTATTATGATGTACATAGACATTTAACAGCAGCAAAGTATATCCAAGCAATTTGGGTTGACCTGAAGGAGGGCTTTTCTCCATCTCTGCACTGCTAAAACAGCACAGCTTATTGTGTGGTTATGAACGTCAGAAAGATTCCTTAATAAGCTCTGGTTCTCCTGCCAACCCCTTTTGGGCAATCTCACCCTCCATTTCCTCTCAGTAAGAGCGGTTACCAGGACAACAGAGAATTGGAGGAAGGTTCAATTGTGATTTGATATCTAACCAGAATAAAGAGCCAGTGCCCTGAATTTACATTCTTGGTTCTCAAGCAAATGTCAACATGCATATTTATTATTCTTGTTCTACCTCATGACAAAAGGATGTTAAAGTGACTGGCAATTTTACTCTTAATGGGAGACTAAAATGGATTAGCAAAACTAAAAGAATAAGAAATACAGGCATCAGTTTAGGATCCTGAAAATACACCATTAAACCCATTAAGTCCAAAGTTTTCAGTTCTGTGAATGTCAATGAAAAATATTTATTTCAAAGTTACCATCACTAGTATATTTATGGTTCAAGGTAAATTTGTATAGATATCCTATACATAGGACAACTCCAGAGACTGTCAGATTTACCTATTTTTCTAGAACTGGCCTCAATTTGCCTCTGAATTTCCTAACAAGCAATGCAATGGTGAGAAAAACACCATATACATGAGACACAGTATCTATTAGGAAAAGAAGTTATTATTCCTGGTTCTGAAACCAGCAAACTGCTCCCTGTAGGTGCTGTGCATCAACTGACATTTCTCAAACTGGAGTGTACCTCCTGTTAGGAAGAGTTGCAGATTGGTGCCTCTTCACACGGGGCACCAAAATATTAGGAAAAGAGGTGCAGAATGAGAAGAGGCAGTGTACGAATTTACAGCCAGACCAAATTTATTCAGAGAAAATAAATCCATAGAGGTGGGTGACCAACTGCCCACGTGCACACTGATGGAACACATGGCAGAAGGCCCCGACCCCTAGGGGCAGGGCCTTTTTATATTTTTGGAGGACAGGGATGGGGGTGGGGTAGGGGGCAGCAGGCAGAGGGGAATTCCTGGGACAGGTCTTTCAGGTGGTCAGATCAACTGGTCTTTCAGGTGGCTGTAAGGGGCAGGGTATGAAGGCAGTATGGTGTGACACCCAATTGAGATTCAAGGGCAAGGAATACATTCCAGCTTTTATCTCCTTTGGGCAATGAGGGAGAATGACTGAGGCTTATGTCCTTTTTCCATCACCTCCCTCAGGGCACATCTTCCTAAAATGCTTCCATCAGATTCACTTATAAGAAAGTTATTTTTTAATAATGCTTTCATTGTGTAGTAATTTTTTTTGACAAGCAGAGTTAGACAGTGAGAGAGAGAGAGACAGAAAGAAAGGTCCTCCTTTTTCCATTGGTTCACCCCCCAAATGGCCGCTACAGCTGGCGCGTTGCAGCCGGCACGCTGTGCCAATCCAAAGCCGGGAGCCAGGTGCCTCCTGCCGGTCTCCCACGCGGGTGCAGGGCCCAAGCACTTGAGCCACCCTGGACCGCCTTCCCAGGCCACAGCAGAGAGCTGGACTGGAAGAGGAGCAACCGGGACAGAATCCGGCGTCCTAACTGGGACTAGAATCCGGGGTTCCAGCACCGCAGGTGGAGGATTAGCCTAGTGAGCTGCGGTGCTGGCCTGTACAATAATTTGTAATCTATGAGATGAATGAACTGGAATAGCCCTGCCCTGAAAAGGGAATAAGACAGGTAGCTAAATTAGGGTTGCCAGCTGGAAGCCACACCTCCTCCACTACACATAATCCTATCTGTCCACCTGTCAGTCAAATGACCCTTTCCTGAGGATGTACCCCCCCAACCTGGGGGTGGTACTATGTAACCACTCCCCTTTCCAAGCTCATAATAAGCCCTGGAACGGGGATGGAGCTCTCTCCAGCTCTTCACATGGACCCAGAGAAAGAAGAATACTGAAACCTCTCTCATGCTTTTCCTTCTTGATCCATTCTTCCTCAACAATGTGTGTGTGTGTGTGCTCCTCACCTTTATCACTTTGTACATTGTATTTGTGCCTGTACTTAGAATACTGCTTTAAGTAAGGCAAGAGCCTGGAATAGGAATTTAGGACCACCCTAGCCCACAACATATTGGTGGAGCCAGTCAGGAGAAAATCCACGCTGGAAATGAAAGTATGGTAAGCAGAATTCAAGCAGTTTCTGACTTAGCAACAGGTGGTTTCTAAATCCTGAAAAATCTCTCTGTTCTCCAATCTCTATTCTTTCAGTGTTTTTGGCTCAGGAAGATCAGCTAAAGTGCAAATGCTGATGCCTTTGTGTTTCTACTTTTGGTATCTGCAGGAGTTGCAGAGGAGAGCCAGTACAGACTTAGCATTAATGGGAACTGGGCAGAGAAGTGGGGAGTTTCCAATGTTTGCCAGTCTATAAGTGTTTCCAGGTTGTTGGTGATGTGTTTTTTTGTTTGTTTGTTTGACAGGCAGAGTGGACAGTGAGAGAGAGAGAGAGAGAGACATAAAGGTCTTCCTTTTGCCGCTGGTTCACCCTCTAATGGCCGCCGCGGCCATCACATCTCGCTGATCCGAAGCCAGAAGCCAGGTGCTTCTCCTGGTCTCCCATGGGGTGCAGGGCCCAAGCACTTGGGCCATCCTCCACTGCACTCGTGTTTTTAAGGACAATTTATATTATTAAGGAAGTTGAAACTTAAACCTTTAGTTTTATGGAAAGATTTTAGTTACTGACCATTCTTTTGTCCTAGGTTTCCATCCAAATTAGGCATGCTAGAGTGACTTTTCATTTGTTAATTTCTGGTATCTCCTGGTGGGGCAGACCAGTGAAAACATTCTGTTGCCTTGTAACTACAGTTGGTGTCAGGAAGGTGGACAAGGAACATGGTGGAGGCTCCATTTCTTGTCACAGAGGGTGGGGCAGAAGTTAATATGGTGCCCCTATGAGGACTTCTACCCTTACCAGAAGATGGGCAACAAACCCCACCCCAAGCTGGCAGCCCCCATAGCTAGTCTCATGCCAGGTCACCAGCATTATTGATGTAGGCAGGCAGATAGGATAAAATTGATCAGATTTGTGAGCTTGAAGACCATGCCCTCACCATATCCCTGTGTGATCTCATCTCCCTACCTGACCCCACCTGTATGCCCACCTGCCAATCAGGCTATATGACCACTCCCCTTTAGAAGGAACAAAAGGCCTGAATAAAAGTCCTAAAACACAGTGGGCCCAGCCCTTCTTTCACCATTATTGACATTTGTCGCCCCATGCCTTTGGGGCACATGCTCAAATCCAAGCCTGATTTTCCACCTTTCCCATAATTCAATAAAGCACTCAATGAACTAAAAATAAATCCTCTGCCATTTAAAACAGCCAGAAATGGTTTCTGCCATTTACAATTAAGAATTTGAGTTGAGGAGCCAGCATCGTGGTATAGCATGTAAAACTATCCCCTGTGACACCAGCTTCCGAATGAGCGTGGGATCCTGTCCTGGCTGCTCCACTTCTGATCCTACTCCCTGCTAATGGCTGTGAAAGCAGTGGAAGCTGATCCAAGTACTTGGGCCCCTGGAACCCACTGGGGAGAGCCAGATGAAGCACCTGGCCCCTTCCCAGTTATTGCAGCCATCTGGGGAGTGAACCAGCAAATGGAAGATTTCTGTCTCTCCTTCTCTCTTTGTAACTCTGACCTTCAAATTAAAAAAATCTTTAAAAATAAAAGAACTTGGTTTGGTAAATTTTCCTCATTTTCAAAGCAAAATATATTTAATTCAGAAAGGTTTAGGAAATATAGATAGGAAAAAGAAAAAAATGTAAGGCTCATATCTCTAAAGGCCTAGAGATAATGACTCTGGTTTGGTGTATCTTTTCCGATATATTGTATGCATCCATTTCAAGAAAAATTATCCTTGGGAAACTAATTGGGCAATATTTGAGAGCCACTTCCTTCTTTTCCCAGGGAATTAAAGAAAAATCAGACTTCTGATTTTTAAATGAGTACCTGCATCTAAGTGTGCTTAATTGAATAGGACTATGTGAGCAGGAATGGAAAAATGGCAGTGATTACTTTAAACCCCCATCATTAATTTAAGAATCGAGTAGAAGAACATTCTAACTCTGTCATATAGAAGACAATTTTTCCTTGATTTTTATTATTTGTTCTTTTTAAAATTATTTATTTACTTACTTATTTGAGAGAGAGAGGCAGAAGGAGAGCGAAAGACAGAGATGATCAGAGTCAAACAGAGCTTTAATCTCTCTCATTCACTCCTCAAATGCCTGCAACAGCTGAAGCTGGGCCAGATGGAAGCCAAGAGCTGGGGACCTGATCCAGGTCTTCTACATGAATGGCAGGGACCCAACCACTGGAGCTCTTACTTATAGGTAAAGAGCAGAGCTGAGACTCAAACCCTGGCACTTCAAAATGGAATGCAAGTATCCCAAGTGGCTTGCTAACCACTAGGTTAAATGCCTATCCTTGTCATTTTCCTTTATTTATTTTTTTCTCTTGTTCAGAAGTTTGAATTTTGTATATAGTTGAATTTGTCCATCTTTAAATGTTTCTGGCACTGGTGTCATTTTAAACATTATTTTCCAACATCAGTATTTGTATTTTATCCAGTAATTTGACTCAGATAACATCATTTATATTTAGAAAAGCAACCCATTATTAATTTGTTTCATATGTTAGGTACAGATACAGTTTTATTATTATCCAAACTGTTACCTGGTTTGTCTTATTAATTCAATTTTTTTTTATTTTCAACTCAATAATGTTTTTTTTTTCCATGACTTGTAATGCCACCCTGACCACACATTAAATTCCTATAGCTGATTCCATTAGGCCTACCTAATTTTTTTAAGATTTATTTATTTATTTGAGAGGAAGAGTTACAGAGAGGCAGAGGCAGAGAGAGAGAGAGAGAGATCTTCTATCTGCTGGTTCACTCCCCAAATAGCTGCAACAACTGGAGCTGGGCCAATCCTAAGCCAAGAGCCGGGAGCTATAGCAGAAAGCTGAATCCAAAGTGGAACAGCCAAGACTTAAACCAATGCACAAATTGGAATCCAACACTGTAGGCAGCAGCTTTACCCACTATGTCACAGCACTGGCCCCAGGTCTACCTACTTTTATAACCTGTCCTTAAATCTATATATTCTGTCTAGTTCCAAATATTTCTGCAATTGCTATTAAGAAAAATGAAAGTCTTGGATAAATGGGCATAGGTTTGGGGGAACCTCAGGGATGCCATGATCCCTCTGTTCTTTAATATAGGCAGAGAATGGAACGTTCTGGGTAATACAGAAATTTCATTTTAATAATTCACAAAGTCAGTCAAGACCTTGTAGTATCTCTAGATCATCAACAGCATACCAGCACTGATTATAATTATGTTGTATATGTGCTGATAAACTCACTAACAGGACCTGAGTTCTGGGTGTAATTGAGTGCACCATATTTTTCTCCTTGGGTGATGGGAGAAAAGTAAGGGTAATGTGTTTTTGCTGACTTGTGGTAACTAATATACAGAGTACAAAAAAAGAATGTATATGAGCAAAATTGACATTTTGGTATTTGATTATTATTTATAGCCTTTGTCTATACTCCTGAGAAACAGCATTTTTTGTTTTGTTTTGTTATTTTACTTACTACTTCTTGAATCCTTTACTTAGTGGACAGTTGAGCGTTTGATTATAAAGTAAATTAAATTAAAGTATGTCACTGTAAAAATTTGAAGATTGGGAGAGAGGGGGGAAGGTGGAGTGGGAGTGGAGGTGGGAGGGCAGGTATGGTGGGAAGAATCACTATATTCCTAAAGTTGTACTTATGAAATTTGTACTCATTAAATAAAAGGTTTCCTTGATAAAAATAAAACTAAAGAAAAATAATGAAGGGAAGGTAGGAGCAAGAGAGGGAGGGAGTGTGGGGTGGGGAGTATCATTATGCTCTTAAAACCATATATATGAAATACATGAAATCTGCTCTCCTTATATAATTTTTTTAATTATTTTTAGTTATTTTTACAGCACACCTCAGAACAACAGTGCTTGTGCTCAGATCTTAGAAAATGACCTGTTAAATTCCCCATGTTAGCAGGATTTGTTGCCCTGCATGAAAGCCAGTGGTAGCCCATGTGTGGACTGATAAGGGAAGGAGCAGGAGCATCTGCACTGTGTGCTCCCCTGTTTCTCAGGAAGGACCCACTTCCACTCCAGCCAAATTGGGACATCCTCCCCATGGCATTGCCTTCAAAGGGCCTGGGCGCACCTCCTGCTTTGTTCTGCACCTTCTATTCCCACCACTTGAAACCAATATCTCCTTCTAGTCCTATCTTAATCCCCTAATTCCTTAAGGAGCAACCCAAATGCTACTCCACTAATCCTTCAAGGAATTCCCTTTTGGAAGAATTTTCTCCTTTATCCTGACCTCCAGTAAAGTTCATAAAACCAGGCTCAAAATCAAGGTATCTGCAGGGTTGCACTGCCTCCTGAGGTGCTGCAGCTGGATGGCCACCTCACTCCTAGCTTCTTGTGGCTGCTGGCATCCCTTGGCCTGTGGACCTTGGCCAGCCATTGAAGGTGTTTGAGGAGTGAACCCATGGGTGAGGGCTCCCTCTTGTCTCTCTCTCCCTCATATAAATAAATAATTTTAAATGGTTGCATTAATTTATGCATATGATAACATATCCTAGAACTATAAACACAAATACTAATGTCATCAGTTTCCTGCTTTCAATACTTTATTTATTATATTTATGTAAAATGTAATCATTGGGAAAATTGAATAAAGAGATCTTTATGTAATATCTTTGGAACATTTAGTGTCTCTATAATTATTTTAATTTTTTTAAAAAGTTACAAGTTCAGAAAAATAAGAAATGACTAACAGAAATATATATACATATATATGAAAGTTATAAACGTAGCTATATTAAGAAATTGAGGGTTGCAAGAAGGCTAAGAGTAAAGTTATATCACCACTGAACTTAAGCTATAATATTAGCTCTGAGCTTCCTGAAGGCCAAAGAAAAATATGATAGTGTTAGGTATTTCTGTTTACCCAGACCTGCTTGTCTAATTCCAAGGATTTAGACCTTTAGACCTTGAAGGAATAAAAGATCTTTCTCTGCTGTCCTCGGTTACAGCAAAACACTGAACAGTGGCCCCGATCAATCCTTTCTGTTCTGCATTTGCTTTCTTGTGTTTTTGTTTTGCTTTGCTTTTTTTAAAATTTATTTATTTGAAAGTCAGAGTTACAGAGAGAAGGAGAGGCAGAGAGAGAGAGAGAGAGAGAGAGGTCTTCCATCTGCTGGTTCACACCCCAATTGGCCATGATGACCGGAGCTGTGCTGATCCAAAGCCAGGAGCCAGGAGCTTCTTCTGGATCTCCCACGCAAGTGCAGGGGCCAAAGGACTTGGGCCATCTTCCATTGCTTTCCCAGGCCATAGTGGAAAGCTGGATTGGAAGTAGAGTAGCCAGAACTCACACTGGCACCTATATGGGATTCCAGCACTGCAGGAGGGGCTTTTCCCGCTACACCACGGTGCCAGCCCCTCTGTTCTGCATTTGGATGTGGGCGTGTTCAGGAGCTGGGTTTTTCCTTTACACCTTGGCTATGATGGTCAAGGTTCATTATGGGAAAATTAGCACAGTTGAGGACCCAAGATGTAAGGATGGCTGAGATCATCCTCAAATGTCACTCATGAGAGAAGAAATTAACTGTAAATCAACTGAAACATAACTTTTAGATATTAACAAGCTCAATTGGAAGTTGAAAATTACTTTTCTGTAAAAAAATTTTCTTCCTTTTACTGGACACTGTGTATATCTGTACATTGGATGATATCTCTGCACCCTCCCTTGATTTTTTTATTGGAAAGAGAACTCTCATTCACTGGTTCACTTCCCAAATGTCAATAATCACCAGGGCTGGGCTGGTTGAAGTCAGGCATAAGGAATTTAATCCAGTCTTTCCACATAAACAGCAGGAACCTAATTACTTGGGCCATCACTGCTGTCCCCCCAGGGTCTGCTTCAGCAGAAAGTTGGAGTCAGGAGCCAAAGCTGAGAATTAAACCCACACACTCAGATGTAGGATTTAGCCATATTAACTGCTGTACAAAATGCCTGCTCTTCCAAACTTTTAGTAATTGGAATTTATAAAGTTTTGTGGAGCACACATTTTAAATAAGGCTTGGTTCTGGCTCCTAGGTATTCATTTAATTTTTGCTGTGATCTTGGATAACTAGATTAACCCTAGTAATCCAAGTTGAGAAAGAGATTGATTATTATAGAAGTACTTTTTAGCTCAGTGGTCATATGAGGTTCTATTCCTGGTGTGATTGTTGATTTGTCTTAGCATTTGCACCAGTCATATTCTTAGTGTTTTCTCCGAATTGTAAATTTTAGAGTTGTGCTTTCTGACCCTGAGTTTGTTGAGCTGTATGTGTATTTGCATGTACATCTTGAGCCTCTCACCCTGCTGGGATGTACTATGTTACATGCTTATGTGGATCAACAGGGAGGGAAAAAGTGCAAGATAGAACAAGTAGCTAGAGATGTGAGAGCTTCTCTGCTGTCTCTACAGTAGTGACTGCAGGATGGCCCACAGAAAGGGGGAGACATTAAGGGCAGAGGGTAAAAATAGCCCACCCTCAGGATAGCAAGTTGAATCTAGAAGCCAATCCTTTAAAACAGGATTCCATAGTTGGTCCAAGTGACTCTTCATTTCAAACCACTATGTGCCCAGTACTCTTCCTGGGTCAGAAGCACAAATGTATGAATGAGACTCTGGGACTTACCCTTGGAATCTATGTATTAAACAACGATCTAAGGATTTTAGTTGCAAATAATCGTTGACTTAAGAAGAGATGTAATTGTTATTTTTAAAGATTTATTTATTTATTTGAAAGAGTAGGGGAGAGAGAGGCAGAGAGATCTTGCAACCACTGGTTCACTCCCCAAATGGCCACAACAGCCAGAGGCAGGTCAGGCCAAAACCAGGAGCCAGGAGCTTCATCTGGAACTCCTACATGGATGTTAGGGGCCCAGACATGGGGGCCATCTTCCGCTGCTTTTCCGGGTGCATTGGCAAGGAGCTGGATCACAAATGGAGCAGCTGGCACCCATATGGAATGCCAGCATCACAGGTAGTGGCTTAACCTTCTATTCCACAGCACCAGCCCCATAATTATTTTTTTTAAAAATATTGGGTAGCCATGGAATCAATGGAAAGATGGAAAGACTAGGTCTAAATTGTGCGCAGGACTGGGTCAGTGGAAATGCCACTGCTGTCATCACTGACTATATGGCAGCTCACACATCAGGAGAACGGCTCTGGATTCTGAAGCAGGAAGGGATTCTGGAACAGCTGCACTGACTCTAAAACCCTCCCCCTTGGTTGGCCCCCATAGCATCGTCTTGACCTGGAGAAAAGAAGGGCTGTAGGGGTTCATCCTCCATCTCTCATCCTCTCCACACAAGCGGCCTGCTGTTTCCCTACTTAGCATCCTCCCCCTCCTTTTCCTCAATTCTACAGCAGAAGCAGATGAGAAGATAAGCTAACCAAATTGTGTCTTAGCAAATTAGCGTTATGAGGTGACATGTTATAAAGAGATTTTTTCAACCATATCAACAATATCATTTCTTTCCACATTTATGCTTCATTAACAAAATATGATAAAACAAAAACCCCTCCATCCTAACTGTCATATAATAATAAATAAAATAAACCACAAAACAATGCAGCCATTTCTTGAAGGGAAACTATTTCAGATAAGAACTGTAACCTCAGGGTCGGCACTGTGGCGCAATAGGCTAAGCCCCTGCCTGTGGCACTGGCATCCCATATGGGCACCATTTGTGTCCCAGCTGCTTCTCTTCCTATCCAGCTCTCTGCTATGGGAAAGCAATAGAAAATGGTCCAAGTTCTTGGACCCCTGCACCTGCATGGGAGACCTGGAAGAATCTCCTGGCTCCTGACTTCGAATCAGTCCAGCTCCATATATTGTGGTCATTGTGGCCATATAGAGAGTGAACCAATGTATGGAAGCCCTTTTTTTCTGCCTCTGTCTCTGTAACTCTACCTCTCAAATAAATAAATAAAATATTTTGGGGAAAAAAAAGAATTGTAACCTTGTAACCTGGGGGCCTGTGCTGTGGCATTGCTAGTAAAGCCGCTTCCTGCAGCACCAGCATCCCATATGGCACTGGTTCCAGTCTTAGCTGGTCCACTTCTGATCTAGTTCCCTGTTAATGTGCCCAGGAAAGCAGCAGAAGATGGCCCAAGGGGTTGGGCCCCTGTACCCACACAGGTGACCCGGAAGAAGTTCTTGGCTCCTGGCTTCAGATCAAGTTAGTTCCAGCTGTTGTGGCCATTTGGAGAGTGAACCAGTGGATGGTAGACCTCTCTGTTTGTCTCTCCCTCTCTCTCTGTAACTCTGCCTTTCAAATAAACAATTGGGGGGCGGAGCCAAGATGGCGGATAGTGAGGACGTGCACTGATAGTCTGGAAAATAAAGTTTCATAAAAGTGGAATTACTGTAGCCTCAGGAAAAGACTCAAGAAAAAAACTGCAGAGGAAACGCATCCAGATCTAGTGGATGTGACACAGAGGACCTACAAGGAGCACACCGCGTGGAAACCCAACTGCGGGAGACGAATCTTAGAATCTCCCCAGCGCGGGAACCAATGGGAGGTAAGACAAAAGCCTCAGAAACGGGAGACATTAGTGGGGAAAGGCAGAGGCCCCTCCCTCCACTTGAGCAAAACAAAGAGCTGGCACCACTTTACATATGTAAAGTGGCAATGAGTACACAAACTAAGTAACTTTGGGTCTAAGGTGAAACTTGAGAACACATTGAGGGCTGCATAAACTCTGTGTGTGGTCCCAGGGGTAGTTCAAATGAATACTCACAGAGGCCAGATTTCAACTACACTCAATTCCCCTCAGCCATTCGGAATCACTTCCCAACTGAGTCAAAAAAAAAAAAAAGAGAGAGAGAGAGAGGGAGAGAGAGAGATCCAGCAAGGAGCAAGGTGAGTCACTTATTGCACAGCCTTAAACCTGAAGAATCAAGCAGAGCTCTCTGGCCACACCCATCACAGCCTCTAAGGATCCATCAAAGCAGACAGCCCACTTAGAGGCATAGTATAACGAGAAAAAAACACTACAGCAAAAAAAAAAAAAAAAAACATAAATTATCTCCAACATGCCAAACAACAAACGTAGAAGCCGAGGTAACAAAAGCAAGGAAGACACTATGATGCCCCCAAATGAACAAGACACCCCAATCCAAGATTATGAAGATGAAGAGATAGAGGAAATGCAAGAAGCGGATCCAAAAAACTGATAAGAACATTAAGAAGTTCTCAAAAACAAATTCTTGAACTACAGAAATCCTTAATGGACAAGATAGAAAATCTCTCTCGTGAAAATGAAATATTAAGGAGGAATCAAAATGAAATGAAACAACTAGTAGAACATGAAACTGTGGTAGTGACAAGAAACCATAATGAAATGAAGAACTCAATAGATCAAATGACAAACACATTAGAAAGCCTTAAAAACAGAATGGGTGAAGCAGAAGAGAGAATATCGGAATTAGAAGACAGAGAACAGGAAAGGAAACAGGCAAATCAAAGAAAAGAAGAAGAAACCAGAAATCTAAAAAATACTGTCAGGAATCTACAGGATACTATTAAAAAACCCAACATTCGGGTTCTAGGAGTTCCTGAAGGCATGGAGAGGGAGAAAGGATTAGAAGGCCTTTTTAGTGAGATACTAGCAGAAAATTTCCCAGGTTTGGAGAAGGACAGAGACATCCTAGTACAGGAAGCTCATAGAACCCCTAATAAACATGACCAAAAGAGATCCTCACCACGACACGTCGTAATCAAACTCACCACAGTGAAACACAAAGAAAAGATCCTAAAATGTGCAAGAGAGAAACGCCAGATTACTCTCAGAGGATCTCCAATTAGACTCACAGCTGACTTCTCTTCAGAAACCCTACAAGCTAGGAGAGAATGGCGAAATATAGCCCAGGTACTAAGAGAGAAAAACTGGCAGCCCAGAATATTATATCCTGCAAAACTCTCATTTATGAATGAAGGTGAAATAAAGACCTTTCACAGCAAACAGAAATTGAAAGAATTTGTCGCCACTCGTCCAGCCCTGCAAAAGATGCTTAAAGATGTTTTACATACAGAAACACAGAAACACGGTCACCAATATGAAAGAAGGTAAAGGAAGGAAACCTCACAGCAAAAGATCACAGGAATCCCAAACCATATATTAGAAAATATCTTTGGCAAATGGCAGGGCAAAGTTACTCCTTCTCAATAGTCACATTGAATGTTAATGGCTTGAACTGTCCAGTTAAAAGACACCGTTTGGCTGATTCGGTTAAGGAACAAAACCCATCTTTTTGCTTCTTACAAGAAACTCATCTTTCCAACAATGATCCATACAGGCTGAAAGTGAAAGGCTGGAAAAAGATATACCATGCCAACAGAAATGAAAAAAGAGCGGGCATAGCCATCTTAATATTGCACAACATAAACTTTACCACAAAAACTGTTAGGAGAGACAAAGAGGGGCCTATTTAATGATTAAGGGATCCATTCAACAGGAAGATATAACTATTATCAATGTATATGCACCTAATTACAGGGCACCAGCTTATTTAAAAGACTTGTTAAGGGACTTAAAGGGAGACTTAGACCCCAATACAATAGTACTGGGGGACTTCAATACTCCACTCGCAGAGATAGACAGATCAACAGGACAGAAGATCAACAAGGAGACAGTAGAATTAAAAGACACTATAGCCAAAATGGATCTAACAGATATCTACAGAACATATCATCCTACATCTAAAGACTTTACATTCTTCTCAGCAGTACATGGAAGCTTCTCTAGGATTGACCACATACTAGGCCATAAAGCAAGCCTCAGCAAATTCAAAAGAATTAGAATCATACCATGCAGCTTCTCAGACCACAAAGGAATGAAATTGGAAATTAGCAACTCGGGAATCCCTAGAACACGTGCAAACACATGGAGGTTGAACAACATGCTCCTGAATGAACAATGGGTCATAGAAGAAATTAAAAGAGAAATCAAAAATTTTCTGGAAGTAAATGAGGATAACAGCACAACATACCAAAACCTATGGGATACAACAAAAGCAGTGTTAAGAGGAAAGTTTATATCAATAGGTGCCTACATCAAGAAATTGGAAAGGCACCAAATAGATGAGCTTTCAAGTCATCTCAAGGATCTAGAAAATCTGCAGCAAAAAAACCCAAACCCAGTAAGAGAAGAGAAATAATTAAAATCAAAGAAGAAATCAACAGGATTGAATCCAAAAAAACATTACAAAAAATCAGCCAAACGAGGAGCTGGTTTTTTGAAAAAATAAACAAAATTGACACTGCATTGGCAAAACTAACTAAAAAAAGAAAAGAAAAGACCCAAATCAATAGGATCAGAGATGAAAAGGGAAACGTAACAACAGACACCACAGAAATAAAAAGAATCATCAGAAATTACTACAAGGACTTGTATGCCAGCAAACAGGGAAATCTATCAGAAATGGACAGATTCTTGGACACATGCAACCTACCTAAATTGAGCCAGGAAGACATAGAAAACCTAAAGAGACCAATAACTGACACAGAAATTGAAACAGTAATAAAGGCCCTCCCAACAAAGAAAAGCCAAGGACCAGATGGATTCACTGCTGAGTTCTACCAGACATTTAGAGAAGAACTAACTCCAATTCTTCTCAAACTATTCAAAACAATCGAAAAAGAGGGAATCCTCCCAAATTCTTTCTATGAAGCCACCATCACCTTAATTCCTAAGCCAGGAAAAGATGCAACATTGAAAGAGAATTACAGACCAATATCCCTGATGAACATAGATGCAAAAACATTCAATAAAATTCTGGCCAATAGAACGCAACAACACATCAGAAAGATCATCCACCCAGACCAAGTGGGATTTATCCCTGGTATGCAGGGATGGTTCAACATTCGCAAAACAATCAACGTAACACACTACATTAACAGACTGCCCAAGAAAGACCATATGATTCTCTCAATAGACGCAGAGAAAGCATTTGATAAAATACAACACCCTTTCATGATGAAAACTCTAAGCAAACTGGGTATGGAAGGAACATTCCTCAATACAATCAAAGCAATATATGAAAAACCCACGGCCAACATCCTATTGAATGGGGAAAAGTTGGAAGCATTTCTGCTGAGATCTGGTACCAGACAGGGATGCCCACTCTCACCACCACTCTTCTATATAGTTCTGGAAGTTTTGGCCAGAGGAATTAGGCAAGAAAAAGAAATTAAAGGGATACAGATCGGGAAGGAAGAACTCAAACTATCCCTCTTTGCAGATGATATGATTTTTTATTTAGGGGACCCAAAGAACTCTACTAAGAGATTGCTGGAATTCATCAAAGAGTTTGGCAAAGTAGCAGGATATAAAATCAATGCACAAAAATCAACAGCCTTTGTATACACAGGCAAAGTCACAGCTGAGGAAGAACTTCTAAAATCAATCCCATTCACAATAGCTACAAAAACAATCAAATACCTTGGAATAAACTTAACCAAAGACGTTAAAGATCTCTACGATGAAAACTACAAAACCTTACAGAAAGAAATAGAAGAGGATACCAAAAAATGGAGAAATCTTCCATGCTCAGTGATTGGAAGAATCAATATCATCAAAATGTCCATTCTCCCAAAAGCAATTTATACAGTCAATGCAATACCAATCAAGATACCAAAGACATTCTTCTCAGATGTGGAAAAAATGATGCTGAAATTCATATGGAGACACAGAAGACCTCGAATAGTCAAAGCAATCCTGTACAACAAAAACAAAGCCGGAGGCATCACAATACCAGATTTCAGGACATACTACAAGGCAGTTGTTATCAAAACAGCATGGTACTGGTACAGAAACAGATGGATAGACCAATGGAACAGAATAGAAACACCAGAAATCAATCCAAACATCTACAGCCAACTTATATTTGATTAAAGATCCAAATCCAATCCCTGGAATAAGGACAGTCTATTCAATAAATTGTGCTGGGAAAATTGGATTTCCACGTGCAGAAGCCTGAAGCAAGACCCATACCTTTTTTTTTTTTAGAAAAAGAATTGTAGGGGCTGGCACTGTGGCGCAGAGGGTTAATGCCCTGGCCTGAAGCGCCAGCATCCCATATGGGCGCCGGTTCTAGTCTTGGCTGCTCCTCTTCCAATCCAGCTGTCTGCTATGGCATGGGATAGCAGTAGAAGATGGCCCAAGTTCTTGGGCCCCTGCACCTGCGTGGGAGACCCGGAGGAAGATTCTGGCTCCTTGCTTCAGATCGGCACAGCTCCAGCAATTGTGGCCTATTGGGCAGTGAACCAGCAGATGGAAGACCTCTCTCTCTCTGCCTCTGCCTCTCTATAACTCTGCCTTTAAAATAAATAAATCTTTTTAAAAAAGAAAAAAGGAAAAGAATTGTAACCAGCTCCAAATCCAGGGTCTCTGGGACTGTACAGCTTTCCTTGAGTTCTGTCTCATTCTTTCTCAAAATTATGTGATCTGATCTACAGACTAAACCATAAGGTCAAATACACTAGAGTAGCAGATGATGACAGGAAAGACAGGGAAAATTCCTTAAAACTCATAAATATATACAAGGAATGGAAGAAAATATGTGTAGTTTCTCTTAATATGTGTAGCTTTAATTTTCATAAGTAAATACATGACCAGAAATGAACTTTGTAACTTTTCTTTTCCATAACTTTCAAGTAGCACTTTGTCTTTAGCTGGAACCTCAGCTGAAGGTTTTTAATAGGAAAGGAGACTCCAGTCTTCATTTATGAGGAAACTGCATCCATAATGTCTTTTTCTATAGAATAGTGTGCTGGATCTATCTTACACAAGCTGTGAGGGCTAATCAGTAAATTTTCAACATTGTGGTGGGCCATGTTACAAATAGCCATTATTGGGGATGGCATAGCAGGTTGAGCCACCACCTACAGCTCTGGTATCCTATAAGTACTGGTTCATGTCCTGACTACCGTACTTCCAATCCAGCTCTCTGCTAATGGCCTGAGAAAAGCAGCAAGAGATGGCCAAATTCCTGGGCCCCTGCCATCAACATAGATGTGCTGGATGAAGCTCCTGACTTCTAGCTTCAGCCTGACTCAGCCCTGGCTTTTGTGGCTACTTGGGGAGTGGACCAGTGGATGCAAGATCTCTCTGTGTAACTCTGACTTTCAAATAAACAAATATCCTTTTAAAAAGTGAATATAATAAATCCCTAGATTCACTACTTCTTATATTGGCATCTACTGTTTTGGTGGATGTATTTTGTCTATGTATTATAGAAATATCATTCAACATCATTCCATTTCTTTCACCTTATTCCAGTGCATGTTCAGTAATGTCATGTTGATATCTTGAAATTGGCAATGGCAGGAGTTTTTACACCAAGGAAGTTGGAAAATACTACAATTTGGTTCCACTAATGATTGCAGTACCAGAAGAAGCCCCAGGGCACACTGGGCCTGTATTCCTCTCTGCCTGTATTATGTAGTAACAATGTTTAAATCACAGTTGCATGAAAAACCAAAATGACCCTGTTTTGAAATCATTATTGTGTCCCTTAGTGGAAGCATTCTCTCAAGGCTAAGGCCTTTAAGCCAAAAGAACACTGAGCTGTTAGGACAAAAAGCAAAAACTTTGTGAGTGAGTTTATAGGTGTAGTAGTGATAAGCATCCCTGCTGCCCTGGGGTTCCTGGTCACAGGTATTGGTTGCTAGTTCAAGACACATATTGGGGCCAGTGCCATGGCTCACTTGGTTAATCCTCTGCCTGCGGTGCCAGCATCCCATATGGGCACTGGGTTCTAGTCCTGGTTGCTCCTCTTCCAGTCCAGCTCTCTATTGTGGCCTGGGATGGCGGTGGAGGATGGCCCAAGTACTTGGGCCCCTGCACCCACATGGGAGACCAGGAGGAAGCACCTGGCTCCTGGCTTCGGATCGGCACAGTGCCGGCCGTTGCAGCCATTTGGGGAGTGAACCAAAGGAAGGAAAACCTTTCTTTCTGTCTCTCTCACTCACTGTCTATAACTCTACCTGCCAAATCAATTTAAAAAACACATATGGTACCCTTGTGATGGAATGAGAAGACCATGCCAAGATGACCGCTGGCAAGCAAGTGTCAGTTACTCAGGAATAGCTTCGGAACCCACCTGGCAATGGAGCCTGCCTGGCAACAGCCTGTGATTGGATAGAGCATAAACCGCCCCTTGACAGGATTGGCTGCCTTGGCTATATAAGCTGCTGTACCAACTGAAATAAACAAGTCTGCAAGCTGCTCGCATCTGGCCCACTTTCACCAGATTCCCGGTGTCTGTGTGGTGACTCCGTGCCTCTTGCCCCCACCGTGCTCCTCCTCACAGAACGAATCCACAGCAGCAGTACCCTAACCTCAAAAGGTACTTTCTCTCTGTTGTAGCTATAACTGGATCCTTCAATTACAACCTTGTATAAGTCCAGCTCCTTCTAAATAGTGAAACTAATGAATGAAGACCATGAACTAACTGTTTTTATCGTGCAGGAAATTATTTCCTTAGAAGCAATGCTTTGATATCAAGTCTGTGGAAGGTGTGTCCACAGAAGGTAGTGCAGATAGACTCTGACTCCTGGAAAGCAAATCCAGCTGTGCTTCCATGAGAACATAGCTCAGCTTTCCTCGTGGTGCTGCAGCAGGTCTTAGGTTGCTCACTGCTACTGGCAAGTTGAGCCTATTAGACAAAGAACTTAGGATTGAAGTACTTGTTCTTTGCTTTAGCTGTGCACTGCCTTTATTTTTTTTTAATTTTATTTAAGTCATAAAAGTTTCATGTTTTTCATATATATAGATTTAGGAAGGCATCGCCTTTAGAAGGAACCACCCACTCTGTGGGTCTTGGTTTCCTTGTGCTTTTCATCTCTTCTCTGGCAACAGCCTCCTCAGTATCTGCATTAGTTTTCTATTTATGCCTAACGTAGTGGGTTAGCAACACAACTATGAAATTTATTATCTCAAAACTCTGTGAGAAATATGGCATGATATAACTGAACTCGCTGCTCAGGGTCTCAGAGAGTTGAAACCATTGGGATCAACAGGATCATGATCTGTGTTGAAGGCTTTAGAGAAGAGTCCATTTCAAAATGCATTCATGTTATTGCCAGAATTCACCCCCTGTGGCCTGGGACTGAGGTCCCAATCTTTGGCATGCAGCTCCTCTGTATCCAAACCAACAGGAACACAAAATCCTTATAATGCTTCACATCTCTCTGAACTCCCCCTTATTTTTAGTTCTCAAGGGCTCCTGTGGTCATACGGACCCCTGGGTAATTCAGTCTATTCACCTTATCTTGCAGTTTACAGACTAATGAACTTCAATCTACTGTCTCCCCTCTCCATGCAGCAACTGCCAGAATCCTATTCCTTGATATGAGATAGTTTCACAGCCTTCACCTCCCCAAACTGCCGAGACTCCCCTATGTCCCTAAGGATGTGTTGCCTGCAGCTATTATTGGTTTCAATGTCTATAACAGTTAATGTTTCTAACTGCAAGCAACAGAAGCCAATTCTTGCTAATTTGGAGAGAAAAAATAATTTTTGAGAGATTACACGGTAGCTTACAGATTTGCCAGAGGGCAGGAGAACTGCCCTCAGAGGCTGCCTAAGTGAAACTACAGATTGTTACAGTGAGAAGACTGCTGCTGCTGTTTGAACCACTGCTACTGGATGCAGGGGACACGGCCATTGCCATTGCCCTGAGCTCCCAGAAACTCCACGACACTCCAGCTACTCGCTCTGCCTGAGCTTTTGCTGCTTGTGTCACGAGGTCCTTATTTCAGGTCTCAGATAAAAATGTCTGACTGAGGGGGCCCAGGGCACTATCTGCAAGGGAGCTGGGGGAAAGATGAGCTTGATATTTTCAGCTTCTAGAGAGGTGGGTAAGATTTGCTTCTCCTTTGGGTTGACAATGTAGGGAAGCTTAAAACACAGAAGTGGCTCAAATGGCTGGCATCTAAAGCTATCAGAAATACCACACACACACACACACACACACACACAGCTTGCACATTCATTTGCAATCTAAACCAAGGCCCTGTGAACAAGAGCAACAAGACAAAATATCTGAAATCATGCCTACATTTCTTGGGGAATGGATTTAACATCCATGATGCTGTCCAACAGGACGTATCTTGTTCTCTTTATAGCCTCTTGTAACCATCCTGTAGCATTTCCTGGTGGACGTCTCCCTGACCCCTCCAAGAGCACTGCTCCAGTGAAGGTGCTGAGTCTGCTATTTGCTTCCGTCTCTTCTTCACTGTACTCAGCAGTGTTTCCAGACTCTCTTTGGGAAATGGAAATCTGCTCCTGCTCTCCTCTCCTCTCATCGGCATCCCTTCAGTGGCTCCCCCACGGCCTTCAGAACGAAATCCAAGAACCTTGGTGAGGCTGTGCCTATTCTGAGCCCTGCCTGTCTCTCCAGCATCCTGTGTCACCTGCGTCACCCCACTCAGCCCCAGGCAGGCCAAGCCACTGGCCCTATTGGGTGCCTCCTCCCTCAAACCCCTATCTCAGGCTCCTCTGTCTCCCATACCTTTGCGTTTTTTTTTTTTTTTATTCCCCACAGAAACATCTTTTCATAATCCCCTTGCTTGGGTCCCTTCAGATTTTTCTTTCTTGACTTTCAGGCCCAAAGGAACTTTTCTCTCTGGTACTCAGGCACCCCTCTGGCAGAGCATTCCTTCTAACAGGCAAGAAAGGAAGTGTGTTTTCAATGAATGATGGGCGAGAGTCTGCTGGAGTTGCTGTGGCTTATCTGAGTACAAAGCAGACATAGCAACAGAGCATCCTTGGACCCATGTTGGGCATAACAGTGGAGCTCTGCTGTGGCTGTCTTAGTCAGTGAGACCAGACGCTGCCTTCATTGATCTGTCCAGACACAACAGCTGGAGGAAATCCTGCCTCAGAGTTGTGTCCAGCAACCACACATCGTGGCCTTCCGAGGCCTTTGTACCCAGTGACTGCAAGGAAAGGGTTGTATAATGAAGACTCACACACAAACCAGAGCTCATGTTTCCCATCAACTACTCAGGTGTTCTCTTTCTACAGTCCCTTCTTGAAAAGTGTGAGTAATACATTGATGTGAGTAGCAGTAAAATCCTAGAGGCATAATGTCACCATCATTTCCTGAGAATGGTCTGTTGTGGGCAACTCTTTGCCATTTATGTCTCACTCTGACCTGAGTTTGCTTTCTTGGACTTTCTAATGTTGATGCTGAGCCTGAAAACAGCACCCAAAGATGCCTAGAAGTGGCACTGGGTTCGTAATTCCTTTGAGACACTTCATTATCGATTCTTATTGAGCTTATTACCAGTTAAAGCCTGCACGGTCTATTTTCAAATGAAGTTAAGTTAGGTCAGTCATAAGTTCTTCTGCAAATTATTGGAATTTTATAATTAAACACATTAGAATTCTTCATGTTATTTCAGCCTAGTCCTTCTTTCTGTTTGTCCTAGTATTAAACCAGGGTGCAAGGAATGTGAGTGGACAGCAGATGGCAGGAGAGAGCCACTGTAGCCTCAGCAGGCCAGCGAAGCCGTGGAGTCTTAGAAACTGGCTTGATGAGAACTCTGTACAGCTCTACAATTTTTGCTTGGTAAATCAAAAACTATTCTGAAATAAAAACTATAACAAAAAGAAACTGGCTGGTGAGAAACAAAAACAGAAATGTATGGAAGAATTTAACCTTTGAGGTGAAGAGAAAGCAGAGGTTAGGTGACATATGAACTCAGGGGCAAGGCAACTAGAGAGGAGATCCTGTGGCCCTGATTCAGTGGCTAGGGGGAGGCAGAATCAGGTGGCTGTGCAGAGACTCCTGAGCCCCATTGGGAAATACAGCCTAAGCCCAGATTCAGAAACTGTCCAAATGGGTGGCAAGAGAAGACATGTAACCTGCGTGTCATCGTGGAATATTATGCCCTGATTACAGATGATGTTTTCAGTCTTAATGACAGGAAGATGTTTTTAATTTGAAACTGAAAATCATGCTGACCTCAGTTATGTAGTAAAAAGACTGGTATACATGTATGTGTGTATGCGTGTGTGTATATGTCTCTCTGTGTGTATATATATATGAATGAATATGCTGAATGTAAATGAAAGAGAGAAATTAATCAAAAAGTTAACATTGCTTGCATTTTCTAAGTCTGTCTCAGAGAGCATACACTATTTCCAGAACTAGAAAATGCAGTAAATGTTATCGGCATTTCCAGTTTTCAAGAATTAGGGCTCGGTGAACACAGTATAGGGACAAGACTCCTGCTTAATACCTGGAAATCTGGATTGACTCCACTTAGGAAAGGTACCTTTCATTCATGTGGTTCATGCATTCTGCAGTCCAACAGCTATTTGTCAAATGCTGATCATCAGGCCGGCTCTTACTGGCACAGGTGGGTGCAACCTTAAAGAAGTCACTCTTTGGCTCTTTTAGTTACTGTCGTGATGGCCACCTGTTGTGTGCCAGGTCTTGGAATAAGTTTCTGCACATCACATATGGAGGGTTAAGGAACAGGCTGTTTTAAGGGAAACCTACAAAATAGAAGCACAAAGAGACTTGAGGTCCCCATCTTTTCAATGTTCCATAGAGAGGCATGCCAGAGGCTGACCAATTGGCCAGGCTGTTCTTTTTTTTATGACTTTTGTTCTTATTTATTTGACATACAAAGAGAGGTACAGACAGAGACAGAGAGCTCCCATCTTCCTATTCACTCCCAAGTGGCAGAGACTGGGCCAGTCCAAAGCCAGGAGCTAGAAATTTAATCCAGATCTCCCATTTTGGGAGTTCAACCACTTAAACAATCACCTGCTCCTCCCTGGGTGTACAGTAGCAGGAACCTGGAAGAAGCAGAGCCATGATTCAAATGCAGGCCCTCCAACTTGGAATGAGAGGCATCCCAACTGCTAGGCCAAATGCCTGCTCCATGCGAGGCTTGTCTGATGAAAGTGCAGTGGTCCAGGAAAGCAGTTGCTTCACATGTGGGAATCTTAGGGGCCCGTGGGTGTTTCTGGTATGCACACACCCTCTAGCTGGAGCAAAAGTGCCCCTTGGTCCCACAGGAAGCTACAAACAGAAGACCTCAATAACCCAGACTAAGAAGTGGGCATCATTTTCTCCCAGACTTCTCCCAAGCTTCACATCCCAGAGAGCCTCTGGTCCCTGGTAAGCCACTCATTGACACAGGCGAGCCAGCTGCCTCCTGGCCCTCTGTCTCTTCCTTCTCTCTTCACATCCATAGCCACTCTACCAGCTCAGGCTTTCTTTATCTCCAGCCTAAACAACAACAATAGTCCCCTAAATAGTTTCTCTCTCTCTCTCTATCTATCTCTATCTCTCTATCTCTATCCATATTTCTATCTCTATCTCTATCTCTATCTCTATCTCTATCTCTATCTCTATCTCTATGTATTTATTTATTTGAAAGTCAGAGGGAGAGAGAGAGAGAGAGAGAGAGAGAGAGAGAGAGAGAGAGAGAGATCTTCTATCCATTGGCTAACTCCCCAAATGGCTGCCTCAATGGCCAGAGCTGAGCCAAGCTGAAGCTAGGAGCCAAGGATTTCATCTGGGTCTCTCATGTGGGTGTCTCTTGTGGGTGGCAGAGGTCCCAGGCACTTTGGCCATTTTCCACTGCTTTTCCCAGGCCATTTGCCGAGAGCTGGACTGGAAGTGGAGCAGGCAGGACTCGATATGGTGCGCATATGGGAGGCTGGCATTGCAGGCAGTAGCTGTACCTACTATGCCACAATGCCAGCCCCCTTGTCTCTTAACTTTTACTCTCTTCTTCCTCCTACCCATCTTTCATTCTATAACTGGTACAATCTTTTAAACAGGCATCTGACTAGTATATGGTTCAGCAATAAAGAGGAACAAATAACTGATTCATGCTACCACACAATGAGCCTCAAAAACATTATGCTAAGTGAAAGAAGTTGGAGGCAGAAGACCACATGCGGCATGATTCCATTGATATGCAATGTCTAGAAAAGACAAATATATAGATGCAGAGAGCAGATCTGTGGTTGCCTCAGGCGGGGGCATGGACACTGAATACAAAGGCTCGTGTGGGACACTGAAGTGATAGAAATGATTTAAAACTAGATTGCGGGGATGGCTGCACAGTTTGGTAAATGTCTTAAAAATTATTCAATTATGCGCTCATAGAATCTGGTGCAGATACATGGCAAAGGAGGAGTTGATGAGCGATAGGGCAGAGTGCTTCAGTGTGCTGTCCTGGCATAGTCCAGTGTGTCTGTGTGACATCGTTGTCACAGTGGGTTTCTCAGTGAGATTAATGTCATACTAGTTCTTATTCAAGGGAAGAATATTTTGACCCGAGCTAATGAATATATTTTTATTTCAAAGAAATAGGTCTGACAGTTTACCAGCTATTTAACAACTTTCTGGAACGCTATGCTTGCAGGAGAGTCAGACCCTTACCAGGACATTCACCCCCTCACCAGCCCTGTCTCCCACCATCCATCCTTAAAAACCCTATGCTCCAAGTGCCCTGGATTACGGTGTCCCCACCACACCAGATACAGTTACTGCCTGCTTTTGCCCTCATCTCCACTTTGGGTCTCTACCAAACTTCCCTTCCTCTTACAAAGCCCAGTTACAGTCATGCCTTTCCTTAGTGGGAGTGGCTGTTCTTTCATCTGTGCTTCTGGTAGGTAGGAAGTTAGAAATTCGCCTGCACATGAGAGCAGCCTGAGAGAAATAGCATCTGCAGAAGCTCACCTGGGAAGCAGCCCAGATTTGCACTGCAAAGTCCTGTCCAGACCCTGATAACTTTCCAGGTGGTCTCAGCCCTTCCCCCAAGGGAATCCCCCCAGGAGCATCCTCTCTCCTTAGCACCAAATGGGTTACCTGCCCAATAATATGGAGCAGTAAAACTTTCACAGCCTTCCTCCAAGGCAAGCACCCTAGGGGAAGCTCCCTTGCCAGCACCAGGTGGGCTCCCCGGTCTGATAGCATCGGGTAGTAAATCTGAGGAGTTTTTCCAAATTACAGTCAGCAAAAATTTGTCCTGGAGAAGGGAAAGAGAGAAATGGTGGGAAGAATTAGACCCATTCCCTTAAAAACCCCAGTCTGAACTCTCTGCTGAGCTGCCTGCTTGGCCTACCAGGTGTATTCTCTCCATTTAACCATGTTTTCCCCCAATCTGAGTGACTGGGCACTTTCTCTGTCCCTTCCGTTTTGACGGATGCCCTGTTACCAATAAATCTTGCTACTTTGCTGTCTGGTGCCTGAATTCCTTCTTGTGCAAAGACAAGAACCCCACGATCTCTTCTAACAACCCCATATCACTTCCACCAAAGCACATGTCATACTGCAATACAGCCCCTTGTCTCTGTCTCTTGTACTAAAGTATGAGCTCTTGAGGGGAGAGATTTTGTCTTACTCATGATGAGTGCTGAACAGCTCATTCACTCATCTAAGCACTGTCTAGCCAGACTGTGGGATCTGCATCTTGACACTGTTAACGCATTGGACCAAATAATTCTTCGTAGTGAGAGTCTGCCCTGTACATGGTAGGAGGTTAAGCAGCAGTATCAATAGCACCCCTGTATAGTCACCTTTGTTGTGATAGCCAAAAACAGTCTCCAAACATTGCCGCAATTTTCTTGGGTGGGGAAAATGCAAAATTGGCCCTTGTTGAGAACTGCATGTTAGCAGCTTTGTCTGTGATAGCATTATGCTTTGGATCTCCATTCCACTTCTTGGAAAATCTGCTACAATTAAGGAAACAAGCCTGTAGCCCACAATCCTAAGGACTACCTGCTTTGCTGCACTTAAGACTAAGGGAATTTGTCAGGCTCGGAGCCAAGTCTAACCTTTCTGTCTCACCAGCATCCCATTTGTCAGTCTAGAAACCCTGTTGAACCAGAAAGCCTAGAGGACTTTAGTTGAGTGTTGATATCCTCTTAACATTGTGTGTCTTCACCTTTTATGTTTTAAATCCTTGACCTTGACAGGAGTAAGACAGGAGTCGAGTAGTTCTGCCTTTTTCCTGCCACCCTTGAACAGTGCACTCTGCCCCAAGCACTGGCTTGTCCTTTCCTTGTTCTCTGTTGTTGCTTGGAACACAATTTGACTAAGCTCTTTCTGTTGTCCTTGGAATATTTGCAAGCTGCAGCACCTTCTGGGTTTCTGCCTCCAGACACAGGCTAGGGGTGGAAAGCCTCTACTCCCTGTTTTGCTCTGGGTCCTTTTAAACACCTGGCCTCCCCAGGGTATATCCTGGGAAGACACAGAACTTCTGTAGTTGCCTTTGAAAAATGAATTATTTGTACATTCTCAGAATTTTTATTTGCATTCTTATTAATTTAAAAAGAACAAATTTCATATAGTTTATAGATATAATTCTAAGAATCTCCCTCCCTCCTCTTCTATCTTTTTTAATTTTTGCAATAATTTTTAAAAAGATTTATTTATTTGAAAGGCTGGATTATAGGTAAAAAGATAGGGAGAGAGATCTCCTATCCACTGGTTCACACTCCAAGAGGCCAGAGCTGGATTGGAACCAGCAACCATAAGTGATGCCAGCACCACAGGCAGCAACTTTACTCACTGTGCCACAGTACTGCTCCCTGTAATGACATATTTTTATTTTCCTTCATAGACGAAGGCTTAATGGTCCACTAAATAAAGAGTTCAACTAGCAAAATTAGAAAGATCATTGTTCAGCAGGAATATTTACGAGGGCTCTAAACAATAACCAAATCCCATGATGTCAATTTCACTCATATACATTAAATTCTTTTTTTATATTCTGTGTTCTAGCTGCCACAAACCAGAGAAAACATGAGATTTTTGTCTTTTTAGGTCTGGCTCATTTCACCAAGCATCTCCTACCCTTCCTAAGCATCTGAATTTTTCTACAGTTTCCAGCTCTGACTGTCTTGAAATATATTTCCAAAAGCTTATTAACAACAATAATTTCAATATTAAACATTTACATACTAGTAGAGGCAGATTCAAATACAGACTGTCTGACTCCAAAGCCAGTAGGAGGATTATCTACTCAACTACAAGTCCAGGTTCCCAGAATCTTTTCCATCTAGATTATCACCCTGTCTCAGTTCAAATCCCACCAGATACAGACCCCGAAAGAAAGATTGAAGTGCAGAGGCCAGCGTCATAGCTCACTAGGCTAATCCTCCACCCGTGGCACCAGCACCCTGGGTTCTAGTCCCAGTTGGGGTGCCGGATTCTGTCCTGGTTGCTCCTCTTCCAGTACAGCTCTCTGCTGTGGCCCGGGAAGGCAGTGGAGGATGGCCCAAGTGCTAGGGCCCTGCACCCACATGGGAGACCAGGAGGAAGCACCTGGCTCCTAGATTTGGATTGGCACAGCACCAGTCATAGTGTGCCAGCCATAGTGGCCATTTGGAGGGTGAACCAACAGAAGGAGGACCTTTCTCTCTGCCTCTCTCTCTCTCTCACTGTCTAACTCTGCCTGTCAAAAAAAAAAAAAAAAAAAAAAGATTTGGCCGGCGCCGTGGCTTAACAGGCTAATCCTCCGCCTTGCGGTGCCGGCACACCGGGTTCTAGTCCCGGTCGGGGCGCCGGATTCTATCCCGGTTGCCCCTCTTCCAGGCCAGCTCTCTGCTATGGCCCGGGAAGGCAGTGGCAGTGGAAGATGGCCCAAGTCCTTGGGCCCTGCACCCCATGGGAGACCAGGAGAAGCACCTGGCTCCTGGCTTCGGATCAGCGCGATGTGCTGGCTGCAGTGACCATTGGAGGGTGAAACAACGGCAAAAAGGAAGACCTTTCTCTCTGTCTCTCTCTCTCTCACTATCCACTCTGCCTGTCTGTCAAAAAAAAAAAAGATTGAAACACAAAAGTTTAAAAAGTTTTTTTTTTTTTTTAACTTGAAAAGTAATCTCAGGAAACATTGGTCTGGGAGTGGAAATGTGAGGTTAAGAGGAAAGGAAGCTCATAATGTATATATTATCATGGAAGTAACCCCTGTGGGCAATGAAAGTTTAAGTCACTGGGGAACTCTGGGAGATAAACCTTGAAGAGCAAGCCTCAGAGTTTCCTACCAGAGAGTAAGCAAGCTGGGGTATCGTTCATCAAATTTCCACTCCTGTATGGTTGTGGGCAGCTGCAGATACATTAGCTCCTACTCTTCCAGGCTACTCTGCCTGATTCTATCATGCAAAGTCTCAGGTGTTCACAGGAGACGAAACGAAGGTGTGAAGAATACGCACACATTTGTAGCCGACATACATATTCTGAGTTGATGTTCATGTTTCCTAAATATACTTTCTCTGCCTTTTCAACAGCCAGCTCATTGCCGACCAGCATGAAGTCTGTAGAAGTAGGTGTTCTCATTCTTTTCCTTTCTCAGAGGCTAAATTGCCAACAAGGATAGAATTCTGTATTTGGCGGAATGGAGTTCTGATTCCACATGCTTCTGTGCAAACTCGGTGCTGTTTGTGAGAGTAAAGTCACAATACCCTTGGCCCCCTGGCCTGGGACAAAGTGGAACCAGGGATGTGAACTGTGTTTGCCACTCCCTGCTTAGCATCATAGAGGTGGCCAGACAGGCATGTGGGGCTTTGCTCCTTATAAAAGCACAGTGCAGGAGAATGCACACCTCCCAGTGGGCTGTGCTTGGCTATTGTGTGCTCACCACCCTCTGACTTTAGCAGTTCCGTGGTGCTCCCCACCCCAACCATGACCAACACCAGCATCACCAGTCTGGGAGTGATTATGAGTTCCTGTGTGGACACCTGCCATCCTTCACCAGGACTCCTGCTTTCTTTAAGTGCTTCATTCCCATCCCATTTGTTCCCTACAGGAAAGTAAAGAACTACTGTACCCACTCTAAACCAATGATAGAGTGATAGTAAATGATCTCAGCTCAGCCTTTCAGAATGTCCAGTTCCTGGCCAAGGGGATTAGTCGAAAGTGTGACCATCCCAGTGAGGCCAGTCAGAATTCTTTCTTGAGTAGATATGGAGACATTAGGAGAGGGAATGATGCCTTTTTCCCTTGAAGGTTGCTAACTAGAAATGCAAACCATGAATGAATATTGCACACCAGGCTCTCCAAACTTCTTGGCCTTTGTCTTCTCACCTTTCCAAACAGAGTCATGGCTGTAGGCTGTAGAGTCGTCTGAGGAGTGAGCTGTGTTCTGGGAATCCATCCCTGCAGCAGTGGGCAGGAAACCAGGGTGGATGCAGCTGTTAGAAGCATTTAAAAGCAATGGACCAGATGTTCACTTAGAAACATGGATGGATCTTCAAAGCACAGCCCTGAGGGCCCACAAAAATAAAATTAAATAAAAAGGAGGTAGCTGCGTAAGGTAATCTCCAAGTCCCTGTGTTTGTATAAGGCAGCGTGCACCGTAGAGGTTAGAAAAATGAACTTTGTGATCTTTTCTCATTGGTTGTGGGCTGCTTCTGGAGGCTTTGACTTCCTGACTTCCTGGTTGCCCTACATAAGCAAAGCATCAGATGTGCAAAGTAGACAGGAGACTGGACTGTTTCAAATACCACATTTGCCATTTGCTTATTCTGGGAAGCTTTTGTGAGCCACTTGAGCTCTCTGATCCTCAGTCTCCTAACCTGTAAATCTAGAATAATAACCCACCTACAGTGAATTGGACAGGGCTTAGCTCATAGTAAAAGCTATGAAATGATGGGGCAATTTCCCCTGTGGGTTGGCAGTGCTTTTCTGGGGCAGGAGGAAGACAGACTGTGCATTTTGTCCCCTGGCAGGAATTTTTGGGGGTTCTGCCAATGTGAAAATGCCCAGGATGGAGGAGAAATCTGAATATATTATCTTAAAGGGAAGTCCAATCTTTCTGGGTGTCCTCTAGGCTTCAGTAATTCTGGATGCATCTTGGGAGGGCACTCCCCATGCTGCATCACAGGTGGGTACCAATCACAGACTTAGACCTGTTTTCCAGACTGGCTCTCCCTCCCCCGACAGTATTCATTTCCTGAAACTTGTTTGCCTTGCCTCAGGACTCAGGCTGCAGCCTCTCTTTTCTTCCTCTTGTCCCCCACAACTCAGCAACACAGCTCAAAAGACAGGTGTTCAGGGTACAGAGAACACTGTTCTCTGTCTAGTACATGGGAGACAGACAGATGTCACTGGTGCCTAACCCTGTGTCCAAAGCATGGGGAGGCAGGCTGGAGGTGCCACAAGAATGTGAAGGACATGTGGTTGGCTCAGGAGCTCAAGCAGGTGCCTGTGGCAAGGAGTTAGCTGGAGAACGAGTCAAAGACAGTCAGATTAAGGGTGTGGTAAGGGGAATGGGGGGGTGTTCTATTTAGAACAGCATCCAGGTAGTTGGAATGGATAGCTTACATGGAAGTTGAGAAGCAAGCGAGTGCTCAAAGCCCCAGAAGGTCAGGGGAAAGTGTGAAAGGAGAAGTAACCACAGCCATGCCCTGAGCCATGTGCCAGGCTGGGCCATGCATGGCCTGGGAAGTCACATCAAGAACTCAAGGTCACATCAAGAACTCAAGGACAGTCCTGGGAATATAGGGTCAGGAATGCATATTAACAGTGGTGTCACAGGCAGATTTCTGTGTTCTCAGAACAGCTGAGGCTGAACAAGAACCATGTGTGGAAACTTAGGAGACCAGGCAAGGTAAAGGCAGATGGACAGACAGGGAGGAATGCATAAAGGCTGGACAGCACCTGACCAGTGGGAGGAGGTACTGGGAAATGTAAGACTTCTTGCTTTGTCTTCTGGGTGGACCATCGTATGTGTGAGAGTTTTAAGGGTCTGGGAAGCTCAGGGGAAAGTAATTATTGGAGAAAGCAAGTGTGCGAGAATATGGAGTGGACACTGTGAGGCCTGCCAGAGTTCTCCAACTGCAGTGAGGGCTGACAGCAGGCAGCCATCAGTGGTCAGGGCTTTCAGGGACTGCCTCACCCAATGTCCTGTCCCTTTCTAACACACCCCATCCTCTGTGGCAGGTGGATAAACTCCCAGGTATGATGGCCCCTCTCAGGACAGTTCTAAAGAGCCATCCAGCTTCAACATCTCTGTATCATCAGCTAAGGCCCTCTTCCTCTGCCCATCCTTGCTTCCCCCATGTCCATCCAAAGGCACTCCTGGAAAAGCATCCTATTCTCCATGTTGCATCTCAAAGCCTGCTCCCCAGTGACCCCAATGAATCCACCCCTTGTGTTGACACCCTCTGCAGTGACCAGTGCTCTTCCCATGCAGAGAGCAGTCTGTTTGATCTTAGCTGGCCTCATGACTCACTCTGACCAAGTGACTTTCTGGGACTTCTGAGTTCTGAGTCTCAATAAACTCGTGTTTCACTTGTGCTTGTGGATCTCAGCTTCTCCAGGTTTCCCTTCCGGAAGGAGACTGAGTGGAGGAGAACTGAGGACCATCAGTTGATAGCCTAAAGACATGGACATGTGAGAGAGGCGGTTGTAGGTCCAGAGCCTCATTAGATTTATCCCAGCCAGTACAACACAGAGCCAAGTTAAGTTATGCTTGCTGAACCACCCACATTCTAACCCACAGAACTGAGTGTAATAAGATGATTATTGTTTGAAGTTCCTAGGTTTTGGAGTAACTCAATAAGAGATAACAAGAATAGTTTGGCTGCATCTCCAGGAATGTGGCATGGCGTGTGATCAAGAAGAGTGGCTATCCATGCATTGCAAAACTTTGGAGGGCTCTTCCACTCCACTGCTGGATAGGGCTCTGTTTTGTAATCCTTGAGACCATCAGTGCTCAGCTCATCTCCACTCTTGGACTGGGGAGATGCCAGCACTGCTACCTCTTAAGCTTTCTGTGTCTGTAGAGAGAAGCAACTCACTGCCAAAGGAGCAAATGAGGCTCAGCCTTCTGCAAAAACATCCATCGTCCTGGTGCTGCTCCAGGCAGAATCCCAGCGTATAATTCCCTTCTGCGGGAGCTGGCTCCAAGTACATCCATCTTCACGAGCTCATTATTCATCTGATTATTTTCCTGCCATCCCAGTGGGAAATAAAATCCATCAATAAATCACAATGTTGCTGCAGATTATGCTAAATGACCTAGGCAGAGTGCTGGCTGTGCCAATCTCTGTGGCCATGAGTGCCAGAGCCACTTGTGCACGGCACTCCTCCAGGCCTAGAAAATGACAGCTTCTCTTACCCTGGATATGTGTCTACCTCTCTACTTGTTCTCAATATCCTGATTTGTCCAAGTGTGATTGCAACTCATGAACTGAGGAGCCCTGGACTTGTCAAAAGACTCAAGCTGTGTGACATTGGACTGGCTGCTTGGCTTCTCTGAAGTTTTGGGCTCTTCATCTGTGAATTGGCCAGAAATACATGTTGTGAGAACTAAATGAGAAAAATAAATGCAAAATCTGCATGCTATAAAGCTCTATGTATGTAGGGAGGAAGCATTCAGAGTAAGTGGAACATGTTGATGGTACCATGGGAGAAATGGACTAGACTGGACACTGAGGTGCCATGAGCAATGGTGTATAACTTCTTCACTTTAATGTCCTCGTGTTTCAAAAGGACCCGGTAGTATTTGCCCCATCAATTTCATAGAGCCATTGTGAGACTCAAACTGAATCACAGTTAAGGGAGCCCTTTGGCAAAGCATTAAGTTGTACAGATGTAAGATGCCTACTGAATCATTCATATTCTAAACTCTGTTTTTGTTTCGCTCATTTTGTTTTTGTCAATCTTCCTTTTTCCTTTGGCTTGGGTTTTCAACATTATTGAAAGTCTTCTCCAAGACTTCCTAAGACAACCAAGGAAATTTTGGACCAGTTACTTTTCTTGGAAGAAAAAGAAACTACTATAACTGAGTACTCACTACATTTCAGGCTTTCCAATCTGTTGCCTCATTTACCAGTCCTTGAAGATAAGCAACACTTGTCTCTGTTGTCTTCAGGGAGGGGTCTAGGACTCCAAGAGGCCAGGTGTCTGCTCAAAATCTGACAACTGGAATGAGAGCTCAGCTCTGTCCTGGAGACTCCAGGCCTGTTTTGCTTTCCTTACAGTTTCCCCTCAACTTATATAGGATTCCTGTAGTTCAAGTTCACTGTGGTGTGAGTGTCATGTGAAGTTGTTGAGACCTGGAACAGTCAATGGTGACAAAAAGCATGATGACCCGATTCACCAAGCAGGGAATCATTTCCTTGGATATGTTAGATCCCTGAGCCTCTGAATCAAAAGGCAGTTCAGTGAAGCCGCAGTCTCACCGCAGAATGTTTCATATCAATAGCATTTTTTTTTCAAAAGAATGATTTGATCACTTCAAGAAGAACATTGGTTGACTTATCGATCAGATTCAGGGGAGTCCAGCAGGTAGCATCCTCCCACTATACCCAAGTTTCTGAATGTCCTGAGAAATAAGATAAAGGAATAAGGCAGATGGACACCAATTAGCTCCTTTATTAGTGGTGAAGCATCTGAACCTTAGATTTTATACATTGTGTCCTTCTAGAAGTATTAGAAGTTTTGCACAACAGAAGATATGCTTCTTTATGGCATCCTGTTTCAGAAGTGGGCAGAAGAGTATGAGTTGCACATGCCCGGTTTCTCCTTTTTAACTCACCATTCAGAAGTCACAGTGCTACAAGGACTGGTACCCCTCCACATGGACTTCCCCCGACTCCAATGATGACATCAGGGTTTGAGGAAAGCTCCAGAACATCTAGAATTTTCTAGGAAAAATATGTTTAGTTGTTGAAAAGGAATGTAGCCCAAATGAAGATTTTCAATTTAATAAAAAGTGATCAAATAATGGATAAAAGAAAGAAATAAAATGTATCTCTGCAACTACCATTTGACAAATATCAAAGATAGTCTTGTAAACTGAATAAACAGTGAAAAATGATTCAGGCATAGGATTTTAATTTTCAGCACTTCTTGGGAGTTCTTGTTAAAAAAAAAAAGGGGGGGGTACACTGAGTATAGAAGATAAAGCCACTACCTGCTGTGCCAACATCCCATAATCCCATATGAGTGCTGGTTCAAGTCCCAGCTTCTCCACTTTGAACTAACTCCCTGCTAATTCCGGAAAGCAGCAGAATATGGCCCAAGTACTTGGACCCCTGCACCCACAAGGGATACCTAGAAGAAGATCCTGGCTCCTGGCTTCAGCCTGGCCAGCCCTCTTCGCTATGGCCTGTCCTGGCCACTGTGGCCATTTGGGGAGTAAACCAGCAGATGGAAGACATTTTTCCCTCTTCCTCTCTCCCTCTGCCTCTCTCCCTCTCCTTCTCCCTCTCCATCTCCCTCTCCCTTTGTTTCTCCCAACTCTGACTTTCAAATAAAGTCCATTAAAAAATAAGAAAGAAATCCTTAAAAATAAAAATGCCAAGTTTGATCCTGATGTCTGTACTAGGAGAGGGAAAAAAATACCTTTGGCCCAAATTTCTTTTGACTCATCTTTTTAAAAAACAGCCAGTCCATTCCATGCACAAAAATTCCACTAAAAGCATTAAGGCATAGCTTTTATGTTAAGTGGTTGATTTTTGTCTAAATAATGTTTATTTGTAAAAGCAAATATGGTAATTTCTGGTAATGAATGACTAGGTAATTTGGATTAACTCCTCCCCTGCCTTGTTAGCACAATAAGAAAGATAAGACAAATAAATATATTTTTAAATCTGCTTTGAGAATCCTGTCAGCTGCTCTTATGACAAAATGTATTGAGATATGATAGATACCCATGGAAGTGAATCCAGAATATGACAGTTTCTGTGTTCTCTCATCAACATTTAATTAAATGAGAAAAATTACAATAAGATCTCTAGAAGAAACACATTTTGTAGATTAAGCAATATAGCTCTCTATACAAAGAAGAAATACTAAGAATATTTAAAATACTTCAGGGGGCCAGTGCTGTGGTGCAGTGGATTAAAGCCCCAGCCTTCAGCGCTGGCACCCCATATGAATGCCAGTCCAAGTCCCAGCTGCTTCTCTTCTGATCCAGCTCTATGCTATGGCCTGTGAAAGAAAAAGAAGATGGTCCAAGTCCTTGGGACCCTGTACCAGCATGGAAGGACATGAAGAAGCCCCTGGCTCCTGGCTTCAGATCAGCTTGACTCCAGCCATTGCGGCCAATTGGGGAGTGAACCAGTGGATGGAAGAACTCCCCCATGCCGTGTGTGTGTGTGTGTACCTGTCTCTGCAACTCTGTCAAATAAATAAAATAAATCTTGAAAAGAAATTAAGGGCCGGCGCCATGGCTCACTTGGCTAATCCTCCACCTGCGGCGCCAGCATTCCATATGGGTGCCAGGTTCTAGTCCAGGTTGCTCCTCTTCCAGTCCAGCTTTCTGCTATGGCCCGGGACAGCAGTGGAGGATGAATCAAGAGCTTGGGTCCCTGCACCTGCATGGGAGACCAGGAAGAAGCACCTGGCTCCTGGCTTCGGATCGGCGCAGCTCCAGCCATTGCAGCCATTTGGGGAGTGAACCAAAGGAAGGAAGACCTTTCTCTCTGTCTCTCTCTCTCTCTCACTGTCTGTAAATCTACCTGTCAAACAAACAAAACAAAACAAAACAAAGTGACTGCATCATTTAAAAAAAAAAAAAGAAAATACTTCAGACTGCATGATAATGAAAATATTGCATCTAAATTTGCAATAGTTGGCTAAACAAGTATTTTGAGGAAAATGTTTTAAATGGTTATGTCAGTAAAGAAGAAAGGTCCAAAATCAATGTCTAAAGTTAACTTTTGAAAAACTAGGGGGGGGGGGTAATAGGGAGAAAGAGCAAAGCAAATTCAAAATAAGTAGAAGAAAATACTTATAAAGATAAAAGCAGGAGCTGATGCCATGGAGCAGGGGTTAAAGCCCCAGCCCACAGCACTGTTATCCCATATGAGCACCAGTTTGAGTCCCAGCTGCCTCACTTCCTATCCAGCTCCCCATTAATGTGCCTGGGAAGGCAGCAGCTGATGGCCCAAGTCCTTGGGCACCTGCACCCATATGGGAGACCTAGAAGAAGCTCCTGTCTCCTGGCTTCAGATCAGCTCAGCTCTGTTGTTGCCAATTGGGGAATAAACCAGCAGATGGAAGACCTTTCTCTCTGTCTCTGTCTCTACCTCTCTCTGTAACTCTTTCAAATAAATAAAATAAATATTTAAAAAAGATAAAATCAAGCATCAACATATGAGATAATACAAAAAAAGGCCAAACGTTGTTTTCTTGGAAAGATAGTAAAAGTGAAATGTCTGGCTAAATTGATTGTAAAAATATAGAGAAGACACAAATGATCATTATCAAAAATAGCTTACTGTCATTATTACATATGCAGACAGACATTAAGAGAGATAAAGAGTATTATTATAAATAACTATATCAATAAATTCAGCATCATAAACAAAATATAATTTATAAGAAGTGACACAAAATGAAACAGAAACTCAAAATTGCCTATACTTAATAAAAATAAATAATTCCAATTTTACATAAAATCCTTAAGAAAATAAAGAAGGTTGAGTACACTTAACTACTGTTATCTCAAGTCAGCATAATCTTAATGTCAAAATCTGAAAGATATTCCAAAAGTAAAATAAAAAAAAAATTCCAGGTCAATATACTTCATGAAGAAAGGCACAAAAATTTCCAAAAAAAAAAAATTTAGCAAATTGAATTCAACAGTATTAAAAGATAACATGACACATAGAGATTGTCTTAGAAGTGTAAAGTTGGGGGCCATCACTTGTGGTATAGCAGGTAAAGCCACCGCCTGCAGTGCCGGCATCCCATATGGGCACCTGTTCAAGTTCCAGCTGCTCCATTTCTGATCCAGCTCTCTGCTATGGCCTGGGAAAGCAGTGGAGGATGGCCCAAGTGCTTGGGCCCCTGCACCCATGTGGGATACCTAGAAGAAGCTTCCGGCTTTGGATTGGCACAGTTCCGGCCATTGAGGCGAATTGGAGAGTGAACCAGAGGATGAAAGACCTCCTTCTCTCTCTCTCTCTCTTTCTCTCTCTCTCTCTCTGCCTCTCCTCTCTCTGTGTAACTCTACTTTCAAATAAATACATAAATCTTAAAAATAAATAAGTGTAATGTTGCCTTAACATTAGAGAATGAATCAACATAATTCATCAAATTAATGACCTAAACACTGGAGAAAAATGAAGAAAAACTCTCATTGCTACTGCTCAACATTGTACCAGATGTTCTAGCCATTGCAATAAGGCAAGGTGAAAAAATGGCACACAGATTAAAAAATAAGAAGTAAAATTCCCTCTATTTGCAATGATATGACTGTTTATACAGAAAATCCTAAGTTATCTACAAAAGAGCTACTGGAATGGAAAATTAATTTAGCAAAGCTATAGGATCTAAGTATAATATATAAAATTAATTTACTTGTTACACTAACTGCAAAATGCAAAAAATGAAATTAAAAAGATTAATGTCAAAAATATAAACCATTTAAGATTAAATAAAAGCTGTACACTGAAAATTAAAAAAAAACATTTCAGAGAGAAATAAAAGATCTTAATAATTGGGCACAAATCATTTTCAGGTATGATAAAACTCAGCATTACTAGTCAGTTCTCTACAAGTTGCAATACTGAAACTGTGAATCGATATCTGCATCCAGCAGGATTTTTAAAACCAGAAGTTGCAAACCTGACTTTTAAAATGTGAAATTGCTAAGATCCATAAATAGTGAACACAAATTTCAAAAAGAAGATAAAAGTTGGAGGACAGAAACTATCTTATTTCAAAAGTTACTGGAAATCTATAGTAGTCTAGACAGTGCATTATACAGATGTACAGATCAGTGGGACTGAACAGAGCCCAGAAATGGACCCCCACGTGTGTCTGAGTGACTGCTTTTGACAGAGTTGCCAAGATCATTCAGTGAAGAAAGGGTAGTCTTTTTGACAACTGGTGCATGCACAAGTGAGGGCCCATTAAACTAGAGAATTAGATGTTAATATCTTTTTGTATTCAAATAATATAATGAATTCTTATAAATCAGCAAGAAAAATAAGCAAAGGAAACAATATCTAATTAAAACATGAACAACAAAACAAGAATAAACACTTCAAAAATGGCTAAGAACTATACAAGGTAACCTTAAAAAGTTTGTAGGAAAATAGAATTAAGAGGTAAGTTTTTTGTTTTGTTTTGTTGACAGGCAGAGTTAGACAGTGAGAGAGAGAGAGAGACAGAGAGAAAGGTCTTCCTTCCTTTGGTTCACCCCTCAAATGGCCTGCGCGTTGTGCCATCCGAAGCCAGGAGCCAGGTGCTTCCTCCTGGTCTCCCATGCGGGTGCAGGGCCCATGCACTTGAGCCATCTTCCAATGCCTTCCCGGGACACAGCAGATAGCTGGACTGGAAGAGGAGTAATCGGGACAGAATCCGGCACCCTAACTGGGACTAGAACCTGGGGTGCCAGCCCCACAGGTGGAAGATTAGCCTAGTGAGCTGCAGAGCTGGCCAAGAGGTTAAGTTTTTATTGATGCAAAAATGATCATCTCAGTGCATATGGGAAGGATTTCAAAAATTTCATGGAAATGTATATTATGAAAAACTATGCATGGATGTCAACATATTTTAGTTCAATTTTTCCACAAACTTTTTGAAGTACTCCCATCTACAAATGCACACAACCTCATTAATAGGGAAATGCAATTTAATGCATTAATGACCATCCCTATCCCTTCACCAAAATGGCTGAAATGAAAAGTTTGATAAAACTAATATGATGTTAGTGGAAGTGTAAACTTGCAAAACACATCAAAAACCAGTTTGATTTTTATCTACTAAACCTGAAGGCACACATACTAAAATACTTTAGCAATTCTGCCTTTGAATATGTATACAATGAAATTGCATATGCAGGTGTGCTAAGAGACATGTAGAATGTTTATAGCAGCATTATTAATGATGGCCCAAATGGACATCAACAATAGAATGAAAAATTAAGTGTGAGCCTCTCATACAAAGAAATTGTCACAGTAAAAACATGAGTAAGCTACAGCTTCACACATCAATGTGCAAGAACCTTGCAACATAATGTTGAATAACAAAGACAGACACAAAATAAAACATACTAAATGATTCAACTGATATTTGGTTTCATAAAATTTGCAGGCAAAACTAAACTAGTATTTAAGGATGCATACCTACTGGATGATAATAATTACAAATAAAAACAATAAAGTAGTTACCATAAAAATCTGTGTATCAGTCAGGTTTCCATCAGAGAAATAGGAGTCTATAAATATGTAGAATTCAGGATTAGCTAGAGGTGGTTACAGGAGCAGCTGTAAAAGTAATCTCAGCAAAGGGAGTTGATGATTGGAGAAAAGCTACTAACCAACCACCTAACATACTATGGGGCATGGGGTGTATATATCAGAGCTTTCTGGGAGATCCTGAAACCAGGCACTTGGGGTGCTGGTGGAGGAAAGGGGTCAGTAGAAGGCTGTTGTCTTTGCCTAGCAACCTTGACTGAGAAATTTGCACTTCAATGTCCAGTTGAGAGTTGGAGTCACTGTTGGATCCACACAGCCTGCACCAGAAAAAAAGAGCTGACAATGAACCATGGGAGGACAGGGACAAGAGACTCCTGTGTGTCTTTGTCACCACATCTAATCGTGACTATCTTTATGAAGTGAGACCTTTGTTTCACTTCTGTCCTTCTAAGCTTGCACAAGAAAAAATAAATTTAAATCAATGGGCTTAGAGAGAGCTAGAGGAAGGGACAACTCTGAGTTATTCTACAGGTAACAGGGATTTGGGGAGGTCTAATGCCAGCTTAACTGAGTTGGCATAGTCCAAACCCCCACACACCACAGTCCCCAGGGCGGGTAGATTGTCGGGAAGATTGGTGCCCATGACACACATGGACTCGTGGGGCAGTCTATAAAACCAACAGTGTTCTGTTTCTTGTTCTGTATAGTGTGGGACACCAATGTTCACTTTGTAACTTCAGGTCTTTCTTTTGAGAACTTATAGCGTATAATGTTACAAAATAAAATTGTTAAGAAAAAAGCAACTACATTGCATCTGTTTCCCTTCTACTTTGAAGACACTTGATCATTCTTAGCTGATTGCCTCTGGAGAGACTATGACAAAAAAAAAGATGCAAAGACAAAAAGATTCTCCCACTGATTTTTTTTTTTGGTGTGTATTTTGAAATGTAAGCCCTCCAGATAACAGAAAATTGTGCTACCACTCTACTGTATAGAAAAATGTTGTTTGGACTTGAATTAAAGGGAAATCCAGACACAGACCCTTGGATAAACTATGTATACTTTTCTAAAGTAAACAAAAGAAGGCCTTGCAGTCAGGACACAGGTCAGATAACCACCACTATTTGAGACAGGTAGAAGTGCACACATGATTGGCTCACTCTTATGCATGACAACGTCTGAGTGAAGGACACACCTGAAGCTCAACTCTGAAGCCCCCATTGGTGTCAGCTTTATGGACTAAAGATGATGCAGTTCTATTTACTAAGTCTGGGTTTTTTGTCATTACCTCCTTATCAAGAAAGAAACTTCCACCTTTAAAACTGGTGCAGTTCTGCAGTGGCTTAGTAAAAGTATGTGCCAGGGAACACCTCTCCTCACAAAGATGCCCCTCACTGATCACAGGGTTGCATACTGTGGACTGCAGCTACAAAGGGCACACCTCACAATAACAGTCCTTTTTACCATTCCTGCCTCCCCATGCCAAAACATCCCAGTCTTCTTGCATGATTTAAACCCAGTGCTGTAGACTAGAACAAAGGTGAGTTTCTCATGTGCTCAGATCATGCTACCAGGCTCTTAGACCAGGTATAGGGCACTTTACCAAAGTACTTGCAATGGAGACCAGTTATTTGGAAGAACAGGCCATTATGTGCTAGATCAAAGCTTCTGACACCGCAGCCCTCCATTCCTGTAGAGAATTTACTCCCCCGGAGAGAGTTGAGAGGTGCCCTTCTCAGCTCCTAGCAACTTCTCTATACTTAGCTCTACAGGGGTGAGACTGGGACTTAGAAACTCAATTCCCTTGCTGACAGCGGCTCTGGTTAGGCCTCATCAACTGAGGGGCTAAATGCAGATGGGAAGTAAGGAGGATGGAGAAGAGGTGCTACTCTCTATGTGCTTGCTGTTCCAGGAATTGTTACCTTAGTAACAGAGTCAATCCCAGTGTACATGATCTCTTTGGGTTCACCCAATCAGCCTCTCACACCTTATCAGAGGTACCAGAAGCTTCCAGGAAATTCCCCCTCCTAAGAGGAGAAAACCTAACCACTCTCTCTCAGCTCCTGTGGTACAAGAGCATTTAGTTCATGCCCCTTCCTCAGAGATCCAGGTCCAGGCTCTGGGAGACCCCACTTTCAGCCTCCTATGGTGCCAATACCAGCAGCCTGCTACCCTATTCAGAGATGTCTATGCCTCAGTTCTCTTTCCTTTGTCCCCCAAGCCATAGCAGTGGTACCTGTTTCTGACAGTTACTATATGTGATGTCCTTTTCTAGATGCTGTGGTTTGGATATGATTTAAATGCATTCCCCAAAGGTTCATGTTTTGCAAGCTTGGTCCTCAGTGTGGCAATATTAAGAGGTGGTAGACCCTTAAGAGATGGGGCCTGGTGGGAGGTAAGTAGGTCATTGCAGATGCTGCCCTTAGAAGTGATGGAGTCATCCTCATGGGACCCCAGTTAGTTCATGCCAGAGTGGCTCTTATAAAAAAGCAAGACAGGTTGCCCTCATCTAAGGCTCCCTGTCTCACCACGTGACCCCCCCATCTCACATACTCTCACCACTTCCATGACAACCACCAAGGAGCTCTCAGCAGGTGTGAAAAGAAGCCAGTTCCATGTGCTCAGACCCCAGAACTATGAACTATTTAAATCCTTTTTGTTACAAAGTGCATAGCCTCAAATATTTTGTTACAGCAACAGAAAATGGACCAATCCAATACCTATCCAACTGATTTCCTATACTGAATCTTTTTGTTGACTTACAATGAGTTTTCTTTTTGTTCTGATAAAAATGTTCTTGGAACCTTGTGAATATACTAAACAACATGTGGATGTACTAAACTCCACTCTAAAAGGTGAAGCTTATTTTATCTAAATTACATATCATTAAAATGCATACCCTTGATGTAGAAATACCTGACTTGATGCTGACTGATAGAGCATGAATCAAGGAGACTGTGAGGGCTAATGTTTGTGACCGCTTGGTTGGGCCATAGGTGCCCAGGGACTTGGCCAAATGTTATTCTGAGCATTCCTCTGAGTGTACTTTGGAGTAGATTAACATTCAAACAGATGAATATTGAATAAAACAGATTATCCCACATTCAACCATTTGAAGGTCTGTCTCCTTCAGGCAAGAGAGAATTCTCCAGCAGGCTACCTTCAGACTTTTTCTACATCATGGCCCTCCCTGGTGCCATGGCAGGCAGTCTTGGGACTCCAGCCCTTCACCCTGCATATCATGCACTTGCTGGCCCTCAGAACAGTGTGAACCAACTCTTCCGAGTAAGTAGTTCTCTACATGTTCACATCCTATTTTTCTGATTCTCAAAAGAACCATAACTAATGTAGAGAGTAGCCGTTGGTGAATCCCAGGAATTCACAGATTTGGGAGACTTTTTCTCTAAAAGGTTTTGGGGTTCTGAGGGCACCGCTTGATTGTTTCTCTTGGCAGAGCTTTAAGAGACACCAAGATCCCTGAGCATTTAGCTCATGTGTCCTCCTCAGAGCTCCAGGTCCCAGCTCTGAGAGACCCCTCCTCAGTCTAGAGAGATGAACAGTTCTGTGGAGCATTAGGCAGACAGGTGCTCACAGCATTCCCGATTCCTTTTATGCAATGACGCAATGATTGCTGGCAGCCTGGGAGAGGAATGGACCAATGCTGAGGACTGGATAGGATAATGGATATTGGCTGAGAACAGATGGGGCAGTACACATCTTAATGACACGTGCCTGTCTCAACAATGATGAGGAATGAATGGGCCTCCCTTTGCCTGGAATTTCTTGGTTCTATTAAGTCCCTGGAACCTCATTCCACCCACCAGAGAACGTGGGAAGGGCCCCAGGTGCACTAAATTCAAGTTTCTTCTATCAGCAGAATGGGGGCTCCAAAAAGAAATCCACTTCAGTTTTGGGATATTAAAGAACCATTCTTCCTTAAACAGCTGAACTTGTGAACTGGGATTCACAACCACTTCAAAAATATTTGTTTTTAATTATTTTGAAGATAGATTTTGACATTGTTGTGTTACGGCAGAAATGAGGTTTCTGGAGCCAAATCTTCACAGGTGACTGCAATTCAGTGTCCACTAGGCAGGCAGGTCATGGACAGCCTGGAGAACTGCCTGTTAAGGCATTGCAGTGGCTGGCTGTGGACAGTGTGTGAAGACCTTAGGAAATACAATCTGAAACTTACAGAGAGGAATAAAGGCCCCAAAGAGCTGTGGATTTTGAATAATAAGATCCCAATGAGAAGCCTATGTGTCTACAGGAAGATATGAAAACATAAGTCAAACCCGCATAAATGAAAACTTTGTGACGCTTGTATAGAAATTGGCAAATAGATTCAGGAAAGTAATATAGGCTGAAAACAGATCCATAGATGAGAAGATTTCAAAAAATTAATAGAAAATGGAGTTAAGAGATAAGTTCATTTTGCTATAAAAATTAAATCCATGCATAGTTTTTTTTAATGAAACTTTTATTTAATGAATATAAATTTCCAAAGTACTGCTTATGGGTTACAATGGCTTCCCCCTCCCAAAACTTCCCTCCCCCCCACAACCCTCCCATTTCCCGCTCCCTCTCCCCTTCCAATCACATCATGATTCATTTTCAATTCTCTTTATATACAGAAGATCAGTTTAGTATATATTAGGTAACGATTTCAACAGTTTGCCGCCATATAGCAACACATAGTGAAAAAAAAATACTGTTGGAGTACTAGTTATAGCATTAAATAAGAGTGTACAGCACATTAAAGACAGAGATCCTACATAATATTTTTTTTAAAAAATCAATTAATTTTCTATGCCATTTCCAATTTAACACCAGGGTTTTTCTTTTTTTTCATTTCCAATTATCTTTATATACAGAAGACCAATTCAGTATATAATTAGTAAAGATCACATCAGTTTGTACCCACGCAGAAACACAAAGTGTAAAAATACTGTTTCAGTACTAGTTATAGCATCACTGCACATTAGACAACACATTAAGGACAGATCCCACATGGGGTATAAGTACACAGTGACTCCTGTTGCTGACTTAACAATTTGACACTCCTGTTCATGGCGTCAGTAATCTCCCTAGGCTCTAGTCATGAGTTGCCAGGGCTATGGAAGCCTTTAGAGTTCGCTGACTTTGATCTTATTCCGATAGGGTCATAGTCAAAGTGGAAGTTCTCTCCTCCCTTCAGAGAAAGGTACTTCCTTCTTTGATGGCCCCGTTCTTTCCACTGGGATATCACTCAAGAGATCTTTCATTTAGGTCTTCTTCTTTTTTTTTTCTTTTCCATGGTGTCTTGGCTTTCCATGCCTACAATACTCTCATGGGCTCTTCAGCCAGATCCGAATGCCTTAAGGGCTGATTCTGAGGGCAGAGTGTTGTTTAGGACGCCTGCCATTCTATGAGTCTGCTGTGTATCCCATTTCCCATGTTGGATCTTTCTCTCCCTTTTTTATTCTATCAGTTAGTATTAGAAGACACTTGTCTTGTTTGTGTGATCCCTTTGATTCTTAGACCTATCAGAGCCATCGGTTGTGAACTGAAATTAATCACTTGGACTAGTGAGATGGCATTGGTACATGCCATCTTGATGGGATTGTATTGGAATCCCCTGGCACATTTCTAACTCCATCATTTGCGGCAAGTCAGATTGTGCATGTCCCAAATTGTACATCTCCTCCCTCTCTTTTTCCACTCTTAAATTTAACAGGGATCACTTTTCAGTTAAAATTTAAACACCTAAGAATAACTGTGTGTTAATTACAGAGTTCAACCACTAGTACTAGAACAAAAAGAACAACAACAACAACAAATACTAAAAAGGATAAAGTATTACATTGTACATCTAGAGCCAGGACAAGAGCTGATCATGCCATAGTTTCTTATAGTGTCCATTTCACTTCCGCAGGTTTCCCCTTTGGTGCTCAGTTGTCTCAGATCAGGGAAAACAAATGAAATTTGTCTCTTTGGGACTGGCTTAATTCACTCAGCATGATGTTTTCCAGATTCCTCCATCTTGTTGCAAATGACTGGTTTCATTGTTTCTTACTGCTGTATAGTATTCTATGGAGTACATGTCCCATAATTTCTTTATCCAGTCTACTGTTGATGGGCACTTGGGTTGGTTCCAGGTCTTAGCTATTGTGAATTGAGCTGCAATAAACATTAATGTGCAGATGGCCTTTTTATTAGCCAAATTAATTTCCTTTGGGTAAATTCCAAGGAGTGGGATGGCTGGGATGTATGGTAGGGTTATGTTCAGGTTTCTGAGGAATCTCCAGACAGACTTCCATAGTGGCTTAACCAGTTTGCATTCACACCAACAGTGGGTTAGTGTCCCTTTTTCCCCACATCCTCTCCAGCATCTATTGTTGGTAGATTTCTGAATGTGAGCCATTCTCACCGGGGTGAGGTGAAACCTCATTGTGGTTTTGATTTGCATTTCTCTGATGGCTAGTGATCTTGAACATTTTTTCATGTGTCTGTTGGCCATTTGGATTTCCTCTTTCGAAAAATGTCTATTGAGGTCCTTGGCCCATCTCTTAAGTGGGTTGTTTGTTCTGTTGTTGTGGATTTTCTTGATTTCTTTGTAGATTCTGGTTATCAACCCTTTATCTGTAGTATAGTTTGCAAATATTTTTTCCCATTCTGTCGGTTGCCTCTTCACTTTTCTGACTGTTTTTATGAAGTACAGAAACTTCTCAATTTGATGCAATCCCAAATGTTAATTTTGGTTTTGACTGCCTGTGCTCCTGGGGTCTTTTCCAAGAAGTCTTTGCCTGTGCCTATATCTTGCAGGGTTTCTCCAATGCTCTCTAATAATTTGTTGGTTTCGGGTCATAGATTTAAGTCTTTAATCCATGTTGAGTGAATTTTTGTGTAAGGTGAAAGGTATGGGTCTTGCTTCAGGCTTCTGCACGTGGAAATCCAATTTTCCCAGCACCATTTATTGAATAGGCTGTCCTTATTCCAGGGATTAGTTTTGGATCTTTGATCAAATACAAGTTGAGTGTAGATGTTTGGATTGATTTCTGGTGTTTCTATTCTGTTCCATTGGTCTATCCATCTGTTTCTGTACCAGTACCATGCTGTTTTGATAACAACTGCCCTGTAGTATGTCCTGAAATCTGGTATTGTGATGCCTCCGGCTTTGTTTTTGTTGTACAAGATTGCTTTGGCTATTCGAGGTCTTCTTTGTCTCCATATGAATTTCAGCATCATTTTTTTCACATCTGAGAAGAATGTCTTTGGTATCTTGATTGGTATTGCATTGACTGCATAAATTGCTTTTGGGAGAATGGACATTTTGATGATATTGATTCTTCCAATCACTGAACATGGAAGATTTCTCCATTTTTTGGTATCCTCTTCTATTTCTTTCTGTAAGGTTTTGTAGTTTTCATCATAGAGATCTTTAACATCCTTGGTTATGTTTATTCCAAGGTATTTGATTGTTTTTGTAGCTATTGTGAATGGGATTGATCTTAGAAGTTCTTCTTCAGCCGTGACATTGCCTGTGTATACAAAGGCTGTTGATTTTTGTGCATAGATTTTATATCCTGCTACTTTGCCAAACTCTTTGATGAGTTCCAGTAGTCTTTTAGTAGAGTTCTTTGGGTCCCCTAAATAAAGAATCATATCATCTGCAAAGAGGGATAGTTTGAGTTCTTCCTTCCCAATTTGTAGCCCTTTAATTTCTTTTTCTTGCCTAATAGCTCTGGCTAGAACTTCCAGAACTATATTGAAGAGCAGTGTTGAGAGTGGGCATCCCTGTCTGGTACCAGATCTCAGCGGAAATGCTTCCAACTTTTCCCCATTCAATAGGGTGTTGGCCGTGGGTTTTTCCTATATTGCTTTGATTGTATTGAGGAATGTTCCTTCCATACCCAGTTTGCTTAGAGTTTTCATCATGAAAGGGTGTTGTATTTTATCAAATGCTTTCTCTGCATCTATTGAGAGAATCATATGGTTTTTCTTCTGCAGTCTGTTAATGTAGTGTATTACATTGATTGTTTTGCAAACGTTGAACCATCCTGCATAAATCCCACTTGGTCTGGGTAGATGATCTTTCTGATGTGTTGTTGCATTCTATTGACCAGAACTTTATTGAGTATTTTTGCATCTATGTTCATCAGGGATATTGGTCTGTAAGTCTCTTTCAATGCTGCATCTTTTTCCGGCTTAGGAATTGAGGTGATGGTGGCTTCATAGAAAGAATTTGGGAGGATTCCCTCTTTTTCGATTGTTTTGAATAGTTTGAGAAGAATTGGAGTTAGTTCTTCTCTAAATGTCTGGTAGAACTCAGCAGTGAATCCATCTGGTCCTGGGATTTTCTTTGTTGGGAGGGTCTTTATTACTGTTTCAATTTCGGTGTCAGTTATGGGTCTGTTTAAGTTTTCTATGTCTTCCTGGCTCAATTTAGGTAGGTTGTATGTGTCCAAGAATCTGTCCATTTCTGATAGATTTCCCTGTTTGCTGGCATACAAGTCTTTGTAGTAATTTCTGATGATTCTTTTTATTTCTGTGGTGTCTGTTGTTACGTTTCTCTTTTCATCTCTGATCCTATTGATTTGGGTCTTTTCTTTTCTTTTTTTAGTTAGTTGGGCCAATGGAGTGTCAATTTTGTTTATTTTTTTCAAAAAACCAGCTCCTCATTTGGCTGATTTTTTGTAATTTTTTTTGGATTCAATCCTGTTGATTTCTTCTTTGATTTTAATTATCGCTCTTCTCTTACTGGGTTTGGGTTTGGTTTGCTGCAGATTTTCTAGATCCTTGAGATGACTTGAAAGCTCATCTATTTGGTGCCTTTCCAATTTCTTGATGTCAGCACCTATTGATATAAACTTTCCTCTTAACACTGCTTTTGTTGTATCCCATAGGTTTTGGTATGTTGTGCTGTTATCCTCATTTACTTCCAGAAAATTTTTGATTTCTCTTTTAATTTCTTCTATGACCCATTGTTCATTCAGGAGCATGTTGTTCAACCTCCATGTGTTTGCACGTGCTCTAGGGATTCCCGAGTTGCTAATTTCCAATTTCATTCCTTTGTGGTCTGAGAAGCTGCATGGTATGATTCTAATTCTTTTGAATTTGCTGAGGCTTGCTTTATGGCCTAGTATGTGTCAATCCTAGAGAAGGTTCCATGTACTGCTGAGAAGAATGTAAAGTCTTTAGATGTAGGATGAAATGTTCTGTAGATATCTGTTAGATCTATTTGAGCTATAGTGTCATTTAAATCTACTGTCTCCTTGTTGATCTTCTGTCCTGTTGATCTGTCTATCTCTGAGAGTGGAGTATTGAAGTCCCCCAGTACTATTGTATTGGGGTCTAAGTCTCCCTTTAAGTCCCTTAACAAGTCTTTTAAATAAGCTGGTGCCCTGTAATTAGGTGCATATACATTGATAATAGTTATATCTTCCTGTTGAATGGATACCTTAATCATTATATAGTGCCCCTCTTTGTCTCTCCTAACAGTTTTTGTGGTAAAGTTTATGTTGTCCGATATTAAGATGGCTATGCCTGCTCTTTTTTCATTTCTGTTGGCATGGTATATCTTTTTCCAGCCTTTCACTTTCAGCCTGTATGGATCATTATTGGAAAGATGAGTTTCTTGTAAGAAGCAAAAAGATGGGTTTTGTTCTTTAACCCAATCCGCCAATCGGTGTCTTTTAACTGGACAGTTCAAGCCGTTAACATTCAATGTGACTATTGAGAAGGAGTAACTTTGCCCTGCCATTTGCCAAAGATTTTTTCTAATATATGGTTTGAGATTCCTGTGATCTTTTGCTGTGAGGTTTCCTTCCTTTATCTTCTTTCATATTGGTTACCGTGTTTCTGTGTTTCTGTATGTAAGACATCTTTAAGCATCTTTTGTAGGGCTGGACGAGTGGCGACAAATTCTTTCAGTTTCTGTTTGCTGTGAAAGGTCTTTATTTCACCTTCATTCATAAATGAGAGCTTTGCAGGATATAATATTCTGGGCTGGCAGTTTTTCTCTCTTAGTACCTGGGCTATATCTCGCCATTCTCTCCTAGCTTGTAGGGTTTCTGATGAGAATTCAGCTGTGAGTCTAATTGGAGATCCTCTGAGAGTAATCTGGCGTTTCTCTCTTGCACATTTTAGGATCTTTTCTTTGTGTTTCACTGTGGTGAGTTTGATTACGACGTGTCGTGGTGAGGATCTCTTTTCGTCATGTTTGTTAGGGGTTCTATGAGCTTCCTATACTAGGATGTCTCTGTCCTTCTCCAAACCTGGGAAATTTTCTGCTAGTATCTCACTAAAAAGGCCTTCTAATCCTTTCTCCCTCTCCATGCCTTCAGGAACTCCTAGAACCCGAATGTTGGGTTTTTTAATAGTATCCTGTAGATTCCTGACAGTATTTTTTAGATTTCTGATTTCTTCTTCTTTTCTTTGATTTCACTGTTTCCTTTCCTGTTCTCTGTCTTCTAATTCCGATATTCTCTCTTCTGCTTCACCCATTCTGTTTTTAAGGCTTTCTAATGCGTTTGTCATTTGATCTATTGAGTTCTTCATTTCATTGTGTTTTTTTGTCACTATCACAGTTTCATGTTCTACTAGTTGTTTCATTTCATTTTGATTCCTCCTTAATATTTCATTTTCACGAGAGAGATTTTCTATCTTGTCCATTAAGGATTTCTGTAGTTCAAGAATTTGTTTTTGAGAACTTCTTAATGTTCTTATCAGTTTTTGAGATCTGCTTCTTGCATTTCCTCTATCTCTTCATCTTCATAATCTTGCATTGGCGTGTCTTGTTCATTTGGAGGCATCATAGTGTCTTCCTTGCTCTTGTTACCTTGGCTTCTACGTTTGTTGTTTGGCATGTTGGAGATAATTTATGGTGTTTTTTTGTTTTTGTTTTTGTTTTTGTTTTTTTTGCTGTGGTGTTTTTTTCTCGTTATACTATGCCTCTAAGTGGGCTGTCTGCTTTGATGGATCCTTAGGGGCTGTGATGGGTGTGGCCAGAGAGCTCTGCTTGATTCTTCAGGTTTAAGGCTGTGCAAAAAGCGACTCACCCAGATTGTTCACTCCCTTGCTCCTTACTGGATTGCTCTCTCTCTCTCTCTCTCTCTCTCTCTCTCTTTTTTTTTTTTTGACTCAGTTGGGAAGCAATTCCGCACAGGTGAGTGGAATTGAGGGTAGTTGAAATCTGGCCTCTGTGAGTATTCATTTGATCTACCCCTGGGACTACACAAAGAGTTTATGCAGCCCTCAAAGTGTTCTCAAGATTCACCAAATTCCGAAGTTACTGAGTTTGTGGCTGCGCTTTAGATATGTAAAATGGCGCTCTTTGTTTTGCTCATTGAGTGACAAGAGAGGCCTCTGCTTTTCCCCCCCAATGTCTCGGGTTTCTGCTGTCTTTGTCTTACCTCCCTCCCGTTCCCACGCTGGCGAGAGTCTGCGGCTCCTCTCCCGCGGTTGAGTTTCCACGCGGTGGGCTCCCTGTAGGTCCTCTGTGTCACATCCACTAGATCCGGAAGCGTTTCCTCTGCAGCTTTTTTCTTGAGTCTTTTTCTGAGGCTACAGTAATTCCACTTTTATGAAACTTTATTTTCCCAAACTACGGCGCACGTCCTCACTATCCGCCATCTTGGCTCCGCCCCTCCATAGTTCTTCATAATACAAATTTTCCATGATTTTTTGAAGGCCCCTTGTGTATGGGAGCCTGATCTGTAAGAGAGTGCATTGAATAATATTAGAAAGGAAATGTGATTATTAAATAGCACTTGAAATACCTGCTCACTATGAAAGCAAACAGTGAATGCTTGCTTATTCAATAGGGAAGGTAACCCTCACTGAACTTTAAGAACTGAATTGGAAAGGTGAAACTATAAAATGCAAAGGAGAAATTGTTGAAAAATGTCTCTACAATTTGAGAAGTGCTGAAGACCCTTAAGAAGAAAAATGACCACATTAATAACAATAAAATTAAAAATATATGTTATTAGAAGATCTTCATAGATAGAATTAGTAAATGTATGACAGACTGGAATTTGTTTTTAAAATGTCAGAAATTTAAGAGGGAGTTGTTTTCACTGGGTTATTCCATCACGTGAGACACCTGCATCTCCTATCGGAGTCCCAGTTTGAATTCTGGCATCTCTTCTTCTGAACTAGCTTCCTGTTAATGCATCCTGGGAGGCAGCAGATGATGGCTTGGTCCCCTGCCACCATTGGAAGAGACCAGGATGCTTCCTGTCTTCAGCCTGGCCCATCCCTGGCTGTTGCAGGCATTGGAGTAGTGAGCCAAAGGATGAAATATGTCTCTTCCTGCCCCCATATGTCTGCTTTTAAAGTAGACTAAAAAATAAATAAATAAATAAATATTTTAAAGTAAAAAAAAAAATCAAAATTCAAAAATGGGGTGGTCATTTGACTCCATATCAGACTCCCTAGGTTTGAGCCCTGGCTCTGAAGGACCCTTATGGGGGAGAGGGACAAGAAACTAGGCCTGGGCAGATATCAGGGGCTTCTTAAGAGGTTAGATGTTCCCCAGAGTCCAGCGGGCAGGACGTTCTCTGGGAAGGAAAAGTCAATCCCCTTCAGAGAACCTCTAGGCATGCCCAGAGCAGAGCTGCCACTCCCCTTCGGAGAGTCTCAGCACTCTCCTCAGCTGGTTCCCTCAGCACTCTCCTCAGCACTCTCCTCAGCTGGTTCCCTCAGCACTCTCCTCAGCACTCTCCTCAGCACTCTCCTCAGCTGGTTCCCTCAGCACTCTCCTCAGCACTCTCCTCAGCTGGTTCCCTCAGCACTCTCCTCAGCACTCTCCGGTATGCTAATTGTCCCTCCGAACCAGCCAATCCCGTGCCACCTCTGCATTCCATATGCTAATTCGTTGCCTATATAACCTGTGTGAAACTGCCGCTCAGGGCTCCTCACTGCCTGAGGTGGGGGCCCGTTTGTGCAAACGTTCAATAAAAACCTCGTGCTTTTTGCATCAACTGGTCTGGATCTTTGGGCGTCCTCCCGAGCAAGTGGGCATCTCTGCAACTGAGAGGTCCAACAGCTCCAATTCCAAATCCAGCTTCCTGCTAATGTGCACCCTGGAAGGCAGCAAGTGATGGCTAAATTACTTGAGATCCTACCACATACAGGATGATTTCTGACTTGGCTTTGGTTTGGCCCAGTCTTAACCATTGCAAGTGTTTGAGAAATGAATCAGCAGATGAAAGTGCTTGCTCTCTCTCTCTCTCTCTTTCTTTCTCTCTTTCTCTTTCAAAGAAATAAATTCAAAAATTTTCTTCAAGATCAAAAGTTATTACTGAGGTAAATGGAGAATGTTAATATAAGTCCTTAATTGGACATTAATAAGTGCTGTGTAAATCTTAAATTTATAAGGTGAGAGAACTTTATAATGGTTTATGTTCTGAGATTTATACTGAAATAATTAGTGGTGAAGGGTCTGGAATTCCTTTTGGATATTTCTTCAAAATACATATCTTCACAACAGTGAATACACTTCATCTCACTAAGCTGAGCCCTGAAAAATGACCAAGTTGGTAAGTTCTGTTTTAGGTATTTTTCTACCACAATAAGGAACAAGCTAAAACAAGACAAGACAAAATCTAACACCTGGCCAGAAGATTACAAGCAGCTGTGGATTGAGTTATATTAAATACTAATACAACATATATAAATTATATATACTTAAAGACTACACTGCCAGTTCATGGATGTTCTGGGATTCCAGCCCCAGAATTTTCTAGCATGCTGTGCAGCCACACTCAAACAAAAATTTACAAATCTGTATTTTGAAGCTGTATCCTAGGCCTCCAAAGGGCTCTAGCTTGTGGGTCTGAGTTTAGCCTAAGGTTGTCCCGGCCCTCCAGGAGAGCCTGCGGTTCTTTGAAGCAGAAATCAGTGCAGGAACAATCCTGCTGCCCCAAACCGAGTCTGAATTCAGGTCATTCAGCACTCCATTCCCTGTGTAGACTTAAATCTCCCACTTTCAGGGGGTTCAAAATGTCACGCTCAATGATACAGAAAAAGAAAAGCCCATGACAGCCATTGCACCCCTCCTGCAGGGGCTCAGCTGCCAGGGGGTGCTCACCGACCACCCAAAAAGTGGAAGCTGGAATAAATGCAGCTGCCAGGCCCTCAGGAAGCTGCAAATTCTGAGTCTGCTTGCCACTAACCTTTCAAGACTCCAGGTCTCTGGGGAGGAAGAGGCATCAGGTGCAGATCAAGGCTGGTGAAAATTTGAACACTCAAACTGCCATGCAGTGAGCAATGAGGGAGGGAGCTTTAATAGCATAACAAATGATGCTCCTGAAACAGAATGTCAGAGAGCCTATTTTTCCCTTGGACTTTCTTTCCTCATCACCCCCATCCACCCACACATGCTCAAATGTTGGCTTATTTAAACATGAGGAGAGTTGCCAACCACGCAGGAAAAAGAAGTGAAATTAGAGTCTTTCCAAAGCTTTGGTTTTCAGACACTTAATAAATTAGGTGAATGATAAGGCATTGGTGAAAACATGCAAGGGAGCCAATTTTAAGATGATTCTCTCTGCTTGAGTCAGCATGGGCACTGGTGGTGTTTGATCCCGGTAGGTAGGGAATCGCAATGGCCAGGCTTAGTGTGTGTGTGTGTGTGTGTGTGTTCTGAGTTCTGTCGTACTTGGGATGGAAGAGAGGAATTCTATCCAGAAATGGAGTCATTGTAATTAAGGCCAGCAGAATGGTCTTGCATTCCAGATGAAAAGTTTGTTTCAAATAGACCAGATTTGCTGAAAACCCTATCTGTCCTACTAGGAGATAACAAGTCTGCATGCTGTTGTCCCTGGCTCATTTGGCTTTGCCTGCTGTTAGAGTCTGTGTGATCCTCCCTTGGATTTTTTCCCCAAAAAGTAAACAAATTAATGTGTTGTGGCCCTCTTACTTACAGGACGGTGACACAGCCTCATAAACAATGTCCTAAATTTTCATGTTTTAAATTGAGACTAAAATTTTTACATCCAGTTCTGTGTATCTTTGATTTATCTCTCTGTCCAACAGACTTATTGAGTATCTGTTGTCCTCCAGGTCACAAAAAAAAAGCCCCAGACAAGCTTTTTTTACAGGCCCCAGGAATCCACAGGGCTTACTAAAATTGTGAATCCCAGATCTCTCTTTCGCGAATTTGGATTCTGTGGCTAGTATTCATCAAGCACTCACTAGGTATCAGGCAAGTATATTACTTCATTTATCTTTACAAAACAGATTCCAAGGAAAGTGAGTACTCTCCCCATTTTACAGAAAAGGCTCAGAAAAATGGAACTATTTCTCCCCAGGTCCCACAGCTATTAGCAATAGGATTCTAGCCGAGACGTCTGATGCCTAGGCCAGTGCTCTTTTCTTCATAGAGCCCTTTCCTTCATCCAGAACTCGATCTCCAACTGGCAATTTGCCTGGTTACTGCACAGATTTCCTTTCTCTTAGATTTGATTTGGATCTCCCTTGGATATTTACTCTTTTTTAAAAAATATTTATTTATTTATTTGAAAGTAAAATTTACACAGAGATAGGAGAGGCAGAGAGAGAGAGAGAGAGAGAGAGAGAGAGAGAGAGAGAAAGGTCTACCATCTGATGGCCCAATTGGCTGCAACAGCCGGAGCTGCACCTTTCTGAAGCCAGGAGCCAAGAGCTTCTTCCAGGTCTCCCACACAGGTGCAAGGGCACAAGGACATGTGAAGCCCTGAGACCCAGTTGGTCTGTTCTCTGTCTTTCAATGCCAAGAAGCTGTTAGAATGGAGGAAGTTTCCTTCCTTCTTTCAGAGATTTGCCCTTCCACCTGCGCTGGGTCCTATTTCATTGCCTTCAAGGCCTTTCCTCCTTCCATTTTCCTCTTCTCCCTACATTATTAATCTCCCTTTCTATCTACAGCATCCCTTTGATGAAGTGCTCTGAAGTCTGCCATGTTAAAAAAAAAGAAACTCTTTGAGTCCACATTTCCCCCTAGCTATTACATCATTTCTCTCTTCCTCACATCAGTACAGCTTCTTCAGGGTTTCCTCCTCTGACTGTCTTGTTTTGCTTTCTTCCCCAGTCATTCTTCATCTTCTTGTTGAAACTGCTTACAATCGAGTCACCAATAGTCTCATGCTGACAAATCCAATGTGCTTTCCTGTTCTCTTTTTAAATCCTCTGCTGTGTTTATATAGCAGACTGCACCTTTATTAAATATTGCCCCTTATTTATGATGGTATGACTTAGGACTTTTCAATTTCATTATGATATGAAAGTGATATGCATTGGCCATAGAAAAAAATAAATCATACTTCGGGGGCCAGTGCTGTGGCGCAGTGGGTTAACACCCTGGCCTGCAGTGCTGACATCTCATATGGGCAGTGGTTTGAGACCCAGCTGCTCTACTTCCAATCCAACTCTCTGTTATGGCCTGGGAAAGCAGTAGAAGATGGCCCAAGTCCTTAGACCCCTGCACCCAGGTGGGAGACCTGGAAGAAGCTCCTGGCTCCTGACTTTGGATTGGCACAGCTCTGGCTGTTGTGACCATCTGGGGAGTGAACCATCAGATGGAAGACCTCTCTCTCTCTCTCTCTCTCTCTCTGCCTCTCTTCTCTCTGTGTAACCCTGACTTTCAAATAAATAAATAAATCTTTAAAAAATCATACTTCAAACTTTGACCTTTTCCTGGACTAGCAATGTATTCTGCAACTCTCTCTCATAATACTGGACAGGACAGCAGCTGCAGCTCCCAGTCAGCCATCTGATCACCAGGGCAAACAACCACACTCTATAGTGTGCTGTGTGCCCACATTTTCTTTCATGCAAATATGCAATACATGACATAAGAAACTCCTCATTTTGTTATTAAAGACTCCCTGTGTAGATGATTTGCCCAACAGTGGCCTAACATAAGTGATCAGAGCACATTTGAGGTAGGATGGGCTAAGTTACACTGTTCAGCAAGTTAGGTGCATTCAATGCATTTTTAAAGATATTTCTTTATGTATTTATTTGAAAAGTAGAGTTACAGACACAGAGAGGGAGAGACTGAGAGGAAGGTCGTCCATCCGCTGGTTCACTCCCCAAATGGCCACAATGGCCAGAGCTGGGCCGATCTGAAGCCAGAAGCAAGAAGCTTCTTCTGGGTCTCCCATGCCAGTACAGAGGTCCAAGCACCTGGGCCCACTTCTACTGCTTTCCCAGGCCGTAGCAGAGAGCTGGATCAGAAGAGGAGCAGCCAGGACATGAACAGGCACCCAAATGGGATAAATGGGATGCTGGTGCCTCAGAAGGAGGCTTAGCCCACTGCACCACAGTGCTAGCCCCTTCAATGCATTTTTACTTATAATACCTTCAATTAAAAATGGGTTGATTGGAACATGACCCCGTTATCAGGCACCTGTACTTTCTTCCTCACTGCTTCTGAATCACTTGAGGATCAACTGTAGATAACAGAACTTACCGTAACTTGGCCAGAGAGGAATCTAACAGAGGGATTTTGGTATTTATAAGAGCACTGGAAGGACTGGGGGTTCAGGTCACCTAACACATCTGATCCAGCAAAAAAAAACAAAAAAAAATGCGGAACTGTCCAGCCCCTGCTCCTGCACCAGCTGAGATACGTCAACTCAACCTCTGGAAACAAATCAATACTGCCTCTGCACCTCAACTGAGGCTCCACCTTGGCCACTTGACACTCACAGAGCTAGGGACCACTTGTAATCCTCTATTACAATTGATGCTGAAAAACTAAATGCCTCTAAGACCATGCTTTCCAGAAGATGCAGCTGATTCATGTGTGGTACACCTTCCAAACTGTGAGCTAGTGCACCTGCTTGAAGGGAGCTAGGCTCCATGCAGACCTAAGCCCCCGGGAATGGGGCAAGATATTCTGCAACTTCCTGGCCTCTACTGGGCAGTAAAGCACATTAAAAGGATGTGGAAGTGGAATGGAGTGAGCCTGGTTCTCCCATGCCATATTGTTTGGAATGTCATCCTTCCTCATGTCTAATTCTTCTCAGTTTTCCCACTCATTTGGACCTCTAACTATCAAAGGGCTTCAAAGCTTGATCCTGGCCAGAAGTATGGTGGGTTGTCTGGAGCTGAAAAGGTTCCAGATGGTGGTCCAGGAACCAGGCCTTGGAAAGGGCGATGGCCACCAACCAGACTATCTTTGCTTACCCAAATGAGTTGTTTCCAAAGACAATGGAGACACATCCATTGTTATCTTCCAGGTGCCAACTGTTGGCTACCAGAGAAAATACCCACCTTCTGTGCTGATTTGTCCACCCTGTGGCTCCAGCTCAGCCTGAAGTGCTCTGCTACTCCAAATGACTGGACAAAGGCAGACTGGTATGATGTCTGGCTTTCATTCTGAAGTTGGATTCAGAAGATTCAAATATATGAGACTCTGAGATTATGAAACAGGAATGAGGCTTTCCTTGCAGGCAATGCTGGAGGCTACTTTTCAACTTCCTGCATCTGAGCATCCACCAAGGGCTGAGGGACCCTAGTACTAGAAAGCAGCCCAAACTAACTCCATCCCATAGGTCTTTGTCAGCATGTACGCACTAAATGGAACAGGATGGAAGCCAAGTATAACAAGTATTTGCCAACAGACAACATTTAGGTTTTGTCAAAAACAAGTGGGAAATGGTTCCATTAAGACTACCCCTACCTTCACAATAGCACATTTATAGCCACACTTGCTGTTTGGAAATGATGTGTTAAAGACATATAAATACCCTAGACCTCAAGACCTCAGTGGCTTGGTCTCTCTCTCTATCTCTATCTCTATCTATCTCTATCTCTCTCATCTCTCCTTCTCACTCTCTCGCTCGCTCTCTCCCAGCCCCTCCATTTGCTCAGAGTTTCTCTGTTTCCTACTCAAATAAAGCTTTACTTCTCTTCTCACTGTCACATTCAGTCTCGTAAATTGTCATCAACCCCAAGACACCAACCTGAATTCATCTCACCAGACTTCTTGCAATGGGACTAAGGAGGAACAGTCTTTGAATTTAGCCTAAAGTCTGCAGCCATCCCCCAGGCCTGACACTGGAATTCGGACACTTCCCTTGAAAGCCTGTCAGACTCCTTGGCCTTCCAGCTATGTCTCCTGTAAGTGAAGGAGGACAACAGACTATACCAATGGCTTGCCTCCTTGCTGGGGAACATACCACCAGCCCATGCTCTGGCAAAGCCTCCAGGGCTGTTAACCACTGTAAATAGCAGAGTGCCAGTTTGCGTGCCACAGTTCTGCATGAAATTGGTAGCGCTCTCTGGGAAGCCCTGGAACATTCATCAAGAGGCACCACCCTGGGGCTGGCGCCATAGCGCAGTGGGTTAATCTTCTGCCTATAGCGCTGGCACCCATATGGGCGCCGGTTCTAATCCCAGCTGCTCCTCTTCCAATCCAGCTCTCTGCTATGGCCTGGTAAAGCAGTAGAAGATGGCCCAAGTGCTTGGGCCCCTGCACCCACATGGGAAACTAGAAAGAAACTCCTAGCTCCTGGCTTCGAATTGGTGCAGCTCCGGGCATTGTGACCATTTGGGGAGTGAACCAAACGAAGGAAGACCTTTCTCTCTGCATCTCTCTCTCACTGTCTGTAACTCTGCCTCTCAAATAAATAAATAAAATCTTCAAAAAGAAAAGAGGTACCGCCCTCAGTATCTTTCTCTTGCTCCCCCCACTTTATCCCCTCCACTTCTCCCTTTTTCTCGCTCTCTCTCTCTGCCCTTTGACTATGAATTTCTTTGACGGAAGAAATTATTTTGCCCCAGGAAAGTCATTTGTAGCAAAATAAGTGAAAGGGCTGGGCATCTGGCCCCACGTGGGGCTCGTTTTCAAGTTATTGCTTTAGTATGCCTCCATCTGGTTCCACCAAGCTTGGAGCCTCTCCCCGCCAACATCACACCTGGTTTCAGCTGGAACGCAAAGGACTTCAGCTTTTCATCTTCTGGGCCTCTCTGTTATTACTGGAGCCAAGGTTTGGCCTGGGATCAGATGGGGGGAGGGGGTGGATGGCTGGGAACCAGAGCTGGACAGCGTCCCAGAGGCCTGGGAAGAGAAAGGCTTCCTGCAGCCTTGGAACGACTAAGCCTGGACCGGAGCTCCTGGGCTGGTGGGGCCGACCTGAGGCTGACCAGACCATGAAGGATGGACCCTCTGGCCTGAGGGCTGTTACCGATTTAGATTCATGAGGAAAAAGGCCTTCTTAAGTCTCCTACGATAAGAGATTTTAAGTGATTCAGCTTAGGCTTGAAAAGCCATATGCTGAATTTCCTGAGTAGGGAGATTGCTTTTGGGGATGGTTTATAGGTTAACAGTTAATATTTCCTTAAAAGCTGGCTTATTTCTATCCCTTAATTTTTTTTAACACAGCTATGAGAAAAAACCAAATTACCCTTTAGCACGCCTAAGAGGATTTTGTCTATCGTATGTTTCAGGATCTTTATGGTGTGCATATCTAGTGAAAACCATTTCCCATAAAAATACCAAGGGAGGGCATTTCGATAGGATTTTAAGCTTATTTAAAATTAATTGCAGATTCATTTCACTGCACATTCATTGAGGGTTTTCTTTTTTCATTATTAATATGAAGAAATGGTGTGGGCTCTGCCAAAAGTCTGAAAGGAGACAGTGACAGCTCTAAGAGTTTCCTCCAGCCAGCAGGCATTTGCCTAAAGCCTGCATTCTTGGGCTCACCAAGCTCTGGTCTGTCTGATTAGCTGGGCCCCAGAGCATGGAATGAAAAGGCTGAGCAGCTGGGCCATCCACAGTTTCCTGCTTTCCCCGTCTCCTTCCTGCCTGGCTGACAAATAGCACCACGATGAGGACACACAGGACATCACTGGGGTGACTGAGGGGACAGGGGTGTGCTGATGTCTCCTGGAGGAAAACGGGCTGCACAGAGGTTGTCCCATGTAGAGTTGACAGAGGGCCCCAGGGCACCATGCATAACCAAGAATTCAGAAAGGTGACAACCAGCAGATATGGTGTGATCAGCTGTGTCGGGTAAGCAGTCACTACAAAGCCTTTGTGAGAAGGTAATTCTAACCAAGCTTAGTTTCCTCAAATTTTTTACTCAGTTATACTCACCTTCCATTAATAGAGATGGAGCCTGCAGAGATATAGACTCATGGGTGTTGACCTTAGTATGTCTATGGATCTGGGCATAAAAGAGGCCTTGGTGATCATCTGATCTACCTGTTTATTTTATACCTAGAAACTCGAATGGGTGCTGCATCCACACAGAGACTACAGGCAAACAATCTCCCAGGAGGGAGAGCGGAGGATGGAGCCTGCCCAGGACTGGGAGCTGTTGGTAATGGCTGAGAAGGCATGGATGCTCCTGTAAAGAATTTGGGGTGTAGGGATGGTGCCAGCTAGTCTAGGGATGGTCTACCCAGCTACAACAATTATTTCCCCAATATTTACTTTTACAGACAGTGAGAGGGAGATCCGTTGGTTCACTCCGCAATTGGTCACAATGCCCAGAGCTGCACCAATCCGAAGCCAGGAGCCAGGAGCTTCTTTCTGGTTTCCCATGTGGGTGCAGGGGCCATCTTTTTTCAATGATTTTATGGACCAGCTTCCTTATTACTACGCTAGAAAGCAAATATACGTTTATCTCTGGTCAAGATGATTGCACAGTCTTTTCTCACAAACATCGCATTTAGTTCTCACCATTCTAGAAACCCAGCACGACTGTGATCACTGTTTGGTAGGGATGACCATGAGAGTGACCTGAGGGTGTCCACTCCTGCCACCATTACCATGTTTCCTGTCCTCCACAAGCCCTTGCCTTCCCTGGACCACTTCTGTGGAATTTCAGCTCCCCTCTTTTCAGTGTCAGCTCAGGACTCGTGTCCTGAATTCCTTGAAAAGTCTGAATGCTCTCCTTTCCCAGAGCAGTTACCATAGTAACTGGCTGCAGGACCCTTTGGGAAGGGATCAGGAAGCGGTTTCTCATAGATACTCATCGTAGCATCACAGGGTTTTTCCTTAAGGGGATCTGGCCTCTTCTTCAGTCAGTGGGGCCCAGGTCTGTGAACTGACTCAGCTCTGGAAATTACAGGACCATCCTGCTCTGCTGTGGCAGCTGGTAGCAGCTTCTAGGGGCCAGTTCTCAGTGGTTTGTGGAGGGGGCAGGTTACATAAGTCAAATAATACTCAAGTCAGTTGTCTAATATGCCCCTCAGAAGAACAGCATGACCCACTGGCAACCACCAAGAACCCTGCAGGTCAGGGCAGCCTGCTTGCCATGCCAGCCTCACTGCCTATTATAATAATTATGTCCACCGCACTACCGCTGATTAATGCGCTACCGCTGATTAATGCGCTCCTTCAGAACAGGCATTCTCAAATCCTATCATCCCCATTCAGGGTTCTTGGAATCCCAGGCCCATGGCAGCATCTGTCACTTTCAACCTTCTCAAGGATGAGGGAGGCCCCCTCTCTAGTGCCATCCGTAGTGCCTTGCGGTAAGAACAGACTCTATGGGGAAAAAGGAAGCTCTGTACTTTCACCTAATGCATCACTTCTTACATTCCCTTCCTCCTGAGAATTTGCCACATCCTCAGTCTTAGGCCAAACAGCCCACTGTCTCCTCCTTCTGTACCACAGGCATTCACTGGGTCTAGGTTGGCAAAAGAAGCCATCAGAATCATCAGGACTGACTCCAAAGTCCATGCCAAGACACTGGGCACTCAGTTACTTCTTTTTTGAAGAGTGTATTTATTTTTTATTTATTTTAAAGGCAGAGAAAGAGAGCGAGACCTCCTGTTTCCTGGTTGGCTCCTTTAAACCCACAACAATTGCACGGGGAAAGGCTCAAACTCAGAAACCAGGACTCTGTCTGGGACTCCTATGTGGGGGGTAGAGACCCAAGTATTGGAATCATCATCTGCTGCCTCCCAGGATGCACATTAGCAGGAAGCTGGATTGGAAGAGGAAGCAAGGTTTGATTTCAGGAGCTTTGATATGGGATGCAGATGAGATATATCATCCCAACTAGCATCTTAATCTGCTGTACCACAATGCTGGCCCCCCGCCCCTGAGTTGCCCATTAGTAAGAATAAAAGGCATTCACCTTACCTACCTCTAGTCAACCACAGGTGCTTGCTCGCCAGTTAGGAGCTGTCATTCCTTTGGTGCATAAGCTGTTTTCTTCCAGAAGGAGCATGTTTCTGTGCTTGGGCCATGACAAATCCCGATTCTGCCCAGTGACCCATGGCAACAAGTGATGATGAGGGAAACTCTTGGAAAGATCAAGCATCATTTTGGGAGATAGCTGTCTTAGGTAAGGTTTCTGCAGTTTTCAGGCATGGGGAGGCCAGTCTTCTGAGCCTTGACAACCCAGAACTTCTGAGATTTGAAACTCTCTTTAATGCTTACACAAATGTTCCTAATTCCAGGCCTTAGAGACACACTGTTCTCTTACTCAGGCTGATTTTGATTTGAAGAATGTGTCCTCCATATCTAATGGCTGCATTGCCTTCTTTACATTTAGCTCCTGGGCCTGAGTTTTAGCCCAGGGTCCTTGTTGTATAAGCTCTGAGAGTCCCCTTAATTAAGTTCTATCACAGAGGCCTCTGACTTTGACTGGGAACCTTGAGTTGGTGTCTACCTGATCTTGATCTCTTCTTTTTTAAAGATTTTTAGAGCAATTTTATGGTCACAGGAAAATTAAGCAGAAAGTGCAGAGTTCCCACAAACTCCAACCCCATTCATGTACAACCTCCCCCACAACAATTTCCCTCACCAAAGGGCACCTCTGTTGCAATCCTGACCTCTCTGTTACAAGAGACCTACAGTCCACCGTGTGGATCAGAATTCATTCTTGATGCACGCATTCCATGGGTTCTGACAAATGTATGATGACATATATCTACCATTATAATATCCTGTTGCCCCCAGATTCTCTGAGTTCTACCCACTCATATTTGTTCTATCTCCATAATGTTTGCCTTTTCCAAAATGCCATATATGTCATGAGTCGCAACACATCAGCGACACTTGCTGAGAAATGAGGCATAAGGCAATTTTGTCATTGTACAAGCATCAGAGAGCGTACAAACGCAAACCTAGATGGTATAGGTCATTCATTCCATGTGGCCTCTTGATGCAATTAGGAGACTTTGTAATCATGAGATGAGGCCGCTGGTGGCATAACGTGCCATACTGCTTTGCAGCAAGTTTCTTTCTTTTATAAGTAAGAGTACACTCTAAAATAACAACAAAAACTGTATTATAGCAAATACATAAAAAGTAGCATAGTTGTTCATGATCATTTTCAAATATTATACATTATACCTGCATACATGACATACTTTTATATAGCTAGAAGTGAAGTAAACTTTTTGATGCCAACATCACCACAAACACATGAGCACACAAACACAAACACAAACACAATGCATTGTGATGCCATTGGGTCTGGGGATCTTTCAGCTCCATTACAAACCTGTGGGACCACTGTCGGATGTGCAGTCCATCACTGACTCAGAAAGCACCTGCCTGTAGCTGTGGTCACATGGTACATAGGCTTTTCATACTGGGTCCTCTATGCATTCAAGTTTCCCCCATGTCATTTCATGGTTTACTAGCTCATTTTTAGTTGCTGAATAATATTCCACTATGTGGATATACCAGTTTATTTATCTACTCACTTACTGATAGACATTTCTGCTGTTTCTGTCAGTCTTGTCAATTATGATTAAGCTGCTTTAAACATCTGTGTTCTTGTGTGGACACAGATTTTGGCATATCTGGGTTAACACCAGTGCATACAAACGATGGATAATATGACAAGGACATTTTTAGTTTTATAAGGAATTGCTAAACTGTCTTCCAAAGTGGCTGTAATTTGTATTCCCTCCAGCAGTGAATGAGAATTCCTGTTGCTCCTGTTGTAAATTTTTATCATTCTATAGGTGTGTAATTGAATCTCACTTTCAGTTTACAATTCTCTAGTGGCATATGATACAGAGTATATTTTCATTTGTTATTTGCCATCTGTGTGCATCTCCATGAAAAAGATGATGTTCAGTTCCTTTGGTCTTTTTTAATTGGGTTTTTTTATTTTCTTATTGTTGAGTTTTAAGATTTCTTGCACAATTTGGACAACAGTACTTTATCAGGTATGTCCTTGCAAATATTCTCTCCCAGTCTGTGGCTTGTCTTCTCATTTTCTTGACAGTGTTGTTAGTAGAGCAGACATTTCATATATTAATGAAGCCCAATTTACCAATTTTTTGATGTATTGTGCCCTTTGGTTTTACAACTAAAAATTCATCAATTCCAAAATCTTCTAAGAGTCTTATAGTTTTGAATTTTACATGTAGATATATTACTCAAGTTAATTTTTAGAAGGGTGTGAAGTCTCTATGTAGATTCAGTTTTTTGCATTTTGATGTCCAGTTGTTCCAGAAGTGAAGAGACAATATTTTCTCCATTTTATTGTTTTTGCTCCCTTGTCAAACAAGTTGGCCATATTTGTGTGGGTCAATTTTTCTATTCTGTTCCATTTATTTACTGTTTATTATTTCAGCAATACCACACTGTCATAATTACTGTAGCTTTTTAGTAAGTAGTAAAGTCAGATAGTGTCAGTTCTATGACTGTGTTATGCTCCAACATCACGTTAGCTACTCAGGGGCTATATAAACTTTAGAATCAATTTGTTGACATATTCAAAATAACTTTCTGGTATTTTTATTGGGGTTGCATTAAATGTATAAATCATTATATATTTTGAGTTTAAATTTTCCTATCCATGAACATAGGCTATCACTTAACTTGTTTAGTTTTACTTTGATTGATTTCATTGGTGTTTTAGACATTTTCTTTTTAAAGCAATTAACAAAACCATGCAAGTAACATATTCTTTCTGTTCACCACTTTCACAACACTTTCCAAGTGACAAAATTACTGCCTAATCCTGCACTTCACAATTCACCACAAGTGAGAATAATAAATTATAGTACAACTGCTTTCTAGGTATTATCAACATCCAGTTTACCACTTTACTTGGTCTTTACTGCTACAGGACTGACAAAAGATCTAGCCCCAAATTCCAGTCCAGGATTCCTGGGTACTAATCATCTTAGTCGGGATTCCCTCAAAAGCAGAGCCTGCAACAGTTTCACATGCATTTGGTTTACACTGAAAGTGATTCCAGGGGTTAACAACGAGGGATGGAAAAGTGAAATGTGGAAAAAGAGGAAGACTACAGGTGCATTACTGAATTGGCCACAGCTACAAACAACCATCACCTAATCCTTCTGGGACCTCCTGAGAAGCCTGTGAAAAAGTCTCAGAAGTGCCTGCCTTTACAGGCTGAAACTAAAATGCATCCACCCACTGCCCCTTCCCCTACTTCTTTACGGGGGCTCCATAGCAGTTATTTCTTCCACACTTCTGAGTTGTGTGTGTATAAGCCATGGGGCATTTCAAGGAATGGGGACATCTGGGAGTCGAAAGGGAGAACATGGTTATCTCCTGCATGAAGTGGTTGAAATTTGCACATAACTGCTCATTGTGGGACTACTGGAGTGAGAGGCAGTGCTGAAAAGATTTAAAGCATAGCATAAATGGCGGCTCTTGGAGGCCCCTAGAAGTTCACTGAAGATGGAAATCAAGGTTCTGAGCTTTAGAGTTCAAGTCTATTATTTTTCTATAGCCTCCTGTAGGGTTTATAGAAGAAAACCATAGCTACTGTATTTGAAATCTTACCATGTGTCAAGCATTTCACATGCTCTATTGTTAAACAACAATCACGGATCTAAGCCCTCATGCTACTTGGGAGGTTATCCACTCAGTCCCGACTCTGACACATTCTAGTCGTGTGAACATCAGCAATTTACATAAATTTTCTAAGCCTCAGTTTCTCCATTTGTAAAAGTGGATCAATAGTGACATCTATACAAAAGATCAGTGCAAAAGATTAAATGAAATCATGCACAAGAATCAAGGCACTAGAATCTGCAGGTGAGAATATCCATGGGTTTTCTCTGGACATGGGAAGATGACCTCTGTGAACAAGGGCAAGTGTGCTTCAGTTGCAACCCAAGCACCTTGTGTGCTCAGCAACATGTGGGAGGTGCTTCATAACTGCTGTCCCACTTTACAGAATAGGACACTTTGGCTCGGTAAGGTCATCTACAAGTCACAGGGGTAGTTAGTGGCAGTCAGAAATTAATTCCAGGACTTGCACTCCTAATCCCTTGACCATGCAGAATTGCTCTTCCCAGCAGGCAGGCAATGGAGGACAGTTGAGGGAGAATAGTTGATCTGAACTTCTGGGTATAGCTTACAGGAAGTCTTGCACAGGCAGATGATCAGAGCCTCCTCACGGACCTCAAACTCCATAGGGAGAGGGATTGAAACCCCAGATTTGACTGGGATTAAGATTTCTTACAATCTGGCAGGAAGAAAGAGAATGTGTAGATTTAGCAAGTAAGCTGAATTTTAGAAAATAAGCAGAGCAATACTTTCTTGTTACCCAAATCTGTAGAAAAAGAATATGAATTACATCATAATAACTGCTTGTTATTATGCTTGACCTATGCAAGTTCCACATATGAATTACTTAATCCCACATTAATCCAGGGAAGGGGTGTACTATCAATCAATTTTACAGATAGGGAAGCTGAGGCCAAGAAAGATTGAGCCACTTGCCTAAGATCACACAGTTAATCATGGGAGAGCTGGGATTCAGATTCAGGTTTCTATAACAACCATGTTACCTGGTCCCTCCTCTAAGCACTGGCTCCAAGTATATCAAAATGCAGAATAAAAAATAGCTTTAAAAATGCAAAATATCCTCTTCATGAGAAATGCTTAACGTGCCTAGCACACACACTCTTTCAATCAGGTTAGCTTTATTATGGTTACTGTTTGTTGTAGTCATGCTTACCACTCTGTATTTTGTCCTGTGCATTACAATTTAAAAAAATTTAAACTACAGTGAAATGCCCCTTTCTGTAAAGTTTTTCTATGTCTCAGCTGAGCCAAACAGTATCCAGTGGTTGCCTGTCTTCCAACTCTCAAACTACATGTGTTGAATCTTTATAGATTCTTATCTCTGGGACCAGCCTCTGTCCAGTTGTTCACAGCCTGCTTGTGACTTTAAGAGAAGGACGGAACCCACTTTTCCCTGGGAGCTATTGGCACCACCTGTGTATCTTCTTGAGGCTGAGGGATGACCTCTGTGTTTGTACACTGGACAATGTCTGTGGAAACCACCCAGCTGTGTTTGTGGGCAGGACTACCTCCCTCTTCACCAGGGATCGCAAGGATGAACAGACTCCAGCCAAACAATTCCACTAGGTAGAACCACTCTTAGTGAAAGCCTCCTTCCCTTCCCCACCAATGGGTACTTTGGGCGCACTGGGAGACCTTCTCCTGGGGATGCCTGTTCTCTCTGATACTCTCTTCTGCCTCACGAGAGGCTAGCAGCTCCCTCCCCTGTCTCAACATCTTCATTCTTATACAGAAGACAGACCACGGGTTGAAATCTGACAATTCCCATTCTGAATGCCAGATCTACTCAGCATAAGTCATTTAACTTCTCAGAGCTCTGATTGCTCCATCTGCAAAATATGGTGAGAAAATCCACTTTCCAGGGCTGATGAGGAAGCAATCGGCCCGGTGTCTGGCACTTAATGAAGTCTGCATACTCAATAGTTTTCTTCCATTCTTCCTTTAGCGTCCATTCTCTGCTGCTATTACCATTACACAATGCTGGAGCTGAAAGGTATGAAAACTGAAAGTGTTCTGGAATCCAGCTTCCGGGTCCCTCCCCCATGCCCTTAGCAGCCAACCCTCCCTGCAGTTGTTGGTCATCATGTCCAGGGGCCGTTACTCATGCAGTTCAGCATAGTTGTTAAGAGCTCTGGCCCTGAGTCAGACAGATCAAGTCTCAAGCTTCAGCCCTAAATAGCTGATTATTCGAGACAACTTACTTAACCACTTGGATTTACGTTTCTTCATATTTTAAATGGATATAATGATTGTGCTACCCATAGGGCTATTGTGGTGATTAAATGGGATAATGCATGGAAACATTTAGCATATTCCTGTCATGTAGTATGTGTCCACTAAAAGTTAGCTGTCATTTTTATTACTATTAGAGGATGACTTGAAGGGCATTAATTAGGTAACTGGAGCACTGTTCCTTGGCTCCACATAGACAAAGCCAAGGTCATATGTCATACTCTTGTCACCCACAGGGATTGGTATCAGTAAAAGTGAAGGTGTCAGAAAGCAATGTGATGGAATTGCTACAGTATTGGTGGGACCCAGGTGCTGAAGACCATATAAGTCACACATCCACTTACAGACAGCTGTGCACAACCTAAAAATGTTCCCAGACTCCGTTCTTTTTTTTTCACCACGCTGATCCGATGTCAGGAGCCAGGTGCTTCTCCTGGTCTCCCATGGGGTACAGGGCCCAAGTACTTGGGCCATCCTCCACTGCACTCCCCGGCCACAGCAGAGAGCTGGCCTGGAAGATGGGCAGCCAGGACAGAATCCGGCGCCCCGACCCAGACTCTGTTCTAAGAATTTTGGTAGACTGGACACATTGAATGAGATTCTATAAGAAAATTGTGGATACAATTTGAATCGAAAGATTGTTTCAAATGATGAGCTCAACTGACAAGAAAATAAGGACTACACAAGAACACAAGGAAAAGAGAAGGAGGAGGAAGAACAGTAGTAACAGCAGAGAAAGCAGGGGACTAAGCTAGCAAAGGGCCCAGTTTGTCCTGAAAGTGGCTGCAGAGCTGATAACCTTGAATTTCAGTGTTTAAAAGGTGACTGTGGCAGACAAGATAAAATGTTCAGACATTCATAGTGGTTAATCTAACAGAGGCCTTCTCGTGGAGCGGGGCTTGCAAGGGCTGTGTTCCTAATGTAAGACCAGTGAGAAATAAACCTATCAGGCAGGAGACAAAGCCAGCTTTCATATGGTCTGAAAATTTTTTTTAAGATTTGTTTACTTATTTGAAAGGCAGAGTTACAGAGAGAAAGGGAGAGACCAAGAGCGAGAGATCGCCCATCCACTGGTTCACTCCCCAGATAGCCACAACAACTGGGGCTGGGCTAGGCAGAAGACCGAAGTCAGGAGCTTCTTCAGGGTATCCCATGTAGTTGGCAAGGGTTCAAGCACTTGAGCCATCTTTCACTGTTTTTCCCAGGTCACTAGCACGGAACTAGATAAAAAGTGGAGCCGCCAGGACTCGAATCACCACCCATATAGAATTTCTGTGTCACAAGTGATGCCTTCACCCACTGCACCACAATGTCAGTTCCTTACATGGAGAATTTAATTCAGTCTTAAGTCTGAATTGCCCCAGACCCTGGCAGAAGTAAATGTAAAGTATCTGGAGAAACACACCCTCAAAGATTCAAAGAATTCTCACAGACAATATTCCAAGGAATTATGCTCAGAGTAAAAAAAAAAATCACAAAAGAAACAAAAATGATGCACCATGAGCAACAGCCAGCAGGAAAAAAACAGACAGCAGAATTAGACCTGGGAAGACTTTAATATTGGAATTAACAGGTACAGAACATTATGCTGAATGCATTAACAGAAATAAAAGAGGTACTTGAAAACATGCAAAGAGACAAATGAAAAAAGACACTTCGAAAGCAAGCAAAGAGAGAGTACTTTAAAAGACCAAGAGAAAGTGTAAGAGAATCAAATAAAACTTCTAGGAATAATAAACGGTTGTTGAAATTTAAAATCTTAGTAGACAGAGGATGTGGAAGGTCAGAAACAACTGAAGAGCTGTGCACTGAAAGCCAGATCCAAAGGACAGATGGTCCCTGACTTATGATGGTTCAACTTCAATTTCTCAACACCACAATGCTGCAAAAGCAGTACACATTCAGCAGAAACTGTATTTTGAATTTCATCAGAATCACTTCCAGATTTATAGTACAGTTCTCTCTTGTGATGGGGAGGAGGGGCAGCAGTTGCAGCTCCCAATGAGCCACACAATCGCAAAGGGAAACAACCCATACTCCACAGTGTGCTGTGTTACCAGCATATTCTAAATGCTGTGTTTTGTCTTTCCACACCCTATCAGGTCTACAAAATATCTATCTGTATGGGTACATGAGGTATTCAACTCTTCACTATAAAACAGGCTTTATGTTGGATGATCTTGCCTGACTATAAGCTAATATAAATGTTCTGAGCATATTTAAGGTAGGATAGGCCAACCCACAGTGTCCCTAGGTCAACTATATTAAATGCATTTTTCACTGTAATTATCTAGAATGTAGCCCACAGAATAAGAAGCAATGGAAAATATGAAAGAAAAATTAAACAACGTGAAGAATAGAATGGCTTCTAATCAGAATCTCAGGAGGAAAAGAGAAAGAAATCATGTTTGCAAATTTTCAAGAACTGTTGATAGACAGGAAATATTAGAACTAGGGTACTCTGATTATCAAGTAGGATAAGAAATTTACCCCTAGACACATACTAGTGAAGATGCAGCATGCCCAAGACAAAGAATAGACCACAAAAACAGTCAGAAAGAAGATGAAATACCCATAGAACAATGAATCTATGAGCAGAATGGAAGCCATAGACAATAACAGGAAATAATAACCTAAAATTGTATACTCAGCAAAAAAATATTTTAAATCATAGGACAAAATGAAGTCATTTTTAGACAAACGAAAATAAGGGAATTAAAACAAGTGAGTCTTCATTAATGAAAATTCTAAAATCATGTACCTCACATAGAAGGTCTGTGATTTCAGATATGATTCTAGATCCCATACATAAGAAAAGAATTAGGAGCCAAGAAAGTGTGGTATATGTGTGGATATTTCTAAATAAACACTGATCCTTGGGGCCGGCTCCATAGCGTAATAGGTTAATCCTCCACCTGTGATGCCTGCATCCCATATGGGCACCAGTTCTAGTCCAGGCTGCCCATCTCCCAATCCAGCTCTCTGCCATGGCCTGGAAAAGCAGTAGAATATGGCCCAAGTGCGTGGGCCCCTGCACTCGCATGGGAGACTCGGAAGAGACTCCTGGCTCCTGGCTTCAGATTGGCACAGCTCAGGCCTTTGCAGCCATCTGGGGAGCGAACCAGCAGATAGAAGACTTCTATCTCTCTCTCTCTCTCTGTCTCTCCCTCTCTCTGTAACTCTACCTCTCAAATAAATAAGCAAAATCTTTAAATAAATAAATTATTAAATAAATAAGCACTGATCCTATAAATATAAGAATAATGTGTATTTTCTGATAAAAAAATAGGATGAAAGCAGACCCTAATAACTTGCAAATTGGGAAATGTGATCAGAATTAAATATTTTAAGATCCATCAACTAGAAGAAGGGCAAAGATACTGATAGCTTTGGACAATAAGTATGCAAGTTTCGCTTTCTAGCATTTAAAAAATGAAAGACCAAAACAAATCTTCAACCCTCAAAAAATGACAAAGAAAAACTAAATAAGAAAAAGAAAGAAAGCAGGACAAATCTGCTGTATGAAATAAGAGAAAATAAATCAAAATATGTGTACAATGTGATACTTTTCTGCTAAAAGACAAAGATTTTCAGATCTGATCTTCCTTTTTCAATAAGCAACATTCAGTTCACATGCTGTTCACCAAAGACATATCTAAAACATAAGCGTATACAAAAGCTAAATATAAAAGTATGCAAAAATGTATACCAGGCAAATACTAAGCCAAAACAAAGAAATTGTGTAATGATATCCATATCAGATAAAGTAGGATTTCAGGGGCCGGGATTGTGTCATAGCAACTTAAGCAGCTGCCTGCAACGCTGGCATTCCACATGGCCTGCCAATGGCCTGGAAACACTCGTGGAAGATGCCCAAGTGCTTGGGTCCCTGCACCCACATGGGAAACCCGGATGAAGCTCCTGACCCTGCCCAACTCAGCCATTGCAACTATTTGGGGAGTGAACCAGTGGGTAGGCAATCTCTCTCTCTCTCTCTCTCTCTCTCTCTCTGTGTGTGTGTGTGTGTGTGTGTGTCTAACTCTGCCTTTCAAATAAAATAAAATTAATCTTTTTAAAAATAGGATTAAAAGAGAAAAGCAAAATACAGATGCAGGCATTAAGGACATTCTTCGCCTGAAAGATGCAACAATTCTAAGCCAAGAAGAACCTTAAAAACAGTCTTAGGATATATCAAACAAACATTGCCAAAACTATAACAAAAACTGACAAATTCATTAAAATCACAATAAAATTTTGACATTTCCCTTGCTTCAACAATCCATGGGCTATTGAGAATTGAAGATTAATGAACATACTACACATCAAAACAAGATACTGTAGCCAAAGCAGTGGGAAGGCACTTCAAACCATTTGTGGGAAAATGGAGTTAAAAGGTAAGTTTATTTTGATGCCAAAAAAAAAAAATCAAAATTCTAACATGCAAGAAGTATTCAACAATTTGTGAAAAGTGGCTATTATGAAAAAACTATAAGGGATTCCAAAAATTTTGCACCAAAACACTTATCTGTTAATCCCATTTGCTAGAAATGCATTGAATTTCCTTCATATTTATAGAGCTGTTTATAGTGTTAAATAAATGAAGAAAGCCTAAAAACTAATGAGCCAAGCCTCAAACTAAAGAAGTTACAATAAAATCAGAAAATGAAAGATGGTGATAATAAAAATAAATGAAGAAAGTAAAAGGAAACATAGAGAACACAGAAGAGTGATGACTGGAGTCTGGGAAGGGTCGGGAGTGGGGGACTGAGGGAGTTTGAATAATGGGTACCAAATCAGAGTTGGATGGAAGGAGTAAGTCACTAGTGTCACACAGCATAGTGGGCTGACTGCCACGCACAAGAAGCTGGTGTGTATTGAATGCTGAATGAACCATAGAAGTGCTGAACTCCAGACCACCAATCACAAAGTAACATCAAGAAGGGGGAATGTTGATGGTCCTGATTTTAATCAGCACACACTGGATGCATGCAAATGTCACAGCCCTCAGCCAGCATTGTGGAGTAGCAGGTAAAAGCCACTGCCTGCAACACTAGCACCCCATATGGGCACTGGTTCATGTTCCAGTTGCTCCACTTCCAGTCCAACTCCCTGCTAATGGCCTGAGAAAAGCAGTGGAGAATGCCCTAAGTGATTGCACCCCTGCCACCCATGTGGGAGGCCTGAATGCAGCTCCTGGCTCCTGGCTTTGGCCTGGCCATTGCGGCCACATGGGGAGTAAACCAGCAGAGGGAAGCTTGCACTCTCTCTCTCTCTCTGTTTCTCCCTCTATCTCTGTCTCTCCCTCTCTCTGTAATTCTTACTTTCAAATAAATAAATATTTATACAAAAAAGTCCCAGTCCCAAAATATGTACAGTTATTGTTAATAAAAAAACAAAAATAGGTATTAAAATAAGAAGTGAAGAGTGTATATTGTGCATATTTTAATATATACTTCATCTATATGAAAAAATGCTTCTAAAAATAAGTAAAAAAGCTAAATTTCCTAAAAAGGAAAAAACATATAGTAGAAGTAATAAAAATTAATGTTTTGAAAAGATTAATAAAAATAAATTTTGCCAAGACTGGTTGAAAGAAGGCATAGTATTAGGAATGAAAATTTAACCCTATAAAAGTATTTCTATCATTCTTGCAGTTTTACAGATGAGAATTAAAATTCTCATGAATTAAATTAATTATGAATTAATCATGAGTTAAAATAAAGTTCACCGTGAAAAACCTAAGTCCAGAGAGCAGACGTGATGGCACATGGACAGCGTCCATAGACCTTTCTGCCACCAGTCTTGCCTGAGCTTACCACCAACCTTTTCTTTCACCTGACCTGATGGTTCTCAGGAAATTATTCCTTAGAATTAGAAGCCAAGGATCATGTTAAAATAGGTGGGTGGCCAATGGGCACGGGTTGGTGTGTTCAGCGGTTTCCTAACCCAGTCTCTGGCACCTTCCCGTCACAGAGTGGAGCATGGTGGGAAGACAAACATGATGAGAGTGAAAAAATAATTATCTTAACCTCTACTGACAATTCTTCTTGGAGGACCAACTCTCTGGAATATTAGCTTGATAAGCCACTGGAATAGAGCGTGCTAGCACACATAGGAGTCCAATTCACAAAAGTGATAGTTAAGTTGCTGCACATAAGCACATGAGAAGAATTTGGCTTTGTTCCTTTGAGCAAAATATCACAGAGGAAAGTGAATCTGAAAATGTGTTACAGTAAAACTGCAGATGTAGGCATGCTACAGTGCAGCATATCACACTTATTCAGGATAAGGGGGTACAAACATAAAGACTGAAGCTCCCTGCTCTTTATCCTGGCATTCCCTGGGAAAATGGAAGGCTGGTGGTTTGTCACTTCTTCAGGCTCCAGGCTTGCAGCGAAAAATGGGCAGGAGCTTAATGTCAGTGGCCACCATGAGAAGTGGGTTGACTGACAACTGGCAAACATGTTCTAGGCGGAGGCCTTGAACTCTCTCTCCTTGGGGAGGAAAGTAATGTGTTGACTCTATTTGGCTGAAGTTAAAGAAACAATTCACAGAGGGGGTTAAACAAGCACGGGGTTGTTCTACCTTAGCGTGAAGCCTTTGTCCTCTTTGCTACACAATGGCTGCTGCTGCATCTAGTTTGTGTTCTAGAAAGGAAAAAAAGGGAGGGGAGGAAAAAAAAAAAAAAAAAACCAGGCTAGGGAATTCGTTCTTTTTTGCAAAGCTTTACCCAGGAGCTCTACCCAAAGAATACTTCAGCTGGGCATATCGCTCCCTGAACAAAATCAGAGTTCTGTCATTAAGGAAGACTTGCAAATGGCTATTGGGTAGGTAATTAGCCGTGTCCACTGCCAAGTTTTGCACTAGAGCTAAGTGGCCTGGGGAACCCCAGAGCCATCTGGGTTATTTGGAGATGAGCAAGACAGTGCTTGCAGAGTTCACAACTTAGAGAGGAAGACAGACAGTCGTCGGAACAGCAAGGGCAGGGAATTTCAGGGGGCTTGGAGCTCAGCGCTGAGACAGCCTGGTCAGGGGGTGGGAGAGACCTAGCAGCAGGAGTCAGCCACGCGACAGGGGAGAAACATCCCCAGCCACCGGGCAACCACAGCCACTCCGCCTCAGGTCTCCGGTGTAACGGGACAGGCTGTAAAATCGGACACACCAGAGGCTGATGGTCCAGGGCTCTCTGGGGCAGCCACTGAAGAAGGGTTTGAAGCAAGGGGACAGGCTGACCAGACGGTGGTCTGTGCAGCTGCTGGGACAGCGGCCTGGGGCAGCTCGGACGCAGGCAGAAGGGTGAGGTGTGAGGACCCTGAGGATGTGAGGGAAGAGTCACAGCGCCCTCCCCAGCTCCGCAGTCTGGGGCTCAGGGGGGGCGAGGTGGGGGGATTTTGGAGAGAGAATTGTGACGGAGGCCGCAGCAGATGTAAACAGATCCTGTCCTGAGGGTCCCGCGCCCTGATTCCTAGGGCCTCGGGGGTCCCGGCCGCCGGCTGACGGTGGTTCTCAGGAAGCCGAGGAGTCTCGCGCTGGGTGCAAGACTGCTGAGGGACCCTCAGAGTCGCCCAGGACAGGGATGAGGCGGCTGAGGGGACTGGGGAAGGGGTGCCGGAAGGGAATCTGCGGGGTCTGCGGAGGTTAGGGCTGCGAAGGAGCGGCACTGCCCACCACGTTATCGCGAGGGCTGTGGGCCTCACAGCGGCCCAGGAGGTCTGGGTCCTCCACCCAGATTCCAAATTGTCCAGCTCCGCCTGGAACCCGGACACCCCTGAGGCTCCTTGCACCCGCTGCAGTCCGCACGCTCTGCCTGTGAGGAAAAAATACCCCACGACCGGCCGGCAGGGGGCGCTGTGCACCCGAGCAAAGGCGCGCGGCCGCCGGGTCAGGGCCGAGACCTGCGGGCCGAACGGCGGCTCGTAGCTCAGGGACGGCGAGGCCAGGGCGCCAAAAGAAAGGGGCACACGTGGGAGGGCCGCGGGGACAGGCGGCCCGGTGCGCTCTCGGCGGCGGGACCGGGGATGGCCCGGGGAACGGCGCCGGGAATGGCAGGTGCGTGGACACCGCCGCTGAGGCGTCCCGCCTCGTTGTCGTTACTGTTCCGGTATTGCAGGCTTTCCCGGGGTGTGGGGCGCGGGGCTGTGCCGTGCAACGCGCCCTCCGTCCTCGCCGGCCCGCCCCACAGGAATGTGTTCAGGAGCCTCCCATCAAAGGCCAAAGCCAAGATTCTTAGAGAACAATCGGCAGCAAGTTTATGACCTGTTTTACTGACAAGGTCGATGCCGGAATCCTGGCGGAGGTGTCTGCTGTGCTGTGAGCGAGGGGCAGAAGGATGCGGCGAGCTGCCCACGTGCCCCCTCCTCTGCAGAGTGACCGGCCAGGACTAAGGCTTGGCGTGTGAGCTCTGAGCTGAAAATCTGCGGGGCAACCCGCACACCGCACTGTTGGGAGTTCAGACAGGACCATGGGGCCGCATCCGAGTTTTCTGGTTACTCCGGAAAGGTGGTGGGGAAAGCTCTGGGGCCGGGCGTTGGTGAGGCAGACGGCCCTGAGCAGGCATGAGGAGGAAGCGGGGAAGGCGGCGCGGTGGGTCCTGGCTCGCAACAGCTAAAGCAGGGACCACCATTCCAAAGTTTCCCTGGTGTCTCCCAGCCGCAGGCCCCTGAATCAGTGACAGTTAGTACCCAATAGCCACGACAAATGCCTGGACACAGAACTGTTGCTTGCCCACCTAGTGCTAAAATGCAGGATGAGGTGAGTTCTGGGGGAGGACTTGGGGGGCCAGCAGCGGCCTGGGGCGTTGTCTTAGGAGAAAAAAACGGAAACAATAGACCTGGACCCTTCGGAGGGGAGTGCTTAGTTTCAGGCTGGTCCCCACTGAGCCACAAAGCACAAGTCCCAGACTCTAGTATTTCCAGTCTTTGTTCAACTCAATTACTTAAGTTATGGTTGTTAGCCCTTCCTTTTGAGTGTACGTCCCTTACAGCAGCTAAATCTGCCCCCTTGATCAACAGCAAAAGAACAGTTGTACAGATAACTGAAGCTTGGAGTACAGTTGTCTCTATTGCTGACCGTTAAGAACTGCCTCTCTCCTATCCCATACCCAAGTGGACTGTGTGCCCACAGTCAGGCTGAGCGTGGCAATAGCCCTGGGAGGAGGGTTGGGTGCAGTTTTGTAGTGGACAGGTGTGCGACCCCCAGTGGAGATCAAAGCCAGGACTTAGGGATGAGGGGCAGGGTAAGGAGACAGGCCAGCCATGGCTCCATGAGGACGTTCATAGAAACCACTGGTTCCTCCTTCCTGCCTCCCTCCACCCTCTGCCAGCTCGGGAGGAAGTCTCTGGGCTTGAACTCAGAAATCAAGGAAGGCCCCAGCAGAAGGTTGTAATTCCACCTTCCGGGAAGGCTTCTTTACCACCTCAGCAGGTGGTGTCAGTCAAGCCAAGTGTGAACAAGCTGGAAGCAATTTCTCTGCCCTGCTACTCTTTTTAGTCATCCGCTGTAGCCCCAAATGCGGTCCTCACTGTTGAGGTTGGAGAGATACCTCAACTCCCTCTGGACAGAACCATTCAAGACCTGATACTGAGCTTTTTGAAGATATTCGTGATTTTTTTAAAAAGTATTTATTTATTTATTTTAAAGGCAGAGAGAGAGAGAGAGAGAGAGAGAGATCGATCTTCTGTTGGCTGGTTCACTCCCCAGATGGCTGCAACAGCCAGATCTGGGCCAGGCTGAAGCCACGAACTCCATCTAGGCCATCTAGGTCCCCACATCAGTGACAGGGGCCCAAGTTGCTTGGGCCATCCTCCACTGCCCTCCCAAGTACACTAGCAGGAAGCTGACTCGGAAACAGAGCAGCTGGAACGGGTGCCAGCCCCACGATATAGAATACCAGTGCCACAAGCAGCAGCTTAACCACTGACCACACCAGTCCTCCTCTGCTTTGACCGTGACTATTCTTAAAGGGTATGATGCTTTGACTTTTCTAACCAAATCTTCTAAACCAAACTGTGCTACAGTTTGGAAGGATGAGGGGCAAATCCTTTGAGTGGATCTACAGGCACACTGAGGAGTGACAAAAAGCAAATTGCCAATGCAGGACATTTATGCTGAGCAAACAAACAAAAAGAAAATGAGCAGCACTACTTACAAAACAATATTCTCTGTACACTTTCTCAGTGTATGCACTTGTGTGTATGTAAACAGTGAAAGGGCTCGGAGCGTTCTCAAGAACCAACAATGCTTGCCTCTGGGTGAAGGACTGGAATCGAGGTTGATGCTGAGGAGCAGAATTTGTCTCCCCAAAGTCACGCAGGCATTTAAACCCCAAAGTCCTAACGTTGCTGGTGAGTGGACTGATGTTAATAGTTGATGGGTGGAGGGTGCACACTTGATCTGATGGTGGCATTTGGGAGGGGAGCCTCTGAGTCGCTGGGGGTTTGCCTACTGCATGTAGATCATGAGAGGGTTGATGATACCAGCTGCGCATGGTTCCTGTCTCTCTGCTTCCTGGCTCACCACATGACCATCTTTCCACCTCACAGGATGCTGAAACCAATGGGGTCAGTTGATCTTGGGCTGTACCTCTGTGCTGCAGGTCAAAATAAACCCTTCCTTACTAAGAAGTAAGTTTCTTCTAATTAAGGTAATGAAAAGCTGGCTAACACAGAGACAGTAGCCTTATCCATAATGTTTTAATTTTCATGAGAATTAAGTGTGGATTAAAATTTAATATTTTTTTAAAAAACAACCTTGCTTGTTGTTGCCCCAAACTGCTGATCTGAAGCTCCGAGATGGCATCCTGCCCTTGGGACATGTGCTTGTGCTCAGCCCCTCCTGAAAGCAGCAGACATGTGCAGAACACCTTCCACACCAGCGCCTTACCTGTGCGAGCTCATCTGTCATCTGCCAGCCCTAGGTGCCTGAGGAAGGATGGAGCAGCCTTTGATCTGGTCTCTCTCAGCTCCTGCCTGTCCAGACTCTGGATCTAATTTCTTCAGTGTCTACACAGATGGCAACCCCTGGAACCTTTCTGCCCTGATATTCCCTCATTCATTAACATTTGTGTGTGTACAAGCACATGTGTGTTGATACAGTTCATGGCTGCCCATGAGGGGCAACTGTGGTCCCATGTAGGGAGGAAGAAGGCATTTCCTTTTTTAGAACCTATTTCCTGAAGCTCCCTAGAGTTTGGTTCATTTTCTGGACTGGATGCTACCAGAATTTTCCAGAAGGAGGCTCTGATCACTACACTTCCACTCACTTGATCTCCAGATAGCAATTGGCCAGCCCGTACTTGGAATGTGCTAGTCACAAGTTCTGACCACCCCCCACCCCAGTTCCTGCTGCTCTTCCTGGGCCAGGCCACGGTTACGTCTCTGGGAAGTAGCAGCTGTGGCCAACTTGGTCCCTGAGATCATTTCTTCCCTCTCCAGCCAGAGTGAACTTTCCAAATCAAATCTGGTCATGAGCACACCCTTGCTTTGCTGAAAATTCTCAGTGGCTTCCCATTGCCCCAGGGTCAGGTCCAAATGCTGTCATGTGGCTTATAGGACCAGTGGCTGTGACCCCAATTCGGATCCCCAGCACCCACGCTCCAGCCACACTGACCATTCTCAGGGGTCTTCCTTCTCCTGAAGCCCTGGTCCTTGAGCCTTAACACCTGTTTTCCCTCTGCTTGTAATGCTCTCCACAGCCTCCCCTGGAACAGGGGGAGGAGAGGCACTCACTCTACTACTTAAGCTTCAGTAACCTTTCTCCTGACAGAAGCATCCCTAAACCTCATTGCCTCACCCCCCGTGAGTGTCATGCATCTGCCTCCCAGGGTACTTTTGCTTTATGTGTTTGTATATTCCATCTGTCTGTCTCTCCCCACAGACTGCAATTCCTTGATAATAATAAAAAAATCACAATAGGGTAAACTCTTTCTTACCTTACCAGGCACCACACTAAGCACTTTCTATGTCATACACTAGCTAATTCTCACTTCTCCTGGAGGTGAGAGCCACCATTATCTCCGTCTCACAGATGAAGAATTGAACCTTAGAGATGTTCAAAAAAGAAAGTGTGCCCAAAATTTTGTAGCTCATAGATGGTGGGGCAGGGTTCAAACCCAATGGTCTGAGCTCAGAGCCTGCATGGCTCTGGCTAATGTGTTCACAACTACATCCCTGGCTGCTAGCACAGTACCTACCATCTAGTAGGAACTCAATAACCACTTGTTGAATGAATAAATTAATCAGGAGATGTTCAATGTTGGACAGCAAGTGTGATACCCGCTTGGATTGCTTCCCTTTGAATGCAGAGAGGGAAGCAGGGCTGCATGATCGATCCAGGCCTGAGACCACTGGCGTGGATGAGTAAGATGATCTGAAGCCTCTCTAACCAGGCAGCAGCTCTGTCGCTGTTCACTGGGCCGAGCTACCTGACTGCCGACTTCTGATAAAATGTGCTAGACACAGGCCCTCCAGGACCAGGATAGAAATGAGCCATCTCAAGAGTCTCAGGGTAGCAGACACCCTGACCTGAGCACAGCCCTCCCTGTAAGGAGGTTGATGGAGAAAGAAGCAATCCATGAGAGAGATGTATTTTATTCCATCTAAAATGGGGTTCCTACTGATGATGTCAGTCAGTGGTTCTTAATCAGGATGATTTTACCCTCTGGAAGATACTTGGTGATACCCGAAGACATTTTTGGTTGTCACAACTGGGACTTGGGCAGCGCTACTGGCTTCTGGCGAGTCAGGGCCAGGAATGCTGTTAAACATCCTATGATGCAATGGACAGGTCCCCCAGCTCCCATGTCCCTGGGGCCTTTAAAGTTTTAAGAAAGGAGCACACTGGTGAGTAAGTGCTGTTTGTGGAAGTGTCTTGTTAATGCCTTTCACTCCTCTTTAAAACTTGGCGTGTTCTGTAGGGGGCTGTGGGAGGCGCCAAAGGCCCCCTGTGCCTCCCTGCCCTTTCCTCTACCCTGAAAAGCACCCCCCAGAGACTTGATCCCTCTGCTTTCTCTCTGCTCCTCTCCATTCTTCACACTTCTGTTATCACTCCAGGATCAAAAGTTTAAAACATTTGGCTCCCAGATTTGAGAAGAGTGCAGTAAGTGATTCTCAAATGGGAGTGCACTTGGCTCTCTTTCTGCAGAAGACTCCGGTGCACGATCATCTGCACTGCTTGTAACGCTGAGGGTCACGACCAGAAAGGGGCGGGCTTACAGCAGGGCTGGAGAGGTTGTTGGCAGGTGCAATTTGCCAAGGTTCAGTGTGAGACTTGGCTGCCTCCCTCTGCTCCTGGTGACCATGCCTCTTCTTTGTGCCCTGAGCACTTCTATGTTTGAGGCATACAAGGGTACTTCAGAAAGTTTGTGGGAAAGATTAAAGATATTTGGATACAAAAAATTTAAAATCCATGCATGGTTTTTTCATAACACATTCCCATGAACATTTTGAAGACCATGTAAATGCATGGATTTCAAAGTTTTTGCTCCAAAACACACTGTTTTTTTTTTATTCCATTTTCCATGAACATTTTGAAGTTCCCTTTATACACTATTAGGGACTGCTTGGGGCATGGAGATAACTCAATCCCCCAGCACATTTGTCTGATCCTACACCAAACAGATCTCGAGGTAGAGTTGGACATTGACTGGGGAAAAGGCCTGTGTAGGGTACAGGGCAAGGAGCAGGAGCTCGCAGGAGGCTGATGCCTGAATCTGATACCAGTGCAGGGCGGTTCTGAGAATGATTCAGCGGTTCAGCCAAGTCCTTTGCCTATTAGAGGGCCACTGGAGCCTGAACGCCACATGAATGGTACCAGGAGCCCACTGCCACAGTGCTCCTCCTGACCCTTGACCCGAGGCTTCCTGCAATGGATATCTATAATTCAAAAGTCAGACACACTCAGAGTCAGAGACACAGACGGAAGTCTCCCATCCAATAGTTCACTCCCCAAATGCCCACAAAGCCAAGACTGGGCCAGGCTGACGCCAGGAGATTGTAACACAATTTAAGCCTCTCCAATAGGCGGCAGTGATGCAAGTGCTTGGGCCCCAGCCTGCTGCCTCCCAAGGAGCACGTCAGCAGAAAGCTGGAATCAGAAGCAGAGCCAAGCTTCACCTCCAGACATTCCCATGTGTGAGGCAAGTGTCAGGTGTGGCAACTTAACCACTGAATGAACCTGGACAGTTTCTTTTCCCTTTGAATCTCAGAGCCCTGACTTTGTGCTTCACAAGGTCCCCAACCCCAGCTCCTCCACAGGGTCCAATTCCCTTCTCACTTGCTCAGCAGCCAGGTTGGCAGTGTCTGCTACCCATGTGCCATGATGCCTCCTCACCCCACCTGGGTGCATTGGCTCAAGACTTCATCCTACCCAGAGTGCCTTTCCTTGCCCTCTAGTCCAAGGGACATCCACTCCTCAGCTGACCCAAGCCCGCTCTTGCCTCTCCAGATTTCTTCAATACTGCTGGCATCCCCCACTCCTGGAATTTCTGTTTTTTGCTGGGGCGGTGCCCTGGTTTAGCACTTCATGTTCTCCAGTTGTTTCCGCTGTTGTGATTTCATTTCTTAAACTAGATTACAAATTCCTTGAGGGTCAGGACAATGAACAGCTCTCTGTCCCCTGTTCCTTTCCTTTGCTTCCTCTCCCCCTCCTTTATTGCCAAACATGAAGTGTCAGCTTTACCATTAGAAACCGAGAGGAATTTCTTCTGGTGGATGGGTCGCCTCCAAGGTCCAACCAAAGTCGTTTGTTCATTTTTTTGGTCTCCAATTGGGATAATCTTGTCCCTACCCTTCCTTGCTGAATCCAGTGACCTGCAGTGTCCTTTCCTGGTCTCCCCCAGATAACCACCACCCAATGCGTTCATTGGAAGAGACAGGAACTAAGAGTAGCCGAGGCTGTGACTTCCCCCAATGAAGTTTTGACCAGGTCTCAAAGAGTCACGAGGCTTAAATTCTAATGATCTGCTGAGCCTGATGCATGAATTTCATGCCAGAGCTAGCGTCTGTGCTGTCCAATAAGGCAGCCACTAGCCACTTCGGCAATTTAAATTTAAATTGGTTGGAATCAAATTTTGATCTCTCAGTTAAAGTAACCACATTTCAAGTGCCCAACAGCTGCATGTGGCCAATGGCTGTGATGTTGGATTACACAGATGTAAAACATCCCCTTCATCCTAGAATGTCCTATTGGACATTCCTGAGGGAATGAAAGGCTTTTTAAAAAATAATAATAATAATAATAAAAGTAGATGTGGGATATGCTGAGAAGTTCCTTTCAATCCTGGATTACCAAGGCTAAGAGATTCTCACCTTGTCTAGCGTAAGGGCTGAGTCCCTAAGGCTTCTTTGTTGAGCTGAAAGGAGATCCGTCTGAGCATATTGAGGTCACAGGAGCAGTGATCATCGCCGGTCAGCTCACGGGCCTGGGACTTTGTCCTCTGGCTCTGGGAGCGTCTCCTGCATGGGGCCTTTGGGGGTCAGAGATGTCCACTCACCATGCAAAGCCAAGTGAATCTTCACTCTGAAGATACCAGCAAGGGGAGGCCCATTCCGCAGTGGCCTGGGTGCAGAATTCCTAATGGGATCAGTGATCAACCTCTGCTGTAGCTGGTGTTAATTATTAAACAGAAAGCTCCAGGAGAGCACTGTGCAGAGTGGGAGAGAAGCAAGGCCAAAGTGCTGGTGAGAAGGGGCTGGGTTCTGGGTAGAAGGCTCAGTAGTGGCATTGGGACCACGTGCTTTTCCTAACAAAGGATAATCTCAGAATCAAAGAAGGAATAGTCTCCGTCCACTGCTGCAATAGAGTACTGGAGAGTGAGGCTCATCTTTAAAGAGAGTTTTGAGGGGCAGATACTGTGACACAGTAGGTTAAGCCTGCATTCACATATGGTGGTGCCTTGGATAGAATCCTTTCTCTGCTTCCAACCCAGTTCCCTGCTAATGTGCACCGTAGGAGGCAGCAGTTGATGGCTCCAGTAGTTTGGCCCCTGCCACCCACCCAGGAGATGCACATGGAGTTCTGGGCTCTTGCTTTGACCTAGCCATGGCTGTTGCAGGCATTTGGAGAGTGGATAAAAAAATCTCTCTCTCTCTCCCTCTGTCTCCTTGTGTGTGTGTATGTGTGTGTATCACTCTGTCTTTCACATAAATAAAAATTAAAATAAATAAGCTTTAAAAATAATAAATACAGAGTGCCCCTGCCCAACCAGAGTGTATCCAGGAGTTAGACACCAGGACATCAAGGGCATCCAATGAGACTGTTTAACCCACAATGAGTTGTCTGAGGATGGGGTAGAGGGTAGGGTGGAACTTTTCAAAATCTGAAGGGTGGCAGCTGGAACAGGGATTGGCAAATTTTTTCTGGAAAGAGTGGGGCCTATGGTTTCTGGGGTGACTGGTCATCTCATGGTCATCTCATGGCCATCTCATGGCTCAGTTGCAAATGGAAGCAGCCAGGGGCAATGCATGGACAGACAGACCTGGGTGTGTGCCCATCAAATGTCAAGCACAGACCCAGACAGCAGCTGCATTAGCCCTGCTTCTGAGCTAGAACCTTGCTCCTCAAAGTGCAGCCCTTGGCAGCAGCTTTGGCATCCCCTGGGGGCTTGGGAGAAATACAAAATCTCTGGCCCCATATCTGTAGAAGAGACCTGTTTGGAATGAATTGTGTGAAAGAGTTTACAGTTGTTCTGGGAGCTCCGGTCAGAATCAGGAACAATAGATAAATATGGCAGGAAGCAGAATTTTGTCTCAATATGAAGATGTATGATTAGGTAGCATACTTGGCCTAGCAGTAGTTAAGAGGCATCCCATATCATAGTGCCGGGGTTTGGTTGCTGGCTCAAACTCCTGTCTCTGGCTTCCTGCCAATACAGAAACTTGGAGGGGCAGTGATGGCTCAGGTGGTTGAGCCCCTGCCACCCATGTGTCTGACCTATATGTCCTGGCTCCCAGCTTCCACCCCATCCAGGAGCTTTTGCAGGCATTTGGGAAGGGATCTCTCTCTCTCTCTCTCTCCCCCTCTCTCTCTCTCTCTTTCTCTCCATTCCTCTCAAATCTTAAAAGAAAAGTTTCATTTGCTACTTCAAGTACTCAATTTTAAAACAGGAGGTGATCTCTGTTATTAGTGAGCACCCTAAAACTGAGATATTTGAGCAAAAGCAAGACACCCACATGTTCAGAGTGTGAGAGAAGGCTGCATCAGGAGACCCAGTGGCATGGCCACACACCCTCGCTAGGAGGCAGGCTGCCTGGGTTCAAGTCCTGGTTGAGCAGGAGGATGTTTCATGATCTCTACAGCAGATCGCTCATCTGCCAAATTGGGTGATCAAGGATCTCATAGGGTTGTCCCAAGAATTAATTCGCTGAAAGTACTGGAAAGACACTTACCACACAGTAAGTGCTCAGTGTTAGCGGTTACGACAGATTACATAATTCCATAATAGATACCCATATTTTGGTTTGGATCAGGGACCCGTCATTGTGTCTAAAGTCTCTTCCTTCCAGCTCTGAGATTGGAGGAGGGAGAGGATTTGGGGAACAGTAATCACAGGCAGTGTGTCTCGGGTATTTGGTATGAGCCAGGCATTATGCAAGCATCAGTTAATGACTCGCAAATTGCTTTCAGATACTTGCTGGCATGTAAGAGCAGAGAGTTTATAATCTGTTGCCGCCCAAACACTCTGTGTTTCAGCTGTAAAAAGTCAAATTGAGCCCAGAGATGATGTTGTCACAGATTTATGCTGTGCTGAGGGCCCAGAACTCCCTAGAGCCACTCAAGGAGCTGCTTTTCCTGGCCCCATGACCAGCCCATGTCTCAAGATTTCAGTGGTTAGAACACTTTATTGCAGAGAAATAAGAGGCCCACTGACCCCAAATCACATTCATCTGGAGACACCCCAAGATTTAATGCCCCTTCTGTCCTTGTTTTTCTGCTTATAATCTCCACCTGTAGGTTTAGTGGAGAGGACTCGATTCTAGCAACAGATCTTGGTTCAGATTCTTGCTTCATAGCTGTGTGGCCATGGACAGGCCTCTTGACCTCTCTGAGTCTTGTAAAATGGAGAGCTAACACTGCATGTCCATGGGGTCAGACTGAGAATGTGTGAAAGAGTGCTTTGTAGCCTGTCTAGAGCTGTACAGATGTTGGTTGTCATTTTGATGAAAACCGTAAGCTTCTGGAAGGCTTTTCTTTCCCTCAAAGTGCTTGCCTCATCATAAGAGGTCAATTCATACTTATCAAATACAAGAGAACAGGGGACAGCCCCCTGCAGCCCGGCAGGGGGACTGCGTCTGGCAGGGGGAGCTGCCTTCGTTTCATTTCTACTGTTCACATGTGACGCAGAAGTCCCCCGTGCCAGTGACGTGTCGCCAACATTTCTTCCTCGGAACAACCTGGGCAGGGTTTTGTGAAACCCAGCACGAATTCTTATCTTTCTCAAGAAATCTTTCACAAACAACACACAGGATGTTTCACAGGTTGTGTGTGTGAGAGAGAGAGTTTCTAAAGGTGGGTGGGAAGGAAAGTAACCCCCCTCCCCTTAACCAAGGTTAGGCTCTGGGCAAAGCCTGGGGCATCCTTAGTTGCCACTTAGAACTCCTCCCGGGCTGAATCCTCCCTCTCCACCTCACTATATGATCCTTGGTGCACTCTGGTTAATTAATTTAAAGTGACAATCGTCTCAGATGAAGCTGTAAATCAGTTGCAAATGGCGCAGCCAGGCCACCCATGCTGGAAGATCATATAGCAATGACAACATTAAAACTTGAACAACCCTCAACAAGGCAGGAGGGGGAGAATCCTGAAACCTCAACTAAAAACATATTTCCAGCTCTATTCCTTGTTGTAGTCCTTAAGAAAGTAGAAACAGATGGACGGTGGCTTTGATAATGAGAGAGGCAATCAACTTTAGATTAAAAAAAAAAAAAAAAAAGCCAAACCCTACCAGAAAGGGATGGGTCTCACAGTAAAATCCCAGACACATAATGTTCCATTTAAGAGGCTATTGACATATTAGCCGGGAACAGAGAGGGTTCTGGGAGAGGTCAGCCTTCCCTCGTGGAGCACCCTGCATTGTTCCCTGGCCTCCGAAGCCGGAGCACTCAGATCCTTAATTGAAACCACTGCGGTGTCTTTGGCTGCTAGTGTTGGTCAGATTTCCCCTGGAAATCCCTAAGTGTTCTCAGGAGAGTTGCCTGCTGCCTGCTGCCTGCTGCCAGATCCCAGAGTGGAGAAAAGCCATTTCTGTTTCCCATTTAATGTAATTATTTTCTGAGTTGGGGGTGTGTGTGATTTAGGGGGGGACAAGATACTGGGAACAAAGAGAAAAGAGATGGATGCTGAAACCACAGACCTGGGCTCAGGCCTCAGTCTGGCAACCCACCAGCTGTGTACTGGGGACAAATCCTGACAGTTCTTGTGCCTGCATTTCCTTGTCTGTTGAGGGAGGATGAAAAAGCCTACTCTAGAGGCAGAAGCTCTGTGGGACCCCACCGGGAGGATGGATGTGAAGGCATTTCGTAAGTTCTAACGGTCTAGCCAACCTGTGTAGAAGGTTCTAAGTGAGTCAGTTGGGCAGTATTGGGGGAAGGTGTTGAATAGAAGACATTAGGAGTCTCTGGCTTTCTACCTCAACTCTGCTGCCTTCCAGCCCTAAGCTTTGGGGCAGTTCCTTCTGCAGCCCGACCCCCCAGCTTTCTGCCTGTCTCTCCTGTCTCTGCCATCCCCACCGTACCTGAAGCCAAGGCTGTGCGGAACGCATTAATGAATGGTATACACCTGTGGACCGGCAGCCCCACCATGGTGGCACATGCTGGGCACATAATAAATCATGGTGGAGTGAGCCAATGAGCGTGTGAAGGGGTTTGGCCAAGGGCAAGGTAACCCCACTGGAGAGCAGGGCAATAACATTGATTTCTCCACAATCCCAGCCTGGGGACTTCGTCAGAAGAGATGGGCCATGTGAGTTTCTGCTCTTCAGCGGGCTGTTTGAGGCCCCCAAAAGAAGAGATACTCAAAGAGAGCAAAATCCTGGTTGGGCACCGAGAGCATAAGCTCGTTTGCCAGCTCAATCATTTTGGAAAATGTGGAGATTTGGTTGTGATTCAAGCTTCCACTCAGGCCTTTTTCAAAGCCTTTTTTTTTTTTATAACATTTATAAGCATCATGGGTACAGGGCCGGGATCTTTTATTTACTGAGTATTCCAAGCATCTAACAGGTGCCTGACACCAGAAGATGCACAATAAATCATTAATGGAAAATGCAGCAATCACTTTCTGCTTTCTCTCCTCCTTCCAAGCCAAGATGAACACTGAGCCCTGGAAATCTCTGTAGAAAGAGAGCTTCAGAGCTGTGGTCTTGTTGCACAGAGCATTGCCCAGGTCAGGGGGAGAGTGGAGGGTGGTGGCAGCCACAGTAGAACTCCCCAGTGGAGGCTGCTTTTCCCAGCTGGGGACAGGGTTCTTGGGGCAGACTCTGCCATCATGCACATCCTCCCAATCTGGAGTCACTGACCCACAAAATGCTGCTCTTTTTGGGGCCAACTCTGGGAGCTCTTGGGTTGAGAGTGCACCCTAAATCAGAAGTTGTCCAAAATCCAATTCCAGAACAATCCACTGAATTCTTTCTCTGCATTCTCCCAACATGCCAGAGCCTGCTGACCTTGATGGCAAAATAGTTGTTTGCTTCCAGAGACCCCCCAGGGATGCAAACAGCACCAAGCCAGAAGCAGGGCCCTGTTGTTGGAGCTGTGAAGGTGTGAACCTCATTCTGACAGTTCTGTCTGGGCTGTGGCCAGTGGCCCAGCAAATGGACAGCGAGGACAACTCTGTGGTGTGCTTGACCCGTGCTATGGTTTCCTCCTCTCTTTTCCAAGTTACCCCTGCCCTTCCCACTGAAAATCTAGACCATGGGAGCCAACAGGCTACAGGAGATCAAAAGGCTAGCAGGAAAGAATTCTTCTACACTCTGTAACAAGGAGCCCTGGCAACAGCACTTTCTTCTAGTTGCTGGTGGCCAGCCATGAGAAGCATGGATCCACTGGCCATTTCCTTGACCTTTAGAGCAACCCAGTTCACGGCACCGGGGTGATTTAGACTAACCTGCTATTGTTAGAGACATTTAGAAATATCCCACTCCCCCCCCCCCCCGGCCATACTCCAATTTCCTCCTCTCTGCCAGTGCCCACTTGAACAGCTGGAAGAAATTTCTCCTTCATCTGCTGTATTCAGTCTTTCACTAAACCCCGTCAATTTTGCCTTTGAAATTTCTTTTGTATTGGCCCCTTCTCTCCTTTCCACTTCTAATCTCAGGGGCTTGGCTCTCACCCCTGCACGCCTGAGTGCCTCCAGGATTTCTTGGCAGAGGTCCCTGCCTCTGGCTTCTCCACCTTCAATCCATTCTGCACAGCCAGCCCAGATTCGTGTTCCGCAAGCTCTGTTTGCGTCCTAGGAGGCCTGCACTCAAAGCCCCTAGGCCCTCCGGTGTACTTGGCATTGCCCTCACAGCTTTTGTAGCTCCCTTTGCCCATAACTTCTTCTCAAATCAATGTTGAATTAGTTTCCTGTGGCTGCTGCAGCACATCAGCACAAATCTGGGGGCTTGAAACAACTGCAACGTATTTGCTTACAGTTCTGGAGGAGAGAAACCCAAACTGAATTTTGTAGCCCTTGACAAGGTGTCAGCAGGGCTCTGCTTCCCTGGGGAGCTCCTGGGAGGATGTTCCTGGCCTCCAGCAGCTTCTAGTGGCTGCTGGTGCTCCTCGTCCTGAGGCTGCATCACTCTGTTCTCTGCTTCCAGAGTCCTATTGCTTCTCTTCTCTCTGCCACTCCCTTTCATCTGGGGCCCAGGATAACCCGGGTTGATCTCCCAGTCTCAAAACCTTTAGCCATCACAACTGCCATGTCTCTTTTGCCACATAGAGTCATATTCATAGGTCCCAAGGGTTGGAACATGGGTGTTTTGGGGAGGACTTAGTTGGTCTTTCCCAGTGGCCAACTCAATTCTTCAGTTTATGGCCTCAATACTTCCACAAATATCTGTTGAGCACCTACTGTCAGTAGTCTGTTCTAGGCAACAAGAGTCAGTACAGCTGATGAGCATTTCCTGATCAGCCCCCTGTAGGACCCACCACTCTTCTCAGCTCTTTCACTCCTGAAGACTGTGTTTCATAATTTCACGTTGTATCCCATTGATAATCATTAAATACCCACCGCTTACCATGCCAAGGTGAACACTGAGCACTGAACCCTGGCAACCTCCATGCATGGGATCTGTGACCTCTCAGCGAATTCCCCAATGCAGCAGAAGGCATCCACGACAGAACTCGCCAAGAGGGGCCGACAGTCCTGGAGTAGGGATAGGGGGCAGCTTACATGCCAAGCTTATGTATTTATACCTGCACTTAGTGCTACTGGGACACTTAGTATAAGCAAAGCCTTGTTCAGCCAATGAACAAATCTCTTACTGCTTTCTTCTTCATGCTGCCTAAACATATTTGCAGTTTGCTCAGATATGGCTCTAATAACTTGCTTGTACCCCTGGATTAAGGATTCAGGGTGTGGGCTTCTGTGTGCTCAACTCTGTGGGTCTGGATGACCAAGGGATGCTGGGCATTTGCCACCCTGCCCTGCCCTACAGGGTCATGTGCAACTCTTTATTTAACACTTTGTGGTACACATTCCAATCAGCCATTGTTTCTGGGGGAGTCTGGGAGGGGGAAAGCAAGTACAGTGGAAATCAGTAGTCCTCATTGATTCCTTGGCCACATTTCAACAGGGTTTGCTGCTTAGCATTGTCCCAGCATAGCCCACCCAGACCCACCACTTCTCACATTCCCATGCACTCAGCTGTGTCTGGCAAACAGCACTCTTCATTTCATAGACAGAGAGAACAGACACTCTTGCTGGGACTTTTCTGAAGTCCTAACATTCACAATACAGGGGTGGGACAGACCCTATTACAAACTGCCTTGTGCTGTTGATTTATTGGTTTAAAATTGATACCCCTATCCTTGACTTAGAGAAATATATACAGTACAATAAACCAGGGATGCCAACTGGAGACCCATACATCTTTCTGCAGTCCTTGAAAGTACTGGGCTCAGTTGGAGACTAATGCCTGAAAACATTTTTAAAGGCAGTGCAGAGGCAGGCATTTGGCACAGTGGTTAACACTTTGACTGGGATCCCCATACTCCACACTGGAGCGCCTGGGTTCCACGCCCAGCTCCAGCTCCTGCCTCTATATTCCTGCTGATGTGGACCCTGGGAGGCAGCAGTGGCAGCTCACATGATAGCATTCCTGCCACTCTCATAGGAGATCCAGGTGAGTTCTGCTCTCCCAGCTTCTGGGGCTGTTGTGAGCATTTAGGGAGTGAGCCAGTGGACTGGAATTCTGTGTGTGTGTGTGTATGTGTGTGACTCTCAAGTTTTAAAAATAGAGTGTAACTTGTATCTTCATCCCTGCTGCCTTAAAACACTGACTCTTCCTTTATTTCAATTTCCCACATGGCCCCCTACAGGTACTGGCCTCACCAACAACTGTTTCCTTATCTGTATGTGGGTGTTGCTTTCCAGACACAAACTCCTGGAGAATGAAGACCGTCATCACACACACACACACACACATATCTCTGCAACTCTGGCCTCCATGGGGCCTAGAAAATAGAACTTGGATGGCAGATATTTGGATTTCGGTTTATGTTGTCCAGTGTTATTCACCTTGTTGACAGTTTTTGTCTCATCCCTGTACAAACTATTCTTTTGTTTGATTAATGTCTGTACTTAATTTGTCTTGAGTTTTCTCTTGTGTAAACTGTTTCAAAAGGAAGCATTTACATCTGTACCATAAATAAAAAGCCAGTACCGCTTATCACAGTGTTTATAAAAATAAATGTATTGAAAACAAAGCAATGTTATTTGTCTAAAAATTAAAACTAAGCAAATAAATAGAGAGTAATAAATATTTAGTAGATTCAAGCTGTTGCAGGCATTAGGGGAGTGAACCAGTAGATGGAAGACACGTCTGTCTGTCTCTCTCTCTTTCGCTGTCATTCTTTCAGATAAAATTTCAATAAACAGTATTGAGTGGCTAGCATTGTGGCACAGTGGATTGTGTCACTGCCTGCAATGCGAGCATCCCATATGAGCACTGGTTCAAGCTCCTTCTGCTCCACTTCTGATCCAGCTCCTTGCTAATGTGCCTGGGAAAGTACTTGAGCCCCTGAATTCATGCAGGAGACCAGATGAAATTCCAGGCTCCTGGCCCTTGTGGCCACTTGGGGACTAAGCCTGCCAATGGCAGATATAACTCTTTCTCTCTCTCTCTCCCTCTCTCCCTCTCTCTCTCTCTCTCCCTCCCTTTCTCCCTCCCTCTCTCTCTCTCTGTAACTCTGCCTTTACACACAAAATGTTTTTCCAGGTGCAAAAGAACACATTCAGACTGCACGTGAGCATTCAGATGAAAAGCATGAGGAAGAAACTTGGTCACCAACTCCCATTCTGCTCAAGTCAATCCCAACTTTCACGCCCTCTCCTGGCAATGGAACTTCTTAAAAAAGATTTAGTTCATTTTTTTGAAAGACTAAGGGACAGAGGGGGACAGACAGAGAGAAAGAAATCTTGACTCCACTGGTTCACTCCCCAAAAGCCCACAGCAGCCAGGGCTGGGCCAGGCCAAAGCCAGCATCAGCAGCTCCATCTGGGTCTCTTGTGTGGGTGACAGGGGTTCAAGGACTTGGGCCTTCTTCCACGCTTTCCCAGGCACATTAGCAGGGAGCTGGAGCAGAAGTGGAGCAGCTGGGACTAGAACAAGTGTTCTGATATAGGATTCTGGCATTGTAAGTGGTAGCTTAACCTGCTGTGCCACAACACCAGCACCTGGGAATGGAATTTAAAGGGTAGGTGAAATTAAGAGTTTTCCCTCTGCCTTTCACAGTTACTTCCTATGCAGAAGAACGGTAGTAACTTGTGCACCCAAGACCACTCTCGTTGGAAAAGACCGCTTTCAGGGCTGGCCCTTATCTGGTGTCCAGGAGCTTGAATTTTACATAGTTCCCTCCACATTCTCTGATAAGAGTCGCTCACTGTGCCTTAACAGTCCCGGCAATATCATTTGTGTTATATTGCTTTCCTTCTGAGAGTCTGAAATTTTGATTTGTGCTATGTAATGGATGCCTGCATGGCCGACTCCCACTGAAAACCATGGACTCTAGGTGTCTAAGGAGCTTCTGCGGGGGCAGCAGTTTGTGTGTCTTCTCACAACTCATTGCTGGGAGAATTAAGCACATCCTGTGCAGTTCTCTGTGAGATGATTCCTGAAGCCTGCTCTGGGTTCCTCTGGACTTTGCCTCAAGTGTTGCTGATTTGGGTTGTATCTCCTCACTGTGATGAATCACGCCATCAATATGACCATGACACTGACACCTGTGTCCTTCCCCGAAATGTCAAACCTGGGGGTGATCTCAGGGACCGCTGCTGGCTGTTCCTCCAAAACCTTTTCCCCTGGCCAGAGGCTCTTCTGCTTCTGAGTTATACTTTAGCGGGCCCCCCCCCCTCTCTCTTTCACACACACACATACACACACACAGGTACACACAGGTCCCTCTGACACTTGGGATCTGAGGTTAGGTGCTGGCCTGGTACGACGTCTTAGCCTAAAGGCCAGCTCTCACGACTATCACCATTCAGGCCCCAGGGAAGTCCACTGCACACCTCTTGCCTTAGATTCTAGAACTCAGGGCCAAATACCACAAAGTTTGTGTGTTGTCCCCTGCTGACAGCCTCAAAGCCGGACATTGCTGCTGGGAGAATTTGAGTGTAGGTACCTGGATAACAGAAATGACAAATTAATTAATCTGTCAAATCCTTCCTCTCAGCTTAGATGCAACGGATTCTTGCATAACAAATGAGTGTTCCCAATAGTACCCATGATTTGCTTTCCTGCTTCTCTTTGTGTTGCATTTCCTGACTGTGGATAAGAATGAACGCAGCATTCGCAACACTTGCACATGAATGGCGAAGAGTATTCCACAGCAGTGAGTGATTCATGTGACTGTTAAGTTTCTATGTGTGTAGTTTCAGACATATATGTGGAGCATAATATTGGTTCTTTATGGGCCTGGTGCTGGGGTGCAGTGGGTAGAGCTGCTGCCTGCAGCAACAGCATCCCGTATGGGCACCAGTTGTCCCAGTTGGCTCCACTTCCCATTCAGCTGCCTGCTAATGGCCCTGAAGAAAGATGGCCCAAGTGTTTGTGCCCCTACACTCTTTTGGGAGATCTGGAAGAAGTTCCTGGCTCCAGGCTTTGACCTGGCCTGGCTCTGGCTAATGTACAATCTGGAGAAAACCAGCAGGTGGAAGACCTCTTTCTGTGTGTGTGTCTCTTTCTCTGACTCTCCCACTCTCTTTGTAGCTCTGCCTTTCAAAAAAATAACTAAATTATTTTTAAAAAAATGATTCTTTACATTGGCAACAAGATGGACATTGAGTGCTAAAATTCTAAGTTGTATTTGTATGAAGCATTCTATCTCTAATTTTTTTTTATTTTTTTATTTGAAAGTCAGAGTTACACAGAGAGAGGAGAGGCAGAGAGAGAGAGAGAGAGAGAGAGAGAGAGAGAGAGAGAGAAGGAGAGGCCTTCCATGTAATGGTTCACTCCCCATTTGGCCACAATGGCCAGAGCTGTGCCAATCTGAAGCCAGGAGCCAGGAGCTTCCTCCGGGTCTCCCACACGGGTGCAGGGACCCAAGGACTTGGGCCGTCTTCTACTGCTTTCCCAGGCCACAGCAGAGAGCCAGATTGGAAGTGGAGCAGCCGAGTCTTGAACCGGTGCCCATATGGGATACTGGCACTTCAGGCCAGGGCGTTAACCCACTGTGCCACAGCCCAGCCTCCAGTATATATTTTTTAAATTTAAGTTAGCAAGTTTCACCTTTATGTATGTACTTTTATTTAGAAATCTTGATGTTGTCAACCATAATTATATTTTATATGATATTATATATTATATTTTGTCTCTTAGTACTTATAGCAATTTTGAATATTTTTGAAGAAAGACAACTTTCTCTGAAGTAATATTTGAAAAATACTGAATTGTATTCATATTTTAAGATACGTTTTTAAAAGTATATTCACAGTGTATTCTCTTTGAATAGTTACTTTTTTAATTCTTAGATAATTATTGCCAAAAGGATACATTTTGTAAAGGTTAATTGACTTGGAGATTTTCCTGAAGTGAAGGCAAAACAATTTATGAAATGAATACAAGATATCACACGGAGCACGTCTTTATTTTATTACCCATCCAAATATCAACAGCTCACTATTAGCCCATCCAGAAACATACCATAAGATGTAAATTCATCTTTGATACTGTCAAAACTCCAAGTCCTAGCAAAAACACAACTTTATTCATCTTACTAAATTGTTAGGAGGGTCTTTTCGTCAAGACAGAAGCAATTCTGGAGATGGCAGCTTGAGCTGTACTTTTAACACACGTGGACACCTGGTACATGGTCCCCATGTTTCCCTAGTTCTGCCCATGCTGGGACAGGCCTGCTTTCTCCCTGCTTCCCCCATAACCATAGAAGGATGGGATTTCTAGTGTGGCAAGGCTGTTGGAGCAGAGTCCCACGCAGCTGTGTAGACCAGGCCAGTTGAAACAGCGTGCGAGTGTCCCTGGAGCTGCCCTTGGCCAACCCAGAGAAAAGCCCAGGAGCCGCCCCAGGGGCCTCAGCGGGAGGCCCAGGGATGCTTCCTCACACACACTCTGAGGTCTGCATGCTGTGCTCACACACAGGCATGCTGAGTATGGGGTGGAATTTAGCTCTGCTGTATTCTGCCACAGCAGCGAACAGATTCACTTCACCTTTTTGATCTTGTCTGTATGGATGTGATGTGAAGTGGAAATGTCGCTTCTCACTTGCCAGGGGCTGTGCTGAAAACTGGGATGTACATCTCAAACACACAGCTCAGCCCTTGGGATGTGGCTTAACACCTGATAACCAGTATTTTCAGACGATGAAATGGAGGAAAGATGTTAGATGATGGGCTAGAGTCTTACAGATGGCTAGAAGAACGCAGAACACAGGTATGGCGATGTCCAGCCTGAGGATTATCCATTTCCAGATCCCAAATGCCCAGGGGTCCCCTGAGGTCTGCTTGGTCTGAAACCCATACCCAGGGTAGGTGGCCCGCTGTCCTCTGAGTGCCAGTTCCCACACCCCAGGATCTGGTTCTGGGGATTTAAAGCCAGGCTGGATGCACACTGGAGGCCTCCTCACCTGTAAGTTATTCTACCCATAATTAGATTTCTTTCCATTGTGGGAAGCCAGCACGTGTAAATCCACAGCAACCTGGGCCAGATGATATAAGGGGCACCTGAGCCTCCACGCTGCCTAAAATGCATCTTCCAGGAAAATGATTTCTCTGGGCACATAACTTACTGCGGTCCCACGATAACCATAGCTCAGGCTCTGACCATTCCCGTAATGCCATGTTCAAGTGATGTAGTGTTCACAGCTCCCTCGGCAGCCCCCTTGCCTTCCCTAACAGGCAGTCTGAGTCGGTTGCGAGCCTCACCCCACACCTGTCAGTGCTGGAGATGACAAACGATGGGGTGGGAGGCGGATGTGCTCCTCCCCAGGCTATGATGGCTCCGGCTCAGAAATTCTGAGCCCTACAGGTGAGCCACCCCGAGGCCAAAGTCAGGGCATAAACTGCTCTCTCCAAGTGCAAGGATGAAATTAAGCACCTACCTCACACCATGCACAGTAACAAATCCCACATGCATTAGGGATCTGATATAAATATGTTATCAAAAAGATTACATCCATCTGTTCATCTATTGATTTATTCTGTCTAATCTTGGGATAGGAAAAGCCTTCCTAAATCTGGCACCAAACCCAGAAGTCAAAAAACAAGTTTGGCAAATTTAACCACCTAAAAATTTAAAAAATCAAAACTGTATTGTCAGAAGTACTGTAAAGAAACCAAAACAAATGACAGCCTGTGAGATTTGCAATGCATTCTAGTGGGGAAATTGTGAATATCCATAATATACTATAAATTCCTCTGAACCAATCAGAAACAACAAAAATGGGCAATGGGCAATATACTCCCCAACACACACACACACACACACACAGGGCTGGATCATTAAAAATACAGGAAAAGAAATGAAGATACTCAGCCTCATTGACAACTACAAAAATTTAAATGAAAACAACAGCTGGGCATTGTTTTATTCTTGGTTATCCAATAAAGAAGTATACCCTTCAGAACTGATGGAAGCAATGAGCAAGCACGCACCGACAGGAGAAAGCCACGGCACCAGCACCTTTGTGGAGGTGATTTGGTAATAGATAAAAGAACTTTACATGTGGAGCATTTGTCACATGCTAGGCACTGCTCTGAGTGCTTTATATATGTGACCTCTTTTAACCTCTCAACAGCATCACAAAGTAAGCAAGGTCATCCTCATCCACGCATTGCAGAAGAGGTACTGAGAGGTTGTCAACCTGCCTGAGGCCACACTGCTTGAGAAATCAGAGCCGGCATCTGAACCAGCATCTGAACCAGGTTCCCAAGGCACCGGCTTGGAATGGGGCCAAAAATAAAATGTAGCTAGCCAATGACTAAAAAGCAAGTTGCACAAATATCTAGCATATCCGCATTTGGGGCAAAATATTTGTGACTACGTGTATAATATATTATGAATATGTGTGTGTGTGCATTATTATAATTAGAGCAAAACTAATTCTGTGGCAATGACTAAAGGGGCAGCAGAAGTAGGTTTACTTCTCTATTTTTTTCCAAATGGGATTAAAAAATAAAACTGACTGCTCAGTCCTTCTGTCTCTATTTTATTTTTTATTGCCACTGCCCACTTGACTCGAAGGAAATAAAAATGGCCTCATCTGATAACAAAAATACATCCTTGAAAAATAACATCCAGTCCATGCCAGAACCAAAAAACCCAGGTTAGAAATGTAGCTATAGTGAATAAATTATTTTAAATAAAGGTTTTGAAAATTATTTAAAAATCTGTACAGGAGCTAGCATGGTAGGCTAAGCCTCCACCTGTAGCACTAGCATCCCATATGGGCTCTGGTTCATGTCCTGACTGCTCCTCTTCTGATCAAGTTCTCTGCTTATGGCCTGGGAAAGCAGTAGAAGATGGCTCAAGTCCTTGGGTCCTTGCAACCATGTAGGAAACCCAGAAGAAGCTCCTGGATCCAGGCTTTGGATGGGCCCAGCTCCTGCCATCACAGCCATTTGAGGAGTGAACCAGTGAATGGAAGATCTTTCTTTCTGTCTCTGTCTCTCTGTGTATGTAATTGTACCTCTCAAATAAATACACAAAGATCCCTTTTAAAAAGTAGTACAAGTTGAGCATCCCTAATGTGAAAATCCAAAATTCAAAGTGCACCAAAATCTAAAACTTGGAGCACCCAAGTACATGATTCCATGTACAAAGATTTTGTTTGATGCACAAATTTTTTAAATAAAAAATAAAGTTACCTTCAGTCTATTGTAAAAAGTAATATGAAACACAAGTGAATTTTATGTTCAGACTTGGGACCCATCCCCAATATATATATCATGTTTATGCAAATATTCTAAAATCCCAAAAAAAGTATAAAATGTAAAACCTTATCAGTTCCAAGCTCTTCATACAGGAATATGCAACATGTGTGCTGTTGCTATAGAGATGTGGAGTTGCAGCTGATAGAGCAGACTGGTCATCTTGTCCATTTCAGAAGTTGGTGCCTCCTTGTGCCAGCCATACTGCATTGGCATCTCTTAATTTTCTCGCCAGTAGCCTGTTTGCATGACTTCCTACCCCATTCCCACATCTCAGGGGCAGGAGTCACACGCAGCTGGCTGTCCTGACCAGGTGACATTAAGGGTGCAGAGTCACAAGATCCACACCACTGGACATGACAGGCACTTAGGGCTCTGTGGACAGCCCAGTGCAGGATACCAGATGTGCCCAGCAGCTTGGCATGACCCAGCTGCAGCTACCAATCTGTGCATGGCCTCATGAGCCTCTTGTGAAGTACTTTGGGTGGGCCTGGACCGAAAGTTCTCATCCAGGGGTGATTTTTTTCCCTCTTGGCAATGTCTGGAGATGCTTTTGGTTGCTGCGGCTGGGAAGGGGTGCTGCTGGCATCTTGTGAACAGAGACCGGGGATTTTACTAAACGTCCTACAGCACAGAGAATAGCTCCACAGCAAATTATCCAGCCCCAGCTCTCAACAGTGCTGAAATGTCAAAACCTACCCAGATTAGGCTCCTCCAGGGGGCCTTCGGCAGGAAGGGTGGGGGTTCCCAGTCCCTCTGCTGGGGTGCTCGGATTCCAGAGGAGATTTCTTCAGGCCACGTGGTGAAAGAACCAGCCCCGTTCTCCCTGGGGGACCATGCTTCCAAGGAGCTGGAAGGGATTAAGTTATACTGATGACTGCTCCACAGATGACCAAGTGCTTCCTCCTGTGCCTGGAGTCTGTACAGACTGGGGTCCTCAGCACTCTTCTATTGTGGGTGGAGCAGGGTCAGGGAAAAGGAGGCGGAGAGCTGCGCCTGCTTCTCATTCTGCACGAAACGAGTTCCTTGTCCCTGAACTCTCTGTCCTTTGATCTTAACTGACAGTTCAAACTGCATTTATTCTGAGCTCTACTGATTGAAATCTTTCTCCTCCAGATGCCAAGGCAAACATCTTTCTCTCGATGCCATAGTGAACCAAGCTCAGAAAACGTTCCTGGATGCTGTAAGATCAGATGGGTTAACTGTGGCTTTCATACAGCTGATAAATATATGTAGGAAGGAAGCTGTGATGCAGGTGGTGAAATGGGTACCACACGTCAGGTATTTATTACACATTCTTTCAGTTGTGTCTCATGACAATTTCTTGATATAAGTATTACAATTAGCCTTATTTTTCAAAGGAGGCATTCCATCTCAGAAAGGTTAATTAACTTGGCCAAGTTTGTGTAACTAGTAGGTTAGGAGAATTGGGACTCCACACCAGGTTTGTCTCAATCCAAGCCAGACCTTTTGGGAACTGGTTGAGCTCCTGGAAAAGGGACAGGGGACTCTGTGGGCTATGATGGATTTGACAAAGGCAAATATGAACTGAACAATGGTAGACTAGTGGATGAATCATGTATGTGGGGACAGGTTAGCCATAGATTAGTGGGGGCACTGCCCCCATACCCATGAACAGGCCAATTGCAGGTTGAATTGAAGGAGTGACAGGACAGTGGCCACTAGAGTATCTCATTTCTGGGGATTAGGGGCAGAAGAATGGAGAAAACTGGTATTGATAAAGAGAAGGCAGTGGTCATGGGTGGGTGCTTAGAAAGTCTTGTGGACCTGACTAGAATGAAAATGATGCTGGGGGCCAAGAAATGCTATTCCCTTTATCATATGTGTGCTCTCTGACTGGTCATGGATTGTTCCATGTTAAACAGCATGTGCCCCACCCCCATCCCCAGTAGACATCTCCCTTCTGTCAGTGAGACAGCCAACCATCTGTGGGTAGATTTCCTGCACTAACTTCCTGGCAGGTGCTCTGCTCAGAGTATGATCTGGGTTTCTGTCTCACTGGCACTCAGTTCAGTGTTTTGTGGTATGGCTGGAGGAGGAGACCTTGTATGCCATAGTGCACCTGGCCAGGAGGCATGTAGTCAACAAAGAGAAAGGGAGGAGCTTGAGACCTGGGCCCACACCTCCAGGAGAGCCTCTGTATCTGCATTGGGCCAGGAGGAGTGTGTTCAGGACATTTGCTGAGGGATTATATGAAGAAGGAACCATGTTACTTTTGGACCTTTGGGGTGAGCCTTTAGCTTTCTTCCGAAGAAAGTTTGGAAATGAGGAAGAGATTGCTTTTGGCTAAGTAAGATAGGGAATAAGAAGGGGCAAAGTTTGACTTCATTGTGTCAACTTAATAAATTATTGCTTTAGAATACTAAAACATTTATAACTGAACTTTATTGAGTGATTCAATACCACGAGCCAGCCATGGACGAACCCTCCCATGAGGCCATCTTGCCTAGGCTCCAGGCTCCAGGTATTCAAACACTGATGTAGGGGTCACTGTGAGGAATTTTATAGATGTCATTAAAGTCCACAACCAGTGACTGTGCACAAGGGAGGCTATTCTAGACCGTCTGAGTGAGCCTGGTTCAATCTGCTGCAAAGCCTTCAGGGCAGAGCCAAGGCATCCCTGGAGAGGAGATTCCGTCTGTGGACAGCAGATCCTTCGTGTGCCGGAGAGCTCCACCCTGCCTTTCCTCACAGGTTCCCTACAGACTTCAGACTTGCCTATTCAGCCCCAAAACTGCATAAGCCACGCCTTTGTGATAGATCTCAAATGTCTATTCTACTAATTCTGTTTCTTGGATTGAACCTGGGCTGATCAACTTACCTAATCCTCTTTGAACACTTAATCCTCTTAAGAACTCTGTTCCAGGTACTGAAATTCTTCCCTTTAAACTGCAGCACACAGAGGGCAGGTAATGCCAGTCAGCAATGAAGCCAGTATTCAAACCTCAAGCCTCTGGGCTCCAGGGCCCAAGTTCTCATGCTGATAAGCACTAGTCATCTGAGGACAAGTTGGGTAGCCATGACTGGCTGCCTAGGATCATGGGAGGAAGATGATAGCAGCCACCCAAGGCAAGTCACTCTGGAAGTTGCAACAGTGTTCCCAACCACAATCTATCTTTCCCCTTGAATTCCTCCAAATTCATCTACAGAGAATGTTCCTGGTACTTTGCACTTGTTGATAGTTTGCTTTGGAGTTATCATCTAGTGGTTCATTCTGTTTAAGTGTTTTCTCAAAGGTTATTAGAATTCACTGAAATGTTCCCTGTCATTCCTCCAAACGGAGTCATGCATTTAAAATGACATTGGGGCTACTCTTCTTTTTTTAGATTTATTTATTTATTTATTTGAAAGGTAGAGTTACAGGAAGGCAGAGGCAGAGAGAGAGAGAGAGAGGAGAGAGAGAGAGAGAGAGAGAGAGAGAGAGAGAGAGAGAGAAAGGAGGTCTTCCATCCGCTAGTTCACTCCCCAAATGGCCGCAACAGCCAGAGCTGTACCAATATGAAGCCAGGAGACAGGAGCTACTTCTGGGTCTCCCCCATGGGTGCAAGGGCCCAAGAACTTGGGCCATCTTCTACTGTTTTTTGAGGCCATAGTAGAAAGCTGGATCAGAAGTGGAGCAGCCAGGGCTTGAACCAGCACCCATATGGGATGCTGGCACTGCAGGCTGGGGCTTTACCCCCAGGGTTACTCTTCTTAGGAGAGTGGTACCAGCCTGCTGGGAAGAGGAAAGGTGTGTGATAGCTCAAAGGAATTCAGCAGTATCAAATGGCTTTGTGGCACCCCCTGGGCATCACATACCACACCTGGGAGAAAACTGCTCCTAGAGCAAGAACTTGCAGGAATACCTTCTGTCCAATGTTTGAGGTGCTCATTTCACACATCTGGAGGAAACTTTTGCTAAGACATGTGATTTAATTCCTTGTCACGGCTCAGATCCTGAATGCTCACAGTCCCCACTCCCTCCCACTGTTCTGCCCACAACCCTGTATCTTCAGCCTTTCCACACTAGAAGGCTCTGGTGAGGAGGCCTGAACACAGGCAGTGGAGGGTGGAATGTGCCAGCATCTAGTAACAACTTTCAGAAAATTCAAGATGGAACATGAGCAAAAATAGAGATGTGTGTGGGGTGTGTGTGTATGTGTGTGTGTGTGTTGTGTTATGTGTCACAGGACAGCAGGCAGACGGAGAGCAGATAGTATAGTAAAGGAAAAGGGAGTGAATGTTGGTTCCAGTCTGAGCAAGTTGAAAACTCATTTGACAAAACTGGAGACTTGCTCTGCTCAGTCCAGAGGAAGCAGAAGAGAGACAGAAGCCAGTGTCCATGACTTGACAATTTAATTGCAGGATCTTGTCTTTTCATGCTCTCTCCATCTCTGTCTCTTTCTGTCCCTGTCTCCATTTCTCTCTATCTCTGCCTCTCTCTTTCTTACTCTCCCATACATGCATGGGTGTGCATTCATGTTCTGAAGTATAAATCCACTGGGTGGCTCATAGAATCACCAGCAAAAAAGCACTAGGCCTTTCAAAGGACAGGAACAGAAAGCATAACAGGCAAAAATCATGACCCAAGGCTGGCGACACAGCTCACTAGGCTAATCCTCCGCCTGTGGCGCCAGTACTCCGGGTTCTAGTCCCGGTTGGGGTGCCGGTTCTGTCCCGGTTGCTCCTCTTCCAGTCCAGCTCTCTGCTGTGGTCCGGGAAGGCAGTGGAGGATGGCCCAAGTGCTTGGGCCCTGCACCCACGTAGGAGACCAGGAGGAGGCGCCTGGCTCCTGGCTTCGGATCGGCGCAGGGCATCAGCTGTAGCAGCCATTTGGGGGGGTGAACCAATGGAAGGAAGACCTTTCTCTCTGTCTCTCTCTCTCACTGTCTAACTCTGCCTGTCGCAAAAAAAAAATCATGACCCAGAACCAAGCAACAAGGACACCGTTGCTGGTACCCTGCCTGCACTGTCTTGGACGTCACCCTCTGGCACAGCTGCCACACAGCTGCTAGTGCCTGGCTGCTGCTGACACCAGGACTGGGAAGCTTTACAAAGACCTGCCATACCTCTGCTGGGAGTCTTACAGGTGACACCAGTCCCCCAAGAATGCAGCTGAGCAGGGGAGACCAGCTAGATACAGCTTTGGGATTTTGATCTTCTGTTGGAAATCAGAGTTACGATCAAACCCTTGTGCTAACTAGACTCAGAATATAGACCAGAAATTTAACATTTATTCTGCCCTGGCACACCAGCAAACTTCCTTAAATTCCCACACAGACTGTGGGGAAATCTCTGATGTCTAAACAATGGATGGATTACTGGAAAATCTTGCTTCTCACTCGGGTTCCACAGGGACAGTATCCTGAAAAGTGAACAGCCAAATCGAAAGCGCCTAGGAAGGGGGAGGAAGAAAGTCAAAGACTCAAGATCATGTGGCAAATGGAGATACTAGAATCTTCCGGCTGCAGACCCCAGTGCTTTGTCGGCTCTAGGCCATATAGTATTCTTGTTTAGGCTGAGACCTAGACCCACAGGTAGGAGCTTCCGTTGTCCTCAAAGATGTAGAGCAGCAATGGAGGACGGGCTATACCAAGGTCAGGAGGCCCACCCCTCTCTGTGAGCAGCTGGTTGGACATTGCTGGCCTGTTAGAAACCACGCTGGGAGAGGAAACTGCCAGAGTCCTCGGAAGACAGTGCCTCCAGGCATCACCCCATCCTGGAACAGTGCATAGCAAGACCTGGAAAAACAGGTGGAAGAACTCTGTGTGTTCTGTCAACTGAAGGAAGGCAAACAGGCCAGGAATGGGTTCAGTCTGGTAGCATTATGGGCTGTGCATCCATTGAAATGAGTGGGCTTTCTGGTTTTGCCTCTTTGTACCATAGAACAAGTTTCAGACTGTGGAGGTAGCAGACATGGTGTGAAACACACAGTCTGCCCCAAGGCTGGAGAGACCTGGGTGGGATGCGACAGGGAAGAGGAAGTCTCAGCAGGGAGTGGACTTTTTGGGATGTATGCGTGTGTGTGGTGCGTATGTATATTTGTGTGTGCATGTGTGTTTGTGTATGTTTTGTGTGATATATATGTGTTGTGTGTGTATGATTGAGTAACCATTTGTGTGAGCACAGGTGTGCACTCATATTTGTGTGTGTTGGTGTGTATGTGTGTGTACCTGTATGTTTGTGTGTGATGCGTGTGTGGGAGGGGACCAGATAGAGCAGAGGCCGACCATGCTGCATGCTCCACCTTCACAATCTCCAAGAGAGAAGGGCCATTTCTCATGCTGACTCCCAGGGGCTTCAGAATGTTGATGGAGACACATTTGCACAGAACAAAACAAGACTCTTAGAAGTTCTTTCCGACTCTGACTCGAGAAAATTACCTGCCCTTTCATCTGCCTGACACTCAGAGCCTCTCTATGGCCCTGTCTTTTCATCTCCTGTGTTTCAGTTCCTGTCCTCTTTGTCTCCGTCTGTCCACCGGGATTGTCATTGTCTTTACAGGGCCTGCCAGCCCCTCCCTCTGCCTTGGCTGTGTGCTCTCTCAATCTATCTCATTCTCTCTTCTCCTGGCCCGTGCTGAGCAAAGTGGCTATGAGGGGGCCACCGCTCGCCAGAGCCAGATCCCAGAGAAAAGCAGTATTTGCACTGTTGAGTGGTTTGGTGCCCTGTCTGCTTTCCCTCCTGCGTGGACTGAACCTCTCTTACAGCTAGGGGACATCTGGGATGCAGTGGGATCTGCAGCTCTGGACACCAGCCTCAGCACTGGAGCCTCCAGCCCCTCTCCTGATTTGGAGTGATCCTGTTGTTCTGTCTTACAAATTGGGTTCTCTCCCTGCATGTGGGCTTTGGTGACAGCCACCAGATGGCGGGGACTGGTTTTTACAGTAACTCGTTAACCTCTTGCCAGCCTACAATTAAGAAAGCATTTAATTGCTTTTTCTCAAGCCATCCTATGAATGATTTGGGCAGCTTATATTCATTATGTGAACCAATTTGCAGCTAGAGCTGGAGAGAGTGGGAACAGTGAGATGTGGCAGGCCCAGGCGCAGTGAGCACTCTGGGGGCCCTGGGTTGCCTTTTGGGATATTTTAGGAGGTAGGTACAAGCCTCAGAACCTTTATCACCCCAGTGGTTTCCTTCTAGGTTGATAGAAGCTTGTGGATTAGCTGGGATTAGCTGAGCATGTACTTCAGAGATGGTCTAGGGCTCTGTCATCCATCATTTGAGACTGTGGCCAGACAGGTCAAAGGAAGGCCCAAGAGCACGCAGTTGATTGGTGATGGAGCCTGGGCTGTAGCCACTACCTGCTGCTCTGGCTCCCCCTTGCTTCACCAGCGCTCCATAGCAGCTGTGCTTCCAGAATGCTCCAAAACAGTGCTCAGATGCCTGCACTGACTGTTGGTACAAAATGCCCAAGAGTGGTTTATTCAGCAAGCACTTTAGGGCCTCCCTACAGTGATTAGCCGGCTCTAGAGATAAGAACTCCCTCCTGCCAACCAGCAAGCACTCTCTGCCGGGCTTTGGGATGCCAGTCTCCACCACCTCCATGCACACAAAACCCACAGAAGAGCTCTGCCCGGCCCTGCTGGGTGCCACCCCTATACCGGCAGACCAGTGCAACTTGACTGTCATGCTCAGCTTTCCTCCTAGGCCTCAGCAGACACACATCTGTGTCCCAGTGTTGGTTGAAAGTAGGCCTCCCAGCCCTGTCCCCAGCCAATGCCTCCACAGGACGCACCCCAATGCTCAGTCACTGCCGTGCTGTTGTTCCCCGGCGTGGTTCACCAATCAAGAGGGACCACTTTAAGCTGGCAGCCAGCTGACTGCCTGAGCTGTAGACAGCAGCGTTGCCAAGTCATGCCCTTCCAGGGGCATGCCGCATCCGATGCATAACCCACGTGGTGGTCCAATGCAGCACAGCTCGGATGCATGGACCATTTCAGCTCCAGAGCTGCCCATGGGGTTGACCAGGTGTTATCACTTTATTGGCCCTTGTAAAAAGCCACCCTGCTTAGAGACTCCTGCCCTGCAACCATGTCTTCCTTCCCTGCCTTCAGATTGCCTATAACCGTAACTGAGAAATCCTGGATTAGTCTTGTCCTTTTGGCTCCTGCCACTACAAGTGACACTGACCAGGTCATTTTAGGGCACCAATGACCATCTTACCTCCCCCTCATTCAGCTGCTCCTCCAGTCACAGAGGTATCATCACCCTAAACCACATCCTCTCCAAAATCATTAGTCCACATGCTCCCTGCCTTCCCAGTCTTGCCGTGTATCAACTGGAGTTCCCCCAGCGCACCTTCCTTTAACCCCATAAAGGCCTCCAGTGTAAAGCCCCTTCCCAAATTTCCTTCAGTTGACCCTATCCTGCTCATCCCTCTTTATCCACACTGGATGCCTTGGCCCAGCACTGCAATCACTCTCTGAGTTGCCCAGGTGCAGGTTCCTTAACAAACTCCAACTCTGGACAAAGCCAACGAATTCTAAGTCTGCTTTTGTGCAGCTGAGACCTACTAGTGAAAGTCTCAACTGGTTTCTGGCCCAGTGATCATCACAGCATCACAAAAACTCACAAATCACCAATGCATGGGGTTCTCAACACTTCTTGGCATTCTTATGATGTATGATGTATTTCAGTTAGCTCACTGCCCCATCTCCAAAATGGTCATTACATTCCTTCTCTACTCATTCAACATGTCCAGCCCTGCCTCCTCAGCAAATGAACATACCTCCTTCATTAAATAAATAGATAAAAGTCTCTATTGGCTCCCTCACCCAGCTTTGCAAGTGTCCATCTGCTTCCATCATTTCCTTCTTCCATCTTTCTGGAGTGGAGAAAAGGCCTCCTTTTCCTGATAGTGGCTACACTTCCCACACATGCTGTTTCACGTTAGGAACACCATTCCCTTACCCATGCCCTTTCCTGTATAGCTAATCTCATCTGTCTTTCAGATCCTTCCAATCAGTAGCCACACTTGCTCTTCTTTCCCTTGGATTAGAATGTAGGCTCCCAGATAGCAGAATTTTGTCTGTTTTGTTCCTGCTGTTTTTGTCATAACTAGAAATATACTTGGCACAGGTTCATGCTCAGCCAGTGTTTCTAGACTGTCTAACGCACTGCTTGGCTTTTCCCTCCAACCCACCTCCATCTATGTGACACAGACTGTCATTGCGCTTTGTTTAATCCAAGGGATTTTTAGCCTTCTTCTTTTGTGACATCTCAGCAGCATTCCATGTCATCCAGCCTGGCCTTCTTCACGCACTGTTCCTTTTTTTTTGGTTTTGACAAAGTTGTTGAGTTTTGTTTTATCTTCTCTACATTCTGACCAGTCCTTACCAGCTTTCTTGGGGAGTTCTGCTTTTCCAACCTACTTTGTTTTAACCTAGAAATCTTTTATTTAATGTATACAAACTTCATGCATTTAATATATGCAAATTTAGGAATATAGTGTTTCATCCCATCCTTCCCTCCCTCCTACCCACACTTTCACCCTTCTACTCTCTCCCTTTCCTATTCCCATTCTTATTGTTTACTAAGATCTATTTTCAATTAACTTTATACAAATAAGATTAACCCTACACTAAGTAAAGAGTTCAACAAATAGTATAGAAAAAAAAAGCTATTCCTCAATAGTCAAGCAAAGGGCTATTCAAAGTCATCAAATCACAAACTGTTGATTTCACTTCTTTAAATTACCTTTAGGTATTCTATTAGTTACCACAGATCAGGGAGAACATATGGCACTTGTCTTTTTGGGAATGGCTGATTTCACTAAATATAATGTTTTCCAGTTGCATCCATTTTATTGCAAATGACAGGATTTCAGTTTTTTAACCACTCTGTAGTATTCCATTGTGTACATCTGCCATAATTTCTTTACCCAGTCTTCACTTGATGGACATCTGAGATGATTCCATATCTTAGCTATCATGAATCAAACTGCAATAAACATGGTGGTAGAAATCACTCTTTAATATGCTGATTTCATTTCCTTTGAGGATATTCCCAGGAGTGGGATGGCTGGGTCATATAGTAGGTCTATGTTCAGATTTATGAGATATCTCCATAATGTCTCCCACAGTGGCTGTACCAGTTTACATTTCCATCAATAATAGATTAGGGTACCTTTTTCCCCACATCTTTGCCAGCATTTATTGTTTGTTGATTTCTATATTAAAGGCATTCTAACCTCATTATGGTTTTGATTTGCATTTCCCTGATGGCTAGTGATTCTGAGCATTTTTTGTGTGTGCATTTGTTGGTCATTTTGATTTCCTGTTTTGAAAAATGTACATTCAAGTCCTTTGCCCATTTCTTAACTGGATTGTTTGTTTTATTGTGGTTGAGTTTCTTGAGCTCTTTATATATTCTACATATTAATCATTTCCAAGTTGCATAGTTTGCAAATGTTCTCTTCCGTTCTGTCAGTTGCCTCTTCACTTTTCTGAGTGTTTCTTTTGCAATGTAGAATCTTCTCAGTTTAGGTCTTTGATGCATTTTGAGTGGATTTTTGTATAAGGTGTAATGTACAGGGCTTGCTTTATACTTCTTAATGCAAAGACCCAATCTTCTCAGCACCATTTGTTGAAGAGACTCTCCTTGATCCAGGGATTAATTTTAGCTCCTCTGTCAAAGATAAGTTTGCTGTAGATGTGTTGATTGATTTCTGGAGTTTCTATTCGGTTTCATTGGTCTACCTATCTATTTTTGTGTCAGTACCAGCCTGTTTTGATTATAAATGCTGTGTAGTATGTATTGAAATCTGGTATTGTGATGCTTCTGGCTTTGTTGTTGTTGTTGTATAAGATTACTTTAACTATTTATGGATTTCTATATGAAAGATGTGAGAAAAATGTCCTTGGTATTTTGATTGAGATCACATTGAATATGTAAATTGCTTCAGTAGTATGGACATTTTGATGATATTGATTCTTCCAATCCATAAACATGGAAGATTTTTCCATTTTTGTATCTTCTTCTATATCTTTCTTTAATGTTTTATAATTTTCATTATAGAGATCTTTGACATCCTTGGTTAAATTTAATCCAAGGTATTAAATTTTTTATGTAGCTATTGTGAATAGGATTGATATTAGAAGTTCTTTCTCCACTGTGGCATTGTCTGTGTATACAAAGGCTGTTGATTTTTGTGTATTGACTTTGTATCCTGCTACTTTACTTTCAATAGTCTCTTAGGGGAGTCCTTTGGGTCCCCAATATGTAGACCCAGTCATCTGCAAATGGGAATAATCTGACTTCCTCCTTCCCATATTACTATCCTTTTGATTTCTTTTTCTTGCCTAATCGCTCTGGCTAAAGCTTCTAGGACTATATTGAGTAGTAATGGTGAGAGTTGGCATCCTTGTCTGGTTCCAGATCTTTGTGGAAATGCTTCCAACTTTTCCCTATTCAATAAGATGCTGGCCATGGGTTTGTCATAAATTGCCTTGACTGTGTTGAGAAATGTTCCTCCTATAACCAATTTGTTTAAAGTTTCAATCATGCAAGGGTGTTGTATTTTATCAAGTGTTTTCTCTGCATCTATTGAGATAATCATATGGCTTTTGTTTTTCAGTTTGTTAATATGATGTATTACATTTATTGCTTTGCATATGTTGAACCATCCCTGCATATCAGGGATAAATCTCACTTGGTCTGGGTGAATGATCTGATGTGTTGTTGGATTCTGTTGAATATTTTTGTAACTATGTTCATCAGGAAAATTTGTCTATAGTTCTCATTCTCTGTTATATCTTTTTCTGGTTTAGGAATTAAGGTGATGCAGATTTCATAGAAGGAATTTGGGAGGAGTCCCTCTCTTTCAATTGTTTTGAATAGCTTGAGAAGAATTAGAGTTACTTCCTCTTTAAATGTCCGGTAGAATTCAGCAGTGAGGTCATCAGGTCCTGGGCTTTTCTTTGTTAGTAAAGTCTTTATTACTGATTCCATCTCTCTCTTGGTTATTGATCGGTTTAGTTTTCCTATGTCATCATGGCTCAATTTTGGTAAGTTGTGTGTGTCCAGGAATTTATTCATTTCTTCTAGGTTTCCTAATGTGTTGGCATACAGCTCTTTGTAGTAATTCCTGATGATTCTTTTTATTTCTGTGGGATCTATTGTTATGCTTACTTTTTGTATGTGATTTTATTAATTTAGGTCTTCTTCTTTTTTTTTTTTTTTTTTGTTAGCTGGGCCAATGGTGTATAAAAATCAACTCTTCCTTTTGCTGATTTTTTTAAAGATTTATTTATTTATTTGAAAGAGTTACAAAGAGAGAGAAGGGAAAGAGAGAGCAAGAGAGGTCTTTCATCTGTTGCTCTACTCCCCAGATGGCCACAACAGCCGAAGCTGTGCCTATCCAAAGCCAGGAGCAAGGAGCTTCTTTTGGATCTCCAATGTGCGTGCAGGGGCCCAAGGACTTGGGCCATGTTCTAACGATTTCCCAGGCCATAGCAGAGAGCTAGATTGAAAGTGGAGCAGCTGAGTCTTTAACCGGCGCCCATATGGGATGCTGGCACTGCAAGCAGGAGCTTAATCCACAGCACCAGCCCCAATTTTGCTGACTTTTTTATTGAGTTAATTTCAATTTTATTTCTTCTCTAACTTTATTTGTTTCATCCTACTAATTTTGGATTTGATTTATTGTTGTTTTTCTAGCTCCTTGAGATGTGTTGATAACTCATTTATTTGGTGCCTTTCCAATTCCTTGATGTAGGCACCAGTTGCTATAACTTCCCTCTTAACACTGCTTTTGCTGTATCTCATAAGTTTTCATATGTTGTATTGTCATCTTCATTCACTTCCAGAAATTTTTTTATTTCTCTTTTGATTTCTTTTGTGACCCACTGTTAATTCAGGAGCATGTTGTTCAGTCTACAAATGTGTGCATGTGTTCTAGAGATTCTTGAGTTCTTGATTTCATGTCTTGTGATCATTGAAGATGCATGGTATGATTTCAAATTTTTTGAATTTGCTGAGACTTGTTTATGGCTTATAATACAGTCAATCCTATAGAAAGTTCCATGTACTGGTGAAAAGAATGTGTATTCTGCAGCAGTAGGATAAAAGGTTCTGTAGATATCCATGAGGTCCATTTGGTTTACAGTGTCAATTAATTCTGTGATTTCCTTGCTGATTTTTTGTCTGTTTTTTCTGTCTATTGCTGAAAATGAGGTATTGAAGTACCTCACTACTATTGTATTGGAGTGTATGTCTTTCTTCAGATCCATTAATATTTTTATAGACACATGCCTTGTAATTAGGTGCATATATGTTTATTATACTCACATCTTCCTGTTGAATTGATCCTTTAATTGTTACATAGTGCCCTTCTTTGTCTCTTTTAAAAGTTTTTGTGTTAAAGTCTATTTTGTCTAATATTAGGATGACTACACTATTTTTTGGTTTCTTTTAACATGGAATATCTTTTTCTATCCTTTCACTTTCAGTCTGCAGGTATCATTGTTGGTGAGATGTGTTTCCTATAGGCAGCAAATAGATAGGTCTTGTTTTTAATCCATTCGGCCACTCTGTATCTTTTTTTTTTTTTTAAGATTTTTATTTATTTTAATTTAGAGTTAGAGTTACAGACAGTGAGAGGGAGAGACAGAGAGAAAGGTCTTCCTTCCGTTGGTTCACTCCCCAAATGGCCACAATGGCTGGAGCTGCGCCAATCTGAAGCCAGGAGCCAGGAGCTTCCTTTGGGTCTCCCACGTGGGTGCAGGGGCCCAAAGACTTGGGCCATCTTTTACTGCTTGGGCCATCTTCTACTGCTTTTTCAGGCCATAGCAGAGAGCTGGATCGGAAGAGGGGCAGCTAGGAGTAGAACCATATGGGATACCAGTGCTGTCGGTGGAGGATTAACCTACTGCACCAATGCGCTGGCCCCCAGTCTGTATCTTTTATCCTGAGAGTTGAGGCCATTTGCTTTCAAGGTTGTTATTGATAAGCAAAGATTTGGTCCTGTAATTTCTCAATAAATATTCCTATTGTTTACTTTGCATTTCCTTTACATTTCTACTGAAAGATTTTCTGCCTTCACATTCTTTCATAGTGATGACCATGTTCCTGTGTTTCTGTGTGTAGCACATTCTTAAGCATCTTTTGTAAGTCTGGACAAGTGGTGACAAATTCTTTGAATTTCTGATATGGAAGGTATTTGTTTCACCTTCATTCATAAATTAGAGCTTTACAGGGTCAAGTTCTCTGGGCTGACATCTTTTTCCTGTTAAGATTGGGCTATATCTTGCCATTCTTATCTAGCCTATTGTGTTTCTAATGAGAAGTCAGCTGTGAGTCTAATTGAAGATCCTCTGAAAGTAATCTGGAATTTCTCTTGTATACATTTTAGAATCTTTCCTTTGTGTTTTACTGTGGAAAGTTTGCTTACATTGTGTTGTGGAGAAGATCCTTTCTGGTCATGTCTATTAGGAGTTTTATGTGCTTCCTGTATGTGAATGTCCCTTTCTTTCTCCATACTGGGGAAGTTTTCTGTAATTATTCACTTTATAGTGAAAAGTCCTCATAATCTGTTGTCTCCACAGCTTTAAGAACCTCTAAGACCCATATCCTGGGGTGTTTAATGTCTCCCATAGATCTCTAACATTATTTTTAATTTTTCTAATTTCCTATTTTTTTGTCTGATCATAAAATTTCTAGAGATTTGTCTTCTAACTCAGATATCCTTTCTTCTGCCTCACTGAGTCTGTTGTTAAGGCTTTCCACTGCATTTTTTATTTGATCTATTTACTTCTTCATTTCTACTATTTTGTATTGATTTCTCTTTAAAATCTCAATTTCATGGGAGAAATTTTCATATATGTCATGTATATATTTCTTTAATTCATGGATTTGCTTCTGATTACTTTTGAGTAATTCTATGATTAACTTTTTGATTTCCATTTCCAGCATTATATCAATAATTTCATCTTTGCATTCTAGGATTGAAGTGTTGTGTTCCTTTGAAAGGGAGTCATGCTGTTTTCCTTATTCTTGTTTCTTGAATTTCTGCATTTATTTTTAGGTATTTGTGGAGATACTCATTTTTTCCCTCTGATGGCTTTTATCTTTGGACTATTGCTCTGTGGCTTACTGGAGTGTCTGCTGTTTCAGTGAATACCCAGGGGTGTGTGCTACGTGTGCTCTGTACAGTGCTCCAGGGTAAGGGGAGTATCTAAGGTGACATCCAAGTTAGGCTTGTAAATCTCCTTTTTTGTCAGAGGTGTGGGTTTGTTCAGCTCTGTTGGCATAATCTCACCCTCAACTCCTCTCCTCTAAGGCAACCAGTGTCCAGGCACTAGCTCCAGTGGGTGCGATATTCATCCATGCTGCCACAAGGACCCCACATAGGATCCATGCAGTTTTAAGTGTGAGCAAGAATCCTACAATAATGACCCACCCCAGGCAATTAGGGAGTCCCAACTGTGTAGAGCCACCCACAGCAACTGCCCAGAGACCTAGCCACATCCTGTGCCCTCTCATGCAGTCCCAGTGTTTCTACAATCCCAGCACACAAGGCTCCCACAATCATGAAGCACTGAGGATCCACTTTGCCCTGTCAGTCCTTCCCATCCACAGGGAAGCAGAGACACTCCCAGAGCCAGCTGCCTGTAGGCACTGCACCCAGGCAGCTTAAGCCCCAGAGCTCCTGACATGCTGGGAGGCTGGGGGCACCTCACAGTCTGATGTGGGTGCCCTGCTCTGTCAATACTCTTATCCAGATGCAGGTGTCTCCTCTCGGCTGTCTAATCTATTTTTAATTGTTGAAGCCCTCAGGGCTTGGTTCTAGACCACTTTCCTTCTATTTTCAAGTCTGATTCACTTTTCAATAGGTTCCTGTCTTGCTTCCATCTGACTTCTTTTCTAGACCCCATACCATAAATCCTATTTGCCCACCAGTATCTCTGCTAGAGCATCTCAGTTATCCATCTCTAAATAAGCACATCCAAAACAGGATTCATGTTCCCTATCCCTGCCCCAAATCAGCCTGTGCTAAGCTTGGGATCATCTTTGACACAATATTCTCCTTCACCCTCTATAAGCAATCAATCATCAATTCTACCTCAAAAATATATTCCAAATTTGTACCTTTTTTAAAAAAATTTCCACTGGTATGTAGTCCAAGCCACCTTTATCTCTAACATGATAGCCAGCCTGGCTTCCAGCCTACAGGCATCCACTTTTGCTTTTGTCAGTCTATTTAGGATTTAACAGTGTGTACTCCAGTGACCATTTGAAAATGCAAGTCAGATCATGTTGTCACACTTCTCCCTTAACCCAAAGAAACTTGGATTAGAAGAGTTTCAGACAAAGTAGAATGTTAAGCAAGAGATATTACTTGAAAGAAAAACATTACATAGAGATAAAAGGATCACTTCACCAAGACAGTTATTCTATATGTACATGCACCTAACAACAGAACTTCAAAATACATTTTAAAAAATAGAGAAGAATAGAGACATATTCAAACCCACAATTATTTTGAAAAACTTAAATTTCTCTGTTAATGATTACTCTAACAGGGATACAGAAAATCAGTAAGGATATATTGAACACCATCAACTTAACCTAATTAACATTTACAGAAAATTCTGCCCAATAGAATACACATTCTTTACAAGTGCACGTAGACTAGTTCCAAGATGAAACATTTAAAAGAACTGAATTCATACAAAATATATTCTATGATCACCATATTTATTTAAAAATTTCTCAGAACAACAATCTACCATTAGTAATAGTTTTTAAAAATATATTTTAGTGTCTTACCTGGGATGAAAAGTATACATTTTTTAACTCATCATGCTCTGCCTTCCAATAATATTACATTTTACACATCTTGTAAGAATTTATGTGAATATTTTTCTATTTCCCCAAACCATTCCCTCACGTTATTGCAGTTTTGCATTTTACTTCCAAATAGAAGTTCCACAATATGCTGTTTAAATTTGTTTATTTTTTGTATTTTTTAAACTTTTTATTGTGAATTGTATTTTTAAACTTTTTATTGTGAAACAAATTTAGACTTACAAAAAAGTTGTGAAAGGAGTATGGAAAGTTCATCTATATCCTTTACTCAGATTCCCCTAATGGTAATTTACATAATAATGATATGGTTATCAAAGCCAGGAAATTTAACATTGCTACAATATTGTTACCTAAACTACAGATCTGTTTAAACACCACCAATTTCCCATCTAATGTTCTTTTTTGTGTTTCAGAATCCACTGTTTTGCATTGTTGTGGTTCTTTAGTCTCCTTGAATCTGTGACAGTTTTTCATTCTCTCCCTGTTTTTCATGATCTTGCTGTTTTGCTGAATACTAGTCAATTATTTTTTAGAATGCCTCTCAACTTGCATTTCTCTGATTTTTTCTCATGACTAAATTGAGATTATACATTTTAGTAAGAATACCACTGATTTCATGCTGTTTATTTCTTAGTGCATTGTTATCAGCGGCTACATACTATTGAAATGTCACCAGTAATGTTAAGCTTAATCACTTGGTTAAGTTGATTTCTGCCAAGTTTCTGCATTGTAAATTTGCTATTTCCCCTCTTTGTAACTGATAACCACATGTGGAGAGAGACCTTAGCACTGTGCTAATATACTGTTTGACTTCAGACTGTCACCTACTGATTTCAATATGTATTAATAGATCTTGTGTCTAATAATTATTGCTGTGGCGTTTCTCTAATTGTGAATTTGTATTTCCCTCATTCCCTCTACATTTATTAATTGTAATTATAATTATTCTGTATATAATTCTTCTGTATGTCTATATCAATTCATAAATACTCTTTTTATTCTAAAGATTGCAATCCAATACTATCATTATTCATCTTATTACTCAGTGGTTCCAGTTTGGCCATTAGAAGTTATTTCTGATTGACTCCTGTCCTTTTTTTTTTTTTTTTTTTTTGAAGACTTTATTTATTTATTTCAGATACAGAGTTATACAGAGAGAGAGAGAGAGAGAGCGAGAGAAAGAAAGGAGACTTCCATGTGCTGGTTCACTCCCCAAATGGCCACAACAGCCAGAGCTGTGCAGATCCAAAGCCAGGAGATTCTTCTGGGTCTCCCACGTGGGTGCAGGGATCCGAGGACTTGGGCCATCTTCCACTGCTTTCCCAGGACGTAAACAGAGAGCTGAATCAGAAGAGGAGCAGCTGGGACTTGAACTGGAGCCCATATGGGATGCCGGCACTGCAGGGAGAAGCCTAGCCTACTACGCCATAGTGCCAGTCCCTCCTATCGTTTTTGATGTGATCTCATGTATTTTAAGTACCTCCTTACTTTCTGGCATCAGAAATTCCAGGCTTATCTCACAGTTTCCTTTTCACAGTCCTAGGATCTCTGTTCCAGGGAATCCTGGTTCCTTTGAAATGGAATGATATTTAGGAGAACTAGGTGCTGGCTGGGCTCATGGCTACTGGTGAGGCAGAGGAGGACCTCCTCCTCATCTACACTGCTCTGGTCAGTTTTCCAGTGTTTCAAAGTTCCACAATACTTGTTAGTCATTCAAATAATTCTTTGGTTCCCTTACTAGCATTCTGTTCTCCGTATAGATTTTCTTCATGTGCGTCTTCTTACCACAGAGTCTTGCCACTATGAATGGAGTGGCAGCATGAGAGACCACCTGCTAAGATTTGGTGATTCTTCTTTTCTTTGTTTAATGATAGTTACTGTGTAGTTTAAGCTTTCTCTCTCATCGCTTTTGCATTTTTCCCTTTTAATTGTTTGGGAAAGACCTTTGGAGAGATGCTTGGCTTATTACTTCCACCCAATACCATTTTTCTTTTGCCTGGAGAATTCTAACACCTTTTGAGCCCAGATCATTTGGCAATATACCTTTCATTCCAGTTTATCTAACACAGTCTTCACTTTCCCTGCATTTCTGAAATATATGTTTGCTGGTTCCAAGTTGTCTGCTGATTTTGTTTTCTTTCAATTATTTAAAAGTGTTGCTCCCAGGGCCTGGGCCATGGCTCACTTGGTTAATCCTCCACCTGCGGCAACGGCATCCCGTATGGGGGCAGGTTCTAGTCCAGGCTATTCCTCTTCCAGTCCAGCTCTCTGCTGTGGCCTGGGAGGACAGTGGAGGATGGCCCAAATGCTTGGGCCCCTGCACCCGCATGGGAGGCCAGGAGGAAGCACCTGGCTCCTGGCTTCAGATTAGCACAGTGCACCAGCAGTGGCAGCCATTTGGGGAGTGATCCAACAGAAGGAAGATCTTCTCTGTCTCTCTCTCACTATCTGTAACTCTACTGGTAAAATAAATAAAAAATAAAAATAAATAAATAAATAAATAAATATTTTAAAAAAATAAAATAAAACTGTTGCTCCCTTGTCTTCTGGCTTGCATAGTTTCTTTTTTTAAGATTTATTTATTTATTTGAAAGGCAGAGTTACAGAGAGGCAGAGGCAGGGAAAGAGAGAGAGAGAGAGAGAGGGAGAGAGAGAATCTTCCATCTGCTGGTTCACTCCCCAAATGGCCTCAATGGCCAGAGCTGTGCCCATTCAGAGTCAGGAGCCAGGAGCTTCTTCCAGGTCTCCCATGTGAGTGCAGGGGCCCAAGGACATGGGCCATCTTCTACTGCTTTCCCAGGCCATAGCAGAGAGCTGGATTGGAAGTGAAGCAGCCAGGACTAGAACCTGCGCCCATATGGGATGCCAGCACTACAGGTGGCGGCTTTACCCACTACACCACAGCACCGGCCCCAAAGCTTGCATGACTTCTGATGAAGATTCTGTTCTCACCTTGTCTTGTTCTTTTGTGTGTGTTGGGTCTTTTTTTCTCCTAGTTTCGTTTAAGATACTTCTCTTTATGAGCAGTCTGAAGTGGTTTGGTTCTGGTATGCCTTGTGATTTTATTTCTTATTCTTTTGCCTGGAATTCATTGAGATGCTTGGATTTATAAGATCATATGAGAGATCTTTAAAAAGTTCATAGAAAATATGGATAGTGAAAAACTATGCATATATCTCAAAAATTTTTCCAGCAGAATAAGCTTATCTTTTAAGGACATTTCTTCATGAACTTATTAAAGTTTCCTCACACTTTTAAATATAATTTGGAAAGTTTTAGGCCATTAGTCTCTGAAACATTTTTTTTGTCCTTCTTTCTTTTCCTCTTTTAGGAACTTGTCATTACATATACCTTAGACTCTTCTGCTCTGGTCACTGCTGCTCTATTCATGTTTTTTCAGGTCCTTTTGCTCTGTACTTGGTTATATATAGTTTTGTTATAGTGTATTCAGGTTTAATTTTTTTCTTCGATTGTGCCTGATATGCTCTAAAACTTGTGTGTTTCTGTATGTGCGTTTGGTGATGGATATGAATGCATTGAATGTATTTGTGGGTCTAGAAGAGCTAGAAGACCATTCTCCACCTTCCCTTCACATATCCCTTTCATTCCACGCCTCTCCATACACAACTTCTCCTCATCACAGATTGCTACTTATTTTTCTAGACGCAAACCCAGAACAAACTACCCGATCCACTACGGCCTGGGCATCCCCTTTAGTCACACTAACACGAGTGTCTGGTTGGAACTCGTAGGTCATATCTTCCGTGAAGACAGGTCAGCATCACACCCCTGACTCTCAAAGGGAGAATTCCCCAGCCAGGTCTCCATCACCCTTAGACCTACTCTGAGATAACCCAATTCCAGGAGAGAATATGCACTGAGCCCAAATAGGGTTTTTAGGTTCACAACCAGGTAATTTTCTGGTCAAAAGTACAAGCACTTTAATGAGCAGTCGCAGTGTGGATGCTGGGTATTCCAAACTCATCAGCATGCCCATCTGTGCATTTTTTATTTCTGATACTATGTTTGTCAATTTAGAAAATCAGTTTTACGTCTTTCACCTTTCTCTGCATTATTCGTGTGCCTTCCTGAACATATGGACGATAGCTATCATGCTGTTTTAATGTCTTCGTATGATAATTCAATAATCAATGTCATTTGGGGGTATATTTATATAGACTGACTTTTCCTATGGTTATGGGTCATATTTTCCTGTTTCACTGTGTATCTAGTAATTGTGTGCATTATATTATTGCTACATAATTTGCATAGCATAAAATTTCACATAACATAAAATTCACCACTTCAAATAAACAGTTCAGTGGTTTTTAGTCTGTATATTCACAAGTTTGCATGGCCATCACCACTCTCCAATTCTAGAGTATTTTCATCACACTAGAAAGAAACTGTACACCTATTAGCAGCACTCCCAGTTCCCTCTCCTCTCAGGTTCTGGAATCCACCAACCTACTTTCTGTACCTGTTGATTTGTCTGTTCTGAACATCTCCTATAAGTGGAATCATACAATATGTGATCTCTTGTGTCTGCCTTCTTGGCTTAGCACAGTGTTTAAAAGGTGTATCCATGTTACAGTTTACTTCATGACTTCATTCCTTACTATGGCTGAACCATACTCTATTGTAGAGTATGGCTATCCCACATTCTGCTTATTCCATGAATTACTTGATGTACACTTGATGTGTGTCTTTTTGGCTGTTAATAGTAATGCTACTATGAACAAAGTATTGTGTGAGCAGATGTCTTCAGTGTATGAACATATTCTGCCTAGCAGTAGAGTTGTTTGGGTCATATGATCACCCCACGTTTAACATTTGAAGGAAGTGCCAACTGTTTTGTAGAGTGGCTACACCATTTTTGATTATTGCGATTTCTCTATATCCTCACCAGAGTTTATCATTGTTCATCTTTTTGATGATGATCATTGCAATGGATATGAAATGATTTTGATTTGCATTCCTCTGAAGGCTAATGTTGTTGAGTATTCTTATATGTACTAACTGGGTGTTTTAATACTTTCTTTAGAGAAATGTCTATTCATATCTCAAGCCTATTTTTAAAATTAAATAAGAATTATTAATATTTTTGTATACTAGACCTTTATCAGATGTATGTTTTGCAAGAATTTCTCCCATTCTGTGTGTTGTCTTTCCATCTTCTTAATTTTGAAGATATCCAATCACCTGTTCTTTCTTCTGTTAATTTGTTTTAGGTGTCAAATCTGAGTGACTGTTAACTAATTCAGGATCACAAAATTCACAGCAATGAATTTTAAAATTGTAGCTCTTACATTTAAGTCTTTGATTTATCTTGAATTAATTTTTTTAGGATTTATTTATTTATTCAAAGTCACAGTGACACATACATGGAGAGGGGGTATCTTGCATCCACTGGTTTACTCCCCAGGTAGCTGTAATGGCCAGAGCTGAGCCAGGCAGAAGCCAGGCACAAGGAGCTTCATCCAAGTCTTCCATGTTGATGCAAGGACCTGAGCACTTGGGCAATCTTCTGTTGCTTTCCCAGGCATCAACAGTGAGCTGGATCAGAAATGGAGCGACTGGGACATGACCCAGTGTCCATATGGGATGCCAGCTTCACAGGTGGTGACTTAACCTGTTATGCCACAATGCCAGCTCCCCAAATTCATTTTTATATGAGGTTTTCCAGATGTCTCAGGATGCTATTTAGAAATAGCTACTCTTTTTAAAAAAAAAAAAAAAACGCTTTATTTGTTTTTTTATTTGAAAATCAGACCTACAGAGAGAGAACAAGAGAGACAGAGAGAGGGAGAGGTCTTCCATTTGCTGTTTTACTCGCCAGATGGCTACAATGACTGGGGCTGGGCCAGGTCAAAGCCAGGAGCCAGGAGCTTCATCCAGGTCTCCCATGTGGGATGCAGGGGCCCAAGTAATTGAACTATCCTCCACTGCTTTCCCCAGGCCATCAACAAGGGGCTGAATTGGAAGTGGAGCAGCCAAGACATGAACCAGTGCCTATATGGGATGCCAGCTTTGCAGGTAGTGGCTTTATCCACTATGCCACAACACTGGCCCCATAGGATGGCTATTCTTTCCTTGTTGGATTGTCTTGGTGTCCTTGTTGAAGACAAGTTGAACATAAATGTCTGTGTCTATGATGATGTATGTGTGCACATAAATTGGTATCTCAGTTCTACTCCATCTATGCGTATCTTGATCTGGTTACAGAAACTTTATAAGAAGTTTTGAAATCAGTAAGTGTAAGCTCTCTACTTTGTTTCTCTTGGTTAAGGTTGTTTTGGTGATACTTCCAAGGTGGCTGAATAGGGTGTAGCCACACTAACTTCAGCTGCTCTTGGGATGTGAAAAGAACCAAAGAAGGACCAGTGAAGAAGTGAAAAACACAATAAAGACTTGATGGGACAAGAGGAGAGAAGATAGAGACACAACCGTGGCAAGCCACGTGGAAGTACAAGGTGCCAGCTACAAGCCGCCATACTACCTTGTCAAGGCAGGAAGAAATAGCCACACACCATGCAGCTCACAGGTGTAACTGACAGGGAGTTCTAGTCACCCACTGACCTTTACTTCAGCCTGGGGAGCTGACTGGGGTCTGAGCAACTGCCATGCTGGGAGCAGGGAAACCACCTTGCTTCCTTCCCCTCCCTCACTCCCTCACTCCCTCAAAACACCCTACCCAGCAGCAAAAAGTCACGCAATGTACCTCTGTTCTGCTCCTAGCAGCATCAGAATCCCCTATCAGGAGACACTTCTCTCCTCAGGGAGAATTGAGGTGAGTCTGCAGCAATCTGTGCCACTGGAGATATTACCTGAGGAGAACCTTGTGGTCCACACTGACTTTGAGTCCAGCCTGGAGCACTTGCAGGGTTTGGGGTGCCCACCTAACTCCGTAAAAGGAGAGCACATGGCATGTTTCCCATCTTCACCCCCAAGGGCTCCCGCTACCTTGATAAGGTGAGTGCAGGCAACTGTGCCTCGAGCACGTGCACCACTAAGGTATATTATCTGAGAGATAAATCTGCACAGCCTACTGCCATCGAGTCTGGCCTGAAGGATTGGCATGGGGCAGGGCACTCAATTAAGCCTGTGAGGCACTCACTCCCCTCACTGCATCACGGACAACCATACTCAAACTGCCAAGGAGGAACATTGACAGGCAGCAAGCTCCAGGAATGCTCAGTGGGATGGAGCAGGCTCATGGGGCTGAGAGTGGATCCCCTGCTACCTATGACTGTGGGAGTCCTGCACACTGTGACTGGGAATTCTGTGACCTCATAATAGGGCATGGGGTGTAGCTGGGTCTCTGGGAATCACTGTGTCTCTCTTCAGAGGCTTAGAGTTCCTTGAGTGCTTACAGGGGGTTCTGTGCTCTCACTGAGGACCACACAGATCATTTATGTGGTTCATGGGTGGGATGGTTAGCCACTATGCCCTTACAAGGTGAGGCAGTGGTCATACCAGCTGACCTGATCATACTCTCCCCCCTCTGCTGACAATAGAGGCGATCTACTTGGACACTTGCAGCACTCCCAGGACTTGTCTGGAGATCCCAGCCCTGTGAGCACATGCCTCTGAATATTTTCACTGAAGGAGCAGTTACTCCAATAAGCCACAGAGGCATATTTGAAAGAGGAGGAGAAAACAAGTTGTTCCACAGTTGTCTAAAAATAAATGTAGAAATGCAAAAAACATGAACAAGAAAGACAATGACTCCCCCAAAGGAACACCACACTTCAGTATTAGAATATGAAGACAAAGAGATTGATGAAATGCCTGAAAAAGAATTCAGAAGAATGATCATAAGATTACTCAAAAGCAATGAGAAGTAAATTCATGAGTTAAAGAAATCCATACAAAATATGGATGAAAAATTTTGCTGAGAAACAGAAATATTGAAGAGAAATCAATGTGAAATATTAAAAATAAATAATTCCATATGGCAGATAAAAATACAGTGGAAAATCTTAGCAACAGAGTTGGTGAGGTAGAAGAAAAAATCTGAGCTAGAAGAAAAATTAGAAAAATGGAAAACAGTGTTGGAGAGTTATAGTATACTATCAAATGATCTAACATATAGGTCTTAAGAATACCTGAAGGTGTGGAAAGAGAGAATGTATTAGGTGGCTTATTCAATAAAATAATAGCAGAAAATACCCCTAATTTGAAGAAAGAAAGGGAAATCAAAGTATAAGAAGCACATGGAACTCTTAGTAGACATAACCAGAAAATATTTTCACCATGAGATATTACAGTCAAGCTTTCAACTATAAACATAAAGAAAAGATTTCTAAAATGTGCATGAGAAAAATATCAGATTACCTTATAAAGATCTCCAATTAGACTCACAACTGTTTTCTCATCAGAAACCTACAGACTGAGAGAATGGAGAGACATAGTCCAAGTCCTAAAATAAAAAAGATCAACCAAGAATACTGTACCCTGCAAAGCTCTCATTGATAAATGAAGGTGAAATAAAAACCTTCCAAAACCAATGGAAATTGAAAGAATTTGTCAGGCCGGCGCCGCGGCTCAATAGGCTAATCCACATTGCGGCGCCAGCACACCGGGTTCTAGTCCCGGTCGGGGCGCCGGATTCTGTCCTGGTTGCCCCTCTTCCAGGCCAGCTCTCTGTTGTGGCCCGGGAGTGCAGAGGAGGATGGCCCAAGTGCTTGGGCCCTGCACCCCATGGGAGACCAGGAGAAGTACCTGGCTCCTGCCATCGGATCAGCGCGGTGCAATGGCCGTGGCAGCCATTGGAGGGTGAACCAACAGTAAAGGAAGACTTTTCTCTCTATCTCTCTCTCTTACTGTCCACTCTGCCTGTCAAAAAAGAAAGAAAGAAAGAAAGAATTTGCCACCACTGATGCAGCCTTAGAAACAATATGTAAGGATATGTTACACACAGAAACAGAGAAAGGTAGTCATTATTCTGAAAGAATGTGAAGGCAAAAAATCTCCCAGTAAAAGTAAAAAAGAAATCCAAAGCAAACAATAGAAATATTTATGGAAAAATGGTAGGACCAAGTTGTTACTTATCAATAATAACTTTGAATGCAAATGGCTTAAATTATCAAATTAAAATATACAGACTGGCAGAATGGATTAAAAAAGAAAGACTCTATCTGCTGCCTGCAAGAAACACAAAGAAAAACACACAGACTGAAAGTGAAATGATGGATAAAGACATTCTATGCTAATGGAAAGAAAAAAGGAGCACAGGAGTAGCCATCCAAATATCAGACAAACAGACTTTAACACAAAAATTGTTAAAAAAGAGAAAGAAAGGCATTATATAATGATTGAAGGGTCAATGCAACAGGAAGATGTGACTATAGTAAATATATATGCACCCAATGCCAGGGCACCTGTCTATTTAAAACAAATGTTAACGGATGTAAAGGGAAACATAGACTCTAATACATTAATAATGGGTGACCTGAACCCCACTTTCATCAAAGGACAGATCAACCAGACAGAAAATCAACACAGAAACAACAGAGTTAATCTATACTACAGACCAACTGGGCTTAATTGATATTTACAGAACATTTCATCCCATGGTTGCAAAGAATACAAATTCTTTTTGTCAGTGCATGAACTTTCTCTAGGATAGACCATATGCTAAGCCATTAAGCAAATCTTAGCAAATTCAAAAAAATGAAATCATACCATATATCTTTTCTGGTAACAATAGAATAAAGCTGGAAATTAATAACATAAGAATCTCTATAAAATGTTCAAAGACATGCAGGATGAAGAACACAATCCTGAGTGAATATTGGGCCATATATGCAACCAAAGGGAAATCAAAAAATTCCTGGAAATGAATGATGATGGCAATACAACATATCAAAAGTGTGTGGGATACAACAAACGGAGTGTTGAGGGAAGTATATAACAACTAGTGCCTACAATAAGAAATTGGAAAGGCATCAAAATGATTTAACAATGCACCACAGAGACCTAGAAAAAGAAGTAGAAACCAAACCCAAAACTAGTAGGAGGAGGAAAGAAATAATTAAAATTAGAGAAGAAATAAAAAGAATTGAAACAAAAACAGTACAACAGTGAAATGAAGAGCTTTTTTTGAAAAAATAAACAAAATTGATACACCATTAGCCCAACTAATCAAAAAAGAAGAAGATACAAATCAATAAAATCAGAGATGAAAAAGGAAATGTAACAACAGATAACACAGAAATAAAAAGAATCATCAGGAATTACTACATGGAAATATATGTTAAAATTGAAATATCTAGAAGAAATTGATAGACTCCTAGACATATGAAATCTACCAAAATTGAGTCATGAAGACATATAAAACCTAAACAGATCAATAACCAAAACAGAAATGAAATCAGTAATAAACACCCTACCAACAAAGAAAAGCTCTGTAAAGAATGGCTTCACTGTTGAATTCTATCAGGCATTTAAATAAGAACTAATTCCAATACTTCTCAAGCTATTCAAAACAATTTAAAGGTTAAGAATCCTCCAAAACTCCTTCTATGAGGCCAGCATCACATTTATTCCTAAACCAGAAAAAGATACAATAAACAAAGGGAGCTATAAACCAGTTTCCCTGATGAAAATAGATATAAAAATCCTCAACAAAATACTAACTAATCAAATGCAACAACACATCACAATGATCATCACCAGGACCAAATGGGATTTACCCATGGTATGCAGGGACATAGGCAAATCAATCAATGTAATACATCACATTAACAAACTGAAGAACAAAAGCCACCTGATTATCTCAATAGATGCAGAGAAAGTATTTGATAAAATACAGCATCCTTTCTTTAAACCTTATTTATTTATTTTTGTTTTTTTTAAAGGACTTATTTATTTGTTTATTTAAAGGCAGAGTGACAGAAAGAGAGAGAGGGAGGGAGGGGGGAGAGAGAGAGAGTGAGTGAGAGAGAGAGAGAAAGAGAGAGAGAGAGAGATCTTACATCTGCTAGTTCATTCCTCAAATGGCTATCACACCCAAGTCTGGGCCAGAACAGAATAAGGAGCCAGAAACACCATACAGTTCTCTGATGTTGGTAGCAGGCACCTGACCACTAGGGCCATCTTCTGCTACTTTCCCAGACACATTAGCAGAGAGCTGGATGGAAACTAGTGCAGCCAGGACTTAAACTGGCACTCCTATTTGGGATGCCTGGTGTTGCAAGACACAGTGCTCTATTTCACCACATGTCAACCCCACCATTTGCTTATTTCTATATTTGTTTGCTTGTTTATTCTGTAGCAAAAGAGGGAAGGGGCTAACATGAGCACTTCTTTTGACTCAATGTGAAATAGTGATGGACCTCTCAAGGTAGGCACCCTCAGCAAAGGAGCTGCTAGGAGACACAGCGCTGGGAATTCCCAGCACCTGTAGAGAGCTGCCTGGGGTTTCACCAAGCTGTGCCCCTGGGACTTGAGAGAGACATTGTCAAGGTAGTCTCAGTAACATCAGGTTGTCTCAGTAACTGCGGCGGAGCTGCTCCAAAGGCAGAGGTGTGGAGTGACTGCTTAACCTCCCCACATACTCTGCTGTGTGGCTGTGTAATCTGTGTCCCCAGCCAGGGACTCAAGCTCCCCAAGACTCCATCTGTCACGGCCTCAAGCAGCCCCATCATCTTTGGAGCTGACAACTGGCCCAGCCACCTCTGTGGAATGACAGCCTCTCTCCGGACTAAAGCCAAGGCCTTCTCTGTACCACAACTGCCTGGACTGATGCCTGGGGCTGCAGCCAATAGGTGAGGGACAGGCCTGTCTGCACAGATTCCAGGACCTAGGTCAGAGACCGGGAGGATCCAGAGCGCAGGTGCACGGGGGTGACCTGCGTCACAGGGGAGGGAGTTGTGAATTGCAGGTGTCTCTCTCTTGCATGTTTCATTCACCATCCTCTCCTCTAATCTTTCAGAGACAGGGAAAATACTATGCCTCCTTTTCTGGTACTGGAATTCCTCCCACTTGGGGCAACTCAGATCTGCTTCCCAGGGACCTTCGTCCTCAGGCTAGGTTGAATCATGGGCCATCAGAGCCACAAGTGTAAGGCAGCTCAGCTCAGGAGCAAGGCTGCAGCCTTAAGAAACATCCCTGGGGCTGGCGCTGTGGCATATTGGTAAAGCTGCCGCTTGCAGTGTCGGCATCCCAGATGGGCACAGGTTCAAGTCCCAGCTGCTCCACTTTCAATCCAGCTCTCTACTATGGCCTGGGAAAGCAGTGGAAGATGACCCAACTGGGAGACCCAGAGGAAGCTCCTGGCTCCTGGCTTCGAATTGGCACAGCTCCTGTCTGCTGTGGCCATTCGGGGAATGAACCAGCAGGTGGAAAGTTGGAAGACCTCTCTCTCTCTCTCTCTCTCTCTCTCTCTCTCTCTCTTTCTCTCTCTCTCTCTCCCTCTCTGTAACTCTGCATTTCAAATAAATAAATAAATCTTTAAAAAAGAAAGAAACATCCTGGACATCACTCATACTTCTCACAACTCCCATGTCTTCCTCTGTAAAACTTGCCAGGGTTGCTGTGACCCATGACAAGACACACGGTGAACCACATGTCCTGAAATGCGGGATTGCTATCTGTGGCCAGTTGGATTCCCAAGGCTATGGACACCCAGACGGAGTTTAGCAGAGGAGACCTTTACTGGGGAATCAGGGAGGGAAGGGAGCAGCATCAGGCAGCAGGGGAGACGGCCTGGACAGCAGATCCAACTGTGACCTGCCCAGACCCATGGGAAGTTGGGGAGCCAAAATCACCTTCTACACCGTGTGTCCAACAGGCGGGAATTCTGGGCTCTTAGACGAGATTTCTGCGCAGGTTCAGTGACTTGCTAGAACTCACAGGACTAACAGATAGTGGCCCACACCGCTAGGATTTATTACAGCGTGAGGACGCAAAACAAAATTGACACAAGGAAAGACATGTAGCGAGAAGTCGGGGAAACCAGCCATGAGCTCCCAGGAGCCCTCTCCCTGTGGAGTCACTCAAGACAAGCTGAATTCCTCCAGCCACAAATTGTGACAACGTGTGTGCAAGGTTGCTTGGTAGAGACATTCGGGGTGAAGGTGTCCATGCTATGCACATGTAGTCAGAATGTGCGGCAGCCCAAAGTCACAGTGAGGACCCCACATGGCTCAATGAACCTGGCCGTGGGTTTCCTATCATGTCAGTCGCCCCTACCAGAGATCCTTGGCCACTTCTTCCCTGGGAAATTCTCCCCCAGTCCCTCAGCCTGTCCCTGTCCCTGTCCCGGGTCTCCCTGGCTGCCCACTCTCTCAGGACCCTGCTCATGGTTCTTCCTGTTTTCTCTGCCCTTCCTCCCTGTCCCTCTGGCTGCCTTTGAGACTCAGGATTCCTCCACTTTCTCAAGCAGAGCAGTTTCCAGTTCTGCACATGTACTACTTGCATTGGGACATGTGCCTGTAAAGCAGAAATGCTGGCAGGAAGCATCAGAGGCCCTGACACGTCCACCTGCCCTTTTCTGTGGCCCGGTCCCCAGCTGGGCTCCCTGCTGTCGGTGACAGACATGTGGGCCACCATGCCATCTTTGCCTGATATCAATTATTCTATCCCCCCTGCCCTGCCACCTGTCAAGACAGAGGGAGTGCCTGTCTCTCACTTTCTAAACCTATTTAAAATCTTGCCTGTCAAGCCTGGACTCCTTCCTTCCCTCCTTCTCCCTGGCTCTTCAAATTCTACCTGGCCCCCTTCTAGGAATCAGCTCAGAACCTGCCCTCTCTAGAAGCTTCCCTGGTCCTGTGCCTCTGAATCTTGTGGCCGTGACATATCTGCCACCTGGAGTTGACACCATTCCCAGGCTTGTGTGACCTGTCTCCCCAGTTAGAATGCCCTCCCCCAGAAGTCTCGGGAGACTTACAGTTCACAGGGAGAGGGCCAGGGGACAGCGGGAGCCAGGAGTCATACGGGCCTTCATCTGTTTCTGACTTTTCCGTCTGCTGGCTCTGTGGGTTCTGCCAGTTACTCACCCTCTCTGAACTCAGTCTCCCATCTGTAAAAGGGGAGAACGATCATGTGCATCCTACAGTTGCTATGAAAACTAAAGGAGGTCAAGTCCAAGGTCAAATGCCCCACAGAGAGCCTGGCAAGTAGGAGGGGTTTTATAAATTTTAGATTATTTTCAGAGGAAGGATCACTAGCCTTGTTTGAAGCCACAGGGAGCTCCAAACTGAAGGGAAAGTATTTTACCTGAAAATAATGAGGCGGTTGTGCAAGTGAGGATTAAAAAAGTCTGGATCCAGAAGGCCTTGTCTGACAGACAAAGCTCTGGCCTGCAGGGAGCTGACCACCAGCAGGAACAGCAGCAGTAGTCTCCCTTCTTCCTCTGCTGTCCAAACCAATACCAGGGGGGTTCACAGGACTCCTCTGGTTGTGTTCTCCTCCCCAGAGCCATCCTAAGTGCCCTGGGTCTGTTGCAATACAAAGACAAGGAAAGCAGAGACCAGAGAGAGATCAGGATTGTGCAGAGCATGGTGAGCTGCAACACCAGCGAGCCTTCTGGAAGGGTGGCTGAGAGGGAGCCTGAGGCCAGCTCTGTATCTCTGGGCCTAAGTTTCCTCTCTCTGCTGAAAGAATACAGGACTGCATCATCACTAGCAGAGGACCCTTCGGCTCAGCAAGCTCAGACATGAGCTCTGCATGTGTGTGCATGTAAGTGTGTGCCTTTTGTATGTGAGCGTGTACCTTTTATATGTGAGTGTGTGCCTTTTGCATGTGTGTACCCTTTGCATGTGAGTGTGTGCCTTTTGTATGTGGGCATGTGCCTTTTGTATGTGAGTGTGTGCCTTTTGCATGTGAGTGTGTGCCTTTTGCATGTGAGCATGTGCCTTTTGCATGTGAGCGTGTGCCTTTTTGCAGGTGGGCTGCTGTGTGCATGAGCAGATGCTGAACACTCAAGTGTGGCTCATTAAGACCCCATTCATTCTGAATGTGTGGATTTTTTTTACTTGGACAAGGATGAAGATTACTTTTGCATAATTCACACACACACACAGTTCGATGTGCTCATGAATAGTTGGTGGGATGACTGAAGTATCATTTCCGTTATACTAGGCTACATCTCCCCAAATCCCTTTCAAATTCCAGCAGCGTGGACTGAGCTCTGACTCCCTACCAGGCAGGCTACCTCCCAGCCTGCGTCTGGCCTCCCATTTGTTTACTGGAGACTGTGAACTCCACTGGCCAACTCAATAATTGGATATGCACTGCGCTCATCCCTTGTTTCAATCCATCAGTGATGATGTAACCTCTATAATCACATTTGAATGTTCAAGAATTATTGCTTTTCATCACAGTTTATGATTCCTTATATGTGTGTCATCAGCTAGCATCTTCCTGAGAATATCAATGACTCCTTCAGCGTTGTCTCCTGCGTGCTGCGTTGATGCTACTGCCTTTCGGTGTTGGCTCGTTCTGTAAGGTTGGGCGTAAATGGTTGGCTTTGCCCTCAATCGTTTGGTGATTCTTGGTTGTCTGTTCACATCTGTGCTTGAGACTCACTGTGTTTCTCCTGGGACACCTCTTGTCTCTTACTGTAGGTTTCCTCTGAACTCGTTTGTCTCTCAATTCAGTCCCTCTGCTTTCTATTTTCAAGAAATTCCTCAGCATGTCTGGCTTGCTACATCCTCCTTCCCCCCATCCCTCCCTCCTTGCCTATCTTCTCCTTTCCTTCCTGTTTTCAATGCTGGCATAGAGAGACTTTTTGCCTGCCTCCCCAACTTCCTCCTCCCTCCCCACCTCCTCCTCCCTCCTCCTCTTCCTCCTTCTCCTCTTCCTTCAAGACAAATCCTCTCAGTAATAACAAGACTTCAACCAGAGCAGGAAGACATGGCTGTACTCAGTCTGAAGCCTCCTTGTGGGGCCCTTTCCTGTCTCTTCACAGCTTTAGAGCAATCCAGAAGATGAACACCATCTCCCACTTTTGAGGGATTCAATGGTTTCCTTGGAGTGCTACAGTGAGTAGGAGGCAGCTTGAAATCTGATTCCTTCCACCTGTCTGAAATGCCAAGGACCTTTTTTTTTCTTCCTTTAATTTTTCAAAATGCATTTTATTGATTTGAAAAGGAGACAGACAGCAGACAGAGAGAGATCTCCCATCTGCTGGTTCACTCCCTCAAATGTCCACAACAGCAGAGCCAGGCTGAAAACAGGAGCTGGGGACTCAGCCTGGGTCTCTTAATGGCAAGGATCCATAATTTGCTGTCTCTCAGGGCGCACATTAGCAGAAACTGGCCTTGGAAACAGAGCTGGGACTGGAATCCAGGTACTTCAATATGGGATGAGGGTGTTCCAAGCAGAGCCTGGACCACTACACTAAACAGCAGAAACTTTCTAATCTACTCCCACTAATCAGAAAGCCTGGTGGTTGCAGTCAGTGGTCAGTGGCCATTTCGGGTGTAGAAGGTCAACATGAAATGGTGCTTCCCACTGAGGCTGGCCCAGGAAAACAGCTGCATTGCGGTGGCAGCAAAGCCATAGCTAGGATTTGCACATAATGTGCATTTATTTAAATGCATACCAGAGTTTGGCCCATTCAACAAGTCAGTTTAACTTTACTTCCTGAAAATTCTTAACTGATGACAATTGGACTGCATGACCTGGCTTATCCAATTATTTGATTATCTCTCCTACAGTAGTTCGTAATAAAGCAAATTTCTAATAAAGTAAATAAAATCTTGTTGCCAGGGTACAACCAGAAATCCTCTTCCCACCCCCACCCCCATTTGATGTCTTCAGAAGCTGACACACAGCAGCGACTGGGTTGATGCTGGAACTGAGACATCCAAACAAAAGAGGAGAGTTACCATATGTGCTGGGAGCTAGGAGGAGGTTGTCATGGCCCTGAAGGCTGGAACTTGAACTTGAAGTGGGAGAGAGTCCAAGTCACTGACCTCTCGGTGGATACCCAGCTCAAGTTTGATGCTAGCCAGTGAGCACACTTCTCAACAGGCTGCTGGAGCCAAGCATGAGGCCCCTGTTCTGAGTCCCTGAGCAACAAGGATTGGGAATCCAGACCCAGGCCCTGAAAATAGCTATGGTCATCTAGAAGGAACCAGTCTGAGGATGGTGGGAACAGGTACAGCTGCCTGTGGAGGCAGTAGCAGAGGAGCCAAAAAGCTCCATGAGCTGGAGACATGGAGATGTCTTCCCCCATAGGTCTATAAGAAGGGCAGGACTGAGGACCTAGAGACCAGGATAGAAGCTGGGTGGGGATCAAATCCATCCAGAAGCCTGTGGTTTGCATCCAGATCTTTGCTGTCCCCACAGCTGGTTGGGTCTGGGAAACAGGTGAAACCTGAGAGAAGTATGCAGAAGCAGAAGTTGATTTCCATCTGCCTCCTTGGTGCCGATACCTGTCTGCCGGATTGCCCCAGAGCAGAGGGCTGCATGGCCCACTATGGCTGCTCTGGGAAAATGACCAGAGCCCATCCTCGCTCAGGCTCATCAATCACAAGGGCCAGCTGCCTAGGATGAGACCATTATTGTGCAGAACCTGGGTCCAAGGTCCCAGGGACCTACCTCTCTGCAGATCCATCCATGGGGCAGTACTGAATCAGGTTCCAGGTACAAAGAGGAACCATGGAAGCAAAAAGTGGTCTTCTCAGCTGTGTCGTGCATGTTTAAGAAAATCATCCATGTTAATAGCCATCCTTCTAGGGGCAACTCCTGGGCCGGGTGCTACCAGGGAGAGGCACACACGTGTGAGCCCCACTTTATGCTCTCTCTGTACTGGAGTGGGAACCCAGTAATGGGATCTCCCCGTAAGACCCAGCGCCACCTCTGTCCTCTGTCACAGCAGGGACTCTATCTGCCTGGAGGCCCTCCAGAAGCGGAACTGACCCCCTCCCTCCATCCTGCAGACAGCGTAGGTTTTCCCAAAGGTGCGTTCATTGTCTTCTCCACCCACGCAGGAGCTTCAGGACAGATGTTGAGAGCTGTCTGCGGATATGGCTGTGCTTTGGATGGGATGTGGATCCCAAACTTGGGCTTTGAACCAAAGTCACATATGGCTAAACCCCAAAATCAGAAGACCATGATAGACACTAAGAGGGTGAAACTTGATTCAGTTATGGTGGTCAGAAGTGGGAGGTCATGGGGCGTGTCCTCGGGAGGTGGCTCCGCTTTCCTTGTAAGGGGGCTGGTTCCAAACCTGAGCAGTGCTCAGTCTCTCTCACAGCTCCCAGACTGGCAGGTGACCCTTCTTGCACCCACGCCTGTCACTCCTTCCACTGCCTTCATCAAACCAGCGGGACCGCCTGATCTGAGACTTGAAACTCCAGAACTATGAGCTAACTAAGCCTTTTCTCTTCCTTCAGTTAGTAGCCTCTGTTATTTTTGCTATTCTGACAAAAAAAAAACTGACTAATACAAGTAGGGAGTGCTGTCTTCCCCAGGAGTCTTCACAAAATGGGGGCAGTGTCTCTCCATGGAAATCAGGAGCCTATGGGTCCAAGCACTGTATTTCTCTTTATATGGGAGTGCTCAGAGCTTCATACTGACTGCCTGGGGCCACTGCAGGGGCTCAGTGTGAAACAAGAGTTGGCTCCAGACCCAGAATTTCCTCCGAGCTGCTTCTCCAGGTCACCTTGGCCTTTTATTGCCACAGGTTCCTCACAGCATGAGCGTTCTCAGGCAAAGGGGCAATGCTCATAGCTTGTCATGGACACCGTGTGCATGGTTTTAACTTGATCTTCCTCAAATGCGAGTGTGTGTCCCAGGAGCTTGCCTTAGCCCTGGGATTTTCTGCGCAGCCATTGTATAATTCATTAGTTTGTTAACAAGTTTTCAGGAGCTCCCCACCTGTGAGGCTGTGACTGGTGCTCTGAAAAGTCTCCCCAGAGTCTACTTAATGTGCTCTGGGAGGCTGTGCGTGCATGTGTGTGTGTGTGCACACGACATGCGTGGCCTCCCAGGTAATGACACAAGTGGTGGAAACGAGGCAACCTTCATGGTGTCACGCTGCAGCTTTGGTCCCGCTCGTTGTGTGGCCTTGGATGGGACTGGTTCCGTCACAGCCCCAATGGGTTTACAGGTTAGGAGCAGGGAATCCAGGCTGTCAATCAGCTTTTTTGTTGTTGTTTTTAACAGACTCCTCCCTTCCCACCTTCACATAATCAGAGAAAGTACAAATAAAAATAGTTCCTTCTCCTCCAGTATTTTTTCCATTCCCGTGCTTATGTCCTAACCCCTCCCTGCCTTTCTACCTGCCTCTCTCCTACCATCTTTCCTTCCTCTTTTGCTCTGAGAGAAAAAGAGGGAATCATATTTGTGCTCCAGGCCTCAGTCCCTAATTCCCTGTACTGAACAGCAAAGTGGGAATCTGTCTGTGTTCAAAAAGCAGACGGGCATCTCTGATGTGGTCATCACGGTGCTGTTGGCATTGAAGTCTGGGTGAGGTTGCCCGTTTCATCCGGGGCCAGATCATGTGAGGTCAAGGGAGCCAGGTCCACACATTGAATCTGAAAGACAGCAATCAAGTCCCAAGCACAACGTGGTGGTGTTAGCAGCTCTTCCTCTGTTTTATCTCACTACTGACTGAGCTTCTCACACTATGGGCACCTTTAGTCCTCACAGCTCATTCACCATCTATCAGAGTCTCACGTTGAGAAGTCGGTGCCCATCGAGTGGCAGAGTGGGCAGACGGGGACCGGCAGCCCAGTTCTGCTTTTTATGTTTAGCCCTTGGCCAAGGGTCCATTGAGGCTGAAGGGGAAGTCTTTTAAGCTTAAAGAGCTGCCCTCTTAGACTCTGAAGTCCCTCTGCCTTCCCTGGTGGAGTCTGGCAGTGAGGGGTGCAGAGCTGCAGTTAGCCAGGGATTCAGGCAATAAGCAGGCACAGGATGCGTCAAGTTGGCACTAAGTGTTCTGTGCTCTGCTGGGGCTCGGGGATAGAGTTGTTCTCCCATGGAATTAAAGAAAACTATTATCCTCTCCTTTTGGAGGGAGTCTATTTCCACTCTGTAAGTTCGTGTCTCCCCTAGAGATGACATTGGTGTTGTGCGTGGAATGGGTGTTAGGGCTAGGGTTAGGGTTAGGGTCAGGGTCAGGGTCAGGATGTCTGCCCGATCATGGCTGAGCTTCTGCTCCCAGGTGGGAAGTGAAGACTACACCCAGGAAGGAGGCACGCAGGGGCTTCATGCTGGAGATGGGGAAGAGGGCTATCTTGTCTTGGCACAGCTCAGCCTTGACTAGGAGAGGAGCTACATGGACAGGACGTGGGACAATGCAGTATCTTGTCCTTGCTAAACCCACCCCCACCCCCCAGGATATAGCTTGTTCTGTGACACTGATGCAAGCTGCCACAACCGTTTATCTCAGAGTGAAGTAACCCTGGGCTAGAGGTCCAAGGTAGCCATGAAGCCAGGTCAGGCCCAGATGAAGGCCTTGGCTTGGAGTTGAGTTTGCAGGACAGTCATACGATGACTCGGGGATGCAGCTGCCTTCTCTCGCAAGTGAGCCTCGCTCAAGTTAACTGCACCTGGGAACTGAGAGGCACAGTGCCCCTGGCTGATGCTGACAGCGAGATTCAAATGTACGGGGCACTTTTTGACAGGTCCTCGCCTTTGATAAAGACCTGGGCTTTCATCTTTTCCTTTAGCATGATAATGCCTCCTCCCTGACCTCTCAGCTTCTCCATCCTTTGACTATGCACATAGTAGGTGCTCGGGAAATACATACTGCTGGAATGGAGCCAAGCAGCCTTCCTGTCCTCTTTTTCACTGCCTGGCCTCTCTCACTGTCAGGATTTTCATCTCTATCTTTGCATTCCCATGGTTCACTTCAGGGGAAGGATCCTGCTTGAACCATTGCAGTAGCCTCTGAGTGGGCTACGCTCCCCTTCTGCCATCTACTCTGCACACTGTTGCCGGGAGACCCTCACACTTCCCCACTTCAGTGGTGGCCCCTCTGGCTCAATCCTTTCTGGCTCTCCATTGACAATAAGCAAAACACACACCTCCCAGTCTGGTCTTGCCCAATCTGACATCAGCCTACCTTCCCCGTGCTGCCTGGGACTGGACCAGACCACTCAGATCCCTTGCCATATTTCTTGTTTTTGTGTTTTGCCCCTGAGTCTGGAATTGCTGTTGGGAAAACCTTCTGTCTCCTTTGAGAGCAGCTCCGTGCTGTCTTCCCTGATCTGCCCAGCTCGGACGACTTCTCTGCTTCTGAACTCCAAGCCATCCAGTTTGGGCATTTGCCGTGCACCGCTGCGTGGCACTATGCTCAGGCCATCCTTCCTCAGGCTCCCAGGCAGGATCTATTGACAACCAATTCCCTTGGTCTGCCCAGTGCCCAGGGCAGATATTCGCAGAGAATAGGAGCTCCATAAATGTTTGTTTAATGAAGAAATGCAGAATTCCAACCCAAAACCTGGGCAAAAACAAAAAAGCGTATTTGCCTTCCAGACACTCTCTAACCACCAGGCACAAGGAGAGTCAGCATTTTGTGGGCTGAGACCAGAGCTGTCACATGGAATCTGGCCCTGGCAAGAACCAAGTCTGGGAGTGCCTCACGGTTGACTGCCATGGGCCTAAGGCTTGGCAACAATGCAATCTTCATGAAGAGGTGCTGTCTGGACTCTCAGGCAGGTGCTAACCTGTTCTTCGAGTGCTCCCTCTGGCCTCACACACCCTCTGCCCTGGGTAGGTGTCTGCCTCATGAGTCAGCTCTCCTGGACCATTGGCCTTTGATCTTGGTTGATGTGCCCTTCCCTCTTCCATTTTCCAGCTCTCACCTGTTAGGGTGTTTTGGGGACAAGCAACAGAAACTGCTGCGGCAAATGGAGGTGTAAGGGAGTTTACTGGAAGCTGGTATCAGAGCTCAGAACCAAATGGAGGATGAGCAACCAGCTCAGAGGGGCTGGAATCAATGCCACACCTCGGGTGGGGCATGGGTCTCAGAAACAGGGACTGTGGATGAAATGGTAGGTTCTCAAGGGGCTACCATTGCCGCTGCTACCACTGGTGAAAATGAGTGCATTTTTAATCTTTTCTGTCTCTCTGCTTCTGATTCAAATTCCAGGTTGAACCAGGTGGGCCTCGAATGTTCTTCCATTTGACCTTGCACTACTCCTCTTCCTGACCATTTTCTGGTTCCTCACCTCTCACAATTCCACTCATCACCTGTTTACCCTCCTCCAGGCCTTCGTAGGTTACCTCACAAGGGCTGTCCAGCATTGCCTCCCCTAGGGTGCTGGACTTCTGCCTGCTCCAGGTCACCCAGCACCCCAAGAGGTGAGGCAAGCAGCCACTTAGGGAATGGTCCCCTGACTTTGCCTAAAGTGAGTGGCCTCTTTGTTGATTCAAGATTACAGGTCATCTGTGGCCAACACATAAAGCAAAGTCTGGTTTGTATTCCACGAGTGACCAAATCAACAAGGCTTCTGTTTTCTTTCCTGTGGCCTGAAATGCATAGGTCAATTCTGCAAACTCACAGGGATCTGCTCTTAGCTAGAAGATCAGGCTTGAGGGCAATTTACTAATTACCTGCTTGTGCCTCCTTCCTGGGCATTAGCAAGGAGATCTTCAGGCACAACAACCACATTCAGATGGCTGATCCTGGTTGTTAGAACAGCAACACAGTCTTCCTGAGAAGCAGGTCTGAGCCGAACTCATAAACGGTGTTCATTTCGACTCGTCGGACTTGTGGGTTCTCTTAATGCTAGCTTTCTCCCTAATGAAAGGCAAGGGAAACATCAGCTAGAAATTTCATAATCAGAGCGTTTACCTCGGCTGCTATTCTGGAACGCCACAGGCTTTTCTTGAAGCAGAGGAAGTGATGTGCATTAGCCCAGCGGATGCGGCGGGTGGATACAGGCGGAGGTTCCTCCCTGCAAAGGTACAATTGAAAGGACAAAGACAGGGTGTAAATAATGGATTAAGAGCAGCTCCAATGAGAGCCTATTCGTCCAGCAGCCTCCAAATGAAAGCACGCAGCCGATGACTCATTGGATAATAGTAAATATGACGGACTCATAAAACCGCCCGTTCCCACGGGGGCCATTCCGCAGCCTTTGCCTGGCCGTGAGCTTGTTATACGTGGAAGCTACCAATTTAAATCTCCCTTCCCCCAGCAAAGATGTGGCTCCCAGGTGGAGAGTTATGTGGGTGATTTGCAAAGTGCGGGTGGCACAGGGGCAGGCGGCCTGCCCCTCCCTGGGATGCCTCCCCTCTCCCCCGCCCCTGCGCCTGTGCCTTGGTCTGACACCAGTTCCAGGCTGGTCCCCATGGAGACCTGGATGCTATATGGGCTTCATTAAGGGGAAGGCAGAGACCTCAGCCCCCTGGCGCCCCGAGTGGAAAGGAGACACGGCCTTGACATAAAGTAAGGGTTCTGAGTCCAACCTAGCAGGCTTATGTTAAAGAACATAAACAAGTCGTTCCTCCACCATGCCGGGCGTTTCCAGCCGGAGTGTGACTGATAATAACAACAGGAAGAATGTGTATTCTGCAGAAATACTGTGGCAATGAAAGCGCTGCCTCTGAACAGGGGACAGCCACGCGGGCAGAGGTGCGAGCTGGGAGGGCTTCGGTGGGCCCAGGAGGAGAGGCAGAGGCAGAAGGAGCGGGGGACATTTTCCCACCGTCGGCATTATCTGCAAATGGACGGAGAATTCACTCCTGGAGGCTTCTCTGAGGGGTACACTGGCTCGGGCACTGCTTTTTCTTCAGCTGCCTACCATTCTTAGGCGCCCTAGGCATAGATTGGACATCAATTTGTGATAATAAAATAAAGGGAAATAAGTGTTGACTTCTCTTTGTAAGTGGATTTTACTGCCAAAGAGGCAGGTTCTTAACTCAAATTCCTCAAGTGCAGGAGTAACTGACAAAGAATCGGCTTCAACTCTGTTCTCAAACCACACTCAGAGCTGTGGAGGTGGGGACATACCAGGTGTTACGATTCCAGGTACTGGGCTACCTACCTTATTCCAAGAACTCTGGTCTTAGGAGTTAGAGATGCAGGCACACTCCCACAGTTAAATGGCAATAACACCCACCCTAATGAAGTAAGTAACTAACTCCTGTAGTCACTCAACAAACACTTTTCCATGGCACTTTGATGGCAGGCACTGTGCTAGGTGCAGGGGAAACAAAAACACTCAGGACCAGGCTCGCCCCACAGCCGCATGTGGGAGGCCAGCGTGCAGTGAGGATGGTGTAGGGTGTGATGTCCACCAAAGTGGGATGAGCCAGGGCTCAGAGAACCTAGGGCAGGGCGCATTCCCACAGGGGGTGGGAAGCTGTAGGAGGTGCTTGGCCATTTTCCAAGCCTGGAGGCAGCTTAAGCAAAGCAGAAATCCAGACACCGTCAGAGTCGTAAGGACAGGCCGGCAGAGTCCCGACTGGCCACATAGCACAGGCCCCAGGCTGTGTTCTTGAGTCATTTTCCAGGATGGAACAAAGGTGCCATCGCCCCTGCCGGGAAGAAAATAGGGAAGGAGAGATGGGAGGCTCTGGCTCGCGCCGGCTCCGTGGTCTCTTCCCGCACCTCAGCTGTGCAGGGCCTGCCATTAAAATGTATGACTCAGCAGAACTGCAGCTGATTAAAGGTCTTGGGCTTTGGGCATTGCAGACAAACAATCAACACGCAGCACAGGAAGCCTGCAAGCAACAAGGGCCAGTTATGGTCTAAGGATGCTTTTGCTTGTGTGCTCCTGGGCAGGCGGTGAACAGGAGAGTGTTTTGTTCACCTGGCCCTTGCCCTTAGAACCCTTCACACTGTGGCTACTTGGGAAGTACTGATGGCATTTGCACGGATCAGAGGTCTGGGCCTGGCAGACAACTAACTTGATAATTTAGTGGTGGATGGCACTGTGGACTTGGGAGGGAAGCAGGCCTGAGTCAAATCCCAACTCTGCATCTGGTGAGCTGTGTAAACACGAGCAAGCAATGCAATTGCTTCTGCCTCAGTTTGCCGATTGTTAAAATGGGCATAGCAACAATATGTGAGGAATGCATGCGGAAGTGCATGTATGCCAAGCAGCTGAGTGCTCTATAAATGATCATCACCACCATCGTTGTTGATTGGAGGGGAGGTTGGCTGGGGCTCCCAGCAGGGCTCCTCTGCTCCTGGACTCTCACCCCAGCAATGCACACCTAGCCCAGCTAGCACAGTGGTTTTTCTCTTAGGTCAGGGCTTTTCAAACTTGAGCTTGCAGCAGAATCGGCTGGAGCATTTGCTGAGCCACAGATTACTGGTCTACCTCCAGGGTCTCTGGCTCACAGGGTGTGGGATGGGGTCTGCCCTGAGAATGTGCATTTCTAATGAGTCCTCTGATCCTGTTACCCAAACCCTGCTGGTCCACGGACTGCACTTCAAGAACCACTGCCCTGCATGTGCCCTGGGGCACTGCCCCGTGTGTCCAATCATCACGACTTCTGAAGGTCATCTGCTCAGGGGTTTACCTGGCTTCCAGAGGCTAAGCCCATTAGCACTGTGGAGTGCGTAGCTTCTGAAACCTTTCCTCTACTCTGTCTGAGATCATTCACCCGCGAATCACCACATAAGGAGCAGCTCAGCTTCCCAGGTGACGGAGTCCACGCGGGCAGGAACCTGCTGTGCCTCGCTCTCTCCCGTTCTCCCAGGACGCAGAAGCGAGTCGTGGAGACAGGTGCCTCAGCCTGTTAGCGTCTGGTGGCTGCCCATGGCTCCGACGCCAGAGAAAGCCTATAACGCTCTTGGTGGCAGTGTGTGCTCTTCCCTCTGCTGGGTTCCTGGCGGGTGGTGCAGCCCTTGGAATCTCGCCAACATTCAATGCACTGGGAATTGCACCCGCAGCCGTGCAGTCTGCTCGTGGAGCTGCTGGCCCGGCAGTGAGTCCCCATAGGAACCTTACCCCAACGTTGCCTCCTTCAGGAAGTCTGCCCTGAATGTGCCCACCACTGCTGGGTTGTTGTTCTTTCTCAGTGCTTCAGCAAGAGCTGCGTGTTCCCCTGTTCTAGTTCATCTCACCCATTGTTTTGTAAATGTCTGCCCCACTGAAAGCTCTTTGAAGACTGTTTTGTTGACATTCAGTGACTGTGTTGAATGAATGAATGACTGGGGTGACAGCCCATAGGCATTGATTGAGCAAACTGGTAAAATGCCACTGGAGAGGTCTCCTACTTTTCCTGCCTGCAGCTCTCTCAGCCGCTCCTGGGATGGCACAGGTGGTTCCTGTGACTATGAGCTCTGACACAAGGAGGCAAGGGGCCTTCCAAGTGTGCCACTGGTGACTCTGACACTTGGCCTGTCCCTCCAGTATCCACAAGCCAAACTGAACCCCCACTTGCTGGCTTGCTCCAGGCTGCAGGCCCTCCGCCAGGAATCCCACCTGTACCTGGGAGGTGGGGTGCTGTGGGGTCTTAAAGGAATCCTCCATGGTACCTGGGGGCCTGTCCTGACCCTGTACCTGGGTGGTGGGGTGCTGTGGGGTCCTAAAGGAATCCTCCGCGTTACCTGGGGGCCTGTCCTGACCCTGCACCTGAGGCCCAGAGTGATAAAAAGCAGTGGCTCCTCACTGTGTGGCTGAGAGCAGGTCACCCTACCCTCCTGCGCCTCTGCTTTTCTCCCTGTAAAATGGGAACGAGAGAGACAGCCTCCTAAGGTTGCTGTGAGGATTACACACTTGTAAAGTGAGATGTTCAGTACACTTCAGTGCGATTCTTGGTATGCAGACTGTATTTTCATAAATGTTTAAAAAGACAACAATAGAATGAGGTATTTGCAAAGTGCTTGGAACACTGCATGATAAAGTGCCCATAAGCAGTGTTGGCTGAGGTGTGGAGGAAGCCTAGCTATCTGTGTTGTTTCTTTGAGCCTCGCCAGCCCACAGGGCACATGTTCCTCTGAGACCAGGGCATGCCCAGCCCCTAGTACTCCCCGCGGGGATGAGGATTCTGCCTGCGATTTCACCTCCACTATGCTGCCTTCTGGGATCTCAGCACCTCACCTGTCCCCTCCACTGCTAGGACACAGTCCCGGCTCCTCCTTGACTCGGCCGTGCGAGAAGCACCCACCACCTGCTCCTGCCCCAACCCAGGGCTGTCCCCACCTAGCTCATGGCACCTGGTCACAGTCCCCTGATTCCTTCTCTAAGCACTTAGTGGTCCCAGTTGAGCTCACCTTTGTGCCTCCCCAAAAGAAACTTCCCCACAACGGGGGCATGCCGCTGCCTTTGCTTCCTCAGACTTTATTCTGTCTTAGGAGCAGCCAGCTCAGAGACCACCATGACTCTGCCCAGCCTCACACCCCTTCTAGAAAATGCCATGGTCTTTCCCTGGCCACCAGCAAGGCTGGAGAAGTGACTGCTGGCTCTTGTTTCTGGCGTGTACTATGTGACGCAATAGTAAAAACGAGAAAAGACCCAAACTCAGCAGCTTCTGGGTCCATTTGGGATGCCTTTGCTTCCCACCACGTCAAGGAAGAGGAGAGTCTAAGAAAAGCTCATTTACCCGGCACCGCGGCTCACTAGGCTAATCCTCCGCCTGCGGCGCCGGCACACCAGGTTCTAGTTCCAGTTGGGGTGCTGAATTCTGTCCCGGTTGCTCCTCTTCCATCCAGCTCTCTGCTGTGGCCCGGGAGGGCAGTAGAGGATGGCCCAGGTGCTTGGGCCCTGCACCCGCATGGGAGACCAGGAGGAAGGACCTGGCTCCAGGTTTTGGATCGGCGCAGCGCGCCGGCCGTAACAGCCATTTAGGGGGTGAATCAACGGAAGGAAGACCTTTCTCTCTGTTTCTCTCTCACTGTCTAACACTGCCTGTCAAAAAAAAAGGAAAAGTTCATTTTACAAAGCTCACCTCCCACCTGCACTGTGCTGTTTCAAAGAGGCAACCGAATGCATCCTATGCCATGAGGCTGAGTTTGGGGAGCAAAGAATCAGTTGTTACCATTATGGATCAGGCAATGATCATAAATCTATTTTTAATCTCTTCTTCCTTAAAAAATAATCGAGGCTGTCTTTTCGTAAGAGGAAGAATCCAGGCTTTGATATGAGGAAAGGTGCAAAAAGCTCTCCTTCTAGTTGAAAATGCTAATTGAGCAGCCACTTTTTTTTAAGCCTTCATTAACTGCATTAGTCTGCATTAACACCTTTTAAAACCTCTTTAAAATTGTGTTCAATTCACTTTCTTTAATCTCTTCTTTTCCTGGAGTGTAGAATCACTTTGATCCTCATCTTCATCTTTTCTTTGATGACAACTTTGGGTTTAATTTGTATCTGGGAATTGAAATGCAAATTTGCAATTACCCACAATCCCCTCCTCCCCCTGCTCTACTGGGGCTGTGGGAGCTGGGTTGGTAGTGAAGCTCTGTGTCCCTGGCTAGGATACCTCTCCCCGCCCTCCAGGTCCCATGGGACTTGGGGGAAGTTTACCCTGCTCCTGCAGGTTCTGAGCACTCGGGACGAGTTGCATAAATAGTTTGATGCTGTGAAGTGATAAACCTCCCAGCAGTGGTAGATGCACTCTGCTTTTCAAAATTTTATAAGGACATTTTTCTTGTCTCTGGCACCACGTATGTCTTTGTCCTTTTGCCACAGAGTTTTAAGGCTGAGGAGAATGCTGTGGGAATTTTGAAAAGAAGAAAAACCAAAAAAAAATTATGTCAGTTCCTCCTTAAGTTAAACATAGAATTACCATATAACCCAGCAGTTCCACTCCCAGTAAATAGACACACAGAAAAAGAACATAGACAGGAGTTCAAAATAAAATAAAAGCTGTACTTTATCTATCATTTATTATCACAGCAGCATGCACAATCACCAGAAGGTGGAAGCCACCCCTGGTGCATCTGCTGATGAAGGAAGGGGTGAGCACACCTGGTCTATGCGTCTGATGGACCGTGTTCAGTCCGCAGTGGGAGTGCAGTGCTAACACACGCAGACGGACCTCGAGAACAGCACTCGAAGTGAAAGAAGCCAGGCGCAGGAGGCCACGGGATGGATGACTCTACCTGTACTGACAGGCGCCGAGTCAGCAAAGCCCTAGAGGCAGGAGGCCGTATAGTGGTTCTCCAGGGTGGGGACTAGAGAGGAATGAGCATGAGTCTCCTTGGAGGTGCTGAGAATGTTCTAGAACGAGGTATTGAAGATGCCAAGAATGTTCTAGAACAAGATAGTGAAGATGGCTGCACAGCACATGAATGTATTAAATGTCACTCGTGGTAGATTTTATCTCATGTGTATTTTATAATGACGATAAGGAGGAGGAGGAGGAGGACAGTTATATTGTTTTTTCCAAAGGGAATGGGGTTTGGCCCCAAGATGATATGGACATTAGGTCTAGGACTGTGGGGACAGAGTGTGATCTGGCCATCCAAGGTTAGCTTATTAGCTCCACTTCTTTCTGGCTGGGTACACTTGGACAAATCACACCTAGCTTTGGGAGCCTGGCCTCAGTTTTCTCATCTGAAAAATGGGGATAATAATACTAACACCCACACGGTGATACAGAGGATGAAGTAAGATGATAATTTTCCTAGAACAGACACATGCTCAATGAGAAAATGCTACCCTTCCCTGGCATGTCAGCAAAGATCGCTTTTGTTGTGTCAACCTCAAGAACAGAGAGATCTGCTAAAGAAAATGAGTGTAATGGTGACTAGCAGGGGATTTGCAACTCCCTGATACGCTCGCTCTGATGGGTAACAGGTGCATTCAGGGAAGCAGAGGACGACAAGGTGTTTAAAGCTAGAATGAGAGGGACTGGGCTGCGGCGAAGTAGGTTAATCCTCCGCCTGCAGTGTCGGCATCCCATATGGGCGCCAGTTCTAGTCCCAGCTTCTTCTCTTCCAATCCAGCTCTCTGCTATGGCCTGGGAAAGCAGTAGAAAATGGCCCAAGTGCTTGGGCCCCTACACCCCCATGGGAGACCCGGAAGAAGCTCCTGGCTCCTGACTTCTGGTCAGCATAGCTTCAGCTGTTGTGGTCAACTGGGGAGTGAACCAGCAGATGGAAGACCTCTCTCTCTCTCTCTCAGATCCCCCTCTCTCTGTCTGTAACTCTATGTCTCAAATAAATAAATAAAATCTTTAAAAAAAACAAAAAGGTAGAATGAGGGAGATTGCATAGTTGTTTATAGACAATTATCCTTGGCCATGAGGATCAACAGCAAATATGGTGTCCAGGCCAAAGCTGAACAGGTAGCTGCCAAGTACGTGTCCTCCCAGAAGTATCTGTATTATTTCTGTTGGTCCTAAGCTTGCACTTGGCTTTGTGCAAAGTTGTGGTTTTGAGAGTCCTTGTAACAATTTCTGTCATGGGTGTATGTGCCTCAGCCCAGCTTTCAGGGCCTTCTGATGCCACTTTATTAGTATTTGACACAAGTATTTGTCAGCTTTCCATTTTTTTTTTGAAAGGCAGAGTTACAGGGAGAGAGGGAGCAAGAAAATCTTCCATCTGCTGGGTCACTCCCAAAATGGCCACAATGGTTGGAGCTGGGCCAGGCTAAAGCCAGGGGCCAGGAGCTTATTCCGGGTCTTTCCCAGGCACATCAGCAGGGAGCTGGATTGGAAGTGGAGCAGCCAAGACTCAAACCAGCGCCCATATGGGATGCCGGCACTGTAGGCCATGGATTTAAAATCCACTGTGCTAGGGCGCCGGCCCCCTGACAGCTTTACTTTGAGCACAGAAACCATCTTAGTGGACTCAAGAAAAAGAAGAAACTTCCCTGAAGAATATTCCAGAAACCAACAGTTTCCTGGAGGAGGAAGGCACCAGGCTCTCTGGGGTCCTCCTCAGCCTTCACTCAGCCCCGACCACCCCCCACTACCTTGCTCCTGCCGGTTCCTAGTAATTTCCAGGGCAGAGTATGATGGGCCCAGCTTGGGGTGTGTGTGTGTAAGAGAGAGAGAGAGAGAGAGAGAGCGATGCTTGCCTGAGGAGGGAGTGGGGTACCCTCATGATCCCAGGGGCCCAGGCATGTATCCATCAAGAGCCATTCACAAAGCATAGGAGTCCTGGGGTAGTGACCCGGCTGGTGCCCGTGACACTGTCCCCTCGCCAGTGCTGAGCAGGCGTAAGGAGAGTCAGGAGGTGCAGAGGTGTGAAAGCACAGCCCTGGATTCAAGCCTGGCCTTCCCCTGGCCGCCATCACCTTACGGAGAAATGCGACTTCACACAGGGCCACAACTCTGCACCCTGGCTCCCCGAGTTCTCCTCTCACTTTCACCCCAATCTAAGACTAGCAGAACTTCTCGTGCCCGGTGCCAATGTCTCCTCCTCTTTGAAGCCTTCCCTGGTTAGCTCCCATCCCATGTAAGTTTTCTTCCCCTGAGCTGTGTTTCTCTATCTGTATCACACACACACACTTTTAGCATTCAGCTTCTGTGTGTGTGTAACTGTGAGTGTGTGTAACTGTGGGGGGGAGTATGTGTGTGAGAGTGTATACATGAATGTGTGAATGTGAGTGAACGTGAATGTGTGTGAGGGTTGTGTGAGTGTGTGTGAGTGTGTGTGGGAGTATGTGTGTGTAACTATGTGTGTGAGAGTACATGCATGAATGTGTGAGTGTGAGTGAACATGAGTGTGTGTGAGGGTGTGTATGAGTGCAAGTTGTGAGTGTGTGTGAGTGTGTGTGGCAGTGTGTGTGAGTGTATGGGAGTGGGAGTGCGTGTGTGTGAATACAAATTTGAGTGTATGGGGGAGTATTGTGTGGGGGTGTGTGTGTAACTGTGTGTGTGTTCTCTGCACTCACACCGTGTGGACCACTCATTCCTAGCGCCTGCATGCACAGTGCTTAGTGATGGAAAGGGGCGCTTAGGATCCATGGTGACCAAAGCAGCCAGGCAAGGGCAACTGGAATGGGAAATGGAAGTTGGAAACTGGGTGGGAGTGGACACTGCTGCCCAGCGGGGCCCCATCTGTCCTGCCACAGCCACAGAACTGCAGTCTCACCCCTAGAGGGGCCTGGATGCATGGCTCCCCATCCACTGCTCCGACTCAGGCGGCAAAGCCACCCCTCGGGCCCCCTGAGGAGATGGGACTACACAACCCAGCTCAGCGGCGTTTGAATCTCGACACTTCCTTTACCGACTGAAACTGAGGGCGAAGCCTTTCAGCCTCGGCCTTCTATTCAGCAAAGCAGAAACGCTTATTCTGCAGGGCTGTTGAGAAGACGAAAGATAATGGATGCAAAGCCCTCCACGTGGCACAGCACACAGTCGATACTCAGTAAACGGAAGTGACTTCCGTGACTCAGCACCCCTGGTCGAGCACCCCTACAGTTTGGAGGAAGCTGGAGGAGACCTTGAATCACTGGGAAGTCACTCAGGGCCCTAGCATCAGCCTGGCAGGGGCCTGTGTGGCTCCCTCAGCTGGGGTGAGCATCTCCCAGGAGCCGGGATGGTGCTGCAGTGGTGGGGTGGAATAGCCTGGGAAGAGGCAGCGCCCCCATCTCCTGCCTGGCTCTGTGTGGGTACCTGAGGCTCCAAAGACCTCTGGTTGTGAGGTGCCTGTGCCCAGTGCTTCCATCTCTGGCAGACACCACCCCGCCCCCAACCTGCAGTGCTTCCAGGCTTCTACAGCTTCTACAGAGCGGGCACAAGAATTTTATTCCGGAGGCTTTGATGGTTGCAGAGGGAATAAGTCAATTGCACTGATCCCAGTGCCTCACAGGTGATGTGCTCTTCCATTTTGGTGAGAATGCACAGTCCAAGGGGATTAGTGTAAGGAGATAGGTGAGAGGCACCAGGCCAGAAAGGACTGGTTTAGGCGGCCCCTGAGAGTTGAGAGACAATGACTGGAGGAAAGCTTCCTGGAAGCTTGTGACAGAGCAGAGGAGCTTGGGAGGGGGCTGCCCCGCTGTGGGTGGAGGACGGGTGACACACTCCCTTTGTTTCTTGTTCTTATTTCTATCTCCTTCTCTGCTTCTCTCCATCATGCTCCCAACCAACTGCTCTAGGCACTCAGCTCCAGCATCTGTACCCCTGCTTGGAGCAGGACCCCAGCGGAGGGGTTGCGGAGGGGAGGGGTGGGCAGGTGGGCTTACAGGTGAAGCCAGTTCCCTTGCACCAGGCAGGGCTTTCTGGCAGGTGTGTGCTCAGGTCTGGCTGTAGGCTTGCATGGAAGGAGAGGTAAGAGGGCACGTGTGGGTGTGGCTGTGGGGAGGCTGGCTGTGCACCTGTGATAGTGCATTTGTGGGTGAGAACGTGTGCTAGAATGTGTCTCTGTGAGTGTGAGCATGTGCACTTGTGCCCACCACAGGCAAGTTGGAGCTCGGTATATTTTCACATGGTTAGCGATCTGGCATCAGAGGCCCCCTTTCCCCAAGCCAAGCAGCCTGACCCATTGCACTCAGTATCTTCTCTTCCATCTTACGCTAGGGTTGTAAGTCCCACAGATGCCATGCAGACTCCCTTAGGTGGGGCCACACCCTGGCACTGCAGAGTGGAGCCTCGGCGCTGGGCACCTGGAGGGCTGCTGCTGGTCCTGCAGCTGCCACTCCTGTCTCTTTCTGGATTTTCCGCAGCGTCGCCAGACAGCTCTGCCTTTGGGAAACCTGTGTCGGGTGCCTGGGACATTAGAGAAAGAAGCAAAAGGACAGCGTGGACTTTGTCCAAGGTGGAAACTGAGCTGCTCTGCCTGTTTAATGGCCTGGAGCCTCCCCTGCTGGACAAGGCAGCCCAGGGCCAGCATGCACCTGACGTCTCTTTCCTGCCTGTATGCCACAGAGCTATAGTGGGTGACTTGGTCACATATGGCTTGTGGGGGGTGGGTATGTTTTTAAATTGTGGAATTCATCAGTCTCTTCTGAAAATTCCATCTGAAACCCATCTTTCTGGCTCCTCTTTAAAACTGCCAGACTTAGCGACACTGGTCCCACACCTTTGTCACAAGGCAAAAATGGTCAAAACTGAGTGGCGGAGCCCTCGTGAACCAGCGCCCACACTCCCATTTCCCAGCAGTCCCCTTGGCTCCCCGGGCTCTCCTAGTCTCTGAAGCCATTGTTTCTTGTAGTTCTCATTTTCCTGGGAATATTTTTGTTTCCCATGTCCCCATCCAAAACCTAGTGGAATGGAAGCCTCGTTGAGGCCAGAGAGGGAGCGGGATACTTACGTTCCTTCACCCACAGAGTGCAGAGCGCCAGAGGAAGCAAAACCATAGGATACACACAGGGTATCTGTCCGGAATATTAATTTTTCTTGGAGGTTTCCCTAGGAAACCCAACATGGCAGATATAAAATCCCATGCATTTTTGAGAGGGAAGTCCAGTGGGCTTTGGCACTGAGAAGGGGCCCTTCTGGAATATCAGAGCCCTTGCAGTCATGGACCCATTGGCACCCAAGACTTGCTTCCAAGGGTAAAGCTGGGTGACCCTGGGTTCCACGTGGGGGGTGCTGGGTGTAGACTTGCGGATTCCAGGCTGCCGGATCTCAGAGCTGCTCTCCGTGCAGAGCTGTGCTACTGCTGTGCTTCTGTAATTTTGGATTCCAGCTGGGAACTGAGACATGAGAGACACACACAGCAAACTGCAGCTGGTGCATCCTTGCAGACACTTTTAAGGTGACACAGGAAGTGTAAGAAATAATTGACAGAGCAGACTTTGGGCCTAGCAGTTAGAACTCTGTGTAGGACTCCTGAATCCCACATAGGAACACCCAGCCCTCTGGCTCCTGATGCCAGCTTCCTGCCAACCAGACCGTGGAGACAGTGCGGAGACTCAAGGAGTGGATTCCTGCCCCACATGTGGATATCAGGACTGAGTTCCTGGCTCCTGGCTCCAGCCCCCTAGCTGTGGTGGGATCTGTTGAATGAAGCAAATGATCTCTCTCTCTCTCTCTCTCTCTGTCTCTCTCTGTCTCTCTCTGTCTCTCTCTGTCTCTCTCTGTCTCTCTCTCTCGCTCTTGCTCTCTCATAAATTTTAACAAATAAAAATAAAAACATATAAAAGAAATCATTACCCCCTTCTGTCACTCAGGAAGGAAACTGTGGTCATTCACACAATGATTACCTATAAGGTGTTCTTTTGCTTCCTTAAAATCCCAAGCTGTTGGCAAAGTCTCTCTGCACCCCAGTGTAGGCAAAGCTGCAGAAATGTTCAAAGAATTGGCTTGGGGATGGCCGGCCCCGCGGCTCAATAGGCTAATCCTCCGCCTGCAGCGCCAGCACACCAGGTTCTAGTCCCGGTCGGGGCCCCGGATTCTGTTCCGGTTGCTCCTCTTCCAGTCCAGCTCTGGAGACCAGGAGAAGCACCTGGCTCCTGGCTTCGGATCAGCGTGGTGCGCCGGCCACAGCACACTGGCCGCAGCGGCCATTGCGGGGTGAACCAATGGAAAAAGAAGACCTTTCTCTCTGTCTCTCTCTCTCACTGTCCACTCTGCCTGTCAAAAAAAAAAAAAAAAAAAAGAATTGGCTTGGGGCTAGTTCATGCTCTGTCTACTAGCTGGTGACTTTGGGTAATTTATTTAGACTTTCAAAGGCTTAGTTTTCTCATCTTTAAAATGGAATTCACAAATGCTACTTTCCTTAAAGCACTATTTGGACAATCTGATGCAGCAGTGAAAATCAAAGATCTTACTCTAGTTCTAAAATGCGACAATCAATATTAATCATTTTTGTTAAAATTAATAAAGCTACTAAAACCTGCTAAAGTGATTGTGAATACAGGAAATAGAAACCAAATCTCAGCATTTCCTTTGTGTGATGTTATGAAAGTGAAAAAAAATTACGAACTCCAATAAGCAAACAATCATCAATAGAACTCAAGGAGAAGGCATCCCTAGTGGTGTCAGTGTGAACTGACTGATGGCTAAGAAGCGGAATCCAGGGGCCAGTGTTGTGGTGCAGCCAGTTAAGCCACCACCTGCAGCACCGACATCTGATATGAACACCAGCTGGAGTCGCTCCAGACTGCTCAGCTTCTGATCCAGCTCCCTGCTAATGCACCTGGGAAAGCAGGAGAAGATGGCCCGACCGCTTGGTCCCCTGCACCCACATGGGAGTTCCAAGCTCCTGGCCTTGACCCACTCCAATCCCAGCCCCTTGCAACCATCTGAGGAGTTAGCCAGTGGATGGAAGATCTCCCTCTGTCTCTCCCTCTCTCCCTAACTCTGCCTTTCAAATAAATAAATACGGCCTGTCTCAAACAAACTTGCTGCAGGTACGATGAGAAGAGTCTGGGAGTAGCCTTCTGGTGTCAGTGCAAACAGAAGGTCGAGACCCTCCAAACAAAAGGAAAAAACGCAGAACCACATGGCCACCCTGCAAATGTGCTACGGCCAAGAGAAGACAGTGCCCAACTTAGAGGAAAAGATACTCCTGGCATAGCAGCAGGTTCATCCCTGCTGCTTCGTGCGTAGAACAACTTCAGAAGGGCATGCGTTCTAACTCTCGGAAGACAGATAACAGAATGGGAGGCAGACCGCCAAGCTAAAAAGTCAACTGAGGACCAAAACACTCACTTGTATAAAACGAACTAGAAAAAGCCGAGAAGGAGTTGACACAGTTGAACCCAAGATGAAGTGGGAATTATTGACAGAGAGAAGGCTTGGTGAGATAGGTTTTAAAATGAATGATTGTGGGGTCAGCACTGTGGCACAGAGGATAATCCTATGCCTGCAGTGCAGGCATCCCATATGGGTGGTGGTTCTAGTCCTGGCTGCTCCTCTTCCCATCCAGCACTCTGGTATGTCCTGGGAAAGCAGTAGAAGACGGCCCAAGCATTTGGGCTTCTGCATCTGCGTGGAAGACCTGGAAGAAGCTCCTGCTCCTGGCTTCAGATCAGCCCAGCCCCGGCCATTGCAGTCATCTGGGGAGTGAACCTGCAGATGGAAGACCTTTCTCTCTATCACTCCCTTTCACTGTCTATAACTCTATATCTCAAATAAGTAAATAAATAAAATTAAAAAAGAATGATTGCAGAAATCAAGGAGAAGCCAGGAGTCATCAAAGTGAGGCAGAAATGGCCCAGCAGGTAATAGGCATCGCCTGCACTCAGGAACCCAGCAAAGGCTGAAGAGGATGTGCTCAAACATGAGCCAGACAATTCCCTGAAATGAAGAAAGAAGTCCTGCAGGTCAAAAGCACACGCAGCATTCCAGGAAAAGCTGGTTGTGAACACTCATTGTTGAACATGGCCAGCTAGACTGGTGAACTTCCAGGGTAAAGAAAAGAACCTTCAGATTTCAGGGCAGCAAAAGCAAGCCATCCACAGAGCTCTGAGGGAAAACCAGGGACCTTGGGCTTCCTCCACGGCTACTGTCAATTCCTGAAGACCACAAAACAATGTTTCCAAAGCTCTGGGGGAGGGAGAGTGTCGTCTAAAAATGCGATCCACCGGCAGCTGTGACTGAAGTGCAGAGACGGGGACATTGTCCAGGGCAAGAGAACCCATGAGAGCACTCACCAGGACCTTCAGACAGGGCGTCATTCAGGAAGGAAACGCAGTCAAATCAGTTATGAATAAAAGCAAAGAATTCAGGAATCCACGTAAAAAATAGAATACCAAGCAATTATGGTTATCAAATACAAACACTGAAAACATTAAAGTAATAATATAACATAAAAATAGAATACAGGGCTGGTGTTGTGGCACGCCAGATGAAGCCTCCGCCTCCAGCAAAGGCATTCAATACAGGATCGCTGGGTCCAGTCCCAGCGGCTCCACTGCCCACCCAGCTCCCTGCAAATACGCTGGGAGAGCAGCAGAAAGTGGCCCAGGTGCTTGGACTTCCGCACCCAGGTGGGAGTTCCAGGCTGCCAGTCTTGGGGAATGAGACAGAAAATGGTAGCGCGCTCTCTCTCTCCCTCCCTCTCTCTCTCTGTCAGTGTGCCTTCCAAATAAGTACATAAGTACATAAATAAGTCTTTAAAAATAAATAAATTGTGAATGTAAAAATACTGAATTATTTATATGGAGTGGGGATCAATTGATCTAGCTTATAATACAAAGCTGTATTATAATGTAAAATGTATTTATCTGAAAGTCAGAGAGAGAAATCTACACACTCATTTGCACCCCAAATGCTCACAGCAGCCAGGGCTGAGCCAAGCTAAAGCCAAGAACAGGGTCTCATACATGACAGGACAGGGCCAAACCACCTGCGCCATAAACACCATATTCCAAGGTACACATTAGCAGGAATCTGGGATTGGAAGCAAAATCAGGGCTTGAACCGGAACATTCCTATGTGGGGTGCAGGGGTCCTAAGCAGCATCTTAACCACGTACCAAATGCCCATCCCTAGAAGACGCATTTTAAAGTAAAGATACATTTATTTAAGCTCAACAGTTCCTTTAGTTTCTTTTTCTAATAAATTTAGGTAAAATTAAATGTAATGCTTTTCATTAAGCTAGCATTATTCCATATATAGAAAGGTTTTCTGACTTTCTCCCTCTATATGTGTATACCATCTCTGCATATAAATCCAGAGGTAGTTATTGCAATGATGATTACCTAATATTTTTTCTTTTTTTTTTTTTTTTTTTTGACAGGCAGAGGGGATAGTGAGAGAGAGACAGAGAGAAAGGTCTTCCTTTTGCCGTTGGTTCACCCTCCAATGGCCGCCACGGTAGCGCGCTGCGGCCGGCGCACCGCGCTGTTCCGATGGCAGGAGCCAGGTGCTTCTCCTGGTCTCCCATGGGGTGCAGGGCCCAAGGACTTGGGCCATCCTCCACTGCACTCCCTAGCCACAGCAGAGAGCTGGCCTGGAAGAGGGGCAACCTGGACAGGATCGGTGCCCCGGCCGGGACTAGAACCCGGTGTGCCGGCGCCGCAAGGCGGAGGATTAGCCTAGTGAGCCGCGGCGCCGGCCGATTACCTAATATTTTAACAGCTGTTTCTGGGTGAGAGTTCACTTTCAATTTCGGCTTTCTGCATTGTTTAAGTTCTTGATTATGTACATATATTTTTAAAATAAAAACTGTATAGTACGATGACTTTTTTTTAAAAAAAAGATTTATTTATTTATTTGAAAGTCAGAGTTACACAAAAAGAGAAGGAGAGGCAGAGAGAGAGAGAAAAAGAGAGAGAGAGACAGAGAGAGGTCTTCCGTCCGCTGGTTCTCTCCCCAACTGGCCACAACAGCCAAAGTGGTACTGATCCGAAGCCAGAAACCAGGAGCTTCTTCCTGGTCCCCCTTGCAGGTGCAGGGGCCCAGGGACTTGGGCCATCTTCTACTGCTTTCTCAGGCCATAGCAGAGACCTGGATGGGAAGTGGAGCAGCCAGGACTCGAACTGGCGCCCATATGGGATGCTGGCACTGCAGGCAGCAGCCTTTTCCACTATACCACAGCACCAGTCCCAACAATGACTTTTTTGTTTGTTGCAAAGTCGAAAATAGTTATGCCAGGGAGTTGGCAGTTGGATTCCGGTTGTTGGGAAAGAGGATAATTTATTTTCTAGGTAGTATTTTTCCCTGGGGTTTTCAAATTCTTAGAAATTAAAAAATCCTAAATTCAACAAAGCAATGTCAGTGGAAAGGAACCCGCAGGCACGTCGCAGAAGACGTGCCTGCATCCCTGTTCGCCAGGCAGGGAGTCTGGGTCAGGTTTTGGACTGTGAATTTCAAGATCAGCAGCTTCTACTTGCAGTTACAAATTAATCCCCCTGTCGTATGTGTACCATCGCTAAGCCTTCAGTCACCTTGTGTTAAAGCGCCAGCTCCTTTTCGGACACCAGCTCTCGGCCAGCACTGAGATGAAGCAGTAAGGGGAGGTGCTGGCTACTGCGGTCTGCAGAATCAGTCTGTGAGCTGGCCACAGTGAGTGCAGCTGTGGCATGGGAGGGCAAGCTGGGGAGCTAGGGGAACAGAAAACACCCAGAGTGTACCTTTGGTCCTGCTGAACACGTTTGTATTTCCCAGACAGGCAGAGAAATCCTTGGAGGGGAATCCCAGGAAACAATGGCCGTAGGAGATGGTAGCTTGGACAGCTGCCAATGAGTGGGCAAAGGCAAGGTCACCCTTGAAATCTGCAGGGCTGGGGACAGTCGGGTCTCGGCAAGCACTCAGCTGCTCTCACTTCCTTTAGGAGGTGCTCAAAAACCCTGAATTTAAAGCAATATCTGACGGGGGCTGGGGCTGGGCCACCTGCTCAATAGCGCCCTGTGTGGCTGCTGTCCTGCCTGGATCTTTCCAAGTAAAGGAAAAGAAAACACACCAAAAAAGACAACTTTTAAACACAGCAAAGGCACTCATGCTGGGAGCGGCAGGCTCTCTGCTCTTCCCTCGGTGTCCTGTGATGTATCCTGTGTGAAATGGAATGTTCTCCTCTTTCCCCACCCCCCTTCCAACCCTGCATCTCCATCATCTTTTTTATAAAGAAATATACATTTATCTTCTGTCTTTGTCAAATATAACGAATATATGCTCCCTGTAGAAATTCGATCTCCTTTAGTTTGAAGGACCTTAAGCTGAAGCCCTGTGGCCATCACGATGAAGTTGCTTTGTCTTTGTGTGACTGTGACCAGGAAAGTCTTCACAGTGCTGGGACCGCTGTACTGTGAGAGCCCTTTGTTCTGGGGCCAGGGCACAGAGGTGTGGCCCCTAGGGGCCTGGCTCAGATGGCGCTCTGCAGACGATTCACCATAACAACACAAGGCAGCCACACCTTCCTCAGTCCATATGGAGACCCACCAGCAGATTCTACCCAGGGTTGAGCCCTCGTTATGGTCAGGACATGGGGTAGAGTCCCCCTAAAAACAACCACATTTAATCTTTGCAAGAGCCCTACGAGAAAGATGCTGTTGACCTGTTTTACAGGTGGGAAAAAACTGAGGCTTGGGGGCTGGCACTGAGGCCCAGTGCGTTAAACCTCTTCCTGTGACACTGGCATCCCATATGGGTGCCAGTTCTAGTCCTGGCTGCTACACTTCCAATCCAGCTCCCTACTAATGCACCTGAAAAAGCAGCAGAATATGGCCCAAGTGCTTGGGTCCCTGCCACCCATGTGAGAGACCTGGATGGAGTTCCTGGCTCCTGGCTTTGTCTTGGCCCAGCCCCAACTATTGCAGCCATTTGAGGAATGAACCAACAGATGGAAGTTCTCTCTGCCTTTCAAATAAATAAAATTACTTTTTTAAAAAAAGGTTAAGAAGGAATAAGAAAGTAAGGAAGTCGTCCAAGGCCAATGTCACCCAGCTAAGCAAGGTTGGAGCTGAGAATCTCCACTCACACCAGCAGTCCCAAAAGCCAGATCTGCAAACACTTCTCTGTGTTGCCCCTGGAGCCGGTCTGAGAAAGCACCACGCTCCCAGGGGGACGAGAAGGTTCTGTGCAGGCACCTGGAGACCCACTGGCCCTGCCCAGGGACCTGTGTTTCACAAGTGTGGCTCTGGCTTCTGTCAGGCCTGAGCAGGTTAGTTCTGACGGGGCTGGGGGTGTGCAGGGTGTGGGGTGCAGCTGCTCACCCTGGAGGTTCCTGGGTCAGACCTGCGACTCCAGAGCTGTTGGCTTGCTCAGGGCCTTCTGCAGGCGTGGATTGTCCCTGCTCGTCTGCAGGGCAGGGTGGGTGCTGGGCTAAGCCCTGTCTCCAAGGAAGGGGAGGGTGAAGCCCTGTGGCCAGGAAGCCACTCCCACCCCGAGGCTCCTCCGTCCACTTAGCATCACAGTGGAAAGGGCTGACGCAGGGCAGTGTGGTAGGAGTGTGGGTGCAGGGCTTCAGGGAGAGGGAAAGTCCTGGGCAGGTGTTGTCAAGCTGAGCTTCCTGGGGGTTCCCCTCCCCTTGGCCTCAGAACCAGAAACTGAGTGAGCGGAAAGAGGAACTCTGTCACTTGTTCTGTCGTCCTCAGATGACAGATCAGGCAACTGAGGCTTGAGAGAAGCTGTGACTCAGGGAAGGTGACAAAACCAGAGGCGGCCGGGGTGGGCAGGCCCCGACTCCTCACCACACCCTCCACACCTTGCCATCCCGTTGTCTGCTAAGTCCATTGCCAGCCCCTTCCTCTCCCTCCCCGGCTCCTCCTGGACCAAACCAGACATTCCCTCTTGCTGCCCAAGACCCTGGGGCCTTTGCCACATTGTCTCCATGCCTGCCTTGCTCATTCGGCTTGCCCACTGATGGATCAGACATCACCTCCTCCAGGAAGCCTCCCTGAGTGTCCCCCACTGGAAATGGTCCCTTCCTTCTCTGTATTTCTGAACTCCTTGTTTAGGCATTTCCACACGATGTGCGTTAGCTGCTTTCTCTCCATCACAACAGCTTACAAAGTGCACATGCTCACAGAGACACTGGGAGACGAGGAGGGTGAGTATTGCAATGCCTGCTTTGCACAAGAGAAATTCAGAACTCAAGAGTGTTGGATGACAAATGAGTGGCAGAGCAGATGCAGGCACCCAGGCCTCCAGACTCCCACACTCCTTGGACGGGAGCCAACCTGCTGCCTCTGCAGAGCCACCTCTGCTGTCTCTGGGAATGGCTCCACCGCAGTTGTGCAGTGCACAGCCTGTCAGGCTGTTCTGGGCAGTCCCACCTCGGTGCCTGGCCCGGTGCCCTAAGGGCCACAGATGCTCAAGAAGCCTGGGCAGAGTCAGTGTTCTCTTCCTTTCCTCCCTGTTTCCTTCCCAAATCTCACTCTTTTCCCTCCTTTAACTCCCTGCATTTTCTGCTGAATTTTTCATTGAGAAGAAGCACATTTAGAGATGTGAAGCACACGCTTTGCCGGGCCTCTGCTTTGATGAATGTTTGATGCCGACGCTGGGGAGCCAGGCGCTGCCGCAGACCTGGGGGGGGGGGGGGTTGGGGAGGGGCCTCTGAGGATATGACTCCCCTTCCCTGCCCCTCCCAGAGGGTGTTTGAACCTGACCTAGCTCCGCTCTGCAGCATGAGCCTGTGTGTGTGTGCATGTGTAGGGAGGTGGAGGAGGCAGGTGCCAGACCCCCAGTCTGGCGGGGGAGAAGCTGGAAGTCAGTGCTACCCCTGAGATTACCCACCATGCCTCAGTCACTCAACCTTTCTGAATCTTGGTTCCTCAATGGGACATAGGAGGTACTACTACCTTCTTCTCAAGGTCAGCGAGTAAATAAGAGGCCCCCACTGTGCCTGACACACACACCTGATTCCTAAACATCAGTCCTCCTGCCCACCTGTCAACCCCGCCTCCCAGGGCCTGGAGAGGGAAGGTTTCTCAGTGTGAGTGCCAAAACCTCACAGACTCTGCAGATGGATACGGTCTTTGCAAGAAGACCATGATTGGATGCTGCTTTGTCCTTGACATTGAAGGCACGGGTCTAAGTTCTACCCTGACCTCAGGGTTGAACATGTGGATCCCGTTGCCCCTTCTCAGGGGGACACCCTGCCTAAGTCATGAGGCTACAACCAAGGGGATGATGGTGGGACACTGGGGCACCCTGGGACACCAGTGCTTCTCCCTGGCATAGTGCTCGCATGGGCTCTGCCAAAGCTGGAGGAGCAGCCCCAGTGGGCGGAGGTGGGGACTGTCTTGTGGCCACGGCCGCTCCCCTGTGCTTGGCTTTTTCTCTGCATGATTTGCCCTGGACCACAGCACACAGGGTTGAGCTCTGTGTTGGACAGCTGTGTGCACACCTCTGGCTGGGCTCTCTCCATTCCTGCTGCTCCCTGCTCCCTGGGGTTTCTGTTGGTGCAGGGTAGACCAGCATTCCTGGCTGACCACGCCCTTTGCAGCTCTGCAATTTCTCCAAGGCACACATAGCAGGGGAGTGTGGGCTGGGGCACAGGGATCCCACCATCAGCATACCCTCAGCCGCTCTGCTACAGAGCAATGAATGCCAATATGCTCCTTAGTTTGCATCCATCTGCCTACCCCCAGGGTCCTCCCAACTCAGAGCAGTGGGAATTCTATGAGTGACCCCACAAATGCATAATGGATCCATGAGGTCCTTTCCCTTGCAGACAGAACTTGTAAAGACCCTCCAATGTCATGAAGTATTCAGCTGCTGGGGTGTCCCCCCACCCACCCACACACACAACAGGGTCATCAAGACATTTAAAAAGGAATTCTCACCACACATCCCCACATCCCACAACAGTACTATCAGTCAGCCATATATGAGTGTGAATGACTTGAATCTGATTGCTTTCCCATTAATATCCCTGGGGGCAGGGGACTTTAGTACAAGCAGAGTGAGTGTCTAAGTTACTCAGAAAGCCCAAGGCTCATCCTTGCGCGGGTGAAGGCTAAGAGGTCTTTGAGCAAGTGAAAGTGTCTTGGGGAGGGCAGGTCTGGTGGGCTCTGTCAGGGCCCAGAATACTGGCAACAGGGTGCTCCCTGCATTGGGTATCATGGTTAATCAGTTGCCTCTGGTCAGGGCCCTAGGATATCTGCAAATCAGAGCCAGAGGGGGGGGGGGGGGGGGGGGAGGGACAAACATCTGGCCACCAGCAGGGGTCGCTGTTTAGGCAGCTAAGGCTGAACCAGAAGGGCTGCTCCTGAGTTAGGGGTGGATGGTCCCCTCCTGCCAGGAATTCCTCAGCAGCCAATTGTGGGCTAGCTCCAGGCATGAACGTGTTCTCCAGATCCAGCCCTCCTAACAGTTGTGGGATCCTCGGAGAACCTGCCCCCAGGGGGAGAAGTGCCTGTTCAGTCTTGGGGGGGAGAGAATGTTTGGATGAGAGACCCCCTGTGGAACATATTTCATCTCTGCCCCTCTCCCTGCCGAGGGAAGCCCACCATGGTTAGGGCAGTGGGGACTCTGGAGTCCCTTGGGATCTTTGGGCCCTTACTTGGGAGCAGATCCTGCGCATGTGCGGCTGAATGAGGACAACGGGCTGGCCTTGTCCCGCCCCTGTCACTCATTGGCTGTGGGGAGATTGGCCTTTGGGGGCTCCTGCCTCCACTAACTGCAAGAGACAACAGCCTGCGCTGTCAGGGACACTGGTCAGGCCCCAGGGACACAGGGTGGCATTTAAGGGACAAGGGGACTGGTGGGGGGGATGCTTGCCTTTCCTGCTGCTGCTAGCTGGGTGCTGACTCCCTGGAGCCCAGTCACAGTGGGAGTGGGGGTTGGGATGGGACAAGGTTCCTTGCTGTGCCTCCTGGTGCTGAGATGTAGCAGAGCTAGGCCTCTGGGCTGTAAAGGAAGCGCATCTAGACCCAAGGGCCCAAGGGGCTCAGGTAAGTTAGGGGAGGTCTCTCAGGTTTCAGTAGCCACATGGCTGCTTCGGGGTCAGCCCCAATGGCCAGCTGTCCTCGGCGGCAGTGTTCAGGGTTTTGGGTGTGAGGGAAGAAGCCCGAGAGCTGCATGCCCAGCCCTGATGCCCTGATGTGGGGCTTCAGAAACAGAAGGTCCTGGGGCCTGTGTTTTGGCTTAGCCAGCAAACCCACAGCCTGCAATGCCAGCATCCCATATGGTCATCAGTTCGAGTCCCGGCTGCTCCACTTCCAATCCAGCTCTCTGCTATGGCCTGGGAAAGCAGTGGAAGATGGCCCAAGTCCTTGGGCCCCTGCACCCGCGTGGGAGACCCGGAAGAAGCTCCTGGCTCCTTGCTTCAGTCTGGCCCAGCTCCGGCCATTGCAGCCATTTGGGGAGTGAACAAGCAGATGGAAGATCACTCTTTCTCTCTCTCTCATCTCTCCCTCTTTCTGTAGTTCTGTCTTTCAAATAAATAAAATAAATCTTAAAAAAGAAGGAGAAGATCCCTGAAGGTCACGGAGGACAACAGTGGCCCCCAGTTTGCAGCAGACGCCCCAGGGACTCCTAAGATCCCTAGGGTCCCACCCAGGATCCCAAGCAGGTTGAGGACACTGTGGAAACTGACCCCGCTTCCCTGACTGCTCTTTCTCTGCCCGCCCAAAAGCAGAGCAGTCCTGGGTTCTTCTGCCTCTGTAGGCATTGGGACTGCTTTTCCATCCCCAACCAGACAGCCTCACAGCCACATTCTCCCTCTCTCGGCTCCAACCTCTCACGGAAATCCCTGCTTTCTTGTTCGTTCATTCAATCATTCCTTCATTCATTCCATGGCTCACGAGCGAGTCCCCATGCCTGGCTCCACACTGAGCAGAGCAGACCAGTCCCTGGTGCGCTCTCGAAAGGGGACAGGGATGCCAGGCAGCTGGCCCGGCAGTGGACAGTGCCCGTGGCCATGCCCACTGTGAGGAGCCTTCTCATCTACTGCTGATGGCTGATCCTTCTTCCACCTTGTGCTTTAGAGATGCCAGAAAGACAGACACCTGAGTGACTGCTGTGACAGCTGTTAGTCTTAGAAAGGCAGGGGCTTGGGAATCAGTGCAGATTCTACCCTAGCAGCTGTGTGGACTTGGGCACGTTGCTGTCTGGACTTCCCCGTCCTCATCTGTACAAGGTGTCTCCCTATTTCCCGAATGATGGAGGTGGCAGAGGCCAGTGCCTGTTACTGTTCAGCATTCAGAAATTTGCAGAAGGTTCTGCCCAGGTGGCCAGCGCCGTGGCTCAACAGGCTAATCCTCCGCCTTGTTCTTGTCCCGGTCGGGGCTCCGGATTCTGTCCCGGTTACCCCTCTTCCAGGCCAGCTCTCTGCTGTGGCCAGGGAGTGCAGAGGAGGATGGCCCAAGTACTTGGGCCCTGCACCCCATGGGAGACCAGGAGAAGCACCTGGCTCCTGCCATCGGATCAGCGTGGTGCGCTGGCCACAGTGCACCAGCTGCAGCAGCCATTGGAGGGTGAACCAACGGCAAAGGAAGACCTTTCTCTCTGTCTCTCTCTCTCACTGTCCACTCTGCCTGTCTGAAAAAAAAAAAAGATAAAAAAAAAAAGGTTCTGCCCAGGAAACAGTGCTGGCTGGACTGGGTAGCAAGCAGAGGGCCTGATGTAGGCATGGGTGGGATGGAGGCTGGGCCAGCCCCCTTTGAACCTGGCCTGGCACCCCCACCCTGGCCACCAGCCGTCATGTGACCCATAGCTCCCATGTTGTGGGCATCAGTTGGAATAAACAAGCAATGTGGATGGAGGGGACGGCGGGGAGGCAGGCCCCAGCTGGATCCCAGATGCAGGCATGGGTACCGCATGAGAGGACCCAAGGGGGCTCATTATCAGCTCTGCCTCGGCTGCTCCCTGCTCCCGACCCGGGAAGCACTTTCCTTCCTTAGGGGCCATCAAATATTCAGAGCAGAAGATGGTAGAGCTGCCAGGCAGGAGGAGCAGCCCCTACTGGCACCCAGGTGAGCCAGCCCTTCCTGAGGCTCAGGTGGGCGCTGACGTGGGGGCCCTGGGCGCCTCCTGTCTTCTGGGGAGTGCCCCCTCCTTTTTCCCCTGCCCTGCACACTGCCGGGGCTGGCTCTTCGTGTGTCAGTAGCCCTCTCTGCTGCTCACTCACTTAGCAATTTAACTGCCTGCCTCCCGCTGACCCAGCTCAGAGTCTGGGCAGATGCCCAAGACAGTTTGTTGAGTGATTTGCGAGAGTCGGTTTTTCTCCTGTGAAAATACCCGCAGAGCCCAACTGCACTAAATGGAGCACAGAGAGCTGGATCATCTTGTCCTTGCCATCCTGAGCCCACGGGCGTGGACGTGAAACCCACAGCTCTAGTCCAGGGCTCCTGTGTTCACACAAAGGACGGCCAGGCCCCAGGGGAGAAGAGATGCACCTGACGTCACACAGCAGGTTGGTGCAGATCTGGAGCAGGTGCCCATGTGCCCTGAGCCCGGGGCTGAGGTCCACTCTGCCCCAGGTTCTTTCAGTGTTAGCTGTAACTTCCCATACAAGGACCCCATTGTTTCCGGTCAGAAACAGTTTGATCTGGGTGGCCACGCCCGTGTGGGCGGAGCCTGTGGCTGAGGTCTCTGATGCCTGTCATCAGTGCAAGGGTGGTTAGAGCAGGCTGCCGCTGCCCCCGGCCCTGGGGCATCTCCCAGCATTTATATACTGGTTCTGTGTCCTTTCCCCTGGAGTGAGGGTGGGCACGGCCCCCCTGTCTGATGGAAGTGTTGTGCATTTGACTTTCCATGTCCCAAATGTTGCTAGGGCCTGGAAGTGCAGTCAGCTGGGAGCCCCATTGTAAGAAAATCCAGAGTAGGAGTATTCTCACCTCGCCCACCTGGCATCAGTGAAGAAAAAGGGCCTCCTCGTCTCCTTAGAGGCCCGGGCGTGGTGGGCACCAATGACCACCTGCTTCCCAGCCCACCTGCCCACCCAGGAGGGGCAGCAAACATTTTCCTCCCGGCTGCATTCATTAAGCCCAGGAAGCTGGAGGTGGGAATGGGAATTTCATCATTTCATAACAATTTAAGCTAATGAATATGCGGAGGCAGCTGGGGTCCACCTCGTTATTCCCTGTCTCTTGCCCAGAGGTACTTAGTGCTCTCCCTTCTTGGTGAAGGAGAAGGAAGCCCACAGCCATCAGTAGTGGCTGATGAGGGACCGGAGAACTCAGGTGAGCAGCTTAACATTAAGTAAACACCATCTGCATGCCAGGCTCTTCCTACATTCTTATTTTTTAATATTTATTTTATTTATTTGAAAGACAGAGTTACAGAGAGAGGTAGGGACAAAGAAAGATCTTCCATCTGCTGGTTCACTCCCAAAATGGCCACAAAGGCCAGAGCTGAGCCAATCCAAAGCCAGGAACCAGGAGCTTCTTCTAGGTCTCCCATGCAGGTGCAGGGGCCCAAGCATATGAACCATCTTCTACTGCTTTTCCAGGTGCACTAGCAGGGAGCTGGATTGGAAGTGGAGCAGCCAGAACTTAAGCTGGTACCCATATGGGATGCTGACCTGGTGCTGGAGGCCGGGGCTTTAACACGCTGCACCACAGCGCCGGCCCCAGGCTCTTCCTATATTCGTCATTCAGTTCACTTGTGCAACAGCCCCATGAGATACACATTCTTGCCCAGATTCCACAGGTGGGAAACTGTCATTCAGAGAGGTGGAGGAACCTACCTAAAGTCACACAGCAGGAGGCCGTGTACGCCCTACAGCACTGAGGCTTGCACTATGGTATTACGCCACTTCCTGTGGGGGCAGCCACCTTGGCAACCTGTGTTTAACAAGGTCAGGTTTGGAACAGGCTGGCTCAGGGCCCAGACTGGCTCGGGGTCCCAGGCTTACAGACTCCTCACTTGGATCCTAATGAGCGCACACTCAATGGCAGGTTGGGGATACTTGGCCAGAGAAGAGTTGAGAAGCCAGACTCCAGCCCACTAGGACTAAGTGGGGGATGAAAGAATTAGGGCTGGGGAGTCAAACCTGGGCTGACCCCCAGGTCTGTTGGGAGTTGTGCATTTGCCATGTGCGAGTCACGTGCCTCCTCCACCCCTCAGCAGCCTCTGCTGCAAAACAGCACTGATGGCAGCAGCAGCCACCTCCGAGGAGCAGCATGAGGGGCAATGGGACGAGGACGTCAGCAAACAGCTTCGGCCCAGGGCCTGGCACGCGGGAGACGCTTGTGACCTGCGTCCCTAGCTCTTCTCTGCAGGTCCCACCCAGAGCGGCGGCCTCTGATGTCCATGCATCTCTTCCTGCTGTGATTGTCTGCTGCGTCCTCCACAGCCCCGTGCAAGGGAAGGGGCTCCTGAGGCCACCGTGGGGCCTCTGGGGTGCCCAGGAGGAGTCCACTCTGCCTGTCAAATCCTAGAATCAGCAGAGGGATGTACCGCTGCACCCCACGGGAGCTCCCTGGTGCATAGGCTCAGGGGACCTTGGCCTGCAGAATGACTATAAAGAGCATGTCCTTCTGCTGAGACCAGTGTGGGGAGGGGACACCGCTGGGAATGTGTCCAGGATGCAGGTGTGTCCCTGAGTCCAGGGCATGCGTGTAGAGTTCTTGGGGAAACACACACTTCAGCCTGAGAGGGGACTGAGGGGTCCCCCAAGAGTGGTGGGTGAAAAACCACTGCTCCAAGCAGACCCCTGTGAAGAGTCCGCTGGAAAAGGACGTCCAGGCAGACAGATGCCCAGGAGGGCTAGGTCCCTCGACGAGAGTGGGACACAGCCCCGCCAGAGCAGGGAAGGGAAACTCCCAGGCCTCCCAAGTTGATGCAACATTAATTTTTCCCCACGACCCATGAGTCAGAAGCTACTGCCATCGTCCACGTGAGGGAAACGAAGTCCAAGGGTGCACATTACGCAGCCACTGTGCCATGGCTTGCAGCTGTGTCTCAAGAGGGATCTCGATCTCTGCACCCTGAGGCCTGCATGGAGCATTCCTGCTGCTGCTCAGAGCCCTGGGTGGACAGCTTGCTGGTTGCACCAGCAACTTCTGGTTAGCCTCACCTCTCAGTGACAGGCAAGAGAAATCTGTGCGATGATTAATAGACCTGGGTGGACCTAGGCAGCTCCCACGTGGAGCTTGCAGGGAGGAGCTTGCAAGGCTGGCTTCTCAGAGGTTCCTCGGCCTTAGCAACTCAGGATTCTTTGGGGGCAGCACTGGGGGACTGCCATTCAGACCATGGCATACCTGCGCTCAGGGACAGCTGATCTGCCTGGGGGCTCTGCTGAGTTTCCTGTCTACTCCCCCTTGGGAGCTTTGGCCAGACACTACTAAGCCCTCCTCCTCTCTGTCCCCCTCACCCCCACCCACCTGCCCTTTGGAACCCAGATGGCCACAGGTTAAAACGTTTCATTTAATTTGCCCAACCCACATCGTGGACCAGACTTGATGCATCAGTGAATACGGGGCTTCTCCCCCTGGAGGAACCCACAGTCCTGAGCAGGCATGAGACAAATAACCAGGCATTCAGAGTGTGACAGGCAAAGTGGATTCTGTGATCGATTAACAACATCTGCTAAAGGTGTAGCTTCAGTGATTGTCAAGGGAAATCCAGGCGATGATTAACAGACCCTGGCAGCACGATTGTGGCTATCAACCCCTGGTTCCCTGTGGGCAGCAGGAGGACCAGGATGCTCAAATTCCTACGCCTGCCCCACACCCTCAGACCTACAGTGCGTCGCTGGGCTGCCAGAACTGCTGCTGGCTAGGATGCCGGCACGGCGCTTTGCACAGCATGCTGGATGTTGGTGGCTTTGCAGCAGCCACGTCTGGTGAGCACTTAAGCCTGGTCTTGCAGAATCAGAATCGGGAAGGGTGGAGAGCGGCAGTCAGGCAATCCAGGTTTTAAACCAGTGGATTTCAAATCACTGAACAGAACCCACTTTCAGTAACTGCTCGAGGAGCAGCACATGCTGCCCTACGAGCCAGCTGTGCCTGACACAATGCAAGCACTCAGTAGATAAGCAGTAAAGCAGGGAAGAAAATAAAATAAGAAGAAGGAGGGCGCATGCTTTGTCCTCTTTGGCTGTGCGTTTATAATCTCTCTGGGGAGATGAATCACCCATACAGAAAAGACTCTTCCTCGTCCAGTCTGGGACAACCCATTAGGCCGCATCAGCCCTCCGCCCAGATTAAACGGGGAGTGCAGAGCCCTGGGAGGAGGGCTGGACGAAATGAGAGTCAGGAGGAGAGGACAAGAAAGGTCTCCGTGCTCAGTCCAAGCCAGTGCAAGCAGCACTAATTGAGCGCCCACTGTGTACAGAATCCTGGGCTATCTGCTGAGGATATGAGATGAGGAAATGGTCCCTGGCAGCAACTGTGTAGAAAGGAGGATAGACATCAATATAAAAATTACCAGGGGCCGGCGCTGTGGTGTGGCAGGTAAAGCCACCGCCTGCAGTGCTAGCATCCCATTTGGGCGCCAGTTCGAGTCCTGATTGCTCCACTTCCACTCCAGCTCTCTGCTATAGCCTGGGAATGTAGTAGAAGATGGCCCCCAAGTCCTTGGGTCCCTGCACCTTCATGAGAGACCAGGAAGAAGCTCTTGGCTCCTGGTTTTGGATAGGCCCAGTTCTGGCCATTGCAGCCATCTGGGGAGTGAACCAGTGAATGGAAGACTCTCTCTCTCTCTCTCTCTCTCTGCCTCTATAACTATGAGTTTAAAATAAATAAATAAATCTTTTTTAAAAAAAGAAAGAAAGAAATGGAATGCTGGCACTGTAAGTGGCAGCTTAACCTGCTGCACCACAACGCCAGCAGCTCTGGGCTATACAAGCTGTGTTCAGATCTCAGTCCCATCTTGGCCCAAGTCGAGGGCCTGGGGCCAGATCCCAGCATCACTCAATGTCAGATCCTTGTCTGTAAAATGAATATTGCTTTAGAACTTAACATAGAATGCTCCAGAGTTTTGAGGATGATGAGCTTAATGAGTCTGGTTGTCATTCTGCTGGTCATGCTGTACAGGAGACAGAGCACTGGGCTCCAGCCAAGCAGGGCTCAGAGGCAGTGATGTCTGGACAGAGCTTTGAAGGATAAAGAAAGAGTGCTTTGGGAAGGGAAAGAAGGAAGGTTTCTGGGGGCAGTGGGACCCAAGGCCACTCTGAAACACGTTCGCGGTGTATCATCTTTAAGGCAAGGGCCAGAGAACAGTAAGCACTAGGGTGAGGCTGGGCCTTCCAGGGCTGTGGGTGAGGAGCGTGCACTGAAGCCGGGACCTGTTGGGGAGGGTCTTACCTGTCACACTGCGGAGCTAACAGAGGGGCCTAATAAGCCATGATCGTGCTGCCATGTGGGTGCTACGCCTATAGCAGACACTGCTAATCAATCACAGATCTCTTCCTTGCTGAGCTGGGACATGACATTGGTTGAAATTGACACGTAAGCTGAAGGCTGCATGCCGTTCCTGAGAGAGAACTAGGTATCGGTTCTTCTAGAACCCATGCATACATCCCTGCGCCCTGCTGGGAGTCTCATCCAGCGTTCCCTGCCCTCCCCACCCTGAGGTTTGGCTTCCCCTACCTGGGAGCCACAGCCTCCCTCCTCCAAGGCCAGCCTTCTCTGGGTCCAGTCCTGACCGCGAGTCTAGGAAGCAGCCAGGGCACACTGCCACTTCAGATTCGCCGAGGCAGCAGCACTGCCCATTCCCAGCCAGCATTTCACGGCTTGGGTGGACAGATGTCTCTGCTGCAGCCTGGCTCGCAGCCGCAGCCAGGGCCACCACATCAGGCCCCAAGCTTGCCCCACGATGCTTCTTCCAGTTTGGGCAGAGCCTGTGGGCAGGGAAGGCACCACCGCAAGTCACAGACCCCAGGAAAAGCCCAAACACTGCACAGCACAAGGAGGCCCTGATTTGAGCCAACCCTCCGTTTAAAGAGGCAGGATTAAGCAGCACACACACTTGGCTTCCTGGTGGCCAGGGTTCATGTTCTGGTTCTGCCATTTTCCCAGCTCTCTCTCTCACTGGTCTTCTCTGGGCCTCCATCCTCTCACCCGTGAAGCAGGAATTATAACAGCAAGTGCTCACAGGTGTGTTGCAAGGAGTCATTGGATGCTCCTAGGAGAAACACAAGTACTTGGCTCATCTTTATAAGGAAGGGCAGAATGGGTACACGAAGGGATTGTGTGTAGGAAGGCATGGATTTGAGCATGGGATGCTACAGACACGGACCACGATGCCGTAGCCCCAGCTTGCTGAGAGCACGGTGCTTTCCTCTGAGCTTCCAAGGCAGACAAGAGGGCCTGGGACTCAGCAGCCATAACCACCGCCCCTGGAGAAGATTTGTTCCCCACCCCCAAAACTGACCTCTCTGATCCCCAAAGGCACGGAACTCCTAAGAGTTCCCTGCAGGCTCCTCCCTCCAGCCTGATGAAATGGGAAATTAATCTCCCTTTAATCCTATACTTAACGTACAGGATTCCACTCCCCAGTGACACAATGAAATTAATCTACCACTAATTTTCTGTTTGCCAACCCTGGGTTTCCGCCTTTCCAACTGTCTTGTGTCTGGGGAAACAAAGATCTAATCTATTCGCTGGCCTCATTTGTTCTGTGCCTTCAAAATCTGAATTGAGGCGAGTGTTGTGCAACGAGTTAAACTGCCCCTTGCGATGCAGCATCCCATATCGGGGCTCTGGTTTGAGTCCTGGCTGCTCTGCTTCAGTTCCAGCTTCCTGTTGATGCACCTGGGAAAGCAATGGCTGATGGCCCAAGCGCTTGGGTCCCTATCACCTATATGGAAGACCTGGATAGAATTGGCTCCTGGTTTCAGCATGGCAGAGATCCAACTGCTGTGGCCATCTGGGGAGTAAACCACGGCATAGGGGCTGTGTGTGTGTGCACACGCATGTGTGTTTGTGTGTCTCTTTCAAATAAATAATTAAGTACATCTTTTTTTTTTTTTTTTTTTTTTTTCTTAAAAAAGAAATAATTGGGCTGGTATTCTGCTCTGCTGGTCTGAGGAAAAAAGATAGAATGCAACGCTGCCTCCCCATCGCCCCCTGGGAGCCACAGATTGCATTGCAGCCTGTGTCCCTAGCTTCTCCCCTGCCTGCTGGGTGTGAGGCTGTTAGAGGCCCCTGGGCTGCCTGCTTCCTCTGTCAGCGGCTGACTCACAGGCCACATCCTTGGAATCTGGGCAGGAGAGGAGGCCCCAGATTTGAACACTCAGCCCCCAAGACCTGGGGCCCTTCTTCCCCAGGGCATGGGGTGGGGGAGAAGGTCAGAGGGGGATCCTGACCTGGACCACTGGCTGCCGTTCTGACCTCTGCACCCACAGGCTCCCTACTGGATAGGAAATATGGCAAGTTCCAAGCTCTTTCCTCTGCTTGGACCAGCTTCCCCCCACAGTGGGTAAGGCCTAGCCTCTCTGTGCCACAGATAAGCAGGGATCCTAAGAGTACCCACCTGATGGAGTGAGAGTGAGCACTTGACGAACCCTCACCTAGAGCTGTGGAAGTGTGTGACGGTAGCAAGTGCCCGAGGGTCACCACTCTGGGCGCCGCACAAACGCCCACAACAGAAGCAGGCATCCCCCTTGGTTTGGGTGTCCAAACCCTGCTTCTGCGGCTGACCCTGGAGCCAGGGGGTGTAGTCTCCCTCCAGTTCCTTTCCTGACACGCAGGATAGAAATGACAGCGCTGACCTCATCCTGGGTTGTCAGGAGGATTACATGAGATAATGCTCATTAAGAGCTTAGCATGGGCAGGACCTCCGCAGGCAGATAAAGGCTTTGTTGTTGTTAGACTTCCCCAGCAGAAACTCGCTGAAGGAAGACAGGCCTTAGTTTTCCTTGGGACTCTTCGTGTGCCCCTCTCGGGTGCCTGATTCCCAGTTGATGAGGCCAACTGGGGTGGGGGTGGTGTCCCTGCAGCTGCTTCTGGGTCCCCATGAAAGCAAAGGCAGCCCCAGCCCTGGTATCACTGACCACACTGGCATCCCCATCGCAGACTAAGCTACACCATGGCCCTGCTCATGGTCCTGACCACATCCTTTGTCCCATTCCAGTCTCCTCCCCACCAAGCCCCTGCCCTAGAGTGTCACAGCTAGGGGAGACCTTGGAAAGCCTCTGCTCCCACCCCCACACAAATGTGGGGGGAAACTGAGGACCACACAGGCCATTCGATTGGCCGGATGCCATGTAGCAAGTTGGAGGCGAGTGCTGGGCTAATCCACAGGCGCCTGACTCCCACTGCAGCGTCTTCCTGCCACTCGCTGCTGTCCCTCGCTTCACCTTGTCATCCGGCCCCAGAGACAGCACACTCGCTGCTGCCGGACACTGTGCGGGCTTCTGTGTGTGTCCCTAGCAGCACCCACATCTGGCAGGGCGATGCAGTGCCCCCCATTTCACAGGTGGGCAAACTGAAGCCTACAGAAGTCAGGTCACAGTGAGCCCACAGCAAAGCTGGAATTCAAGGCCAGACCTATCTGACTGCAAATCCAGGGCCCTTTCATTCTCTGCAGCCTCCTGCAGAGATACAGCTGGGGCTGCCTCCGGGTGGAGACCAGCCAGGCCACTGCACTCCTCACTGTGCTGCGGGCAGGAGTGCAGGGCCCGGAGCCAATCAAGTTTCAGACAGCGGCTGACCAAGGACTGACCAACGTGCCAGATTGGATTTGCCTGCTGGGAGTTTCCATTGCCTTCAAGGTGGGACCAACCCGCGGCCCCTCCACCTAGGCAGGCAGATCCCTCCTTGTCCCTGCCTGCAGGTGGGTGGGCTGGCACTGCTAGAGCAGCAGAGACCAGCGCCATGCAGCTGCCTGCAGCCTCCACTGGCGGTGCCAGGAACAGGCAGGAAGTGGTTTGCGGCCAGCCCAGCGGTGACAGTGAGGGGGGCCGGGCCTGTGCAATGTGGCTCCGCCTGAGGCTTCTGCTCTGGAGACCTGACTCATGTGGACAAAGACCAGGCTCCCTCACTTCCCCAGGGGCCAGTTAGAGCAATTACAGGCCAGCGATGTGCTCTGAGGGGAGGCCACCCCAGGGCTCAGTGGTTTTGCCACTGACCAGGTGGACAGAGGGTGTGTGAGTCTGTGCAGGCCAGTGGTGGGCTGGGCAGCAGGAGAAACTGGTGGTTGTGTGCTCAGCCTGCAGGGAGGTGCCGTGGGGGCCGGAGCCCTTGGTCCTCCGGAGCCCAGTCTGGCTCTGACCAGGCTCTTTCTCTGGGGCTCCCTTTCTTTATCTCTAAAGTGAGGTTTCCACCCACTCTAAGAATTTGATGACTCTCTCCTGCCCCCACCCCATCAAAGGACCATGGAAAATACAGGGAGCAAAATGACAACAGGGAAAAAAAATGCAGCCAATGGGTCAGACCTGCTGTAGATTCATGAAAGAATCGCCACGTCCATCTCACGGATTAGGACGCAGGTGAAAACATATTATCCCTGCAATATGGCACGCCGTGCGTATTACAGATGCGCGCCAGGCCTGGGAGGAGGCTTCTCTCGGGAAAGCGGGGTCCCCTGCAAGCAGAGAAACCTTGGCGGGGAGAAGCAGAACAAGGACTGTCCTTCTACACGGAGGGCGAGAGAAGAGAGGGGGAAAGTCAGAAGTTGGGGGGAGGACCCAAGGGCATGTGTCCAAGGGGACAGAAGAGAGAAACAGAAGGGAGAGGAAGGAGACCCAAGGCAGCTGTGTGTGAAGGCAGAATTCAGGCCACACCCAGGAGCCACCAGCACCCCCACCTCCAGCACACAGCCCCTCTCCTATGCACCCCTGCTACCCTCCCCTCACTGATTGCTCTCCTGATGCCCCTCACGCCGCCACCGTTGTCCACCACTCATTTGTCAGAACTGTCCCAGTACCAGGCCACTCTGCCACTCAAACCTGTGGTGGCTCCTGTCTTCCTGTATGGTCTGCAGCTTCATCTCCCAGATCACTCCCTTCTGCATTCTTGTCCGGCTGCCGGGCCTTTGGGCTGTTCCCGGAACACTTAAACCACCTGCTGTTTTCTCTCATCCCTCAGTGGCATCTGGTCTGGGGCCATCGGCCACGATAAAGGACATTCCTCTCAACTGGAATGTCCAATAAATGACAAATATTTTCTTAGGATGTCCTAGACGGTGCATGCATTGCTTATCTGAAATTCAAGTGTGATTGCACATCCTGATTGCTGTTTGCTAAAATCCAGCCACTCTAGTCCCCCTCACCCCCTCCAGAAGTGAGTGCTTCTCAGATCAAATGCCCTGTGCTCCCGGGAGGTGGCCAGAGAGCTGTCTTCCTGTATTTTACATAAGTTTTCTTTTTATGTATTTAGTTTTTATTTTATTTGAGAAACAGAGAGACAAACAAAGAGCGTTAATTCACTCTTCAAATGTCTGCAACAGCTCAGGGTTAGGCCAGGCCAAAGCCAGAAGCCCAGAACTCAATCTGGGTCTCCCACATGGGAGGCAGCTGCCACCTGCTGCCTCCCTGAGCGTGCTTTAGCAGGAGCGGAATCAGGAACAGAGCTGGGACTCAAACCCAGGCACTTGCATATGGGGTGGAGTATTAATCACTGTGGCAAGTGGAGTATTAACCAAGTAGAATATTAACCACGGTGGGATTCATGAAGCAAGAATACACCTTGTGAGCTAGCCACGTTGGGGGCTGGGGTGGGGAGTTAGTAACACCCTCTCACCTGGGAGCCACCTGAACTGGAGGGCAGGGATGTGCAGTGCAGCCCCGTCCGCGAGCTCCGCACTGCTCACGGTTTGGCCAGGCAAGTGGACGCCAAGCCTCTTGACCACTTGGGCCTGCTTGACTGACCATGCAGTGCAAGGTCATGGTCACCAGGGGTCAGATTTGCACACTAATAGCTAGGCTTTGCCTAGTGGGATGCTGGGGGAGCCTCCAGTTCCTGAGCTAGAGGAAAGGCAAGGCTGGGAAGAGGGGCACATTTTGTTATCTGTATCCTGGAGCTGTCGTCCAGCACCTGCAGATCTTGAAGGTCAAGTGTTATTTTTTCTCATATTTGCATCTTGCTTGGTACCTGATGAAGGGCTCCTCATTTCCTTGGCCCTTTACTAGAAGATTCCATGAAAGAAGCTCAGTTAGGTGGCTGGAGTCTGGAGAGGATTCTGGACAGGGGAATGAGGGCATTTGGGTCCTGGTTCCCTGTCTCCCTTGCAGGGCTGAATTCTCCAGGCTGGGGCAGCTCCTGCCTAGAATGGTTCACAATGGAAATGGAGATGTGAGATAGAAACACAGGAAAGGGACACAGCATAAGAGTTGCCAAGAGGTGCCACGTGCTGGCGCCACAGCTCAATAGGCTAATCCTGTGGCGCTGGCACCCCGGGTTCTAGTCCCAGTCAGGGTACTGGTTCTGTCCCGGTTGCCTCTCTTCCAGTCCAGCTCTCTGCTGTGGCCCAGGAGTGCAGTGGAGGATGGCCCAAGTCCTTGGGCCCTGCACCCGCATGGGAGACCAGGAGGAAGTACCTGGCTCCTGGCTTCAGATCGGCACAGCACACCGGCCATAGGGGCCATTGGAGGGTGAACCAACGGTAAAGGAAGACCTTTCTCTCTGTCTGTCTCTCTCTCACTGTCCACTCTGACTGTCAAAAAAAAAAAAAAAAAAGAGGTGCCACATGACCCCTGGCCAAGTCCTAGAAGTGAACACCAGTGTTCAGAGGATGGAGGGGGCATCCCAGAAAGGGGAACCCACTGGCCTGCGCTCACACAGCCTGTGAGACAGGCTTAGGACTCACGGGGCAGATGGCAAGCTGGGTGTAGGAAATGTGCAGGAGAGCAGGCACCAAATGCAGGAGAGACCTGTGGATCCAGGCCCCTGTATGCAGGCTCTGGGGCCTCTGCAACTTCAGCTTATTTTCCAGGTACCTGCTCTGGCCATAGGAGCGTCTAACGTGCAGTGGGCAGCAAAGCGGTTCCCGTATCTGGGTCCAGGCAAACCCAGCTCAGCAGCCAAAGAAGGCTGTTTTCCTTCAGGTAGTTGCCCAACCTCCCCACAAACTTCACACACTCCCTGTATCGCCCAGGGAGGAAGCTGGGCCAACTCTCCTGGAAGACACAGTGTCTGTGCTGGGCCTTTCCTTGCCAAAGGTCTTGCTTTCCTTGTGGCTCATATTCTTCTGTGTCTTGCAGGTGAGCCGTTGTGCATGCCTCTCTGGCCCCCCGCTGCAGTGTGGCTGGCTTGCTCTGGGAAGCCTCAGTTGGGCCCTGTCTCAGGGTGGGTCCTGATGGCCCGGATGGCCAGCCCTCCCATGACCGCTGGGTTGCTGTGGTTTCCCCATCAACAGAAATGACTCTTCACCCACAATTGCATCAGTCACTCCACAGACGATGTGAATCATGTTGCAAGATGAGGTCTGGACGGTGCCCCGTGCTCTGGTTAGAAGCTGGCTTGGCCAGACTGTGCTGGGGGTGGGGCCCCATGGTGTTTTGACTTGGACTTGAGAGAGGGAAGCCAAAACCAGGGGTGGGACAGGGTAGGTGTGAGACAACACTGAACTCATCAAACAGAGGATTGAAGAAAGTATGCAGTGACCTTGACCAAGACCGCACTGGATGCCTATGGCTTACTAATGCCCTAACACTCCACACAAATGAAGAAAGCAAGGTGATTCATCCTGTGCTATGTTGCTGTGGTTGCAGGGAGACCAGGAGGGTGAACTGCTCTGGCTTCTTCCTCTTCCTCTATTTGGAATGCCTTGGCTTGCTTCCCTTTCAGCTGACACACAGTGGCCACGGGCCGAGGCTCCCAACCTCAAGACTAACTTCTTCCTCTTCTCTGCTTTGCCTGCCCTGAGGTAGGAACTCTGAAGAAGCCACAGCATGAACTTCGTGATCCTTCCCCACTTAGACTGAAACCAGAAAGGGTCATCCTTCTCCTCTCCTGAGGCAGCAAGAGTGATTCTGCTGATTTCTAAGTGGGGCACACCAGGTCTGGAGGAAGGCAGGGGAGGAGCGTGCTCCTGACCTGCCAACCCCCACGTGGAACAACCCTGTGCATTGCATCCAGCTCCCAGGGCCACCATCTTTGCCAGCTGGACAAGGCAGGCCATGTCTTTCCACAGGAAAACTGAGCCATACAGAGGTTCTGGAGTGAGCATCAGGGTTTGAATGTCTCCAACTCCAGCATAAGAGAAATGGGCAATACAGGAGATGGCACTGGGACACTTCCCAAACACAGAGTCAGTGCAGGGGACACAGTGCCCTAAAGTGTCCTTCAGACCTGCGGCAGACTTGCCTAAGTGACACATAAACAAGTAAGCCACTGCAATCTACAGGGCTATTTGTGACGGCCACCCTGACCCTGTGAGCATGCATGCCTCACTAAGGAGATGGGTCTTGATCCTAAGGGCCAAGAGAAGCAACTGAAGCCTTGAGAAGAGGCAATGGTGGCCCACTTGCATGAAGATGGCGGTCTTTGGGGTCAGGATTGTGGCACTATGGGTAAAGCTGCCGCCTGCAACCCCAGCATCCCATGTGGGCACCGGTTTGTGTCCTGGCTGCCCCACTTCCAATCCAGCTTCCTGCTAATGGCCTGGGAAAAGCAGTGGAAGATGGCCCAAGTGCTTGGACCTCGACCTGGAAGAAAATCCTGGCTCTTGGCTTTTGATGGGCTCAGCTCTGGCTGTTGAGGGCATCTGGGGAATGAACCAGTGGGTGGAAGATCTCTCTCTCTCTCTCTCTCTCTCTCTCTGTATCTCCCTCCCTCTCCCCAGAACTCTGAATTTCAAATAAATGAGTGAAATATTTAAAAAAAGAAGAAGAAGGTGTTCTTTCTTCCCTCGGATTGTGAACTTCACTGGTGAAGCAATATGCCTGCGTGGACATCTTCCACCACTGAGAGTACTCGGGGCTTAGTTCAGTGACTGCTACGTGATAGGTGCTTATTAAGAGCTTGCTTTCTCCACTTCTGCCTCTGGCTTCCTTCCTCTCCAGCTTATCCTTCCTCCCTTTAACCTTCCTATTTACTCCACCCTTCAGGCCTCAAATTCTTCCACGGATATTACACAGTGTCCCTCTGTGTCCCCTCTGCCCCGGGCACTGGGCTCTCTGTGTTTCCTCACTTTCAAACCAGTTCCCGCTGGTTCACTCCTGCAGCCTCCTTTCCTTCTTTTGGTCTTTATTGGGAACTCATGGCCACACCCCTTAGGCAGGGCAAGAGCAGATGAAGGGGTGACCTAAGCGTGAAGAGGCATGGCTCTGCCCTCAGGGTGCTTCATTGGGTGGGAGCCATCATCATGTCAGAGCACAGGCACCATGCCACATGGCAACACCAGAAGTGCACACACACGGTGCAATGGGTGCATAGAGAGTCCTGGAGCTGGCACTTGGACTTCCCCAGAAAGACGAGGCTGGAATCTGGGTGGGAAGTGAGACGGGATGGAGGGAACAGCAGGTGCAAAGCACAGAGGGGTAAAGGAACAACAACTAATCCAACAGGACTGAAATATCAAATGAGCAAGGAAGATTGAGGCATGCTGACAGAGCAGATGGGTCTAAGGAGATAATGTCCTCTTTATCTTGAAAGCCAATTGCGATGGACTAGTGGTGGCTGCTCAGAGCAGTGTGTCAAAAAGGATTCTGAGGCTGCCTCTGATCTTTTGGGAAACAGTGCTGTGATGGGCAGGCAATGTCTTCTACACAGGCTGGGAGCTGGGAGTGACAGCTTGAACTCATGCATTTTTCAGCTCCAGTTTAGGAGCCGTGGGAGGATTTTAAGCAGGAAAATGATAGAGCCTGGACTACAGGTCGGAGAAATCATTTGTACCTTGATTGACTTGGGGAAAAAGTAAGTGGAAGAGATGTGACTCGAGTGAGTCCAGGGCAGCCTGATAAGAGAGCCTGCATTCTGAATGCTTCCCTGCCTCCCGAGAGCACAGTCCCTGTCCTGGCCAGAACACGTGCATCACTGTGCACCCTCCTGGTTAGGTTTGCCAGGGAAGGGATCTTCCTCCTTGCTGCCTCCCCTTGCTCTCACCTCTGTCTTTCTCTTCTTCTCAGCACTCCTCCCTGGTGCACATCCTTGCCGCTGTGCTAGAAACGCTTCTCAGCGGTGAGGGCAGGCTTCCACCTGTGGGGCAGGCTGATGTATGCTTCATGTGCCGCTACTGGGCATGTCTTCAGACAGAACACTGGGCCACAGGAGAATAGCCAAGTGACACCCAAGGAAGACGGAATGCCAGCTCTGCTCATCACAGTCACCGGGGTCCAGGAGCAGAGAGTCGTGAGGAACTGGACCCTTGCTGGACCCCTCAGGGGGGACCTGGACAATCTAGCAGCCACTGTTAAATGCTCAGCCTAGAAATGACTTCCACAACTCAGTGCCCATTGCAAGTCACCCAGCCTCATGCAATGGCAGGCAATTAGAAAGTGCAAGCCTGCCATGTATCTGGAAGCTACCTGGAAACTGGAAGGATTTGACAAGCAGCTCTCCTGGGTGCCACAGTATAACAAGTGCCCAGCACAGAGAAGGGATGAGACAGCTTTTGCTGATAACGGTTGCCCACTCGGACTTCCCAGGCCTTGTCTTGTCTACGTTGCCTGTGAAACTGCACTTCCTTCCTTCTCTTGGCTGCAGACTCAACAGTTGCCTGGTTTTCTTCCTCTCTCCCAGGTCCCTGCACCCCTGACTGCCTGCCTTGTAACTTCCCACACCTTGCTCCGGGCCTCCCACTCCAGTGTCTCAAGGTGTGGACTTACGTTCCCAGCACGGGTCATCCGCCCCCTTGCCTTGAGCTACCCCTTCACCGGAGACAACTCACCTCTCGTTTGGGGGTCCCCATTCAGGCGTTTCACTGTACACTTGACATCTTCTTAAGAGCATCTCGGAAGAGGATGAACGTTTGGAAGACAGACGGAAACAGAAAGAGTCAGAGGGGCAGGGCGGGGTGGGAGAAGAGATCGACCTCATCTGCTGGTTCACTCCCCAAATGCCTACAAAGCCAGAGGACTGCGGCCCGCAGCCAGGAACACAATTGAGGTCTTCTGTGGGAGCTTTAAGAACCCAACTCCTGGAGTCATGGCTGCTGCCTCCCAGGATCTGCATTAGCCAGAACCTGGCACTGGGGGCCAGAGCCAGGAGTCAAACCCAGCCATTCCAGGGTGAGACAGGGGCATCCCAACCGACATCTTAAAGGCTAGGCCAAATGCCTTCCCCAGATTTCCCAAATGTATTATTTGAAAACCAGTCATGACCTTCCTTCTGGCACTCCTGGACCCTAAGGCTGGGCCTAATTCAAGGACCCCCTCTTCTCCCCAAAGGCAGCACCACCCACCTGGCCACACAATCCAGAAACCCAAATCACCCTTGGCACTTTCTTCTCTCTCCTGTACCACTTATTCGGAACACCACAGCCTATCAGTTTCCTGTCTTCAACGTCCCTCCCCCCAACCCCAGCTCCACCACTCTCCCACTTCCTCTCCTGCCTGCACCACTAGGCCAGGTGCCCCACTTGATTGACAGGAGGTCCCCCAGGGGGCCTCCCTGCCCCCTCAGGCTCCACCCCCATGTTCTTCCTCCTGCAACCACAGGGATCCATTCACAATGCAAATTGGCTCACAGGCCTCTCCCCCACAAGGCAGTAACTGACTGCTTTTGTTCTCAAGAAAAAGAGATGGCTCTCATGCAAGACCTACAAGGTGTGGAAGGCCAGGCCTCTGCTTGCCTCTGAGCCTCACTCACCCCATTACAGTGCTTAGCACATAACAGGTGCTCAGTGAGCGTGTTTTAAATGAATGAACACCTGATGCAGAGCAGTGGGTCATCGGGCAGATTATTGTGACTACTGGAAAGCTGCAGAGGTGGCCAGGGTGGCTTGCCTGGATGCTGAGCATGGTTCAGGAGCCCCTAGAAGGGCAACTGGACAGGAGCTGGTGAAAGGCTGGTGTAGAGTTCTGAGCCAAGGTTGGAGGTGGGGGTGGCACTTTGATGCAGAACTGGAACCCAGGCAGCCCAAGCCATGAGCCAAGCTCTTCATCTGCACACCCTTCTGCCCATGCACGGCTTCTGTACAGCGTGGGTGGCAGGGAGCTGGTATCCACACGCAGCTGTTTTGATTGCTTTCAGACTGCCTGGGCAGGAGACACAGCAGAAATGGGAAGACAGGCTGCTAGCCTGCAAAATGATCACCTTGCCCTTGGGACCCTGGGCTGGGGCTGGAGGCCATCACAGGGTTGGCTCCGGCCACCTCTATCTCTGGGGGCTGGGATGAGTCAACTGTCTCCCTGCAGCCTGAGGATGTAGTAAGGTGTTGTGAGAGTCACTTCTCTGTTTGTGGCTTTGAGGGTTGGGGATAGAGGGTTCAGTGTCCCAAGACCCATGGAGCGCACAACAGAAAGCTATCAGTCTGTTGGGACCCAGGAGATGCAGGAGAGACCCTGGGGCACCCAAGGCGGGAGCTGGAAGGTCTCTGGCCTTCAGACATCCTAGCTGCCTTGCGCACTCTCTGGCTGTGTGCCAAGAAGAAAAGCAAGGATCCAAGTGAGCATGGGGGCCTTGTTTCCCCTTCTTCTTTTTTCCATTTTGTTTATTTATTTGAAAGGCATAAATGGGCAGGTAGAGGGAGATTGATATCTCACAGTTGCTCGTTCTCTCCCCAAATGCCTGCAACAGCCAGGCACCAGGAATGCGAGCCAGGTCTCCCTAGATCAGAGTATTTGAGCCATTGCCAGCTGCCTCCCAGGGTGTGCATTAGCAGGAAGCTGGAACCAGGAGCCAGGAATCAAACCTGGGTATTCTGATACGGGGTACGGGTGTCCTAACTGGCATCTTAACCACTTGGCCAAACAGCCACCTGCATTTCATCTTCTTAATGCAAGAGGAAGCTGCTCTCACTGTCTGTTTTATTGAATCTGAGAACATTTAAGAACTAGGTTGAAGCTCTGAGGACTTGATGCTTCAACTGCCTGATCCCAAAAGCCAGCCCTCTCCCCACCGCCCCAGCTGTATCCTCTGCCTATTTTCTGAGAGGCCCACAGGAAGCAGAAGTGAGGGGTCCTGGCCCAGAAGAGATTCGCCGAGACAGCTCATGTGAGGGGGAATGAGTGCAAGGACTTCTTGCAGAGGGTGGGCAGAACTGAGGGGTGGGAGTCTGACAAGAGGACCCCAGTGGGAACAGGTGCACTCCTGCAGGATACAGGGCTAACAGACACCCCTACCTCTCTCTTCTCTGACCACTCATCTCCTACTGGGATCTTCTTAATGCTGGACCCCAGGAGGAATCCGAGGCCAAGGATCTGGAAGATCAGCACCAAGGTCCATCCCCTGGGGAGGGTGAGAGGCTGGGGTGGACAGAGGAGAGCCAGGCAGAGGTGGGGGAGGCCTCGACATCCCTGCTGGCCCCTTCTCCAAGCAACATTGAGCTTTTCCTGTGACTGTTTCCCTGCACGAACCCTGCAGGCTCTGGCTGCGGCCCAGGCTTGGAGTAGGGCCTCCTCCTCAGACTGTACCTTCCCTGAGGGCTGGGCTCCTAGCCTCTCTCCCTCTTCCCCAGGCCAGCCAGGCAGAGACAGGCCCTCCTGTGCAGGGTTGGCAGATGGCAGGGCCCTCTCTGGTTCTCTCTGGCTCCTCTCTGTCGGGCTGGGCACTGGTGGGCACTGGATTGCGTGGGCAGGACTGAAAGTCATCCAGAGGGCCGCCTCCTTGGGCTGAGCCACAGCACAGAGCCTTGAGGGTGGCCTCGGCAAGATCAAGTGAAACCCAGCAGCAGAGAGGTAAGGGGGTGAACCCCCCTGCTAAGCACTTGCTAAGACAGCTTGCCTGGGGAGGGCAGGAAGGTAGCAGGGGCTGGGGCCTGGCCCAGGGGAAGGAGGCACCTGCCTCTCCTCTGAAGCCAGCAATGCCCTCCCAGGAACTCCTGCCCCATGGTGGGAGGCTTCGTGGAGTTCAGGTGCTTTCTGAGCACTGGGCTTTCATCATATGTGTTTGGTGAGCCAGGCTGGGTGCATTAATCTGCCGTGTCATCCTGCAGCCACACTAATGTAATCATTTGTCCTAGGGGCTGGCACAGTGGCGCAGCAGTTTGGGCCACCACCCGCAACACCAGCATCCCATATCAGTGCTGGTTCCACACCCGGCTGCTTCGCTTCCGATCCAACTGCCTGCTAATGCCCTTGGAAGAACAGCGGGGGGTGGCCCCAGTGCTTGGGCCCCTGCCATCCGCGTGGCAGGCCTGGGTGGAGTTCCAGGCTCCTAACTTTGGCCTGACCCAGCCCCAGCTGTTGTAGCCATTTCAGGAGTGAACCAGCAGATGGAAAGTCTCGCTCTGTGTCTCTCTCTGTAACTCTGCCTTAGAAATGAATAAGTAAATACATCGTTCATATATAAACCATTCACCCTGACTGAGGAAGTAAGGGGCAGAGCAGGTGTCAGGAAAGAGACTTGCTTGGAGAAGTTGGTGTCGGGGGTGCTCAGATGCTGGGTGGGAGATGAAGGGGGGAAGACAAGGGAAGAAACCGGCTGTGGGGCTTCTACCTGGAGCTGACAGGTGAGACTCAGAAACCCTGCTGAAGGGAACAGGACTTGTTGAACCCTAACTGTTAAGCATCTTCTCAATCATCCATTGCCCTCAGTGGCACAGAGCCCCAAGGCCCTGTATCCTCTGCCTTCCAGTCTTGAGCCCCAACCCTGGCTGCAAAAAGAGGGTGCTGGGCAGAGAGGCGCACTTGCCTCTGCCAGGCCTCTGCTGGGCTGGTGTGCGTGGATGGCTCATGGAGACAAAGCCAGCAGCTTTCCCCCTCCCATCCTTCTCCCTGCCCCCTGTAGACCCCGGAGGCAACATAAGGAACAGGCTTGACTTCCGCTGCTTGTGCCCCTGAGGAAGTGAGGGAGACGCTGAGCTGCACGCAGCCTCCGGCTGCCCCTCTGCATGATGAGGTTAGAGGTGGAGCTGAGGTTGCTGCACTCCCGGGGTGGGGTGGGGGCGAGCCCCAGCCCATGACTTCCCTGCTGCTTCTTCCTGGCGAAGGAGCAGAGGGGCCCAAGCCACACTATGTGAAGGTAGAACCTGGGGTGCAAAGCACAGGGGAGGGCTCTGGGGATTCCCCCCCCCCCTTAGCCTGTAGCAGGGCCAGATCTGAGCCATGCTCTGTCCTGAAAGAAAGGTGGAGGTGGCAGAGAGCGCCAGTCCCAAAGCCTAGTGCCCCTGCCAGTCTAGGCAGGGCGGAGGGCCATGGGACACAGAGAGAAGGGGACAGACCTCCTGACAGGAAGACCCTGGCCCACCCCAAGCCAGGCAGGAAAGAGAAAAACAACCGACTTCCAGCTCCATGCTCTGCTTGAACTCCAACCCTGCAAAACTCAGAACATGGCCTCGGGGTCCCTTCGTCCATCACCAGGCAAGACCAAGGGGTGAGGAAAAGGAGTTGGGGAGGGAATCAGGGAAGGATGGCGGAGCCCTGAGCAGACAGGGGATCTCCCTGTGCCACTGACTCACCACGGCGACAGGGCAGGAGCAGAGGGCACTGCTGGGAAGAAACCTGCACACGCTATGCAGGGGTGTGAACAGGGGGCACTGGTGAACCCGGCGAAGCAGTTGTCAGACGCCGCACGGCGAAGCCCAAGCGGAAGAACCAAGGTGCAGCCCACTGACTTTGCTCCACATCTACGAGGTCACGTCCCGGTCACGAGATGCCCTTGCTTAGCTGGCGCCTACCTCGGGACGTCTGCGAGCTGAGATGAAGACTGGAGAGAGAAGGCTCGGCTTACTGAACCCTCAACAACCGTGAGCCACCAGGAGCTCTCCCCACACCCGCTCCTGTCCCTCGATTACCATAAAGCAACCAACAGGGTCCTCTTAGAAACTCAGGTCTGATAGCACCCCTGCCTAAAACCCACCATGGCTACCCCTTGCTGCGAGGACACACTCCCCAGGTATTCCTCTGGCCTTCCAGGCCCCTGCCAGGGTCTCCATCCATGTGGCCCCTCACCTTGAGGGCCCCAGGTTCCCTGACCTCCACTCAGCTCCCCAGCAGACCACCCTGGCCTCAGGACCTTTGCCGCTGCTGCTCCTCTGCTGGAAATGCGGTCCCCACTCAAGTCCCATCACCTGTCACATCTCATGGGCCCCTTGTCCCATGCCATAACCACTCTGCCCTCCGTAAGGGCACCAGTCACCAATGCAATGGAATCGTCTCTGAGTCTCTGCCTTAGATGTCAGCCTCGGGGGAGCCAGGGCCATGCCAGTCTTAATCACCCCCGTTGGACCCTGCGCCTGGCTTGGTGCACACAGAACGTCAGATACTGTGGAATGATGAACCTGGGCTCTGACCCCAGCTCTGCCAACAGCTGCGTGTGTGGCCCGAGTCTGACTTCAGTCTCAGAATCCTCTGTTTGCTCCTCTGTTGATGGGGGAGATAGCTTCTTGCCTTTTAAAGCTGTTGAGAAGCTGAGCAAACCTCCCAGAGGTGAGCGCCCTGGTCCATGCCCCACGCTCCACTCATGCCAGCGGCGTCACCCTCCTCCATCTCGCTTGCCGCCAGGACCACGTGGACACACGTGGATCCACGGCATCACCCACTGTCTCCTCTGGCTGCCCGAGGGAGCAGCGTGGCCTGAGAGGAGAGGTGTGCGGTTTGCCTTTCATCCTTTCCAAACAAGAAGACAGAAAGAAACAAAAACCACCCGGAAGGCAACAGGGGCCCATTTTGTCAGCGGCCTGATGTTTTGCTCGGCAGCAGGCACTGCTGAAGTCCCCGACTCATGAGTCAGCGGCTGGCTGGGCGGTGAAGCGCAGCCCACTCTCAGGGACACGCTGACACCGTGCCAGCGCACCGCTCACGACTTCGGAAAAAAACTCTCGTTTTCTGGCCAGCGCGAGCCAACTGGAGCTGCGGTTCTCGCGTTGCTCTCCAGGACCGAATGCCAAGCGCATCTGAGAGCCTTCAACAATTGCCTCAGCATCGCTCGGCACCACCAGCGCACGCTTGCTGTAATGACACGGCGTTCAAAGGAGAAGCACAAAAGACTTGTTGATTTTGGACGGGCTCTGACCCCCGCCAGGCGAGGGCTGACCTGGGCTGGGAGGGTGTACCAGCTAAGATGTGACCCAACAGAGCAAGTGTTGAACCCAGGGCCATGAGGGCCAGGACCAACGCACCTGCCACGTTCTCCTGGCAGCCCGTGGAAGGGCCGGTTTCTTTGGAGACTAACCCAAGAACAAAACAAGGAACTGGAGTTCCTATAAAAAGAAGCTGTCTCCTTCCTCCCAGCCGACCAGTCCCTGGATGACGATCATCTCTGAAGCTGCCCCTCCCACCCTGTGCTCGTTCTCTCTCTCTCTCTCTCTCTCTCTCTCTCTCTCTCTCTCTCTCTTGGCTTTAAAGGTCTTGCCTTCAGGAGGCCTGTCCAGGAGGCCGAGGAGCTGCAGCCCATCTGAGTGTTACCTTCTGCTTCCCCCAGATGGGCTGTGCTGGGCAGTCAAAAGTTCATCCAGAACGTGCTGGCGAGGAGAGACCACTCACTGGAGTTGGGGGTCCTGGTGGCAGCTCAGGTGCCGCACCTGCCCTCTCTGTGAGGTGGGTGAACAGGTTACCCTGGTGGGGGTTTCTGCTCTCCCTCTGTTATTTGAGGGGCACAGGCTGTGGCCTCCATCCTCACCTCTTCTTGAATGTGCTAACATTGGGGCAGCACTTCCTTCCAGGGAAATTCGAAGTGGACTCTCCATGCACAAAGCAGATCTGCTGGGCGGGAGTGTCAGGCTCCATCACCCTACCCACTCAGTATTTCCGATCCTCCCAGAAGAACTTCTGGGTGCCATGGACCAAAATCTGAAAACGGTGAGCTCTGATCTCAGAAGGGCCCTGCCCCTGTTGGGGCGTGAAGACTCTGTGCCTGCTGAGACATCTCCGCAGTGGCCTTTGGCTGTCTCAGGTGCACCTGATTCCCTCCGGAGCTGGGGGCGGGGCATCAATGTAGCCCACAGTAACAATAACAACAAAAATGACTCTGCTCACGCTGAAGTTTCTTGAGCAACTGGCAGGCCGCCACGAATGTACTTAGGCGGAAAATCACCAGAAAAAAATGATATAATCTGACAGATTTTTCACAGGCTTAAATATTCATGAATTAAAGGAATTGGCAGAGTTTTCTACATTATTAGCTTTCATCATGGCTGCAGGAGCAGTTGGTCTACTGGCTGCTCTTCAAGATCCATTAATCTCGTCCGTCATAAGAGCAGCCATTTTAAAATTAGCTATTTTTACTGAGTGATGGTGTGCAAGGGAGACGGGGAAATTGAAATGCTATTCCCGCGGAAAGGTCCTCCTCCTCCTTCTCACGCTGGGATCAACAGGGAAAGCGGGAAGAGGCCAGCGCCGTCCCAGGGGAGAGGACAGGGCAGATGGCACAGGTGCTGGGTGCAATGCCCTTCCAGCTCTTCACACAGAGCAGCAAGTGCCCACCCGCTGGGCCCTAAATTCTGGGTTAGGGACATGCAAGGGATTCAGATGGCTCTCTGGGAGGCCGAGACAGGAGCTTCTGGGTGAGGAAGACACCTAGACCAAAGAGCACAGTCTTTCTACCAGATGCCACTTGAGGTGCAGGACTTCAGAGCAGCCAGAGGCTAATAGTCATCACTGATGGACAGCAGAGCATGCCAGGAGATGGGTGCTACACCAGGCATGGCACCATCTCCATGTAGCACCAAGGAATTTGGAAGGTGGCTGCCTTACACATATACACACAGACACAAACACATACACACACAGCACTTGAAAAAGTTTGTGAAAAGGGGAATTAAAAGGTAAGTTTGTTTTGTGCAAAAAAGTTGAAATGCACATATAATTTTGTTATGATATGATTTAGCATGAACGTTTTGATGTTCTCTGTGTGTATACATGTGTGTGTAATGGTGTGATACATACATGTATAATATATACACATGTATATATAATAGTTATATATATGTATATATGTATGTGTATATATATATATATATATATATATATACATAGACATATACCAAATTGCTGAGGATGTAAGTCACAGAGACTTGAGGCTAGTTGTCTGTGACCTCATGGCCAGTGACTGGCAGGACCATGGCTCAGATTCAGATCCAAGTCTTGCTGTCCCCAAATGTCATAGAAACCATGCTGGGTTGATTACTGGCCTGTGGCATGATGAAGAGACATTTTCCCAAATAGGCAGAGTTTGCTAGAAGAAAGCGTCTTGGGAAGCATAGAGCAAAGTTGTAGGTCAGATCACCCCGACAGAAACCTGAGGTCCAAGTGGATTTCTTCCTTTGCTTTCTCCCTTCTTTCTGTCCATCCATCTGGCCTTGCTCCCTTCATCTTTCCTCCACCTGTCTTCCCTTCCCAATCGGCTTTAAATGTCAGTTTAATATTGTTCAAATACAGTGAGGCCAGCAGATCAGCTGATGACTGCCATTGAAGAGAGGGTTTGTTCCTCGCAGTTCACAGTGGAAGGGATATGCCTCACCAGGCAGGGCCGCCCAGGGAAGCACCAGGGCCCATCAGGAGGTGGAGGGAGTGGGGGAGAAACAGGGGCAAGATTATTCACTGTGGTTTCTGAGGGAGGGCATTAGGACCGGCCAGTTGGAACAGTTCCAGCAGGTTCTCAGACACAGGGGCTGTCCCTAGCTGTCTGACACCTGGTTCTGGGTTGATTAGGACGGGGGAGAGTGCCTCTGAGTATGACAGCCCTATGGGGACTTTGTTAGTTTGCATAGTGTTCTGAGTGAGTCCTCCAAAACTCATATGGAAACGTAATCCACAAAGCAATAATATGAAGAGGTTGGACCTTTGGAGGGACTGAGGTCAGGAGAGCTCTATGCTCACAGATGGCTTAGCACCTAGCAAAAGGCCTGGAGGGAGCTAGCTGGGCGCTTTTGCTCCTGGTGCTTTTCCGCCCCCTGCCAGGCGAGGATGTAGCACTTGTCCTCCTCTTGTCTGTTCAAGGTGTGGCTTAGAAGAATCCAGGCCCTCACCAGACACTGATCCTGCCAGTGTTTTCATCCTGGACTTCCAGCCTCCAGAACTGTGAGAAAATACATTTTTGTTCTTTTTAAATAAAACAGGATGTGGTATTTTGTTATAGTAGCAAAAACAGACTAAGTCATGTATACAGTTCATACTCACAGGTGAGCACCTTGCTGCCTCTTTACCATCAAGGAGCAAGGCCCCAGATGTCAAAGCATTAGAACAGCAGGAAATTAAAAAGGTATGGTTAATGCAATATCTTTATTCCATCCACCCACTTATCCACTTTCCCTCCCATCTATCCATCCATCTACTTATTCATTCCCCCACTCATTCACCCACCCATCCATTCACCCAAACCTCCATCCATCCGTCTACCCACCCACCCATCCATCCATGTACCCATCCACCTACCCATCCATCCATCCACCCACCCACCCGTTCCTCCACCCATCCACTCATCCACCCATCCCTGTATGTACTGAGTTCCAACCATGCTGGATGCTGAGCTGGGTCCTCAGTGCCTCTGTGGACCTTTCTCTGATCATTTTTTTCAGGATGGTAGCGATATTTGCATTCTCAGCTGAGCCTGCTTCTTGCCTACCTTTTGCCTTCATTTCCGAAGCAGAGTTCTGGGAGCTGGACCAGGATTTCCCCAGGCCACTTTCTGCACTCGGGTTGGTCTTGCTGCACACAAGCCAGAACTCAGGATTTACAAAAGGGCGTTCTTGTTTAGGTGATATCCAAAATGTTTAGCTACCCAGAGACAGAGGAGCCAAGTGGAATAGATGCAGACCAGATGGGATGCATTTGCATGACTGTCGTCCGCCTGGGTGAGCCCAGTCCATGCAGTGCCACTCAGGGGCCAGAGGAAGGCAGCGTCCTCTGTCTGTAAACTCAGGACCGGCTCTCCTTCAGGGTCCTACAGCATTTCTTCATAGTTGAGGACTGATGTCTGTGTGCAGACAGATTGTGTGGGGGAGCTAGCGTTCCTGTTGCATTTCTCACGTTGATCTTCAACAATAATGATGATTAGTCATCATAATAATTAATAATTATTTACACTTGTAGGGTGCTTATTTGTGGAGTATCTACTCCATTGCCAAGTGCTTTACAACAGCTTATAATTACAGCCAAAGTTTACTGAGCTGTGCGGAGAGGCAGTAACCACTGTGTGTCTTGACACTACCATGTTTGGTCTACACATTGTTCCTGTAAGGGAAGGTCGTCATCTTCCTTCAGCGGTGAGGAAGCTGAGACCCAGAGAGGTTAAAGAACCCACTCAGCGTCACACAGTGAGCCACTGGAAGAAGTGGTTCTCAAAATTGAGTTCTGCCTCCCTCTCATCTCGTCTCTCCCACGCCCAAGCTGAACTGGGAGCCTGCAGATGGATCAGAGAGGAGTCGGGGAGAGGGCAGAAGACACAGGTGCGCTTCACATGCTCCTGGCGAGGAGCAGAGCCAATAGCCTGAGCCTGGCCCTCGTGCTCCTGTGTCTTGCCAGGAGGCAGCATTGCAAGGACAGGGTTTCTGCCTCAAGCTTATGGGAAATTTTGCCTGCAGGACTCAGGGCACAGCTTGGCATGAGTCTAAAGCCCCTGCACTGGCACCGTGGCCCCTCACAAAGCCGCCTCACTGAAAAAATAAATCCCCCCAAGCGTAGCTATTGGGTGCTAGGGCTTCCTACCAGACTCACAGCTGGCCCGCCCCTCCCATCCTGACTATTCGAGGCTGGTGCTTGCCTCCCCGCTGGGAGACACAAGCGGAAACATACACAGAAACCCTGGGGTTTGCTATGCAAATGCTGGAAAAACCCACTGGGCTGGTTTTTATTGTGCATTTTAATATTGCTGAGGAATCAGCAAGTGAACTTGGGGGCTTTTGACGGAGATAAGGATGTCAGGGGTTTTCCTGCAGCCTCAGAACATTCAAGTCCTGTAGGAAGCCATCCCTAGAGGGTGCCAGAAGAACAGGCTTCTCTCCACAGGCTCTCTTGACCCGGGTGGGGGCTCTCAAGCAAGAGGTCAGAGGTGTCTGTGACCCTCCTGAGGAGCCCAGGATGGAGAGCAAGGGGAGGGTGGGACCACCGAGAATGCAGCCCAGCAGGCAATAGGGGCTGACTGAGCCCTGGCCCTGGACACAGCCCCGGGTGTGAGCTGTGGGCAAGCATTGGCTGCTGCACCATGGCAGCACCCTCGGCATCCGCCTCTATGTTCTGTGCCTCGGAACCCACCTAGTCCAGCTATTTGGGGACACAGAAAAAAAATACGAAGCAAACCCATACCTGCTCTGGGCTTTGAGCTTATCCACAAAGGTGAAAAAGGTGAACAGCCCATGGCTGCTCCCAGATCTCCAGGAGGACAAGCCAGCTGCCAGCAGCCCCTGCTCGCATCAGAGGGGTGTGCCTGGGGTTGTCGCAGGAGCTGTCAGCATTCCTTCCAAAGTGGGGCCCAGGGAAGAAGGCAGAGGAGGCAGAGAAAGGGACAGGAGCCACTGTCTCCCAAGGACCACACGACACTGTCGGCTCTCGGACTCCACCGGCTCTCGTGACAATGCTGTGATAGGAAGAGGAAAGATGCCAAGGCAGCTGGCGTGGGTGAGAGTTACAGATTGGCAGTCCGTCCCCTCATCGGTAACTTGGAGATAATAAGACTTACCTGCTAGGTTTCTGGAGAAGTCTAAACACCTCCGTGCATTGCCCAGACCATACCATGTGAACATGACCCCCAGACTGGCATTGTCACTGCTACCGCTGCTGATGGTTTGCACCCCAGCTGTACCACGGTAGCCGTGCAATCTCAGGGCTTACTTTTCTGAGCCCATGTCTTTCTTTACAAAATGAGGGTATAATCCTTGCTGGCCAGGGGCTGGGGAAGTGGTTTTTACAAATCAGTTCATGTAGCGCCTGCTTCATTGTATTTTTTTTTTTAATTTTACTTATTTGAAAGGTGGATCAAGAAGAAGACAAAGAGAGAGAGAGACAGAGAGAAGGATCTTTCATCCACTGGTTCATTCCCAGATGTCCTGCCACAGCCGGATCTCTGAGGTGAGTGGCAGGGGTCTAAGCACTTGGGCCATCACTATAGTCTTAGGCACATTAGAAGAAAGTATGGGCTGAGCCTCTGCCTGCAGTACCAGAATCCCATATGGGAGCCGATTCATGTCCCGGCTGCTCCTTTTCTGATCCAACTCTTTGCTATGGCCTGGGAAAGCAGTAGAAGGTGGCCCAAGTGCTTGGGCCCCTGTACCCACGTGGGAGACCAGAAAGAAGCTCCTGGCTCCTGGCTTCAGATCGGCGTAGCCATCTGGGGAGTGAACCACTAGATGGAAGATCGTTTTCTCTCTCTCTCTCTCTCTCTCTCTCTCTGCCTCTCTCTCTCTGTCTGTCTGAAATAAATAAATAAAATCTTAAAAAAAAAGAAGAAGAAAGCTGGATTGGAAGTGGAACAGCCGGGACAAGCCGCATTGTAAGCTGGCATTGCAAGTGTGGCTTAACCGGCTATGCCACAATGTTAACCCCTGTGCCTACTCCTTATGAAGGGGAAACAAGTTAACCACGATTGCCTCTTCCCCCCCTCCCTCCACAGAAACCATCAGGCACTGAGGCCAAGGGAGGTGGCTGCCCAGGCTGCCCACAGCGTCCCCATGGCAAATCTAGAAATGAAACCAGGGCCATGGCCTCGCCTTTGCTCAGACTAGACAGGAACCCACGACAGATAGCATCCGGCTGAGTCTCAGCTGCAAATTCCATGTTCATCACCCTGAGGTTGGGGCCCTCTGGGCCCTCACCACTGTGTGTGAATGTTGCCTCCTCCTTGCAGGGGACAGGCCCACCATAGTCACAAGCCAGGGCCATTTCACAGCTTTGCAGGTTTCTGCCCTGTGGCTTATGTCCCATCAGAAAAGAAGACGGGTAGTGCAGAAAGGTGAACGGTCTTTCGAGCAGGACAGCATAGGGAGAAGCTCTCCCTGGGGGTTAACCCCCACGCCTCCCCAACTCAGGTGCATTTTTCTTTAGCACATCCACCCCCCCTTTCTTTCTTGTGAAGTCTGGGTTGTCATTGCTAAAGAGTCCGCATGCAAATCTCCCCAGGAGCTCCACTGCCCTGCAATGGTGCAGGGAGGGAGCTCCTGGCCCTCAGGCCTGAGGGCTCCGGAGCAACCCTTGCACCTTTGCACACACAAGGCCTGTAGGTGGCAGCAGCTCCTGAACCCAGGAGGACGATCAGAGGCTGGAGAGCAGGGTGCAGCAGGGAGGCTGAACCTGAGAGGAGACCAGGTTGGGAAGTACCTGGGGGTTAGATGTGGAGTAGAGGAAGCAGCAGTCAGTGTGGAGAGCCCATCGGCTCTGTGGGTCAGCCTGTGGGGTGTGGGGTAGTGGACAAAGTCCACAAGCTTGCCTAGAAAACCGGGCCAGGAATGCAAATCCTGGCTCTGATACCTGCGAGCTGTGTGTCCTGGGAGGGGGCGAGGTGGGAGGGGCGAGTGATCGCACAAATCTCCCATCTGTAAAATGGGGATTATAATCGCACCCACAGCTTGAAAATCCCAATTAGAAATCACTTGTCAAAGCAAACACTTACTAAGACAAGCTCTCATTCTAAGCTGAAGTTCCCTTGGCTGAATGATGAATAATGCATCAGAGCCGGGCTTCAAGAAGGGTTTCCACTGAGCTCCTCTCACTTTTACGCCACACCTGCTGGAGTATGGGTGCACAGCTCGAACCTCCCTGGACGTGTACGTGTCCCGGGGACCAGCAAGCAGGAACACCCCGGCTGCTCCCAAAGCTATTGAGTACATGCAGCTTCATGGTCTTTTCCAAGCCAGGGTTAATCCATCTGAGAAGTGGGGGATGCAGCACCGGCGGGGACGACAGGTCTGGAATCCAGGGACAAAGTCTGAGTGAGGGGATGATTCCAGGCAGCAAGCAGCACCCTGCAGGAGGTGGGCCTGTGTGTTGGGGTGCTGAGGCTCCTTCCCGCCCAAGCCCGCGAGCGCTCATTGTCAGGCACCGACATCTCAGGGAGTGCAGGGCTGGACAGGGGCTTCTGACTAAGCAGGAAGAGAGAGGACAAGCTGCCCTGGAAACGGTTAGCTCTGACAGCACCTTTTCATTAAAGTCTGCCTTTCAAAGCTCCAGTCCCCAGAGTAATTGTGGCTTTGCTTTCCTTCACTGCTCTCTGCTTGTCTGCCAGAGAGCTGCCCTCCCTGCCCCTCTAAGCCGCCGGCAGATTTTCACAGTAACAATTATGGAATCCGAAGAAGCTTCTGCCTCTGGGAGGGAGTGTGTGTTTGGCCCCTTCCCACATGCCTGCAGTGCCATGGGCCTTTCAAGGATGGGGGAGCAGACTTTATCACAGCTCAGCCTTCTCGAGGTAGAGGGGTTAAAGCTCAGAAATCCTAAGAAGTGAGCAAGTTCTTTTTGTAGGAATGTCTGCTGGGCTGTGGGAACCCCCAGTTCCTATCCTGCCTCCTCATTCTCCCCTAAACCCTGCATGCTACTGTTGCACAGGCTTTGAACTTGAACACCCATAGATACATCCGTTAGGCAGATAGCATTCTATGAAAGAGGCTTCAGGCGCTGCTAGCAAAATAGTTATGAAGTCCAAACCACAGAATGAGGCTCAGGTCAGCCACTGTGGATTTCAAAGGCTGTAGATCCTGGCTTCTGTTCAATGAATGAATCCCCCCTGCAACCTCCAGGGCAATGCACCAGCCTCTCCTCCTAACCCACAGAGAGCTCAGTGGCTTTGGAAGTAGCCAGAGTTTTCATGTTTGCCAGTCTGCAGAACGTGGAGACAAGACCGGCAGCTGCACCCATCCAGGGAGGTTCAAGTCGCACTTCTGTTCCGCAGCAGGTGAGCAGCTACGCTGAGAGAAGCTCGGTAGGCACGCATCCTGAAGCCCAGCTCTCTGGAGGAACAGAAGGTGCCCCTCACCCTTGCCCTACTCTACATGAAAGTGTTCCCACTCTGTACCCCACTCTGTTCTCCATCCTGCACCTGCCTGCCCTCAGCCTTCAGGACTGCCCCGGGGAACTGAGTCCAACCCCTTGTGTTTCCCAGCTGGAAAAATGGATACTCAGGGAGGCTGGGAAATTTGAGACTGCAGGGGCTGGGCCCACCTGTTGTTGGGCATGGGCTAGCTGAGGAGTGAAGTGCTGTGCTTTGGTCCTGGTCTGGGGTAAAGAGCTTTGGTGCTGCTCTTCATGCGTGGGTGCTGATCCTGCACTGCTAGGCACTGGGCTCCTATGTTTATCTGTGGTTAAGGGTTCTTCACCACCCATTGACTCCGCCCCCTGGGAAGCTGTGCTCTCTAGATGACTGTTTTGTGCACGAACACTGGCTGGTAGTCAGGGATGGGGACTCCCTTTCTTCCAGAGCTGTCTCCTCTCCTTGACTTCCCTTCAAGCCCTGGGGATGCTAAGCAGCACCAGGCCCCCATGACTTCATGAGGGCCTGTCCCTTAGCTAGAGGCAGACACAGCCCCTGCGAGCTGCCTTTGTAGTGACCTTGCCCTGGGGCTCAAGGATGACCAAGCTTCTCTTTCTGTCCCAATCCTTGTGAGCTCAGAACCTCTGAGTGGGAGAGCGTGGCATTTGATAGACCTGGATGTGAATCCCAGCACTGTCATTTGCTGTGTGACTTTGGGTAGATCCCTGCCCCTCTCAATTTCCTTAACCATAAGAGAGGATAATGATTTTTTTAAAGCCACATTTTGTGGGCATTGTGGTACAGCAGGTTAAGCCACCATTTGGGACATCCATGTTCCTGCTGATGCCACTCTGGAAGGCACCAGATGATGGCTCGAGTACTGGCGTCCCTGCCACCCACATGGGAGACGTGGATGGAGGTCCTGGCTCCTGGTTTTGGCCTGACCCAGCCCTACCTGTTACAGGCATTTGGGGAGCGAACCAGAAAATGAATTCTCATCTCCCCCCCCCGACCTCCCCCACCTTTCAAATAAATAGAAATACATAAATAAATATATTCTTTTAACATCACAACTCATTGACACTACCATTTTACTCTTAAAGTGTTAGGCCTTATTCTAATTACAGAAATGACCTCAGTTAATCCTTGTACGAGCCAAATGAAATGAGTCGCGGTGCTTAATCCCCATACCGGAGGTGAGTGCACAGAGATTGCACAGGTAGGCCGAGATCCAGGTGCGGCAGTTGTTTTCCTCAATCTCAGGAGGGCACATGCACAGTCGGATTCACAGCACCTGCCTCTGTGGGTGAGAAGGAAACTCGAAGACCTGAGGATGCCAGCACGTGCACTCTGAGCCTGGCGCACTGAAGATACTCACGACGCTTTGTTTATCTTGTCCTCTCCTGCTCCTTTTCCTTCTATTCCCCTACCCCCACCCCATGTGAGCACACCCTGTGGCCTGGGCACAGTGGGGCTGTGACCAGGATCCCACAGGTCATGACTGAGGATGGCAGGAGGGGACCGGGCAAGTGTCTCCAGTCCTCTCCCCCGACCCGTGCGTCTGGGACAGCAATAGCCCAGGCCACAGCAGGTGAGGATCAGCCATCGGTGGAACTGACATCTCCCTCTGGATACAGTTTTCCAAGGTAGGACTGTGGCTGAGTGCAGCAGCTGTCCCACTGGAGACAGTCAGTAGGCAGAGGGACATAGCGCTGCCGCCATCTGCTCTGGGGAGCTGCCATGCCTACACCGTGTCTGCTTCCTGATGCAAGCACGCAGGGGCAGACCTGGAGGCTCAGCTTCTGGGCCAATGATGGGAGGCTGAAGAGGAGCTGACCATCCGCTGGGATGTGCTGGGTGGATTCCCACAGTGCCACTCGCCAAGGCACAGAGCCACGGTCCCAGGCAGAAGGCACGAGTCTCTGACCTCCTTCTCGTGACTTCTCAAATCCTCAACCAGCTCAGCCAGTGACTGTTTCCACACCGACAGACCAAACCATACTGGACCTCTGTGGAAGTTTCAAGAATGAGTTGACCCCAAAACCAAAAGGCAGGTCTGTTAGGGCCTCTCTGGATGAAGTGGCCGTGGCTGTCAGACAAGGATCCTGGGGAGGAGCAGGAGCCAGACGGGTGGAGAAGCAGGTCCCACTGGGCTCTGCTGCAGGGCTGCTGGGGCTGCTGGGGCAGGGGTAGAGGCTGTGGGGCAATTTCACTGCAAATCAACTGGGTCATCTCCCGTGGGTGGCTCCGCACAGAGCTGCCAACCCTTGTGATTCTGCAGCTGTGCAGATGGTATCGCCCAGCTGCCTGCCTTTAGCATGTGGCTGTGAGATGAAGCCGGAGGCTAGATGGTATGATAGGCTTCTGGGCAGAGCCAGGGGCTCCAGGGGGCCGCAAGCTGCAGCCGAGGTTCGGACAAGCCGACAGCGCTTGCCCAAGAGGACCTCAGCCCAAAGCCCACTTTTCAGATCCGGGATGGCCCCTGGCTATGTTCTCAAGGGACTGGGCCAGTGACCCTCTCCCAAGTTCCAGCTGCTGCTTCCTGTGACACATAGTAGCCAGCTCGCTGGCTTGGGGCGGCCCCTCCCATCTACATACGCAGCACCCCCAAAGGCAGTGAGGTGTGGTGGGAAGAACGTTGGCCCGGGAGCCTGACCAACTTGAGATTGAATCTCAGCTCTGCCGGGAAGCACTGGGTGACCTTGAGTAAGTCACTTGGCCTCTCTTATTTTCCTCACCTCTGAGTCAGAGATAACAGCTTCCTGGTAAGGGTGGTTGTGGGAGATAGCCACGCCATCGCAGAGGGAGGAACGATACGCAACGGGAGCTACATAAACACCACACACTCTTCTCCCTCCTCCTAGAACACACCCTGTCCTCCAGCCCTGCCAGGTTCGCTCTCTCCATCCTGGCCGCTGGCCTCTGCCCAGAGCAGCGATTAACAAACATCGCAGCTCCTCCTCTCTGCGTGACCACACAAAACAACCATCAGGACCTAATGTGACTGAGACCCAATAAAACTTTATTCACAAAAGCAGGCAGCAGGCCAGAGTGAAGTGGCAGGCTGTCATTGGCACACCCCTGGCCTAGAGTTTCAAGCGTGCACACCTGTGGCCATCTCCCGACGGGCTTCTGTAGCCTGGTCTCACTTTGTTCATCCAATCGGATTGGCAATTGCTCACTTAAATGTTCCCACTCTGACCCAACAGGACTCCCTTTGGTCCTTAGCACATAAAGTCCCAGCCTTGCCCCTACTTAGCGTTGCCCCTTGCGCACCTCCCCTCTTACAACACTGTCCCATGGCCTTGCGGGCCTTCTGAATCTGCTCAGTGAGCACTGTGCAAGCCCACCCTTCCAGACCACACTCTGGTCATGTTCACAGTGGTCACTCCCTTTGCAGGGTGGCCATCCATGGGCCCCTGGTGAGTCAGTGCCCCAGTTTCAGAGATGAGCCCTGGATGTTCAGGTCTTAGCTTTCCTGTGTCCAGCTCTGGTAACCCGCACTTCCACCCTACTTGGTGCCTTTCCCATTTTCGGCATGTGTGGATCCAGAGAAGTCCCAGGCATTTTCTCTTCAAGGGTCACTACATTCCCATTCTCTTCCTTCTTTCCTTCTGGAGTTCCAATTAGTTATATCTTAATGATTAGATCATATTTTACTTGTCTATTAACCTCTGTATCAACATTTTTCTCTTTAAAAATATTTTTGGTTGGGGGCTTGTACTGTGGCTCAGCAGGTTAAAGCCCTGGCCTGAAGCACCGGCATCCCATATGGACTCTGGTTCGAGTCCAGGCTGCTCCTCTTCTGATCCAGCTTTATGCTATGGCCTGGGAAAACAGTAGAAGATGGCCCAAGTCCTTGGGCCCCCGCACCCACACAGGAGACCTGGAAGAAGCTCCTGGCTCCTGGCTTTGGATCAGTGCAGCTCCGGCCATTGTGGCCATCTGGGGAGTGAACCAGTGGATGGAAGACCTCTCTCTCTCTGTCTCTACCTCTCTCTGTAACTCTGTCTTTCAAATAAATAAAATAAATCTTTAAAAAAATTTTTGGTTGTCTTGATGCATTTGGAGTAATTTCTTCAAATATTTCTTTCTAATTCATTAATTTTTTTCTTTATCTGTGACTAATCTGTCAAATTGCTCTTCTAAAAGATTTATTTAGGGGCCGGTACTGTGGCATAGTGGGCTGGGTCTCTGCCTGTGGTACCAGCATCCCATATGGGCGCCAGTTCATTTCCCAGCTGCCCCTCTTGCAATCCGGCTCTCTACTATGGCCTGGGAAAGCAGTGGAAGATGCCCCAAGTGCTTGGGCCCCTGTGCCCATGTAAAAGACCCAGAAGGAGCTCCTGGCTCCTGGCTCCTGACTTCAGATCATCCCAGCTCCAGCCATTGTGTCATTTGGAGAGTGAACCAGTAGATAGAAGATCTTTCTCTCTCTGTCTCTCCTTCTCTCTGGCTGTAACTCTACTTCTCAAAGAAATAAATAAAACCTTAAAAAAGATTCATTTATTTATTTGCAAGAAAGAGCAACAGAAAGAAAAAAAGAAAGAAAGAAAGTGAAGTGATGGAGAAAATCCTCCACCTACTGGTTCACTCCCCAAATGGCCACAACAGCCAGGTCTGGGCCAGATCAAAGCCAGGAGCCAAGAACTCAATCCAGGTCTCCCTCTACCTCCCAGGCACATTAGCATGAAGCTGGATCAGATGCGGAGTAGCCGGGCCAGAACCAGCCCTCTGATATCGGATGCTGGTGTTTTAAGTGATGGTTTAACCCACGGTGTCACAGCAACAGCCTATAATTCTTGAATTTTTAACTTCCAAGTTTAATTTTTTATTTCCAGAATTTCTATTTGATTATTTATAAACACCTGCTTGTAAATTTGTGCAGTGTCTTAATCCTTGACCATTTTTTCTCATTATTTCTTTAAGAATTCCATACATAGCAATTCTGTAACATATCTCATTATTGCAATATTTACAGTCTCTGCACATCTAGATCAGTGGTTTTCAGCTGGAGGTAATTTTTTCTTTCTAGGAGACATTTGGCAACCTCCAGGGACAGTTTTGGTCCTTGTGACTGAGGAAGACATTTGTGGGTAAGGGAGGGGTTTCTGCTAAATACCCCACAACACACAGGACCACACCATGGCTAAGACTTTGCAAGCCAGAAACGTTAACAGCTCTGAACCTGAGGATCCTGTTTGCGTCTGCTGCTCGGCCTCTGCTGACTGAATCTCATGGCGCCGTGTGGCTCTGGGTGTGCTTTTTGAGCTCCTTTTAGGTAAATGAGGGTGAGAACACTGTTCTGCAATGAGGACTTATATTTGCTTCCTCCAGTCACCAGGAGGCACCACCAACCTGGAACCCCTTTCTTTTTGTCTTGGGGTGTTCCTGCAACCCACGGGGAGCATAAACTCAAACCATACTCTCCTGAGAACTGATGAAATGCACACTGTGCATTAGACCTTGCTACCCTAGAGCTGACTTTCACATGCTAACAAATGAAGATCTGTCGCCGCCTCTGCCTTCAGCTAAGACAGGGTTTCAACAGTGTTTCCGTTTCCTGTCACCCTGTATTGCGTGCACCCAAGTATGTGACTATGTTACGCAACTTCCTAAAGTGGCTAGAAAATGGACAAATGAAAATGCTGGTGGTAGTAGGTTTCCTAAGCTCAATCCAGTTAGTCCACAAATAGGCAATCATTCAGTGTGGACCACGGCCCAACCTGGCCTCCAGGCCACCGATACTGGACACTGCATAGCTTTCACTCAGGCTCATCCACCATCAATATACTCCCTTGCTGTCCGACGAAGATTTCTAAGAAGTAAGGTCGCCTTCAGGATCTTGCCCCCACCCTCAATTCCAAAATCCACAAAGCTTTCAAAACCAGAAGTTTGCTTTGTCAGCTTAGCCCAAACTCACTGGGTCCCCAGCTTAGCCGGTCCTGGCTATTTATGGTCTTCATATTCAGTCTGGGTACCCATGCTTCCTGCTGCAAAAATGTTGCCCATGTGAAGACAAGGTTCTGTCCCAGGCTCTGCTAGGAGTGTTACCGAGTGTCCCGAGTCTTCCCAGCAGCACCTGCTAAATCTTGAATGACTGCTTTTCAGACACCTCTGGATCCCAGGGTTGCAGACAAGGAATTGTTAACCGTAGTGCTAAGGGTTGCCCCATCCCCAGCACACACGTAGGAATCCACTTGAACGCACACACGCTTCACCTGTCAGAGGTCTTCAGAAGCGCGGTGGATGGCCTCCGGGGCTGTAGTTGGCAGGACTGGCGCCCCAGGACCATCCTGAGCGGAACACACAGGCACCATTTCTTGAGACTCTCTTCTCTCACCACAGTGCTGCACGCCCCTCAAGTGCTAAATATATGTTGAAAGAATCCTCAGCGACGCTCGGTTAGCCTAAGAGGCTTTGTCAGAACCCCTCCTTTTGTCTGTTTTTGAAGTTATACCAAGAATTACAGGAATACATTCTCATGTACTAACAAATAGTGTAGGGTACAAGAAACAACCTCACCCGATTCCCCCACTCCCCTCCTCATAAGTAACCCCATTAGCACTTACAAGATGCTTCTCCTGTCCCTTCCCTGAAGGTTCATATACATAGTGAATACACTATTTTCTTAAATGAGACTGTGGTATACTACATATTGTTCTGCATTTTTCTTGCATGCACTTAAGTAAATGTCCTTTCATTGGGTCCATGTAGATGTGCTTTGTTCTATGATACAAAAATACCATCATTTAGAATAATTCCTTTTTGGCATGGGTTTCTACATATCCTATTGCTGGGTCAAAGGAAATGTTCCTTAAAATTTTGATAGGCATTGTTAAGTTGTCTTTCAGTAACCTTCAACAATTCACAGTGCGAGAAAATGATTGTTTCCCTGATTTTTTTGCTAATCCCTGCTAACGCTAATCTTTTGCCAGCCTGACAGGCAAAAAATAAAATTTTGACATTTCAACACACACTCCCCAACTTACTCGTGGGTCTGAACATCTCTGCTTTTTTCATTTGTTTATTGCACATGTGCATTTCATGATTAATGAGCTGTTTGTTCATAGCATTTGCCCTTTTCTTATTTTTAAGAGCTCTTTATGAATACTCTATTTAATTTTTTGTCTTTTTAATTGAGGTGTATTCTACAAGCCAGAGTACAAGGAATCTTCAAAAGGCTCATGAAAAATGCATATGATGAAAAAACTATGCACAGATTTCAAAAATATTTTGCACCAGAATAAACTCTCACTAACATAACGTGTCTGAACAGCATCTAGCTTGAGTCACTAAGAAGGATGGGATGGCTTGCAAAGAGCTCCTATCACATATGAATTCTGATAAAATTGAAGCAAAAACAAGCATCAATGTATGGTGAAGCTTGGGTAGAAGAATGATGGAATCACCAATGCTTTATGGGACATTTACAGGAACAATAGCTCCAAAGAAATCAGCAGCTTATGAATGGATCACTCAGTTTGAGGGTGGATAAGATGATACCGAAGCTGGAGCCTGCGGCAGCAGACCATTCACACCCATTTGCAGGGTGAGAAATTACTCTTTCTCATGCCCTAGTTGAAGAGGACAGCAGAAGAGATAGTCAATGCCACAGACATCTCCGTTGGTTCAGCTTACATAATTTTGACCAAAAAAAACCTAATGAAGCAGTCTTTCTTTTGGATGAGTGCCCCAAAACTGTTGGGCCCAAACCAGCTGCACGCAAGAAATTCAATGGGAATTTCAAGCAAGTGGAATCAAGACCCTGAAGGGTTTCCCTGAAGACCTGGAGCCAGAGTTAGAACACGGCTTTTCCAGAATGATCCTGAAGACAAAGTACAATCAAAGCAGTGTCTACCAAAAAGGCTGAAGTGTCCCACCTGGACTGGTCCAAAAACTGGAAGCAGTTGTTTGTGACTCCTGTGATATTTTGTCTGCTGACTTTCTGAGGAACCCAGAAACCATACATCTAGCATGCTGTGAGAGTGTTTTTGAGGAAAGCTCACCAAGGTTCCAGCAGAAACATGCCTGGGAAAGCGTCACCGGAGAGTCCCCTCCAACACCGCGATGCGCTTGCGCGTGCTCACTGCGCTCATCCAGCAAAGGGCAACTTCACAAGCATTTCAGTGGGAGCGCATTGGGCATCCACTCCACAGTCCTCATTTGGTTCCTTCTGACTTCCTCCTAAGCTCACAAAATCTGTAGAAGGCATTAATTTTTTTTCAGCTAATGTAAAAACAAATGCACAGATGTGGTTAAATTCTCAGGGTTCTCAGCTGTTTATGGATAGAAACAGCTGATGTTATAGTTCACAAACAGGGGTCTTGGATCTCATGGAGCTGGTGGTAAGAAATAAACTTATACACTTTTATGCTTATGGGCTTTTTAAAAAAATCTGTTTATTTATTTTGAAAGCCAGTGCTGGGCTAGGCCAAAGCCAGGAGTTTCATCCAGGTCTCCCACATGGGTGGCAGAGGTCCTAACACCTGGGCCATCTGCAGCTGCTTTCACCAGGACTTTAGCAGGGAGCTGGATCAGAAGCAGAGCAGCCGGGACACCAACCACTGTGCATATGGTGTTGCAGGCTGCAGCTTTATCAGCTATGCCACCACAATGTCTCTTATTTTTCCACAAACTTTCTGAAGTCCACTCACAGGCATATCTCACACGTAGAGCTTGAAGCATTCTGACGAGTGCATGCAATCATGTACTTTCAGCGCGGATGAAGATCTGACACAGCTGCACTACTCCTGGAGGGTCCCAAGGGCTCCTCCCCAGCCAGCACCCCCCAGGGCACCCACTGTCCTGATGTCTATCACTGGAGATTACATTTGCTCCTTCCTGGACACCACACAAAGGGATCACCCAGATAAGGCTTTTGACTCCTGGCTCCTTTCACTCAATGTGTTATTCTTGAGCCGCATCCATGCTGTCCTGTGTGTCTGCAGCTGGTAATTTTTCTTTGTTGGGGTGGCATTGCATTGCACAAACAAGCCACACATTGGTCGTCCATTTTCTTATTGATGGATGTACGAGTTGTTTGATGGTTTGGGGCTATTATGAAGAAAGTTACTATGAATGTTTTACACAAGTCTGTATGTGAACATATGTTTTCATTTCTCTTGGGTAAATACCTTTGGAGGTGAGAGTATCTGGGTCGTAGGGTAGGTTATGTTTAAGCTTTATTAGAAACTGCCAAGCAGTGTTCAAAGAGAGTACACTGATGTGTTTTAAATGCTTTGAAAACATTTCCAGATTCTCTGTCACTTTTGTGTTCTTTGTCACAGAGATGTTTCATATTTTTTATAAAATCACTACAACCTTTTTTGCTATGATTTATTTTGTTTAAGGAATACAACTTAATGCAGTTAATACATACAGATCTGGGAACATGATGCTCGCCCCCCCCCCACCTCCCTCCCACCCACACTCCCACCCCTCTTCCCCCTCCCTTTTTCTATCCCAGTCTTATTTCACTACAATCTTTCTGGATTCTGGGGCTTGGGTCTTGCAAAAAAGTTTGAAATTTGTTAAAGATATTTTTAAAATGTTCTTCTAGCTTGTACGTTTTGTTCCTTGTTCTATCTAGAGTTTAACTTCTTGTGCAATATGAGAAAAGTCTTAATCTTTGCCCAGACCATGTGAGGGAAGTGTTTTCAGCCCATTTCACACAAGTTCAAGTCACACTTTTAGCAAGGAACTGAGCAAAGATTCACAAGCACCCTAAAAATAAAAAAGCATGCTTGCCTCATTAAATTAAAACTGTTATTCCTCTGGGCCTTCAGATTCCCACCCATACCCTTAACATAGATTCTGTAGGAAAAAAAGAGGAAATACTTACAGCAATATGTATTTACACACACACACACACAGCATGTATGGAAAGAAATACAGGACGAATAAACCAGAAACTAGTGGAGAAGGGAGGGAGGGGATCGGCAGTGGAATGAAACTTCTCAAAATAGGATTTGTAATATAGTTCCTGTGTTTTAAATCATTTCTGCACAATTTGTACATGATTGGCATGTTCAAAAAATTAAATTGAATGAAAAACAGAAAAAAGAAAAAAATCCCCAAACTGTACACTAACAGAAGCAAATGAATCACAGTAAATTAGAAAGCCTAACCACAAAGCAAAAAAGACTATTTAAATAATTTTGGAAAAAAAATACCCAGCCTGTGCATCTGTGGTGGGATATAGTCCAAGAACAAAGCAAAGCAGTCTTAAGCCTAACTCAGAAGGTTTAGTGTTTGCAGTAACAATAACATGGTTAGGGTAGTTTATGTATGCTATAAAATGAAACAAATAGTGAATATACTATTTATTTTTAAATAACAATTAATATAAATTTTTATAAAAAATAAATATACTATTTTTTAAGAAGAAAAGATGCTTGAATATGAAATGTTTGCTTTGAGTGTGCGTTTGGCACAGCAGTTAGGCCATTGCTCGAAATCCATCTTGGAGTGCCTGGGTTTGCATCTCAGCCCCACTCGTGCTTCTGGTTTCATACCGATGCACAACCACAGAGGCAGCAAGGGATGGCAAAAGTGGGTTCCTGCCACCCACTTAGGAGACACAGACGGAATTCCCAGCTCCTGGCTTCAGCTTGACCCAGCTCCAGCTCTTGTGGGCATTTGGGAAGTGAACCAAGTGATGGGAGATTCTCTCTCTCTCTGTCTCTCATTCTCTCTCCTTCTCTCTTTCTCTACTTTTCATATAAATAAATAATGTGTTTAAGCCCTCTAAAATATTATGAATTTAATATTTTATTCAATATGTTTTAAATAAAAAGTTGTTAAGAAAAACTTGATGTGTACATCTATCAAAGCAGTATGCTGCGCCCCATAAATAAGTAATTATTTACCTTGTGTCAAAACCAAAATAAATAAAGAAATCCCCCCACACCCACACACACAAGAAGGAAACCACCCCAGAGGCTGAAGCCTTTGCCCCCAACTTGGAAGATCACAGGATCTACAGGGCCAGAGGAGCAGCTTGAATGACAGCAAAATGAAACAATCAGAAAATTCCAAAGACACTCTATGTTAGGAAACTGGCGCAGTTTTAGCCAGGTGGCCGCATGGCCCAGCTACCTGAGCCAGGCTCCACCCCCATCCTAATAGGATTTGCTGCTCCTGCTTCCCTGCCCGCCCTCAGGCAAAGTTTTAAAAGGGCCTGTTCCTGAACACGTGCTCTCTGGACTCTTCTCTCTTGGTTCTTCTCTCTGGGCTCTGCTCTCTGCTCTCTTGGCCCTTCTCTCCTGCGCTCTCTGGTTCTGCTCTCTAGTCTCCTCCTCTCGTCTCTCTTCTCCCTCCTCTGTCTCTCTCTCTTATAGTGTCCTCCTTTTTTCCTTCGCCACCCCTTCACTCTGGTCTGCTGGTTTTCCCCAATAAACCCTTTCCCTTACCCTGGTGTCCGGTGTGTTTTGGGACAGCTACCATTAATATTTAACACTCTTTACTATGAGGTTTGGACTCTTCAAAAAGCCAATGTTATGGGGTAAAAAAAATCCTAGGCCAGGGCCTGTGCTGTGGCATAGTAGGCTGAGCCTCTGCCTGTGATGCCAGCATCCCATATGGGCTCTGGTTCAAGTCTTGACTGTTCTGCTTCTGCTCCAGCTCTCTCCTATAACCTAGGAAAGCAGAAGATGGCCCAAGCACTTGGGATGGGAGACCTGGAAGAAGCTCCTGGATCCTGGCTTCAGATTGGCTTGGCTCCAGCCATTGCGGCCATTTGGGGAGTGAACCAAAGGATGGAAGACTTTCCTCTCTCCGTCTCTCTGTTTCTCTCTGTCTCTCTGTAGCTCTGTCTCTCAAATATATAAATAGTCTTTTTTTTTAAATCCCAGGCTATCTAACCATAGAAGAGGCCCCAAATCTACAAGTGATTTGAAGAAACTTCATAAGATCCTGATAAAAAAAACAGAAGAAAGACATGTGTGGGAGAACTGGAAAACATTGAATGTGAACTTGAGGCAGACACTCTACAGACTCACAGGTATTGTCCGCAGGTGCAAAAACAAGCCTGTGGCTATGTAAACATCCTTTGCAGCAACTGAGGATGAAGTCCATGCATTCTATAACCGAGCTTCAAATTGCTTAGCAAAAAAAATGTATGTAGGGTAGGATAAAGTAAGTATGGCAACATTACAATTGCCCAGCCAGGCCCAGGCTAGGGTAGGGCCATCGAGGCATTGGGGGGTGCGACCTTGCAGGAGGTGCTCATTCTCAGGGTCTACCCTGCACCTGCAGTCCCCACAGGTAGCATCTCCTTCCATGCTGAGCTCAAGGCACCACGCTAATCTCACCCTAGACTTGGCAAACATTGCACTAAGTGAAGAAGCCAGTCAAAAGGCTATGCATTGTGTGATTCCATTCCTCTGAGGGATCTAGAACAGGCAAATCTGTGGAGACAGGAAGCAGACTAGACGTCATTAGAAGACTGGGGTACAGGTGGGAATGGGGAGAGAGACTCTTAACGTGCAGCAGCTGTTTTTCTGGAGTGATGAAAAGTTAGGAAACTAGAGAGAACTGGTGGTGGGGTAACATTGGGAATGCACTAAATGCTACAGAATTACACACTTGAAAGCAGTTAATTGGGGACCGGTGCTGTGGTGTAGAGGGTAAAGCCACTGCCTGCAGTGCTGGCATTCCATATAGGTGCCAGTTCATGTTCCAGCTGCTCCACTTCTGATCCAGCTCTCTGCTATGGCCTGGGAAAGCAGTGGAAGATGGCCCAAGTGCTTGGGCCCCTGAACCCATGTGGGAGACCTGGAAGAAGCTCCTGGCTCCTGGCTTCTGATCAGCACAGCTCTGGCCATTGCAGACAACTAGGGAGTGAACCAGCGGATGGAAGACTCTGACTCTCTCTCTCTCTCTCTCTCTCTCTCTCTCTCTCTCTCTCTCTATCTCTGCCTCTCTTTCTCTCTCTGTGTAACTCTGACTTTCAAATAAATAAATAAATCTTAAAAAAAACAAAACTAGTTAAATGTGAGGTGCTGTGCATGTCACCTCAATGAAAAAAGAACTAAAACAGATCACAATACAAAGCCCAGGAACAAAACAGTCAGAAGTCCGCTATGAAGATAAAGTGTTTTCAGAAGTGAATAGAACTTTCCACACGTGCCTGCCTGGGAAGGCCTTGTGGAGCCCTGGCTGGAGGTCGGGTGCCCAGGGCGGGCAGGTGCTGTGTTCACTTTCCCTCCCGGGGTTCCCGTTCCTCCGCTGCTCCGCAGTCTCCAAGTCTACCCTGGCCCTGCCTGCTCAGAGCAGTTCCAGTCCCCTGTCACCTCTGGGCACACTTGGGCCCCGGCAGTGGGGTTGCAGGGACAGGTGCTGCGTGGTCCTGGGATTCTCTGGCACCTGACCCCAGGGACGGGTTCCCTGTAGGTGACCCAGTGGAGCCAAGGCTCCGCAGGTGATGTTTATTAATCTGATTGGGAGAAACGGGTTACGACACAGTTTCTGAAGGGTCTGGTGGAGGAAGCCAGGGGGTGGGGGTGCTTGTGACCCCAGCACAAAGAGGAGAGCTTGTGCTCGTGTTTGCGTGTGGAATAAAAATAGCAAGAACCGAACCACCACTGTTTGCCAGTCTCTGCATTTGTCCCGCTACTGCTCTTCCTAGAGCTCCCAAGCATGGCAGCTGTGATTAATCGGGCTCCACTCACCAAGAGGAGGCAGAGGGCCAGACAGGTTAGCTTCATGGCCCAACACATGCACAGCTGGCCCGCAGTGGGGCTGGGATTCAAACCTGCGATGTCTGATCGAAGAACCTGTGCTGTCCATGGTGGACACCCGGAATCCACTCACACAGTGGACAGGCAGGAAGGGAATGACTGTTGAACCCTGCAGCGCACACACCCTGTAAGCTCAGAATGGAAACCTTAAGGCTTCCAAGCCACCCCAGGCAGCCAGCTCATCCCCATTTTAAACAAGAGGCACTTAAGGCACAAAGGAGTTAATTTGCCAAACTTCACACAGCAGTGAGAGTCAGGGTTCAAGCCAGCATCACTAGTAGTCCTGGCTGATCCCTTCCTCCTCAAAACGAGGTGCCCCATAGGTGACTTTACACCATTCCTGGGCTCCCCTTCATTTGCTTCTGGAAGGAGAGTTCAGCTTCGTGGGGTGAGAGGAGCAGAAAGCCCAGCCAGGGTGAGAAGCGGTGAGGGTGGACAGCTGGGCACAGGCCTGGCTGTGTCTGCAGTGAAAGTAGCAACCCCGAGCCACACCAGGCAGGACGTCAGGGCCCTGGCTGCCACATCTTCTCCTTCAAGAGACAGATACCCAGCTTGGATGCTCCGTGGTGTGCTTGGTGTGCAGGAGGGAGGAGATGAAGGTTCCAGAAAGGAGGGCACCTGAGGCAATGGACTGCCCACAAGCTAGGAGCATAAATAGGTCTCTGAGGGACTCCAAGGAGAAGCCCCAGATGGGGACAGAATTCTCCAGAAACCCTCCTGTACCTGGGGGCAGGAAGGTTGTTAGGACTGCACCTTCTCTGGAGGTCACCGGGAAGCAGGGGTGTGTAGGGCCAAGACAGGAAGTCACAGTCTCATTGTTTCTGAGTGCCCGAGGGCCCTGTGCCTGGGCTCTCTCACTTCCCCTAGTGCCCAGAACCAGGCAGAACCAAACCAGCTAGGCCTGGTTCAAACCAGCTCCTGTCAGCCGCTGCCTACCTCCCTGTTGCTGCCCCCTGCTCTGGCTGATGGCTGCTGTCTGCTCTAATTGGCAAATCTCGTGTCTCTGGAGGTGAAATATCTTCCTGGGGCTGGCACTGACCCTCAGGGGAGGGTCTGGAGGATTCCAGTCCTGGGTAGGAAGATGTCAAGGGAGATGCTGGGGGAATTCCCTGATAGAGGGCAGGAGCGATGGTGGGGACTCTGGGGAGCTGTGAACGATCCTGGCCTGGGGTCCATCCTTCCATCCAGAGCAGGCTGGGGCTGGCCTAGGGCAAGGATCTGTCACCCTCCAGCATGCTTCTGATAGAAACCTGGGTTTCCATGACCCCTCTGGGTTTGGGGTCCAAACCTTTGGTAGGGATAAAGTGCTTCATCAGGATCCAAATTTTGAGGGTGTCAGGATGAGTGAGAAGGTCTTGGCCAGAGACTTTACCAAGGAGGTGAAGCAGAAGGCTTCTGGCAGACGGGGGAACTTCAGGCCCCCAGCTTGAGAAGGGGAGGTTGTAGGAGGATTGGGTTAAGGTCATGGCTGGGAAGTATTGGCCCCCATCTGGGCAGCCATACCCCTGGAGGAGCCCTCACTGCCTGGATCTTGCTTTCATACTTCCCATCCATCCATCCATCCATCTACCCACCCCCCCACCCCCCCCATCCATCTACCCATCCACCTTCCCATCCACCCCCCCATCCATCCACCCACCCACCCATCCATCTACCCATCCACCCACCCATCCACCCACCTGTTCATCTATCCACCCACCTGTCCACCCACCTGTCTACCCACCCATCCACCCATCCATCTATCCACCCACCTACCCATCCATCCACCCATCCATCCATCCATGCATCCATCTGTCGCTCCTTCCTGCCTTCCTTCATTCCTTCCTTCTAGCCATCCCTCTACCCTCCCACAACCTATCCACTCCTCAGCATCCAGTGCCTGCTACATGCCAGGCTACGGGCTGGACTTTGCAAACAAGAGGTGAGTTAACACATGGAACTCTCCTCACACCTGAAAGGAGGGGTGTGCGTGGCCGCATGGTCAAACTCAGGGAGGGGCTGCGGGTGAGCGCTGCCCTCTGAACCAAAGGAAATGTTCACAGGACGGAAACATTGCGCAGGGTCCTGCAGAATGAGTGAGGCAGGAAGGAAAGGAAGTGCACACAGCCAGAGGAACCAGCAGGCGCAAAGGCACTGAGGCAGCCAAGAGCTGGACATGTGATGTGCCTGGCAAGCAGCCTGGAGGGGAGACCACTCCAACGGGGCAAGTGGAAGGAGATGCTGAAAGGGTAGGCTGGCGCCCGTGCCAGACAGGTCTTGAACATGTGCGAAGGAGTGAGGACATCATTCCTAGGCTTTGGGGTGTCAAGGGGTCCCCCATGGCTCTGTACTTCAACTGTGCCTGAAGCCACCAGGCCCAGACCTCTGTCAGGCTCCTGCTCCCCAGCGTCTGTCTCAGTGCTGCACACCCTGGCCTGCTGCCACTCAAGGTTGGGGTCAAGTCCATCTTGACCCAGTGAGAACAAGGGGACAGAACAGTTGCTGGGCCCTAGAGGGGTGCCCCTCATGCCTGGTGGCCTGAGGCCAGGGACACATGTGGGAACCCAGAGCAGGCATAGCTCAGCCGAGGAGAGACAGGCGCGGGTTCTTCTCTGTTCTCGTCATACACTCGCCAGCCAGGAACAAGTGAGTCCTCCAAGTGGATTCATTGTCTTTACTCAAAAGCAGAGGGGAACCTCCATTTTCACTCCCTTGCCACAGGGAGAGCGCCTGCCTGTCTCCCTCCTGCCACCCGAGCCCCGCATTGTCACTGTCAAGCCCAGGGTCCTGGCTCAGCGCCTCAGCACGTTGCTATCACAGGCATTGTGCTGTCACCGCCTGTTACAAAACCTTCAGAAATTCTCCGAACTGTCTCGCCGGTTATCACACTCGCCACAACGGTGCTCTCAGGAGCCGTGGGCCCAGAACCGCAAGGCAACCGCAGGGCCTCAGGGCTTCTGCTCTGAACCAGCCTGGGGCCCCTTCCTCTCCCCCACCACCAGCCCCAGCCAAGCTCAACAGCTTCCCTTTCTCTTTCTGTCCTTCTCAATCTTAGCAACTGAAGTGAAGCCGAGCCAGGCCCGGGGTGGGGGCAGCAGGCGAGAGCCCCGAGCCCAGGCCTGGGGCCTGAGGGTCACAGCGGGCCTGAGGGGTGCGTTTGGAGGAGAACTGCGGTTGGGGGATGCAGGGCTGGGTGCCTGCGGCCTCCATCGGAGTATGCCTCCCACTGAATTCCACCAGCTCAGGCCTTCCAGCAGGCAGGCCTCAGTCAGCCTAAGGGCCCAGCAGGAGAATATGGAGTGGAATGAGAGATGGGGGGAGGGGGCAGAAAGAGAAAAGGCTGGGAGGGGGAAAGAGAGTGAGCACATGTGTAGGGAGAGGCAGAAACCCAGTATGTCACAGGGGAGAAGAAAACACGTGGCCGTTAGTCTAGGGTTTCTCATCTCCCAATTACCAGTGACGTGCTGGGTCTGCTTTATAGCAACTGATCAGGAAATGTTCGTTGAAGAAGTCAGTCCGGTTGGCTGACTGATCCTGCGGCTTAGAGACACGGCAGGTGCAGGGAGCAGGTCGGGCACACAGGGTGCCCAGCATCCGTGGAAAGCAGGTGCCACCGCCACCTCCCACGAGAGCTCAGCAGGTGAAAGATGGGGTCTCCCAGGAGCACCCAGGGTGCTCAGGGCAGCGCTCCCCTCTCTCCCTGTAAACTCGGCCGGGACTGCTCAAGGACCCCAGTGTCAGCCCATCCCTTGGAGGCCTCTGTGAGCAGGGAAGCCACTCGGGAGGGGGCGAGATGTTCTCTCCTCCACAACATTATCTTCCGCAACCCCCGTGCCTTTCCTTCAAGGCAGAGACTTGGATTCGGTTTTGGTTTTGTTTGTAGAAATTTGAGCTAATGATTTCTTAGACACTTCTTTTATTTCAAAGGATTTATTTATTTATCTGAAAGGCAGAGAGAGAGAGAGAGAGAGAGAGAGAGAGAGAGAGATCCTCCATCCACTGATACACTCCAGAAATGGCCCAAGGGCGGAGCTCCAAACTCCATTCTGGTCTCCCTCTTGGGTACCAGAGGCCCTACCACCTTCTGCTGCTTTCCCAGGTGCATTAGCAGGGAACTGAATCGTAAGTGGAGCAGCAGGGGACTCAAACAAGTGCTCCTATTGGACACTGGGGTCTCAGGCCGTGGCTTAACCCCCTGCCCCACAATGCCGGTCCTATATAGAGATATTTTCACCTAAAATTGTTTTTTTAATCTTTTTTAAAAAATTAAATCCGTTTTTAACAAATTCAATATTTTTTGTAGATAAAATTCTAAGAACGTAATGTTATTCCCTCTCTCTGTCCCCTTTTCTCCCTCCCACCTTCCCCTTTTCTCCCTTTCTGTCTTTATGTAGTTTCGGAGATAACATGGTTTACACTTACATTATAGTAAAAAGGCTTAATACTTCACCGAATCAGAAGTTTATCAGCGACTTGGGTATTTTAAGAGAAATGAGCACAATTAGATGGGTCCTTGCTTATAACCTAGCTGAGATACAGCAACAAGCAAGTGACTCTTAACTGCTCGCAAGCCCCTTTTGCATCCTGTGCCATATTGGAGTCTCCCATCAGCTCCTGGAGCAGGTGCGCACATCCTTGCTTTACTGGTGAGGAAGCACGGTGTGGGCAGGTAGGGACCAGATCTGGCCAGACTCCAAATCCCAACTAGGAGATGAGAAAAGGAGGAAAAGAGACAAGACTGAAGGGCTGGTGGTGATGTCACCCCAGTGAACAGCACTCTGCTTGCTCCCTTTATCTCCGGCAAAGGCACGCCTGGGTTCCTGCGCGATCTTGGGGGCTGAGCAGCGCTCACTGGGCAGGAGAGAGAGAGGTCGAGAGAGGGAGGGAAGACTCGCCCCCCCCTGTCCTCCAGATGAAACTTTTTGACTCAGGATTAAAACAGATCCTGAAAAACATGTGAGTTTTCCTCCCAAGCCCAACCAAAACACGTGAGATTCAGGAATGGCCCGTGTCCCTTACCAATTTGCTCTTAGAAACAGAATGGAAGGTGTGTGTCCAAAGCAGCCGCGTCATTTGCTTGGTTTGACAACTAAACCAACAGTAGTAATTCACAGTGCATAACCGAGGTCACAGCTGTGTGCATCTGTCATCATGCAAAATATAAAAAATATAAACTGCCCTTCAGGTCCCGTAAGACAGACACGAACGTTCACTTCATACATGATTACAAGAGGGGCCCCCACTTGTCATAACATTTACAGATTATGTAATAAAATATCTACCTCTGCTGTATTATAAATTCAACCTGAACTAATTTGCTATCTTCAATAAGCATTTTTTGGTAGCAATTAGGAAGGACAATGTCTAAGAAACAAAAATTGCTTTTAAAAAAATGAGAGAGGTTGATTCAAGTTCTGACTGCTCCACTTCCGATCCAGCTCCCTGCTAATGCACCTGGCAAATCAGCAGAAGACGGCCCAAGTGCTTGGGGGTCCCTGCACCCACATGGGAGACCTGGTAGAAGCTCCTGGCTTCAGCCTGGCCCAGCCCTGGCCATTGAGGCCATCTGGGGAGTGAACCAGTGCATGCAAGCTCTCTCTCTCTCTGTATCTCTGCGTTTCAAGTAAACAAAATCATTTTTTAAAAGAAAAGTGGGAGCAGGTACCCTCTTTTCCTTTGAGACACGTTGTCCGTTCCACTGTGCTGCCTCCGGGGCTGTGTCCTAGGCAGCAGCAGGAGAAAGACAGATGCCAGCAGCAGGGCCCTGCCCCAGGCAGCAGCCGATGGGTGTAAGAAGAACAAACAGCATGACTGCCAACATCCAGTTTTCTGTGGGCCTCGGTTTGCTTTACTATAAAGAGGAGATATGATTTTGCAAACGATGTGGGGTATTAACAAGTGTTGGCCAGTGCATTGCAATGGGTCCACATACATTTATTTATAGTCTGGAGCCCAAAGCAAGCCCTGATACCACACACACCCCCGGGGCCAAAGCAAAAATCAGCCTCTCAGAAATACACTGAGACTTGGGAAAGGATGGGCGTGGGGAGGAGCCGACATCTGTCGATACCGTCTGTGTACTGGCCTGCTCCTGAGCCCTTCCGAGGTGCCATCTCGTGTCCACGCCCTGCTGGGCTGGCACTAGGGCATCCAGGGCCATTTGATCCCAAGGGTCCCCACCACTCTTACATGTTCCTGGGTGTTTCAGAGCCTGGGTGGCAGTCACTGGTGGTGTGCACCCCATGTCTCCTGCCCTCATGCCCTGTCTGTGAGAGGTGAGAAGGCCCTTCTCCCTGTGCAGGGTGTGGATGCCCGAGCACAGAACCCCCGGGCAGAGGAACGGAGAAGGTTTCTCTGCACCTCACACAGTGGCATCTCTGCCCCGCACAGCTCTGCTGCTGCTCACCATCCTACAAAACCAACTCTGGACTCAAGCTTCTAGATCTCAGGGCTCAACCCGGTCCCAGGACCCAGCGGGAAAGAGTCCCACTCACCTGTCTCCCTTCTCTCTCCCCCAAGACCCCGCCCCCCTGTAACACCTCTAACAAACCAGAAACTCACAGAGCTGGGAGCTGTAGGTGGGCATACCATCTGCCCTCGTGGTGCCTGGGCTCCGATGTGACAATCGATAAAATGCCCCGTTGCATCCTATACAAGCACTGCAAGCAGACATTATTAACCCATTTTATAGATGGCAAGACTGAAAGTCAGAGGAGTCAAGCTTGGACCAAGGATCCTCAAGCAGTGCGTAGCTAAGCTGGGATTTCGGCGCAGAGAAGCTAAAGAAATGAAGCCATGGGGGTATCCAGGTGAGCTGCTGGCAGGGGCTGGGGGCTCTGGGTTCCCGCCCCCCCACCCACACAGGCAGGTACTGGCTGATGCTCTCTGACCTACCTCCAAGCCCATCTCATGGGCCCATTCCAACCTGGAGTTTAATTCTGCCTGCCAGGGCTGGCCTTGTGTAGCAGGTGGAGTCGCCACCTGCCATGCCAGTATCATATTGGTGCTGGTTCAAATCCCAGTTGATGTGGCCTGGGAAAGCAGTGGAGGATGGCCCAGGTGCTTGGGCCCCTGCACCCGCATGGGAGACCTGTAAGAAGCTCCTGGCTCCTGGCTTTGGAGCGGCCCAACTCTGGCCAGCTTGGTCATTTGGGGAGTGAACCAGTAGATGGAGTACCTCTCTCTCTGTCTCTGCCTCTCTGTGACTCTGTCTTTCAAAGAAATAGATTTAAAAAAAATTCTGCCTGCCCTGGAAGGGGTTCAGGTAATCACTCCTGCTTGGAAATCCCAGCTCCATTGGAGTCTTTCAATTCACTTCAAGATGAGGGAGCCCTGGGCCAACGTAGCAGGTAAAGCCACCACCTGTGGCACCTGTTGGTGCCACCACTGCTCCACTTCGGTTCCAGCTCCCGGCTAATGGCTTGGACAAGCAGTGGGAGATGGCCCAAGTGTTTGGGCCCTGTCACCCACATGGGAGGCTCAGAAGCTCCTGGTTTTTGGCTTTGGTCTGGCCCAGTGCTGACCATTGCAGCCATCTAGGGAGAGAACCAGCAGATGGAAGATCTCTTTCTCTCTCTCCTTCCTCTCTCTCTCTCTCTCTCTCTCTCTCTCTCTCTCTGTTTCTCCCCTCCAACTCTTGACTTTCAAATAAATAATTTTTTAAAAAAACAAGAAGATGAGGGAGCCCTTAGGTAAAGGTGAACTTGAGGTTCTAGTTTCACAGTGATGGAAGTTGCCTGGACCCAGGTCTGCAGGAGCCCTTTCTCCCACCATGCCTCTCTACTCGTTCCTTCCTTCTGAATATTTTTGAGATTTTAAATGCAAAATGCCCTAGATAGCGCACCCCACCCTCGTTTTCTTCCCTGCCCTTTGTGCTTCAAACCCTCAAATCTCATGCCACACCAGCCAGTTTAGCATAAGAAATTAAATTAATTTCCATGCTCCAGCTCCAGATGTAAATGTCTGTATTAATAATTTAAAGCACATTTATTTATGCAGTTTGATATTTTTCAGGTTCAGGGAAGCAATTAAGTTTTGCTTGAGTTGCTGATCAGCAGACAGTGTCACAAAAGGGCTGGCTTCCCTTCGTGCCCCTCTGGAGTCAGGGAAGGGGGAGGTGCGGTGGGGCAGGGGGCAGTGACACACCCACCGCCTCTGGGAGACACATGCTTTCGAGACTGAAGAGGGCAAATTTCTTTATTATCTCTTCTCACGAAAGGCCTACTTCTTTCTTGGGGTTGCCCTGGATATTTTTATTTATTTGAGAAGCAAAGAGGAGAAAGAGAGACAGAGATCATCTGTGGGTTCATCCTCCAAAGGCCCCTAACGAGAGCTAAGCTAGGCCAAAGCTGGAGCTGGAACCTCAGCCCACACCTCCCATGTGGGTAGTAGAGACCTGGTTATCAAACCATCACCTGCTGTCTCCTAGAATGCACATCAGCGGGAACCTGAAATTAGGAACCAGGGTTCCTAACCAGACTCTCTGATATGGGATTCGGGTGTCCCAGTAGCATCTTAACGGCTGCGCCAAACTCCCAGCCCTGCCTTGGATTATTAATCTAGAAAAGCTTCAGAGACCCCAGCCACGGGAAGTTCTCCCCTTGAACTAGTTCCTTGGGAGGCTCTCATCATCCACAAGTCGCTGTTAACTTCTCACTCGGGAAGCAGCCTCTCATCCGCTAAGGGCTTGGCTGCCCTGGGAGAGAAGAGCTGACTCGGCTGCCTCAAAGTCACTGAACCTGGACAACGCGCCCTACCTCTGTTCACCTCCAAGAAAGTGACATTTACTTTAACGAGGCTGTTGCCAGATTGAAGAGCCAGATATGTGCCCAGCACTCGGCTGATGCACCCACATCTCCCTCCGGTGTGCCCCTGCTTGCGACATCCTCCCTCCTCATCCTCCTGTCCCAACTCCTCCCCATGCTGTGTAACAAAAATGTTTCACCTTCACCTACTGCTGGGAACTATCCTAAGGGCTTTGACATGCCTGGTAGCATTTTATCCTCAGCCACAGTATTTCAAATAGAGATGGAATGTGAGTTCAGGAGGTGCAACGTCCAAGGGACAGGTCAGAATTCAGAAATGTTCTCTGGATTCCTGGCTAACCATGCGTGCCAGAACTGCGAGAGCCTCTGGAGCGAGGGTCAGGCCTGTCTGTCCAACAGGATCTCTGGGTTAGGAGTCAGACAGGCAGTGATGCACCTGCGTGGTGGGAAGATGCTGGAGACCAGACCAGGTGTCAGGAATCCAGGACCAAGCCTGCCGTTGAGATCTTGGCCAAAGGTCCTCGATCTGGGCCTCCTTTTCTGAAATCAGATCTTCTCCACTTGTTTTCCCTGATGAATGGCCTCCCTCTTCCTCACCCCCAGCTTGCCATTCCGTCTTCCTGGATTCTGCATCTCTGGAATCCCCTTGCTTGTCCCCACCTCCTCCAAGGCACAGCCTCGACAACTCTCCCTGCTGCCACCCCTGCCTCTCCATACGGTTCCCCTACGTGGCAGCTACATTGTCTTCTAAGACCCTCCCACCCCCATCCCCACCCCCACCCCAGTGTCCTGTGCACCATGCACACTCATTTTAAAACTCCAGAGGCCCCTCAGGGTCTCAGGGACCGGGCCCAGTGCTCCAGCACGGCAAGGGCTGGCCCTTGCTCTCAATCCCAGCTCCCAACTCTCCTGGCCTCCTCTCTCTCTCTCTCTGTTGAAGCCATCCTGACCACCTGGCCTTTCTCTGGCTTCTGAAACTCACCATCTGCCTTCCTACGGGCTGTTCTGTCTTGGTGGTCACCCCCTCTCTGCAGTTTCATGCTGGGCTGTTGTTCCTTCCTGGGGTCCTTCTGGAATGAATCCCTTCTCCCCTTATCGAATGCTTTCCTGCCACCCCCTTCCTGTCACAGCCCTTATCACATTGCCTGTTACACTCTGGCTACCTCTGCACTGATTTGATGGCTGTGTCCTCCCCTTGGGTGTAAATATCACAAGGTCAGACATCTTCCCTGTCCCCTCCCCCCACATCTGATGACAGCGAATGGCCCGTAGTGGGTGCTTGCTCAGTGGATGAATGGCACGTAGTAGGTGCTCAATGGGTGCATGTGACTGGACAGCTGCAGACACTCCTAGCTGTGAAGCTCTTCACTGAGATCGGGTTAGCCACCAGTGTGCCCCAGGGAAGAAGCACAGCTCTGAGCGGCTGCCTGCAAGCAGGTCCCAGGGAAGAAGCACAGCTCTGAGCAGCTGCCTGCAAGCAGGTCCCGGGGTGGGGGATTTTCTCTGGAGCAGCAGGGTGAGTGATCTCAGCCACAGGAATAAATCACAGCCACTGTGGTTGGGGGGAGGGTTGGGGGGAGAGACTGTCCCAGGTTTGGGGAGGGGTGTGCTGGGGCAGTGGGAGGAGTAGCCACAGGACAGCTGAGGGTCAGGCCAGGGAGCTCACTTTGCCCTGGCAGCCTTCTGCACTTGACTTCTGCATTCATTTCCTTGTCTCCCTTGATAGAATATAAACCCAGAGCAGGGACTTCTGGTCTCCTAGCTGAGCAGAGTTCCTAGCTGGCCTTTGGGGTAGACAGCCTGGGGCCCAGGACAAGTGGAGGACTGAGATAAGGGGCTCAGCAGGGTGCCCGAGCCAGATTGGATGCTAACTATGGGGATGGGTGGGGATTGCCAGAGGCTGGAGGGGAGATGGGATCCACAGGGTGCCTCAGGTGAGTTTCAGTTTGCACTGGACCCAGGCGGCTAGGGTTGCAAGCTCTGATGGAAACCCAACCTTTGGAATAGGCAGGCCAGACTCTGATCCACTCCTGCCATGGCCCCTGGGCACCTTTGGGTAAGTTAGCCAAGGCGTTGAGCTCCAGCTTTTCCCCTGGAGCTGGGGAAACTGGAACTGTGGGGTTCATCCTGGGCCCTGCCCCCTCCCTGCTAGAAAAGCCACCAGGGGAGAGCAGGTGCAGGGCTGAGTGGCAGCATCATCCAGGCACAATGAGGGCAAAACCTGCTCTCACTTGGCTAACGCTGAAGTTGTCCTCTAAATGTGCCACAGAGCAATCGCTGGTGGACCTGGAAACCTCACTGCAAGGAAGGAGACTAGAGGACTTTTTCCTGTGTAAGAGAGAGAGAGAGACAGAGGTCAGAGTGGGGTCTGGAAAGAAGCTTGCACAGAGGGGCATAGGAAAGGCACAGCAGGTGCTGGAGTCAAAGCCTTCTAGCCTGGGGTCTCCAGGGAGCCAGTGGCCCCAGAAAAAAAGCTGCATTTCCCCCAGGGGGTGGTCCACCCTCCTGCCTCACCCCCCCACATTCACCCTGAACTTCATATGAATGGGACTCCTCCCCCACAAACTCCACCCCAGGGCTTCTAAACTCAACTCAGCTGCCACAAGCAGACATCCCCAGGAGATGCTTTAGATGCTGGTCAGCGGGGAGTACCAGGGCCCGGGGCACCTCTGGCAGGGGCAGGAGGAGGTATTCCACTGGTGACGTGGACAGGTCAGGTGTGGCGATGAACCTATTTCCTAGGTGTCTCCATCAGTCTAGGCCGCTGCAACAGAAGACCATAGCTTCTGTTGTGGCCTAAACACGACATTTATTTCCTAGCATTCTGGACTGGAAGCCTAAGAGCAGAGCTGCATTCTGGTGAGGGCCCTCTTCCTGGTCTTCAAGTGACCGGGAGACAGAGCTTTGACCGTTGTCTTCCTACAAGGACCTCTTGTCTGCACCTTAACCTGGTCATCTCTGCATGGCTCCACTTCTGACACCTCCCATGGAGCTCAGGGCTCAGCAGGAACTGGGGGAGACACAAGCTTGCAATCCACAACACTTGGCTTGCTCAAAGTGTGGTGCTCAGAGCTTTGCCCTGCCACCCCTAAAGGCCTGGGGGACAGAGTGACACACTGCCCCTCACTAAGATCATCTGAGAAGTGGGGTCATAGAGCCTGCCCCATAGAGTTATTTCAAGGAGCAAAGGAAACAAAGTAGAAAATGCTAACAGGCTAGGAACACAGGAATAATAATTCCCTGCCCTCCATCTCTGCCTGCATTTGTTAAGGCTGTGGTGTGGGGTGCAGGGCAGCTGAGCTCCTCCTGTGTCTTCGCGCCACCCACGGGAGGCTGGCTCTGCAGAATCCCCGGGCTCACAGCCCCTTTGCCTGCCTCGCCTGCCTGAAATAGCAGCCGCCAACGTGTTGACGCGCCTCCACTCAGGGAGGCTGCTGACTGGTGGTGGCTTGGGACATGTGCTGAGTCTCCCTCTCATGTCATGACTGTCACTCGGCGGCAGGCGCGTACAGAGCGCTCCCAGCCAGCTGGGTGGGCTCCAGGGAGCAACGGCTCCCTCCAATAGGGCGAGAGACTGCTTCTCATAGTGGCTGGGGCAGGGAGGCTGGGGGCTGGAACCTTGGCCCGGGCCCACCAGCTGGGTGCCATCAACCCCTGCAAGTGCTCTGTCGCACCCTGCATTCTAGGCTGGGCTCCAGACTCAGGAATACCCACAAACACAAGGTGTGGGAAGGGGACCTCTGAGCTCACAAGGCTCAACGAGCTCCTCATGGTCCCTATTGGAGCAAACCAGAGCCCAGAGAGAAGGGTCACATACCAGGTGGCACAGGCAGAATCTAGGCCAGCACACGGGTTTGTCTCTCCAACAAATATGATCAGAATGACGGACAGCCTGAGCACCGGGGTAGGAAGAAAGAAGAGAGAGAGCCAACCCCTGCCTCCGGGGTCGGCTTCCAGAAGGTACTGTGGCAGGGCCCTTTCGTAGGAGCTTAGTCCACGTCCTGCTTCTGTGACAAAATACCCGCAACCGAGTCGTTTATAAAGGAAATAACTCTCCTTGGCTCCTAAGTGGAGGCTGCGAGGTCGATACTCCCACCCCTCCTGGGCCTCGTAGTGGAGGGGCAAGCAGGGTGTGTGGCAGAGACCCACGCAAGCAGCAGCCTCGCTCCATAGCAACTCGCTCTTGCAATAGGGAATTCAGTGCTGCAAGATCAAGAACTCTCCCCCACGGAGAAAGGCAGTAATTCCTCTCATACCTCTTCCTAACAACCTAATGGCCTCTGAAAGGCCCCGCCTCCTAGAACCAAGGCAGTAGCCACCAGATCTCAGCGTGAATTCTGCTGAGCCAAACCACATGCAAATCAGAGCTTCGATGCCACGTGTGGGTGCGGGATGCGGTGGGGGGCTGATGGCCCCCCATCAGAGCGACTGAGTCAGTCGGTTCTCTGAGGACCCCTCTCACTGTGCCCTGCACGGACCTGGGTCAGCCACAGGCCCCAGCTGTGGATCCGTGGCTTCAGGGATGCCGCTGGAGCCCTGCCCGGGCCTGCCTCTCGGCTATTGCTTGCACACCCTTTGAAAGGCACCGTCAGAGCCTCAGGGAGCTGCACGGGCCCCTCCGACACCACCAGGAAGCTGCTGATCAATGCTTCTCGGGCAGGTTCAACAATCCACTTTGCATTTTCCAAGACATGGACCCAGGGGCTCACTTGACTGAGTCACTTAAGCCTCTCTATTGTGGGGGATTTAGGGATTTGGGGGAGGCTGGGGGCAATTTGACAGCTCCCTCACCCTTGTGAGGTCCTGCCAGCTCCCGCTCAGCCAGGCAGGGCCTCACTTCCCAGGAAGACTACAGGACACCTGCGCTGCCACCCGGGGCCCAGGGCTGGCTGACTCCCACAGCTGGGCCAAACAGTCTCTCCTGGGGTTGCCCTCCTGCCTATAGCCTGCATTTCCTAAAGCCAGTGGCCTGGAATTTAGCCCTGGTCTTGAGTACTGCACTGTGCCAGACATCTAGGCAAGGGGATGGGGAGCTAACCGAGGCAGACCTCAGTTTATTGTAACATGGAAAGGAAGGGTGCCTACCCACTCCAGGGAAATATTTAACAACCAGCAACCTCCCAGGTGTAAAAACCCTGCCTGATTATAGTATTGGCCTATAGCCTTGGCAAAAAGACTCCTCCCACGGCTGATTGCAAAGTGCCAATGTGATATCTCAAGAAATAATGCAAAAAAAAAAAAATGGGAGAGAGAGAGGGAGTGCAGAATCAAGTCTCAAGTTCGGTGGAGCCAGCTCCAGCCTCCACCGAGCCAAGCCAACTGTGTGGCAGGGTTGTACAAGGTGCTTGCACAGCGCACACCCAGTTCTCTGGCCCTGGACAGAAGCAATACTTTCTGCTTGCGCTTCCTGGGAGGCTGCAAGGGTGAGTTACTTTCTGTCTAGGCCTTACGGAGAGCACAGGGCTCTCCCTGAGAGCAGGGAGGGAGTCCTGGCCAGCGGGAGGCTCACAACTACCCACATGTTTGAGGTCGAGGACCTGGGCACCAGTTTAAGGAGGCCAGACCACCTCTACAAAGAGTCTGTCCTCTATCTGGCAGAGGGTGAGGGAGCCACGGTGTTTCTTAAGCAGGAGAATGACATCATGAGATGTATTTTGTTTCTTTTGAATCCCAACTGACCATTCTTTTTTCTCCGAAATGATGTATATTTATTACAAAAACAAATCAAGATATACATCAAAGGTGAAATATCTTCCCAAAAACCCTGCCTCCCTATGCACAGACAAAAATTAGATAGTAGAAATAAAATAAAGGAAAAGAGAGAGAGAGAAAGAGAGCGAGGAGTTAACTGCTCTGTCTTCTTCCCTGATGCTGTCAGGACTGTGTGTGATAGTTGGATCTGTGGCAGCCACATGGCAGCCATGAGGGAAGCTAGCTAGCTCAAGGCAGCTGAAATACCGAGAGTTTTAGCAAGTTGGAATGTGGAGAGAACGAGAGTTGTGGTGACGTGGGGTATCTACTGGCCTTTGTACTCAGACCATCATGTGACAAAACATCTACCTAAGCTGAATTCTCAAGACTCAAAACTGAGTTACAATGAAGGAAATCAGTGGCAGCAAGAATCTGGGTTATTTGAGTTACGGCGCTGAAGGGGAGTCACTCAAGCCCTTGGTGTCCCGTTTGTTTTTCATTCGGGAAGCTGGAAAAATAGCCCTGCTTCCAGAAATTTGGTGAACACTGCACTTGAACACATATCATGTTCCCACTAAGACACCAGGAAAATGCTTCTTAAACATATAAATGGGTCCAAGGAAACGGTGAGTATGGCATTGGGTGTAAAAAAAAAAAGTAGAGTACCTTCTTTTCTCAATCTTTTAAAAAAGGATTTTATTTATTTATTTGAGTGGCAGAGAGAGAGAGAGAGAGAGAGAGAGAGAGAGAGAAACATCTTCCATCTGCTGGTTCATCCCCCAAAAGACCACAAAGGCCAGGACTGGGCCAGGCTGAAGCCAAGAGCCTGGGACTCCCATCCAGGTCTCCCACGTGAGTGCAGGGGCCCAAGCACTTGGTCCATCCTCCACTGTTTTCCCAGGCTCATTAGCTGGAAGCTGGATCAGCAGTAGCTGGGACTCGAACCGGCGCACATGTGGGATGCTGGCGTTGCAGACAGTGGTTTAACTCGGGGTACCACAGTGCTGGCCCCTCTCTTTTCAGTCTTCTTAACACAGACTGGATGAAGTGTACAGTGTGGCATTAAAGCTCTAAAGTTATGAGCAAGTTCTTTCACTTCTCGGACTTTCAGTTTCTTCAGTAGATTTTTCAGATGTTCAGCGGGGACAAGAATTCCTGTGGACTGAGCAAGACAATGCCCAAAGCGCTATAATGGCTGGCTCCGGATAGACAGTCCCTTTCCTTCGTGTCCCCTCCATGACACCCAAGGCAGACGTGCTCCACAGACACACAACCCCAGAACAGATACACACCACATACCCAGACATGCACACACAGGCACACATGCTCACGCATACATAATGCACCCAGACACACACACACATGCACATCCTAGAACTCACACACATCCCCCAGAACACACACACAACACACCCAGTGACATGCACATACACACGTGCTCACACACACACATCCCTCAGAACACACACACATCCCCCAGAACACACACACAACACACCCAGTGACATGCACATACACACGTGCTCACACACACATCTCCCAGAACACACAGGCAACACACCCAGTGACATGCACATATACACGTGCTCACACACACATCCCCCAGAACACACACACACACATCCCCCAGAACACACACACAACACACCCAGTGACATGCACATACACACATGCTCACACACACATCTCCCAGAACACACAGGCAACACACCCAGTGACATGCACATAAACACGTGCTCACACACATCTCCCAGAACACACAGACAACACACCCAGTGACATGCACATACACACGTGCTCACACACATCTCCCAGAACACACAGACAACACACCCAGTGACATGCACATACACACGTGCTCACACACACATCCCCCAGAACACACACACAACACACCCAGTGACATGCACATACACACGTGCTCACACACACATCCCCCAGAACACACACACACATCCCCCAGAACACACAGGCAACACACCCAGTGACATGCACATACACACATGCTCACACACACATCCCCCAGAACACACACACAACACACCCAGTGACATGCACATACACACGTGCTCACACACACATCTCCCAGAACACACACACAACACACCCAGTGACATGCACATACACACGTGCTCACACACACATCCCCCAGAACACACACACAACACACCCAGTGACATGCACATACACACGTGCTCACACACACATCCCCCAGAACACACACACAACACACCCAGTGACATGCACATACACACATGCTCACACACACATCTCCCAGAACACACAGGCAACACACCCAGTGACATGCACATACACACGTGCTCACACACACATCCCCCGGAACACACACACAACACACCCAGTGACATGTACATACACACATGCTCACACACACATCACCCAGAACACACACATATAATACACCCAGACACATACACACACTCAAACATTCTAGAACATACACACAACACACTCAGACATGGGCACACCCACACACACACATGCTCACAGACACACACATGCACACTCACACACCCAGAGCCCACTTACACAGATGCACAACTCTCCTGGCGCAGCTCTCACAATCTTCCATGAGGGCCCCGAGGAGCTGCTCCCTTGGCTGTCTGTACAAGTTGTGTTCATATGGCTACCATGGACTCATTTTCTTTTTTCTTGATTTGTTTTCCAAATGCAGGTCTTAAAGGAAAAGTATTGCCAGGGGAAAAATGCTTCAACGGTATTTATGTCTCAGATACACATCTAGTAAACAATTAGTCATGCGCTGCTTTGGAAATCAAATGTCACATTTTTGCAGATGTGACAGAGTCTGGCAGAGAAAGCAGAGAGAGAGAAATGAAGGAAAACCGGACGCACTTCCTCTGTGCTTACCTGGAATGTGGGCCTGGCCCCGGGGAACAGGGCTGAGAGGCCTCTGTCAGCCTGGCTTTGGCTGCCACGCAGGTGCAGAGACGCACAGCAGACAGGGACTCTGCTTCTCCACCTCCTCTCACATCCGGGGCTTCTGTCGTGCCCCCGCCAACATCGCCTGCCCAGCAACTGCCTTCCTTGCGTCCTCCGTGGACGGTTGCTTTAGCATCCTCACTGGTTTCCCCAGGTCCTTGCTCCCCGCTCTGACCTGAAAGGTCCCTTTTCTCCTGTGTGCCCTGCTCCAAGACCTCCTTGTTCCCCCTTCACTCTCACTTTCCAGAGGGAGGAAACAGCTGTTCCTCACTACACTCCCCAGGGTGCAGCTGGCAGCGGGTGCTCGGCACTCTACAGAGCCGCCTGAGCTCAGGAAACATTAGGTCCAGCCTGGGGCCGCGGAGGTCCAGCCTGGGGCCGTGGAGCTCCAGGCTCATCGCCTTAAAGCTCTGGAAGGCCTTGCTCAGTGCACATCCTGAACCACTCTCCTCACCTGTCTTGCACTCCCCTTCCAAATGTGTCCCTTGTTTTCTTGGTTTTTCTTTACTTTTCACCTACCATGGCTTCTTGGCCTGGATTCGCAGCCCTGTTTGCCCACATCTGGCCCCTGGCTTTCCTCCTGGCGGAGGCTGGATGTTCCAGCTGCCGAAACCTTCATTCCTATGATTACCAAACTCTCACCCACCAGCTTCCACTCATGGAGGCATGCACAGTGCCTCCTGTTTGGAAGACAATTCACTGAGAACTGAGCATGCGTGTGCGTGTGTGTGTAGGCGTGTGCATGTGTGTGAGTGTGCGTGAGTGTGTGTGTGTTGCAGGGAATGTTGGGGGCATAAAGCTGCACAGGGGAATAAAATGCTGTCCTTGAACTCTGGCAATTAACCAGAGGTCAGCCAATAGTATTTTCTCCCTAATTGATTTATCAGATTAGCTCTAATGGAACAGGGAGGAAGTGGAGCAAGCCTGGAAGTGATTACAATGGAAGGGATTATACTCAAGGATTCCATTTGATCTTCAAACAACCCTGAGAGGGGGGAGGTGCTGGGGGGTGTCATTGTCTTCCAGTCCAGCCCAGAGGGAGGCAGACAGAGAGGCCAGTTGACATTCCTGAGGTCACTCAGCCGGGCGCTGGACAGTCCCCACCAGCCTGACGAGTGCTCCGGGACTCTGTGGGGATGCCAAGCTGAGCCCAGGGCAGGCAGCACCTGCTCACACCACTGCTTCCTGCAGAACCCTCCGAGCGTCGTCCAGGGCCACAGGCCCCTTCCCCAGGGCGGAGGAACCTTGCTCTCCCCTCTTGGCCTCATCTTCCCGCTTCTCTTGGCCTCAGCCTCAGGGGCAGAGGGAAGCTGCTGAGTTTCCATCTGAGCTCGCATCTTCCAGGGCAGCTGAGGAGAGGGACATTGATTTATGATCAAAAGGCGAAGGAGGATGGGAAGGGGGGCGGCAGGGCAGCTGGGCTGGGTGGGCACTAAGAGGCAGAACCAGAGAGAATAAAAAGAATCCTAAGCCTTGAAAAAGAAGCCTGCCCTCCGATTCGTGGGTGAGCACTGGAATCACGAATGAGGAGCAATCATCCTGGGGCTTGGGTGTGCCTTATAGGGCTGAATTAAATTAAAACCATATTGATTTCCCCCCGTGATTAACAGGCCAGGCACGTGAGGACAGGACGCAGCGCGGGAAGCAGCCGGAACCACTGTCCCAGCCCACTAGCCTCCCTCGGCCTCGTCCCGCGTCACCTCGGAGTCCTGGCGATTTCATAATTGGCCCAATGGGTTATGATTCAAAACCAAAAGAGCCAATTAGCAGGAGTCTCCTCTGACCCCTGGTTTGGGGTGGGAGGAGACGAGGCAATGACTTGAGACGGAAGAGGGGGAAAAACTAAACTAAAAATAAAAACAGCAACTATCAAGAGCAAAGACCTAAATCTTTTTGGCTCCCTGATTAATACCCCTGTCATGCCGATCACAAGCTCTAAACAGCAATGCTGGTTGCAGCTGAATTTTTTATACTTTCTATTAATCTTTAATGATAGCTTGGTCACCTAGTCTCTTTTATCTTGTCAGATAAATGTATGGTTAACAGGATAATGAGATTTCTGAAGCTCCGTTCCAGCTCCCAGCTATCTGGTGCATGCGGTGACCTCTGACCCCTGGCAGACAGCGGCACCAGGGTGCTCGTAATTGGTGGGTGTGCTGGGACTGTATTGGAAGCTGACGGATGGTTTAAACTTTGATTTGAGGTCAGCTGGGTCACCAAGCTCTGGCAGACCAGCCCGGTTTTATTACCAGCTGCCTCTGATGGGGATATAATTAGATTTAGCTATTGCTTTATTAATAAGTAATCACTTTCCCCACCACTGTGGGTGGGCACATGTATTCCTTGGATAATTTGAGGACATTGGGCTGGCTTTATTAATAAGAATACATCATGCAGTATTTGGCCAGGGGCAGACACCCATCTGGAATTCCAGACCTCGGGCCAGCCTTATCATCCTCACTCATTTCTAGAATTGGAGAAATCGCCTGTGCCTACAGAAATCCATCCTTGTCCCAGTGCCTTCCAATTCCCTGTGGTTATAGGGGGCCTCTGCGCTGGCCTACTTCTCCGTGATGTAGGAGAATAAAACATAGAAATAATTTCATCCATGCATTCACCCATCCACCAGTATCCTTTCCTCTATGCTACCACGTGAATACTTGCTAACTGCTGGTTACAATATTAGATGCAGTAGGAAGGAGTTCACAGAGAGATAAAGACCCCATCCCTGCCTTAAGAGAAATAGTGTCAGCATCCCATATGGGTTCGAGTCCCAGCTGCTCTAGTTCCCATCCAGGTCTCTGCTATGACCTGGGAAAGCAGTGGAAGATGGCCCAAGTCCTTGGGCCCTGCACCCACGTCGGAGGCCTGGAAGAAGCTCCTGGTTCCTGGCTTTGGATCAACACAGCTCTGGTTGTTGTGGCAGATTAGGGAGTGAACCAGCAGATGGAAGCCCTCTCTCCCTTTCTGCCTCTCCTTCTCTTTCTGTGTGACTCTGACTTTCAAATAAATAAATAAATCTTTTTTTTTTAAAGAGAAACAGTTCAATTAATTCAAACTGTGATGAACCCACAGCTGTATGGAAAACACTGACATACTGCTAAACCATGCGTGGAAAGCACTGAGCATCAGAGGACCTAATGGATCAAAAAATGTTCATATTTTGGTATTAGTTACATATGGTTAGCTTTATGCCACTCCAACAAATACTGGAGAGAAGCTGCTAATGAAGGAAGAAGTTCATTCTTGCTCACAGTTTTGAAGGTTCACAGTACAAGGTTGGGTGGCCATATTGATGTGGTATGTGAGGAGGGCAATGTGTGGCGGAAGAGATGTCATGGTGAGCCAGCAAACAGAGACACGAGTGCATGAGTCCATGTGGTCTCTCCTTATAAAGTCGCCATGGTTCACCCATGGGTGCTCCTCCCTGACATCAAGGCCCCACCTTCAGACGCCACCCTCAGACCTCACCTGTACCCCAGAAGGACCTACAGTCTACGACTTTAGGTCTTAAATGTCTCCGCAGGCTAGCGAACCAAATCCTGTTCAAACCTTAGTGGGTGGAGCACTTTGCTCTTATTTCTCAGAGGAGGACTGGGACCCTGAAGGGAGGTAGATTCGATGGAAGGGATGAGGAGTGTTTTTAAATGTTTAAAAATTTGAAGAGATTCTCCCAGACATCCACCACTAGGAAGGCACAGACAGAAAAAGGGAGAGAAAAAATAGGAGAGAAAGAGAATTCCAGGAAGATCACTCATTAGCCCTGGACTAATTCAACAACTGCTTGTTGAGTGTCTACCATGAGTAAGCCACGTCCTAGCCGTTCTCCACCTTTGCCCAGAAACAGCCCAAATGCTAAGAGCGTAGTTCAGATGTTACTCCTCCAGTACCACGTGCACATCTCTTATAGCTCCTGTCCTGAGAGACTGAAGCAGTGGCCTGGGGTTGGTTGCATGCCATCATTTAGGTATATTTTAAGGATCTGAAATTTGCTATGCTGGGCATCTCTCTTCCAACTGGTGATTCAAGGATTTAGCTCCTGACATCCAAATAGGTACCTAGAGACCTAAAATCACATTACAATTTCTAGTTGAACAAAAGACTGCTCTTTTAAAATATGATTGCAACCACATCTCTACCAGATTTTACCTAGTGTAATGTAAGCCATCATTTCACGGCCCACAACAAAATAAAAATCACTGCTAATTACGCTATCAATTCTAAAATGCCAGATTATAAAAAGAAGTGTATTCTACAATTGCTAAAATACACTCACTCACAACTTCCCCAAATATGCTGCTTCAATTCCCATTTCTCAAGGTTCCATGGGGAATACCCCATTAGAACATTTTTGGTTTTGTCTACTTATGTTGCAGGTCCTGCTAAGCTGAGCCCTACTTCTCAACACTTCTGATGGTGTCTCTTGAAAAAATGAAAATTAATGGGCGTTGGTATGGAGACAGGGGTGGGGGAGGAGTTAGGGGGTCTCATGCCTGATTGTCCATCCTTGCCTAGATAGACCCCGCCCATCTCTCTTGCTGTACAGAGAGGGTCCCACTCCCCATCAGTCTTCCGCCAGAGCCACCATCATTCCCCTAGGACCTGGCCTTCTCTCCAAGAACAACATATCTTCCAGAAGACCCTCAAGAGTAGTGGGCTGGAACATCCCACCATGAAGAACTTCAGCCAGGACCCAGGAGAGAGTATCCTGGCCTCGGGCCTCTCTAAGGTAAGAAAAGCAGCAAGTTTCATAAAAAAAGTTACCAGGCCCTTCTTCTCCAGTTGCTGAAACCAAAACCCACCCTTGACTGTTAGGTCAGGCTTTAGTGCATTCAAACCTAGACAGATGTATGTGGACACACACCAGAGACCCTATCTGATACTCACCAGGAATGTGGCTCCATTCTAAACACAGTTGGAGTTATTGATTGTGCAGTTGGCACCAACCTCCCACGTGTGCTGGGCACCTGTGATGGCTGGCTTGTGCTGTGGCAGCAAGTCCCAGATTCTCAGCACCTTAACCCAGTAGGAGCTCACTTATCACTGATGCAAAGTGTACATTGGTATTGGATAGTTCTACTGGCAGGCACCTCTCCTCCAAGTGGTGACTCAAGAGATTTAGCTCCATTCAGCTGAGGCCCTGGGAATCCTTATGGTCTAATACTCTTCCAGGGCCTCAGTGTCTCCAAGTCCTAGTCAGGATCTTCTTTGACTAGCAAGGTGAACATTGAAAAAACAAAGCCTACTGGGGGCTGGTGCTGTGTGTAGGGGGCTAAGCCACCACCTGCAGTGCCAGGATCCCATATGAGTACCAGTTCGAGACCTGGCTATTCTACTTCTGATCCAGCTCTCTGCTATGGCCTGGGAAAGCTGTAGAAGATGGCCCAAGTCCCTGGGCCCCTGCACCCATGTGGGAGACCTGAAAGAAGCTCCCGCTCCTGGCTTTGTATCAATGCATCTCCAGCTGTTGTGGCCAACTGGGAGTGAACCAGTGGATGGAAGACCTCTCTCTCTCTGCTTCTCCTTCTCTGTGTAACTCTGACTTTCAAATAAATAAATACATCTTTAAAACCAAAACTTATTGAAGCATACTACATTAGTTTCCTGTTGCTGTTATAACATGTTAGTACCAGTTAGTGGTGTAAAGCAGTATTCTGCTTGATTATAGAGACTGAACGTTCCATGTGAGTCTTAGAGCAACACTGGCTGCTTCTGAGGACTCCAAGGGAGAATCTAGATTCCAGATTCCAAGGCCCCTAGCACCTCTTGGGTCCCAGCTGTACAGTCTAATCTTGGCCTTAGCCAACACACTGCCTTCTCGTCTCTTACAGTCAAACCTTCCTCTTAGAAAGACTTGTGATCACACTCAGGATGCACTGGGCTAAGCCAGGGTAGACTCTCCATCTCAAAACCCTCAATTTAATCCTATCTATATCCCAAGCCCCCTCTTTACCGTGTAAAGTGACAGCCACAGACGTCAGGGATTGGGATACAGATAACTTTGGGGGCCGTCATTCTGCCTCCTTCAGGGGTGGGCTCAGGCAGTCAGGGGAAGTTAGATGCTGCATTAGTTAGCCTTTTGTAACTATGACACTCAACAGAAGCTACTTAGGAAGGAAACGCATTAGTTTAGATGCATATTTTGGAGGTTCACAGTCCATTATCAGCCCCATGGATCTAGCCATGTCGTGAGGGTGGAGATGGCAATGGCAGAGTGTGGCCAGAGGAAAGGGCACGTGGTGAGCTAGGCAGGGAGCAGCTGGGACCAAGTCGCCCTTTCTCCCTCTCACAAGAGAACTGCCTTCGAAGGGTATGCCACAAATGACCCAAGGACCTCCCACTAAACCCACCTCTCAGGCCCCCACCATCCCAGTACCATTCACCTGTGACTTTGGGATTTAGCTGTGTGCATGAGTTTGGGAGCCATAGTTCATCCAAAACATAAGCGATACCTTGATGGAGTGGAGGGCAAGGGGCAGGGAACCCAGCAGGGTGTGTCTAGTCTGGCCTCACCCCAGAGGTCTTTGAGAGGAGACCCAGCAGAGAAAGGCCCCGCAGCTTGGGCCAGGCCAGGCCTGGGTTTGCAGTTCTGCTCTGCCAGTTACCCAGCAGCTGTGTGGTCTTCGGCTTGTAAATTTGCCTTGCTGGGCCTGTTTTGTAAACCTGGCTGTGTCATGCCCCACTTCCATGGCTGTGGGAAGGAGGATCGATAACCCATGAAAGCCTTTTTTCACTGTACCCGGTGCCACACGTGTCATCTCAAGCTCCCCACCTGGCACGCCTTGCAGTGAAGGAGACCGCTGGCGGGGAGATGCCGAGGAGGGCAGATTCCAACAGGCCCCATGTTAGCTGGGGATGAAGCAGAAAGGACCCCTCCATCGTTCCTAAGCCTGAGTCCTGTAAATCATCCTGTGACACTCCGGAGCTGTAGATGCAGAACCCGTGAATGGGAGGCATTGCCTACAAACTCAGTGCTACCGAGGAACCTAAAGGGAGCACAGGGCTACAGCGGGGCCCCAGCACCTATCTCCCCTTTAGGAAACCACAGTCAGAGGGGAGCAAGGCGACTCGCACTTCCTCTGGGTGTCTTTCTTCATGCTCTAGATTTTCTTACTACAAACCAATCTCAAGGTCAATGTTTAAGAGAGTGGGCTTGGCCGGCGCCGTGGCTTAACAGGCTAATCCTCCGCCTTGCGGCGCCGGCACACCGGGTTCTAGTCCCGGTTGGGGCGCCGGATTCTATCCCGGTTGCCCTTCTTCCAGGCCAGCTCTCTGCTGTGGCCCAGGAGTGCAGTGGAGGATGGCCCAAGTGCTTGGGCCCTGCACCCCATGGGAGACCAGGAGAAGCACCTGGCTCCTGGCTTTGGATCAGCGAGATGCGCGGGCCACAGCGGCCATTGGAGGGTGAACCAGCGGCAAAAAAGAAGACCTTTCTCTCTCTCTCTCTCACTATCCACTCTGCCTGTCAAAAAAAATTAAAAAAATAAAAAAAAAAGAGGGTGGGCTCTGGATCCAATCCTTCTGCATTTAATGTATGGCTCTACCACTTGCCAGCTGTGTGGCCTGCGAAAGCTGCTTAGCAGTTCTGTGCCTCAGTTTCCCTACCTGCGAAATGGGAATAACAACACCAGGCACCTCCTGGGATCCCTGTGCGGATTCGGAGAGTTAATACGGTAAGTGGAAAGGGTGCCTCAGGGCCCTGTGACTCCCCTTAGCACAGGCTCTGCCCCGCCCCCCTGTTCTCCCACCCACACCAGCTTCAGAGGAGATGACTGAGTCATAGCCAAGGCACTGCCTAAATGAACCAACTTCCAGATCAGCTTATTATCAAAACACAGTATAAATGTTGTTTTTATGCGCAATAAACAGTTCCTCAGCTCTGCAAAATGAAATATTCCTTTCATTATGAAACTGAGAAGCCATTTATCTCGTGTCTTAAGCGGTATAAATAGAGCAGGGAGGGATAATGACACTGTTTATTTTGACTAGCTGGGGACGGGCTGACACAGTGTGGATGCCGGGGGAGTGAGCGCGGCTCCTGGAACAGGACGCGAGCATCCGTCACGCTCGCCAAGAACAAGGTGCTAGGCATCTGTTCTCAAGCTCCACTTGCCAGGCCCAGGGAACGCGGAGAAATGCGGGGATTCCACGGAGCACCTCCAGGAGACAGCACCGAGCCAGCTGGAAGAGGAGCCGCTGCTGGGGAGGGAGGGGACAGATCCAGAGACCCCCAGGGCATCCCCTGCCGCTGCCCAGGACGATCCTCATGCTAGGTGCAACCCTTCTTAGAAAGCCCGAGAGCAGGGTGCAATGGCAGGCTCCGGTCGGTCTCCTTGCACTGCGGGAGCCGGGAGAGGTCTCCAGATTGCTGGGCCTCCATTCGCTTGTTCCTGCAACGAGCTTGCTTCCTTTGTGACTGAACGCGAAAGTGCGTGGATAGGTGTTTAAAATACTCATCTTTGCGCAAGTACATGCCCTGAATTTTCAGCACAGGAAACAGAATCCCAGACAGTGAAAGTCAGTGGCTCCTAGGAGATCCAGGACCCTCCCTGGATCTCCTGGCGCCTCGTCGTGAGGTCTTTCTGCCCATGTTGTCCTTGGGCTCAAACGCTGTCTCTGGAAAAGGTTGAACCATCTGCCTGTGCCCTGCACCACTCCAACAGTGGGGGAATCTGTCCGCAGGACTATGCCATATACAGCACCTGCTGGGGTGGTGCAGTACGCAGCCTGGGCAACAGGCTAAGGTGCCCCAGCCGCAGAGCTCAGCTAAGAAATGTGTCGTCAAGGAAAAGAGAACACACTGGCAGTTCACGCAGTTTGGTTGGTCACTTCCCCAGCAGAAAAAAGCAATGGACAGGGATGGTTATCCAAGATGTTGTATTGTGTGCTGGGATCTCAGGATTGGAAAAGTCCAACACGTGGGACTCAGGCTGAGTTGAGAATTCTGTGTAGTTGGTTGGGGGGATTGAGAGCACATGCAGTAGAAATCATGGGGCCCCTCCGAGACTCGCAGCCCTCATCCGTATGCTGGGCTGATGATACCTCACCATGCAGGAAAGAGATGCCATCTCCCAGGGTCACCGCCGAGTTGGCTCAGTGGTTCCCATCTCCACAGAGCAGCCCTTGCCTTCCCTGCTTAGTCTGGGAGATGGGTGGGAAACTTCTGTAGCCGGAAGCACCTGGCAGGGGTGGGCAGTGAGTGAGCTAGCACAGCGGGGTCTAAGGCCAGGGCTGAGCGGGGAGTACATAGATCATGAGAGAGGGCCTGCCTGGGGTTTCCAGTCACTGCTTCCGGGAACAGGACACTGGAGGCCCCCGGGCTGGGTGTGCTCTGAGGGTTGGGTGCCCAGGTCGATCTTGGCACTCTGGAAGGCCTGAGTGAGTCAGCGAGAAATCCTCCCAGCGTGGATCCCGTGTTATCCACGGCGTTCATCTGAGCCGTGCAGCAAGACAGGCGCCCGGGAGCCTGCCGTCCTGTGTCTCTGAGGGAACTGCCCTTGGGCACCACAGCCCCCACCTTGGCAGAGGCCTTCTCCCTCCTTCCTGCCTTCCAGTCTCCTGCCGATGTCTCCGATCAGCTGAACCTAACAGGAAGCCTGCAGGGAAGGGAGGCTGGGGAATGTAGTTCCCAGGCGCAGCCCTGGGAGAGGGAGTGAAGAGAGGGGCGCCAGCATGTACTGTCGGGCACATGTGCCCTTCCGTCCCAGGAATGACAGAGATGATACATTATCTTCTTTAAAGATTAATCACAGGTGCTTCCAACCACCTTTCAAGGTGTGGGCTGGGGCAGCCAGGGAGCAAAGAGGAGCTGAGAGATGGCCAGCATGGTCACATTGCATCCCAAACTTCACCCCCTCCACACCAACCCAACATGGCTGTATGCTGGGCACGCCCACTCCCCATCAGGCACCTGACCCTCGCTCCCCACATCTCTTTCTACAGATGACCACATGCGTGCTCCCGTCCCATGTATGAAAGATGCTGCGACTCTCCAGAGATCCCCAGAAAGGAGACATGGAAGGCAGTGGTTTTCAAGCCTGCCCAAACCCCGTTCCTTTTGAATATTTAACAGGGGCACCACCTACTCTATCAAAAGATAACTACAACTTTGGCAGGGACATCAGCTCTTCCTTCCTTGTGAGTAGAGGCTGCCTGCACTCACGTCTCAGTGTGTGCTGGCCCTTTCAATAATTCCTTCTTGGGGACCAAAGCTGTGTAGGCTAAACCTCCACCTTCTCTGCCGGCATCCCATATGGGCGCTGGATCAAGTCCCAGCTGCTCCACTTCCAATCCAGCTCTCTGCTATGGCCTGGGAAAGCAGTGAAAGATGGCCCAATTGCTTAGGCCCCTACACCCATATGGGAGACCTGGAAGAAGCTCTTAGCTCCTGACTTTGGTTTGGCACAGCTCCAGCCATTGCAGCCATCTGGGGAGTGAACCAGCAGACGGAAGACCTTTCTCTCTGCCTGGAACTCTACCTCTCAAATATATAAATAAACAGTTAAAAAAATAATTCCTTCTTTCCTGGACACTTTTACATCTCCGCTTAAAGTCCTCCATGCATGGGGACTGGTGTCTGGAACAAGCCCAGTGGGGACTGAGTTTCCCACAACCCTAGTACTGGGTCTGTTTTACCTATAGTGGCCCAGAAAGGTTAAGTCAGGTGCCCAGGATCCCAAGCATTTGTCCCTGCACTCTGTGGGGCACTGCTGGTCTCAGGGTTCATTTGAGCTGGGGTTTTGGCCCCACAGCCAGCCCCAGCAAGAGCCAGGGATTTAGGTCAAGCCAAGGAGGAAGATGAGCCGCACTCAGTGGAACTGGGGTGGGCGTGGCAGCCCTCAGGAACTACACTCAGCAGCAGATGTGCCCACTGCCCTCGGCGGACAGAGGCAGGGCCATGCCCTTCTGGGCCTGTCTCCACATGCCCACCTGCCCTGGCGGGGATACTTGTGCGACAACATCGTCAGGGAACATGGTGTCCATTGGCTGCCTGAGCTTTGGATGAGGAGGGCCCGTGGGGGTGCACAGCCCAACCACTGACTGCAGAGGATGGAGTGCAGGGCCACAGGGGTCCCACTGCAGCCTCAGCTCTGGCTCCTGGGGGATGGAGGGCCGGGGACCCAATCCCAGCCTTGTCCCTTCCTCTTGGGCAGATCAAAGCCACTTTTTGTTTGGGGTCCCTGTAATTCCATCAGGAAAGGACAAAGGAGGGCTGCAGGGAGCACCTGCAAGGAGCAGGAAAGGTCCTGCCCACCCCCCACCCCCCGGAGGCGCTGCTTTGAGGCTCCCTAAAGCCCGCCTTCATCTGGGGTGGCTGATGCTTTGACAACGCCACATGTCCAGGCCCCGTTTCTCTGCACGCCAGCTCAGCCTTCTTTGCTTTCATGTCAGCTGACTTGACCTGCGGTAACCTCTGCAGGGGCCTCGGGCTGAAGTCCACAGCTGGCAGATGGGGGGTCTGGGGACAGGAGAGCAGGTGGCACTGGCTGCAGCCACAGGACCACGGTCAGCCATTGAGTGTAGGCTCCCAGCGCTCCTGCCTCCCCCTTCCAGGGCTCTCCAAATCTGAGGCATCTGGGAGGGGCGCTGGCTGCCATGAAGACTCTTATTTAGGGACTGGCGCTTTGCACAAACATCCACGCGGCTGTAGGGGAGAAGCAGCCTCCCAAGAAGGCTCTGCTCCTCTCACAACCACAAACACTTGCTCAGGGTTCTCACCTGCAGCTTTGCTCTCTGTGTCAGTGACCAGTCGCTGGGTGAGAACCCACATGGAACGCAGGGACTCCCTGCAGCAGCACACGGTGTTGAGGGCTCTGCTTGGTGCTGCTGGTGGGTGCATGCTCATGAGCAGTCCCGGAGGGCCTTGCTCGCATGTCTGCCAGTTCTCTGGCCATCAGCTACACCGCCTCTGCTTCCCTCCCTGTATCTGCTCGTCTCCAACAGGCCAGCCCAGGCTGGCACGTGGCAGCCACAGGGTCCCTGGAGGCTTGGGCTCACTGTCACTTCTGCTGTGTGCTGTCGGTCCGGGCGAGCACAGGCCAGCCCAGACTCAGAGGCGGCCAACGGACTCCACAGCTGTGGATGGGAAGAACCACAGTGCGTTGTGACCCCCTTTGCAACGCGCCACGCTTCCACACATGGAGTTTTCTCCCTTGTCCTGGGATAGCTGTTGCTGTGGCTCATGCCAGCAGCCACTCTCTGCCTTCTTCCTCAGCCAGGGAACCTTGTCATGTATCTGGGCTCAGAAGCATGACTGCCTCTCCCTCTTCTGCCTCTCCTGAAGCTGGAGCAGATGATATAGCTAGCATCTGGCCAATGACATGCCTTAACAAACTGGTGTAAATCCTTTGTCCTTTTCTCTTTCTCTTCTTTCTTCCTGCTGCGTGGATTCTGAAGGTAGTGGCTGGAGCACAAGCAGCTAGAGTAGACCATGAGGCCATGCAGGTAGGACAGCAGAGAGGCAAGATAGACAGAGCCTAGGTCCCTGGTGGCTTGGTCTCTTTTAGGTAAACATGAAACAGACATGTGTCTTCTCTAAGCCATTGCTACTCAGGCATTGTTTGTAACTTACACACGAACTCTATCGAGATTGATACATTATTCCCTATACAATGATTGCTTTCCCTTGCTCTGTCCCCTTGTTCCCATCCTTCTCAGCCTCTCCTGATTACATTCATCTCCTCATTTGCAGGTGTTGAGAACACCAACCCTTTGTACGAGTCTCTGACACCCACCTCTACTCTGGTCTTGATCCCTTAGTTCTACTGTATCGACCTTGAGAGATTTGATATCTTATGCATATTGCTACTTTGTTTCGTTGTAGAGCTGAGAGGCTTAGTCTCTTTTAGTAGAGAGCTGGGAGGTGTGTTCTCCTATTTCCCTCAAATTCACAGGTTCCCTCGCTCATTCAAGAAGGTTCATGTGTCATGGAAATCAACAAAACGGAATCACAGTTCTTGCCCTCGTAGAACTGAGGGTTTAGTGCAAGTGAAAGGACTTTCAACAAACAAACAAATAAGTATATAATTACAAAGTGTGGTAAGGACTAAAAGGAAAACACCAGGGGCATCTCATTTAAAGCAGGTGTTCTGTGTCCAGGAAAGGCCTCTTTGAAGAGCTCTTAACGTGAGATTGAAAGATGAGGAGAGGGCATGCAGGTGTGGAGGAAAACATGACCCTGCCAGAGGGAGGGATAGCGTGAGCAAAGGCTCTGGGGCCAAATAAAAAAGCTTCAAGTGTCTGAAGAGATGAAAGCAGAGGGGAAGAGAATGAAAGGAAATGAGGTCACGAAGGAAGCCAGGAGCAGATTCCACAGACCGTGTGGACAAAGAATCTGGATTTTATCCCCATGTGCAATGGCTGGATTTTATGCAACAATACACTCTCTTAGGATTACATTCTTCTGCCCAGAACAGAAAAGCTAAGTCATAGGGGTTTAAACAAGCCTGGGCATAGTGGGGGCTCCGGGATGCTACTAGGAAGCAGGCTCAGTTGGCGCCCTCCCCATCCCATGGTCCTGTTCTCAAGCCTGGGCATGGCCCCAAATGGCTATAGTGGCTCCGGTCACAAGAAGGCAGGAGTGGGGAGGGCTGCTGGCTGACTCAGTCCCCTGGACCATTTCCCGGAGGCCCTGCTGAGCGGCTTCCACTGACAGCTCATCGGCCACCCCAGGCTGCGGGGAAGCTGAGAACTGCGGTCTCTCTGTTACACACACCATCACTCCATAAAACTGGATCCAGCTGAGAGGAAAGGAGGCGAACTGGGTGTGGGACTGGGAACCACACGCAGCCGGCCAGAATTGAGATCACAGGAGCCTGTCTGTTCCAGCAGCTCCATGCAACGTGGGGGAGTCTCAGACGAAAGGTGTAATGAGAGAAGCCAGACATGAACTATTATTACTCTACGGTGCCAGGCAAAATTGCTCCACGGTGATAAAGTCAAAATAGAGGTTACTCCTGGGTGGGGTGAGCGACACGAAGGAGACCTCAGGGCACTCTCTGGAGGGCTGTTGGGTTGGCAGTGCAGGGTGGACACCAACATAAAAATGTACGTGGGCGTCTCCTTACCACTACTGTGCCTTCCTGCACGCACGGGACGCTCCAGCCAATTTTTTAGAACTCATGTTCATTCCCGGATTATCTGCCTTTGAGGAATTATCAAAATACACATTGTTTTCCTGTTTGCTTGCATTCTGGAAGGTTCTAGCACCAGAATGATCTCCGATTTTTGCTGCATCCTCATGTCCTAAGGCACACCTTGGGGCATCCCCCTGCTACACTCTCTCACATCCCCTACGCCTGCTGTGCCCTCTCCCTTCTCAAAGTATCCCCAGCTCTCTAGCCCTGTTGGCCTGAAGGAGACCCACCCTCCTCACTCTAAGCTCAATCAGTAGAGTGCTTTCTGCCCCGCCCTCACCCCACCCAGACAATGCACACTCCATGTGTCAAAGCCTTGTCCGATCCATCCATTGTCCTGTAGCTGGGAAGATAAAGACGTCACAAACCCTGCCTGCTATACAACACATCCCGGGAAGTAAAATTGTGGAGAGAGCTCGGGCAGCAGAGAGATGGTCCTTACAGGATCCAACCCCAGGGGACTTCCTGGAGGTGCTGATGCTCTGAACACTGAAACCAAATGAGAGTTTACCTCTGACTGGAAATGTGTCAGGGCTAAAACACCACTGGGCTCTGCCACTCACACAGACACTTAAAGAATTACATGAGGCCAGCGCCATGGCTCAATAGGCTAATCCTCCGCCTTGTGGCGCCGGCACACTGGGTTCTAGTCCCGGTCGGGGCTCCGGATTCTGTCCCGGTTGCCCCTCTTCCAGGCCAGCTCTCTGCTGTGGCCCAGGAGTGCACTGTGGTATAGCAGGTAAAGCCGCTGCCTGCTGTGCCGGCATCCCATATGGATGCCAGTCCAAGTCCCGGCTGCTCCACTTCCGATCCAGCTCTCTGCTATGGCCTGGAAAGCAGTGAAAGATGGCCCAAATCTTGGGGCCCCTGCACCTGTGTGGTAGACAGGAAGAAGCTCTTGGCCCCTGGCTTCAGATTGGCACAGCTCCAGACATTGCAGCCAACTGGGGAGTGAACCAGCAGATGGAAGACCTCTCTCTCTCTGCCTCTCCCTCTCTCTATATATAACTTGACTATTACCAAGTGCTTGGAGAGGGAAGCAGCTGCAAGAGCATGGTGGTGCATCTGTGGGTCTGAAGACCAAGTAACCCTGGCCAGGAATGGGGCACAAAAGGGCTGCCAGCCCAAGGTCACAGCACGGTCCTCTGAGGTTGGCAGGTGTGTGCCTGGGAGAGCGGGAACCCTGGGGCTGGGCAGGCTGTCCCACCAGGAAGTCCGCTTCCTTCCTCTGCTTCTCCCTCTTCCCTCCTCTCTGCTTCTCACAAAGTGGTCCTGAATTGACACTGAGAGCAGCTGCTTAAGCAATTTTGCCAATTAATGGGTCTCTGAAATTAAACCGCCTACACAGTCTGGATGCGCCTTCTCCAGGAGGGATTGCAGCAATTGTCTTCATGGTAATCAGGCTTGACTTGCCTTCACGCACATTAATAAAAAAGCAAAGGCGTCGGGAGAGATGCCCTTTCGCGGGGAATATCGACAATATCGTAATGAGACCTGAGGAGAAGGATGCCGAGGCATGGGCCTGCATGCTCAAAACCATTTTCCTCTGCCGATGAAGCTGGCTCTGGCTGCAAGCAGCTGGGCTTACAGTAAAGGAATATCAATGCCTGGGAGCCAGTCTGGCTGGACCTGCCTGGGGAAAGCAAAGCAAAGGGCAGGACATGCTTAGAAAGAACAATCAGGAAGGCCTCCTGGAGGAACGGATGCTCTGGAAGAGGGGTGGAGGGACCAACGAGTGGGTGCTGGGCTCGTGGAATCTTAACACTGCAGGATGAGTGGTGGTGGTGGGAGGGACCAACTAGTGGGTGTTGGGCATGTGGAATCTTAGCACTGCAGGGCGAGAACCCGAGTGCCCGTGCTGCTGCCAATCAGCCCTCTGCTCCACACTGTGCAAGACCCAGGACTCCCCTGCCTGCTGCACCCTCACCACCTGTTGATGATACACACGTTCTCCCCACGCCAGAGGTGACCTCAGCATCCTCCTCAACACAGCAGCCTCAACACAACACTCCCAGGTGCCCCCGCCAATCTGTTGGAGTTGTATTCGAGTGCCTCCACTTGCCACACAGATTCACAGTAGATGCGAATTTGCTTTTGGTGTCTGCCAGGTCCCCTTCCTCTGCCCTCTTTCCACCGTGCAAAGCTTGCCACGTTCTCCCAATGGGCACTACAGTTTTTGCAACCAAAGACTGCAAAATAATAGACATAGCACCAGTTCTCCTGGCAGGTATTCCCTGAAGCCGGGGACCCTAAGGCTTAGAGTGGTTACACAACTTGCCAACGTCACAGCAAGTACGAGGTAGAGATGGGGGACTGGCGCTGTGAGTTCCAAGTGTGTGCGCTTTCCAGCCTATCGGGCTAAAGATGGGACTCACAGCCCATTCTGGTTCCTGTCGGATAGTGTCCTCGGGTCAGTGCAGGAAAGCTCAAGAGAGCAGAGAATGGCAAGGGTCTCAGCTGCCTGGATACCAAGCGTGGGGGAAGGAGGGGAGGGAACAGGCCGGCGACATCACAAACCCCAGCTCAACCACGTACTGAGCACTTACTGCGTGCCCAGCACAGCATCCATAAGGGAAGGGAAGCTCTTGGGAGCTCGGCCGAGCTTGCTACTCCCCTTGAGCCAAGTGGCAGGTGCCCGGGGCTTGTGGCAGGCTGAATTGTGTCACAGCCCTGGATGAACCTTGACAGGGTCTGACTCTGATTCCTGCAACGGTCAAGGTCATGTGGTTCTCTAGTGGCCCAGTGAGGACGAGAAAGCAACCGGGCCCACCTCATACCTCTCTCCCCCTCCCCCGGCGTGTGCACAGCCAGGTTGGGGGCCAGGGTGGAAGGGTGAGCTTCGTCACCCAGATGGGGCACTTGCACTTCCGCTGCCCTGCCTGGATGCGAGCCTAGCTCCCGCGCTGACTGCCGGGCCATGGTTTTTGCTTTAAATGGCCCCCAGCAGGCTCTTCCTCCTCGCACCCACACCGCCAGCTCTCCAAGAGCTGGGAACAACAACTCTTGCTTTTTTCTCTCTTGAAACACTTAGCAGGGCAATTATTTTGGGAATTGGAATACTTGCTTAAACCTCAAATAATGTAAGACAGTGCGTGGTGGTGCCAAGCCTATACTATATATAGTCTGCAGGCATCTATAGCTTTTTGCCTTAAACAAGAAAGATCTGTTTGTTTCTCTCTTCTTGTGCTGTGATTGTGTGTACGTCTTCGCTGCTGGAGAGAAGGTGTTTCATAGCAGCTTGGCCCTGTATCCAAGAACACACACGCACGTCTGCCTCGCAAGGCCACGGCTGGGCTTGGACGTGGCGCTGTCTGTTAGGATGGAGAGGAGAGTGAACTGCCTCCTTCGCACCCGTGCTCAGGCCTCTTGTGCTGCCTCTGAGGAAGAGCCGTCTCCTGCCTGCGGGGCAGGCACCACGCACTGGGGCCACCTTCTTGTTTAAATCACACATCAATCTGAGGACGCGGGTACTCTTCATAACCACATTTCCCAGTTGGATAAACCTGGTGGGGCCACCCCTTGTCCTCCTTCCCTGCTGCCCCAGTGGCAATGGTGCCCTCCAGGGGGTAGGGGAGGCAGCCAGACCAGGCCGTGCAAGGAAGAGGCCTATGACCTCATCTTCTCTGCTCAGCCCTGCGATAGGTTGAGCCCCATGCCTGCCCCACCCCCGCAGAGGAGACCAGCGGTCCACCAGAAATGCAGACCACCCAGCCCATCTGTGCGTGACGCACTACCTCTCCCAGCACCCCATGCGACCTCTTGAGGCCACGTGACCAGCGCTCCCCAAGGGCAGAGCCAGCCGGGATTTCAGCAAGCCCCTGTGCCTTTGCATCACCTTCCTCCCTCAAACAGAGGTGTCTGAACCCCGAGCGGAGGTGCGATCCCCAAGACGGGTGGAGGGAGCCTCAACCCTGGCATTGCCGTGTGGGGCAGAGTGCTCATCAGTCAGCAACACAGTTATGCAGCGAAGAAATAAATCCACTTTGTGCTAAATCCCTGATGATGGCAAGTTCATGAGGGCTCTCCAGGAAGTTCATGCAAAATGCATATTCCAGGGGAAAATGCACAAATGTCCATTGTTTTGGCACCAAAATCTGTTTTTCCACAAAACTGTCCATGGCCACTGAAGAGTCCAAGATGCCTGAAGGGTTTGCCTCACCTGCACTGGCCCGGGGCTCACCCCGGCCCAGGAGACCCTGGCTGCAGCATCACAGAGCTCACTCTGAGAATGTCACCCCCATTTCACAGATGCAACACGGAGGCCCAGAGAGAGCAGAACTGGTCTGTGGTGTCATCATCCCATAAAGGCAGGTGGGCATCCAGCACCCTCGCTCGCTGCACATGGCACACCCATGCAATACTCACTGCACAAGAGTACAGGATGACAGGGCCAGCACGTTGGCATAGTAGCTAAAGTCACCACCCGCGATGCTGGCAGCCCGTATGGGTGCAGGTTTGAGTCCTGGCTGTTCTACTTCTGATCCAGCTCACTGCTAATGTACCTGGGAAAGCAGTGGAAGACGGTCCAAGTCCTTGAGCCTCTGAACCCACAGGGGAGACCTAGATGAAGCTCCAGGCTCCTGGCTTCAGCCTGGCCCAGGCCCAGGCATTGTAGCCATCTGGGGAGTGAACCGGTGGATAGAAGACTCCTCTCTATCTCTCCCTCTCTTGGTAGCTCTGTCTTTCATATAAATAAAATAAACCTTAAAAAGAAGAAGAAGAGCAGAGCTGTGACAACATCATTGTATGCCTCTGGTCCCTCTGCTGCTCCTCCTCACCTGCCACTTCCTAAAGCAGCAGCCCAGCTGGGACTGGGGAGGAAGGGAATTGCCTGGGAACCCAGTTGCCGGCCCCTGCTCGGAGAAGCAACAGCCACTCCAGCTCCAGCAGCCCAGGTGCTGGAAAAAAAAACCGGCTCCAAGACATAAAGGCAGAAAACACAATGTTTTATTAGTGCTTGAGACGTTTATTTCCCGAGTTAACAACAATAATAAACTCGTTTACGGCTGCGAGTTTCATTGCCTTCCCCAGTGGGGCTCCCACCTGCTGCCGCCTGTGCAGCTCCAGAGCACGGAGGGGCCAGCCTGGCAGCTGGCATGGGCGGGCACTGCCTCCTGGCAGCCGGGAGGGCTGGGGCGGGGGTCCCGAGGGCGCTGTACCAGCAGCATGGATCCTGCCTCAGTGAGGGGCGGGAGACACTCCCCGCAGCGGGACGATTGGCGAGCAGGTGTTAGCTGAGGTTCCTGGGCTCTCACCTGTCTGTTCTGCAGGTGTCTGCTTCCAATCAAGGGATGCAATGACAGCTCTGTCTCAGGTGAGTTATTGGAAGGAACCAAACCTTTAATGTCAAGGCACGGGCCCAGCTTCACGTAGAGCAGAGACTCAGATGCGAAGGTTTGGAAGGCACTCGTGCTCCCACGTCCTGATGGCCTGCCCTGGGTCTGGCTTCACCCTTATGCTCTCCCTCCATTGCCAGCCACACACTCACAGTGTAGCTTGTTAAAGCAGTCAGTCTTTCTCTTTCCTTTTCTGAGTCTCCTGGTGGTGGCTGTTGACCTCCCGCCCCATCCTCAGGAGGCAGGTTACCTGACACTGTGGTTTGGATGTGTGCCCCAGGTCCCTGTGCTGGAGACCTCATCTGCAGAGTCACAGTGAATGGCATTTGGAAGGGCCTTTGGGGTTGATTATGATTAGATGAGGTCAGAAGGGTGAGGACCCCACTATGGGCTTCATGGCTTTTGTAAAAAGATGTATTTTATTTATTTGAAAGGCAGAGTGGCAGAGAGAGAGAGAGGTAGAGAGAGGGAGGTGGAGAGAGAGATCTTCCAACCACTGGCTCACTTCCCAAATGGCTGCAATGGCCAAGTCTGGGCCAGACTAAAGCCAGGGACCAGGAACTCCATCCAGGTCTCCCACATGAGTGGCAGGGGCCCAAGCACTTGAGCCATCTTGCGTTACTTTTCCAGGCATGTTGGCAGGGAGCTGGATCGGAAGTAGAGCAGCCGGGACTGGAACCAGCGCTATGATAGGGGACAGCAGCAGCGCCCTAACCTGCTGCACCACAGTGCCTGCCCCAATTAGTGGGGCTTTATCAGGAGAGGAAGAGCCACCTGGCTGTCTGGCCAAGGGATGCCTTTCACCGTGTTAGCCCAACAACAAGGCCGGCACCGTAACATTGGATTTCCCAGACTCAGAACAGTGAGCCGAAAGAAACTCCTACTCTTTCTGAAAGACCTCATCTCAGGTATTCTGTGATAGCTGCAGAAAAGGGACTGAGACCCCAAGGCTGGAGAAATGCGGGGGAGGGGGAGGGCGGGGAGGGCGGGCAGCCCAGGGTCTTCAACCCTCCAGCAGGTGCGGGGAGAAGGGAGGTGGGGCACAGGGATCTCACGGATCTACGAAGATACCACTCAACAACAACAGTTGTTTAAAAATTTGCTCGAAATAGCTATCCTCCTGTTGCCACTAACTTCCTCGCTGCTTCTAATTGCTGCTCTGCAATTGCTCTTGCAGACTTGCTCTGTCTGATCTTTCTTTGCAAGGGACTATGAAAAGTTCTGAAGCCTTCCTGAGCGGGACAGGGCACAGCGGACAAGGCAGTAAGGAGGGATGGGGACGTGTGTCCCGTTAATCGTCCTCCATCAGAGCTCCTCATGTTGACGGTGCATCGGAGTCCTATGGAGGGCACAGAGTTTCTGACCCTGTGGGTCTACAGTGGACCCCACAGATACTGATACTGCAGGGCCAGGGGCCACTCCTTGGGACCCCCCTGCACTAAGGCAGTTCTGATAGAAGTGCTCTGGGATTAGTGAGAACTGGGTTCCAACACAACTGTACCGTTGATCAGCTTTGGGCTGATAATCGTTCAAGACCCTTGGAGGTCTGCCTCGTAACCCTCCTAACAGCTAGTGTGGACTGTTGATCACGTGCTGGGGGCTGTGTCAGAGTCTTCGACCTCATTTTTTTCATCCTCAGGATGATACAAAAAGACACTGGTGATTCTAAGCAGCTCTGTTTTGTGGATGCACAACACAGGGGTTAGGAGCTTTGTCTGTGTTTGCCCTGACTCACTACGTACACAGGAGATTTCAGTGAGATGCGACTACAGAGCGCACAGAGAGGGCCCCTAATCTGAGGTCACTGGCACTGTTGAGGATTCCTAGGCCATGCGTGGCCTTCCAGGAAGTCACTGCCCCTAGGATGCACCTCCTCATGGGAAGACCCGGGATGGGGGGGCAGGGAAGACTGACATTTCAGGTCACAGGGGAGCCCGTCTTTGGGAAGTGCAGAAAACGGGAGGCAGACTCCAGGCGCTGAGCTGAACACACCAGGCACAGTTCTGGGTGGAGAAAGCAACGGTCCATTGCCGTTGGCTAGATGCCGTCTCCCAGTCCGTCCAAATGGCCTCAGTGAGCTTGAAGTGTCCTCCGGCCAGAGTCCCACTGCATTGTCCCAGTGTCTCCAGGTGCCCCTGAGAACTGTAATGAGAGCCACAGTGCTTCCACTCTCCCTCTGTGCTCCTGCCAGTTGGCTGGGCCCATCCACCCAACATTTGCCCAAAGTGATGCGGACCCATCAGAGCCAGAACCCACCTGGAAACAGAGACGGGGTCCTTAGAGTTTTGCACCCTGTTTTCTCTTTCACTCCACTTAGCAGTGTTCATCAAGGTTGTCCATTATGTCCATCACTGCCATTGCCATGCAAAGGAAGTGCATTTACATATGTACCCAGAGAGTGCAGGGAGTCCTGGAGTGCAAGTTCCAGGCAGAGAAGTAGCAGAGGGTGCTCAGCCCCTGGAGCTTGCATGAGCCCTCAGAGAAGGTGTTCAGGCCAGCTTTGCTAGACAGGATGCAACACACAGAAACTCTTACGCGCTTCATCTCCATACAGGAAAGCAGTGCAGGGAACATCTGGTCTACTACACAGAATCAACACTTCCTATGGCTAAGTGAGCGCACGAAGAGCCAAGAGGCTGGAGCCAGCTTCTTGGTCCCTGGAGTGCAGTCTCCTTGCTGGACCACTGTCTCAAGGGTGAACCTCTTGGGCTGTCCAGGTTCTCTCTCTTCAGCCAGTGTCATTAGCACCACTACGCCACCACCCTCTCTCCAATAACCCTTCTGTTTAACTCACCAAGGCTTTTTTCCCCAGCCAGCCTGTAAGCTGGGGCAGAAGGCTGGATTCTCCACAGCTATGACAACACAAGTTCCTGTGTGGTAGGGATGGCAACCTGTGCAATGTTTGTCCAGCAGGTGTCCAGTGAACACATTGGCAGGCGAAGTCCCTGTAACACGAGACATTGGTGGCCACCTCCCCAGGGCCACTGGTCATGGGGTGTGCTGCTTTGCCCACCACAGCCTTCCTGCCTGTGATGATCTGTACTGGGAGATAGCTTTGATCAGGAGACATTAAAATGAGCTGCTCTGAAGACGACACTGCCTCGCAGGGACTCGCCGAAGGTCAGGCAATGGAGAGAAGCCTGGCTCCAGTGAGAGAGACTGCAGCGTTGGGCACGGCTGGACACAGGCGAGTGAAAGGGGTCTGCTCTGAGAAGCTGACTCTCACTGTCTGGGTGTGACCTGGGCCGGGTCGCTCAAGTCTCTGTGTCTTCAGATCTGTAAAATGGGGATGAGAATACAGCCTCCCCCCCACCATGCTCCCACAGGTGATGAATGGCAGGAACCTGGCTGGGGGAAGACGTTTGAACAACATCAGAGGAGAGAACAAATGCAGGGGATGATTCTCTCTGTATTTGAAAAGGATCTCACAGTCAAAACACTTTCAAAGGGAGTGTCAGTGACTAACAGATACAAAAGCAGACAGAGAGAGCGAGCCAGCGAGCTCTTGGTCCGCTTGACCGTGGGGAATGGGTTCCACGGCTCTCTGGGGAGCAGGCAAAGCTGTGAGTGTTTGATCTCAGCACAAAGTGACTCTGACTACTGCTATCCTTTCGTTAAGGCTCCGTAAATACTGATTTGTCTGTGACAACTTCGCCATACCTGCTTTACCATGAGAATTCAAAACACCTTGCTGGGAGATAGGAGGCAGCTTGTCGACACACAGAGCAAATATTTCAAAGCACGAGTCTGGGTTTCTGCATTACTTAGTCCTCGTGTCTCTGCCTTTCCGTCTCTGTATCTGTCCCCCAGCCCCAGCCCCACAAACACACGCAAACACACACACCTGTGCAGATGGCAAGTGAGGAAGACAGAACCCTTAGAAACACCCTGGTGGGGTCAAGTCAGAGGAACAACACCCTACCTCAGAACTAGACTCTGTACACCAGCAAAGCCTAGGATGGTTTTTTGATTTCTTATATCCTTCCCACTGGGCCACAAACTGTCCAGAGACCAGGGAATCTGCATTTCAGCAAGCCTCTGCAGCGAAGCCAATGTTGTAGGCAAGAGGGCCACAAGTCCAGCCTCTGCCTTGCAAAGGCACGGGTGAGTGCACCCCGGTAAATCACTTTCCCTCTCTGAAACTGGATCTCTCAGGATTCACACCTCGGGAAGGCGGAGTGTTTCCTTGACAACAGATGACTAATTTAGCAGTCCCTGTGAACAGGTGGGAGGCAGGAAAGGACAAGAGAAGCTACATGGGCAGGTGCCAAGTTGAAACAAGAAGCTCTCCATAGCCCCAGGTTCACACAGGGGAGAGGAGGGGCCTTGGGGCTCAGACAGGAAAAAAAAAAATACCTGCTTAGGGATTCCAGTGTTCTGTCTGCAAAGAGGCCCTAAGGAACTAGTAAGAGCAGGTCTTTTACAGGCTGCCCTGGAAACTGGTGTTTGCAATTCCACATTCTTGAAAGAGTTCGAGGTTACATGGAAACCCGTTCCTGGCAGCTGGCTACATGTGGGGTTTCCAGAACAGGGACTTGGCAGGTGGAGAACTCAAGGGGAATTTCATGCCTGGCAGGACCTGGGCCCCAGGTTCATGACCTTAGTGCTCAGTAAGCTCTTTGTGGGCCCCTTGGGCTCAGCTCCAAGCCCTCTCTGGTTTCCTCTCCCACCTTTCCTGTCTGGGACCTCTGCTCCGGAGCCTCCAGCCACTGCCTAGATCTTATGATGCACGACCTCCTCTTACGCAAGGTACTCTGTCTGTCCAAATTCTGCCCGTCCTCCCAAAACCCAGCTCAGATCCTGTTGCTGTGGGACCTTCCGTGGCAACACCAGCACAACAAACCTCTGTCTCACAAAACTCAGTTGAGCTTATTCGCCTCCAGGGCAAAGACTAGAGTCTTCAGTTTTCCTTCGAAGGACAGAAAGCCCAAGGCGGGACCTAAACGATGCGTTTGTGTTGCTTCATCAACCGAACTCTCAGTCAGCACAAAGATTCTCAGCCCTGGCTGTACATCAGAGCACTCAGGGAGTTTTAAACCACACTGAGGGCTGGCCCTTCCCCAGATCAGTTGAAACCAAGCATCAGTGGGGTCATCCAAGTCATCCCAACTGCTTGCCAGGTGATTCCCATGCACACCAAAGACGGAGGAACACTTCCATTCTCAGCACAGGGTGACTGGAGAATAAAGTCACTTCTCCGTCATTCTAACCCTTTAAGGGTTCGATATATTGTTCTGTTGTCCTGGTGTTCTTTTGTTCTTTTTCTTGTTTCCACTCCTTCAGGAGGGGTCACAGAAATGATCCAAGGCTTGATGTATCCTTAAACTAGCTAAAGACCTATGAATGATCTCCAAGGATTGCAAATGCATAGATAGCCTCCCCATCCGATACCATGCCCTTGACAGGCATTGCTAATCGATTGTGGCACACCTTTCCTCTGAACCTCACACTGCCTCATGCCTCTGTGCTCCAGGCAGCTCCCATCATTGGCATCCTTGTGGAAATCTATTTGCTATGCCTGATAGAAGAAGCAGGGATAGAGCTGAGATGCCTGGTGTCTAAGGTTAGATCACAGAAGCCAACTTTAGTCTTCCTGTAACTGTGCTGTGGGTTCCTGAGAGTCCAATCTGAGATGAAATTGGTAATTCTGAGTTTCTTCAAAGTGAGTTTCTTTCTTCATCTTTCTTAGAAACTGCATGTGCTCTGCTGCCCCTCTTGGCTGACTTAGGACAGGAAGAGCTAAATAGAGAGGAACAGAGCAACGGCTCAGGATGCGCTTTTAAACAAAGTTGACAGCATTGCCAACTTCTCCACCACGTAGCCATGTTCTGGAAGTGACTAAGCCACGTTCCTGCTTCTCCGCATATACAGGATTTCTTGGGGTTCTTCTTGCCTAACAGTTGCACTGCCAGCCTGCAAATGGGAGAGACAACCCTTGGCTCCATTTTTCAAACTCTATTCAATTCATCCAACCCTGTAGATACTCTGGCTTAGCCCCATAGCACTGCAGAATATAAATCCTTTTCCCTTGTGATGGCCTGGCTAACTAAGAACTGTAGCTGGCAAACACTGCCCAGCTTTATGAGAGAGGATGCACCCCCTATTGCCAGGAAAAGATGAGCTATCCAAATCAGAGTTATGGTCTCTACTGAATGTGTGTTGCTTTTGCACAATGATAACGTAAAAAAAAAAAAAAAAGTAAGTTGAAACATCCTGGGTCAGAGATAACCTGTGTTGCTTAAGCATCTACCAAGCACCAGGCAGTTAAACCTATTTTACGTAATTTTGTCAACACTCCTATGTCTTCTCATCACCTACCGTTTGCTAATGAGGAAACTGACCATCTTCACAGTTCAGAGATCGCCCGAGGTAGCAGGACTGCCTCTCCCCTGCTTGTCCAGGCTCTGTTCTTTCGCCTGTCTCCTCTGTTTCCAAAGCAGAACTTCCCCTTGTCTGCCTGGTGCTTTGGGTCTGCAGTCAGCTCATCGCTAAGGCTGTTGTTTTGGCAGTTTCCGTAAGGCAGACCTTCACAAGGCCAACTCTGCCTGGCTCACGGACCACAGCTCCTCTCTCCACGGCTCGTGAGCCTGTTTGTCACAAGTTCTCATTACTCTCATATTTGTACTTCCATAGCATTTGGTTGGCACTGGGTCTAACTTAGTAAGTTCTCAGTAAATCCTTGTGATTCAATCAAATGAAATTTAATTAAATGCATCAACAGGTTAAGGGGGGAAAAATCTAAATCTCATTTGGGGGTCCAGAATTGCTGATTCCCCAAAGCTTCGTCAAGAGTGTGTGTTGATCCTGCTTTCCTATTTGCTTTGTTTAGCACATTCCTTCACAGAGCCCGGGAGGAGCCTGAGAAGGCAGGCGAAGGGTGTGGGAAGATGCTGGAATCCGAGCAGGAGCTCGGATTGTTGGTTGAACATATTGCTGTCTGTGTGGAAATGTTCACAGCAGTTACCACTTTGGATGAATATGCATTAGCGACGGTGCTGTAATTTGCCCGCGTGCGCCACGCTCCACTCGGCGACTTGGCAAGATGGGTAATTATCTCCACATTATGTGCCTTGTCTCTTTCTCTTCTTAATTAAGTAACTAATCTGGTGGAGGAGAGCTCTGTTTGTGTTTGTTTGGCAGGTGCAGCCTCGTGACAGTTGTCTGGAGAAGTTTCTTGGAAATTTATGAGACTTTCAAAAAACAAACTGCTCGGAGCAGAGCCGACCTGCTGGAGCCTGGGAGAATCAGAGTCGGCCTCTCCTGGCGCTCCAGGCAACGTGGCAGTGGCAGGGCCGCCCAGACCGAGAGGCTCCTGCAGGGAAGGACCTCAGGGCTGGGGTGGGGGGCTCTGAGGGAGGTGGGAAGCAGATTGCTCCAGAGGACAAGTCCTCTTCACGGGAGGGAGGCAGAGCAGAGCCCAGAGCTGGGTGGCACTGGGCTCTCCTTTCTACCACTTTCCTCACGGATTTCTGGGTTTGAGCAGATGTTCTCCTCTCCACCCTACCACACTGTCTGAGAAAGAACTGACTGAATACGCTAAGTATGGGGCGAACGCTTGGAGCATTGGTTAGGATGCTGCTCGGGACGCTTGCATCCCACATCAGAGTGCTGGGTTCAAGTCCCACATCCATTTCTCATTCCAGCTGCCAGCTGAAGAACACCCTGGGGATAAACTAATTCTTTTTTAATAAGCTAAATGCTGATCACTAATTGAATTCTGATACTATGGCTCATGGGCAAAGTTGCTGACATAAAGGTATGTGGCTGGACTGGACTGGCTAAACCGGGATAAGCCAGCCCAGTGACCCAGGACACGCCTGGTCTCCTAATGCTGCAGTGCTGCCACTCAGCAGGCACAGGGACCATCAGTCTAATCACTCCAGGCCTCACAGTGGCCAGAGCAAGCAGGCCGAGGAATGTGAAAGGCCGTGTTTCTTATTTTGAGGTTTGGGGGTTAGTTGCAAAAGAGGAGTGGGGAGACATAACGACAGGATGTCATAAACCCAGGGAGAGCTCCTGAAGGAGCTACCAAGAAGTACTAGGAGCCACACTTTTTAAGATTTTATTTAATCATTTGTTACTTAAGAGGCAAAGAGACAGCGACAGAGAGAGATGGAGAGAGAAACAGAGAGACCAGAGGACTCCCAACTGCTGGCTTATTCCCCAAATGCCCACAGTGGCCAAGGGCTGGGCCCAGGTTGAAACTAGGAGCCAAGAATTCAATCCAGGACTCCCACATGGGTGGGGTAGCAGGGATCCAACCACTCGAGCCACTACTTGCTGCCTCCCAGGGCGTGCGCTAGCAGGAAACTGGGATTAGCAGACAGGGTGAGACTTGAACCCAGGCGTTCCTATATGGGATGTCTAACTGCTGGGCCAAATGGTTGTCAATCAAGGCAAGAGTGCCATCAGCAAACACAGAAGCACAATGAAGGTGCCGCAGTGGGCTGCTATGCTGAGACGGCCGCACCAGCCCAAGGAGCTCTGGCTTCGTCGCTCTGTCTCTGCTCTCTCTCTCCCCCCATGCAGTTCCCCTAGTAAATCATAGGTCTTTTGGGGAAGCCTTGGGGAAAGATTAACAGCACAAACCGCTCAGTGTTCCAGGATCCTCCTTTGAAGGGCCTGACTGAGCTCCCCTTCATTACAAGGGGTTCTGGCTCTGTAAACCGGCTCAAATCTGGGAGAAGGTCAACAGGCTGCAACTCTCTGCTTGTATGATTCAAGGTAGATTTCACTCCACCAGGAAGTGTTCTGTTCATGCAGATCCAGTAAGAGCATGGAGGCTTGCTATCTCATTCACTTCTAGAAACAGCGTGCGCTACTAGCCGAAGTCCCAGATTTGCATGATTCCGACTGGAGTTACACGTCTAACAGCAAGGAGGAGTGCAGAGGTGGCGCCCCAGGAGAAGCAGCCCTGCCTCGCCTTGATGGGGAGGGGACCACTTCCCCTGGCAAGGAAGGCCAGTCAGGATTTAGCAGCTCACTGACCCCAGCCTCATCAGAATCCTTCTACACACCCCCATCCCAACTTACAGGACCCACTCTTTTCCACCCAATACCCACACTTCAATAGGGTGCTTTTAAAAGTTCATGGAAAAATGGAGTGAAAAGATAAAATGCAATTTTTTACTGCAAACAATTTTGAAATCCATGCATTTTCTGTGAACCTTTTGAAGACCTCTCATAGATACCATATAAGGTTGAAAGTTCAACTCTCATTGTAATTGAGATAATTATATAATGAGGTCTTGCGTGTGGTTCTTGGCAACCTCAGCCCTGTGTGTAAAGGAGAGAAGTTTGGAACCTAAGATACTGAGAATTCTTGGGTCATTGATGCTGAGCTGGCACTGAGAAATCTTATTCTCAAGTTTGTCTTTTCCTTTGTCCAGTGAGGATGAGATCAGCCAATCAGCATCCTGCGTTCCTTAGTTCCCCACAAGCCTTCAGGAGCACCAAGTACAGAATCACTGAGTACCTCGCCTCTTAGGAGTGCTGAGTCAGGAGTGTCGAATGCACTGATCTTACAGATCTCCAAAAACCATCGCCGCTCTTGCTATTATTAGAAGTAGAGTCCTTATCATTTTTAGGTCTACTACGATTAGACAGCTAATTTCACAAACCACAAAACCAATTAAGGAAACTCATCCTTAAATTTCTGTTCCTCCCAGTACCAAAATCTGTATCAGTCAGGATTCTCTAGGGAGACAGAAGCAGTAGGATACATATCTACACTGATGGAGGGAGATTTGTTAGGAGAATTGACTTATGCAATTATGGTAAGATTCTCTGGCTGCTGGAGAGCCGGTATACAAGTTGCTTGGGTCAAGTCCAAAGGCCTCAGAATGAAGGAAGCCGGTGCTGTGATGTTCAGCTGGAGGCTGAAAACCTGAGGACCCCGTGAGAGCGCTGCTGCTGTGAGTCCAGGACTCCAAAGGCCAGGAAGTCTCGAATGGCCATGTCTAAGGCAGGAGACCAGCACGTCCCAGCTGTCAGAGAGGGACCCTGGCTTTGACTTCTGGCTTGACGTGATGGTTTTTCTTCTGTGTAGCTGTGCACCCTCCCACCTCATACACCTGTTCAATGACACAAGCTACCAGCTCCCTTCCTCGTGACCCACGTCACAGGAGCCACATTCTGCTTTAAGACGCAGAATGTGTTCCAAGATTACTGGATCCTGGTGTATGTACACACAAGCTTCTCCTTGAAGTTAACGACAAGAGTGCCATCAGCAAACACAGATGCACAATGAAGATGCAGCAAGGAGCTGCTAAGCTTAGACAGCCGCACCAGCCCAAGGAGCTCTGGCTTCCTCGCTCTCTGTCCCCCGTCACCGCCATGCAATTCCCCTAGTGGAAGATCATAGGTCCTTTGGGGAAGCATTGGAGGGATTCTGCAGATGTAATTAAGGTTCCTAATCAGTTGACTTAAGGACAAGAAGACTCTCAGGAGCGCCTGCCCCAGTCACACAAAACCTTTGAAAGCCCAGCATTTTCTCCAGCTGGTTACAGGACAGAAGTCAGAACGACTCAACATATCATTTCTGGCTTGAAGACAGATGGGGCCATATAGCAAGAAATTTGGACAATTGCTAAAAACTGAGAGCAGCCCCCTTATAATACACAAGGAACGGAGTCCTACGAACAAGGAGAGTGAACTTGAAAGTGGATTTTCCCCTGGGACCTCAGGTAAGAACTCAGCCCGACCCACATAGATTTCAACTGTGTCCAACCCCGAACTAGGAAGCAATGACTCTTTAGCAGACTCCTGGCCAGCCGGAACAGGATCTGATGACTCGGCACTGTTTGAAGCCTCTAAGGTTGTGCTAATTTGTTATGCATCAAAAGACAACGAATGCAGGTGCTAAGCCCCCCACCTGACCCAGGAGAAAACTCACATAAAGGGGCTCCACCAGTTCTTTTATGGTCTCCACACGTTGGGACCTGGACTCCAGTAGAGGTTTGCCGCTGGGTTCACCGGATGATCTAAAACAAGTCACGCTCCCCATCTCAGCCAACGTTTCCTCTTTCGTAAAAGCAGCATTGCAACTCAGGGTTCTTTTAGGTCCTTCCTAGCATGTACATTCCAGTTGTGGCCATGGAAGCTTGGGGGTCCCACCTGGGAGCCAGTTTCCTTTGCACTGGATCTCTCTGGCTTTGGGACAGAATAATCCTCCTGTATGAGTCAGCCTGTTGTTGCTATCATGAAATCCCCAAGGCGGCCTAACTTGGTAAGAAAAAGGTTTGTTTTGGCTCATGGTTCTGGAGGTTCAGAGTTGAAGGTGGAGTGGTCCTCCCCATTTGGTGATGGCGATCTTACTGTCAGAGTCCCAGGGTAGCACAGGGCATCACACAGCAAGGGAAGGGAGAGCACACATCTGGCCACATATGTGGTCTCTCTCCTTCCTCTTAAAGCCACGAGGATTTAGTCATGGGGACTCCACTCTAAAGATGATCCAGTCTAGTGACTCCCAAAGACCCAACGGCTAACCATCACATATGGATTAACTTGCATGAGCTCAGCATCAAATCACCCCAACCATAATGCCTGCCATGGGGCTGTTTCTGTACTGCCATACTCTGCCCAAACACCATTCCTGGCCTTCCACTGCCTGTTGACACTATTCCACTGCCTCCTCCTCTCTCTGCTATTCAGTCTCTATTACTCGGGCCCAGGCTAGCTTTGGCGTTCAGGATCCACCTCTCCCAGTACACTCCTGCGCTTCACCCACACAGCACACACCACCGCCAGTGTCTGCATCCACTCCCCCTCCTCCCTTGGCCAGGCTCTCCATCCCTGCTACCAACCTGAAGCTTAAACAAATAAGTCCCTGTATTAATCAGTTCAGGCTGCTGAAACGGAATACCATAGACAAGGTGACTTAAGCAGCAAAAAAATTATTTTCTCACACCCCTGGAGGCTGGACGTCCATGGTGAGGCTCTTGGTGAAGGCCCTCTCTGGCTTGTTGTGTGCTCTGTTGTCTTGCTGTGTGCTCACAAGGTGGGGAGACACCATCTCTCTGAGTCTCTTCTTTAAAGGACACTAACCCTATTGATGCAGGCTCCACCACTGTAACCCAATCACCACCCACCCCCAGGAAGGCCCACACCTCCTGAGGCCACTGCACTGGGTGGGTATCAGGGCTCTACCATACAAATTAGGAGAAGGGAGACACAGCTTGACCACAGAAGTTCCCCCACCTTTCCAGGCTAGCCCCAGCTCCCCTTTCCTTTTGAGTAAGGCTCTCCCTTTGTGTAATGACTAGAGACTCGCCCAAATTAGCTTGAGAAGAAAAAAGTGGGAATTCAAGTGGAGTCTAAGGCACACCTGAGGTACAGGTGGATCCAGGGGAGGGAATATGGCCTTAGGACTCTCTCTCTTTACTGGTCTCTCTTCTCTGCTTCCCTCTTTGAGTCAGCCTCTTTCTCATGTTGGGCAAAAAGTGTGGCTCCCAACAGCCCAAGCCAGGTTCTTGCCAACTGAAAGTCAAGAGGAAGAAGTCTCCTATCTCCCCAAGCCTCTCTATATTAAAGATCATGGACAACTGTGTGCTCCTACTTGGATGATGTGGCCATCCGGAACCAATCACTGCATTCACATAGCTAGACACTTCTCTGATTGGCTGGAAGGGACATCAATCTAAGCTTTGGTGGAAGGAGGTGGGCTGTGCCTGACATCTTCACCTCAACCACATGGAGCTGGCAGACATGGAATCTTCCAAGGAAAGTGGGGTGACAGAAAAGAGCGAAGGGGAGCTTCCCTGACAGAAACAAGAAAGGCCCATTCTACCCATTGCATCCTCACCTCTCCCAGCTCTGGATGCCCACTGTTTGGTCACCTTTCCATTCGTTTGGCCATAATCACTGACTGCCCTGCATAGCAAATAGGCATATAGCTGAGCGGATCAATTATTCATACAACGATTCATATTTGCAGAGACCTGGTTGATTTTTTCCCATAACACATCAGATCTTCTTCCTCTCAATATTGGGGAGCAGGAGGAGAAATTGACTAATCTACAATGTGATTGAATGTAGTTGGCTCTGCTAGTTTAAACAGCCACATCAGGAAAGTGTTTATGAATTGGAGTAAAAATACTCAGCTGCTGCAACATGCAAAGGCCACATGGGCAGAGGTGGCTTCTAGATGCAGGTGGTGGTGATGGGAGTGGGGGGTGAGGGGATGAATCTCTCTAGACATTGTCCTGCTCTCCTCTGCCTTCTCCACCTGCATGGTGCTTGCTCTGGGGACACTCACCGGCAGAGGAAGACCGTGATGTGCCTCCCTTGGCTTGGGCAGGGCCAGTGCCCCTGGTTCAGCATCCTTGGCTCAGCCTTTCCTCAGTCCCCACTGAATGCAGACCTGTAGGGCCAGCCAGTCCTGTACCCAGCCCACCGTCCTGTGGTCCACTCCACTCACCTCTCCTTGATGCACAAGCCCTGGTAGGGGAAGAGTGAGGGGCTTGCACTCAATATGTCCTCCCCCTGTCTGTCTCCCCCTTGGCCAAGGCTCCACAAGTGCTCTGTCCACTCCTTAGGGGAACTCAAAAAGGAGCTGTGCTCCCCAGTGTGGATGGTTGATATGCTAATGCGGGAGATAAAGGAATTTAGCAAATCCTCTCTGAGATAATAGCTTGCTTACTAGACTATTGCCCTGATGCATAATCCTATTTTGTGTGTCAATAACTGAATATTTCTCCATCTTTTTTCCCCTATCCCTTTTGAAACAAAGTCTAATCTCTCTCCAGGCAGATAGCTCCCGGGAATGAATCAAGAAGGCAAATGGGAAAATGCATTAAGAATGTAAAGCATCGTCATACTGTGTGTGTGTGCTGCTCAGCCCGATTGTGACTGTCTGCTCCTTGAAGGCGGGAGCCATTCGGCACCCAACAGTGCCCAGATCCAGGCTCTTGGACAGCACACTGTGGCCGGGAAGAGCTGTGCTCTTGGAGCAAGATCCCGTGTATTCTGGAAAGTGCCTTATCCCGTCAACCCCATCAAGAAATTCTTCTAGCAGGCCATGACTGGGGACCTCCTGTGTGCCAAGTTCTGTGCTGGCGCTGCAGGAATACAAAGATGCATGGAAACTGGAAGAAGATATGTTGTACATCAAACACCAGACTGGAAGTTCTGCTGGGTCAAGTCCCCTGGGAGTTGCTATCCACCTCCCATCCTGCCCTTAGGGTCCGAGGAGGCTGCTTGCAACGTTCTGGATGTCTCCAATGCTCCATTTCCTTCTCTCTGTTGATGTCAGCATTCAGCCACTGCTGGTTCTTAGAATGTGTTTAATGTGTCATTGGTTGACCTGATCTATAAATATTAGTGCCCACAGTGCCAGCTCCCTGGCGCGTGATGGGGAGGCCACCAGCAAGTGCGATTCAGTTGAGCACCTGATTTATTTCTTGAGTTACAGATGAGTGAGGATTTTTAATGAAAGTAGCTTCTTTAGCGACCCAAGAAACGTGGAGAGGGCAGAAGCTCACTTAATCCTGTCCTCCTTGAATTTTTGGGCTCTAGCTATCCGCACTTCAGGGTCTCCTCTCAACGAAGGCGTGATTCTGGCTCTGGGCAGTTCGCACAAAAACTCAGTGTCTGCTGCAGACCCATCGTAGCTAAAAGAAGCAAACGAGGTTGCAATAAGTTTAGGATGGCGAAAGGGTTGATTGCAAAGCAGTGTGGAAAGACATTGATTTTGAGGACAGAGCAAGGGCGAAAGTCTTTCACAGGCCTTTGCCAGAGGTGACTCAACAGCTGGGCCATCTGGAATGGGGACGCATTCTCCAGCAGAGTGCGAGGCAGCGAACAGCAGATGGAGAGCAGGATTTCATTCTAGGCCTTCCTGAATCCACTGCTGATTTGCTGTGTGCCAATGGAAAATTCACTTTCCATCTCCGCTGTTGACCGGTCTCAAGCTCTGAAGCTTCCACCCTCCAGAGCAGGTGCTGGCTCCAGCAGCCTCTGTCTGTGCACTGGTGAGCTTCCCAGGAGGGGCACCCATGGCCACGCGCCCTCAGAGAGGAGGGTCTGAAGAGGTTAGCTCCCCTAGCATGTTACCAGGGCACTAAGGAAGCCCCATGGAGTGGGTGCCTTTTTTTAAAAAAAAATCTATTTATTTATTTATTTATTTATTTATTTGAAAATCAGAGTTACAGAGAGAGAGAGAGAGAGAGAGAGAAGTCCTCCATCCGCTGGTTCACTCCCCAGTTAGCCACAATGGTCGGAGCTGCGATGATCTGAAGCCAAGAGCCAGGAGCCTCCTCCCAATCTCCCACGTGGGTGTAGGGGCCCAATGACTTGGGCCATCTTCCATTGCCTTCCCAGGCCATAGCAGAGAACTGGATCTGAAGTGGAGCATCTGGGTCTCAAACCGGCACCCCTATGCAATGCCAGCACTTCAGGCCAGGGCATTATCCCGCTGTGCCACAGGGCCAGCCCAGTGGGTGCTTTTTGAGCAGCCAGGGGGCAGCCCATGAGCGCTGAGGATGAGTCTGGGTTGATAAGGGACCCGACCAGGGAGACAGGATTAACTTGATTAGATTCATGAGCTGGATACCACGTTCCCCCTTGCCCCTACGTGATCCCACCTGTATCTACCCACCTGTCAATCAGACTACGTGACCGTGCCCCTTTTGAAAGTGAATAAGAGGCGTGGTTCACCCTGGGCCCGCCCCTGCTCTTGTACCAGCGCTGCTCCTCCTCCTCTGGGTCTGGGCTGTAGACTCCTGCAGGGGGCCTCTGGCTTGCTCTCTGAGAGCCTAGTATGGAACTCTGGGTTTACCATTATGACCACCCCCTCCATTAATAAAGCCCTTGTTCCTGCGCATTCCTCTCACTTCCCCCAAATAAATGCTGAATCTCACCGTGCTGCCTGTCTTGTCTGTGCCTGAGCTTAGAGTGCTTCTCTAAGCTTAAGGCAAGAACCCGAAATACTCATTTTAGCCAAGGCTAGCCGATAACAGCGTGTTGAGAGGAAATGATGGTGCAGACTGGGGCTCAGGGGCAGGGTACCAGTTGCCCCATAAAGAGCCAAGCTGGGCAGGACCCCAGCGAGGGCAGCAAAGACACAGCAGAGGAGGCTGTGGCCCATGCCCAAGCGGCTACCTACGAGTTCTCACCCTGATGTGACCCGGGTCAAGTGCCTGTGCCGCCCTTACCCTGCTGGCATCTCTCTCTCCCTGCCCCCTCATACACAAACACACACGTACATCCCTGCCACGCACAGTGGAGGGTTTTCCATAGCTGATTGGACTGGGTGGTCCCTGCTCAGAGCCACTCCTGCCACTCCTGAAAGACAAAGTCCTCAGTTTCTGTGTACAGTTGGGCAGGCAGCTGAGACCGTGCAAAAGAGTAGAGGCAGAGAGAGCTGGCTTGCTGAGATACAGCATGATGTAGAGATACAGGGGAGAGCAGAGGGAAGAATGAGACAAAGACCTGAAGGCCATCTGAACAGCAGCCCCAGAACCTTCCTGAAGCAGCATCCCACCTGTAGGTTCAAAAGCACCCTGTGTCGCTACAGAAAACTAACAAGCAAGCTACTCAGGTCTTTGGCTTAGCCTGGTCCCTTTGCTGTGGTTCGCAATCCAGCAGGTCCCTACCACTGTGCACAGACTCCATGAGAGCAGGTAGCAGCGCACAGAGGCCCCGGTGAGCAGGTGGACATTGTTGGAGGTGCTCCCTGAACCAGTGACATCCCGGGTCCCAGCTGAAACTGCAGCAAGCTCCTAGCAAGACCCCCTTCTGAAGCAACTGTTTCAAAGCTGTTCTTACAGAGCCTTGCTTTAAAATGAGGATTAAGTTCCCCAAGATCTACACTAGGCAATTCAGTGCGGCTCAGACTCTGTTCAAATGCAGATGTCTTAAGCCTAGCCCTTAAGGACCCACTCAGCACCCCCACCCCACCCCGTGGAAATGAGGGTTTCTCTTTCTGGACTCCAGCTTGGTGCCAACGCAAATCCCAGGAGGCAACAGTGACAGCGATGGCCACCCACATCTGAGTCCTGACCCGGATTGAGTTCCTGGCTCCCAGCTTCAGCCCCAGCCCAATCCCAGGCATTGCAACCATTTGGAAAGTAAACCAGTGGATGGTGTGTGTGTGTGCGCGCGCACGTGCACACGCGCGTCTGCCTGTCTCTATGTATCTCAAACAGGTAAATTTAAATATTAAAAGGCAAATTTTGATTCCATTTCACAGCGGGGCAGAGCCTGGAAATCTGCATTTATGCTGGGCTCCCAATGTGCCAAAGCTGAAGCAGCAAGGATTCAGACTTTCCGTGCTAGGAATTGTAAATGAGTCGTCAATTAGAACACCAGAATCAGCAGGGCTGCAACTAAGTAACGATCCTAATTAGGAAAGAAACCCCAAACCCTCACTAGTCTTAATTAGTGGGGGGTGGGAATATGAACAGTGTTATCCCTGCTAAGAATTCCCATTGTATTGTGGCCCAAAGAGTACACCAGGAAAGAAGAAATAGGTAAATAAGCATATGTTGCAATTGACATATCAATGACAGGTCTCGGAAATGCTGGGGCATATTTGAACAGCCTTTCTCTCCGGCTCAGATCCTTAGATACCCTTTGCTTGTGCTCTTTGTGTGGGGGACAGCCTGTTCCCTCGGAGCGAGCGACTGTGCTATAGCGCATGCCTTCCTGCGTCGTGCGCACACTCCTGAGGCTCACAGCCCCTCTGCCGCCGCCAATCTCCTTACCAACGGCATTGCTTTTGTTTTATTTTTCTCTTTCAAGAGACTGACATCTTCGCGCCTCATATCCATCTTGGTTTAAACAAATGTTTTGATTACACCCGAGCGCGAGCCCAACAAAAGCTGTTGGGACTGCGCTGACGCCCTCGCTATTAGCTTTAGACAATTTGTGCTAATATTGTCTGGAATCCTTCATTGATACACCCATGCAGATTTGATGACTGGCCTCGTTTCATTAATCTTTATTTGTTTAATCATCTGTTTCATCTGTGTAATCATTGGCCTAAGTGGAGAGATGACGTGAAGATGTTCCGTGTTGGCTTGCACGGGTGCCCTGACGGGGAGCCCAGCATTCCTCTCTGTGTATTATATCCTTTTATAGGGCATCACGAGCCACTCTGAAGTCCAGAGGAAACTTCAGGGAATTCCATAATTTAGCAGTTCTTCACCACTGAACACGATGTATTTTTTAAACTGCTGTTTGAACAAGCAGCGTTTGTGGAATAATTCGACTTCCATTCTGGGCGTGCGGTTCCGCCTCTCCCAACCAAGTGCAATATTGAAGTTGGCACCGAGACCACCCCTTAAAGAAACAGGGAAGGGAGGGCTGGGAGACGGGGAGTGTGCTCAGAGATGGCAGCGGTTTCTTCTCTGTGGGCGTGTTTGTTCAGACAGGCCATGTGGGTTCTTGTTTGAAAGCGTCAGGCCACACCTGGACCTGAAGCCCTCGGGCACACCTCCCTCCATGTGCCAGAGGCGTCCTCACTCGCCCTGAGGGATCCCTCCACAAACACAGCTTCTGTCATGGCGTCCAATGTGATAGATCAGACTGTCCCCACGCATCTGTGACGACACCTTTTGATGCTCTGCCCAGTTTTTGCTTGAGGATGCTTCGTGATAGCTACAGCGGGTACAAGAGGCAGAGCCGATACAAGATGTCTGTCTTGGGCGTGGGGGAAACGGCGGCATTGCAGGCAGCACCTCCTGCAGAGCCCAGCCCCTCACCCCGATCCTTCCCAAATCTTCTGCGTCTCCCATGGTCCAGCTTAAGTTTTTGAAGGAGATGCATGTGTTAACCTTCGTCCCAGACTTCTGGATTGCGGTGCTCGGAAGCCACTGGTTCTGATGCTACTTTCTCACTCTGGTCCTTGTCTGGAAACTTACCAGACATTTCCTTTCGCCCTCTGTCTTTGTGATCCCAGGTTACAAGCAGATTTGGAAGAGTCTGCAAGCAGCTGGAAGTCAACACTGCCCCAGACTCTATTTCCTGCTGCAGACATTGAATCTCTTGTTGGGCTGGGGACATCATTTAGTAGAGCTGCCTTGGACTGACAAGCCATCTACCCTCCAAAGGCTTTGCCCTCTTCCATCCGTCAGGCTTCCTGCTTCCTGCTTGGAGTGGTGTGGGAGCTGGAGATAGCAGTCCAACAAATCAAATCCGCTGACTAAATCCCAGTGTTTAGGGGCACGAGCTGCAGTGGGCACATAAACTTTGTGTCCCCAGAAGACACAGGAGGAAGCAGGTTCTCTTTAGGCAAAGATACCACTGCCTAGCATGACAGCGTGGAAGACTCATCCTGTTAATTACAAATGTGCTGGGGTTAACCATCTTCCTTCTAGACCCAGCTTTGGTACCAGGCTTTGGAGTGGACATAAATAAGGTTCTGGAGAACCCTTGTATTTTAGAAGAAGGATGGATAGAGTGCTCCTGGGTCCAACATCTCTGGGGGTCTGATGACTATGGGACCTGAGAGAGAGTCTTCAGGAATGACAGGAACTCCAAGGAGAGGAAGGAAGCCAAGACACACTTGAGATTCTGCTCCCCTAGCGCTGGGTCCTGGCCACACTTGGCAGATGCTTGAGTCCATGTGGCCCGTGAGGCTACACTACCTGTGGCTGAGACTTTTGTCTGCCGCAGCCACAAGGGCAGGAACCACATCTCACATGTCTGTGTGTCCCATTCTTTCTTCTTGCTCCCTTAAATGAAATGGCATCATTCACAGAGTAGGTGCACAATAAGGTGAGCTTGACTGGGACCTGAAGTTGGAAATGCAAGAAAGTGATGAGCTGGCGTTGAGGCTACTGTCTGTTAATGGTTACTGAGCCCTCATCATGTGCTGGACCCCGCGCTAGGTCCCGGGAGCCTAGCACTCGGTCACACAGACCCACTTTCTGGGGCTGTAGTGCAGATGACCAGGAGGACATGGGCAGCCGCCATGTCACTGCCAAGTGAATGGCTGCACTCTCATGGGTGACGCTGATGACACAGTGGGACGAACTGTTTTGTTTTGAAATTTTTATTATAAAAACAAATCACACTCATAAAAAATAGAATTGCATGAAGACATAATGGATCAAAGTCTTCATCATATCATCTTTGCAATGCCATTCCCTTCCCAAGAAAACCCTTGAGCAGTTTGTTGGATCTGCATCCAATCCTTGTTTATTTTCGCAATTACAAACATATGTGTATATCTGAATAGAAATACAATATCTGTTAGCTTACTTTTCCCACTTAATAAATGATGAGTTTTCTTATGGATACTTATGCATTTATATTATTCTGTTTTGCTAAGTACCAATATAATGTATGTATATAATCGCATTTATACATTCCCTTACTGATGGACATTATTTTACTTCCTTTTAAAAACTATGACAAAGTTGTGATATTCTCCTTTAATCTAGGAACAATAACTGAGTATACCTGCATGGTTAACTTTCAGCAACGAACTTACCAGATCAGAGTTCACACGGGTTCAGATTTTCCCAGCTTGCTCCCCAAAGGCCATACTAACATGTGCTCCCGCAAACAGCGCTTCTGTTCCCACAGACCCTGGAAAACACTGTGTATTACTAATCTTGTCGATATTTGAAAATCTAATGGGTGAGATATGCTGTCCCACTATTATTTTGAGTGTTTAATTTGAACTTTTTTGCAAATTACTTATACTTTGTTGACTTGTTTTTCTTTGCTTGCTTATATCCATTGCCTGTTTATCTATTAGGCTATTTTTAAAAATTTTCTAAGATATCTTTATTATCACTGTTATTATTTGGATTTTTTAACCAAATTTTACCTTTATTGAAATACACTTTCCATACATAAAGTTCACTGGTTTTAAACATAGCTGCTGAGTTTTGACATGTATCTGCTCACGTGATGATTGCTACCATAACCAAGATCTAAAATATTGCTGTCATTCCCTTCACTATCAGTCTCTCACCACTCCCTACCCCAGGTAGCTAGCTACTAATGTGATTTGTATGTCCATGATTAGTTTAGTCTGTTCTAAAATTTCCTGTATAAGGAGTAATCAAGCATGTGTTCTTTTGTAAATAACTTATTTTTGCTTAGCATAATATTTTCTGAAAGTCATCCGTGCTGTCCACTTATCAGGGTTTTTTTCCTTTTTCTTTCGGGTAGCGTTCCATTGGGTGGGTGTAGCACAATTTGTCTAACTGCACACTTGGTGGTGGACTGTTCAGTTCTTGAATTACTGTAAATAAAATTGAGATGAACGTATTTGCACAATGTCTTTGTGTGGACTCATGTTTTCCTCTGTCTTGGGTAAATATCAAATGACAGCATGGTTGGATCATGTGATAAGTGTGTGTTTAGCTTTCTAAGGAACCCGCAGGTGTTTTCCAAAGTGGCTGAACCATTTTACATGCTCACCAATAGTGCATAACTGCTTGATTTGGTCCACATCCTTGTCAACACTTGGTATTGTCAATCTTTTATTTAATCTGTTCTAAGGATACAGAGTGCTATATTGTGGTTTTAATTCACATTTGCCTATGCTTAATGAGTATGAGCATGTATTCATGTACATACTGAGCTTTCATTTGTCTTCTTTGGCAAAGGTCTGCTCAACTATTTCACTTATGTTCAAGGGGGTATCTTAAGTATCCTGTCAATATTATGAGTACAAATCCTTTGTCCCCCCATTTTCTGTCTTATTTTTCATATGGTGCCTTCAGAGAGCAGACGTTTCCATTTTGATAAGGTTCATTTCACAATTTGTGCTTTTGTGTCTTGCCTAACAAATCTTTGTTCACTCATATGCACAAAACTTTAATTTTCAGTTTTAGTGCATCTTCCTTTGTTTCACACATGAAAGAAAGATTGGTTGTTTGTTTCCAAACTGTGTAGTGTTTGTAAAGTTTTCTGTCATGAATTGATTTTGTGCAAAATTTTTCAAAGGTTTATTTATTTGAAAGGCGGAAAGAAAGAGAGAGAGAGAGAGAGAGAGAGAGAGAGGACAGACTCAGCTCCTTTCCAAAGCCACCTGTGCTTCTTCTTTTATTTATTTATTAAATTTATTTTTATTTGAAAGGCAGAGTTACAGAGAGGCAGAGGCAGAGAGACAGAGATCTTCTATCCACTGGTTCATTCCACAAATGGCTGCAACAGCAGGAGCTGGGTCAATCCAAAGCCAGGAGCCAAGAGCTTCTTCTGGGTCTCCCATGCAGGTTCAGGGGCCCAAGCACTTGGGCCATCTTCTACTGCCTTCCGGGGCCATAGCAGAGAGCTGGATCAGAAGTGGAGCAGCCAGGTCTCGAACTGGTGCCCATATGGGATGCTGGCACTGCAGACGGCAGCTTCATCCCCTACACCACAGCGCCAGCCCCTTCTATTACTCTTAATGATTCAGTTGCTTGGTCAGTTCACACAAGTACACACACATGTCTGAAATATATACACTGAACTACTCGGTGGTTATCTTATTTGTATAAGAGTACTTCAGGAAACTCATATAAAATGGGATTAAAGATAGATTTATATTGGAGTAAAAAATTGAATTCCATGCAGTTTTTCCACAATGTAGTTTTCGTCAGCTTTTAGAAGTGCCTTCATGGGCACGGATCTCAAATAGCTTGCATCAAAATAAGCCTATGTTTTAATTTCGATTTCCGTGAGCTTTTTGGAGTAGTCTGACCTATCTGTATTTTTGTTTTTTGGGAGAATGTTTCCGTGTTTCTCTATAGCCTACGTGAGCCGCTCTGCTGTGTAACCAGGCCCAGGACTTTAGAATGACATCCACTCCATAGCTCATACCAAACCTCTCTGGAGTAGGAATTTCACACTGTGCCCCTCATTCAAGCTCTGATAGCTATTGCAAAGTGAACACTAGTGGATGGAGCTGACGGCTACTGTGAAGTTTCTCTGATACAGGGCTGCATTCCTTATATAGAAGGTCTATCATCCCGTGGCCTAAGCAAACCAGCTGCTGATGTGGGTCTGTGCGTGTGTGTGTGTGTGTGTGGTAAATATTTATCTATCTGAAAGACTGAGAAAGGGAGAGAGAGAGAGAGATTGTCCATCTGCTGACTCACTCCCCAAATGGCCACAAAGGCCAGGACCAGGCCAGGCTGAAGCCAGGGGTGTGGAACTCACTCCAGGCAGGTGTCTCATGGGGGTGGCAGGAAGCCAAGCACTTGGGCCAACTTCGTGGCTTTCCCAAGCTCATCAGCAGGAAGCTGGATTGAAAGCCAAGCAGCCAGGACTCAGCCACGTGCTCACATGAGATGCTGACACTGCAGGCAGAGGCTAAACCCATGGTACCACACACTGGCCCCATGAAGATATGCTTTGACAATCAGGGTTTTTGGCTTGCTTTGTTTTTCAAATGTTTGAGCCTTTAAGTGGGGTATGTCCAGTCTTCACAGGCCCTCTCTGGGATAACCTGGGCCCACCTGGTGGTGTGGTTCACAAGCTGACAACTACCAAAATGAGCCGCCACTGATTTTATTTTAGTTTCCCATGCTCATGTATTTACAGTCCAAGCAAGGAAAGGGACGTATACACTCACTGTTTACCATAACTTCCTTTGAGGGAAGTGGTCAATTTGACTCTGAGCTTCCCGGTGGCTAAATCAAAGAGGGCAATGCAATCCGATCTACAATCCACGTGGTCAACAAGTCTGAAATGACACTGTCTTTCCAAGAGGAAAAACCTCTGCTGGGAAAAGCAGCTCACAACATGAAAACTGCCTTTGCGGCTTCGTCTAGATTTGGGAGCTGAGAAATCTTAGCTGATCCCAGGAGAAGCTACAAATACTTTCACTGCCAAATTCATGCAGAGCAAGCTTGGTGTCTCTGTGAGCTAACTGAGAAGAGAGAAAAGTCGTGAGTTTAACACACAAGCAATACATCTCTTCCCACATCAGAGACAGCGTTGCTGTTTTCTAAGCATAAACTGAAATATTTCATCTAGGCATGCAAATTAGCTTGGTCTCTGTGCCCAAGGTGTGAAATAAATGGGATCATGAATTTTTGTGTTTTTTTTTTTTTTGAGTAATTCATTCAACTTCTTTTTTTTTTTTCCCCGTTTAGTTGGTGAGACTCTACACATGGAGGTCACGGCTAGGATTATGCTTTCTTCATGGAAACTAAGAGAAGACTCGGGGACATTCTGTTCTAGTATTGTCCTATCAGAGTATTTTTAGACCTGGAAGTCTTTGGACAAAACCATGCCTGGGTGTGACCCCTGGCCAATTCAATCTGCACCTCTGTGATGGGGCAGAAGGGGGTTACTTTGATTCCAAAGGTCTGCTGGTGATTCTGAAACACAGCCAGAGCTTTGAGCTCTGGTGTCTCTGAGATTCCACTGGGAGAGTGGGCTGGGAATGCCGATTCCTGGGCCTCAGCCACCCCACCCCCTCGGCAACACCGCCCTGACATCCTAGGTAGCCAGTCTGGAGGTAAGGACAGTGCTGAGAAAATCCGAAACCGCCTTCCTTCCTGCCTGACCTGTATCACCAGCCTGTGATGTGTTTTAAAACGTGGAACAAATGCAGAGGAGAGCAATTACTAGAAAAAGGGGAAGGGCCCTGGGGACTGGAAAGGAGATGTCGGAGGGCAGGACTCATCACTACACACAGACTCTGACCCACTGTCCCTGCCAGCCAGAGCCCTTGTCCATTCGCTGGAGCTTGGCCAGCTACAGGTGCCCTCACCTGTAACATGGCACTGCTGGTGCGTGATGCACAGGGAAGGAGGTTCGTCCATGGCCTTGAATGAACCCCTGGGAAAGGGCTGCGGGGGCAGAGATTTCAAAACAGTGCCTTGGCTCTGTGGTGTTTTCACAGCCATGGCACCTGCCAGCCCCCACCCCCGTTCCCATTGGACACCACCAAGCTCTTCCTGAGCTGCCCATGTCACGTGGGAGGCTAAGGGACATCTCTGTATCAGAGGCACTTTCCAAAAACCAAGAGATGGGGGTGTGAAACGTCTGCTGGGGCCCCTGAATCCTCACGCGGGAGCCAGCTGGGGCTGCAGGCGCCGCGGCAGCCACCCCTTCCAGCCCAGCCTGGCTGCCCAAGGCCAGAAGGGGGAAGGAGCACTTTGCCTGCGACATCTGCGTTTGCACTTGGAGGACCCGATAGGAGCCGCTGCAATATTTCACCAGCTCTTGTGTGTGTCGGCTCCACTCATCATCAGCCTCAATCACTGGGGCGATATTTTATGAATTAATAAAAATGATCACAGGCAGTGCAGGGGGACCAAGGGAAGAAATGCGTGCGGTAGAATTTTAATGAGCACCGTGGGGAATTTCAACCTCTTCTCGCTTTCTATTAGTATTATTTTTTTTTAATCTTCCCCCTCTCCCTTCCATGCCCCCGCCCCCGGAAATCTCTTTCTCACCCAGCCCCCTCCCCTCTACTCCCCTCCAGCAAAATCATAGCTTGATCTGCTCTAAATCACTGTCACGCAAATTAGGTGTTTTCCCGGAGTCTGTTGTTTGGCCCACAACAGTGCAGGCACCCTGCGCACCTGCTCTCTGCTGATTTGTCATGCTTAGCTCAGACCCCCTTCCTGGCACTCCCTCCCCCACGTTGCCTGGAACACTGGGCAGATGCGAAGCTGCTTGTGTGTGCGTGTGTGCGTGCATGTGCGTGTGCGCGCGATGGCAGATCTTGTACTCATTATTGAATAATTCATTGTTGCGTTAATGTCCTCAGATACCATCTCTCACTTCCTCACTCTTCCTCCCTCTCCTCCGGCTCCCTCGGGAAAACTTGATTATGCTGCCACGCTGACGACAGAGTATACAGATAAAAGATAATTGCTTGGCTCGACTCCGCCATTGATATGAAAATAAGATTTAAATTATTCACTCCGGTTTAAAGGTTAGTTGAAGGTTATTACAGGGGATGAAGGGAAAAAGAATCACTCTTCATAACGTTAGGCGTTGAGATAAGACAGGTTTGAAAGGGCCTAATCTGCGCTGTAGGCAGAAGCTCCTTGTTGTGCATAAACCAAGAGTCCCTCTAGAGATTTTAATCTAGGAGAAGTCAATTATTTATAAGCAAATTATGGCCGGCTTTTCATATATATATATAACACCCTGCGTCACGAATAAGGACAAGGCGATGGCCACTCCTCCTCGGCACCCGCATTTTCTAGATCCCGGGGCTCCAACCTTGTGGCAGCAGAAACTGAATGAGGCGCCTCCTTAGGAAGATCTGCTGCCTTGGTGGGGGCCCTTTTTAATAGAGGATGATGGCAATGAACATCCTAATGGCCTGGCTTTGACGGTCTCAGCTTCTAGGCCTGACCCTCTGCCTGGCCGGGAGGTGCTGGGGAGGCAGGGAGCTTGGGGGGCGTGGGGTGCTGCCTGCATGCCTGCACATGCCCCCCACCCCCACCTCCAGTGTTGGTGGTCCCAGTAGGCCCTTGGAGCTTTACATAGGAAATCATCTCAGAGCTGTTGCTTCCGGAGGAGGCGCATCTCTGCCTGAAAATCAATAATTCATTGGCTTCCATGTTTCTGGAAGTTGGGCGCTGTTTCAGAAAGTACCCAGTGAGCTCTTTCCTGACCGGGCTCCATGCATTAGTCATGGGCAGCCATTGTAGCAACACAGAGAGCCTGGGAGAGTGAGTGTCTGTCTCCTTGGGGCTGGCGGGCAGCCTGGCTGGGGAAGGCTTTACAAGAGCCCCCACTCCACCCCCCAGGGCCTTGCTTCTGTGCCCCAGGCCCCGGAGCACCTGCTCTCACTGCCACTGAGGAAGCCTGGGCTGGCCTCACACCTACAGAGAGGGCGTCTGCCACGCCAACCCCGGGCCCTTCTGGGGCTGCATCAGGGAGATGAGGTGCCTTCAGAGAGCCAGGTGGTTGGGTCTCCAAGGAGGACTCTGGCCTGGGGCATCCCAGGCTGCCCTGCAGGCAGGGGGTTCTGGCCAGGGAGCTCTCAGTCATTCACCTACGGCCTCTCCAGAGGACCACAAAGCTCCAGGTTGTCAGGCCAAGTTCCTCTCTGCCGGGGTCCTGTCTGGAGAGAAGTCTGCCTGCTCCCTCTTCCCCCGCCCCGCCAGGCTTCAGGGCAGATCTGGAACAGCCTGGGTTTGTCCAAGTACTGGCCAGGCCTTGCGTCCACGTGGCGGACCTGGCTGGCTGAGGGGCAGCACTGCAGGACAAGAGGGAACCTGCGCAAACTGGGAGCTGCCACAGGAATCGTGGCCGCTGCTGGGCTACTGAGATGGAGGGACCTGCGGGTCGTCCGCAGGGACTTTCTTCTGCACCTTGTGTCTAGGCCTGCAGCAAGTAGCTCTTTCAAAGCTCTGCAGACAAACCACATGGGACCTTGGGGGCGTGTCTTCCCCCAGCTTGCTCACTGGCACCCAGAGAGGTTGCAGGAGCCAAAGTCACACAGCAAAGAGATGGCAGAGCTTAAACTCAGCCCAGCTCTCCCGATGCACGGCAGGGTTGTGTTTGTTTCCATCTAGTGTCTGAGATCTGGAAGACATGGAATGCTTCTCCTCGACTCACACTGTGGCCCCTCATGGAAGGTGGGAGTGGGCAGGACTTACTCCTTCATCCATAAGGGAGTGGACAGGGGTCTCCCTCGCCCCTTTGCACTGTAAACTCTATGAACACAAAGGTAGTAGGATATTCCTCCAGAGACATGCTCCAGGGCAGAGACCCTGTGCTGAGTCTTCAACAAAAAGAAACATTTTCTGTCCACTTCAGAACAGGGCACGCCCCGGCAGTGCTCGGGATGTGGAGGGCAGGAGCCTCAGGTCTCTGTGCGGCTGCAAGAAGCTTACAGTGAATAAACCCAGCCACTCTCGGGCAGGTGGGAGCTGCTGGGATGTGGCAAGGTTCATGCTCCCAGCACCGCGGGAGCCACTGCTCGGGCAAGGACCTGCAGGACACCAGGCTGACACGGGCAGGGTCTGAGGGATGGAGGGGAGGAAACACGGGGAAGAGCAGGGAGGATGGAAGCGAGCGAGAGGGCAGGGGGAGGTTTCTGCGTGTGTGCTGCTCGAGCTCTGGGGTCAGGCCAGACTCCGTCACGGAGAAGCCCGTGCTCAGTGGAGCCCCTGGTGGTCTTGCGTGGGAAGGATGGTGAGTTGCTTATCCATGGGGACGAGGAATCCCGAGTCAGGAAGGAGGGAGTTGGTATGATCCAGCAAGAACCAAGGACAAAGTGTTTGCAAAGACCAGGTGATCGGGCTTGCTGTAAAGGAAAAGGAAGTAGCAGAATGAGTCCAGAAAGAAACGAGGGGAGGGCAAACGCAGGCACTTAACCCTGGACATGTTGGGGGTTGCACGGCTGGCCATGGCGGAGGAATCAGAAGAGACCTGGGAGGGGATGTGACTTGGTAATGTGGCCTCAGGCAGCGGAACTGACCTCAGCTCCCACTGTGGGCACAGTGCTCCTTCCACTGGGCCACACTGCCTCCTGCTAGCACCTGTACCGGAGGCAGCACGAGAGGAGGAAGGAGAATGCAGGCCCAGCGTTGTGCTTGCTCCCCCACGCCTGTCCCCAGTAGGGGCACAGGAAGGTTGGAACTACTCACTTGGGCGGGGCTGAGACGGCCAAGGAAGATTTTAATTATTCCAAATCTCTGGGTTCTGGGCGGCCCCGTGAGAGACCTGGGATGGAGGCGGCTCTACCAGCACGAATGATTGATTGCGCACGCAAGACCGTGAGGTTAATGAGTCCAGGGTCGCTGTAGGAGATGGGGAGCCATCCAATCGGTGCAGATTAAAGCCCTCCTAATCATTTTTTGCAAGCTGACTCCCTAATGTGATCCGGTGATGTGCCTAGATTTAAGTTCTCATTACCCATTTCCACCCACAGGTAACAGGTCTTGCTCATTCACCACGGCCAATTTCCTGCCCCACTACCTGTGAAAATCAGAGAGCAGCCAGGCCCATTAGCAGAGCAAAGGGGCCCATCTCCTCCTCCTCTTAGACTCACAGTAAAAGCACCCTTCATGGACTTCTGTGACACTGAGTGTCAGGCCAGCATGCAGCCCAGCCACGCCGGGATAGATGGGGCCCACACAGTGTGGGCAGGTGGCGGAGCCCGGCTCACCCTGCCGGGTCTGGGACAGCATTTCCCTTCTTTCCATCACAATCCAAGCAGAGCGTGGTCTGCACTGCAGGCTAACTGCGCACCTGTCGCCTCCGGGGCCTCTGAACAGAGAGACGGGCGGCTGATCCGTCCCCTGGGCCTTGCATAGAAGCTCAGGATGCTGCGAGATGCTGGTTTCTGGCCGCGCTCTGGCTCAGGTTGGCAGTTCTACATGCCCCTTTCTCTCCTCTGAAGCCGGGTTAAAGAGGGAGGAGCCCACCGCTGGCTTCGTTATCTGCTGCTTCCTAACAAATTGCTCCATCGTCACAGCTCACAGGCATGAGAAGGCAGGAGAAACTTTTATTATCTCGCAGTTTCTGGGGTCATGAAGCCTGGCGCTGTTTAACAAAGGTGGTGCGTGAGTGCCTGGGTGCAGCGGCTGCGAGAAGCTAAGCCGGTCATAGACTCAGGGTGGGAGGCACTCAGGAGCAGCTGAGCTGGGGGCTCCCAGGCCATCGAGAGGCTGCAGCCGGGACATCAGCCAGGGTCCTCCGAGACCTCCATGAGCCTGAGGGCTCCTTGCCAAGGCCGCTCCCTTACACGGCTGCAGGTTCATGCTGGCTGCGGGCAGGAGGCCTCCGCTTCCTGGTGGCTGGGACTGCTGGAGTGGCCTCCACCACGTGGCAGCTGGCTTCCCCCAGCCTAGCCTTGGCAGTCCCGTTCCCACAGTCTTCCACCGAGGCAGGGCTGGCTACCACAACGGGTGGCGATTCCACATCCTTCCTGGGCTGTGCACCACACCCAGCGCCATGGTGGCTTGGTCCAGGAATGGCCAGTGCTCCTCCCCCCAGCACTTTCACCTTCCCCTCTGCCCTCAGGCAAAGAGGAAGGCTCTGAGAAGGGCTTGCTCCCCACTTAGCAGGGTTGCACTAAGCTGTCCGTCTGGATGCAGGGGTGGATCCTTCCCCAGTATGGATTCTGTGATGTGGGTAGGCAGGGGGTATCATGCCTGCTGTAGAGATGAGGAAATGGAGGCCTCAAAAGTTTAGTGGCTGCCGGCGCCACGGCTCACTAAACTAATCCTCTGCGTGCGGCGCCGGTACCCCAGGTTCTAGTCCCAGTTGGGGCGCTGGTTCTGTCCCAGTTGCTCCTCTTCTAGTCCAGCTCTCTGCTGTGTCCCAGGAAGGCAGTGGAGGATGGCCCAGGTCCTTGGACCCTGCACCCGCATGGGAGACCAGGAGAAGCACCTGGCTCCTGGCTTTGGATCAGCGCAGCTCCAGCCATAGCGGCTATTTTGGGGGTGAACCAATGGAAGGAAGACCTTTCTCTCTGTCTCTCTCACTAACTCTGCCTATCAAAAAAAAAAAAAAAAAAAGTTTAGTGGCTTCCTGGAACCTTGTGGCGGGGCCAGACGACAACTCAGCACTTCTGCCTTCCAGCCTTCTCACCACCTAGACTTTAAATCCCATAAAGCGCTGTGGGCCATAATTGTTCCCTAATAAAAACCTGGGAAGCAAGTCAGGTGGGTGGTCTTGTGCCCACTTGACAGATGAGCAAAGTGAGGTCCATATGCCTGTCCCTTTTCTTCCAGCCCTGTTCACCAGACCACATTCCTGCACGTATTTCTCAGCCATGCTTATCACCCCTTTCTCTCTAATATTCTCATTAATCTGTCCTGTTGTCCAGTCCAGATGTCAATTTTGTGATGGCAAGGACATTCATCTCGGTTGTTCCCTGCTGTGTCTGAGGCTCTCAGACCAGCACTTAGGAGGCCCTGTTGTTTCCTCGCCACTCTGGGGGCAGATGTCACCCTTAATGCTAGTCCACAGTATAGTGGGTGGAGGGAGACCAGGACCCAGGGAGACCACGTGGCTCCCCGAGGCTGGACAGCTGGTGAATGAAAGACCTGGGAGAAGCACCTCCTTGTCCACCAAGGCGCCTCCCTGTGTTACCTCCCAGTGACTGGGAAAATACAAGGAAACCTTTCGCTCCCCAGTCACGGGGCAGGGGGGTGCAGCCACACCTCCCGGGATGTCCTCGCTCCTGCCTCTCTATCCCCAGAGCCACAGGTCATAGCTCAGTCAGCACACCTGGAGGACCTACAGCCCATCTTGGAGCACTGGGCTGCAGGACTCTGGAGCTCAGTCTTCCCTCTTCCATGGGGTCATGGCTGAAGGGCAGTTTGGGCATTTGCCAAAGGCCCATGTGTTGAAGACTTGGTCCACAAAGCCTCATGTGAACAGTTAGTGGATCAAAGCTATAGGCTTGCTCCAATTACCATGTCTAGGACTTGCTCCCGTGGGGGTCCTCGGGTCTCTGGGGATGCAGTCTCAGAAGGTAGAGCCCCAGAGAAGACAGGTTCCAGAGGCCGGGTCAGGCCCAGTAGCTCTCTCTTTGCCCCCCACTCCCAACCAGTGATCCCCTCTGCACACGCTCCACCATCCATTGCCCACACCGCACGCCAGACCTATGGGACCACCCGGTCTTGGACTGTGAATCTCCAAACCACCAGCCAATGTAAGCCTTCTCCCTCCTAAGTAGCTCCTCTCAAATATCTCAGTTACAGTAATAGTTCCCTGAGGCCAGGGAGAAGAGGCAGCTGCATTCTTCCAAAAGTGCAGCATTTTGGAAGACTGGGCATCACTCCCTGGCTCCCCCAACAGCCTGTTAGTCCTTCCTCATGGCCCCAGGTCCATCTTCCTCCCAGCATGCTTTGCGGCCCACCTGTCTCCCCCGCCCCCACCTCAGACCCTCGTCCTCTGAGCCTGACCAGAGCCCTGGCTCTAACTCACCTCCCTCCCATCACCTCTAAGGGAGGAAGGTTGTTTCCAAGTCCTGTGGCCCGCAGAGTCTGAGGTGCTGGGGGCTGGGTTTACTCGCACAGGCTGGGCCCCCTCCCTCCCTATCACCTGGGACCTCACTGTCCCGCCTGATGATGGGGTCAGGAATGACCTTGTCAGGGAGACACGCTGCTATCCAGGAGGGTTGGGGAGGGGAGAGGGATCTGTCTGGAGTAGAGGAGCCTCCTGAGGCTGAGGCTGGACCCAGGGCAGACATGGAGTAGTTCCCCCAGCCTGCGCTGCCTGGACCTCAGCCCCGGCAGCCCAGGAGAAGCCAGGAGCAGGGGGCAATGGTTGTAGCTTGGTTCATAGACTGCATTGTCTGCCAGGCTAGGCTGAGTACAATCTGTGCACAGCCCTCAGGCTGGCTCTCTGGGGGCAAGGGGACTTCTCCCTGTTACAGCTGAAGCTCCCGCAGCTCAGGGACGTTGGAGAGCTTGCCCTTTCAGGTGGTGGGGCAGGGCCCTGACCCAGAGGTGGTTCAGTTCTAAACCAACCCAGTGACCCAGGGGCCTCCCAGAACGTCACACTCAGGGCCGACAGCCACGGTTTGCAACCCCCTTCTCTACCACCTTGTAGGGAGCACTCTCAGCTCCTACCTTTGGGTTTCTTGGCCCAGACATGCAATCAAATACACTATGCCACAGGCAGGCTAATCTTGCAAGGTGCATCCATTAGGGAGTAATGGGATCAATGTGTGCATGCCTGCATGCAACATACACTCACATGCACACATGTGTTCATGTGTGCATGTAACATGAACTCGCACACATGCATACTGCAGCATCCACAGCCAGTATCCATGCCCTTGTGCACAAGCACAAACACACACAAACACACACACACACAGGCAGAGGCCTGCACACTGGCCCCGCCCAACTGTCTGTGCATGCATGTAAATACATGTGGGTGAGGGAGCTTGGCTGTTTACATCCAAGTGTCCCAATATGCACACACAGGTGCTCAAACACACACGCGTATGTGCACGCCCAACTCTGTAGGGGTTTATTTTATCTTACACAACCTTCCAGATGCTCCCTCAGGAAAGCCCATTTGCAGTTGCTAGGGAGTGCGGAGGGAGGGAGTGCCTCATCCGGCTTCTCCCTCTTGGAAACAAGCTCCCACAGCCCCAGCCTCCCCCAAGCACTTCCGGCCTTGCTCCCCTGCATTTAGTTTCTTAGTCACCATTGCACTTCTGTTGGCTTTGAGGGGAGGCAGGAGGGAGCAGCGAGGAGGGGGCGCAGCTGGTATTTGGGGCATGCTCAGCATTCGCGCCCCCCCCACACTGGGCTCGGCTCCGGTTCTGCCCAGCAGTGTTCTTGCTGGAAACGGCGTCGTTTGACGGTTCCTATTGATTATGGCAAGATTGTGTGTGGCTAAGAGCTCCTTGGAGCCAACTGGTATATTAAGCAATCATTTCTGTAGCAGATGACACAACTCCCCCGGCATCGGTTTGTCCTAATGGGCTCGGTATTACTCATGTGCTAATTGATTGGGCACGGAGGGAAGAAAAGCTAAATTCACTTGTGCGGCGATTTTATGGCAGAGCTCATAACAGAGGTAATTTGCTGAAAATGTTCAGTCCCGCTTCAGTTATGTAAGCCGGGCCATTCCTGTGTTTTATCTCCTGGCGGCCCCGGAGCTGGCCCCGCTGGCTGCACACAGGATCCCCCAGGAGCCAACCGCCCTTCCTCCCCGCCTGCCTCTCTCCCTCGACGTGGGGAAGTTGGGCCGCCCTGGGCGAGCCTTGACAATTAGTGTCTTATGCACAACTTTCTCGCTCGGGGGTGGCTTTCAAAATATCTCAACTTCTCCTGTTAAAAACCGCTTCTGTCTAAGGGCAAAATAGTTATTTTCGGATCAGCCGCACAGTGTTACAAGGCTCTTGTCAGAAAGGCGGGGGGGGGGGGGGGGGGGGGGTGGTGCAGATTTATTTATTTATTTCCTAGAGAAAGAATATTTGCCTGCAAGAGGGAAGGATGGATGAGAGGTTTAATGCTGTCTTCCTCCTCCTGTGCTCCTGCTGACTCTCCCTTCTCTCTCCTGCCCTCTCCCTCCTCCCCACTCTCCTCCTCCCAAGCAGAGAACTGCGGGGGTCCTGAGCCCTCCTCGGCTTTTGCACTCTGCCCTGGCAGGCTGTCCAATCCCATCTGCCTGACTCCCAGGAGCAGAGGGGACGGGGTTAAAGGCGAGGCTAACTTGAGAGGAGAGCACCCCCCACCCTGCACCTAGGGCTGCGGTTGCTGGACAGTGCCCGGCCCCTCTGTTGTCTTCAGAAGCAGTTTGGGGGCTTCGAGAAGGGAGGCAGACTGCCGTGAGCCGTCTCAGGGCTTCCCCAGCCCTGGAGCAGGCGTGAGGTGAGGGAAGGAGTGTTTTGTCCCTGGGAAGGTCAGTGTTTTTTGAGTCAGGAGACAGGAAGGAGAGCAAGGCACTGGCTCCTGGAGGTGCTTCCCACCTGTTGCTGGGTGGGAGGAGTTTCTATGGGAACCGCAGCCTGATTGGCTGCCAGCAGGTCCCAACAAGGCACAGCTTTCCTTCTGGAGTCCCCCGGCGGGGGGGAGGGGGGGGGAGACGACAGTTCATCCCAGGATGTCAGGAGTGGAGGGGAGGTTGGGGCAGGTGGCGGAGGCCACTGGTTAGATCCAGGCCTGGATTTCCCCACCCTAATTACCCTGTGATAATTAATAGGTCTAGAGCATTTGCCTGGGAGCCAAGCTAGGTGAGAGCCAAGGAGGTTGCTCAGCCGCAGCAGGGGGGCTATGAGAGCAGAGGAGGCCCCGTGGTTTGGTGGCTGTGGGACCTCCATGGCTGTGGGAACCATGCCCGAATGAAGATGAGCTGCTTCTCGCCGTCTGCGGGAAAGCCCCTGCCACACGTGCTGCGTGGGTGTCCAGAAAGCCCCTCAGTGCTGGGCGAATGTGAATGTGAAATGCTGTCCTTGTTCCCTGGTGACAGATTCAAAGGGTGTCACCGCTCACCACTGGACCACAGAGGGAAGGCCCGGGAAAGAGGGCGGGGCAACAGCATGAGCCCCCAGGGCCAGACGGGGCCAGTTCTAAGCCAGACCTTGCTGTCTCTCAGCCCGTGACTCTGGGATTCCCCCTGGGAATCCCAGTCCTTCTTGGGGACTGGGAGGGTTTGGGGGACGTCTAAAGGTGCTGGAGGCCCCTTGACTGACGTCACAGGGGGACCACTGTCCCAGCCCACTGCTGCATCCCAGAAGTTCAGTTAAGCACTGGCCTCCCAGGTTCTCCTATGGTCAGCGCCCATTGCTGAGACTGAGAAGGTCTCGGGGGAGCGGGCAGGGGAAACCTGAAGGCAATGGTGGGGGTGGGTGGGGCACAGGCAGCAGGAGCTGGGGGGTTGGAGAGGGGACAGGGGTTACAGGTGAGGCTAATCTGAGAGGAGGATGAGAGGCTGCATGGGTCGCCTAGCCGGGGCCCTCAAGGCTGGAAAGGGTGTGCCGTGGGTTCCGGGCAGAAAGAAGACAAGACTGGCACCTCTTCTGCCAAGAAGGTAAATCCTGTGATGGCAGGGATTTTGTTTAACTTCTATGTTGCTCCAACACCTGGAGCAAGCTCTGGGGCAACGCAAACGTTTGATAACTATTTATTGAATGCATGCATGCATGTGAGAAGGGGGTCCCATCGCAGGCAGGGGCTGGCCCGAGTGTGCCCACAGGCCACCAGCCACGGTCTGGCAGTACCCATTTGCCATCTCCCAGGTGGTGAACAGGCAGGTGCAGCAGCCCAGGACAGCCACATGGGGGGCGGGATGGAGGGGGAGGTTCCCTTCCTCTCCTCCCTCCCCAGGATGGGAAGCTGAGGAATGGGCCTGGCTGTTGTGTCCCACTCTCCCCATCAGAGGCCACCCTACCCATGGTCCTGCCTATGAAGCCCACAGATGCCGCTGGGCAGACTCAGCTCCTTTCCAAAGCCACCTGTGCTTCTGGCCCTTCCTCCCAGGTCACCCGGGAGTGGGTGCTGTCCTCAGGCCCTTCACTGCACCTGCAGGCCCTGCCCCGGACCTCAGTGCAGGGGGGCTGAGAGCAGCCTGATGTGCACTTGGTGGTGCCTGCAGGGGTAAAGAGGCCTCTAGCTCAGGGAGGGCTTACTTACCCGGGGATCCGGCCCTGCTGCATGTTGGGGCTGCTGTCCACTGGAGACGTGCAGAAGAGCTTAGTTTCTGGAGTCTGCACTCTGAGGAAGGGGCCGTGGGGGAGAGTAGGGGCTGGGAGGGACAGCACCAAGTGACCCTGGCTACTGGACTTGACCCTGGCAGAGAACAAAGAGGCCTGCACCCTGCAGCATCTCTGGCTTCAGTCAGCAAATGGGGACACTCTGTCCCGCCCAGGCTCCAAAGGCCCCTCCACCCCGGCCTGAGGCCTCGTGTTTCTGCTCACCGCAATGCATCCTGCGCCCAGCGCCCCCCCCCCCCCCCCAGCTGGAGTCTGCCCGGCTCCTGGAGGCATGAGCTAACCTGGGAAGGGCCCCTCCCCAGGAGCACATCGGGTGTGAGGGCTCACTTCTCTGCAGGGCGATGAGCACTGGGGCAGCCCAGCCCTCCCCTTCTCATTGCCACAGGGGCTGTCACCGTGTCTCTGTCTTCTCCATCAGAGGCCATGCCTCCTGGCGTGGAAGGGCAGGCGAGGGTGCCTTCCAGAATCCTTTTCCCTGGCAGTGATGGCCGAGGGAGGAGGTCCGGACTGGGAGTGCAGGGCTGAGGTCCAGCCTTGTTCTGACCATTCCCGGGCCGCTGGGCAGTCTCCTTCCCCTCCTGTGGTTTCCAGGTGGTGCCTGTCAGGACACAGCTATTCCTGCCCCTCTGTGTCCAGACAAGGATCAGGGATACTAGCCTTTAGCCCTCAGGGGCTGGGACTTTGGATGGGACCCCAAACATGGCCTGCCTAGAAGACTTCCTGGGAGCTGTTGCTGCCTTCCAGGTAAGTGACAGGCCCCCCCGACAAGGGGTGAGGCAGCCAACCCCCAGCCTAAGGGGCGGAGGCCTGGGGGAGCCCCATGGACCCAGCTGTGCATGGAGGCTCCAGTGATGGGCAGCGAGGTTCAGCAGCCCCGCCCAGAGAGTGGCCACGGCTGCCTGGGCTGATCCATCCCAGCCCCTGAGAAGGTATAGGTGCGAACGCACAGGTGATTTCTTCTCACTCCTCCTGTCGTGCTGTTTCCTCATCTGCAAGCCCTGCCCCTCGCCTCTGCAGCCTCGAAGCCCGGCCTCTTCCCCACTGCTATGGCCCTCTCCTGCATAGCCCCCTCGAAGCCCCCGTCCCTCTGGGTCCCTGCGGAGCTGCACTCTGCCCTGTGGTTGTCACAGCAGCCCCAGCCCCACGCTGGACCTGGGCCTCTTCCTCAGCTGGATCTGCTCTGAGCCTATGGCTCTATCCTCTGCATGGCAGGCACTCACTTGACCCAGGGACTGGACGCAAGCAATGTGATGGTCACCTTCGTCCTGGGAGTTGCCTAGGCTCTACAGTTCCACTGGGTGTGCTAAAAGTGCTCGGCTGAACCTGGGGGTGGAATGCAAGGCAGACCCAAGCAAGTTGTTGTTGTGTTTTTTTTAGACTTATTTGAAAGGCAGAGTTACAGAGAGGCAGAGGGACACACACACACACACACAGAAGAAGAGAGAGAGGGAGAAAGAGAGGTCTTCCACCCGCTGGTTCACTCCCCAAATGGCTGCAACAGCCAGAGCTGGGCAGATCTGAAGCCAGGAGCCAGGAGCCAGGAGCTTCTTTCAGGTCTCCCACATGCGAGCAGAGCCCAGGGACTTGGGCCATCTTCTGCTGCTTTCCCAGGCCACAGCAGAGAGCTGGATCAGAAGTGGAGCAGCCAAGACCAGAACTGGTACCCATATGGGATGCAGGCACTGCAGACGGCAGCTTTACCCACTACGCCACAGCGCTGGCCCCCCGAGCAAGTGTTCACCATGACTTGGATCACCCGTGTCCTGTGCAGGAGTTGAGGGCTGTAGATGTCCTGTGTGAACATGAGGGGGCCGAGGGGCTGGCAGGTTAGGGGCTGCTCCAGGACACCCCTCGCCATGGCAGAGCTGGTTTGGAGCCCAAGCCGTTGTCTTCTGCTCAGAAATGGTAAGGAGCAAATCAATGTGTTGGATCCTCAATGCAATGCCTCTGGAGTCAAAAACACATTCTTTTGGGGCTGGCACTGTGGCACAGGCTGCCGTCTGTAGTGCTGGCATCCCAGGTGGGTGCTGATTCCTGTCCTGGCTGCTCCACTGCCGATCCAGCTCCCTGCTAATGGCCCGAAAAAAGCCACTGATGATGGCCCAAATGCCAGGGCCCCTGCAACCGTGTGGGAGACCTGAATGGAGCTCCAGGCTCCTGGCTTCAGCCTGGCCTGGCACTGACCGTTATGGCCATCTGGGGAATGAACCAGTGAGTAGAAGATCTCTCTCATTCTCTCTTTGTCTCTCCCTCTCTCTCTGTCATCCTGAGTTTCAAAATAAATAACAAACCTGTTTTTTAAAAGGCCATTCTTTTAGGATTTTTGTTGAAGTTTAATAATAAAAAAAAATAAAGTAAAAATCACCCATAATCCACTACCCAGATAATCCTTAAAATATTGTTGTTTTAAAGTAATTTGTTCACTTCCAAAAGGTATAAAATGAAACGTTGCCGCTTCCTTGCTGGCACTCCTGTCCCTCTCTCCTACGTAACTTCTACCTTTAGAGCTTTGGGTCGATCTGCATATGCATGATGTATTATACGCACTTATATTTGAAGGGACACAGGGTATCATGCCCTGTGCGAGGCATTGCATCCTGCAGGCGTCCGTGTGTCCTTCTGTCTGTCTGTATGCCCATGTTTTGACGCTCAGAGCCACCTTGTCTTGCTAAGGCTACACACAGCCCAGCAATGGTGTTCTCTGTTTTATTCGACCCATCTACTGCTAAGAGACAGCCTCCAGTTTTCTCTCTGTTCAACAAGGCAGCAAAATAACCCAACATCTCAGTGCACGGTTCTTGGCATACTTCTGTGAGTTGGAAATGGGTAACTGTTCACACAACAATTAAACAGACCTTTGGGCCGGCACCGCGGCTCACTAAGCTGATCCTCCGCCTATGGTGCCGGTACTCCAGGTTCTAGTCCCTGTCGGGGCGCCGGATTCTGTCCTGGTTGCTCCTCGTCCAGTCCAGCTCTCTGCTGTGGCCCAGGAAGGCAGTGGAGGATGGCTCAGGTCCTTGGGCCCTGCACCCACGTGGGAGACCAGAAGGAAGCTCCAGGCTCCTGGCTTCAGATTGGCCCAGCTCCGGCTGTTGCAGCCATTTGGGGAGTAAACCAACGGAAGGAAGACCTTTCTCTTTGTCTCTCCCTCTCACTGTCTGTAACCCTACCTCTCAAATAAACAAAATCTTTAAAAAAAAAAAAAAAAAAGGGAAATCAAGCTTAGAATATAGCCTGCTGGGGCTCAGTGGGTTAAGCCACTGCTTGCAATGCCATCATCCTATATGAGTGCTGGTTTGAGTCCCAGCTGCTCTACTTCCAATCCAGCTCCCTGCTAATGCACTTGGGAAAGCAGCAGCAGTTGGCACAAGTACTTGGGCCTCTGCCATCCACATGGGAGACCTGGATGGAGCTCCTGGCTCCTGGCTTTGCAATCATTTGGAGGAGTGAACCAGTGGGTGGAAGATCTCTGTCTCTCTCTTTCTTTCTCTGTTGCTTTGCCTTTCAAATAAACAGATGAATCTTCGTTTTTAAAAAAATGCAGCCTCCTCTGGAGAGAGAACCCATCCATAGCAGGCAGCCAATGAGTAAGGGGCCAGCCTCTGGGGTGGGGACAGAGGTGCATCAGGAAGTGATGCTTTTGGGGGCTGTCTTCAGAGAGCTGGGGCTCAAAAGAGAGTCCCACAGGTGAACCCCATCTGAGCCAGACAGCCTGTGTCCAGCCAGATCCATGGCACCCCAACAGCCTGGGAGAGCCCTCCCATGATATCTGCCCAGTTCCATAATGTTCTCACTTTCAGAAAACAGTGCTGGTGCCTTAGGCCAGCACACTGCTCTCCAACACACACACACGAATCCCAATAAACAAATAAGCAACACCCAGCAAGCCCTACTCTGCTCACCCCACCCCAACCCTCACCTGCTAACATGTTATTGGATGAGGCCGACCCAGAACACAACTTGGCACCAGGCAGCCCTGTTGGGAAAGCCGAGTCCTGCCCCTCACAAGCTGTGCACATTTGTCGGGGTGAATTACCCTCTCTGGGCCTCAGCATCTCACAGCTGGATGGAGTTGGTCCATGGCAAGCTCCCAGCAATCCTTGGCTCTCTCCTTCTCTGTTTCCTGTGATCCAGGTTCCACCTTTCTGCCTTCCCTTCTCCCCACCCCCGCTCCCCGTCCCAGGGATAGGAGAATTGGCACAGGTGCTAACACCTGAGGAGCTGGGGCCTTTCTCCCGTCTCACTCACACAGATCCCTTTCTCCTTCCTGGAGGGGCCGAGGCTCTCTGCCTGCCTTGCTCCTGGATGTGGCCAGCGGCCCTCCACGCCCCGGCGGTGACAGGCGTGCTTTGCCAGCTCTCCACAGGGGTCCCCGGGGCAGGCAGAGGGCTGCTCTTCCCATACGTGTCACCAATGAATAATGAGGAAGCCTGCAGCCCGCAGCCCGCACCCTCCTGGCTCCCTGCCTCTGATATATTTGATCCGAGATGGCATAATTTTTCACCTAAATGTGAATGTATTTGCGAATTGATAGAAAATAGTTCTCGCTCGGGTGATATAATATAGGGCCGCCCCATCCTGGCTGCTATTTTGATTGTGACTTAAATGGATGGGGCCATCAATAATTATTTTATTGAACAGGCACATAAAAAATGATGCTGGGCGGAAATAATTTCCCTGACAAAGCCAGCTAATGCATCGCGAGCAGCCTACCTTTGCAGCACGAGCTGGCTAAGAAGGGCTGGAGGGGCTGTTTCTTCATCTGGCTGTCCCCACTCCCTGAGATTTCCCTCCACCGAATCCCAGGAGCTCTGGGTTTGCAGCATGGAGCAGGCAAGGAGGATTTGCCCTCCCCAGTACAGAGTGAAGAGATCAGCCTTTTTGTCATGGCGCACTGGACTTGCTGCACCTCCATCATCCCTCCCTCTGTGCAAAAATGAGTCACGTGATCACCATCTGATGGACGAGGCCAGTGAGCCTCCAAGAGGTTAAGGGACCGCGTGGAGGTGACCAAGTAGCTCCTAGGAGACAGTGGTCCAGAGTGTGTTTCCAAAGCTACTTTTCTTTGCAGCTCCGCTCTCTCCAGTTGCGATTTGGGGACAGCGAGATGATGGTGCCTCTCCAGGCACCAGCTTCCCCACATGTACCCCATGAAGGGGAGAGTCAGCAGGGTGATGGCTGCTGGAGGAAAGATGGGGTTGAAAGCCCCCTAAAACAGGCTCCCTGGGCAACCACTGCTCCCGGGGAGAGTTTGGAGAACGTCTGTGAATGCCTTTCTCTCTCAGTGTGTGAGATAGAAAGAGGCACACATTGCTAACAGCAGGTGAAAAGGCACCAGGGGCCTGGCATGATGGAATAAGAACAGTTACAGTCCCACTAAGGAGCCCCACCCTCGACTAAGTAACTCAGAGTTTCCCAAACTTTAGCCTTTTATGTCCCATGCTTAGCTTCATCTGCATCCCACCTGTGCTACTATTTACTTAACTTGTTTCCTTAAACCAATGCACAGTTTACTGTACCCCATCAGAGGCAATGACCCCAGTAAACCATGGTGTGATGCAATCACTTTATTTTTCTGATGATACACAGCAAAACAAAAACATGCCTAGAAGAAGAACGTGTGTGCCCAGGGAATGATCTCGACAACACCAGGGATGTCTGTGCTTTGGAAGGTCTTGTGTCTCTGGCATGCAGAGACAGAGGCAGGTGCATCGCTGAGGTTGTCAGCAATCTTGACCTCAGCCCAATCTGGATCAGCAGAGAGGGAGGCTCTCAGACGGCCTGCTGACCAGTGAGTGACCTGTGACCGTCATTGTGAGCAAAGGCCTGGGATGGCACACATCTCATCTCTAGGGTGTGCAGGGGCAGATGGCCTGGAGTCCCTGTGCACAAGGTCTCCGGTGCCTCCCCTCAGTGCCTTATGGCCCCCACACGGCAGCTGTTTTCTTTCTTTCTGGGGTTGCAACCTGCTTTCTTTCTGACCTAAGCCACCCCCTCCTCACTAGAGAGGAAGCAGTGCAGCCTGCCCCTTCATTTCAGGTCTGGGAATCAAACACACAACCTTGATGTTTGGATTGCTCCTCTCCACTGAGAAATGGCCAGAGGAGGGAAGAGAGAACAAGATGGGGAGAGGAACTCAGACAGCGATGCCCAGGACTCCAGCCCTGACAGTCTTGCCATTCCCTAATGAGTGCCAATCAGGCCTCCCCGGCTCCCCCACCCCACTCTGTCCCACCACTCTCTCTGTTCTCCTCAGACCCCTTCTCCCCAGAGGCCTGGCCTCAGGGAGCAGGGGGCAAGCTGGGATCATAAGGCTGAGCCAGGAGCTGCCAAGCTGAGTGGGCTGGACCCCTGCTTGGGGGACTGAACTCTCGTGCCCCTTGCGACTTTTCCAGAGACCATGGGTCTGCTCAAGGTCATCTGACCCTCCAGGACACAAGTCAGATGCCAGGGCCTATGTGGGCTCTATGGACAGGACAGGAGAGAGAGGAGAAGGCTGTGACCCGCAAGAGGACCCTGGAGTTCAATCAAAGAAACACACCTTGAACGAACTAAAAAAAATCCACAAAACAGCTGCAGTCTCAATTCGCCCAGCGTACGACCTCTGGCCTAGAGTGCATGATAGATCTGTACAGTGCAGGTGGCAAGGCCGAGGAGGGCTGGGGCCGGCTCTCCCGCGGGGGATCTAGCACAGCTCCCATAGTGTTTGTGTGCTCCACTGAAATCCACTGCAAGCCCATCAGTGTCCTTTGTGCAATCAGAAGTGTCCCTCCCCCCAGGGATATCAGCCTGCTGCAGGATGCTTGGTCACTGAGCAAGGCTTGGCTGGCCTTCAGCCTCAAGAGAGCCCTGTAGCCACTCCCCAGTCCCAGTCAGGCCCACGCTGGTGCAGGCTTCCAGGGCATGGCTTAAGTGAATTCACCTGTGTCTTTCAGGCTGTGGCTCACTCACAAGGGGCTACAGAGAGTTTGGTGGAATGGGAAAGGGCACCCTCGTCTCTGGAGTCACCTTCCCTTCACTCTCCTTTGTCCATTTCCAAGTGTGTCTTCCTCCCTCCAGCCTTCCCCCCCCTTTTCTTCCCCTGGTGTCTTTCTCTGTGTCCTTGTCCCTTGGCTTCTCTACCACCTCTGGGAGCTGAGAGATGGAGGCTGGACAGCTTGTTGGGGCCACCACTCATTGGAAGCACAGAGGTACGAACTGCTCTCTCAGAGCAGCAGCGACAGTGCCCTGTCCCCGTCCTCCAGCTGAGGCCATGGGTTCTGTGGTTCTCCAAGGACAGGGACTCTCCCACATGGCCAACCAGAGGGCACAGCTCCCTGGGGCCACATCTGCTGGTGTGCAGAGGTGTGGAGCCCTGAGACCAAGGAGGGCCCCTGTGAGCTCAAGAGTGCCCCTGGTGGTCTCTGGAGGAAGGGCAGGAGCTGGTTCTAAGAACCTGGCAGTCTAGACACAGGGTCCTAAGACACAGACACTGCTTTTATCCCTGTGTTCAGGCGAGGGAATTAAAGAGCCCAGAGAGGGGGAACGACTTGCCCAGGCCACTCAGCTGACTCTGGTTGTGCTGGGACCCAGCTCCATAACACACACTCTGGACCCCTGTGCCTTTCTTCCTCCTATCTCCAGTTCTTGACAGCCGCAGGAAGAGCTGGGTCAGAGTTCTGCCACTCTCTGCAGCCGGCACACAGGTCAGTAGCCAGAGAGTCACCATTGCCTCCACTGTCCAATGTGGGACGGAACTGCCTGTCTCGGTGTGATCTGAATTTGTCAGATATTTTGGGACACAGCAGACATATGAGGAACCTTCAAAGAGAAAATGAATGCAATACATCAATTTCAATTTTTTTCACCAAAATAAACTTGTAATCAACTGATCTTTTAATGTCATCTTCCATGAACTTAAAAAAAATATTTTTTATTTATTTGAAAAGCAGAGCAAAAGAGACAGAGAAAGAAATCTTCCATCTGCTGGTTCACTCCTCAAATGGCCACAATGGCTGGGGCTGGGCCAGGCTGAAGCCAGGAGCCTGGAACTCCATCTCAGTTTCTATGTGGCTGGCAGGGGCCCAAGCACCTGGGCCATCTTCTGTTGCCTTTGCAAGTGCATTAGCAGGGAGCTGGGTCAGAAACACAGCAGCCAGGACTCCAGCCATGGCTCCTTGATAAGGAATGCCGGTTGTAGCAGGAGGCTCCTTGGCCTCTGTACCCCAACACCAGCCCCTTCCAATAACGTGCTGAAGTCCCCTCTCTGAGGTTTGAAAACTCAGACTGTGGAGGGCGCTCTGTGGGACAGGGCTCCCTGTCCCCACCCAGGCAGGCTAAGGTCTGCCACGGCAGTGGAGCTGGGGAAGCTGCCTTGCCACCTGCTCCCAGGGGGCCATGCTGCTGCTGGCTGAGGCCCACACGCTGAGAACCACTGCCTTCCAGAAAGGGGAAGCCAAACTCCAGAGGCCAGTGCTGGTGTGTTCACCAGAGCTGGGGGTTAGAAGGGGAAGTCGGGGTCCCTGCAGGCGCCTGGCAGTGTCACGCAGCCTCCCCTGCTCGGTGCGAGCATCCGGGCGTGTGTGTGCCCAGCCGTGATGAATAGCACTCATTTTAGCAATGTGGAGAGCACCTCGGTACCATCTAGCGGCTTTTATGAACTGCTTTACTGTCACAGTTTCAGCATCAATCACACTGTGTTGGCCTCCAGAGACTCACTGAGGTTTGAGGCTGAGGCTCCCGATCTAAATGCAGCCCAGGCCGGGCCCAGACAAACCCGCAGAGGGGACCGCGGGGGTGGTGGGGAGCTGGGGGTGATGTGTGTGTTCTTCCTGTGGCTCACTGGGCTGCAGCCTTTGTCTTCCCTCTGAACCCAAGCCTCACCCTGGTCAGAATTGTGCACCCTAGACAGGCACGAACTGCTCACATGCATTGAGCCAAACCCGAATCTGAACCATGCCCGCGCACCACTTACCAAAGCAGCGCTCAGAAGAAAGCCGGAGGGAGGAGAAAAGGCCCTTAGCGACCCAGCTCAGGATGGGAAGGGAATCTGTAATTTCCAAAACCACTCAACTAAAACAAACCAGGCACATCAGAAGCCTTCCACCCTGGCCTCTGTCAATATTGCAATTGGTCGGGCTCCCTGGCTCAGCCCCGCTCAGCCCCGCTCAGCCCCAGGTGCGAGGAACAAGGGCCTCTGTTCTGGGTTAACCCACCTGGGGGACGCTGTGCCTTGGGGAGGGAAGCTGCTGTTCCTTCCCCAACCCCTCGCACATGAACGTGGGAGGCACATCTGTCCAGAACGGGGAGTGAGCCCAGGCCACCTCGCATCTGGCAAAGGGGCTGCTGCAGCGACTTCCCGGCCCAGCGGGGCCACAGGGTTTTGGCCTCCCCAGAGGTGGAGAGCTGAGGAACTGAGGCCCCACAGGGCATCCACCGTCTTCACAGGCTGCAGGTGTGCTAGCCTCGCCAAAGAAGACAGGCGGCCGAGGGGGAGGTTGTGAGACCCGTGGGTGGACGCCAAGCCCAGGACATTATGTGTGGTTTTCGAGGTTTTGTGCCCAGCTGGAGTCCACCTAACTCAAGTGTCCACCCTTCCCTGATCACAACAAGGTGCCCTCTGCCCCCCGGCTGTGTCCACATGAGCCCTGCGGCTTGGATTCCTCCTTGTTCTAGGAGGATGTCCCTGTCTCCTGCCTTCCCTCCCTCCCTCCTCCTTTCTTCTTTCCCCCTCCCCTCTTTGAATGCCATCCACGTGTGGCCAGGTCCACTTTCCTGGCTCCAGGAAGAGCTTTGCTCAAAGGTAGAATGGGAGCTGCTGGGGAATATTATTCAGCCACGAAAAAGGCACGCAGCACGGAGAGTTGCTGCCTTGTGAGTGAGCCCCGGGAGCGGCTGAGGGAAAAGCCAATGCCGTCTTCACGAAGCACCCCAGCAGGTGCATCGTGCTGGCAGGAAGCAGAGGGCCGGCGCAGCAGCTCGGGGAGACTGCTTAGTGGGTCTGGAGTCTCCTTGGGGGTGACAATGCCCTGGGAGTGGATGGGGTGATCACTGCCCAACACTGAATGCGTGGACCCCTGCTGGGTTCTGCATCTCAGAGCGGTTACGTTCATGTTGTGGGAACTTTACCCAACAAACACAAAGTGAAGTCTGCCGGGGTCCTTCCATCATCCTGCCAGCCTGTTCTGTGGCCCTGCCAGCAGCTCCTCCAGCTTAGAGGTGGGGTGCGCCCTGGGGACCTCGGGGTAGGGGAAGAGTTTCCCTGCACTCTCGGGCAAAGGCGCTGGCTGAGATGCCTCTGTGAACCTGACCCTGAAGGGGAGAGCAAGAGCTCAGGGGTGCAGGAGTGGACGGGGAAGGGAGTAGGGGGAGCCCCTGTGCTGAGCGCATGCGCCCTGCAACACCCTGGGCGGGCACTTTCCATGCAACTCCCGTTCCCTGCCACGCTGGAGCCGGTGTGCGAGGCGGGCACGGCTTCTCCCCATCACACAGAAGAGGCCCCTTCAGCACGGGCAAGCGCACCGCCCAGAGTCACCCAGCCAGCAAGTGGTCTGGCTCTGGCCCCCACGGCATCCAGCCCTGGCCCTACCCACCAGGCCCACTTGGAGCCTCCCTGGAAAATGACGCTGTCCTGGGCTGCTCCCTGCTCCTGGCCCCTGCCTTCAATTCAACTCTAGTCTGCTCCCTGTGTGCCCTTTACGGCCGCTGGTGGCAGCCTGGCCCACCCACACACTGGAAACCAGCTTCGCCTGTCTGTTCTCCAGCTCTCCGTGCACGGGGGAGGCGCTGACTTGCAGCAGACACAGCTCCGCACCGTGCAGCCGCTTTCTGCCCATGCAGGGGCCTGTGCACCCTGACAGGCTGGCGGCCTGAGCCCGGCCTGGGTGTCTGGGGCAGCTGGGCAAGTGCATCGAGTCCTCTTTGCACAAAGAGGGATTGCACCCCTGCCATAGCACTGGGCACTGGGGCTGCAGCGGTGAGCCCCTGGCCACCACCTCCAGCCAGGGATAAACCTACTGATAGAGGGAGAGCCTCGAAGCCTGCAGGCAGCAGCGGTCCTGGTAAGCAGAAAGAAAAACAAGCAGGCGAGAGGGAGGGGCGCAGTGGTAGGGATAGAGGGAGGAGAGCTGTGGATGGCGCCTTCTGGAGTGACCATTTTGTAGAGACCTAAAGGAGACCCAGGGGAGAGTATTCCCAGCAGATGTGTGGGCTCGGAGTCGCCCATGCACTTGTGCGTTCAAGGATCAGTCAGGGCAGGGGGCAGAAACTCAGAGCTGGGCCAGGGCCACCGCTGAGTCGGAAGCCCTGCCCTGCTACTCCCTCGCTGTGTGACCCTAAGCGAGTTGCTTAACGTCTCTGCATTTCTGCTGGCCCATCTGTACACTTGGGAGAAGAACCTTTCTCCCAAGTCGTGGGGAGAATTGTGTGGCAGGAGGATGTTAGCACCCAGGAAGCATTGGGGCGCCCTAGCAATTACTGTTAACTCATGGTCTTCCCAGCTCACGGTCTCCTTGCAGGGAGGAGGAGGAAGAGCTATGGGGCTCTGCCTCGCGCCGCCTCCTCCTCTCGTTCTCTGCAGCTCTGGGCTTCAGTGTCCCATCTGTAGGAAGAGAGATAGTAGGGGTAAGTATGTTGGAGGATACGTTTCCATTTCATTATTATTTAACAAGCATTTTAAGCTTTTGCATTAATTATCTTCCTGGATCTCTGCTCCCATGTTCAGCTGGAAGCAAAGCCTCCTGCTTTGCTAAGACCCGATCCTTCACACGGAATGGATATTGAACCTCCCGTATGAGAGTCCCAGCTGCTCCGCTTCCAATCCAACTTCCTGCTAATGAGCCTGGGAAAGCAGCGGAAGACGGCCCCAGTGCTTGTGCCCTGCAGTAGGCTCGCAGCTCCCTGAGTAGACCTGACTGAGGTGAGTGATGGAGGCTTCCATTTCCATCTAGAGGGAGGTCTCTGGTGGCCCTGAACTCATCAGCATGTGCATATCAGTGGGTGCAGACACAGAAGCGGGTTCAGCTCCCAGCTGGGAGGGGGAGCGATGGCCCAGGTGTTTCAGTGTCAGGCTGGGCGAGACCTCACCCCTCCCTGCCCTGGTAAGACACAGCCCTCATGCAAAGTCACACGACCGGGTTCCGGCACAGGCGGCCCAGGGGCAAAGTCCTCCGGCGGCTCCCTGTGCCCTGCCGACCCATTTACCATCCACGTGATCCTGGTGGGCCTGGGCCAAGTGGCTGGCTCTGGCAGGGTGCAGCGGAGCAGGCATGAATGTTCGCTTTGCGTTTCAGCTTCAGAAAAATCGATTGCCTAAGTACAGGATGTGGGAGGCTGGCTGGCTGCCGGTCTTGTGTAAAAGACCTGGAAGGAGTCTGTTGGCCACGAGATCAATAGAAGCCAGAGTGTGATGCAGCCTCTAGGCAGAGACGCCTCACCTCCCACACGGCCTAGGCAGGGCCGGAGCCTCCAGAGCCTGGGGCAGCAGCAGGGGAGGGGCTGGGGGGGGTATTCCAGCCCAAGCTCGTCCTCCGCTTCCCAAGACTTTTGTGTATTCCTAGGCGGTGCAGATTACAAAGGACACCAAGGTTTGACGCCTGTGGACAGGAGTGTGGCCGGGCTGCGGAGGAGTCTGGGGGACCTGTCAGGAGAGGAAATGGAGAAGGATGAGGGATGGGAGCAAGGCTGCAGCCCCTGAGTATGTTGTCCCAGGACACAGGCGGGGCTCAAGCAGGGCAGCCCGGGGCGGGGGGCAGAATAGGCACTCAAAGCCGCATGGGCCAGTGTGAAGATTTACCAGTGTTTCCCCTGGCATGCGAGGAGCTTAGCAGGTACCACCTGAACAGCTGTGCGGAGTGGTCACAGTTACAGTAGCACACACATAGGCTGACATCGAACGCACCTCAGTGCCGTATATGCACCTGCACCTTTGTGGTATCCACAGGTACTAAAGGTTTGTCTCTGCCTGAGGTCCACAGAAAGCAGAGGTGACAGGGCTTAGGAGAACAGCAAGTGCTTCCTTTCTTTTTTTTTAAAGAGTTATTTATTTATTTGAAAGTCAGAGTTACAGAGAGGCAGAAGCAGAGAGGTCTTCCATCTGCTGGTTCACCCCTCCCCCACTCCTCAAAATGGCCACAGTGGCCAGAGCTGAGCAGATCCGAAGTCAGGAGCCAGGAGCTTCTTCTGGGTCTCCCACATGGGTGCAGGGGCCCAAGCATTTGGGTCATCTTCCACTGCTTTCCCAGGCACATTAGCAGGGAGCGGATTGGAAGAGGAGCAGCTGGGACTCAAACTGGCACCCCTATGTGGTCTGGCATTGCAGCCTGCAGTTTTACCAGCTGTGCCACAGCACCGGCCCCAGGGAGTGCTCTCTTAGGGAGAAAGAGGGGGAATGAGCAGCCAGGAGGGAGACCTGGGCGAGGCTGTGATGCTGAGCTGGCAGCAGCCAAAGGCAACTGACTGCTCGATCCCGAGGGATGGCTCCTGAGAAGCTGTATTAAACCACGTTTCAGGGTTACCATTGCAGGGTCAACAGCAAGAAAATGTCCATCAGATCTGGTCTCCAAGTGGCTGAAGATCCAGTCCACACCCGGGGTGTGGGGTGTGGTGCTTGATGGCAATGCCCATAGGCACGCCCCAGGGGCACAAAAGAGGTGCAGCAGGTGCAGGAGGCAAGATGATACCTCTGAGACAGGGACTGATGCCAGCACAGAGCTGGTCACTGCTTGAGCCTGGAACAAAAGACAGGTAAGGCAGAAAGGATTTTTTAAATTAATTAATTTATTTAAAAGGCAAAGTTGCATAGAGAGAAGGAGAGACACAGAGATAGAGAGATCTTCTATCTGTTAATTGACTCCCCCAAACAGTGGCAAAATCCAGGGCTGGGCCCAACTGAAGCCAGGAGCCAAGAGCTTCCTCCAGGTCTCCCACATGGGTGCAGCAGCCCAAGCACTTGGGCCATCTTCTACTGCTTTCCAAGGTGCATTCACAGGGAGCTGGATGGGAAGTGGAGGAGTTGGTACTCAAACCAAAGCCCATGTGGGATGCTGGCATTGCAGGTGGCAGCTTAACCTATCATGCCACAACTCGGGCCCAGGCAGGAAAGATTTGACAGGTGCGATACAGAGTAGAATTAAGCCCCCCTCCCTCCAGAGCCCCCATCAGAGGCAAACAAGAAAGATTTCACACATGGACAGACACATACGCATACGAATATATATATATATATGTACATATATATATATATCATAGGAAATATATATAGCATAGAAAATAACACATGTGCACATATTTTTATATGAATGGGAGTCCACTATACTTCATGGCCTTTGTATAGATAACAATGAATCTTGGAGATCCATCAGTACACAGAGTGCTGCTGTCTCATGCATTCAAAAGGCGGTGTGCATTACCCTTCATTCTGTGGTATAGGGTAATTTATTTAAATGTCTTATAAATGAACATTTAGGTTGTTTCTAATCTCTTGCTATTGCAATCACAGAGTATGCTTGTACATAAGTCATTTGGCAACCCCAGGAGTTCATCTGTAAGGCAGAATACTTTGAAATGGAATCGTTGGGTCAAAGGGAATATGCATTTGTAGTTTTGATAAATGTTGCCAAATTGCCTTTCGGGGCGGAGTGCCAGATCCCTCCGCCCGGAAGTCTGGGAGAGGGCCTGCTTCCTCGCCTGCTCACAGGGGCATCATCACACTTTGGGTCTTTGCCAAAGCGAGAGGTGCAGAGCGGTATTTCAGCACCATTTTAATTTTCATGCTTTAAGTTATAAGTGAGATTGAGCCTTTTTTTCACATAATTAAGAGCCAGTTACATCTTATTTTCTGTGAACTGTCTACTTCTTTCGCCTATTCTTCTTGATTTAAAACTTGTCATCTTGGGACCAGTGCTGTGATGGCTGCAGCGCCTGTGTCCCAGTTCTAGTCCCGGCCACTCCACTTCCCATCCAGCTCTCTGCTATGGCTGGGAAAGCAGTAGAAGATGGCCCAGGTGCTTGGGCCTCTGCAGCCATGTGGCAGACCCAAAGGAAACTCCTGGCTCCTGGCTCCTGGCTTCAGATCCACTCAGCTCCAGCTGTCACAGCCATTTTTAGAGTGAACCAGCGGATGGAAGACTTTTCTCTCTCTGCCTCTGCCTTTCTGTAACTCTGCCTCAAATAAATAAATAAATCTTTTAAAAAACCAAACTTGTCATCTAAGTGTTTCAGATATACAAAAAGATATGTGTATATATTCATATGTGGTTAGTGTCTATATATCTGTAAAATTTCCATATATATCTACAGATATTTTATTTCCATATATATCTATAAATATTTTATTTTATTTTTTAAGATTTATTTATTTATTTGACAGTCAGCGTTACACAGAGAGAGAAGGAGAGGCAGAGAGAGAGAGAGAGACAGAGAGAGAGGTCTTCCATCTTCTGGTTCACTCCCCAGATGGCCGCAACAGCTGGAGCTGCACCAATCCCAAGCCAAGAGCCAGGAGCTTCTGGGTCTCTCATGCAGGTGCAGGGGCCCAAGAACTTGGGCCATCTTCTTCTTCTTTCCCAGGCCATAGCAGAGAGCTGGATTGGAAGTGGAACAGCCAGGACTCAAACCGGTGGCCATATGGGATGCCGGCACTGCAGGCAGCAACTTTACCCACTATGCCATAGTGCCAGCTGTGTATATATTTTATAATGTTTAGCATAAGGAATAAACATGGGAGAGAGTGTATCTCCTTCAATAACACCTCATTACGTGGATGTAGTGTTTCTATAGGAATACTATGAAGCTATTTATATACTTCTGCAACTGACACTATTTATTCAACATTTTTCAAAGTCCCCCCCTCCCATTGGCTTTGTCATTCGTCCCTGTCGGTGCAGATCGTCATGGTTTAATCATCTCCATGACATCGGGTACTCTACCGTAGTGCTCTACCGTGAGCCACCCTCCTCTGAGCCTCTGTGGTGGCCCTGAGGATCAGCCCACATGTTGTGATGATGGTGCTACTGGGACCGTCCCCCTGCTGATTTCCTGGTGCTTTCAGAGCAAAGCTTCCCAGACTGGAGACCAGACAGCCAGGGCTGGGATCGCCGGGCCCGGGATGTATGCATCTTCAGGGAACCAGATAATGCATCCCCACCCGCCTCCAAAGTCGATGGCTGGGCTCTTATTGATTGCAAGCAATTAGCACTTTTTCTGCGATGCGGGCATATTCGTGCTGAGACGCTCAGAAAGGTCCAGTAGGGAAGAAATCTGTCTACCCGAGCGTTTCCCTAACGAAATTGACCACAGGCTGGTCTCCGCTGAGGACCTCCGAGGACTAACGAGGGAAATGCTCGTGTGAGGGGATAAGATGCTTGCTTCTGACGGCAGGGTAAGGGCGCTCCCTGCCCAGGGGACCACAGAGCCCTCGGCCGCCCACCTCACAGAGGCTGTTCTGTCTGCAGTCTGGGAGAGCTGCTGCCTTGTGCCAGCTCTGGGACAGTGCAGCCACTGCTCCATCCCCAAAATCCAGAGGGGAACAGGGCTCAGGGCAGAGACTACCATGAGACCCAGAGCCACCCTCACGCCGTGCCATGGGACACCATGACAGGGACCCAGTTCCCTAGGAAGCTGGACACCAATCTTGTCCCACCCTCACCTGCAGCCACCAGGGGTCCTTGGTTGTCCCCTCCTTAGGCTCGTGCTCTATGCTTTGACACACGTGGCCCGCTCTCCCATCTTAGGATGGCAGGTCCATGCCTTTCCCCCTGCAGGTTCCTGGCACTTGGCACAACACCCGTCTGAGTGACCAGTTCAGTGATGACAGTGACAGTGGGTGACTCTGTGCTAGGGACTATAGGAGGATCACCCCCTATAGCTGTTCACAGTGACCCAGGACAGGTGCTGTTTCCATCACCTCCATTCTACAGATGGAGAAACTGAGGCTGAGGGTTCAAGGTCACACAGCCCCTGAGTGCTGAAGGCAGGATTTGAATTCCAGTGCAGAGCTTGCACCTGATGGGATGGATGGGCCAGGCAGGCCCTGGCTAGCTGGTGCCATATGCACAATAGTGCCCAGGAAAGGTGACAATGACAGGAGCCCAAGAACTTTCAATTCAGTGTTGCAGGAAGGCCTCTGGGACCAGCCAGCCACACGCTGGGACTTCCTCAGGCCTGATCCTATGCCCCTGTCTGTGTCTCTCTTTACCGTTGAGGTCACAGACAAGGAAACATCCCAGTTTGCAGAACTGGCAGTGGCTCCAGGCAAGCTGCGAGCAAACAGCTGTGCCTAGTCGCCAAAGCTCTCCCCCTCTTACCTGTGTCAACGCTTTTATTTTTAAAGCTGCAGCCCCAAGGTGGGGGCCAGGGTGGGTACGGGGGAGGGAGCTGGGCCCCTTATCAGCACTGGGGTCCTTGCATATGTAACGCTGTCATATAATTAACAGTGAAGATCATTTACATTGTCGCTTAGCTAATTTTCATAATGTTTTCTTTATTATCAGAGGAAGAAATTAACCCAAGAATTTATTTACATAGCAGCCTCAAACAGTAACAGCTTGCTAATTGCCTGTTAGGTGATTAATAAGCTTGCAGCAGATGCTAATGCGTCGTGGGCTCCCCATTTCAAAGGTGCTCTTGCCGCACGCTTGTGTTTTTGGCAGCTTAATTAGTGCAATAATTATGTACTTGTTGCTTCTTCTTTCGAGCAAATACTGTCAAATGCTTAAAAGATTAAAGTGAATTATATCCTGAGAACTCACGGCGTTCAAGGATGCCCGATCTTGCTTAACTTCTCCGCTAGTTCAAAAATAGATGGGATTAAAGAAGAGAGAGGGTCTAGCTCGTCAGCCAGGAACAGGGATGAGGGTGAGCCTGCTGGGTGCCAGCCCCGGCGTTGTCCCTCACTAACAGACAGCGCCCAAGCTCTGCCTCAGTTTCTTGTCTACAAAAGGAAGAATACATCATTTGCATGGACGGGGTGGGGGGTGGGGGTAAAATGCTGGAACCAGAGAGGCCGATGTTTGGGTCTTGACTTGAAGGGACCAGATGTCAGGAGACATCTTGGAGATCAGCAGAGAAATGGGGCCCTGGGTTGTGTAGTAGGTGACACCCGGAAGTCGCCGTTGATTTTGGCAGGTGTGCTGCCGGCGTACTGAAGAGCGTGCTTGGCTGACGGACGTTCTCACGAAGGAGCTAGGACTGCAGCAACGTGACGTCTGTGCTTCGCTCCGCAGTGCTCTCCTCCCCTCTGAGATGGCAAAACGGGAGCAGACGCAGGAGCCGGAGGCTGGGCCCAGGGACAATCAGTACAATTTTCTGCACTTTTACGCGTGCTTAAAAACGTGCATGACATAAACGTGCATGACTTTTGCCTTAGAATTCTATGGAGGGCCCAGCGCTATGGTGCAGTGGGTTAACCCTCTGGTCTGAAGCTCCAGCATCCCATATGAGCGCCAGTTCGAGACCTGGCTGCTCCACTTCCCATCCAGCTCTCTGCTATGGCCTGGAAAAGCAGCAGAAGATGGCCCAAGTGCTTGGGCCCCTGCACCCACGTGGGAGACCCGGAAGAAGCTACTGGCTCCTGGCTTCGGATCGGCTCAACTCCAGCCATTGCGGCCAATTGGGCAGTGAACCATCAGATGGAAGACCTCTCTCTGTCTCTCTGCCTCTCCTCTCTCTGTGTAACTCTGACTTTTGAATAAATAAATAAATCTTTAAAAAAATAAAATAAAAAAAGAACTCTATGGAGACCCCGGGGCTTAGAATTCCAGCGCCCCTCCACTGGCCCTCCCCTGCTTGCCGGTTGTACATGCAGTCTCTGGCAAGGACCTAACCTTCTGTGCCTCAGTTTCCCCATTTGTAACACACAGGTATACTTATGGTGAGGACTTGCCAAGACAGTGCACACAGGTTTCAGCACAGTGGCAGGATCAAGGTGTTTTTCTTGTCATTGTTATCACTATTGGCCTGGTTGTTAGCCGACACCCTCCTGCCCTGGTGACTAATGCTGGCCACTGCTGGCCATGGATTGCTCCAGGCCATCTCTCAGACAGGAGGGACAGCAGCTGGGATGGCTCCTTACCCTGGACCTTGCAGGTCAGCCTTTGCCAACTAGAACTGGGCCTATTCCCTCACTCACTGTCTCCCAGGCCACCTCCAGCGCTTGGTCACAATGCCCACTCTTACACAGAAGTTCCCTTTTTCCTGCTTCGAGGCAGGCTCCCAGAAGCCTCCACCCTTGCTGAACCTGGCCTAAACCCAACTGTCGGGACTTCAGCTGCTGCCGATTGTTCCACTTTTGCAAATCTGTGTTCAGACCCTTCGACCCCTCCCAGCCCCAGAGACTGGAGTCAGCTCCCAGCACCTGTCCGTAAGCCCCTTTCCTGCCAGCTGGGGCTTGGGTCCACACAGGCTGCAGCCTATCAGAGCCATTCCCTTTTGGCTGATGGGAACATGCCTGGGCCCGCATGTCCTGGCCATACCACTCCACCCCTCATATGCCATGGTCTGGGCCTCAGTTTTCCCATTTGTAAAATGGGGCATTTAGACAAACTCTCTAAATGCCCAGAGTTCACTAGCTTCCAGAACCCATGGAGCCGCTGCAACCCCAGCACACAGGAGGGGCCTTCCTCCCCCCCCCCCCACCCCCATAGCAGGAGCTCAGTACATGTTTTAGCTGTTGACTGAACAAAATGGAAAAATCCGTGAGAAAGGCCCCACTCCACACTCCAGATCCAGGCTCAAAACTGCTCTTACAGGCCACGTTCCGCTCGTGGACTGAATCACTGTACCACACTCGTCCCCTCCACCCCTTCCCTGCACTCAGATGGGAACCTGTGCACACGCTCTGATGAAACAGGCCCACAGTTGTCTGGGGCATGGGCAGCAAGACTGTTCAAGAGACGGGGAGGAAGGCCCAGCCCCATGTCACATGAACCAAGGCAGAGACAGGGCGTCTCCCCCTCCTCCTCCAACACGTGGCCCAACCCTGCCTTCACAGCTGCCTAGCAGCGTCCCCACCTCCCCACCGTGAGCCTTCTTCCCAGTCTCCAACCACAGGCACCTCCCTCCAAGGCCCGCTTCTTCCAGGAAGTCCACAGTGGTAGCCTGCTGCATACAGGGCTGTGCTTGTGTCCTGCACCTAGAGCTGGCCACTGAGCTGCTGGCTTGCTTTCGGGTGCCCTGAGCATTGCTGTTCTGCCTGGAACTAGACCTTACAGTCAGCGAGGACTGGAGCTACCCTTTCTTCCTTCCCTGTACCCACCCCAGGGTCAAGCGCAGAGCCCTGCAGGCCCTCCCGTGTCACGCCGATGTGGACTCCAGAACCCAGACTCCTGAGTCTCTCACTGGGACACAAGGAAGTTGAGGTTGTGGAGGTTGAACTTGCCCTGCAGGGTGCTGGAAAGTTCCAGGAGCCTGGTTCCAGCCATGCCTAGGCCTTGGCTCATTCTGCCACCCCTTGATGCCCCTGGGAACAAAAGCTGTGTCAGTCAGCCTGGCACAGACCCCCAAAGCAGAGGCACGGAGACCTCAGTCATGCAGCCACAACCCAAGGATTCCAGGGTAGAGAGAGATTATGCCAGGAAGATTGTTCCAGAAGGGTTTTCAGGAACAAGGGACTTTGTGCTAAAGCTGGGATGGTGTCACACAAAGCAGGAGTGGTTGACCCCTGTATGGTGTTAGCTGTTGATATGAGTGTCCCGCGCCCTGGTCTGGGCACCTCCTCTCCCTGCCTGGACGAGGCTGACGCAGCCAGAGGAAGGAAGCACCGGGCTCGGGTTGCCCATAATCTGACACTTGAGAAAACACAGCATGGACCATGAGGCACCGTAAAGGCAGAGCCCAGAACTAGAGTCCAGCACCCTGGTTGCCACCATCTTCAGAGTGACCTTAGCATGACCATCAGGAGGCCTGGAGCTGCAGACACCTCTACCATGTTCACAACTCTAGAAGGTTCCCAACACACCGGATTCTGCCTTTCCCACCTCCCCGAATCACTGAAGCTCCCTGAGTACATTTTTGGTGCATCTCAGAGTTGCCCGTTTGTCATCATTTCTGTCACTTTTTGATGACTGTAGTTCCAGAAGGCGGGACAGGTCTGACTTTGGTTGCTTCCCTCGCCTGGGACACAGGAATCACACTGCTCACTTTGCTTTCTTGAGCACTTACTGTGTGCCAGCAGAACAAAGGAAGGAAGATGGGACAGAAGGGGCGTTTCGGTTGCCCAAAGTGGATTTCTGTTGCTGGCAACCAGACAGGTCCTGCGTAATAAATGCCTTTCCTCAGAGGAGCAGCTGGGAGTCACCCTTTGTGTATTCATTGCTTGGCTTATTCCACGTAACGGATGTTCGCTGCTGATGGCAAGCAGAAAACAAAACATGCAAAGACCTCAGCGCGCTTGTGAAAATGCCTATTATGAGAAAAGGAGGTAGGAATTTAAAATTTTTTTAACGCATCGAGACCTTAATTCAATTTTGCCACGCTGGGTTTGAAGCCCTTGCTTTCCGGGGTTGATTCTCAAACTGGACTACAGCCAGTAGGGCTGCTCAGGTGCGCGTTCCTGGGCCCCGCCCCCAAGTTGCTGATTCAACAGGTGTGGGTGTGGCCTGAGAATGAGGCTTTCCAACAAGTTCCCAGGTGATGCTGATGTTGTTCCCTGAGGATCCCTTTTGCAGAACCTCTGCCTTAAAGGAGCTAACAGTCTGGCTAGGAGACAGGATTTTCTCAGGGTTAACATGTAAATGCATGGCCAGGATCCGAGGCAATGTGTGGCTTCCTGGCATGTATTTTCCCTTCTTTGGATAACAGCACCGGGACTTCCTTTTGAAGATCCAGCCGTCCTGCCCTGCCAGGCCAGGTCCCCACCTGCTTGTGCTATTTGCATGTACACCGGAAACAGCCAATCAGAAACTGAGCCCACCCCGGCACGTGACTTACACTGGTCCAATCAGGTCAAACCCTAAGAGTTTTGCAGCAGTCACTGAGAAGCAAGATTTTTGGCTGTGGCCACCTTGCCACAGTGTGGAAAGAGCGTCTGAAAATGAAGCCAGCAGAGAAAAGCACCTGCATCTGTTTATACCTGAGGCCAGCACACTCTGAGCCAATCATGCCCCCTTTTCTGCATAGGACGTGTTTTGGGGTGGGATTCTGACATGTAATAGAAAGTTTCATATATGATGCCAGGTGTCCCAGGATTTTTGAGGTAGGTCACCCCTTCGGGGGGGTCGGGGCAGTTTTTGTGGATAATCAGAAGATTCTGCAAAGGTGTACAGGTAAGAAACAGCAAGGTGCAGAGGTCACAGTGAGACCAGCTGGGCTGGTCCCTGGTACCCGGGAGAAGCCTCGGAAAGAGCTGAGCCCTATGGAAAGAGGAACACCTTGCCACCCCAAGGGAAAGCACTCTGCCTTCTGTGGTCCCCCTTCCCGGAAGAGGTCACCCCCACGCCAGAGGTTCCCAGAGCCTGCGGGCCCCTCGAATGCAGACTTCCTGCCCAGACAGGGCAGCTGCGATGAGGTCATAGCTGGGGAGTCTTTTATCCCCTTGCTAAGCTGCTTCTTTCAGTAGCAATCGCTCTCTTGCTTAATCTCAGAATTATCTGATTGTCACAGGCGAGTTTTCCACATTAGGCAGCGAGCCAACAAGTTACTTAACCTATAATTGCCCTTTAATGAAGCCCATCTTCAAAACTGAGTTGTCAAAAGGAAACTTGTAAACACACAGCGAGGCCCAAGACCAAGCTGGCCCCAGACGTCGCAGCCAGGCCCTTGACTCGTCTCTGGCGTCAGCCACGTTTGTCTGTGTTGCTGCGGCTTTATCGCCAGCTGCCACCCAGGGTGAGAGAGGCGTCTGGGGCTTGCTACAGTTGCCAGAGGCAGGTTTTTTTAAAAGCCAGCAAGCTTGGGCGGACACCTTCCCCTTTGCTCAGTACCTCCCCCGCCTCCCGTGCTCTAGATACAAGATAGTAGCAGCCAGTGTCTGGACTTGACCTCTGCAAAGCCTAAGCAGCAACTCTAGGAGTCTCTGCAGCGAGACCGCCTCGCAATGTGACTGGTAGTAGGTCCTTGCCCCGACAAACATGGGTGACGGAGGCTGGCCCGGGGAGCGGAGGTCTTACCGACGCAGCTGCCTGCGCTGGGCATCTGCCCTGTGGGAGTTTCCAATCCCGTCTTCTGGGGTTCAAAGGGGAGTGTTAGTATTGCAGTCAACCAGTTGCTTCATAGTGCTGTCGCAGCCACCCAGGGCAAGCCAGGACAAGGGAAGAACTATTTATGGACACCTACTCGAGGCCGGGTATTGTGCGAGGGGCCTTACCTGCTTTGTCTCACTGAGTTGTCAGAGCAGCTCCGGGAGCTCCGTTCCTTGTCCTTATTTTGCAGATGAATGTGGGGCCAGAGGTTCAGCAGTTTTCCCCGTGTCACACAGCCTACAGGAACTCAACTTGGATTTGCCCAAAGTCAATGCTCCTTCGATGCCGTACTGGTTCTCTTTTCAGCGCTATGCTTGCCCGAAGCCAATGAGAGGAACCAATAAGGAGAGCTGTGTACTCACAGATAAAATACAATGTCTGACATTTGCTTCCAAATGACACAAGATTACAATGAGGAGGAGGAGATAGAAAAATAGATGACATGACTGCTGTGAGGTGATCAATGACACGGGTGGGAGATGGGGACATTGAGTTCCTGACAGAATGTTCTCTGATTGTCTATATGCTTGACATTTTCATCACAAAATGGTTTTTGTGTTTTGAATACAGCGTCTTCTCCAGAAGTAGTTGTCCCTTCCTAGGATCCCTAATTCCCATGCTTGTCTGTCTGTCAGTGGCCTGCACCCAGCCCGGTGCAGTGGAGTCGCCCTCTAAGCCGTCTGGGTGCCTCCCCGAGGATGCACCCCAGGAGAGCAAGAGCAGTGTCTGCGTTGTGCATCTCACGTGTTTCTATGGAGTGGATGTCTGCAAAGAAGATCCTGCCACCCAGCAAGCATTGAAGAAGTATTGGCTGAATGAATGAAAGGTCCGAATAACTGGGTCCCGCAGTTCTGGCTGAGTGTTGATAAGCCATGGGTGACAGAGAGGGCCGGGCAGGCCAGGGGCTCGGCTGGAGCAAAGGCCCACGCAGCAAGCCCCACTCAGAAGTGAGTGCAGGGTGCAGCCCCCACCAGTCATCAGGGACAACGCACTGGCCCAGCGAGCTGGCGTGAGCGCTTTTTAATAACTTACGTTTCACAGACGCAGCACTGACAACATTTATTTTCTATCGCTCCGGCAGGGTCAGTCTCCTGCCATGGCTGTGAAAAGCGGGGCTCTCCACTTCAGTCTCAGCTCATTAATTGAAGAAAGTTGGCCAGCCTGGGCCTCGTGCAAGGCGGCCCCAAATGGATGCTGACACATTTCTGAGGACTTGAAGGAGACAAAAGAAATCAATTAGAGGACAGCTTGGAATTCCAGCTGGGAATCCGTACAGGCTGCATTTCCCCGTATTCCCTAGCAAGAGAGGGACAAGGAAGTGTCTCCTGCCCAGGACCACGCCAAGACCTAGGGCCAGGGCAGGAGGCTGGGATGCTTTGCGATCGGGTGGCCTTGGCGGGGCCAGCTTGCGTCCTGAGGCTGCACAGGCTGTGCCATGTCTGGGCCCCAGGCCAGCCTTCCTGAGAGAACCCACAGAGCACTGCTGGCTCAGGCGGAGGCCCAGAGACTGAGGACATCTTCCAAGGCTTGCATGGTGCAGCTGGATGGACACCCCCACAGCACATGTCACCCAGGGCAGGGACAGCGGCAACAATGTAGCACTGCAAAGCTCTTGGGAGCGGACACACAGCTTCCACATCACGGAGATCCTCCTGCCCTCTTAATACTGACGAGAGAATGGGAAGCCGGTTAGGGCTCAGAAACAGAGGCACAATTGGAAGGAAGCGAAATACCCACCATGGAGCAGCCGAGCAAGGATGTAGGGGCAGGAGTGGAGCCCAGATGCCTGGCCCAGGTGAGGTGCAGGTCTCCGCTCCCCGTTTCCTGCCCTGCTTTGGCGCTTGTCATCGCACCCAAACCAGGCCAGGGCGATCTCTGTGTGCTCCCATAGGCTTCTAGAAACATGGGTGACCCCCGCGGCCTCCTGTGACTCCCGCCTTCCAGGCCTGCCTCTCTGCTCAAGCTGCTCTCTGCCTCTGGAATACTAATTAGTCTGGGAGGCTGGAGCAGCTGATTTCTCCTAGGAGAAGGCAGAATTGAACATAAATGTGTCTCGTATAATAATTCCTTTTGTCATAACACGCTGGATTTCTCGGAGGGCCTCCGCGTTTGCTGTCTTGTTTGAAACAAGCAGTAGCTCTCTGAGCTGCCTGGGATGGCTGCGAGTCTCTCCTTCCCTCACGCAGAGGGAGCACAGGCGCTGGTGGTTCTGGGTCTTGTTCGACATCCTATTTTCTGCCCTTTTCACTCTCTGAAGTTTAAAAACATAATGTCCATTGTTATCCTCACTTTTAGAATGAGAGGCTTGGAGGGGATGGTTGGGAACCATTTTTATTTCTATTTTAAAGAAACTGATTGTGGGGCCAGCACTGTGGCATAGTGAGTGAAGCTGCCACCTGCAGCACCAGCATCCCATATGGGTACTGGTTCGAGACCCAGCTGCTCCACTTCCCAGTCAGCTCTCTGCTATGGCCTGGGAAAGCAGTGGAAGATGGTTCAAGTTTTTAGGCCTCTGCACCCATGTGGGAGACCTGGAAGAAGCTCCTGGCTTTGGATCGGCGAAGCTCCAGCCATTGTGGCCACCTGGGAAGTGAACCAGTGGATGGAAGACCTCTCTCTTTCTCTCTCTCTCGCTCTCTCTCTCTCTGCCTCTGCCTCTCTGTAACTCTGCTTTCAAATAAATAAATAAACCTTAAACAGAAAAACTGATTTTATTTACAAGGTAGTAAATATTACAATGCTTGGAGTTGCTCTTGCCTCTTTGATTCTTTATCCTCTTTATGTTGAAAGTGTCAGGTTAGGCTCTTTTCTGTCTTTAAATCTAAATGTTGAGTGATAGACCTGCTGGCTTGGTGTAGGTGGAGTGTGGCCCCATGGGGTATGGAAAGCTCCCTCCCACTCCCTGAAGTGCTTGCTCAGAACCGCTCTGCAGGGAGAGGGGAAGGCGACCCACCCTGGGAATTTAAGGTCCTCCCAGTTCACAGTTCCTGCGAGGGCTTCTCACCTCGTGTCGCACCCAGAGGTTCATCCGTTGTCCTCAATAGACTGAGAGCACTGAGAAGGGTGGGATCCAATTTGGGCCCAGCCATGGTGAGACCGAATGGAAGGGGAAGGGTAGGAGTTAGCCAGACACGGGGACCTGTCCTACAGAAACAGAAACAAACCATGAGGACCACAATTCTGCTGTAATAAACCAGGGGGGAGGAAAGAACTCTTGAGCAGCCAGTGGACCAGGAGATCCAAAGGAGGAGATGGACTCCCGGGCCTTGGGGGAAGTAGGCTCCGTGTGAGTCTCTGCAGTGAGCTGGGGAGCTTTCAGATGCTGTCTGGACAAGCAAGCATAGGGACAGTGCAGCCTTGGCCAGAGCGAGGGCCACAGGGTAAGAGGCACACAATGGGGAAAACTATGATTTCTTGGTTCCAGAAGGACCAAGTGCAAGGTGCCTTTAGGTCTGGCCAGATGCAAAGTTGGGCAGGTAGCAGCTCCTTGGTGGTCCTTGAAACCCTGGCCTGTCGATCCCTGGTCCCTGTCAGCACCCATGAGCTTGGTTTCTGCCTCTGTCGCCTGCTCCCTGGCTCCCTGGTGCCTCTGCATGGTGTAGACCACAGCACTTCCTAATTCCTGAGGCTCCCTCACGCCTTCCACCACATGCCTAGGGTGAGGGTCCCTGAGGCCATGTGAATCTCGCTCTGTAGCCCATTGTAGAGTATTAAAGGTCACCTAGCCGCAACAAGCAACAATAAGAGCGGTAAACCTGACTTCAAGACTTGGCTCAGCCAATAACTGCTATGCGATCGATACTAGACAGTATTCTCTCTGGACATCACTCTTCCCAAACGCTAACAGTGAAGCGGCCAAGTTCCCGTGCTGGCAATGACGTTGTCGGAGTGGCTTGTGTTGGACTAACTTCCCCATATTAAACAGTTTCAGTGTAATATATCTCAAGTATTTGGAAGCATTGGAAGATGGCCAAAACCAGGCAGCACCTGCAGTGGGTCTGACCCTTGGAAAATCGCATGTATGAAATACATGAAATTTGTTCCTGTTGTACAAACAAATAAATAATTTTTAAAAAGAAGATAAACTCCCTGGGTGAAATTCACATTTGTATGACTTTTCCCTGTGCACAGCACTGCTGTCTGCCATGGCACTCAAGTAGAAAATTCCAGTCTTCCTGGCTTTAGGTGCTTCTGGAACCTGGAAGGACCTGGAACAAGGGGAGACATTGTGGAGAGGAAAGAACCGCTGGAGGGGATCCTCGAAATCCGGGTGTAAACTACCCTCCAACCCTTGGCTGTCCCCTGGATTGCATCTGCTTCTAGAATCAAGCAGCCCAGCGGGAGCATCAGCTAGAAGCTGACCAGGGAGTTCAGCGGTGGCTCAGCTGCAGCTACTGAGATGAAATTTAGAGTTTCATTCCCACCGAGTTAGCAGAATAAAAAGCTATGCTCCAGATCCCGGGCTTCACGCTAACACCAAGGCAAGCCAAACATTACCTATCCCAACAAAGTGGCAATCAAGGCCCCACAAGCTCAAAGTGACCATCCAGCCACCCAGCTGCCAGTCGGGACAAAAGCGAACGCTCTTCGGAAGAAGATAACAGATTTAGAATCTTTGCAGTGTGTCGCCCACAATGTCCCTTATAAAATTTTTAGAAGTAGACATGAAAAATGAAAGGATGTTGTAATTCAAGATCAAGAGAAAAGGCAGGCAGTCCAAGGAGGGGCCGGGATGATTCAGACGTTAGCACATGATGACATCACAGCACCCATCATGAACATGCACAAAGAATGCAAGGGAAATCAGGATGAGTAGAACTGAACAGATGGTGAATCTCGGTAGAGAAATGAACAAAATAAAGCTATGGAAATATAAAAACTGGAAAGAATAATTGAAATGAAAAATGCACTGGATGGTTAGACTTGATAGCAAGTTGGAAATGGCACAAATATGATCTGATAAACTCAAAGAGCAACAGAAATTCAATCTGAAAACTTCAAAACTAAAGTTCTTCAAGGCAAAAGTAAGTGGATCTCAGATTGCAAAGAAAAATGAAAAGAAGTGGTAAGTGCAAGATGTCTTCCAAAAGTTCATGGAAAATGCATAGATTTCAAGGTTTTTCATCAAAGTCACTATACCCTTTAATTCTGTTTTCCGTGGACTTTCTGAAGTGCTCTCATTTATGGATAAATGTAAAATGCCATCTAAAAAACACATTTCAAATACAAAGACCCAGATGAAAATGAAAGTATGAAAAAAAGATAGAGGCATTAACAAAAACAAAAAACCCTTTATTGTCATCAAGACAAAGAGAAGCATAATGCTAAAAAGGTTAGTGCATTAGGAAGACATAGGAATTATAATCCAAGGTAATTTGTGGTGGGTATGCAAATAATAATGAAATTTAAAAATATAGGAATAAAAGCATATAGAACTAAAGGCGATGATAGGGAAATAGATAATCATAGCTAGGGGTGTTAATATTTTCTCCGCAATTGTTAAAATACCAGTAAACCTTTCCTCAAAAAAAAAACTGTAAGCATAAGATTTGAACAACTTGTTGTTGCTGCTTGTCAGCAACAATGAACTCACTGGTATTTATGAACCCCTTTATCCAACAGCAGCACCATATACATAGGAAACAGTAGGATAGACCAATGCTGGACAGCAGGACAGAGGAGGGCCACAGGAAGTGATGGAAATCATAAACATGTTCTTCAACTACAATGAAACAAAATAAGAAATGAATGAGGCTATTTATATATTTAGAAAAAAAAAAGACTATTTTGAGACCAGTAACACATTGTCTACAAAGAAACAATTGCAAAGACATGAGAGTCAGCTGTAATAACAATGAAAAAATATTTTAAACAGAATGAAAACCGAAATGCAGCACGGTAGGATTTGTGGGGCACAGCTAAGGGAGGAACTGTACAGCTTTAAATACTTATAGTAGAAAAGAAATGGGCTGGCGCCGTGGCTCAACAGGCTAATCCTCCACCTAGCGGCACTGGCACACTGGGTTCTAGTCCCAGTCGGGGCGCCGGATTCTGTTCCAGTTGCCCCTCTTCCAGGCCAGCTCTCTGCTGTGGCCCGGGAGTGCAGTGGAGGATGGCCCAAGTGCTTGGGCCCTGCACCCCATGGGAGACCAGGAGAAGCACCTGGCTTCTGCCTTCGGAACAGCGCGGTACACCAGCCACAGCGTGCCGGCCATGGAGGCCATTGGAGGGTGAACCAACGAACGGCAAAGGAAGACCTTTCTCTCTGCCTCTCTCTCTCTCTCTCACTTTCCATTCTGCCTGTCAAAAAAAAAAAAAAAAAAAGAAAAGAAAAAGGACAGTCTGAACTGAGCACTTACTTCAAGAAGTGACAGAAAACATGAAAATTTCAGCGCAAAACAAGTAGAAGGAAGGAAATAATATAATATTGGAGATGTTAATAATGAAATAGAAGTGACAATAATAAAGCAAAAGTTGATTCTTTTAAAAACAAAACAACAAAACCATAAACCTTGGCAACACTAAATAAGGAAAGAGAGAACGTATAAACAGCCAATATAAGGAAAGAAAGCCGTGTTATCACTGTGGATCTTACAGATGCTAAAGAGACAGTAACAGGACACCGTGAGCAAAGGGGTCAAATTTCATACCCTAGGTGAAATGCGCAAATTATCTGAAAGGCAAAGCTTGCTAAAACTGACACAGAAAAGAGACCCAAAAAAAAAAAAAATTCCAACAGTTCTGTGTCTGTTACAAAAATCTGCCGACAGAGAAAACTTCAGTCTCCGATGGCCTCATTCATTAATTTCATCAAACATTTAAGGAAAGAAGAATGTCAGTGTTACATAAATTCACCCAGAAAATAAAGGAGAGGATCCTTCTCTATCCACTGTATGTGAACCTGACCACAATCCTGAGGCCAAAACTGACAGACATAAGAAAGCCAAACTGCAGAGGCGAGCTCTGGGCCAGCACGGCTGGGCAGCGTAGAGGCAGGGAAGGCCACTGTCACCTCCTGGGGACCTGCTCAGCTACGGCTGGCAAAGATGCAGGAGCCAAAGTCTCTACCGGGCCATTGCTTCCCAGCAAGGCTCGACAGTGTCCCGGGCTCTGGAGAGGAGGCAGGCAGAGAAACCCGGCCAAATGATCAGGGAAGTGATGGCGGTGGCAGAGGAGGCCGTGGCCCCTGGTCCCGGACTATCAGCTCTCTGTTAGGGCTGGAGGAGAGAATTGTTCAGCACGGTGCTGAGTCGTGGTGAGTCAAAACTTAGAAAAAATTCCAAAGTGTAACAAACACCAGAATACAGGCAATGACAGCACTCCTGAGGCAGAGCCCAAACTGTCGGCAGCGAGGCCATGCAGAGACGGAAGCCAAAGCAGGAGTAGATGATTTTGTTTAGGAAGGAAAAGGAAGGACGGAAAAAAGGGAGGGAGGGAAAGAGAGAAAAAGGTAGGAAAGACAGAAAGAACGAAAGAAAGAGACACAGAGGAAGGAAGGAAAGAAGGGAGGGGGGAGGGAAGACAGAAAGAGAGAGGGTACGAAAGGAAGAAGGCAATCACAATCTAGGTTGCACAGTTGAAATCTTTGCCTTCCGACCTTGTGTTGGAAGAGCCGTGAGCACAGATGTCAACAGTGTTAAACATTGACCATCGATAGACTGGGATCAAATTCAAGAGCAGGCTTTGAAAGAAGGAAAAATAGTGTCCAGGTTCACTTCCAACTATAAAAAGCTTTCACTTAGGGTCAGCAGCCACAAGTTCAATGGCACAAGAGCAATTGCACACCTGGAGGAAGGGAGATTTTAAGGCACTGCGTGATGACTTGAGAGAGAGTGAGAAACACCCTGTCCCTCGTCCCACCTGCACATTTGACGACACCTTTCTGTCTTACCTGGAAGTCATGGAAAAACACTAAAAAGGCAGGGTTTTTAAAGCCAACGTCAATTCAGTCTGACGTGGCCCATAGTTCTAAAGGGCTAGCTCTTACAGGAGTAGCCCCAACTGGAGCCCAGAAGACATCGTGTTATTAAATGCCTGGATTTATTCAACCAGACTCTCAGCCAGTGGCTAGAGGACAAAGGAATGGACCTCAATGTTAGTCCTTACGCCTCCTCGGAAGTCAGCTCTCCAAGTGTGAGCTGCGTGTTCTACATGTCCACACAGTGGTGTTGCAAGTGCTTGCATACATGGTGCTGGAGACAGGGATGCACCAACATGAGATGTTTCAGAAGGCGTAGGCAGCACTAAGGCAACTGCGTAACTTTACCAGACTCAAAACCATAGCCTGCTTGATATCCAGCAGACAAGAGGCTGGATATCAGATCTGAAGCCCGGATGTTGAAGATTTTGTTAGATGTGCTCCCAGATAGGCCGGCAGCTGTGACCAGTGAGACTTGGCCACCTTGTCGTCTGTCAAATTGCGCCATCTCGCTTCAAACAATGAGCGATTCTCTACGGGCACTCTGCAGTGTGACCGAGGGCTGCTCTAAGTCTGGCGAATCATCCCTGCGGAAGAAGAGAAACGAACTCATATCCAGACGCCCCTAGAAAATGGGCCACCTAAGACAAGGCCCTGTCTCTCAGTAGCAAGGCTGTTGCTGACGGCTCATCAGTGTCCTGTGCCTCTGATACACATCGGGAGTCTCCACATGGCAACGGCGCACAAGGCGATCGGACAAAGCATTGAGGAACGTTAGCATCCGTGGACCTGATGTCCGTGACATCACGCCTGTCCATAATCACGATTTTCCGTAGAACACTGAACAGCATGCACACAGGGCAGCCGCACTGAAAGAGCGGGCGGGCTGGAGTATCCGTCACCCTGATCGTTAGGAATGCGTGGACGGTGGCCGCTGAACTGACTGATGTTCTGCAAAGAGCAAGGCAGAGTATCCTGGGGGATTATGTCAACAGCTGATGGGTACAAGGGCAGTAACTGAAAGGAGAAACAGCAAAAAGAAGGGGACACCGCAGGGAAAGCCTGCTAAGCATCGTTAAAGACGCCTCATGCTGAGAAGTGACACAGACCCACAAGAGGTGACAGCTGTATAACCTGCACTCAGATGCCTACCTTTTTAAAAAAAGGTATTTATTTATTAAAAAGTGTTTATCATTTAAGAGGCAGAGTTAGAGGGAGAGACAGAGAGAGAGAGAGAGAGAGAGAGAGAGAGAGAGAGAGAGAGGGAGAGAGAGATCTTCCATCTGCTGGTTCACTTCCCAAATGGCCACAATGGCTGGAACTGGACCAATCTGAAGTCAGGAGCCAGGAAGTTCTTCCGGTTCTCCTACGTGGGTGCAGGGGCCCAAGCACTCAGACCATCTTCTGCTGCTTTGCCAGGCCATAGCAAGGAGCTGGATCAGAAGTGCACCAGCTGGTACTCAAATAGATGCCCATATGAGATGCTGGTGATGCAGGCAGAGGCTTAGCCTATTATGCCACAGCGCCAGCCCCTCAAATGCCTACCTTAACAAGCTAGGCTTTGTTCGTATTTATTGCAATCAGCATTATCTAAGGCTTTAATTATTAGGTGTTACTCTTTTACCAGTTACCTAAAGTCTAATGTGTGTTTTGACTCAGAAGTACTAATTCAGAGTTGAGAAAACAAATGTGAATTGTACAGAAAGAGCATTAGGGTACAATGGCGTTGGTAGAGGTGTATATTGGTCTATTCTGTTTTGAGTAACTTGGTAATGTGTCAGTTGTGAATATATATGCCTTTTGATACAACAGGAATGTATTTTTATCTATATGCATATATATACATATATAAGATTTAAGCAATATTTGTACTACCAAAGAATATAACCAAAATGTCTGGTAGAGAATGAGATGAACAAAGTGAGTATCTTGGGTGCACGACACAGCTGTTAAAGATCATGTGATGCACAGTGAGGAAGTCTAAGTGTTAAAAACCAAAAATGCAAGGCCTTTACCCTAGGATGGGGAACTGAGCTAATACCAGAAACCCTGCTACGTTAAAGCCAATGGAAATGCTAGATGAAGTATTTTCTGAAAATGTTCTAAAAGCTATGGGATGGGTGTGGATTTGTAATTCTGTATGTTATAAAATATTTGCGGGTCGGTGCCACGGCTCACTTGGCTAATCCTCCGCCTTGTGGCACCAGCACACCGGGTTCTAGTCCCGGTCGGGACACCGGATTCTGTCCCAGTTGCCCCTCTTCCAGGCCAGCTCTCTGCTGTGGCCTGGGAGTGCAGTGGAGGATGGCCCAAGTGCTTGGGCCCTGCACCCCATGGGAGACCAGGAGAAGCACCTGGCTCCTGCCTTCGGAACAGCGCAGTGTGCCGGCCGCAGCACGCCAGCCGCAGCTGCCAATTGAGGGTGAACCAACGGCAAAGGAAGACCTTTCTCTCTGCCTCTCTCTCTCACTGTCCACTCTGCCTGAAAAAAAAAAAAAAAAACATTTGCATAGGGGCCAGTGCTGTGGTGCAGTGGGTTAACGCCCTGGCCTGAAGTGCTGGCATCCCATATGGGCGCCAGTTCGAGACCCAGCTGCTCTACTTCCTGTCCAGCTCTCTGCTGTGGCCTGGGAAAGCAGTAGAAGATGGCCCAAGTCCTTGGGCCTCTGCACCTACGTGGGAGACCGGGAAGAAGCTCCTGGCTCCTGGCTTTGAATCGGCACAGCTCTGGCCGTTGCGGCCATCTGGAGAGTGAACCAGTGGATGGAGGACCTCTCTCTCTTTCTGCCTCTCCTCTCTCTGTGTAACTCTGACTTTCAAATAAATAAATCTTAAAAAAACATTTGCATAATAAAACTTTATTGACAACCAGAAAATAAAAGACAAGCATCTCCATCCTGCAATATAAAATTCCTCAAACAGGAACCTAGGAAAACACATAGTATGCCATGGCCAACCGGGGTCTGTCCCAGGAATGTTAAGTTGGCTGAACATTTGAAAAATCACACAGCATAATCCACCTTTTGAATAGAATAAAGGAGAAAAAAAATAGGAGTATCATCACCCCTGTAGATCCACAAAAACTATGTGTAAATTCAGTATATGTCCACAATAAAAAAAAAAAAATTCTCAGCGAACTAGCAAGAGACGCTAACTAGCTCAATATGATCATGAGTATCTGTAAAAAAAAAACCTCTCACAGTTAACATAAATTAAATAATATTACATGTTACATACTGTTACTGGTCACAGAGGGGAGGGCAGTGGCCGGAGCAAGTCTCGTGGGTTCTTTTCCTCAGCTTAGTATAGAAATAAAAAGCAGGGAAACAATTTGCAAAGAGGCAGGAACTTTTATTCGATTGGCAAGCAACAGAGAAAAGCGTCTGGACCGAGAGGAGACCAGGCGGAGTGCCGGAGGGGGACATTGGCTTTTTACTGTTTTTTCTTATTGGGTCATTCTGTGGGGGTGCCCATTGGATGGGTATTTCACACACTGTAAGTTGATTGGCTTGGGGCTCATGGAAATAGCAGGGGTCTCCTGGAGTCTGTCTTAAGGGCTCAGCCCCCTCCTCTGCTAGTTCTGGGTGAAAGATTGCCCCCACCCTGAAGGTGTGACTTAAGGCTGCAAGGTCACCCATGCAGCACAAGAAGCTGTTAGTGGGGGAGATGCCAGTTGGCCTGGAGACAGGCTTTCCAGCCACAGCTGACAGCCTGCTTGTAAAGAACATTCTACCTATGTCTGAAGGGGCCCATGGACCCCCAGCCCCACTGGCTGGCCACACACACCCCTAAGATAAAAATAGAACAAAAAGGTTTGCTCTCATCACTTCCATTCAGCATTATTACATTGGCAAGCCAAGATAGTGCAAAAGGGAGAGAAAAAAGAAATAGAGGCTTTGAAAGTTGAAGAAAAGCATAAAACTGTCTTTGCACACATTTCTTATGTAGAAAAGCTGAAGAACTCTACAAAGCAACCCCTAGAATTAATAAGTGAACTTGCAAAGGCCCTAGGACGCAAGACCAATATACTAAAGTCTACATCTCTATTAATAGAAGCACCAAAAATTAGAAAATGCAACTTTTCAATGTCATTTTACACTTGTGTCCCTCCCCAAAACATGAGGACCAAATTTAATGACATATAAACAATGTTTATCATAAAAAGGATAAGGCATGGCTAAATAACATTTAGACAGAACTTGTAAATGAAGAATATTCCATGTTCATGAATTGCAAACTCAGTGTCCCCAAATAGATCTATGGATTAAAGCAATCTCACTCATAACCTTTAAATATTTTTGTAGAAAGTAATAAGAAATCTGTCATTAAGAATTTATATGGGCCAGTGCCATGCCTCACTAGGCTAATCCTCCGCCTGTGGTGCTGGCACCCAGGGTTCTAGTCCCGGTCGGGGCGCCGGATTCTGTCCCGGTTGTTCCTCTTCCAGTCCAGCTCTCTGCTGTGGCCCAGGAAGGCAGTGGAGGATGGCCCAAGTGCTTGGGCCCTGCACCTGCATGGGAGACCAGGAGAAAGCTCCTGGCTCCTGACTTCGGATCGGCGCAGTGCACCTGCTGTAGCGGCCATTTGGGGGGTGAACCAATGGAAGGAAGACCTTTCTCTCTGTCTCTCTCACTGTCTAAATCTGCCTGTCAAAACAAAACAAAAAAAGAATTTATATGGAAAAACAAATTGTCAAAATTATTGAAAAAGAAAAACAAACTCTCTTTTTCCAGACTCACTGTCAAGCCACCTAGTCCAGATAACATGATATTAGTATATGACTAAACAGAAAAACAGAACTGAGGGCCGGATGTTGTGCACAGCGGGTTAGGTTGACGCCTGTAGTGCTGGCATACCATATGAGTTCTGGTTCGAGTCCCAGCTGCTCCACTCCCAATCCAAGTCCCTGCTAATGCACCTGGGAAAGCATCAGAAAACGGCCCCAATGCAATGGGTCCCTGCTACCCACATGGGAAACCCAGACGGAGTTCCTGACTTGGCCTCAGCGTGGGGGCCCTGCCCCAGCTGTTGGGACCATTTGGGAGTGAACCAGCAGATGGAACATCTTTCTGTGTGTTTTCCTCTTTCTCTGTAACTCTGCCTTCAAATAAATAAACAAATCATTTTTTAAAAATCATGGAGCCAAATATTAAGACTAGAAATAGACTCACATACACAAAATGAGATGCTTTATCACCAAAATTGCCAAACCAGTTTAATGTGCAAATTCCTTAGGACAAATATCAAACAAGTGGTTAAACACGAAGGTGCTTCAAAACAGTTCTGAAAAAAAATGGAATTAATAGATTTTTATCCAAAAAAATTTGAAGTCCATGCAAAATTTTTTCATAGTATGTATTTTTTACAAACTTTTTGAAGAGTTTCCTCCACCCCATATATGGTAAAAATCCAGGGGCTGGTGTTGTGGCACAGCAGGTTAAGCCACTGCTTGCAAAGCCGGCATCCCATGTGGATGCCTGTTTGTGTCCCAGCTGCTCCACTTCCAATACGGCTCCCTGCTAAATGTGCCTAAGAAAAGCTTGGTCCCCTGCTACCCACGTGGGAGACCCAGAAGGAGCTCCTGCCTCTCGGCTTTGGCCTGGCCCAGTGCTGGCTGTTGTGGCCATCTGAGGCGTGAACCAGCAGATGGAAGCTCTCTCTTTGTCTTTCCCTTTCTCTCTGTAACTCTGACTTTCAAAAAAAATAATAAAATAAATAAATGATTTTTTTAAAAAGAAAATACACTTAACCTCTCATTTCTCACCATACACAAAGATCAATTTTAGATATCGCACAGTTGAAAGATAACAGCTAAAACTATGATATGTTTAGGAGAAAACCTAGGAATATCAGTGAGTGTACCTTGCTGGTTAGAATGTGAAATTGTACATTCACTTCCATTTTCAATACCTTATAAACATGAAGATTTGCCTGCTGGCCAGCGCTGCAAATCACTTGGCCAATTCTCCGCCTGTGGCGCCAGCACTCCAGGTTCTAGTCCCAGTTGGGGTGCCAGTTCTGTCCCAGTTGCTCCTCTTCCAGTCCAGCTCTCTGCTATGGCCCGCGAGTGCAGTGGAGGATGGTCCAAGTCCTTGGGCCCTGTACCCACATGGGAGACCAGGAGAAGCACCTGGCTCCTGGCTTTGGATCAGCGCAGCGCACTAGCTGTAGTGGCCATTTCGGGGGGTGAACCAATGGAAGGAAGACCTTTCTCTCTGTCTCTCTCTCTCACTGTCTAACTTTGCCTGTCAAAAAAAAAAAAAAAAAAAAAAAAAAGATTTGCCTGCTAACCATCCAACAATTCTACAACCAGGGATTTACCCAGGAGAGACAGAAACAAGTAACTACAGTACCACTGGGGTCTGAGGGATCAAGACAGTGCATTCACAATCGCCCCAAACTGGAAAACAACCAAAATACCCACCAGCAGGTACACTACAGAAACAAATCGTGGGCCCTTCACAGCCTGAGGTAGCAATCAGTGCAAAGGGGAATGAATCGTGGAGGTGTGCAACGACGAGGGTGCATCCCCCAGCCGCAGTGTGGAGTGGGCAGAACGGCTCACAGTGTAACACACGCGGGTTGTGCTTCCTTTGTCTTCTCCAGTGGGCAAAACTCCACTGGAAGCCGCACAGAACTTCCGGGGCCAATGGAAACGGCCCCTTGCATGATATGTTTAGAGAGAAGACGTGTGCATTTCACTGTGTGTAGGCTTTGCCTCTATTATGAGAAAACGAAGGGAGTTAAAAAAAAATCATTAGGACGCTGACATTCCGGCAGCCTCAAGCACACACATCCAGGGCTTAATCATGCTGGCTGAGGTCAAGGCTTGTCTCTCCCTGCGTGAGCTGGAGCTGAGGAAAGAAATGTTCAGCACATTTGGAGCCCGGGAGCCCGTGGGCTTGGCCAGACCCCAGCTGCCTGAACAAGTCACTTCAGATTAGGAAGCATCGGTACAGTAATCCTGAAGTCGGTGTGAGTCCCTCGGTGTCGCAAGCTGGTGTGTTTTCTTAGGAGCCACCTCCCCCTCCCTCCACTGCCCGTAGCCCTCAGAGAGAATAACCATTCCCTTGGGAAGGTGTGTGACACACACACACCACCACCACCACCACCACCAATCAAGGGCTAAATTGTCTGGCCAACTTGGGCAGCCAACAGAGGAACGTTTCCTGGAGGGTTGCACCACCAGTTGGATGTAAAAGGACTAATGCTTTCCTACAGCCCTCGTGGCCAAGGGGAGGGAGGCCAGCCGGCCTGGAGAAGATGCAGAGAGTCCTCGAGGGGTGTCACCTACGCAGATCCAGCTCAGTGCTGCCGGGAACCCTCCCTCCTCGCACCGGCATCACCTTCACACAAACTTTCAGTGAGCTTCCCCTGGCTCAGAAGTCAGACAGATGAGGTGCCCACAGGACAAGGGAGGGCAGACCAGGGTGTATGGAAATGGACCAAGGCAGAGGAAAAGGGAAGAGTGTTGAAACAGAAGGAAGAGGAAGAGGAGGAGCATTTGACAGACGAGCAGTGATGTCATGCTTTTTTTTTTTTTTTTTTTTTTTGACAGGCAGAGTTAGACAGTGAGAGAGAGAGACAGAGAGAAAGTCTTCCTTCCATTGGTTAACCCCACCAAATGGCTGCCATGGCAGGTGCGCTGCGCCAATCCGAAGCCAGGAGCCAGGTGCTTCTCCTGGTCTCCCACTCGAGTGCAGGGCCCAAGCACTTGGGCCATCCTCCACTGCACTCCCAGGTCACAGCAGAGAGCTGGACTGGAAGAGGAGCAACCAGGACAGAATCCGATGTGCCGATGTCATGCTTTTGTACAATGATCCTCCCACCATGGAGTGACTCAACCCATTCAAGACCTCCCTTTAATAAACAAGGAAAGAGCAACCAGAGAGGGAAGGGCACTTGCTCAAGCTTGCACAGCTGGTAAAAGAGCAAAATGCGCATTGAGCCAGTTGCAGGTCTTGGGTTCTGGCACCTCCCTTAGCTCAGACTGGAAGCCCCAGGGGCCAGCTGTGCACGTAACTTGCTAGGTGAGGGTCCCAGGCCTTTTTAGGAAATGCAACTGTGCATGAAACACTGGGCTTTGATGGGAAAGAAAAAAGTGCATCTACTAATTAAAGGTCATTTAGGATTTTTTTTAGCTTTAAAAACAGAGTAGATGGATTGAATTCCGCTGACCGCAGCCACTGGGCACTTCCGCGAAGTGCAGAGCTCGCTCTCTGCAGCCTCTTGGGTTCTGGAAGATCATTGGATTTCTCTCTGTCTCTCTCTCTCTCTGGTTTTGTTTTGATTTTGTTGTTGTTTTAAAAATACACATCCTCTGGAGTTGAACGCGTCAACTTCTTTGATGCAAGGGAAGCTAACCGTGGCTTCTAAAGTTAGACAGATAGGAGTTGACATTGGCAGGAACTAAACCACAGGGCTCAGAATCCGCTGCACCGCAGGGCCCTGGTCCACAGCCCGTGTGGTCAGTGTCGTGTCATTATGTTCTCTGGTGAAAACTAGAGGCCCAGGGACCTGCTGGTTACACTGCCGTTGGCTCCCTGCCCCTGGCCAGGCAGACAGTAAGCACCGACAGGGAGCTATGGTCATCCCTGCCTCCGTGGGCAGAGGGCAGGGCCTGCTGGCTATGAAAATCTAAGGGGACTCTGGGGTGCATTCTGATGGGTTCCCTAAAAGAGGAAGAAGCCATGCTGTGAAGACACCCATGTTGTAGCCCACGGAGCTGCCCTTACCTCTGAGGGTAGAACATTTCCTTCCTCTGGGGCACTCTTGCCATGAGAAGCGAGTGGGGCTGGTCCTGCTTGCCCCCTGGCCACAGGACACCCCTCTTCCATGACCCTGGTGATCGTGTTGTGGGCCTGCTTGGGCCTAAATGTCAATTCCAGACACTTGTCTTTTACTTAGAGGAGACTACTAAGTGCAGGCACAAACACACCGTGCAATGTGATGTGGTTTGTTTATGAAGTGAGGAGAATACACAGGCACTTGTGGCTTTTATTTAGGGAGAGTGGGCCAGGGAAGGAAAGAGCCTTCCATACCCTGCTCACCCTGAGTCCACGAGGAGAGAGAGAGAGAGAGAGAGACCCCCCCTTTACCAGGCTTCTTATGAGTTTAGAAAAGGGGTGTGGTCACATGGTACTGCCCACAGGTCCCAGGCAAGGGGAGGTACATCCTGGGGAGGGGGTCATCTGATTGACAGGTAGGTGGAGAAGATTACATGGGGTAGGGGAGGTATGCCCTCTGCTCGTGAACTTATCTATCTCCCAGACTTATTTCTTATCATCATGGACATGTGACCTGAGTCAGGCCAGTCAGAAGCCTCCCTTCCTTCTGTTCTGGGTTTTCTAAACTGATGGAGCCCACCTTGCCTGTGGCATGGAGACAGCCTGAAAGATGGAGACCCAGAGCCATCAGGCTGCAATGCCACCATGTGAGAGTGCACATGATCATGCCTGAAGACAGACTATTTCTATGAGCAAAGAGCTCCTCTCTTTTTTTTTTTCCAATAAACTATTTTGTATTTTACCCCTGCCACCTCACCTGAAAGAGAGCCAAGTCCCACGTGTCTCTCTTGATGTGGCGTCTCTGGCACCCAGGACACAGGGGCAGGCTTGTGAAATGAATCTTTGAACTTCCTCAGGTGGGGTGGGGGGAGGAAGTGCATTGCCGAGCTTGGGAATCCAGCCTTTCGCGGACCTGGTCCGGGGGCTGTTTCATCATGACGTTGCGGCACTAGGATCACTACCTGCTCTTGGAGCACAGGGAAGGTGTAGAAGTGGAGAAGCCCTCCCTGTGAAAGGAGCTTCAGGAGCAAGGCAGAGCATGAGCCCACAAGCTGGGCACTGCCCCGACATCTCAGACACTGGCCCAGGGCACACGTATTCCTTGGCCCCTGGCCCTCGTGGGGAGCCCATGCCAGAGTTGTAGGGGTTCTTCGTCCCAGGGCCCTGCTTCTGTTCAATATAAAGGTGAGGTCTGGTGCCAGACTCAGAGCACCACCAACATGGGAGATTCCTCAGCGCCCAGAGACCACTCCCTTTGCTCTGTCACTTCACATCCCCTTCCTAGCACCTTGGCCATGCCGACGCCACCAAATTCACTTCCCAAATCTCAGTTGCCCGGTGGATCTGACATCAGGCCAAAGTGGACTTCTGTTGGGTAGAGCTTTGGGTCCTGAGTGCAAGTAGTTTCATGGGTGCCTATGCAAGAGAGGCAAAGGGGACAGTCCCCAGCTGGAGGAACATGATAGGAACATGGGCACCGTTGTTGCATCCGAGACCTCGGTTTGCATTTTCACCAGGATTTGAAGGACAGAACAGAAAGAACCACAAAATTCCTGTAGTCCAGAGAGGACACATCCCTGGTGAGCTTGCTTAGCCCTACTGACCAACTTGAGAGAGACAACTCATATGCTTCCCACACAGCACTACAGGCTGTCCCAACAATCCACGGGAGAGGGCTCACGTGGGAAACTCACTTGCCAGCACACTTTAGCACAAGACTCTTCTTTTTGCAGCTGTGTGAATGGAGGTCTAGCATTGTGAGAGGTCTTGACCAAGGTCGCGCAGCCCAGCTGGAGGCTGGGACTAGATCTTCTGCTTCTGTCGAGTCCACATGCTTCCTTCTGTAGGCACTGAGTCAGTGCCATTCATAGGGGGTGAGACGCCAACCCGATCCGAGCTGCACGGATAGTACGCTGGAGAGACCCATCGATCAAGTTGCTGCAGCCTGGTGCTGTGGAAATAAGTCTACACAGGCTTTTTAGCTCTGGCCTGGCAGCGAGCTAGCTGTGTGACCTTGGGTATGTTAATTCACCTCTCAGACATGCACTCTGTAAAGACAAAGTGATCTTTGAGATACCTTCCAGTGCTAATTCTGCGTGAGCACCACTACACAAGGAATTGTTGAAGCTATGAAAAGAACAAAGAAAGCAATCATCTACTACAAGGACAACAGAACATTCAACATCGTCTCTAACTCATAGAAATTAAAGGCCAAAGGTGTGCAAGCTACCGAGACCCTCTGGGAGTTCCAAGGAGCGGGTTCTGAATAGCGGGGAGGTTTCCTCGTGGAGAGAAGATGTAAGCCTGGCTTTGAAGGGTGGATGGCAGATGCGGGGGAGAAGGTGCTGCAAGCAGCCAGAGGAGAATGACAGAGGCAGGACGGTGAGGTGCGCAGGGCATGTTTCGGGGTAGACCAGCAAGGCTGGAGGGGAAGTGGAGTAGGGCCTTCCCTTCTTTAGGGAAGCAGAGACGAGCACTGAAGCTGGGGGCGCTGACGCCAGTGTTGTGTGAAGCGTAGGGCCAGGTCCCATTCATTGCACAGAGGCACAGGAACATTGCTTTCTTTTCTTTTTTTCTTTTTCTTTTTCTTTTTTCTTTTTTTTTTTTTGACAGGCAGAGTTAGACAGTGAGAGAGAGAGAGGCAGAGAGAAAGGTCTTCTTTCTGTTGGTTCACCCCCAAATGGCCACTAAGGCCGGCGCGCTGCGGCAGGTGCGCTGCACCAATCCGAAGCCAGGAGCCAGGTGCCTCCTCCTGGTCTCCCATGCGGGTGCAGGGCCCAAGCACTTGGGCCATCCTCCACTGCCTTCCCAGGCCACAGCAGAGAGCTGGACTGGAAGAGGAGCAACCAGGACAGAATCCCCAACTAGGACTAGGACCCGGGGTGCCGGCGCCACAGATGGAGGATTAGCCTAGTGAGCCGCGGCGCCAGCCAGGAACGCTGCTTTCTAGAATAAGATCCTCTGATGCAAGGTGGCAGAAATTCAGCTCAAACGTGTTTGACAGTGACCGTGGACTTAGTCACACACACAACCGGAAAGTTCCCAAGCGTATCCCAAGCGTAGGCTCAGCCACAGGTAGAAAATAAAATCTCACAGAGAATTTGTCCTCCGTGGTCCTGCCTTGCAAGTGGCCTTTTCCACCAGTGGTGGGGTGGCACCCACCTCCCCACTTGCATTCTACTACTTGAGGCCAGTGGAAAGAGGGCTCTTTATCCTGTTGGCTTTGTCAAAAGCACGGGGTGGATGCTCATTGGTCTGCATCTCATCCCGTTGCCATCTCTGAACCAATTGCAAAAGCCGGGGGCTGGATGGAATGCGCTGATTGGCCAGCTAGAGAGTCGGGGGGTCTGCCCCAAGAATCATGGGAACTGAGAATGAGAAGGTCCCAGAGCAGAGCCATGGTGTTTTGATCAAAGTGATGATGAAGGCCGGTGCTGTGGCACAGCAGGTAAGGCTACATGGGTGCTGGTTCAAGTCCCGGCTGCTCCACTTCTGATCCAGTTCTCTGCTATGGCCTGGGAAAGCAGTAGAAGATAGCCCAAGTCCTTGGGCCCGTGCACCTGCATGAGAGACCCGGAGGACACTCCTGGCTCCTGGCTTTGGATTAGCACAGCTCCAGCCATTGTGGTCAATTGGGGAGTGAACCAGTGGATGGAAGACTCTCTCTCTCTCTCTCTCTCTCTCTCTCTCTGCCTCTCCTTCTCTCTCCGTATAACTCTGACTTTCAAATAAATAAATAAATCCTTTTTTTAAAAAAAAGTAACAATGGTTGGATCCTGGATGGGCAAACCCCCCTGCCCTCTGGTGCCGAGGGCGTTTCGCAAGAGGCTTCACGTAGACAGAAAACGGGAGCCGTCTTCACACCCAGTTGGGCCTCGGCTGCCATTCCTCAGCTTGTGTGAGGGATCCTGATGCCGGCTCTGGGGGGTTCCCGGGCCAAAGTCCCGAGAGGCTGGGCTGAGGTGGCCGGGCCCGAGGAGCTTCCGGGCAAGGCTCGTGTTCCTTCCATTCCTACTTCTAGGAGAGCCGAGCGGCAGGGCAGGAATTTGTTAAAGTACATAAACATTATTGTGACCCGTAAAATTCAATGAATCTCGGCCTGTTTACCCGCGGCTGGCTTTAATGTTTGCACAGTGCAATGTAATGTGTCAATTTGCTCTCAAATAAAAAACATCTGGCCCTCTGACACGCCAGAGGCTCTGGAGAGCGGGTGTTCAACAATCAACTCCACGCCCCAACCGGAGTTGACGCTTCGAGGGGAAAAAGGAGGCAAGAGGCTCGGCCAAAGAAGCCGAGATCGTTAGAGTCCACCCCTGGGCTCGTGAGGAGCCTCTGTTTGTACATCTGCAAGGTCAGTAAATTTCATCCCAATTAGAATAAGAGGAGCTGAGGAGACTGCGTTCCATCTAACGGGCACCCATCAGCAAGCACATCTCCTGTGGCCACCCCTGCCAATGTTGACATGCTCGCTATGGGATTTTTAACCGTCTTAGTGGTCTCTCATTGAAAAGAACAGGAGCAAATTACACTTTTTCTACGTAGATGATCTGCCCAGCTCAAGCACCTGCCGGAGTCCCCCAGGGTCGGTGGGGCTTGGGGAAGGGGCTGGGAGGGCTGCCGGGAGAGCGTGCTTTCCCAGTGAGATGATACCCATGGCCAAGGGCAGAAGAACCGCTCCTTCCTGCAGACAGAAGCAGGGCTTGGCAGGCGCGTCTGGGTTGGAGGCACTGACCTACACAGGACAGGACAGGGGACATCTGCTCCCCTTGCAAGACAGTGGCCACCGAGTGGAGGTAGGGTAGGGGAGTGGAGGTGGACCCTCCCCCAGAATTGGGCAGGCAGAGGTGACCCATGGGACCCCGTTTCCATTTGCATCTTCAGTGCCTCTCCTCCTTCTCAGCACCAAAGGCCCAGCCAGGCTGAAGTGGAACCAGGCAGGGACCGTTTCGCCTCCCCTCTTTCTCACCCCAATAAATGCTGGAGACATCTGATGAAAAGGGGCTCGGCCTGGAGCCCGGGCAGCCGCCCCGCTGGAAGGCGCGGAGCCTGCTCTGCTGGCCGAGGCTGGACGGGGTCAGAGCAAGTTCAGGCTGTGCTTTAATTGAGTAGAAGATAGTTCTTCCTTAAGGGAGCCCTAAAATGATGCTTCGGCTGAGCGAGTGACTTCCCATATTGTCAGAAGGGATTAGCCAGGCCGCTTCATAAATAAACAGTGACCCTGCCTCCCCCTCCAGGACAAACAGATCATATTTTCTTCAGCTCACCAGGGACTGGGCTTGCTCTAATCAAGTCCTTGACATTTCAGTAACATTCGAGGAGTTGCCTGTTTTCCGTGAATGAGCCCTCGGTAATTGCCCATTTTCCTAAATGATTGCTGGTTTCCAAATCCGAAACGTTTTGGGGGAGTGGGAAAATGAGCTGTCTGGCCAACGACGGGAAGGGAAGGGGAGGGGGGGCAGGTCGGAGGTGCCCAGACGAGCAAGAGTGAGAGCGAGAGCGAGAGCGAGGCTCTCGGGGTGCAGACAGCGTTGTTCTAATGAGAACCAGGAGGGCTGGCTGTCGGGACCCCTGTCGGCGTGGCTGGCTAACTCATCTTCCCTTTCCTTTGGGCAGCAGTGGTCTCTGCGGTGTTTGCCCGATGCCAAACCCTGGGCCAAGAGCAGAGCCAGGACCTGGAGCCCCTGTTCTATAGGGAGGGAAAATAAATGTCACAGAATTCCCAAGTTCACGGGGGAAAAATGTACCCCAACCAAAGCCTTGCCTGGGAAGGACGAGGAAACCTTCCCAGAGGAAGGGATAAGGGGCTTTGCAGGATGAGCAGGAGTTGGCTACCCTAATACAGTAACAAATACCTCGTCCCATCTGCTGAGTACTGGTCCAAGGGCCCCATGGGTATCACTTACTGGGTCCTCAAAACAGCCTCAGGAGGCAGGCGCTACTTCTGCCTCCCTTTTCCGAGGAGGAAGCAGAAGTGCAGGGGAGGGAGAACACTCCGGGCTGAGTGGGGAAGATACGCGTGTGAGAAAGCAGGGGAGGGGGGGGCGGCACTTCCTTTTCATACTTTATTAATTTTTTAAAGATTTATTTATTTATCTGAAAGTCAGAGTTACACAAAGAGAGAAGGGGAGACATACAGAGAGAGAGAGAGAGGTCTTCCATTCACTGATTCACTCCCCAATTGGCCGCAATGGCTGGAGCTGCACTGATCCCAAGCCAGGAGCCAGGAGCTCCCTCTGGGTCTCCCACATGGGTGCAGGGGCCCAAGGACTTGGGTCATCTTCTACTGCTTTCCCAGGCCATAGCAGAGAGCTGGATTGAAAGTGAAGCAGCTGGGACTCGAACCAGCGCCCATATGGGATGCCGGCACTGCAGGCAGGGCTTTATCCGCTATGCCACAGTGCAGTCCCCTAAAAGTTTTTATTCGTGCATTTTCATTGTATTTGAAAGGCAGAGAGAGTGAGAGAGCATGCATGTGAAAGAGAGAGAGAGAGAAAGGCTTCTACAGGATCACTATCCAAAAGCCTACAACAGCTAAGGCTGGGCCAGGCTGAAGCCAGGAGTCAGGAACTCAATCAGGGCTCCCACAGGGCTGTCAGAGCCCAAGGAACCTGAGCCATCACCTGCTGCCTCCAGCGTGTGCATCCGCAGGAAGTGGGGGAGCCAGGACCCCTCCCCCCAGGCACTGCATATGAGATGCCGGCTTGACCCACACACCGAGTACCCGTCTCAGGGGAGCTCCTGCGGGAGGTGTGCCGGCCACCAGCTCTGACTCGCGCTTTCGGGTTGATGACATCACTGTGGTGGGGAGGGATGAAACGGGGGTGTCAGGACAAAAGGGCAAGCAGCCGTCCTCACAGAAGTGGACTCGCCTCCGACAGACCATCAGCCCTTACATTATCTATCTTCCCCACCTCGCCCCCCACCCCCTCCTGGGGAGGGAGCTGGAACTCAGCCACCCCCACCACTACCAGCACGATCCGCCATGCCATGCGGCCCTCCACACCCGGCGCTGCACAGACACGAGGAACCAGCTGATGGGTCAAATCCACGGGCATGGCTAACCGTCCCACCCCCATCAGGAAACCCCAGCGCAGAGGACGAAAGACCCTAAGGTTGAACGAGCACCGGGAGACCCGGACACTCTGTGGCCACACAGACGAAGTGTCTGTCCTTGCCTTGTAGGCTCCTGCTTTTTTGAATTTGCATCTCTTCCTGCTGAACCATCCTCCTTCCCACCCCCCACTCCCCTCACCCCACCCCCGGCCCCGCGTGCCCGCACACACACACACACACGTCAGCCTGCGTCCGCTCCAAACAGAGATGACAACAAGTCTTGGAAGTGAAGCCTAAAGAAACACGAAGCAAACGGTTTCCCTAACGAGCCTGTCGGGCTGACCTTGGTGAGCCAAGAGCTGCACTTTCTAACTGGGGAATGCACAAATATTTACAGCCGCAGGAGAGGGAGCCAGTGTCGGCCGGAGGGTCCCGGAGTGGGAAGGGAGCCCAGAGCTCCTCTGGCCAGCCTCACACTGGCTCCAGGAACGGCCTCTGCACACTCCACGCCGTGCTCTCCTCGCCAGGCCCCCGGGTCACGAGCAGGAAGGGTAGCTCCCTGTGCGAAAGCACCCTCTCCTCATCCTGTCTGGGGAAATCCTGAGCTTGAGCCAGAGTTGTCTCCAGGAACTGCCCCTACTTCTGGATGGGCCTCTCGGCCTCCTGCTCAGCGTCTGAGAAGCTGCAAGCCAGCCTCCCTGTCTGCCTCGGTCGTCTCTTCTGCCTCTGTTCTTGGTTTCTCGGGGACTTCATTCACGGGCTCCTCACTTCAGAAGTTGTGCTCCCTTGCCAGGCCAAACATCCTAGATCATCAATGCCCAGCCTAAAATGTGATCCCCTGGGGCTGCCGTGGTGGTATAGCAGGTTAAGCAGCTGCTACAATGCCGGCATCCCGTCACGGTACCAGTTTGAGTCCGGCTGCTCCACTTCTGATCCAACTCCCTACTAATGCACCTAGGAAAGCAATGGAAGATGGCCCGGATGCTTGGGCCCTCTGGCACCCACATGGGAGACCAGGATGGAATTCCTGGCTCCTGGCTTTGGCCTAGCCCAGTCCCTGCTATGGCAGGGAGGTTTGCTGGAACCCCTGCCATGCTGGGCATTGTTCTAGTTCCTTCTAAACACTCAGAGCTCAGAACAGCCCCAGGAGGTGGGGACCCCTTGTTTGCTTCACATTTGTAGGAGTTTTATTCTCTGACATAGACTTGAAAATAAGGAAACAAGCAGAACAAGCCTTCAAGGAGCCCGAGCAGAGGTCAGGAAGGCGGCAGAGGCTGTTTCCTCTGGCTGCCCGTTCATTGCCACCACGTTGTTTGGTCTCAGGGGAACTGATTCGAAATCCTGGCTCAGCCACTTTTTGAGCCCATGACCTTGGGTGACTTAGCTAACTTCTCTAAGCCTAAGGTGAACCACTCGTCTCCATCAGCCAGGGACTGTTCTGGTCTTAAAACTGCAAGTCCCATGTCCCCGAGAGCACTCAGTTCTTGAGCACACTGGCGCTATAATGATTCACTCCCCAGTGCTGCCGTGGAGTCTGACAGACAGCAGACGCAGGAGACTCAGCACCATGCCTGGACACGAGTGGCAGACACTCCACTCGTGTTTCATTGAGTATGAGAACTTAGTCGATTAGAACAAACTGACATGAAGTGGAGGGCTGAGATGTGGCTGTGAGCGGTTTAACCGGAGAACCATTTCTAAAGGCACCTAGGCACAACACCAACAGAGGCACTTGCTAAAGAGCATCCAGGTTCTCTCTCTGCAGTCTAACCATCCCACTGGAGCTCGCCTAGGCATGGGGACGGTCACTGTTGAGTGAGACCCCAGGTGACAAGGAAAAAGCTACATTGAAGGCATCATCCTGGGACTGATAAGCCAAGGCAAGTGGTCCACCATGGAAGGAGAGTAAAGGCTTTGGGTGGGTAAGGCTAAGCACGCAGCCACCTCGATGGGTTCCCTGCAGCCCAGCGTGGCAGAGGGGAGAGGTGCTGAAGAAAGGGACCCAGAAGAACCTGAATGTGCAGCGCATCTCCTGGTTAACTGTGGACAAAGCACCCTGTGGTTTCGGTCCTGTCTCATCTGTGAAATGGGGAAGAGGAAGTACACAAGGTGTTGTCGAACAGAAAAAGCAGCAGAGTGCGGTGGTCAGGAGTACGACCCCAGGACCCCCTGGCCACGTGACCTTGGGCAGGCTAATTGCCCCTCCGTGGCCTGACCCAGCCACTGCGGTGGTGCCCTGAGTGTTTGGTGAGCAGAGGGAGCCCCTGGTGAGGATGGGCTCCTCTTGGCACATCCCTCTGGGTCCTCCACTCCAGGACAGAGGTGTTCTCTCCCCCTCACCAAGGGTTAATACAGCCTGAGCGTGGGGGCCCAGCACTGTGGCATAATAGGTTAAGCTTCTGCCTGAGGCACCACCATCCCATGTGGGTGCCAGTTCTAGTCCCAGCTGCTCCACTTCTGATCCAGCTCCCTGTCTATGGCCTGGGAAAGCAGTAGAAGATGGCCCAAATCCATGGGCCTCTGCACCTGCATGGGAGACCCAGAAGAAGCTGCTGGCTCCTGGCTTCGAATCGGCCCAGCTCTGGCCATTGCAGCTGTTTGGGGAATGAACCAGCAGATGGAAGACCTCTCTGTCTCTCCTCTCTCTGTAACTCTGCCTCTCAAATAAATAAAATCTTTAACCAAAAAATGCAGCCTGAGCGTGGACTGGGGTGTTACCTTCCATTTCTGCTCTCTCCACTGCCCGCCTCACCCCTCAGTTGCCTCATGCTGAACTTGAGGCAGAATAAAACCTCTGAATCTTTTTTATGTGAATTGTAGCTGAGCCAGGTCTCCCTCATCCCGTCCTTGTGCAACTGACTTTTGGAAACTGCATTCAAGACGTTAGATTTATTGATGCTAAATTTCATCTGGTTGCTTTTGACCCAGCATTCCCGACCGTCGAGATCATCGTGAACCTTAATTCCCTCATCCCCTCCAGCTTTGAGTCATCCGCAAATTTGATGCACATGCTGTCCGCGTCTTCCAGCCTGCTGCCTCACAGAAGCGGTTCCATAGATAAAGTGAGATATAGGCCGCTACATAAGTGGGGAGGGCCCCGTGTCCAAGGCTGAGCAGCACGGGGTTTTGTGGTGGGGAGCGGAGGCCCACGGCCCCCAGTCTTTTCGGCACATGGCCACTTCTATATACCCGTACCTTGCCTCGGATCGCGGGGCGTTCCCAGCGATGACAGGCGGAGTTCAGCCTCCCGCCACCCTCCCCGGGGCTCTTCTAAACTACCAAATGTACCAGAATGGTCTGAATCCCTTCCCGTCTGCACCAGACGCGGCCCCAAAGGCAAGTCCCACTCTCCTCCACTCAGTGCTTCTCAAACGAGGCCACCCCCACCGCGGGGCCTTGCCAAAGACTAGCTGGTGATCCAAGAGATCAATTCTCGCTCGCTCAGGAAGGCATGGCCCCGCTGACTTCATAGTCTCCTGCTCAGATGTTTCCATTTTCACAGGCCTTCAGTCTTTCAACAGCTGAGCCAGAGCTGCCCGCGGGTCAGCCAGCAGCCACCTGCGGCTGTGTGGGGCTTGGTGCACAGCCCCCCGAGGGCCACGTGGCTCACAGCACAGGGTAGCCTGCGTGGCTCACGGGCACGAGCGGAGGTGGCCGTGGAAAGTTTGTGCAGGGTGAGAGGGCGTGGAAAACTGGAAGCGGAAAATTTCTAGGGGTTTAAGAAAGAGGTGTAAATAGAAAAAATCCTAACACTTCCTCTTTCTCCAGGTAGTTTGACAACTCTTGTGCCATTCCAACCAAGTAGCCACTGGTTACGGAACATTCTGGAACCCCATGCCCACTCCAGGCCCAGGTGCAACTGTGGGCACCTGGCTAAGCACCCCAGCCCCGGGCTCAGCAAGTGCAAGCTGGGTCCTCTCTGATGTCCTTGGTATCAAAACCTTCCTATTGTACTTCATAGGATTCCTCTGTAGGGAAGAGCTTGATGAAGAAGAAGGGGAGGGGATGGAGGAGGAGACAGAGAAAGAGGAGGAAGAGGAAGAGGAGGAGGAGGAAGATTACTCCTGATTGAGCACTCACTATGTGCCAGGCATTATGCTAACCCCTCTACATAAAACGTCTCTAGTGTTTCCAACAACCTCAGGAAGCAGGTGTTTAGCGTTCCCGTGCTGCAGAGTTATAAACCAAGATGAAAGTAACTTGCCCGTGGCCACCAGAAGCAGCAGGGCTGGCCTCCCGGATTTCAAAGTCCGCTCCATCCACAGCTCCTCCATTTCTGTAGCTTTCAAAGAATTGCCGCTCTTATTCTCTCCTTTGATCCGAGCAGTCTTAGGGGTGTGGGAGGCTGGGAGCTGGGTCACAGGTTCACCAAGAGTGCAGCGGAAGCTGGGCTCAGCCTGCTGACTTGTAACACACGAGCTCATGGCCTTCAGGATGGTACCTCCAGGATCTGGAGGGAGCCCAGGGGTGCCCAGGGGATGGAAGCCAGAGTAGAGAGCAGGGCTGCGGGCAACGCTCCCACAGCTGTACGGGGTGAAGCCTGTAGGTGCGGGAAGTAAGAGCAAGCTCCCAAGGGGCCCCAGCCTTTGCTACCTGGGCGAACTCACCTTCACGTGTTAGCAAGCAGGGTAATAATAGTTCTGAGGTGGGATACAGCAAGAGTCACGTGAAGCCTGGCACAAAGCCATCAGCATGGCTCAGGCACGTCTCAGCAACTCACACACTCTCCTGCCATCACCGCGGTTTTCCTACATCTGTCGGTTTCCATGCGTGCCCTCCAGTTGCCCACCCCACCAGGAGGCGCTGTTGTTCCCATGCTACCGACCAGGATGATCCAGGTGGTCCGGAAAATGCTGACCCCGGCCAGGCCCAGCCCCTCATGCTGCCGCTGTTGCTCCTTCCTCCGGGTCCCCCGGGGCCAGCTCCTGAAGATGCTGCCTCCAACACTGGGATCTTGTCACCCTGTGGGCTGCCCCCAGCGCCGGGATCTGGTCACCCTGCGGGCTGCCCGCAGCGCGGGATCTGGTCACCCTGTGGGCTGCCCCCAGCGCCGGGATCTGGTCACCCTGCGGGCTGCCCCCAGCGCGGGATCTGGTCACCCTGTGGGCTGCCCCCAGCGCCGGGATCTGGTCACCCTGCGGGCTGCGCTCCAGGAGGGCTGGGTGGGGCCTGGGACTCTGCCCTCCTCCCCATCCCCCAGGAGGTATCAGAGCTGCTAGGCTGGGGTCCTTGCTTTGCTCAAGGGTCTCATCCACACCTAGGGGCCCCTCAAGCAGGTTCGGAGGAACAAAGAGCCAGTCCTGGGGCCCCTGGGGCTGGGAACAGCAGCAGCCCTGCAACTTAGTTTTAAGCATTGCTTGGCATGGAAAGCCAAGACACTGTGGCAAAAAATGACCTACATGAAAGATCTCTGTGAGTGAGGTCCTGGTGGAAAGAAGGAGTACCTTTCTCTGAAGGAGGAGAGAACTTCCACTTTGACTATGGCCTTGTCCTAATAAGGTCGGAGTTGTGGACTCAAGAGGCTTCCATAGCCTGGGCAGCTCATGACAAGAGCCTCGGGTGATCACTGATGTCATAAATAAGAGTGTCAGTTGTTAAATCAATAACAGGAGTCACTGTGCACTTGCTCCCCATGTAGGACCTCTGTCCTTAATGTGTTGCACTATGCGAATTAATGGTAAAACTAGTCTTCAAACAGTACTTTATACTTTGTGTGTCTGTGTGGGTGCAAACTGTTGAAGTTTTTACTTAGTATAGAGTTGATCTTCTGTATATAAAGATCATTAAAAATGAATTTTAATGAAGAATGGGCTGGGAGAGGGAGTAGGAGCTGGGATGGTTTGGGGGTGGGAGGGTGGGTATGGGGAGAAGAAGCACTATAATCCAAAAATTGAACTTACGTGATTTATATTTATTAAATTAAAGTTGTCTATATAAAAAAAAGCATTGCTCCCAGAGGAAAGAGTTGCACACTCACCGCCCCCGCCAAGTTCCTCGAATGGGTCTGAGGGTGGAGGGGACCCCTGAGCCACCTCCCGCAGGGGAGTCTGCAGGGATCTACTGCCTGCTCCTGTTCCTCGCCTTCCTTCCAGCCGCTTCTGTCCATGCCTGACAGTCTCAGCCAAACCCTCTGGCTCTCCCACCCAGAGCCCCAGCTACACACCTGGGTGAGTGGCTGGCAGCCTGCAGAGATGGAGCTGGAATCTCTCTTAATTGGTGTTACCCCTGTAAAGCCCGCCATTCCACCCCCTTCCCCACCCCGCCCCCATGCCCTTGGTCTTGGATGGGCGAGGGGATCCTGAGCAGAGCGAGGATCTTCTTTAACTGCCAAATGAGCACAAATTCACAGCTACTGAACAGCCATCAACCAATTCACTGTTTTAACCGATGTCTGTTGAGCATTTGTTATGGGCAAAGAGCTATGAGAGATTCAAATGCATAGCTTGTAGAACCTGCACTAATTAATGCCTGACAAGGACAGGTTAGACAAGACGGTCTACAGCAACCAGCAAACCTGGGGATGATAGGCTGTGAGGCAGGGGACTGAAGAGACAATGGAAATGTATCCCACACTTGGGAGGTTGCCCGGCCACGTAGCAGCTGGCTTGCCTATGCTCTGTCACCTGTGCCGATGAACGCTCCAAAAAGGAGAAGGTGCCAGGTCCGCTTTGCAGATGAAGAAACCAGGACTCAGAGAGGCTGCCAGCTTGTGCGTGGTCACACAGCTGGCACACCAGCTGAATGTGACATTCGTGGTTTCTCAGCACCTCCCATGGCATAGGCCTGGGCCCAGGTGGCTGCTCTCTGCCCTGGAAGAGAAACTACCTTCAATAAAGTTGGGAGATTCAACAATCTTTAAATATCAAGATGGTGGTGGTGATGGGTAATGCTAAGAGGGGTATATGGGTGATGATGGTGGTGACTGTGTGGATGGTGGCCATGCTGAGTATTACGGGTGGTGATGGTGATGGTGATGGTGATGATGGTGCCAATAATGTTTGAATGATTGACATCCAATGGCTGCTGACTCTCACCTCGCTCATTGCCAATCCCTCCATGTTCTCAGACCTGTCACATTCTAAAGGCCCACATAGGAACCCTTTGCCCTCTCTGGTTTTCTGCTACCCAGCTGTACCCCCACGATGTGGTGCCCAGCTTGGGGAGCAGCCCTCCGGCCAGTCCCCCTTGAGAGCCAGTGCCCAAGAGGCAGGCTAGACCCCTCGCCGCTCTCAGCCCTGACATCCAGTGGATTTCCAAGCCCTGGGGACCTGACCTCTTCAATGTCTCTTGAATCCCACGGCCTCCTCCCCACCTCCCCCGCTCCTCCTGGACTTGACACTACATTACTTTTCCCCCTGGACTGTAGAGCAGCATCCCGAGAGACCCTGGGCTCATAGCTGTCCTTCCTCCAGGTCACCCTTCATATCACAAGTGGATTCAGCCCTGCCATGTCCATGTCACAGGGACAGAGCATAGATGGCAGGTGCACGCTGATCCCTGTAGAGCAACCAAGCACTAGCAGCACAGAGACGCTGCTCCCGCCCTCTGCTCCTGATGCACAGATCAATGCTTCTCAGCCTTCTGTCCTGAGCACCTGCCTCCTCTTCTCCGACTACTGTGGCCCCACCCAGCCTCGTGCAGCTCTCCTCTTCCCCCAGCGTCAGACTCTCTCCTGTTCTCTCACACGCAAGCTGAAGTCCCGCCTACCCCACCTGCTCTCTGTAGCTTAGTTTGCCCCTCTGCCTCCTGTGCTATGCCATGAGCATCCCCAGGGGAGGGCCATGCCTTTTCCGTCTCTGAAGCCTGAGGACCTAGCCTAAGTACCTACCCAGTGCTTCCTGAATCAGAGGTCCAGGGTGTTGCTTCTGCAGGGTGAGAGCTGTTTCTCCCCGAGCTCCCCGAGCTCTGGTTCCCTTCATGGAAAGCTACAGTGGGATGGCACTAGCTTTGTTTTACTGAAGGAATACTAAGATCTGGCATAAAAGCTCAAATGACCGAGTCAAGGTTGTGGTCAAGGCAGTGCAGGTGTCAATGTCCTGACTGCAGTGTGGGAAATGTGTCAATTTCACACGCAAAGCTTATTTCCTTCCTCTCCAAGCGACTCGTGGCAAGGAGGCGACTCAAGCTCACAGCTCACAGGAGAACTGGTCTGAGGGTGGCGGGAAGAGGGGTGGTGGCTGTGGATTCTTCGGTAAAGAGAATAAAGACAAACATCCAGAGGGCATGGACCCGTGAGGCGGTGGCTTTACCCACTATGCCACAGTGTTGACCCCCAGAAAACTCCTGAAGGATGCAGAAACCGGCCCAAGTGAGGGGATGCACCACGAAAAACAATGATATGGAGCAGATGCAAAGGCAGCCTGCAAAATGATAATTATGGCGGAGCCCAGAACGATGGCCATGGCCCGGGCAGAGAGGGTGGCTGGTCCCCGCTGGAGAGGCTCACTGAGGCCCATGCTCATGGACACGGAACTAAAGGAACACTGGATGCCCATTGACATGTCTAACAATGGGGGAAAACACAGTCAGTAACTCCAAAGAAAGCAAAAGATGTACAGGGACAGGACAGGAGTTCCAGTTTCCTTTGTGAATCCACCCCGAATAGTAGTAACTTAGGAATGATAACGTCACTGAGCAAGCAAATTAACCACTGTGACCTTACCTGGCAACCAGGCCAGCTGCTCCGTGTATGCGAGAGGGAGAGCTACACCCCATTCTTCCATAATGGAACATCATGAAGCAAGGCCTAAAACGTAGAGCACAAGACACAGCAGCAAAAACATGCTGAACAGAGCTGTTCAGGTGTTGAACGACTCCACTGAAAATTTGTACATTTGCTGACTCATCAAACCACACGCCCATGTCACTTTTGTATTAAAAAACCGTGAAATAAAAAATATTGGGGGCCGGTGCCGTGGCACACTAAGTTAATCCTCCACCTGCGGCACCGGCGCCAGGTTCTAGTCCCGGTTGCTCCTCTTCCAGTCCAGCTCTCTGCTGTGGCCTGAGAGGGCAGTGGAGGATGGCCCAAGTGCTTGGGACCCTGCACCTGCATGGAAGACCGAGAGGAGGCACCTGGCTCCTGGCTTTGGATCTGTGTAGCTCCGGCCGAAGTGGCCATTTTGGGGGTGAACCATCTGATGGAAGACCTTTCTCTCTGTCTCTCTCTCACACTGTCTATAACTCTACCTGTCAAATAAATAAATTAAAAAATCTTTAAAAAAAATACTGGACAGCACCGAGAGCATGAAGGGCAGAGTGAAGGAGCCAGCTCTCTTCACCCTGTGGCCACAACAGGCTGGGCGCTCTCCCTGAGCCCCGATCTCTGTCCGTGGAGCCACGAGGGGAGACCAAACAGGACAAGTGTCTAAAGTGTGGGACACAGGAAGCCTCCGTAGGCACTTGTTGGTTGTTGGGCCAGGTGGGACAACGGTTTCCCTTTGTAGCCCAGGAACCGTCCTCACTCAGCTCCACCCCCATAAGAGGCGGTGTTCGTTCCTGGTCTAGGGTTCCACGCTGTTGTCAGCAGTGATTTCCCCAGTCAAGCCAGATGAAGACAGGAAGTGCAAGTTCACAGGCCAACTGGGGGTGGGGGTGGGGGAGAGGGGACCTCATGCTTTCCTCTCCAAACCTTGCAAACACCCAGGCTCACTTCCTGCTCTGGTCTCGAATCCGCTCCCCCAGAGCCACTTTCACTTCCAGCCTCCCACCCAAGGCTCCGCTAGAGCAGAGTGCATCTTCCTAGCCTGACCCCGCCTGCCCGTAGATAGTTACACTGCCAGCCCACAAGCCTGGAGGCACAAGGCTGCATGCACAGCCTGGCTGAGGAGCCCCAGGGAGAGGGGCTGTGCTTCGCAGCTGGGCCTCTAAATGGGCCCTGGAGCAGCAAATCACATCAGCAAATCAGGCCTTCTACCCTGAACGTTCTCCCCAACCCCAGCTAACTCACCACCTCTCCAACCTCTCCTTCCCCTGCGCTCCCATCCTGCCCTTGGTGGTTGCAAGATTGTGGCACTGTTCGGTGAAAAATGGAGTAAGAGGAAGAGGAGGAAGGATGTTTGAGATGCAGTTAGATACTCAGCAGACGGTTGGAGCCAACAGTCTGGTGTTCAGGAGAGTCCCCGGGGGCTGCCGGGATAGACCTGAGAGTCACCAGGCTGAAAAAGTTAATAGCACGCATGGCTATGGCTCAGAACAGGACGGGAACTTTCTTCTGCTCAGGGCCATACAGCATTATCAACTTAAAAATCAGCCTGCGGGGCTAGCACTGTGGCGTAGCAGGTAGAGCCGCTGCCTGCAGTGCAGGCATCCTATATGGGCGCTGGTTTGAGTCCCGGCTGCTCCACTTCCAATCCAGCTCTATGCTATGGCCTGGGAAAGCAGTAGAAGATGGCCCAAGTTCTTGGCCCCTGAACCCACATGGGAGACCCAGAAGACACTCCTGGCTCCTGGCTTTGGATCAGCTCAGCTCTGGCTGTTGCGGCCAATTGAGGGATGAACCAGCGGATGGAAGAACCTCTCTCTCTCTCTCTCTCTCTCTCTCTCTCTCTCGGCTTCTGTTGCTTCTTTCTCTGTGTAACTGACTTTAAAATAAATAAATAAATCTTTAAAAAAAATCAGCCTGCTACAGGTTTATTGAATTTCAAGTCCCACCGGCAGTTGCCTTGGCAGGGGCCAGAGCAAATGATTTTGCCAGCCTTGTATATGGCCCGCAGGCTGGACAATCTCCACCCCCGGGAGCATGGAGACGGAGCTGTGAGCGTGTTGAGAGAGAAGAACCGAGAGCCGAGGGACTGGCCCGGTGGTCCCTCGCATTACAGGTGGGAACAGAAGGCGGAACCTGCCACGGGCTCAAAAGAGGCTCCCAGAGAGACAGCAGGGCAAGTCCTGCGGGGGCCCCCTCTTCTCAAGAGTGCGTCTGAAGGAGGAGGAAGTGGTCAACCTCAAAGGCAGCAGAGAGAGCAGGTGAGATAATGACTCACATCGGTGTCACGGAGGCCGCGAGGCGTTCTGGGGTGCAGGAAGGAGGGCAGCTCACGCTGCGGTAATGAACTGGGGGCGGGGGTGGTGGCAGGTGGAGGCAGGGAAACCAAGCAGCTCTCCTGAGAAAGAAAGGAGAGTGGCAGGCTGGCCGAGTGCTCAGACACCACTTAGAAGGGACCAACAGAAGCGCACGCCGCTTGAGGGGGAACGCGGTCCCAGGGAGGTGGGAGGCTGTAGTCCAGAGCGCCCGAGATGGCGGAGCGTGGAAGGGCTGGGCCTGGAGCGGCGACCCGCGCAAGGGGGCGGGGCCTTGGTGAGGCCCTCTGCTTTTCAGATTGGTTTTCCCAGGCTGGTGTTTACCAAGCACCCAATGCTCTGGATGCATTTCTTGGTATCTACCAGGGACTGGCTCCATGGATGCTCAAGAGCCTTGGATAAAACGGTGTAGTATTTGCATATAACCCACGTCATTTATCTCTAGAACACTTCTTTAAAAAAAAAAAAAAAGGTTTATTTATTTACTTGAAAGTCAGAATTACACAGAGAGAGAAGGAGACACAGAGAGAGAGAGGTCTTCCATCTGCTGGTTCACTCCCCAAATGGCTGCAAAGGCTGGAGTTGTGCTAATCTGAAGCCAGGAGCCAGGAGCTTCTTCTGGATCTCCCACACAGGTTCAGGGGTCCAAGCACTTGGGCCATCTTCCACTGCTTTCCCAGGCCACAGCAGAGAGCTGAATCAGAAGTGGAGCAGCTGGGACTTGAACCAGTGCCAGCTTTACCTGCTATGCCACAGCATCAGTCCCAACACTTCTAACACCTACAACAGGGTACAGGCTACGTAAACAGCTGTGGCGCTGTGCTGCTTCAGGGATGGCAAGGAAAGTACCTGCATATGTGCAGTGCAGGCGCGATTTTTAAAAAAATATGTTCAGTCCAAAATTGATTGAGTCCATGGATGCAGAGCCCTTGGCTACAGAGGGCCACCTAAATTCCTGACACCCCGCCCCTGCCCCGCCTCGCAGAGTGGGGGAAGCAGGTGAGACTACACTCAATTTGCCCATGAGAAACTGAATCTGAGAGAGGTTAAGTACGGAGCCCCAGTCACACAGCAAGCAAGTGCCTCCCAGGGTCCAAGTCGACCCCAAGGGATTCCCCAAAGCACTCACCCAACAGGACCCTTTCACCTCCTGTCCCTTGCTACCCTGAACTTTGAGTTGTTCAAGGACAAGTCCGTCCACATGAGCTCCTGCTCCTGCTTGGAGCACTCTCATTGTCTCCCCAACCCCCAGGTGCAGACGTGTTCCCACGCACTCCATCCGTGCCTCTTTGCACACTGGCTGCACCGTATACGATGCTTCTCTCTCCCCCACACTGTGAGCACCCGTGGTCCAGGGCGCTAGCTCACGTGTCACATACTCCCAGCATACAGTGAGTTCTGCAAGACTGTTCATCAAATGAATAAATGAAAACTTTGGTTTGGAAGCGAGTGCGTGGCCAAGTGGTTAAGACATCCACATCCCATGTAACAATGCCTGGATTTGGTTCCTGACTCTGATTCCTGACTCAAGCTTCCTAACTAATGCAGACCCTGCAAGACCGTGGTGACAACTTATGTCACTGGGTTCCTGGGGGCTCATGCTGTGGTGTAGTGGGTTAAGCCGCCGCCAGCATCCCATATGGGCAGTGGTTCAAGTTCCAAATGCTCCACTTCCAGTCCAGCTCCCTGCTGATGCACCTGGGAAAGCAGTACAAGATGGCCCAAGTGTTTGGGCCTCTGTACCCATGTGGGAGACCCAGAGAAAACTCCAGGCTGCTGGCTTTGGCCTGGCCCAGCCATTGTGGCTGTCTGGGGAGTGAAGCAGCTGATGGAAGATCTCTCTGTCTGTATGTCTTTCCTTCTTTCTCTATAACGCTTTCAAATAAATAATTAAATAAATCTTTAAAAAAAATAAATTTTTCTCTAATCTTCCTTAGACCCTAGGCTGTAGCTGTTAAGTTGCTACACTTAATAAAAATGGGGTTGGCTTCCTACCACTATAGGAGAGAACTGAATTGCACTCCCATCTCTCAGCTGCAGCTGTTGTGGGCATCTGGGGAGTGAACCACCATATGGGGCTCTCCCTCTCACTCCATTTCTCTCTCTCCCTCGCTCACTCTCTCTCTCTCAAGTAAATAAAAAATTTAAAATGCCAATAAGACCAATTTGAGCATTGAAATAAATAATGAGGGAGAAATATTTGCAAACTCTATATCTGATAAAGGACACATCTAAAAAATATAAAGAACTCTCAAAACTCAATTGTAAGCCACAGGCAATCCAACTAAAAAGCAGTGAGAACTACGAAGAGATGTTGCATCAAACCTCTTTGATACACAGATAGAAAATAAGCCTACAGAAAGACGGACAGCATCGCTAGCCTTCAGGCAAACGCAAGCCAAAGCCACTATGAGATACTGCCATCACCACACGCCTATCAGAGTGCCCTGCGCAGAGAAAGCACCAAGTGCTGACGGGAATTCAGAGGAATGGTGTCGCTCTCCCGTGGTGTGGCCACTCCAGGAAGCAACTTGTCAGCTCCCTAGATGTCAAAACGCCCCCTTCCTCTCACTCAGAGACACCGGGCAGAGAAATGCAAACGCCTTCATACATGAACCTGTGCAAGCCTGCTCACAGCAGTTCTGCTTGTAATAGATGAAAGCTGGATACCAAGATGTCTTCAAATTGGGTGAATGGTTAACCCAACTTGGCCACTCGTCCTGTGGACTGCTACTCAGCTTTATTGCTGAGTGGCTCATTTTCATTCATGAATAAGACATTGATATAACTTGGATGACTTTCCAGGACATTATACTGAGTGAAAAAAAAAATCCAGTTTCAAATGCCCAATTTCATATTCTCCGATTCCGCTTATGTTATACTCTTGAAATGGCAAAAGTGCAGAAATGGAGAACAAATTAATGACTGCCCGGGGATTCCGGTTTGCGGTAGGGCAAGGGGCGTGACCCCTTGTAAATTAGCAGCCAAAAGAGGTCTTTCCAGAGCTGCAGAGTTCTACATCCTGATGGCAAACGTGAAAAAAGGACAGAAGATGCGCACACTGTACCAGGGGCATGCGCCTGGTTTGAACACTGCCCCGTATTGCATTTGTGTCACATAAAACCATTGGGAAAAACCTCTCAACGCTATCTGTGCAACTTCCTGAGAATCCATAACTATTTCAAAACAAAGCATTCAAATGACTACATGAAGAATCATAATAACAGATCATAACTCGTAGTAAAAGAAAAATCCTTCGACGACACTGATAGAAACGAATGAATGAGCGGATACACAACCAAGGGGCCGGAAAACTGTTTCCTGCAGAAGAACGCTGACCAGCATATGTAGGTAGAGTGTCGCAGTTAGAGCATCTCCCGGCAACCCCCGCGGCAATAGCTACTTGGGGCAAGAATTAAAATTGGTGGGCAAAAGGATAATGAGGAAGAAAGTATTTGTATCATCTCAAAGCGTCTTCTCATAAAAAGACTTGTCTTTCAAAGTGAGAGAGGGAAATCGGGCAATACCACCTTATCCAAGTGAGTCAAGTTTAGCATCAGCAACACATCCTGGCTGATGGGATGCCCTGAGTAGGCCGCTGTAGCCATCGGGGCAAAGTTGCACAGCCCGACTCTCTAATCCAGAGGAAATATCATCACACAGACCCCACAGAGGGCACCGGACAGCGTAACCAGCTGCCTCTCGTCTGACATGTGAGGATGGCAGAAAAACAGAGACATTGAGAAATGTTTCCCAGCCACAGGAGACCTGAGAGTGAGTGTCTTACTGCTAGGCTATGCACGTGCTCCTTCTTGAACTTGCTGAAGTCCCCTTGTACACACATGCACACACGTGCACACACACATAGACACCAAGAGCATTTATAAAGGAAATTATAAAGCAAAATACCAATGTGACAAATATTGTTAGATTTTCCTAACTTCTTTGAGTACTTCTGCAATATTTTTTCAATATTTGTTTATTTATTTGAGAGACAGAGTTACAGAGAGGCAGAAGGAGAGAGGGAGAGAGAGAGTGAGAGAGAGATCCTCCATCACTGGTTCATTTTCCCAAATGGCCACAACGGCCGGAGCTGGGCCAATCTGATGCCAGGAGCTTCTTCTGGGTCTCCCACATGGGTGCAGGGGCCCAAGGACTTGGGTCATCCTCCACTACTTTCCCAGGACACAAGCAGAGAGTGGGGTTGGAAGTGGAGCAGCCGGGACTCAAAGTGGTGCCCATAGTGGATGCCAGCACGGCAGGTGGTAACTTTACCTGCTACGCCACAGTGCCAGCCCTACAATATTTTTTTAAGCTGAAAATATTCTTAGAAAGTGTAAAAGACAAAAATTAACAAGGGAAATAGGTAGGACTTCTCACAAATTAGAAATTGTTGGTCCTTATCTAGTTGGCAATTCAGAACATCCTTGTATTGGTTCTTTCATGCGGGCAGCCTTCCCCGGGGTCACAGTGCCTGTTGTGAGGGTTAGCGGGGAAAGCTGAGTTCTGCCTCCCCTGGCCTCTCCTCGAACATGGGCTTCTCTCCCCATGGGAGAAAGAGGTCTTTCGGCAGAGCCTAGTTTTTCTCTCAAAACACTCTTTCTTCCCGGAGGAAGCAGAGGGCCCTGTAAGACACAGGCGTGCGGAGAGGCTGGGTTCCTCCAGTCACGATGCACGTGCAGCTGAAGAGGCCCCAAGCGGAGTCTGGGCCACAGCGGGGAGCCATGTGGGGTCACCTTGGCCAGCTCCTCCCTTAGAAGAATGACGGAGGCCTGTGATGGGTAGGGACCTCCACTGCCTTGCAGCCCAGGGCTCTTGATGGCCACACAGCTCAGGACCAGGAGCCAGAGGCCAGAGGACTGATAGATACTTTTCTTTGAACTAGTTGGGTGTCCAAAAGCAAAAACCTTAGCAGCTGCAGATCCCAATTTCCTCGCCCAAAGAGAGGGGCCCTTAACTCTTGCTTTCCCTCCTCTCAGAGGAGGCTTGGGAGACCTGGGGAATGGACGGGTTCTCAAGTTGCACCCCAAATTTTTCAATGGGCAGGGCTATGTGCTGGGAAAATGAAAGTTCCAGGGATGTAAGAAGTCATTTGGGGGCCCCCATCTGGGGACCAATAGAGTCGCAGCTGCTCCACTTTTGATCCAGCTCCCTGCTAAGGCACTGGGAAAGCAGTGGAGGATGGCCCAAGTGCTTGGACCCCTGTTACCCACATGAGAGACCCAGATGAAGCTCTTGGGCTCCTGGCTCCTGGCTTCAGCCTGGCCCAACCCTGGTTGGTGTGGCCATTTGGGGAGTGAACCAGAGGATGAAGACTTCTCTCTTTGCCTCTGTCTCTCCCTCTGTATAATTCCATTTTTAAAATAAATAAATAAATATTGATTGCCTGCCCTCTCACCTGCTTACCCATCCATTCATCCACCCCTGTGTCCATCCAGCTACTCCTTTATCCATCCAATATTTATTTGCCTATGCAACTCCCTCCCTCCCTCCATCCTCCCTTCCTCCCTCCCTCCCTTCCTCCTTCCATCTACCCATCTATCTATTCAATGTGTATCCCTTTATCCTCTCCATCTATAATCCTGATATCAGCCAGCCAGCCAACATCCATCCAACCCTCTCTTTGCCCATCCTTTCTCTCATTCACCAAATAGTATGTTGGGCACTAGCTGATGCTGGACGATAGATGAGATTCTGAAATTCAACGATGAATAAACCCAAATCATGGCCATAGCTCCCAGTGGAAAGAATAGTGTGTACACAAAAACAATACACTAGGAGCTGCTAAGAAGAATGTACAAGGGTGCTTCAAATAGTCCATGGAAAATAAAATTGAAGAAGTTTACTTTGGTGTAAAAGAAGTTATGCAATCAAGCTGTCATTTTTTCCATGAACTTTTTGAAGACCCTGTATGCATGGACTTCTTTTTTTTTTTGCACCAAAATTGATGTTCACACATGCAGGGCCTGTGCACCAGGAAATCAGGGTTGGCTCAGCATCTCAGCAGCTCCCTCGCTGTGTGAGTGACAGCGAGAAGGGGCTCTTCCTTTGCTACCCTAATCTGCAAACGTGGAGGAAGTGAGGTAAAACAACCTCTATGTTCCTCCTGGCTCCTACGTTCTCTGTGGGACCAGCACCCATGTGCAAGTGCACTTGGTGCTCTGGGTCTCCCCCAGCGTAGCCACGGCTGGACATTGCAGCATTAAGGACACGACTCCTATTTCCTGGCATGCTTCCCCTCCTGGGTCCCCAGGAAGAGAAGGCCCCTGGAAGACATCAGCCATGATCAGTCGATCCTGCTCTATCACTCCCCAGAACCGTGCTGCTTTGGGGTGAGGAGCTGAGTGCACCCGAGGCTGGCAGCTGGGAGCAGGGCCTGGAGGGACCAGGCTGTGCTGGCACGGGGGCTTTGGGGGACAGTGAAGAACAGCCAGAGGTCTCAGAGCTGGAAGGGAGGGCTCTCCAGGATACCAAGAGGCCATTTAAGGTGACAAGGGATGCTACCAGGGATAGAATTTACACATTGCACAGTTGTGCCAGCGGCCTGCCTGGGGCTTGGGGATGCTGGTTTGGGATTTGAGCTTTATCTCCTGGAATTTATTTTAAACCTGACTACCTGCTGAGGCAGCAAATGAAAGTTACACAAATCCTCCATCAGTAGCTGATGCAGCCTCCGCCGCGGCCACCCGCCCGCCTGCCCACCCGGCAAGGCCTCCTATCTGACGCCTGTCTGTAACTAGTTCGTCTTCTTAGGCTACCAGTGTCTCACCACCGAGCTAGCCAGTCTTGCCTCTTGAGGGGCCCCAAGATGGGCCACCTAGCTGTAGCTGGTTTCTGTCTGAGTGTGCCCTGCTGGGAATCTAACTGCCAGCCCAGAGCTGTGAGCTCCCACCTCTTCCCTCTCCCAGCCAGTGACGTGCTAGGCTCCAGGCAGACCTTCCTACAGGGAGGGCCTGACCCTTCCTTGTGCCCAAGAAAGCAGCCTCCGGGCACAGTGGTTCCCAGCACTTGGGGAGCACTTGCCAGAGCTGGCCCGGCCTGCCTCCCCCTGCACTGTTCTGACCCACCCACCCCACCAGGGCACTTCAACATGCTTGTGGAAACGGAATTGAATGAGGAGTTTGTTTTGGTGCAAAACATTTTTTAAAGCAGCTCATAAATTTCTCGTTGTGTGCTGTCTCTGTGAACTTTTGGGAGGCCCTCAAAGCCCTGCCTATGATGGTTAGCACTGGGCGGCCACACAGCTGGGTGAGGGCCCCTAGAGATTCAGCCAAACACAAATTCAGGTGTGGCCCCGGGGGCATTTGGGGGATGTGGTGAACCCCAGCAGCCGCGTGGCTGTAAGATGAGCTTGGTCCTCTCCAGCCTGGTGGGGCTGGCACCCAGCTGTAGGCTTTAGGAGGAAGATTTTTTTTGTATGTTCTGCACAAAGCAATGGCTACCAGTGCAACAGACTTTTTTTTTTTTTGACAGGCAGAGTGGACAGTGAGAGAGAGAGACAGAGAGAAAGGTCTTCCTTTTGCCGTTGGTTCACCCTCCAATGGCCGCCGCAGTTGGCGTACTGCGGCCAGCGCACCGCGCTGATCCGAAGGCAGGAGCCAGGTGCTTCTCCTGGTCTCCCACAGGGTGTAGGGCCCAAGCACTTGGGCCATCCTCCACTGCACTCCCTGGCCATAGCGGAGAGCTGGCCTGGAAGAGGGGCAACCGGGACAGAATCCGGCGCCCCGACTGGGACTAGAACCCGGTGTGCCGGCGCCGCAAGGAGGAGGATCAGCCTATTGAACCACGGCGCTGGCCAGCAACAGACTTTTAAGGTTAATCAGCACTAACATTTTCTCCATTATCTCTCTGAGTCTAAGACAAATCAACAAGATGAAAGCTACACCCTGACTTGTAGAACTTTCCAGCTCCCATGGAGGAAGTGCTGTCACCACAGCTGGCTCCATGCCCCCAGCATGAGTCACTGCACATCATAGAAAGCATTTCTTCCATAGCTACAACAGATGCCAGCCATCTCAGGAGCACTGACAACCACAAAGCACACTAAAACATTTAGGCAGTTATAAGTTGTCAGTGTTCATGGGCTTTGCTTTTGATTTCACTTATTTAATCATAGATTGACCTAATTACAATTTGATTCACTATTTATTTTCATTTTGTTCTTGTAAGGCAGAGAGATAGAGGGGAAACTTCCATCCCCTGGTCCACTCCCCCAGTTGACTACCACAGCCAGAGCTGGGCTGGGCCAAAGCCAGGAGCCAGGCAGAGCCTCAGTCTGCCTCTCCCACATGAGTGCCAGGGATCCAAGTACTTGAGGCATCATCTCCCAGGTGCATATCAGCAAGAAGCTAAATAAGAACAAGTAGCTGGGACTTGAACCAGAAACACCCATACAGGATATGGGCTTCTCAAGCAATGATTTAACCGCTAAGCCAAGCACTTGTCCCCTAATTTTTAAAACAGTAAAAGTTTGATAATCAGCCCACAAAATTCCTGAAAGTTACCCATCGGCTCCCAAACCTGTGGGCTCTATCTCCAGCACGCCATCAGAGGAAACACTCAAATGCCTCCTCTTCCGTGAGGGCTCCCATGACCTCCCGTGGGCTGTTTACTGCTTACTCCCCAAAAGAACCTCCGCGCACCTGCTGTGTTGTCACTATTTACTTCCACGCTTGTCTCTGCGGGAGACTATACACTGAGGACTCGGAGTGCAAGCCATATGTAGCTCATTCGTCTTGAACGCCCACAGCATCCAGCTCAGGGTGCTCAGAAAAGTGTATTGTTCAATGCATGCGGCAGGGATTTTCCAACTGCGTTCCCCAAGGGCACCAGCTCTGCAGAGCTGCGTCTGAAGTCCTCAGAGACGGATAGGGAAGCTGAGTGGGTGGAGTTCCAAAAGGGAGAACCAGGTGCCAATGGAAAATGAGAAAGGACTCCTAGACGTTAGGATTGTTGTTATCAAATATTGTATTGAAAGGTTGCAATACAGAGTTTTAAAAATGTTCCCATGGCTGGTGCTGTGGCATAGCAGGTAAAGCCGCCACCAGCAGTGCTGGCGTCCCACGTGGGAGTCCTGGCTGTTCCACTTCCAATCCAGCTCTCTGCTGTGGCCTGGGAAAGCAGTAGAAGATGGCCCAGGTTCTTGGGCCCCTGCACCCATGTGGGAGACCCAGGAGAAGGTCCTGGCTCCTGGCTTCAGATCAGCACAGCTCCAGCCATTGAAGCCAATTGAGTAAACCAGTGGATAGAAGACCTCTCTCTCTCTCTCTCTCTCTCTCTCTCTCTCTCTCTCTCTCTCTCTCTCTCTCCTCTCCTTCTCTGGGTAACTCTGACTTTCAAATAAATAAATAAATCTTTAAAAAAGAAAATGCTCCCAGAACATGGAGCAAATGGCATGTAATATGAGAAAAAAATATTCAAGCAAGATCCATTCAGAAGGTTCCACATCCATCCAACAGTAGGAATTGCAGAAAAACAAAAACAATGGAAGAAAGGGAATTGGTGCAAAAAGTAAGTGTATTTTTTCTTCTCCAGGAACACCGAGTCTTTACACTGAGAGGGCCGAGAGAAAGCCCAACAGACAGAGAATTGGGCGATTTAAGAATATCTAAGATTAACGAAGATCTGGCACATTTCTTGGGAAATCAGATCGTTCACGGCCTTGAACTTGTTTGACCGACAGATACACAGCCATCAGACTGACGCCATAATCCTGGACAGAGACAAAATAGGCCAGAAAGGTAGCAGCTGACACTCACGTGACAGCACACCGTGCGGGATGGCTGCTGGCCTCCAAGCACTTTGTAAACTGGCTGATCCTCACACAGGCTGCGAGGCAGGCCCCCTGCTTTGGTCTTGGTTTGTTGATGGACGACCGAGGTGCAAGAACGTGAAAGGACTTTGCTGGCCATGGCAGCCAGAGACCAGGCTCACTACCCATCCATGTCCAAGTGCCACAGGCAGATGGCCTGCGACCTAGCGTTCTGCAGCCAGCCACATCGTCAAGTGTGAGCCAGAAACAGCTAAAAGAACACTCACATTCAGACAGTTAGGGACTCAGAGGTTTACGGTCCATGCTTCCTTCCTGAGAAGGATTTTTACTTTATTAATTTAAAAAGCAGTGTGACAGAGAGAGAGAGAGGCACACACACACAGAGAGAGAGAGAGAGAGAGATCTTCCATCCAGGGGCTCTGCTCCCCAAATGGCTGCAATAGCCAGGCCTGCGTCATTCCAAAGCCAGGAGCTTCTTCCGGGTCTCCCATGTGGGTGCAGGGGCCTGAGCACTTGGGCCATCCTCTGCTGCTTTCCCAGGAGCATTAACAGGGAGCTGGGTCAGAAGCCGAGCAGCGGAGACTGGAACCAGCACTCATATGGGATGCCTGCCTCGCAAGTATGGCGGCTTGAACACCTGTGTCACAATGCTGGCCCTCTGAGAAGTTATTTAAATACGCATTTTAGTGATACTGATTTGGAAGCCCTAAAGGATAAAGTTATGGGATGAAAATTGGTTGAATTAATTCAGGGATTTAATGTAAAGCAATTCCAGATTGATCTGTATACAGTTGACCCAGAAAACCTTCCAGACAAATAAGAGCAGAGAATCAGGAACAAAAGTAGAATGAAATCAGAAAGAAACAAACACATCCCTGTGTGTGTGTGTATGGAGATACATTCCAGTGTGTGTGTGTGTATGGGGATACATTCCAATGTGTGTGTGTGTGTATGGAGATACATTACAGTGTGTGTGTGTGTATGGAGGTACATTCCAGTGTGTGTATGTGTATGGAGATAATTCCAATGTGTGTATATGTGTGTATGGAGATACATTCCAGTGTGTGTGTATGTGTGTATGTGTGTGCATGTGTGTGTGTGTATGTGTGTCTCCATGTGTATATGTGTGTATGGAGATACATTCCAGTGTGTGTATGTATATGTGTATATGTGTGTATGTGTATGTGTGTATATGGAGATACATTCCAGTGTGTGTATGTGTGTGCATGTGTGTGTGTGTATGTGTGTCTCCATGTGTATATGTGTGTATGGAGATACATTCCAGTGTGTGTATGTATATGTGTATATGTGTGTATGTGTATGTGTGTATATGGAGATACATTCCAGTGTGTGTGTATGTGTGTATGTGTGAATGTGTGTATGTATGTATGTGTATGTGTGTATGCAAGTGTGTGTGCATGAAGATACATTGCAGTGTATGCATGTGTGTGTGCATGTATATGTGTATGTATGTGTATCTGTGTATGGAGATATATTCCAGTGTGTGTCTGTGTGTATGTGTGTGTGGAGATACATTCCTGTGTGTGTGTGTGTGTGCAGGCTGGAAGATTTTATGAATATGGTGAAGAGGCCTATGCTTGTCTTCCCCAAACAAACAAAGCAAACAGAACACCAAGGGGAAGGGGAGAACAAAACTTTGACCAGAAATTAATTGTTCAAGTAGGAAGCCGAGTAACATCTGACAAGATCTGGAAGCACCGGCAGAGAGGAAGGCAGGAAAATCCACATGCTGCTGCTGCAGAGCCTTTCCCTGTGAGCGGCACAGAAGTCCTGACGCTGTGACCCTGCAGGAGGAACGGAGACCACGCGCGGTGCACGCTTGGATCAGGGGAGCAGGCGCACATCCCGAGCACGACGCAAACACCCAGCCTTGGGCTTGTACAGAGAAATAGGAAAGGTTGGATGGTAAGTCCCCAACAGGAGCAATGGGGAGCATCCTTGAGGAGAGAAACAGGGAGAGAAGCAAGGAAAGAGGAGGCATCGCAGGACAGAGGAGGGAGGGAGGCATAGAAATGCTAATGTCTTCACTTTACCAGATGGCCCCAGAAGTGGGCAGCTAAATACAGCACCTAACTGCACTGTGTTAGGTAACAGAACCTAAGCTAGGGACAAAACGAGGTGAAGGTGGGCAGGGGCTTGAGGTGGCGCGTCCGAGCCAGCACAGCTGCAGAAGCAGACCATGTGGAGCTGACCACACATCCTGATTCCCCGGAGAGGCCCACATTCCACCTGTCGTCTTGTGTAACTACGGCTTGGATCCCTTTTCCCTTTCAACAGTTTCCTGGTTTGAGGATTAATGATATGCCACCTTATCTAAAATGGATAAAAATATCAGTATAAACACATGACATGGAAAAACCATCAAAGGAAGTAAAACAGAAACTCTTAAAAGTGAGTGTTTTATGGGGAAGGGGAGAGAGGGCCACAGCTCATCCCATCGTCCAGTTCAAATGCTGGCCTTTGGGGCTGCTGGGGGCCGGTGAGCGGTCATTCCATATATTTGATTTTGCTCAAACAATGTGCGTTTTGAGGTTGACTAGATTCTTACAAATTAATAATTAAAACTATTTAAAAAAATAGTTGCAGGGGTGCTGAATGATGTCCAGAGCTCGTACTGGCTTGGAGGCTTCCTGAGGTTTTAGGGCAGGATTGGGGAGCAAAGAGTTTCCCCTGGGACCCCACCCCCCCTTGACTCTTCTGGATACCGTGGGAAGTGAAGAATTCAATAGCTGGTTCTTGGCAGATTGGCCTGGGAAGAAAAAAAAAAAAAAAAACCTTTTCCTGGTATCCCTAACGAACAGCCAGGCTAAGAGCTTCTGCATTTGGTGAGGGAGCCCCGGGCTCCCCAGGGTGGAGAATTCAGGCTGGCAGGGGGTTGGGGGGGTAAGAATCACCCAACCACACTCACAGCTCGGGGAACTGGCCCACCGCCCAGTGAGGGACAGCGTCTTGTCCAGACTGGGGAGGCCACTCACGGCCTCGCTGGGGCCACCACCGGGAACCTCTGACCCCCAGCCTCGCGCTCACTTCACACTGGCAGCTCCCAGGGCCGTGGCACGGGAAAGGCAGCAACACAGGTACAGGGGTGTGCTGAGTGCCAGGCTCGCGGAATCAGAATTTCTGCAGACAGGATTTCAGGAGAAGGTGTATTTCAACCAATGCCCCCAGCAGTTTTTAAGCCTGCAAACAGTTGAGAGCCAACCCCACCTACCTCAGGACCTTTGCCCCTGCGGCTTCCTCTGTTTGGTTAACAGCCCCACCTAAGTCCACACTTCCCCTGGGGAGCCTGTTGATTCTTGAGATAAGGAAAATTCTTCCCAATGCACACTTTTTTGCACAACAGACTTTTCCTCTTATGATATTACAATGGGAACTTACAAAACAATGTGTTCAATGTTCTCTTTAACATCTGCACTTTGAGACCCAGGCCTGGCACCCATCAGGGGTTAAACAAACAGCCCAGTTACAGAAGAAGAGAGGAACAGAGGCAGGATTCAACCCAGACCTGTGTGACCCCAAATCTCCTTAAATCTCCATGTTGAGCAGCTTCTGAAAAACGATGAGGCAGAGCGGACATAGGAATGCAGCCATTTGCTCAGTCTCCAGGCCCCTAAGCACTCTGCTTGCACACGTTGGCGTGGATAGCCAGCAATCAAGGGGGCCGGTGAGAGCTTGGATCTTCCACAGCAGATCAGCAAGGCAAACACAGACCTGAGACCCATTCCTGCCAGCCAGCGCACGCAGGCCCAGAGAGCGAGACGGCCCCCCGGGAGCCCAGTGCAGCCCTCGACGCTGACGCCACCTGAAAGGAAAGCTTCCTCTGAGCCAAGGTGGTGATAACCCTAACAACCCACTGTGCTTCCGGCCAGAGACGGGCAGACCAGGATCAGCCAGGAATGCGGCCAGGGTGGTGGCAATGTGGTTAAGCTGCCCCACGCCGTACCAGCACCATGCATCAGAGCTCCTGTTCAAGTTCTGCCTACTCTGTTTCTGGTTCAGCTCCCTGCTAATGCACCTGGGAAGCAGCAGAGGATGGCCCCTAAGTTGGACCCCTGTGACCCACAGGGAAAGGCCAAGATGGAGTTCTGAGCTCCTGGCAGAGGCCTGACTCAGCCCCAGCCACTGAGGCCATCTGGGGAGTGAGCCAGCCGATCAAGGCACTCTCTTTCTCTCTCTCTCTCTCTCTCTCTCTCTCTCTCTCTCTCCCTTTCAAATAAATAAAATAAATATTTTTAAAAATAAATAAGTAAGATACTACCAAGTCAGCAGGCCTGCTCCAGCCCACCTGCCAATTCCCAAGCAGGTTACGGAACACACTGGGATTCGCTCCAAAGTTTTCTCTAGCCCGGGTCTGGCATGGCAGCCTGGGTCCAGCCCTGCCACAGGCCAGCCGTGGACTAGGGAAGTGCTCATCAAACACTAGTGTGTGTCAGAAAGAGACTGTGAGACTGAAATCAGGGGAGGAAGAGAGGGGAAGAGAAAAGGATGGAACATTCCATCACCAGTGTCCTGGTCACTCTTCTGTCCTGGGCTTTGTTTGCTCTCACTCTTTCAATATTTGAACTGTTTTTACAGTTCTGCAAGTTAGAGAAAACGGATTATCCGTGTACATACCAATTACATGCACTGCGACGCAATGGATTCTTGCCAGCAGGTTGTTGCCAGCTTTGCATCTGTTCGCAAATCCACCTCAGATTCCAGGTGACCTGTGCATGTTTCTTGTGTTCTTGGCATCGTCCTTTGCGTTGATGGTAATGTCTTAGTGGTTTCCGCACTTTTTAATGAGTACAATAAAATCACCAACCTGGGTTCATCTTATATCCATGTGAGAGTCAATGTTTATACCATCTTTGAATAATTCCATGTGTGCATACAAATCTGGGGTCTCCTGAAGGTATAGATTTTGATTCAAGGTCAGGGTCACCCTCTCCTGAAGGTCATGGCTTGCCCCTTCTGTGTTGTTTTGCCTTGAAAGGGTGATACGATGTGTCTGTGGCTATCCTGTTATCTCCCCTTTAGATCTGATCCATGAGCACCAGATGGGTGTCAGGGCTTTGAGATTATTATTGGTGAAATCATGTATAACAGGACTTTTTGTCATTGAATGAGGATGCTACTAGAAACTGGTCCATCCCAGCCCAGGATCCAAGCCCCTCGCCAGGTTCTCCCACCCAATCCCACAGGTTGGCAGAGCCTTGCATGCATGTCCACACCCCCACGGGCTCACATGCTTCTGACTCTGAGCTTGAGCCCAGGATGGAGGCCAGAGAGGTGGAAGGGGCCATCCATGACCAGACAGGGGCTTGAGTGCCCTCAGCAGCAGGGATGGGCACTCACTATGCCCAGGAGCTCTGCCCCTGGCTGACCACAGAGACGGTGCTCTTAGGAGCCCCTTGGCCTGTATCCAGGGCAGAAGGACCAGCATCCAGACGAAGCTCCAACCCTCCCCTCCCCTGCACCTAAGTGAGGCACTTTCTCTCCAAGCCTCCATTTCCATTTTTTTAAAAGCATGTACAACTCTTAATTTTTTTCATTTACTTATTTTTGTTTTATTTAAACTGCAGAGAGAGAAACAAAGCCATAAAGAAAGATTTTCCATCTACTCCCTAAATGCCCAGGACGACCAGGACTGAGCCAGGCTGAAGCCAGGAGCCCAGAACTCAATCTGGGTCTCCCACATGGGTGGCAGGGGTCCAAAAACCGGGGCCATCACCAGCTGCCTTCCAGGGTGTGCGTCAGCCGGAAGCTGAAATGAGAAACAGAGCTAGGGTTGAAACCAGGCTGTGTGAGCTGCAGTGTCGAATTCCAGTCCAAGCCTCAGTCTCTCCATCCACACAAGGGGCACAGCACATTGCAGGGGGTGAGGCTGAGAGGGCAGGGTGCCCGTGGCCACCTGGCAGAGCTCCTGCCACTCTTCTGGCTCTGCACTGCCGGCCTGTTCTCCCCAGGGAGCTCCTGCACTGCGGCCGCCCCCCTCTCCCTGCCCTTTTTCTGCAGAGCAGAGTTGGGTGCTTTTGTCCTCACTCGGTCTTGTCTGTCCTCCTCCAAGAGGCCGGGGACCTTGTCTGTTCAAGGCTTTGTCGCTGCCTCCAGATCTGTTCCCTGCATGTGGCCAGCACTCAGGGCAGCACAGGGGGACTGACCCTTCCTGCGTTTACAGGTTGGGGCGGAACAAAGCAGAGGAGGAAGGGACTGGGGACTGTCACAGCCTCAGCCTCTCCTGCGGACAGCCCTTCATCCGCTCAGCAAATGACAGCGCGGAGGCTGCCGCCTGTGCCCCGGCCTCCTCTTCTGCGTCCCTTCGGGCCCACAGGTGCCCCTGTAGAGTCGGGAACTTGACCTTCCAGCCCCTCTTCGTCCCATCTCCCTGCCCCTCCCCACCCTGCAGCCTCCTTAAGTTAAGCCCCAGAGATCTCTCAACCCCGCAAGAATGTGTTGATAAGGCTGGAATTCCGGGCATCTGGCCGCAGGCTCCGCAGACCAGGCCTGTGGCATGTTTAGGAGGCCACAGATTTATTCCCGGTTCCTAGAGGCCTCTTCTCTGCTCTGGGAAACTACTGGGCCTGATTCGGATGGGTTTCAGGGCGTCCGCGGGTCTCAGGAACAAGGCAGAGCAGGGAGGTCCCGGGCGCTGGCAGCGCCACCGCTCTCCTCTGCCAGCCGCCACCTCTCCAGGCTTGCCGTTGGCGTCTTGTAATTAGCATCATGTAGCAGGGCTGGCAGTGAGCAAATACTGCAGCCAGGGTGTGGGGCAGGCTGGGGTGACACTAGGGAGGGGTGGGGAGTAGGGCTGGCCCTCAGGCTGCAAGATCTTGCCCACGTAGTGTCATGGGCTATCAGTCCCTTTCTTCCCAGATGAGGAGAGTGAGCCCTAACAGGGTTCACAGATTCTCCTGCACGCACTTCAGGCAGCGACTTGTGGGAGGCGCTTGAAGATACTCAGGAGCAGTCTCTGCCCCCAATTCTTCACGTTCAGAAAAAGGCATCTAAGTCAGCCTCAGGATGTGCTGGGTCCTCGCTCAGGACACTGAACCGGCGCCTGCCCCGCCCACCTCGGGGAGCACACCTGCTGCTCACCCTGCTCATCAGGGGACTGCGCTGGGGAGAGGGCGGGGAAGCCCCAGGGCTGTGGGCCTGCGACTGGGCAGCTTCCCCAGCCCTCCGCTCTGGTCACGGAGACAGCACCCTGGGGTCTGCCTCGGACCGGCCACCCTACAGCTGTCAGAACTCACCGACACACATCCAGTGACACAGACAGAGAAAGACGTGCTCTCACCACACGCGCCCCCATGAGCTTGCCCTGCATTAGCTCATCCGATCCCCGCTACGCATTCCTGGGGATTTGTGCCATCGGGTTTTCCCTTTCTCAGACGAGAAGACTGAGGCACAGCCTACGTGTACGTGGAGTCTGGGGACGAACCAGGCTGCGCAAGAGTCCACAGCTGCTCTTCAATTCCCGCCTGCTAAGGACCACCCACCCACCCAGCCAGCCATCCACCATCCACCCATCCAGCCACCCACCCATCCACCCATCCATTCTACAAACTCTGCGTCCAGGCACCATGCTGGCCACTGAATTCCGGCAGGACACCCATTGTGAATAGAGTAGCACATGACACATGAGAAACGAGATGTGCCTGTCCCCAGATATCCATGGGGGACGAATGCAAGACGCCCTCCCCGGGAGAGCAAAGCCGAGGATGCTCAAGTCTCCTACATGGGCTGGTATCTGTGTGTAACCGGCACACATCCTCCCCTGCCCTTTAAATCATCTCTGGGGCACTCACAGCACCTAATGCTATGTAAGTGCTGGGTAAGCACCTGCTACTCTGTACAGCTTAGCGGACAATAACGTGACCAGCACAGACATCCTTTTCTCCAAAACATGTTTGACCCAAGGCAGGTTAAATCCTTGGAGGCAAAACCCAGAGATGCAGAGAAGTAGCTGCATGAGACATTCGGGCTGCAGGAACACAGAAGAGCCAGGGGCAGTCCAGGAGGGCTTCCTGGAGAGGGAGCTGCCAGGCAGAGAAGGGGCGTTTCCCAAAGTGAGACTGGCAGGGGAGGCATTGGGAGGAGGAGTGTGGCGAGTGCGACAGGAGAAGGGCAGCAGTGTCAGGTGTGGGATGGCATTACAGGCAGGGCGGACATGCCAGCCTCCTCCCCAGTGACAGGCCTTGAAGGAGCTGAGTGGGGGCTGGCTGGTCTGAATGTTTTTATTAAAAGCTAATTGACACAAGATTCAAAGCACATGAAAGACACGCGATGAAAAGTTTCCTTCAGGTTCCCTCCTCTTCTCTGGTTTTAAATTTCCTTCCAGACATCTCTATTCTATGCTTACATAAGCTAATTATCCACCTGTTTGTCCATCTAGCTCTACCTCCATTTTTAGCCTCAGAGGTCGTACACTATTTATTCCTCCCTGAACCTTTTCTCCCTCTAAGAATACATCTCGGAGACCGGCGCTGTGGTGTAGCAGGTAAAGCCCCAGGCTGCAGTGTGACATCCCATGTGGGTGCCGGTTCAAGTCCTGGCTGCTCCACTTCCAATCCAGCTCTCTGCTGTGGCCTGGGAAAGCAGTAGAAGATGGCCCAAGTCCTTGGGCTCCTGCACCCACGTGGGAGAACTGGAAGAAGCTCCTGGCTCCTGGCTTCAGATGAGCACAACTCCAGACATTGTGGCCAATTAGGGAGTGAACAAGCAGATGGAAGACCTCTCTCTCTCTCTCTCTCTCTCTCTCTCTCTCTCTCTCTCTCTGCCTCTCCTCTTCTCTGTGTAACTCTGACTTTCAAATAAATAAATAAATCTTAAAAAGAGAGAGAGAGAGACAGGGAATCATAAAAAAAATTAACACTCATATTTATGATGTCAATGATCACCCGAGGCTCTTGCCATGGGCTGCCAAGGCTACGGAAGCCTTTTGTGACAATAGACCCCATCAGTATCTGGACATGGCCATATGCAAAGTAGAAGTTCTCTCCTCCCTTCAGAGAAGAGTGCTCCTTCTTTGACGGCCCCTTCTTTCCACTGAGGTCTCACAGAGATCCTGCGTGTAGGATAGTTTTTGCTGCAGAGTCTTGGTTTTCCATGCCTGAGATGCTCTCACAGGCCTTTCAGCCAGACCAGGAATCCTTAAGGGTTGATTCTGAGGTCAGAGTGTTATTTACAGAGAATGTCAATCTAGGAGTCTGCTGTGTGGACTGATTCCCATATTGGACTTTCCTTCCTTTTTTTTTTTTTTTGTTTTGTTTTGTTTTTTTGTTTGTTTGTTTTGTTTTTTGACAGGCAGAGTTCGACAGTGAGAGAGAAAGACAGAGAGAAAGGTCTTCCTTCCATTGGTTCACCCCCCAAATGGCTGCCACAGCCGGCGCTGCGCCAATCCGATGCCAGGAGCCAGGTGCTTCTTCCTGGTCTCCCACAAGGGTGCAGAGCCCAAGCACTTGGGCCATCCTCCACTGCCTTTCCGGGCCACAGCAGAGAGCTGGACTGGAAGAGGAGCATCTAGGACAGAACCGGCGCCCCAAGCAGGACTAGAACCCGGAGTACCGGCGCCACGGGCAGAGGATTAGCCTAGTGAGCCATGGCACTGGCCTCCTTTCTTTTTAATTTTATTATTATTACCAGGCACTTGATGTTATTTATTTGATCACTTTTACACTTAAACCTATCTACATGTGGACTTTAACATTTAATATGATCATTTTAACAGTTAACATGACATTTATACCACTGATTTCAATGGGTCTGAGGTCCCATGACATGTTTTTAGGCTGTACCCTTAGTCTGTAGGACTGTATGCAGACTATACTGCTTTAGAGTTATAGACTACCTCCTCCCTCTCTTATCCCCCCCTCTTACTTTTCACTGAGATCTTTTCCCAATTGACTTAATATACATATGACTAACTCTATGTTACATAAAGAGTTCAACATATAATATGAAGATGAAAAAAGAAAAAGAAAGAAAACAAACAAAAAAAAGGAAATATAAAATAAAGAGTAACAATAAAAAACTGTTCCTCAGGGCTGGCACCGTGGCTCACTTGGTTAATCCTCTACCTGCGGCCCCAGGCCCCTGCACCCGCATGGGAGACCAGGAGGAGGCACCTGGCTCCTGGCTTCGGATCGGCACAGCGCCAGCCGTAGCAGCCATTTGGGGAGTGAACCAATGAAAGGAAGACCTTTCTCTTTGTCTTTCTCTCTGTCTATAACTCTACCTGTTTAAAAAAAAAAAAAAAAAAAAAACCCTGTCCCTCAACAGTCAAAACAAGGAAGGACTATTCAAGTCACTGATTCTAAAAGTGTCAGTTTCACTTCTATAGCTTTCATTTTATGAACATATAGTATTTGTCTCTTTGGAACTGGGTTATTTCATTAAGTATGCAGTTTTCTAGTTTGTTCCATTTTGTTACAAATGACAGGATTTCATCCCTTTTTCACTGCTGTGTAGTATTCCATTGTGTACATATCCCACAATTTCTTTATCGAGTCTTCAGTTGATGGGCATTTAGGTTGATTCCATGTCTTAACTCTTGTAAATTGAGCTGCAATAAATATGGAGGTGCAGATAGCTCTTTTGTTTACTTATTTCATTTCCCATTGGTTAATTCCCAGGAGTGGGATGGCTGGGTCATATGGTAGGTCTAAATTCAGATTTTTGAGGTATCTCCATATTGTTTTCCATAGTGGCTTTACCAGTTTACATTCCCACCAATAGTGGGTTAGATGAATAGACCAATGGACCAGAAACTCCTGGGATCACTCCAAACATCTACAACCAACTTGTATTTGACAAATGAGCAAAAATCAATCCCTGGAGCAGGAACAGTCTCTTCAATAAATGGTGCTGGGGAAACTGGATTCCCACATGTAGAAGTACGAAGCAAGACCCCTACCTTACACCCTACGCAAAAATCTACTTAACATGGGTTAAAGATCTAAATCTATGCCATGACACCTTCAAATGATTAGAGAACATTGGGGAAACCCTGCAAGACATTGGCACAGGCAAAGAATTCCTAGATAAGACCCCAGAAGCACAGGTAGTCAAAGCCAAAATGAACAAATGGGATTACCTCAAATTGAGAAGTTTCTGTACAGCAAAAGAAACAGTCAGGAAAGTGAAGAGACAACCGACAGAATGGGAGAAATTATTTGCAAACTATGCAACTGATAAAGGATTAATAACCAGAATCTACAAAGAGATCAAGAAACTTCACAATAACAAAACAAACAACCCAGTTAAGAGACGGGCCAAGGACTTAAACAGACGTTTTTCAAAAGAGGAAATCCAAATGGCCAACAGACACATGAAAAAATGTTCAGGATCACTGTCAAGGAAATGCAAATCAAAACCACAATGAGGTTTCACCTCACCCCAGTTTGAATGGCTGACATACAGAAATCAACAAACAACAGATGCTGGCGAGGAGGACGTGGGGAAAGGGCACCCACGATTCTGATTTAATTAGTCTGAGGTGGGGGCTTAGGCCTCGGTGTTCTAAAAGCATCCCAGCTGGCGCCAGTGTGAAGACGTGGCCAAGAACCAGGACTAACACTGCCTGGTATCATCCTCACAGCAAGAGCCTGAAACAGGAGTGACAGGGGCGGCTCGGGGGGACGGGGCAGTGGGTAAAGTGGCATTTACTGCAGAGCGATGTTGCCTGGCCCTGTGTCAGGATCAGTGCGAGGGCTCTGGAGCTCCCGTCTCATCTGTCGTTTGTGGGGAAAGGTATCAGGATCCTCGTCCCCAGGTGACAAATAGGAAACGCAGTGGGGTGGGCCACGGCCACCTTGAGAGCAGTGACACTGTAGCGCTGGGAGTGCAGCCACACCCCCACACCCAGTGTGTCCTGACCCCGGGGAGGCCTGAAACAGGACGAGAAGGACGTGCCCACTGGTGCTGACCGTGGGTGCCGTGCTTCTTACTCAAGCCTCCAAGCGGTGCAGGGCAATCGCGTGCTCCTTTCCTGGAGCTCCAGGCTGTGTTCCAGAGCACACCCAGTGGGTGAGCAAGAGAACCAAGGCCACGGCTGCCCAAGTACCAGGCTGAGTAGAAATAAACAGGATCTTTACCTGCAAGGGTGGGGCTCCCCAGCACAGTGAGAAAATGTCCCCAGGCAAAAACTGCTAGGTTGTCTTGCTTTGGTTATCTACACCCTGGAAGAATAGCCGGGATATCCAGAAAAAATAAAAATAAAAAAAATAAAAACCTGCCCTCTCGCCACCCACCTGCAGACAGTGGGAAGTCTGGGCGAGACCATTCTTTCTATTTCTCTCTGTCAGTATGCATAGAGTTCAGGGTACACATCGTATTCCACCCGTGGATCTACTGCAAGGAGTTTCTTTGTTTTTTTTTAATTGCATGTATTTTTTTTAAAGATTTGTTTATTTATTTACTTGAGAGGTAGAGTTACAGTCAGAGAGAGGTAGAGCAATCTTCCATCCGCTGGTTCACTCCCCAAATAGCTGCAACGGCTGGCGCTGCGCCCATCTGAAGCCAGACACCAAGAGCTTATTTCATCCCCTCCATGCGGTGCAGGGGCCCAGGGACTTGGGCCATCCTCTACTGCTTTCCCAGGCCACAGAGCTGGACCGGAAGGGGGGCAGCCAGGACTAGAACTGGTGCCCATATGGGATGCTGGCACCGCAGGTGGAGGATTAACCTACTGTGCCACAGCGCAGCCCCTGTTTTTTTTTGTTTTGTTTTGTTTTTTTATCGGAAACGCAGAAAGAGAAATAGAGACACAGACTGAAGGCTCCCACCAGCTGGCTAATTCCCCAGATGGCCACAACAGCAAAAGTAGGGCTGAGCTGTCCCTGCTACCTCCAGGGATCTGCACTGGTGGGGAGTTAGAGCCGGGAGCCAGAGCCTAGAACCATACCCCCGCACTCCAATACAGCATGCCGCGTCTGAACCAGCATCCCGACCACCAAGTCAGATGCACACACTGCAACTCCCTTTGCGAAAAAAGTTTTGATTGGTGTATTTTCCTTTTATTTGAAAGGCTGACAGAGAGAGAACTCCCATTGGCCGGTTCTCTCCACATGTGCCTGCAACAGCCAGGGCTAGACCAGGCTGAAGCTCCTGGACATCAGCCTGGCTCTCCCACCTGGGTGGTCCAAGTGCCTGAACCATCATCCCTGCCTCCCAGGGTGTGTGTTCTCAGGAAACTGGAATCGGAAGTGGAGCTGGGACTCAAACTCACACTCTAGTACAGAATGTGGCCAGAACACCCACCAAATGCCTTCCCTACAACCTCCTTTAAAAAAAAAAAAGATTTATTTATTTATTTGAAAGTCAGAGTTACACAGAGAGAGAAGAGGCAGAGAGAGAGAGGTCTTCCATCCACTGGTTCACCCCCCAGTTGGCTGCAACGCCCGGAGCTGTGCCGATCCGAAGCCAGGAGCCAGGAGCTTCCTCCAAGTCTCCCACGCAGGTGCAGGGGCCCAAGGACTTGGACCACCTTCTACTGCTTTCCCAGGCCACAGCAGAGAGCTGAATTGGAAGAGGAGCAGCCAGGACTTGAACCGGCACCCGTATGGGATGCCGGCCAGGGGCAGTGACTTTACCAGCTGTGCCACAGCGCCAGCCCCTATCTCCTTTCTAAACTCAATCACACATCATGCTCATGCCAAGACACAAAGCACCCCCCCACCCCATCTGCTCTGGAGTCGCTGTAGATGTACAGATGCACCACAGAATGTTCAGCCCTCTCCCGCTGATGGGCCTAGGGGTTGTTTCTAAGCACATCTTGTTTTAAATGTGCTGGGAGATGAAAATTCCAGTATGGTCTTAACGAAAAACTCCACAGTGAAAGCTTGTGCTTGGGGACGAGGGAGCTGGCTAGAGTGAATAGCGGTTTCACTTGCATGTGCACGTGTGGGAGTGTGTGCGAGTATCAATGTGGGTTTTCAGGGATGGAATTTGATTTAAATAATTTAATGGTTGTTAACCCATAGAGATCCTCTCCCTGTGTGTGTGTGCGCACACACACACACCATTATTTGCAATTAAGATATGGTTGCAAAAGTACAAAAGTAGCTCTGGGCAGAGCCACCTGATGAGGTCACGTGGCCAGCAGTAAAGGTCAGGTGCCCTGTGCCAGCTTGGACCCTGGGCATACAGCTTGATCTGAACAAACTGCTGTGTGCAGTGGCCACACGCGCGCACACACACACACACACGTGCCCCAGCCCATCTTAGCCTCCCTGTGTGCAAGGTGCCTGGCTGATAATGGGATCTGCATGTCCGGGGGCAGGCGTAATTGAATGGCTGAGGGCATTAAGTCCTTGATTAAACTGGCTGTTCATTTGAAGGGACAATTAACCCAGCTAATGTCCCAGGCCAGCCCAGCAGCAAAGTCCCCATCAAAGGACATATTGAGCGGCTAATGAAGTGGCTGCCTCACGTTTACAGAGGAGGGTAGGTCTCTGGGGAACCTTCCTGCCCAGGTCAAGCTGGAGCCACGGACACTTCCAAGCAAGGAGACTACGTGTCTAACGAGCCCGACGTGGGGTTGTCTTTGCTTGACTTCGGCCGTGAAAGAGGACATTGCTTCTGGGGAAGGTTTCTCTCGCAGGGAGAACGGCCTCCCCTTCTGACTTTTCACGCCTACGTCGGATGGAGTTGCTGCAGCCCTCTGGCAGCCACGTGGGGACCTTAAGGGCGTCCCACCTCGGTGGGACCAGACCAGATGAGTGACAGGTCAGCTGCCAAGCATGACTGGGGACCCCAACAGGCTTGCAGAGAGCAAGAGAGGGCAGGAGTAGGTTGGTGGGCAATCCCGGCTCCCACAGGAGCAAGCAGAAGTCACTTGGGCGGCAGGGGTGTGTCTCTGCACCAGGCACTGTGCTCTGGGTTTTGAGGGACTCTCAGAACTGCCTGCCCACAGTACAAGCTGGGGACCATGACCCAGTGACAGAGGAGGGACCAGGCCCGGGGCACGGCATGGTTAGGAAGAGGGGGCCGGATTAAAATTCAAAGATTGCTCAGCTCCAAAGTCCTTAGCACCCTCCTTGGTCAAGTTATGCTTGCACCAGCCAGCCTGCAGGCCAGCCCGCGTCTGTTCTCCCATTTGTTCTCATCACTTGTCCTGTGGCAGGCACTGCAGGAGAAGCCAGGGATAGAACAACGGTCACTGTGCTCCTAGTCCACTGCACGGATGGCACAAGTGCCCCTGGATAAAGGTCGGTGGCCGCTTTCTAGGTCTTCTCACACCTCCCAGATCTCTGGAAGGCTCTGAGCCATGAGGTCACAGCTTCATGTTGGGTGTGAGTCTTGGCTCGATGCACAGACTGCGTGGCCTTGAGCAAAGTTCTCTCTCCCCCTGTCCCCATCTGCAAAATTGGGATAACAGTGAGTGCTTGGCAGTACTGCTGGGAGCACAAAGGGAGCCCTTTTTCTTAAGGAGCTTTGCAAGCTCCAGTGTTCAAAGCAAATACCCAGCAGTCAATCCATTCTCTCCATCCATTCACGCACCCTCTTTGAGGAAGAGGCTTTCTTGCGATGTGATCAGCAAGCAACTTGGAAAAGCTCATTTGTCACGCATAGTAGACTTGCTCCAGGGTGCCTGGTGAGAGATGTTCCTGCAGAGACTCCAGGGAGCCTGTGAGAAATCCTGCCCGAGGCCAGGAAGGGTGACAGGGACAGTCACCTTGCACTTCAGAGCCTTGTCTGTAACACTGGCGGTGGTACCGGAGGGGGGCTGCAGTTGGGACGGGTGTTCTCCGGGTTCTGCTGCTGCCGCTGTTGTGTTCAGCAGGAGGGCATCTGAGGCAGGCAGGCATTCTAGCTGGAAAGGGGCGTGAGCAGGACTCCAGGGCAGCTGCCACAGAGCAGCTCGCACCAGTGGCCGCAACGCTGAGTTGCGTTGCCTGACTCAGAACAAAGGGACAGCCTCACACCGGGTCTGCAGAGGCAGAGCCTATACCCTTCCCCACGCACCAGACTGCTTTTCTGTTAGCTGTGCCTTCCAGGGGGCGCCCGGCGAGGCCTTGTGTTCCAGGAGGCCGCCTGGGGAGGCCTCCACACCTCCATGCTGCAGAGTTGCTCTTGGCCCAGGGAGATCATCACTGTGGGCTCTGCAGAAAGCAATGACACCTGTTAATCCCCCTCCAGCTCTGACTTTCCACTCTCACCTCCGGGCCCAGGCAGACCTTTGGCTGGTCCTTTCTGAACAGCAAATGAGGGGGGGTTTCCTTCCCTGTAATAATATCCCAGGGCCCTCAGCATCTCATCTGTTGATGTCCCAGGAAATGAAAGATGAGAGTGTATCAGAGTTTAGGCCTTAGAATTAACAGTATAGAGCACCGAACAACTGTCCCCTGCCTTCCTATAAAATAAAGTCTCATACACACGTGCACACACACAGACACACACCCTTCTATATCTGTGGGTAGTAAGTGACTTTGAAGTGTCCCATGTGTGTGGTCTCCATACATGCGTGTCTGTGGGGACACACCTGTGTACGGATATCTATGGTGGTCTCTGTGGATGGACACATGTCCCTGCAGACGAGTGGCTCAGTCCACGTGAGTGTGTCGCTGTGGGGAAGGGACCACTGTTAACCCATGTTCCCATGCCAGGGGTGCAGGGAGGTAGACACCCACATGGGCAGGGCACAGTCCTGCTCTGGCTCTAGAGACTGAGCAGGTGCACAGAGAACGTGGGTGTCTCTGTCAATGCCAAGGTCAAAACAATCTTATCCCATGAGGGGAACCTCCTGTTGGGTATAGACGCCCAGGCTGACAACCTCCACATTTGGAAGTCGAAAATACCCATCTTACAATAAGGCAAAGGCCAGTTTTCATTTATCTCTATTAAAGCACTTAGGAACGATTTATTGCTTAAAGGAAATAGAAGAGAAAATCATCCCCAAAACCTCATGCCACTATGATTCATCTGATACTGAGGCTTAGGATATCCGGAGCAGGCACCATGGTTTAAAAAATGCGCAAATAAATTTTTTAATACCAAAGAATCAATAAACTACACTCAGGTTGAGACACGAAGCAGTATGTGGAAAGAACTCTGGAGATCAAAGATGTCGAAGGAAGTTGTGTGTGTGTGTGTGTGTTTGTTGTGCATGCATGGGTGCACATCAGTGTGTCCATACTTTGTATTGTGCACGTGTGTGCTGCGCCCGTGTCTGTATGTTGTATCGTGTCTGTGTGAGTACCCCTGTGTGTATATATGGATATGAACGTTGTACGTGCCTGTGAATCTGTATATCTGTACATATGTGCATGTTGTATGCATCTGTGTGTCTGAGTGAGTGACTGACCTTGGACATGACACCCCCGCCTTGCCCCCATGCCTGGGCCTCAGTTCCGTCTCTTACACAACAAGGGAGAAAGGGGCCTGGTTCCTGGGTGGGGATGGGGAGCCTGCAGTTGCTCAGCTCTGATCAGTTCCCACTTCTCCCCGGAAGTTCACCCACTGACTCTCCTCCTCTCTGCTCCACACCCTGGTGCGGGCTCCCGAGGAAGGCCTGAGGTCTTTGCCTGTATCCCACATTCATCCGTCTCTGTGTGCCCTGGGACTGGCTCTTCTCTTCCGGGGATTCAGGCAGGAAAGTGAGGTGGCAAGAGACCCCCACCCCCGGCACTGTCCCTCTCCAAAGCAAGCTGCTATCCCAGAGGGCTGGTGCAAGCTAGAAGATGGTCCAGGGATGGTTACACATACCAAGCCCTCCTCAGAGCCGGACAGCCCGGGGACCAGCCCGGCAGTGTCTCAGGCACAGAGCCTGCACAGACAGAGTACTGCAGACACGCGTGCAGCACGGTGAGCACCCTTGGAGCCTCCTGCCCTGCACTGAAGGGACACTGGGAGTCCGTGAGCATGGTCGCCCTCTCCCGCTGTCTCCTTGGCTGCACCAACAGCATCACTGGGGGAGCACTTAGAAGTAAGGGTGCCCCGTCCCCAGGCCTAGTGAATCCCAATCTGGGAGCGCAAGGTTCACACACACCTGCAGGCTCAAAGTCCTCCCGATGACACTAATGCACAGTGCAGCTGGCCAGTGCTACATACACACATACAACCACACTCACTCACACACACACACACACACTCACACACACACACAGACGGGATCTCCTGGAGACCAAGTTCAGGTCTCCTACTTGCCCTCTGCTGAGCTCACAACATACAGGTTCTGGATGCCCCGGAGCTTCTGATTAGAGAGGGCTGGGTGCGCCTGGGAATCTGCATTGACAACTCCCAGCCCCTGGCTCTGGTGCAGGAGGGCCTTGGTCCTTCTTTAAAAAAAAAAAACAAAGAAAAAAAAAAAACTTGAAAAGCATAGAGAGACTTGAAAGACAGAGAGAGGGGAGAGACAAGTCTTCCATCTGCTGATGCACATTCCAAATAGCCACAATGGCTAGAGCTGAGCCGATCCGAAGCCAGGATCCAGGAGCTTCTTCCAGGTCTCCCACGTGGGTGCAGGGGCCCAAGGACTTGGGCCATCTTCTACTGCTTTCCCAGGCCATAGCAGAGAGCAGGATTGGAAGTGGAGCAGCTGGGACTCGAACCAGAACCCATATGGGATGCTGGTGCCACAGGCGGATGCTTAACCTACTGTGCCACAGTGCCGGCCCCCGCTCAAGCCTTTTTGACAGCAGCAACCAGAAGGCTTCAGGAGCAGGGCGAGATCTCCTGGCCCCATGCAGACTGCAGGTGACTGTCTGTGGTACAAAACCTGAGGATCCCCCATGCCTCCTCTCCAGGCTCATACACACAAAACCCATCTGATTCTATTCCTTTCCTTGTTCAGCGGCTTCCCACAGCCCTGGTGACAAAGACCCTCAATCACGGGCAGCCTGGGAGGGCCCACAGGTCTAACCCAGCCTTGGGGCCTCCCCTGGGCACCTGGCCCTGGCAGCTGGGCCTTTGCAGGCCGCAGCCTCGCCAAACTGCTCCCCGCTCAGAACTCTCGCGACCCCTCACCGGCCCAGGTCACTGCGCGCTCCCTCCCACGGCTCCTGGAGCCCAGGCCTCCACCAAAGTGCACCTGCAGGAAGGTGGCTTCTGGGTGCCTCTGACCCATCAGTCAGCACTGCCATCTACCATGTGCTCAGGAGAGATTGGCAGAGGGAGTAAGTGACAGCTCACCAAGTCACACGCTTCGGGTCACAGCGCTTGGGTAGGTTTTCCAGCCTCGCTGAGGCGGCAGGCAGGGACTGTGTCCCTGAGGACATGCGGAGAGTACAGAAGGCCAGCCAACCTGGCCCTGCATGTGTGTATGTGTGCACGCGTGTGGGAGTGACCTTGGCCCTGAGCCTCCTTATGGCAATCACAGAATGGCTTGTGCGAGTCTGGTTTTTCTCCCTGTTGCAAGGGCCCCTGGGCCAGATGCCTGCAGTACGTGGCATTGCTCAGAGCACCCATTAGAAATGGGGGACCGGGAGCCTCAGTTGTCCAGGGTTTGACTAGGAGAGAGCTTGGGGGGAGGGGTGAAGAGCGTGGCTCCTGAATTGAATCTAGAAGTCTAGAAGGCCAGGCCAGGCTCTGCCTGCATTGTGCCTCGTTGTCCTCAGTCCCCTGTGAATAGCACTGCTGAAGCTACTGGCTAGGGAGTGCACGGGCCAGAGGACTGGCTGGAGACACGGTGTGCCCAGCTCCGGCCTTCTCTGAGGGAGTCTCCCTGAGCACCTGCTTCCCCCTTCCTGGCCCTGGCCCTGATCCCCATCGCTGCCTGGCACAGGGCCAGACACACCGTTGACGCTCCTTCCAACACTGTTGGCTTGTCTCGGAACTGGACACAGGGCCTGCAAGCGGAGTCAGCAGTGGTAGGCACTCAGCAGTCCGCTTCCCCTGCTGGAGACAGCACGGGCCTGGTGTTTACCTCACAGCCCCATGTGTGTGTGTCCAGGGCTGTGGCTCCCAGGGCTGGGGTCTGTGGTGCTTTTCATTGTCCATGGTAGAGAGGGCTGGGCCCAGGCTTGGGAGTGCTGGTGGGATGCCCCAGGGGACCTGGGTGCGGGCTGGCTGATAGCACCAGATTGACAGTGTTGCTGGCCCGTGGAAACAGAAGCAGGGTGTGCCTCTCCCCACCCCACCACCCCACCGCGGTGCTGCAAAGCCGCTTCCGTGGCTTCCTTCTCTCGCCCTAAGCTATGAGCAGTAGATTGGATGAAAATTATCAAGCCTCCTCGTCTAGAATAAATATTCTTGAAATGGAGCAAGTTATAAATAAGCAAGCAGCAATATCCTGCATTATGAATATATAATTTCCACCCTTAATAGCTGACTGGGCCCCAGGGACTGCCTGAAAATGGCCTATCAGCCCTGATATTTTATATTACAGAAAAAAAGCCCCCAACTTTTGTTTCTTTGCCCATGGAGAGCTCAGTCTCTGGGGGGGAATAATGGGAATTGAAAGTCTCAGGGAACCCGTGTGCCAAGCCTCCTTATGGCTCTGCATTTTCCAAAGATCTCAGGGAAGGCACAGGTTCACACAGACTCAGGGCGTGGAGGCTGGGAGGGGCAGCCGAGCTGGTCTGGCCCTGTCGCCTCATCATCACAGAACAGGAATTGGAGGATCAGAGAGGCAAGGCGACTGACTGGAAGTCACACAGCAGAGGACTGCATTCTAGCAGCCTGTTGCGCCTACGGGGCCCGCACTGCTCTCTGCTCCCTCTGCCATGTGGCTGCCCTCAGGCCCAAAGGGAAAGTCTGCAGCCCACAGAACCTTGCAGGGGGACTGCACCAGCCAGGATGCACCCGGTGACTTCCTGTCCCTTCGTCTCATCTCTCAGGCACAGTGCATCCTCCCTGGTCCCTGGCATGGTACAGTCCGGAACACACCACGTTAGGTGCCTACTGAGTGCCAGGTCTAAATCGAACAGCGACTACGCGTCACTGCTACCACTCGGGCATTGTCATTGCCATTGTAAGGACGAGTAAGGCGAGGCCAGCCAAGGGGATTAGGCAGCTTGTCTAAGATGCACAGCCAGGCAGGGCAGGGCTGAGGCTGCCCGCTCGCAAGGCCTCCCTCCACCCCTCCCACCGCCTCCCCGGCTGGGCGACCCGCTTTCTCGGGAGCAGAATCAAACTGGGGAATGAATTCAGCAGCAGGTCCCGAGCGACGGAGCAGAGGCGGAGGGGAGAAGCCAGAGTGCGCGTGAAGATGTAAATGTCCTCTTCTGAGTCTCAAGTCTCCAGGTACGCGCAGAATCGCAAGCCCACATCTGAGATTCTGATTGGGATGGTATTAGCTATAATGGTTTTCTTTTTTTTTTTTAAGCCATTTAATTACTAATCAGCGCAGCCGTGCAAGCTAATGTGAGAGACCCGCTTTGCATCTCAAGAAAGGGCCTTCCTCGGCGGGCACTGAGAAGCCTGCCAGGGGCCCTGAGCCGAGCCACGCGGTCTCTTCCCATCACAGCCCCCCAGCCCCCTGCCCGGCTCGGCCCCCAGCCTGCTCTGCTCCTTGACGCTTGTCCCTGAAATCACAGAAGCTCAGCACGTCTGAGAGCAGCCATGTTCACGGCTGACCAGCCCCTCCCTCCCAGCTCCCTTCACAAAGGGGAAACTGAGGCACCCGGACGTCCCGGGGCCTCCAGGGAGAAGCGTGGTGGGGCTCCTTTCTGGCTTGTGCCCCGGTTTCTAGCACCTAAACTGACTAAACTGACTGGCATGTCCTGTGTCAACAGCCAAAAGCTTCCCAACGTGAAAAACCTCATTTTCTGAACTAATTTGAGTCTCCTTTTCATTAAGAACTTGGCAACGATCATACAGTGAGTGGAAAATTCTCTCAGGTCAAAGAAAGAGCCACAGTTGGGAATCGGGATATCTGTGGGCCCCTGCTGTGCATCTCGGACAAACCGAGGCACCTCTCTGGCCTACGGTTTTCTTCCACTGTCAAGTGACGGCGGTGAGTTGGGGCGGGGGGCCTTTTCCAAACACTCATCCATGAACCTCTGTGCTGAGAGCTGTGCTTCAAGGTGAAAATACTTGTTTTCCAGGAAAAGCGTCTTTGAAGGCTGTGTGGGCTGAGTTGGGGAAATGCTGGACTCGTGTTTGTCGAGCTATTGCCGCTGTCTGTGTGCTTGTTCCCGTACGAGGGCTGCGTGCATTTACTACAGCCCAGCATCTGGCCAGCCTCGAAGAAGCAGCTGCTTGTCCCAGGCGCTCTTGTCCCTGTCTCTGGGGCACACCGTTTCCAGGGGCATAGGAGGAGAAGCCCCGGCAGGGATGGGCCCCCTGTCCCCTCTGCATCACCCGTGGGGACGTCTGGGATAAGGGAGGCCACGTCTGAGATGGCCCCTGCGATCCATCTCCACACAAACGTCACCATGCCCTCGTCCAGGGCCAGCCTGACACCACGCACCCGGGCCCGCTGCGTGGCCAGGAAGCCTGCGCCCTGCCTCGCTGCCTGCCCCTCGGCGCCCTCGGCCCAGCAGCCTCTTCCCGGGAGCCCACCCTCCTCGGTGCACCTGTGCAGAAGGCGCGGGCAGGCCATTGGCAGAGAACGCAGATCTGCTTCGTGCACTTCTGGAGGCTGTGATGTCCGGGGCCAAGGGGCCTACATGGGGGGAGGACCTCCTTGGGGCACCATCCTTGGGCAGGAGGCATCAGGACAGCACAGCACATGTGAGAAAGACAGAGGCAAGGGGGCCAGACGCGTGCTGGTGTGAGGAGCCCATCTCCACTATAACCAACCCACCCCCACTATAACTAACCCACCCCCACTATAACCAACCCACCCCCACTATAACTAACCCACTCCCACTATAACTAACCCACCCCCACTATAACTAACCCACCCCCACTATAACCAACCCACCCCCACTATAACTAACCCACACCCACTATAACCAACCCACCCCCACTATAACCAACCCACCCCCACTATAACTAACCCACACCCACTATAACCAACCCACCCCCACTATAACTAACCCACCCCCACTATAACTAACCCACCCCCACTATAACCAACCCACCCCCACTATAACTAACCCACCCCCACTATAACCAACCCACCCCCACTATAACCAACCCACCCCACCATAACTGACCCACTCCCACGGCAGCATCCTTAATCCACTGATGGCGGAGCCACCTCCTGCAGGGCCCACCCGTCCGCACTGTTGTGTTGGGGACCAGGCTTCGGACCATAGCTCGCTCTCTCAGCCCTGTATGGTGAGAAGTCCGCTCAGAGGCATCGTCTCTTTGTCTCTGAGCCCTGGAACGAGCCCCAGGCTGAAATCGGAGCAGACACAAGCACTGTCTTTGCAACTTCCTTGTCTCACAGTTCTGGATCAAGCACCGGACTCTTTCTGCCTTACTTTCCCAGTGCAGAAAAGAGGCGAGATCACGGTGCATGGCCTAGCTCTGGGGTAAAGATTAAAGGACCTAACATCTTGCCTTTCCCAGGTTCCCTAGAAACCAAGGCCTGAGGCAATGGCCTGCGTGCTGCGGCTTTTTCCAGTAGCGCATGGCTGCAGAAGCAGGAGTGAGGGGAAGAAAACAGACCAGAGAAGGGGAAGCCAACGTGAGAATGCACGCGGGCGCCTGCACCTGGCAGCACCCATGACGTCAGGCTGCTGGCTCCCATGGGAACATCTTTCAGAAGGCTACATAGGCACTGCTTCTGGGGATGGCCAGTGGACTGAGCCAGGGAGAGAAAGGGAGAAGTGATCTGGAGACAGCCAGGATTCTCAAGGGCTGATGCTTGAAGTAGTTATTCCTCCCTCTCCCTGGTTGCCCCTGCAGGGCACAGAGTGGCTCCGGCTGCATTTCAGGTCCCAGCAGGGGAGCTACCTGTGCAGCACCTCGAGGAGCTTTGGGGTCCTTTCCACATCTGTTTGATTCAGAGACACACTGCGCTGACCCTGCAGTGGGGTGTGCGAAGAACAAGCATCAGAGACCCTGGAAGCCGAGAGGACTTGCTGTTTTGGAAGAGGTGTCTCTCCACGAGCCCCTGCACCAGCCGCACCTGCTTCTGTCCTCCGGCCCTGTCCCACTCCCACCCTGCACTCTGGGGTCTTGGTTTTCTGTGACAGCAGGGATGTCCTCCTGCGTCTCCAAGAGAGAGATACAGTGGAGTGGGCATGTGGGGGCCATGGTGAAGACCACACTTGGGGTGCACACATCCCAGGCCAGGTCTGGGCTCAACCTCTTCAGAGTCAGCTTCCAGCTAACACACACCCTGAGAGGCAGCAGGTGATGGCTCAGGTATGAGTGTCCAGGCTCCTGCCATCCACCTGGGAGACCCAGAGGAAGTCACCAGCTCCTGGCTTTGGCTTAGTCTAACCCTAGCTGATGTGGGCATTTGGGGAGAGAACCAGAAGATGGAAGATCTGTGTGTGTGTTTCTCTTCCTTTCAAATAAATAAAAATAAATTAACTCTTTAAAAAGAGAGATGTGGCCGGCGCCGTGGCTTAACAGGCTAATCCTCTGCCTTGCGGCGCCGGCACACCGGGTTCTAGTCCCGGTTGGGGCGCCAGATTCTATCCCGGTGGCCCCTCTTCCAGGCCAGCTCTCTGCTATGGCCAGGGAGTGTGGTGGAGGATGGCCCAAGTGCTTGGGCCCTGCACCCGCATGGGAGACCAGGAGAAGTGCCTGGCTCCTAGTTTCGGATCAGCGCAATGCGCCGGCCGCAGCGGCCATTGGAGGGTGAACCAATGGCAAAAAGGAAGACCTTTCTCTCTGTCTCTCTCACTATCCACTCTGTCAAAAAGAGAGAGAGAGAGAGAGAGATATGTGTAGGGGCTAGCACTGTGGCATAGTACGCTGAGCCTCTGTCTGAACAGCTGGCATCCCATGTGGGTGCCGTTTCTAGTCTTGGCCACTCCTCTTCTGATCCAGTTCCCTGCTAATGCACTGGGAGAGCAGCAGAAGATGGCCCAAGTGCTTGGACCCCTGTACCCACGTGAGAGACCTGAAAGAGGCTCCTGGCTCCAGGCTTTGGATCGACAGCTCCAGCCATTGCGGACAGCAATAGACCTCTCCGTCTCTGTCTCTCCCTCTCTGTCTGTGACTCTGCCTCTCAAATAAATCTTTAAAAAAAAAAAAAAAGACACAGAGCATCTCTGCCCCTCACAGTCAGGCGATCACCCTGCCAGGGTCGTCACTCGCTTCGCTGCTTTGCCAGTCCGCGGGCCAGAGGATTTTGAGGTGACAGGTGGGGACAGCAGGACCTCTGCAGTGTCACCTGCAAGCAGCAACAACTCCACCAAAGAGCCGGCTGCCTCCGGAGACCAGAGCCCTGGGCTGGCAGAGCGTAAGGTTTAAGGACATGGGAAACACTCGTCCTGCCGGAGAGCCCCAGGACTGAGAGCCAGCAGCAGGAGCTCTGACCTGGAGGCTCCTGTCCCAGCAGTGTGGACACAGCACCATTACCGTCCACAGCTGGGCCGCTCAGGGGACCCACAGCCAAGTGCCCGTTGTCCTACTTCCTCGGCCAGGCAGTGGCTCCCTTGCTGTGAGTTCCTGAGTGCAAGAGACCGTGTAGGGGGAGAAGACATCAGGGTGCTGGTGGAGACACCGAGTTCAGGGTGGATTCGGTCAGGACTAGGCACTGTTTGCCGTGTGGCCCTGCCATCAAAGAGTGGTGGGCTGGACTCCCACTGAGGGCTTAGAGAGAGTGCTCGCGGCTGGTAAAGCAGGCATTTCACATGGGCAGTAATGAGACGAGCTTTGCTGTGTGAGGGGGTCCCAGGCTGCCGAGATTGTGGGTGGGCTCCAGCCTAGTCACGTGGCCAGTTGTTGATTGACAGCCACAGAATGAGCCATTCCCATCTAGCCACGCCTCCTCTGCAGTGGGCGTTAAAATGTGAGACCCCCCAAGATCTGCCCGGCATATGCCTTGTCTCACAGTCCATCCACATCTTTTTCTTTTTTTATTTAATTTTTATTTATTTATTTTCATTTTATTTGAAAGGCAGAGAGAGAGAGAAATCTTCCATCTGGTGGTTCACTCCCCAAACGCCTACAACAACCAGAGCTGAGCTGGGACAAAGTCAGCTGCCAGGAACTCATTCAAGGTCTCCCATGTGGGTGGCGGGGACCCAAGTACTCGGGCCACCACCTGCTGCCTCCCAGGGTGCACATTCACAGGAAGCTGGAATGGTGAACAGGGGCAAAGACAAAGCCAGGAGGAGCCAGGAACTCCATCCTGGTCTCCCGCGTGGGTGGCAGGGGCCCAAGCACTTGGGCCATCATTTACTGCCTTCTCAGGCATGTTGGCAGGAAGCTGGATGGGAAGTCCCATAGCTGGGCCTTGAACTTGCCCTCTAATATGGGATGCAGATGTCACAAGTAGCAGCTTAGCCCACTGCGCCACGAAGGCCACCTTTTCCTGGATGTTCCAGTTCTCTTCCTCCCAGGCCTTGGGGCAGCAGCCAGCCAGGCCCTTTACCAAGTTATCTGTGCAGTTGCTTCCTGTGGGAGCTTGCAGCTCCGCCCCCGGAAGCTTCCTTCTCCAGGCAGCCTGGGACTCCGATCAACACACACCCCTCCTGCTCCCATGATCACAGGGAGTCCCTGCATCAGAGCCGCCCTCGCCTGCTTCCCCAGAATCACGCGTGGACCTCTGGATGCCGTTGTCCTGGACTCCGACTGTGTCATTCCCATCATTAATAAGCGACACACGCTTACACCCTGGTGCCTCTGAGGACACGCAGCGCCCGAGGTGCGGTCCTGTCGGTTTCAGGTGGAACGCAGAGCAAGAGGCCGCTGTCCCGAGGATGCTGGTCTCTCTCCAGAATCCCTAGGTCTGCATCGCAGCTCTTGGGATGGTACTTGCCAGAGACCCCATGCAACCTCCTTCTCTTTCATGGCCACCTCTGGTACCAGTGGGCCAGGGGTCTCAGATGGACGCCAGGGCAGAGGGCCTGCTGTTTGGTCTCTCTGGTTGTACACTGTGTCCATTGTCACATGGCAGAACACAGTCTCTCTTAGTACCCCGTGACTGCTAGGATTCCTTTTAGTGGCTGCATCATAATCACCTAACCCTCCCCTACTGATGGGTGCCTGGGTGTTTCTGGTTCTTAGGGGCTACAGACAGCACCTCCGCAAATAGCTCCCCAGCAGGTACGCATGCATCATTTTCAGAGATGTTTTCACAGGGCTTCCCTTGGCGTTTGGACCAATTCCCACTCCCCGCACGGAGAGAGAGGTGTGCTCCTTCTTCCACACCACCACGCTCAGTGTGCGTCCGCCTTGGACGACAAGCTCAGCGTTGTGGCCCTTGCATGGCTGCAGCCCTTACCTGAATGCTGGTTTGGAGCTTCCAATCCAGCTTCCTGCTAACCCACCCAGGAGAGCAGCAGATGATGGCTCAAGTGCTTGAGCCCCTACCATCCCTGCGGGAGACCCAGATGCAGTTCCTGGCTCCTGCCCTTGGCCTTGCCCAACCCAACCCTGGCTATCTGGGGCGTGAACCAGTGGTTGGAAGATCTGTCTCTCTTTCTCTCTCTCTCCCTCTCTCTCTGTCTTTTCCTCCACCCCTCCTCCTCCATGTGTTACTCTGCCTTTCAAACAGAGAGCTAAATAAATCTGTGACAATGGTATTTCAGTTGAGTTTCATTTAGTTACAGGTTGTTTCCTGCAGCTCTCTGATGCTATGCCTTGCGCCTCCAGTCAGAGGCAAAGCTGATGGGCTTCCGCAGTGTGCACCTCTTACACACTAACATAGCAAACCAGAAAGGAGGCGCCGGATGTACTTGCTTCTTGCCGTCCCCCTAGTCCTCAGCATGGTGTCTGGCACCCAGCAGACGCTCAGGAACTATTTCATGGTGAATGAGTGGATGGCGCAAACCTGACGCTGCTGCCATCTGAGATGTAGGGAACAGAATTCTTTTCTCCCATTCGCTCCATCCTTCCCTCCCCAGTCCAGTGAGTGGACACTGAGAGGCTGCCTGTAGCCTGCTCCACACAAATCCCCACCACAATATCTGCCCCTCCCACAGGCCCTGCCCAAGACCCGCGGCTCAGCTCCTCCATGGAGTCCCCTCTGCTCCTGGCCACCACAGCCCGGCTGATTAGGCCGGAGGTAGGCACCTGACCCAAAGGGTCTTAGTGAGACACACAGGCCACCAACCTGTGACCTTCGAGGAACGGCTGGACAAGATGGGCTGGGCAGCCAGGAGCGGGGGGTTGGGAATCTGAGAGCAGACTCAGAGCTGAAATGAGTGATGGCAGCCATTATGGGCCGTCAGGGAGCCATGAACCATGCTAGAAGACACGGAATGCGCCGAATGAGCCAGGAAAGCTGGGAGGAGGAGCAGGAAGCCACAGGGCCCCGGAAGAAGCCTTCTATGTGGCCCAGGTTCAGTTTTGGATGGCTTCCGCTTGAGTCCCACGATTCCTGGAAATAGGTTTAGGATTCTGTGCTTTTATTTTTGTGGGATCCTTCAATGCCCTGACAATATACATTTCTCTATTTGAGCTGTCCAGATTGGTCTCTGTTTCTTATCATCAAAAGATCCCTGACTGGACCCATTTTATAGATGTGGAAACTGACCACCTGCTGCAGTCCACGCTCTCTGCCTGCCATGTCCCTTGGCCCAGTGCCTTGCACAGAGGAGGGGGTGAGTGCATATCTGGCAATTGCTGGGTTGGTTGATTGATCTCTGGGTGGCTTTATTTAAAGCCACAGTAGAACGTGTAGCATATTGTATTTCCAAAATGGTGACAGTAGTCACACGCATTTCCAGGTATGCCTCGGCAGTGTGACCTGTACACTCCCCCTTAGGGAGACAGAAGCTGCTTCCCCTCCCTCTTGAATATGGCCTGGCCTCAGTAACCAGCTTGTGGCCAAATAGCACGTGGCAATGACCCTGCCCGGCTTCCGCGGCTGCGTCATAATCACCGAAACTTTGGCTGGATCCCTTGGAACACTCTTGCCCTCCTCTTAGGACCAGCCCCACCCACACAGAGACACCAGCAGGGAACACCGCACCCACAGATCAACGAGCTCAGATCTGATGTCTCTGAGACCAGGACACCAGCAGCCCCCAGCTGACCCCAGCCCCACGCTACGCTGTTCTAAGTCACCCCCAAGCATTCGAGTCTTCCACAGAGGCCCCAGACTCTGGGGAGCGAGCCGAGCCATCTCCACCGAGCCTGTCCAAGCTTCCCAAGATGGGTTTTGTCACCCGCCTGAGTTTGGAGAAAGAGATAACTCCAGCAAAGTTTCCCCTAAAATTGTGACTTCATTTCCTGTCCCTGACCAGCCCAGGGTTAACAGATGAGTTCTAAATTCCAGTGGATATTTCCCACCTCAAGTTCACAGAGCCAGAGCTTCCTAAGACTGGAGCTTGCTATAAAAAGCAAGCCTCTTGACTTTAAGCCCAGGGGGGCTGTGTTCCTTAGGACTTGCGAACAGAGAGGCTTCCTGATACAAGGAGAAATTACATCTGGTTTTCAGGTTAAACACACACACGCAGTGTGGACTGGCTTCCTGTGCAGACAATGTGGGCTCCAGCTTCCGGAAAAGAGTTCTCCAGTGAGGAAATTCTCCAGTGGAGAGAGCCCGGCCGTGGCATTTAGCTCTGGGGAAGGCACTCGGGTACAAGGCTCACTGCAGGAGGAAACCCAGCCCAGGGTCAGCAGCGAGTGCCCGAGCCTGCCCCAAGCTCTCACTCTGAGGAGCTGGAGTGTCCCTCGGAGCTTCCCGACACCCACGCCAACAGCTCGTTCTCCATCCACGGCGCACTCCTGCCTCCCGTGTGCATGCTCTCAGCCTGCACCCCAGGCTCCCCGTGACAAAGCGGGGACAGGGAAGGGGCCGTGACGTCGGAGGAAGGCAGACATTCCCCAGCTGTGCATGGGAGCCCGTCTGTCTTGTGCTCCTGCGAGCGAGCCTCCCTCCGTCAGGAATGACCCCATGGTTTCCATGTTGCTCGCGTCAACCTGAAACCCAGAGAGAAACAAGCTACTCCTTGGACAAAACCAGGGGCTGAGGCCGGGTCCCTCCTTCCTTGTCCAGCAACCTTGGCCTTGGGCGCATGGTCACTGCTCTTCACTCCTGCTTCCCCACGCAGCAGGCCCCCGCAGCACATCTGGACTCTCCAAAGGATGTGCGCCCGCAGTCCTCAGGAGCAACCAGGGGCTAAGTCAAGTTCTCAACCAGGTCTCGTGGCTCCAGAGCCAGCGCTCCTTCCCCTGGGCAGGAGGAAACCTTCGTGTGTCTGTCTCTGTCCCTGCTCTGCTCCCACAGCAACCCTGAACCTGGGAACGAGAGATCACAGCAGCAGCCTCTAACAGAGATGTTCCCGTAGTTATTCAGCTCAGATGAAGCGCCCACCGTGCGTAACGGGCGCCCAGCCCTCAGTGACGGCTTCAGACTGACGCGATCCGATAGTACAAGGCAGCAGCCGTGACTTGGGTGCCTAAGGGCCTGGCACATTGGTGCCAGGTTCTCCTCCCACCACCACCGTCACCGCACCCCTACCTGGAACCTGCTGCTCTTTCCCAGGCCCCGGGAACACCCCACACACGTAGAGGGGGGCTGTGAGCTCTCTCCCAGGGGCAGCCCCTTGGGAGGGGCAGTGGTAGGGCCCCTGGGGCTGCGTCGTGATTAAATTCTCTGCAGGGAGAAAGCAATTCATACCAGTAAGGATGTGATTTACATTTAATTCTGAGTAACCTTTCTGGGCTCGGCGAGGTGTGAAGGAATCTGATGGGGCCGGCTCCATGGAGGAGGGGCGATTCATATTCATTAAGACCTCCACATTAGCCAGCTGAAGGGTGACAGCCCGGGCCCACCCTCCTCCTCTCGCCTGCCAGGGTCACGCCGCCCGCCCACAGCTCAGAGCGAGTGGGAGAAACATCACAAGCAGCAGCCCTGGCCAAGGCCTTGCTCCTGCGGGGGTCTGTGCCAGCGAGCGGTGTGGATTAAGGAGGGGGCAGCTCCCAGGGGCCCCTGCCCATTTCCATGTACAGGCTCACATGGCACCATAGAGCCAGCTCTGCTGCCTGCTCAGACAGAATGGCCAGGGAGTGAGGCTGGGGCTTCAGGGTAGCCAACGTGGTGCTCCGGCCCCTCCATGGGCAGGGCTGGGGTCACCCCAGGCATACGTGGCCCACTGAGCTTGGGCAGTAAAGTAAGAGAAGAGAGCAGAGGTGTAGGAACGTGCTTGCACTCCAGGCAGTGGACTGGGAGACCCGGCTGCAGTGTGTGAGTGCAACCTGGCTTCTTCAGGCGCGGCTGGTGCTGGGGACTGAGCCGGTAGGTGGGAGATCTCTGGGGGAACCCTTTCAGTGCCTGTCTCTCCCTCCTCTGCTCCCGCAGCGCACCTGCACCTGGGAACGAGAGGTCAGAGCCAGCAGCCCCTAACAGAGATGTTCCCACGATTATTCAGCACATACAAAGTACGAACTCTCTCCTATCTCTCTCTCTCACGATTATTCAGCACGTACAAAGTACGAACTCTCTTCTCTCTCTCTCTCTCTCTCTCTCTCTCTCTCAAACAAGTAAAATAAAAAGGACAGGAAATGCATAGACAGGCTGCTCGGGTGCCCATAACCCCACGCCACCTGCCAGTCCTGCTTTTTTTTTTTTTAAAGATTTATTTATTTATTTATTTGAAAGGCAGAATTACAGAGAGAGGAGGAGATACAGGGAGGGAGATCTTCCATCTGCAGGTTCATTCTCCAACGGCCGGGGGCTGGGCTGATCCGAAGCCAGGAGCTTCTTCCAGGTCTCTCAGGCAGATGCAGGGGCCCAAGGACTTGGGCCATCTTCCACTGCTTTCCCAGGCTCACCAGCAGGAAGCTGGATTGGAAGTGGAGCAGCCGGGTCTTGAGCTGGTACCTGTATGAGTTGCCAGCATCACAGGTGGAGGTTTAACCTGCTATGCCACAATGCCAGCCCCTGCTGGTCCTCTTAATGGGAGTATCTGTAAGGATGAGGGCCGATTCCAAGGGCGGGCACCTGTAGAATGCCGGTACCGATGCCAAGAATGCTGACAGGCGCCCGGCTCTGTGCTGGGTTCTTTCTCCAGCATGCATCTCCTGAATCCTCCCATCAGCTTCACAGAGGAGTGGCCGCTCTTTCTTCTCAGGGTAGAAGGCAAGGGTGGCTGAGCCCAGGCTTGGACGCTGGAGCCTGCGTGCACCCCACGCCTCCACTCCACTGCCTCTGTGCCTCATTCTAGCCACCCGCTCCTCCGAAACAAATCGGGACACAGGGAGCAGGCAGTGCCGGGGGCCGGGGCTGGGGCAGGGGCACGGCACGAGCCCCGGAGGACAGCAGGCAGAGACGACCACGACTCAGAGGCGACCACGGCCCACTCAAGCTGGACCCGGGCTTGCCGCAGTGTGCTGGGGCGGGAGAGGCCGCCGTGTTCTGGGAGAATCAGGAAGGTTCTCCAGAGGCAGGCGCTTTGCAGAAGGCCTTGCAGGACAGTCAGGAGTTTGTAGGAGACGCAAACCAGCGAAGGGCCCTGCAGAAGGGAGTGAAACAACCCGACCCGTCTAGAAAACAGTGTATGTCCTGGAGCATGGAGACAGTGCGCAGGAGAGGGCCGTGGGGACCAGAGCGCCAGGCGGGAGAGGGAGCCAGGCTGTGTCTGCAGGCAGGCAGGGGGAGGCCCGGGGGAGCCACCGAGGGTGTTATCCAAGCAGTGGCATGGAGGTGTGCTTTGCGATTATCTCTGTGAGAGAAGCAGACTGGAGCAAGGAGCCTGCTGTGGGGATCCTTACCCTAATCCCCAGTGGGTTGGTTTGTGTTTCCATGAAATCTGCTTTCCCCGCAGGGTGGAGCCTGGTTTATTGTTTTTGTTTTTGTTTTTGAGCTAGATGGAAAGGGACTATGGCCTCTGACCTCAGAGACCCTTCACACCAGCTGGGGCCTGGACTGACCCAGATGCCAATCAGGCAGCTCCTCCCACCCTGACCCCCACACTGCCCTCTGCCCCGCCCCCTCCATGGTAGGGATAAACTGAAAACCGTGCAATTCCCAGCCTCCTCTGGCTGCCTGAGTGGTTGCTTTGCTCCTTGGAGGTCACCCTGACCCCTCCCCCCGCTCCCAGCCAGGGGCAGGTGCATGAGGTCTCTGCTCCTGGGGGACTCAGCCTAGGCGGTGCCTTGTGTATTGGGAATCACGGCCCATGTCAGGGTGCTGGGCCTAGCCAGGGCAGACAGGGAGAGCCTCCAGGTCTTACCCACTGCACCTGTCCCTCTCCCCTCTGGCCGCCCCTGCGAAGGTGTCTTTGAACATGCTTCTCAGCCTCTTCAGTGGGTTTGCGTGCGTCCGCCTGTTCAGGGGAAGCTCTCCAAGAGAGCAGAACTCTCACAGATACTCAAGGAGGCTCTCTCCAGCCAGCACAGACCGGGAAAGGAAACAGGCAAGGGCCTCGTGTGGAGGGGGCAGCGGGGTTGGGGAAGCCCAGTGTATGGGGCGGGGGGCGGACACAGAAACAGCTAGAGCCGCAGTGCCGCCTGCCCCCTGCATGTGGGAATCATTTCGTCCCACAGGCCCATCTTGGAGGCGTCCGAAGAAGGAGGGAGGCCTCTCTCTGGACAAGAGGAAGGGAGGGAGCGGTGGGGGAGGGCAGGCTCCTGGTGCAGACAGGAGGAGGTGAGCAGGGCAGAGACGGCAGCACTGGCAGGCAGGGCGGGGAGTGCGGCACGGGCGCCTGGCTCTTCTAGGAGACTCCTGGCGAGTCAGAGTCCCTCGCTGTGCCTCAGTTTCCTTAGGGTCACAAAAGCCAGTCCCCCAGCACACGGGGGAGACCTGGATGGAGCTTGCAGCTTCAGCCTGGCCCAGTCCTGGCCATGTTGGGGGCATCTGGGGAGTGACCCACAGATGGGAGCTCACTGTCTCTCTGCCACTCACAAATAAATGATCAATTAAAGAACTTGCAAAAAAAAAGAGAGAGAGAGAGAGAATGGGGCTGCCTCTGCTTTGGGGGGGCGGGGTCTGCTCCCACCAGTCCCAGGGGGAACGAGGGGAAGAGGCAAGTGACAGGATCGACATGGAAATTACGACTGGAGCCGTCTGATTCACCAGGGACGTGGCTTGCTCCTTTCTTATTTTTAGCCGCTATGAGGTCGGCAAGGCGGCCTGTGCTCATTAACCTGTGTTGCCGGGGCAGGGCCTGGGAAAGCGGCTGGTGAATAAACCTGCCCCGGCTGCCCCCTCCGCACCGGCAGCTATATATAGCTCTCCCTCCCTCTGGTGAATTAATTAACTTGTTCCCTTGGCCTCGGACGCTGCTGTGTTCTGTTGGGTGTCCCTGTTGAGACGGGTGTGGGAAGTAGATGGAGGGACTGGGGCGGGCAGGAAGGTGGCTCCGAGCCCAGCCCCAAGCCAGCCAGGCCCGGGGGGGGGGGGGGGGGCGCAGTGAGACTGAGCGCCGCAGCTTGTCGCTGTGGGGGCTTGAGAAGTCTGGAATTCCAGAAGCCAGCTGTTTGCAGAGGCTGATGAGGTACTGGGCAGTGCACCCCACCTCCCTCAGCAGAGAAGCGGGGTCCTACTCTGGAAGCTTCTAGACCTCTCTGGGTGGGCAGTAGATCAAGCAGAGCCCCCTGGAGCACTGGGGATCAGAGGACATCCCCCCATGTGGGACCCCAGCAGCAGGGTGGGGCAAAGGCTGCACAGGAAGCCCAATGGGCACAGACTTCCTGTCTGAGAGATGCCCGGGGCCTCAAGGCCCCAGCCTCCTCACTTCACAGTGGGGAAACTGAGGCCCAGGGACAGGCAGCACTTGCTCGTGTATTCCTTCATCGAGCAGCACCTGTGGGCTCCCTGCGTTCCCCTGCCCTCGTCACTACCCCTCCTGCATCTCCTTGTCTTCTGGGAGCCAGTGGGAAACTGGTGAGGACAGTGCCCAGGGATTCGTCACCACCATATAACCAGCGGCACCCAGCCCCGTGCTGGGCCGCCACTCTGCGGGACTTTCTCCCTCGAGGTCTGATGAGGAGCACCAGCAAGCCATCTGAGCCCAGGCGACCCCAGACTCACGGCTCATAGGCGAAGGGTGCCCTGACCCAGCCAGTGCCACTTCCCAGGAGACTTGCCCGAGAGGAGCGTATCCCCAAGCCCCTCCTCCCCCTAGCCAGAACCAGCTGCACAGAAGCGCAGGCTCCACGGGCTCAGCTCCCGCGGCCCCTCACAAGCCCAAGGACCCGGATACTCACTGACCACATTACCAGGCACTGGCCCTGGAGGACAGGCGCGGCGACCACACGGCTCCAGAGGGACATGGACAGCCCACTCCCTTCTCCCCTGCGGTGCTGATGCCTAGGGAAGGGGATTGGTTGGAAAGGTGAAGCCTTGGGCCCCACCCCAGCAAAGCAGCAGCACCTGCTGCTCACAGCCAACAAGAGCCAGTTCAGCCTCCCTCAAGGGCTCCCATCCTGTGCCCTTGAGCTTGTGGTGCAGCCCGGTGTGCTGGCCAGGTCTCCCTCAGCACCTTGAACGACCTTGCTGTGGCACTGGTGATACTATGAGAATCACTGCAATTAAAGCCAGCAGCATGGCGGGGCTCCGTGCTGGAGAGGATGTGAACTGCTCAGAGGGAAATTCCCCACACTAGGTCTCGACCCAGGAGACGCCTTCACGCTCCGGACCGTCTGTCTCCAGCTCTCCCGGCTCCCCCTTGGCCCCCCAGGGCCTAAGGCCAAGATCTTGGGGCATGGGTGTCTGCCCAAAATTCCCTCCTGGTGCCTGCAATCTGCCATTTGCACCTTCCAAATAGAGTGCAACTGGCTAATTGCCATGGCCACGAGGTAATTGTAGGTGCAATTAGCATCTCTCCAGCAAAGCAGGGGGGCGGGGGATGGGGGGGGGAGAGGGAAACCAAGAAAGGAAATGGATCCAGAGGTTGTGAGAGAGAGACCGAGGAGCCAGGCAGAGAGGGCCCAGGCAGGTGGACCAGGACAGGGGCCGCGATGGCCAGAAAGAAGAAAAGGAAAGCAGCAAGTCACAGCTCTGTCCTGGGGGCCAGGGGTGCCCAGAGAGAGCAGAGAGGAGCAGGACAGGCCTGGGAGAGGAGGGGCTGCTGGAGGTGGACGGAGGGAGCGGGGCCTCCTGGGAGCTGAGAGAGCCCGAGTCTGCCTGCTGGAACTGCCCGCCATGATGGTGCCGGTCCCCGCCCGCGCTGTCCCCTTGAGGCGCCGTGTGGTTTGACAAGGGGCTTGTGCCGCGGAGAGATTGGATGTTTTTAAGTTTAGGTGGAAACTGACACAGCTACACAGGCTACCTAATTGGGCCACACAGACTTGAAAAGGTGGGATTAGAGTTTCAGGGCTGCTCTCTGCCGGCAGCCCGGGAGCCTGGGCAGGCGTCATCAGGTGGCCCTGGACAGTAGGACCAGGGAGGCTGGGAAGTGTTAGGAAAAGAGTGCAGATTGGTGCTGCCTCACACGGGGCACCAAAATGTTAGGAAAAGAGGCACAGAACAGAGAGGAGGCAGGGTACGCATTTACAGCCAGACAGAATTTATTCAGAGAAAAATCCACAGAGGTGGGTGACCAACTTCCAATGTGCACGTGCTAGACACAGTGGCAGAGGGTCTGGACCCCAGGAGTTGGACCTTTTTACATCTTAGGAGGGCTGGGGAGGGAGTGGGGGTGGGGACAGCAGGCGGAGGTGAATTCCTCCATATTGGTTTGCAGCCACCGAGCCTGGGGAAGACCGTGGGGGTGGGGTGTAAAGACAATAACATGTGAGACTGAATTGAGATTCAGAGACAGGGACTAAATTCCGATATTTATGTATCTTTGGGGCAATGAGCAAGAATGGCTGAGGCTATGTCTTTGTTCCATCAGGAAGAGTGAGTGGAAGCCCCGCCTATTGTGGGGGTGTGGCCAGTGGATCACCAGAAGTCTGGAATTAAAGCCCACCCACGCCTTTAGCTCTGCACAGCGGTCTCCTGGGGTCTCCTAGCTCACTTCCTGAATCCTGAGACACAGAGGGGCTGTGCCTCTCCATGCCCTCCAGGCCCACTTCCCCCAGGCTCAGACCCAGTCCAGGACCCCACCCACCTTGACAGCAAGACCAGCTTTCAGAGGCTCCTGCACATTTGTGCCCAAGCACACAGGACTTCAAAGCATGTGTGGGAAAACGGAAGTAAAAGACAAGTTTATTTTGGTGCAAGACAAATTGAAATCCATGCATAGTTTTTTTTTTTCCATAATACACATTTTTCATGTACTTTAAAAAAGCATTTATTTATTTGAAAGTCAGAGTGACAGAGATCTTCCATCTGCTGGTTCATTCCCCAAATAGCCACAAGGGCCTGGGTTGGGCCAGGCCAAAGCCAGGAGCCTGGGATTCCAGCCAGCTCTCCCACATGGGTGGCAGGGGCCCAGGCACTTGGTCCATCTTCTGCTGCTTTCCCAGGTTCATTAGCAGGGAGCTGGATGGGAAAGGGAGCATCCGGGACTCAAAGTGACAAGTGTGGCAAGTGTTGGCTTCACCTACTGTGCCACAACCCCGGCCTCCTTTTCATGTCGTTTCTGAAGATTCTTTCTATCTATAGATTTCTGACTTTTTGTACCAAAATAAACTTACCTTTTAATCCCATTTTCCATAAACTTCAAAACGTTTTTAGATTTTTAAAACTGATTTGAGAGAGAGCAAGATGGACTTACCTACCTACAGAGAGAAAGAGAGAGAGAGAGAGAGAGAGAGAGAGAGAGAGCGCGAGCTTGTACCCACTGGGTCTCATGCCCGCCACAGCTGTGGGCTAAGGCTGGAACCAGAAGCTGGGATCTCAGTCCTGGTCTCCAGCCGCCACCTTTGCCACCCAGGTCTGCATGGGCAGGAAGCTGGAGTCAGGAGCTGGGGCCGGAGTAGAACTCAAGTCCTCCAACGTGAGATGTGGGCAGCCTCTCCCATACTCACGGACTGTGACGTGGCCTCGCGAGCGTGCCCTGGGTGACCCAATCCTCCTTGGGCAGGCACGCAGAGCACCACCCTCACACGCACACCGCACACACGTGAACACCAGGCGGCTGCTCGCGGTGGTTGCAGAGCCACACAGGGGCTGGGAGGCCCCTGGCCCATGCAGGCTGTTGGGGGCTAGACCACTGTCAGCAGCCAGGAACTCCAAGCCCAGAGCGCCAGAGGCCTGCCGCAGGCTGCGTTGGCTGCATCCATTTCTCTTTCTCAGCTGGGGCTGGAGGGCTGTGGCCAGGCCTGGGGCTGTGAACACCAGGCAGCCTGCGCCAGGGCCTCCTGCCTTGGCCCTGCAGCCCACCCTCTCTATGCAGCGGGCTTGCTTCCCTCCCTATCTCTCTCTCCCCTCCCTTGCCCCATCTCTCTCCTCCCCTCCCAACTCTTGGGTCCTTCCCAGCCTCCTCCTTGCAGTGTCTGGCACCCCCTCCTCCTGTGCAGAAACGGAACCTTCTAACCTATGTGAAACTCCAACCCATCGACAGTCACACAGGACTTCTGGGAGGTTCTATCCTTTGCTGGTTCTGAGGCCTGGTGGTGAACACCTCCCCAAGACCTGGGACTCTGTGTGGGGCTGGGTGGGGGGTCCCCTGGACTGCAGCAGCAGGGTGAGTGTGGTCAGCCCCCCAGTTTACAGAGGTGACAGCAGGCTTTGTGAGGCATCAGAGGGAAGGTCTTTGGGCAGTCTCCCACCTGAGTGACACAAGGCGTGTGTGTGTGTGTATGTGTGCTCACACATGCACGCTGGCTCCCTCCCCAGGGACCCATCGTGAGGCCTTGCACAGCCAGCGCCCACCTCTTGGCTGCAGCTTCCTTTCTCTGGCTGGCGCGGTGTGCACAGCCTTGGGGAGGGCTGAGGAGGTGCCCTCCAGCTGGCTGGCCTTGCACTGGGCCACATCAGACTGGACTGGAAGACAGAGCACTGTCCCAGGAGCCTGTGCTTGAGGAGCGCTTTGGGGTCTTCTCTGCTTTCCCCCAGAGCACTTGACACAGGCCTGGGCACAAACGGGTGGGCTGTGCAGAGAAGGCCTGGATATAGCCTCCAGGTCTGTCGGTCTGTCTGCCTTGCCGTGGTTGATGCTGCTCAGGTCCCCGGGGACGGTAGGAGTTGAAAGCCTGAGGCTGGCCCCAGGACGCGGAGGTGGGGAGGTCGCCGGTGGGCAGGAAGAACTTGGCTTCACACACTCAGCTGCAAAACCACCTGCCTTGGAGCCGGCGCTGCGGCTCACTTGGTTAATCATCCGCCTGTGGTGCCGGCATCCCATATGGGCACCAGGTTCTAGCCCCAGTTGCTCCTCTTCCAGTCCAGCTCTCTGCTGTGGCCCGGGAAGGCAGTGGAGGATGGCCCAAGTGCTTGGGCTCCTGTACCCGCATCGGAGACCAGGAGGAAGGCTCCTGGCTTTGGATCGGCACAGCGTGCCAGCCTTAGCGGCCATTTAGGGAGTGAACCAACGCAAGGAAGACCTTTCACCTTTCTCTCTCTCTCTCTCTCTCTCTCTCTCTCTCTCTCTCTCTCTCTCTCTCTCTTCTCTCTCTGTCTGTCTAACTCTGCCTGTCAAATAAAAAAAAATTAAAAAACAAAAAAACACCTGCTTCGGGCCCAGGCAGTGGGATGGTGCCCCCTACCTCCCTTCCCCCCACTTCTTGAGCTGCACACCCTCTTTTTGTGGGTGCACAAATGCGCATGCTCACACGCCCAGGCAGCCATTCCTGGGACCCCACCTGTCTGCGTGTCCCAAGCACAGAGGGCGGTGGTCCTTCAAGAACCCACTCTGGACTCTCCTGAGGAAAACCCTGCCGTGGGGGCGGAGGCAGAGAGACTGCAGCGCCAGGAGGAAAGGAACTTATTACAGAATTTTGCTTGAGCACCAAATCAGTATCTCTGGAGACCAGAAGCTGAAACTTGGAGGCTTCAACAGCCAGGACCCAACCTAAAGCCACAGTGTGGGACTGATCACAGGACCACCACAGCCTCAGCCGCACACGTGACGTCACAGACCCTGGGCAGAGGAGACCACCCCGGACCCTGCCCACGCTGCAGGGGAGACGGTGCAGCAGCTGGCACTGCTTCCAGACAGGGCCTTGAGCACCTGCCACTCCAGGCCTCTAACTGCAGGTCTCACCTGGCAGCCCAGCCGAGGTCACATGGCTGTGCCCTGGCTGCAGAGGCTACGGGAAGACAGACATGTGGCTGCCCCCCCAGGAAGCAGCACCCCGGAGCGGAGCGTTCCCCAACAGGAGCAAGACACCTGTAACCGGTCTCCTTGCTAGCCTCAGCCCTTCCTCTCCAGGTCCTCACACACACAGTGGGGCTGCCAGCGCTGAGGAGTCACAGCGACAGCAAACCACAGCCAGTGTCTTTCCAGGGGGCTGAGCCAGGACAAACCGACCTAGAAAATGCATGCACTCGGCAAGCTTCCTTTAAGAAGGGCCCCAAGGGTGCAGGCGCTCAGCCTACCGCGCAAGACGCCTGCATCCCATCTCAGAGGGTCTGGGCTCAGGTTCCAGCTCCTGCTCCTGCTTCCAGCTGACAGGCAGACCCTGGCCGGCAGCGGTGATGGCTCAAGTGTCCCTGTGGATTGAGTTCCGGGCTCCTGGCTCCAGCCCCAGGCCACCCGTGGTCATTGTGGGTATTTGGGAGGAGAGTAAGCCACCAGGCCTCAGTATAGGCAAAGGATAGAATGAATGTTCCAGAAGTCCTGTGTGGCTGTCTCTGGGTTGGAGTTTCACATAAGAGGGAACCTGGAATAGGCAGAGAGCCCAGGACAGAGCAAGCTGCATCCTTGAAGCAACGTTATGAGTGACAGCTGTTGTGCCCTTGTTACAGATGAGGACAACAAGGCGAGAAGGGGTCAAACAATGCCCCCTCCCTGGGCAATCAGCCACTGAGCAGCAGAGCCAGGCTGGGCCCAGGCAGAGCCAGGCTGGGCCTGTCTTATCTGTGCCTCTCTCTCCCCTTGGAAGATGAGCCCCCGGTGGATAAAGGATGCCGTGCCATGGGAGAGGACCCCATTCTTCCTGTTGGCCGTGTGACCCTTGGCGGTGAGCTAACTTCTCTGAGCCCTAGCTCTCTCAGCTGCAATGCGGGCTATGAGCTCTGCCTTCTGAAGTCGGTGCGAGCAGTGAGGAGGTGGGTGCGGGGGGCCCGGCAGGTGCTCAGGAAACATAGGACCCAAAGCACTGAAGCCTGAGCCCCTTCCAGCGGCCCCCATGGCTAAACCCACGCCTCCCCACCCCCACCACAAGACAGAGCAGCTCAGAGCCAGCGTGGGGGTGGGGGAGGCGAGGGCTTCAAACCCCTGTAGAGAGCTCCTGCTGGACATGGTGCCCAGCACCACTCTCTGTGCCTCACCGGAACCATGCCAGGCCCCGCCTCCACGACCTTCTGCATCCCCTGGTTCCCTCCTGTCAGCAGGAAGCAGCCACGGGGCCTCCTCACGGGGGGCCCAGGGCAGCAGGACCAGCTCTCCCCTTGGAAAGACGAAGACTGGCAAAGGCTATGCCAAGCTCCCCGGGGAACTGCAGCCGGCTCTTCTCCTGCTGGAGTCAGGAAGTTTACAGTAAGAGTGGGGGCACTTAGAACAGGGACTCCCCAGTTCCCTCAGGTTAGAGAAAATTCTCCTCTTCTTGGAGAAGAATCCTACTCTTTTGGGAGGGCAACGGAATTTTTCTCTTGTATTACCCAGTACCTGCCCAAAACACTGCCCAAAGGCTTTCAAGCTTGGTGGGAACTAATTCAGTGATTGATTAGTGATGTCTGCCCTGAGTACGGGATAAGAACAGGCACACGGTACTTGCCACTCCAGATCTAAATGTCTGCCCAGAGCCCGTTCTCTGCCTTTGCCCTCAGGTTCCCTGGAACACGGAATCTGTCATCTCACTGCCCAGCCAGACTCTCCCACAGCTCCACGGCAGTCTGTTTAACGCACATCCCTTCTCTTCCTCTAAATGAAGAGCGGACAGACCCACGGCTCTCAATCGCTGTCCGTGTTGCCAACGTCTAGGGACATCTTTGATTGACAGATTGGGAGCGGGGTGGGGGAGGGGGTCTGACAGGCACCTGCAGGGTGGAGGCCACGGTCATTTTCATGCTCCTGGCAGGGCAAGGCAACCTCTCACAGCAAGGAAGGAGCTGGACCTCAGTGATGCTGAGGTTGAGAAACTCCAGGCTAAAGAACGGAGTGCCTTCTTGTCCCACTGGAACAGTCTGTTGGGTGTCCTTCTCTCGCACCTCTAACCTCCCTCCCAACCTGCCGGGCCCTCAGCAAGGTCCCCAAATCCTTTCTGGACCTCCCTCCGCCCCAGGCTCCATCTCTCACCCCTGCGTTTCCACTCGTTCTGCCTTTCACTGCCCCTCCATATGCGCAGCAAATTTCTTTCCTCCCTTAATGCTCAGAGCAGATGCCACCTCCTCCAGGGAGCCTTCCCTGCTTACCTCCATGAGGACTGAAGGAGGTGAGTAAGGTCCCCCTCGCCGTGCACAGCCCTCTGCCGCTGCCTGGCCATCCTGCATGGCAGCTCATTTCCATGAAGTGACCACCTCCTTCATAAGATCACTGGCTTATTGGAAGCAATGCAGGGCCTTATTCGTTTCCCTGCAGCCAGCTGAGCACAAGGCCTGGCACCTCATTAGCTGAGTGGCTCAGCCTGTCCAGCTGGCCTTGGATTCCCCATGGCTGAGTGTCCACGTCGGCCCTGCCACTCGCCTGCCGAGTGACCCGAGTGACTCCGTGTTCCATCTGCGACATGGGGATAATCACCAGGCGACCGCACAGCTGTGCTGATGAAATGAGTTAACACGAAGGGCCTGCAAGAAGGTCATGGAAATGCGCATTAGGAACAAGCTTTGCACCCAAAGAAACTTACCTTTAAATTCGGTTTGCACATAACTGTTAGGTGCATCCTCATTTATGGAAAGTGCTCAGAACGGCGCCTGACACACCACAGGGGCTCAAGCAGAATTAAAGCAGGGATCATCCAGCCCACTGCTGGCACCATTTCTCCTGGGACCCATCACACGGAACCCTGACGGCTTCCACTAGCCCTGCCACCTGTTTCCCATCACCGCCCTCTCGCAGGTTCACCCCACGGGACCTGGCGCCAAGTGCTCCCGGCTGTCTACACGGCCACCGTGCCATGTCCCTTCTTAGCCGGGGCAGCCCCTTCTCTCCCCCTGGGCCCCAGCGGGCCCAGCCGCCTGCAAGCCCCTCTGAGCCCAGCTCCCTGTGAAGCCCTGCAGTGCCCAGCACAGAGCGGGCCCTGTTCCATGCACTTGGGGAGTCCTTGCTGGGTGACCCAATGTCGGATGGGATTTGCCAAGTGGGAGCCAAGGGCTGCAGGGGAGGGCAGGAGTGCCCTGGGGGAGGCAAGGAGGCCAGCGTCTCCAGAAAGCTCCGGCAGTTTCCAAGCTGTCTGATCGGTCTTGACAGGCAGGAGGGAGACCGAGCAGCCCCCGCTGTCCCCTGCAGTTTAAAAGGCCAGCGCCCCTCCCGGAATCTTTCCTTGGAGACCCGCTAAAATAATACATTTAGAGCTGCCAAACCCAATCGCTTCTGTCTGTCAGGCTCCCTGCAAATAGCACTTCTTAGCAGAGCTCAGTGGAAATGCGATTCCAAACAGCATGGGGGCAATCACACATCAATCGGAGAAAAACACTGCCCCCCCTTCCCTTCCACCAGCCCCCATAATTGCATTTTAAGCCGAGCCCTGTGTTTCTGGGGGAGACACCACAGTACCTGTTGCTTTTTTAACTCAGAGCCGAGCCACACAGTGAAATGAGGCTAAACACGGCAAAGTTATTTTGATTTATTTCCTAACGTCGGAATCTGGAGCTTGCTGCAGGAATTCAGCTACAAGGAGACGGGCTGATGAAAATGTATTTTTCCCCCGTCGTTACTCTTCTAAATGGATGGGCGCTTTATTCCTCCTTCTGCCAGTTCGCTGGGCAGACGGAGCTCTGAGCACCCCCACCCTAGCAGGCTGTCACGTTCCTTCCCAGGGTGGGCGGTGGCTCCCTGCCCAGCCTGCACTCCCCCCCACCACCACCAGGCAGGTTGTGCCCAGCCCCCTGAGAGAGCTTCGCCCTTGAGTTCAGGGTTGCAGCGTTGGAAGATCGCCTCTTCGAAGGGGTGGCAGGGACGCCACCCAGGCCAGGCATATGTATCTCTGGTGTCCTTTCCTGCCTGACGGAGAGCTGGGGTGCAAGGAGCCCAAGGAAGGGAAGGAGATGGAATACGGAGTTCAAGGCGAAGATCGACAGAGCCACCATTGTGCCCGTGGCCAACCCAACCTGCCAGGGAGTGAAGAACCAGGGAAGCCTGATTCTGGCTCCTGACCCCTCTGCTTCCCAGCTAGGAGGATGGGTAGACCCCAGGGTGATGTGCGGCATCACCTGTGTCCCTGCCCTGGGAGACCCAGGTCCCAGCCCCTCCGCGCCACAGCTGGAAGGAGTTCCCAGCCCTTCCTCCAAATCCTGGCTCCACCCTGAGTGCTCCCTGGGGGCCTCCGCTTCCAGCTCCCCTTCTTCAGGAGGCTCTGTATACAAACCCGACCAATCAATCACAGACAAGGGGTGTGTGGGGCCCCGCCCAGGATGCCACACCCTCTCCTCAGCCTGGCTCCCCAGATCCCCTCTCGGCCCCTGAAAGGGCTTCCTTCCTCCCCAAGACGCTCATCCACGGATTCTCTCACACACAGGCATTCTGCTGCCGGCCGCCAAGGGCCTCTCCATAGTGTGAGGGAGCCCAGTGAACCCGTGGCAGCGAGTGCGACGCCCAGAGCCCGGCCTCGCCAGGGCTGTTTGGGGGAAGGCCCTCTGACCCTTCTGCTCAGCACCCCCCTCACTTTCTCCAGGAGGCGGGGCCCCCTGGTGCTTGCAAGAGGGCCCAGACTGGGAAGGAGTGGAGGGGACTGGCCCTCAGCTCTCCACAGCCTCCGGGGCCGTACTGGACACACCCTGACCCTGCGCTGGAGTTGGTGCAGGCACCTCTGCCCCCACATGCCCTGGTGAGCTTGAGGACCAGTCCTCCTCCCGGGAGCCAGTCGTTCAAGCCATCGTGACCTCCCTGGGCCGCAGTGTCCTCATGGGTCATCACCCACGTTGCCCACGATCCCAGGGCCTGGCCCAATGTCGTTGTTCCCATGCATCTCCATTCTTCACACAAGGTAACACTGGTCCTTGTGTCCGAGCCCACGTGCCCTGCCCTGTGGCATGGTAGAGAGGGCACCACGGACAGTTGAGGACAAAGAGGCTGGGCAGCACCTGTTCCCGCAGAAACTGGACAACAAGCTCGGCCATCCCAGTGCCCACCCGTCCCCTGCACACCTGTGTTGGGACAGCGTAGCCCTGTAGCCAGGCGGGAGCTCTTGGCCAGCCCCATCTCAAGGGCAGGCGGGGCAGGGTTGCCATGGAGATGCTGTGACTAGTGAGCTAACAGCACCAATGCCACGGCCCTGGAGTTGCCGTGCAGGGCGGCCCACTCCTGCCCACAACGGCCCAGGGGCCTCCAGGATTCAGAGCAGGAAGCCGTGAGTAGCAGGGCTCTGTGCTGGCTGCCTCTGCTGCCTCCATCCATGTCCTGCCTTTGTCTGCAGGCAGCAGAGTGGGCTCGGGCCAGCTGCTCGACTTCCCCGTACCTTAGCTCCCCGTCCCTAGGAGGGGCATGCTGAGGGTAAGCGGGGTCCTCTCTGTACAGGGCCTGGCGCTGTGTCCACCCTGAAGCATGCAGTAAGTGTAAGCTATGGTTCCCACACGTCTTCCCTCTGAAGCCCTCTGGGCAAGAACCCACGGCAAGAATGCGGGATCCTGGCTGTGACGTCAGTCCTCTGCCTCCGTGCCGTGGAGTTAGTCGTCCCTTGTGTCCTTGGAGGGTCGGTGCCAGGACCCTCTGCAGATAGCAGAGTCTGGGAAGCCCAAGCCCTTCCTAAGACGGCACAGGACGTGCACGAAACCTGGGTCTTAACATCAGCCCTGGGTTCCTCACAGAGCCTGAAACAATGCGGAGGAAATGGAGACCGCTCTTCTGCAAGGAGAAAAGTCTGTGCCTATTCAGCACAGGCGCCAACTTCTTTCCCAAATACCTTCAATCCGCAGTTGGTGGACTCCACATGTGGATCCCGGGGCCGACTGCTGCTCTGACCCCAGAGCCAGGCCTGCGGCGGCCAGGAAACCATCGGCAGCCTCAGGCTCACGCTGCACGCCGCCGCCTCCCTGGCACCACCGCCATTGCAGCTGGGCGCGCACACATCCTCGCGGGCTAACTGATGACTCTTCTTGGTCCTGGCTGAGCCGCTCCTCCGCTCTGTGAGCTCCCGGCTTGCACCACCTCCACTCCGCTCCCTGGACAGCCGGCTGGTGCTCCCTCCTCCAGGTGCATGGCTGAGAGATGTGGGCATGGGAGCCCTCTGTGGACAAGCTGGGAGGATGGAGCCATCATAGCTTCTCGCCTGAGGGCCAACCTGCAAAATGGATGTGAGACAGTAGCTGGAGTTGCCTCACCAAAGGCAAAGCCCCGGGCTTGCTTTATTTATTAAGATAAGTTTATTTATTCATTTGAAAGGGAGGAAGAAGGAGAGGGAGAGAGAGGGAGAAGAGAGAGGTCTTCCATCCACTGGTTTACTCCCCAAACGGCTGCAATGATTGGGCCAAAGACGGGAGCCTGGAGCTCCATCCAGGTCACCCAAGTAGGTGGCGGGGGCCCAAGTATTTGGGCCATCTTCCACCAGATCTGAAGTGGAGCAGCTGGACTCAAAACCAGTGCTCATAGGGGATGCTGGCGTCGCAGGCAGTGGCTGCCCAACCCACTGTGCCATGACAGCAGCCCCAGCCCTGGGCTTTCCTTGTCTCCTGTCCCTACAACCTATTTGTCAAGTGAAGAAACACGGGTTCAGTGCAGCCAGGTTGTTATACTATATTGTTTGGGGGATAATTGCCCAAGGTCACAGAACAGATTGCATGGCAGCGTCATCTAGAACAGCGCACTAGCCTGACCTCGGAGTCGGGGCTCGGGGTCACCATTGCTCAGCTTCCTGCCTGGTCCTCCTTCCTGGCGAGCAGGTGACATTGCCATCCTGGAGAAGGGGCTTCCGGAAGAATCAGGAGCTTCCCACCTACCGACGTCACAGGTGCCAAGGAAGAGAAGCCCGGGGCCCAGGCCAAGAGGCAGAGAGCAGCTGTGCCACCGCTCCCCCAGCCCTGTGCGGGACTCCTGGGACTTGGTCCAGGTGGCTGACTCTCCCGGCAGAGCAAGAGGCTATGGAAGCCACCCCGAATATGGGAAGTGGTTCGCAGCTGCCTGTCCCGTGCCAAGTGGGAGAGGAGCATGTGCCCCTGGCCCCTGGCTCCCAAGGCGTCTAGACAGTGAGGTGGAGGTCCAGCCTGGGTTGGGCCCGATTCTCTCTCTTCTGATAGAAGCTGTCCAGCGTGGGGGGGGGGGGGGCTAGCCTCCCACTTGTGGAGCAGCAGTGCTCCTCTGCCCCTGCCCTGACCCAGCTCGGCCGCCCCCTGCTCCCCCTCCCTCCCTCCTTGGGAAGAGGCCGCCAGACGCGGGAGTCCTCTGGGGTTTGTCTGCTTAGAGGCTCATTCTGGCCAACTGGGCCCCACTGAGAGGAAAGTGGCCTCCCCAGGGGCTCCGGGTGAGTCAGCTTCAGTTCCGTCCCCTCCCGGGGGAGGCCTGCAGGCCATGGAAACGATGACGCTGCTCCCATGTGACAGCACGGGCCACCTGCCACACAGGGGTCCCCGGAGAAACAGGGCTGGGAGAGACCTTGGAGACCTAGAATGGGGCACTTGTGAGGCCTGGGGAGAGGAACAGATAGCAGGTCACAGGCCACACGGGGCTGGCTGGTGAGGCCAGGCCAGCCCACGGCCGCCGCCGAGTGGGAACAAGGCCGCAGCTGAGCGCGCACAGGTGCCGGCGGGGGAGGCTATCAGCCGGGGCCCAGGCAGCTGGGGGACTGTCCACGTGGCTGGGGTTTTGAGAGGTTTGGGGAATTTGCTTTCCATTTTTGGAAAGAAAGCAGACAAATCCCGAATCAGGAACCAGGGGAGCAGGGCAGAAAAATCTGCCTTGAGCTGGGCGCTCTGAGCTCCAGTTGGCCCTCTCCTGTCGCGTGGCCTGATACCAGTACCAGCCTCTCTATTGCCTTGTCTATCAGTTACAGAAAATGATCCCACTGCGCCGACCTCCCAAGGGGCTATGCTCCGAGGATCCAGCACTGCAAGAAAGCAGTTGGTCACCAGTCCCGCAAATGGAGCGGCTGCCTCTGCTCACACGCGCCCGAGGGCTCAGAGCATGGCCCAGGCTTTGTCCGTGCGGGAAGGGGCATTCCCACAGAAAGGCCAGATGGACAGTCATTGTGCAGGGCACAGCTAGGTGCCAGAGCGTGCCAAGGGAGTCGCCACGCTGGGTCATCTCGTCACAGCCGTCGGAGCAGGCGCCGGTACTTGCTGACGCTCCCCCAGCTGCAGGCACTCAGCTTGGACACGCCTGGGGGAGCAGGAGCCTCAGCGGCTCTGAGGGCTGCACTGTCCGTGGAAAACAGAATGAGGTTTACCTTGATGCAAAGAAGTTTTAAATCCATTCATTGTTTTTGCACGATGCACATTTGTCGTGAACTCTCTCGTGGGCCCTCCTGTCCTAAGTAGACTGTGAGCAGCCAGTTGCCTGCAGCCCCTCGTGGGGCTCCCCATCACCCCCAGGAGCCAGAACAGCCCAGCACCTGTTTCGCCTCCTGGGTTGCTACAAGGATGAACTCGATCTCTGAACTGTGCCTAAACCGTGCACTAAAATAGCTTAAGGGTCATGGAAGTGATGTCCCTGTCCCTTGGGACCCCTGGAGATCTTGGAGCTCCTGCAGGGGGCAGGTCCCCTAATTCTGCTCACGGGGGGCTGTCTTCCCCTTCCCCGCCACACACTGAGCTGCCGCCGTCTTGCACGCCCTCTGGGACCGTGCAGTCGGGGTCACAGCCATAGCCACCTTCACCCCATGGGGCCTCCCACACAGACCCCTTCCTGAAGGCTCTGCAAAGCCACTTCCGGCAGCTGTCCCCCTAGCTGGGGTTTCACAGCAGACAGAGGCCCTGGGGAGTCGGGGAGGATCCTGATGGCTGAAGAGGGTTGGGGCTGCCTGGGCAAGGGGCACTCCCAAGAGGCTTATGGGAAATCCTAGAAGTGTTTCCGTGAGCAGGTGGGAAGGAGGTGGGGATAGGAATTCCAGGCAGTGGGACCAAAAGTGGATATGAAAAGGGAACGGGGAGGATGGAGGAATGAGCACAGCCCCAAAACTCAAAGGTCAAGGGCAAATCCGAAAAAGTCTAGAAACCTTGGCTAACCTTGGGCCGGCCGTGGGGTCCGTGAGGAGCCACATGCAGGCCCCTGGGTTGGTGAGGGCAGATGGGAGGGTCCTTCCTGCCTCTCTGGTGATTCTGGGGAAAAAGGGGCAGAGGCTCCACCCACCAGAGGCTGCCAACTGGAAGGACCCCCAGGCAGGCTCTCTGGAGGTCTGCCTTCCACATGCAGTCCCACACCGGGCGGCCCCACAATTACCCCGAGGCTGGGTGGCCTCACCAGGGAAGGGCCCATGCAAATGAGCCTAGAAAAAGCGACAAGGGCACGTGGGTGGAAAGGTTTCCTTTCTCAGCAGGGGCGTGGGTGGGGAGGACTGTGGCAGCGGGCAGAGGCTGCAGGTGATTCTGTGCACGGCTGGGCTCACTCACGGAGAGAAGCAAAGGTTCTGTCCTAAGTCCCACGTCCCAGCTCTGCGTAAGCCAGGCACAGGGCTTCTCCTCCTGGAACCTGGATACCCCCGACTGAGGACAGGGGAGGGTGACAGCCTGGCCCCCGCAGGGTTCCACGTGCCCATTGCTGGCTTGCTCCTGTGACCCGGGGAGGGGCAGCATTTACACGGAGGGTCAAGTGCCACAGGATGGCCCAGGCACGGCCCAGGTCTGCAGCCCGCAGGACAGTCAGCGTGAGGCCAGAAACCGAGCCTGTCTTAGCCTGGTTCCTCCAACTTCTCCAGCCCTGTGTGACTAGACAGGCAGAGCAGAGCACGTGAGTACTGCGTGGCAGCTGGCAGAAGGCCCTGTTCCCATGCTGCAAGGTTCCCATGAAGATCCCACAGGATCTGGAAACGGGAAAGCCCTGAGCAGATGGGGCCATGCCAGCCTCGGCCCCTCCCCCGTCTGGCTGGCACAGGTGGGAGAGAGGGGCCGGTGAGACCTCCCGCTGATGTACTTCTGTGCGCTCCACGCTGAGCCAGACTGCCTGATTTCAATACCAGCCCCTCCTTTCCTAGCAGTGTGACCTCAGCCCAATAAACGAGCTCCCTGGGCCTCAGCTTCCTTGTCTGTGAAATGGGACCACAGAGAGGTTCTGTCTGAGGAATGGCTATGAGAAGAAAATCAGAAGACGGCTGCATGGAACCCGATGATGGGGATCGTTGTCTGTGTTTGCTCAGCCCCAGCACCCTGCCCTGTCCCCAGAGCCCCTGCAGGTTTGGTGGTGGGCCAAGACCAGCTCTGGAGCAAAGTAAAGAGGAAGCAGGCCACTCACCTACTTCCCTGGGGAGCCTGAGCCCCTGCTGCCACCTCCCTGGACCATTGCCTGACCCTCCAGTCACTCACACTCCCTGGGAAGCAGGCCCATCATAGCATAGAGCAGACATTCATAGGAAAGTACTTTTCACCCAGCGACTCGGGAACAAAATGTTGTCCCCACTTCACAGATGGGCAAGTTGAGGCTCAGAGTTGTGATGTGACTTGCCCCATGTCTGTGAGCTGAGAAGCTGGCTCAGGAGAGCAGCTCTGCCCAGACGCCTTCCACCGTTCCTCCCAGGCTGGACACCGCTGGGCTCAGCCGTCTGGTCTGCAACTGGGCTCTCATCATAGGTGTTGCACTGGCCAAGGATAAGAGGAGGGCCAGGACGCTAGCCAGAGGCTGTGCCCTGTAGCCATGAGACTAGCGGAAACAGCTTGTCCAGGATTCTCACTGGGCCTGCCCTTCTGGCATCAGCCTCAAGATTAGCAGGGACTGCCCCAAGCAACATCATCACAGCTGTGGCCCCTTGAGATCAGTGACTGTGGCAGGGGTCACCAGCTACGGTGGGTCAGACACCGAGGACAAATAGCAACTCTGGGAGCCAGTGTGGTGCCACAGCGGTTTCAGATACTGCTTGTGATGCCGGCATCCCATACTGCAGCTCCAATTCTAGTCCCGGCTGCTCCACTTCCCATCCACCTCCTGCTAATGTGCCCGGGCAAGCAGCAGAGGATGGCCCAAGTGCTTGGGCCCCTGTCACCCACGTGGGAGACCCAGATGGCAGAAGACGTGTGGTGAAAACAAGGCCTCTTTCCCTCCCCTGTTCCTGCCCACCCTCACCCGGGCGCTCCCACTCCCACTAGCATTTTAAAGCCCTACAGACACCAGTACGCCACCGTGCACATTTGCAGACACAAACATAAGCAGGCGTGTATGCGATGGTGGTGGGTCAACACACCTGGGGGCCTTTTTCCAAGAACTTCTCTCTGTCTCACGCTCCCCTTCCTCTCCCTCCGGTGGTTTGAAACCACACTAGTTTACACGCAGGTGGCTCTTGGAGCCAGTGGGGCCCCATCAGGAGGTCTCTGGCTCCGTGGGACAAAGGTGAGAGGCATCCACGCGGCTGTTCCGCTGAGCAGTTGCGTGGAATGCCGTTGCACAGATGCCACTGTGCGTCGAGTCGGGCCCCCATGGAGTCACACTCAGGCACTTTGCAGGCTTTTGCTTTCATGAACAATGCCGCAGTGAGTGATGGCATATGCTCTTCGCGTGTTTATCTGCGGGATGACTTTCCAGAAGGGGACGTGCTGGGCCACAGGGAAGAGCACGTGTAGTTGGGTGTTGTCCAGTGGCCATCCCCAGGGTTGGCCCTGGTTCCATTCCCCGCCGGCGCCTGTCCCTTGTGCCCTCAGCCACAGGCAGCTGCACTACTTTGGATGTTTTTCAATCTGATGGTTGAAAGAGGGTCTCCTACAAAGTTGCAGTTTGCATTCTTTCATAGAGAGGCTGAGTGACTTTTCATGTATTTCAGAGCCATTTGTACAGTCTGACAAAAACTGTCTTCCTAGGCCCGGCACTGTAGCCCAGTGGGTAAAATCACTACTGCTATGCCGGCATCCCATATGGGCACCAGCTCAAGTCCCAGCTGCTCCACTTCTGATCCAGCTCCCTGCTAATGCCTCTGGGAAAGCAGTGGAAGATGGCCCAAGTGCTTGGGCCCCTGCACCCACGTGGGAGACCCGGAAGAAGCTTCTGGCTCCTGGCTTTGGCCTGGCCCAGTGCTGGCCATTGCAGTCATCTGGGGAGTGAACCAGAGGATAGAAGGTCTCTGTCACCCTCTGTAACTCTGACTTTCAAATAAATTTTTTTTTTAATTTTATTTATTTATTTGACAGGTAAAGTTACAGACAGTGAGAGAGAGAGACAGAGAGAAAGGTTTTCCTTCCATTGGTTCACCCTCCAAATGGCCACAATGGCCAGAGCTACGCTGATCCGAAGCCAGGAGCCAGGTGCTTCTCCTGGTCTCCCATGCGGGTGCAGGGCCCAAGCACTTGGGCCATCCTCCACTGCCTTCCCAGGCCACAATAGAGAGCTGGACTGGAAGAGGAGCAACCAGGACAGAATCCAGCGCCCATATGGGATGCCAGCGCCGCAGGCGGAGGATTAACCAAGTGAGCCATGGCGCCGGCCCCATAAATTAATTTTTCTAAAGCCTAAAATTTGTCCATTTTCTGTTGAGTCATTCTTTTTTTTTTCTTATTGCCAGATGAGCGTGCTTTGTCCATTCAGGATGCTCATTCTTTCTTTGTGGCATGAGTTGCCGTTTATTTCTCAGGGAGCCACGCATTGTTACACTGTGGATGATGCATTTCAAGTGCAAAGACTTTGGGAGAGGGACACAAGGTAAGTTCCTGAGCCCCAGTGTGACTTAAACCCTTAAACAAGTGGCGGGGACCTCGCAGATCGCTGGAACTCCTTGCCGTTCCAGCAGCTAGAAATTGGGGTCTCAGCTTTGCAGTTCTCAGGGATGGGGCCCTGGGGCTCCAGGGCTCAAAGAGAGAGGACGAGAATTGTCTGGAGCAAGAATGGGGCCAAAGGAAGTGGGGAACCGAAGACAGCCCACTGCGGCCAGGCCTGCGGCCAGCCCCACCTCCTCTCCCGGAGTGAGCTCTCTCAGACCATTTCCTGCAGGCCTGGCCCAGGGGCCCAGACAAGGCCTAAAGGGGACTGAAGCTCTGTGCTGTGGAAGCGGAGGGCTCTGTCCACTCTGAGCTGAAGGGGCTCGCTGGGAGGGTGGAGGGGAACCCCACTTCCCAGAGCTCCAGCTCCTGCTCTCTTGGGAAACCCCCCCACCAAGCCGAGGTTCCAGGGTCAGGGACCGAACATCATTCTGCAGGAGGGAGTCCAGGCCCCAGCAGCCCCAGGGGATTAGTCTAACTAAGGTCACCAACGAGAGAGGAGCAACATCAACCCATGGACCCGGGAGCGGAGGGGTCTCGGTGCGCTGTTCTGCACCTCAGCTGAGTCCCTGGGCAAAGGCACTCTGCCTGTCAGTAGTGACAAGAGCTGAGCTCTCTTCCTGGGCTCAGCTTTGCACAGCTGTTGGCCATCACCCCCAGCACACACACGCACGCACGCACACACACTCAGTTTCATCCACAGGGCGAGCTCCCCACCAGATGGGGAAGCTGACACCAGTCTAGCCAGACACACCAGGAGCAGTAGAGCAGGCCCAGGAGAAAACAGCAGCCATTCCTCGGCAGAGTACAGCTCACGTCCTGGGATGGGGAGGGAGTTTTAGGGCACCCCCGAGGCTGAGCACCCCCTCTGTCTGCCTTGCCCTGATCCCCTCCATGGATGCCAGAGCTGATCTCTTGCCAAGATGATCTTCAGATAAAGTATCTGACGGCGCTTGGCTCTGTCATCCTGATCCCAACAGTCACCCTGGGCCCCAGCCACTGCAATGGCACTGAGTGTCTGGGCCCAGGAGCCCTGCAGAGGGGACAGAACCGCTCCTGCAGAGACCCCTTAAATAGCCGCCTCCTTCTCTGGCCTCAACCACCCACAGCGAGGGTTGGGCCAGACCACGTTGTGGGAAATGATGCCACCTCCCAGGTCCCCTCCCAAAGCACCTGACACTTCTTCATCCAGGGTGGCACTGCGCCAGTGTAGCCCCCGGCAGAAGCACTTGTTGAACAAAAGAATAAGTGTTAGTGACAAGGTCATCAGAATAGCCAATGAGGAGTGTGGTCAGGTTGCTGTTGCCTTTCCAGGGAGCAAAGTCCACCCCACTGCAGGCACAGCAGCGGATTCGCCCCGGCTGGTGGAGGTCTGGGCTGGCAGCAGGAGGGCACAGGGAGGCAGAGCCTCACAGCTGAGGAAGCCCCCAGTCTGTGCCTGGTGCCTTTGTCACCAGCCTTCTCGTGACCCTTGGGAGCACATGCCAGTGTCTGCAGAGCTGCAGCCCCAGGCCTGTGCCCCCGCCAAGAGTTCTTGCACTTTAATCCTCTGCGAATCCGGGCTGCAGGAAACCCAGTGGGCAGAGCTGACTGGCTGACCCAGCGCCCCATGGGTCCCACCACAGGGTGGCATCCCCTGCGACTGGTAAGCCTTCCTGCTGGGCTCCCTTCATCACCAGGGGAACAGGAGTAGGAGGGCTGGCAGGGCAGAGAGCAGAGGCACCGCCTATGAACCCCACCCCCAGACCCAGGCTCCTGCCTGCCACTTCCAAGCTGAGTGGCCCTGGGTGTGTGACTTCACCTTTCTATGCCTCATTTGCATCTTCTGCAAAATGGGAATGAGCATAAGATGCGTTAGCACATGGGAGGCACCTAGAACAGTGCTCGTGGCCAGCGGCAGGTGGACACGAGCTGATGAGTCGGCCCAGCTGGCTCTGAGACGCTCTGTGATTCCTGGTACTGGCTGCCACGTGCCCTTCCCAAGCCCCTTCACAGCTCTGCCCCAGGACTCGTTAGCTCAGCTGCACAAGATGGAAAGGATCACCCTGGCTCCCGGACCCAAAGCTTGGAGCTCCTAGGTATTTGAGGCATCTGCACAAAGCCACACAGCTGCTAGAAGGCAGACATGATGGATCTCAAGTCTGCTCTCTCCAGAGAACACATCCTGTCCGTGAGACTGTCTTCCGCCTCGTTTGTTCGTGGAACAGCTCTGCCACCCCACGCTGGGCAGCTCTGGCTGGCGGGAGCGCCTCATTTCTGACTGCATCGTCTGCACCTGCATCTGGAACAAGGATGTGCTGGGGCAAAGGATGATGAGTTGAGACCCAGCCTCCCCCTCCGCGGTTGTGTGGCTCTGAGCAAACCCGTCCCTTACAGTTGTCGAGTCCTGGCGGTGCAGGGCGGGGTGGGGATTGGGAGACACACGTCTGGCTGCTCTGCCCTCAGGGCAGACCCCCTGGCTGCCCAGGACATCAGCTCCCATCACACGGAAGACAGGCTAGCGGCTGGTCTTTCAGAAACAGGAAGCCCTTGGAACCAGGTGGGTTTGGCCGGGGGCGTGTGGCCCATTGCAGCTTTCTGGGGAAGCCCCCAGCAGAGGGTGAGATGGGAGCAGAGACGAGTGGATTGGACTGGCAGGAGCCGGGCGGGTGCCAGGCCAGACGGGTTCAGCCCCCAGCGGTCCTGTACCGTCGCATACTCCTCCCATCCTACTTCCTTGCTTTGCCGGCCCCGCCCAGAGACGGCATTGGTCATCTCAGGAACTGATCTGTAGACTGTCCGGCCTGACCCGGAGGAAGCACCTGGCCTGCCACAGAGACCCCACCACAAGCAGCCCCGCTCGCTCCCCCACACCGGAGACACGGAATCCCTTCAGCCGCTGAAGCCTCGAGGCCCCCACCCCCACCCTGTCCAGTGCGGCAGACTCTGCTACGTTCCTTACAGTCATTTGAAGTGAAGGGGTTGAAGTGAATTGACTTGAATCTAATTGGAGTGAATTGAATCAAATGCCAGATTACAGGATTCATGAGCGCCCACGGAAACTTGATTCTCCTCGCCATTCACCCGCACCTCCGAAGGTCAAGTGTGTGCCCTGTGCTTCTATTCCTCTCTGGGGAGGGAAGAAAGGTGGGGGCTGTGGGGGAAGGGGAGGCGAGAGACGGGTGGCAGGAGTGGGATTGGGCGGGGCTCCCTGGAGTGTCCTGTAGTGACAGTGTCCAGGCCGGGAGGCCACCAGGACACAAAGCTGTCCACATCCTTGACGCCGACAGAAGCTAGGAGCGGGGACCACTGCCTCCTGTAACGCCCTCGTCCTCGGGGTCTGTGTGTCCTTCTCCACCTCCCTCCGGGGTCCGAGCACCTCCCCCGACCCTGCTGCCTCTCCTGAGTGAGAGTGGAGGAAGCCCTGCTTTCCCCACGACGGCTCAGCCACCGCTTAGATCAGATGGCGTGCAGCTGGCTGCCCGACTCCAGGGCTGTCCCGAGACGGAGCCCCAGGGGGCTGCCACCTCCTCATTGGTCTACCTGCAGGCCGGCAGGCACCCTCCACACTCCAGGTTGGTTTCCCAAAGTGACTGCCAGCCGCCCTCCTCCTCCTCTGAGCCTGCATCTCTATAGACAGCCAGGACATCCACCCAGACCCCGAAGCAGACACGGGAGCCAGTCTCAGCTTCTCCCGCTCCACATCATGGAGCCTTTGCCTCCTAAAACCCTCTCAGCCCCCCCTCACTCACCTCCAGCCCTGCCACTTGAGTGTGTTCCTTAGCTGCACAGATGTCACCGTCTCCTTATGACTCCCCCACACCTGCAGGTAGGTGCCCTCCTGACCCTCTCCCCAAAATGCTGCCTGACACCATGGCCAAGGCAAGTGGGATCGCATCAACAGCCCCCCCCCATGCCAACATTCACGTCACTGTCTCCAGGTTAAAGGCTCAGCTCATTAATATTAAGTAAAATCCTCCTATGCACCCCAGCCACCCCCTCTGGGTCTGAGGGCCTGACATGCTTCCTCCTGCCTTCCCCAGGACCTTTGCACATCCTGTCCGTTCTGCCCAGCATGTTCTTGCCTCTTGCCTTCCTGTAGTTAACTCCTATTTGCCCTCCAGGTCATGCTGTGGATGTCAGGGGACATTGCCTTGACTCCCCTAATGAGGACAGGCCCCTCCAGGGAAGATGCACCTGCCACTCATGTCGCTAGTTTCCCATGGGATGGTACACTTGTTGACGTGGCCGTCTGATTAGCACCTGTCTCCCTGCTCTAGAATATAAAGCAGGGGAGGTGCCTGCTTTGGTTTGCCAGCCTAGACCCTGAAGCCAGCCCCGAGCCTTACACAATGAATAGGAATAAATGAATGATGACTCAATGAGTGAATTAACCAAGGAAAGCCAGGTCTCAGCACTTGTGCCCTGCCCCCACCAACTGAGGGTCCTGACTCCCCCAAGGCAGCATCCCTAGCCCCGTCTTTCTCCCCTGTGCCCCTTGTATCTTAGAAACTGCCTCTGTCAGGGCCAGCACTGTGGCGCAGTAGGTTAAAGCCCCAGCCTGCAGCACCAGCACCCCAAATGGGCACCAGTTCAAGTCCCGGCTGCTCCATTTCCAATCCAGCTCCCTGCTTATGTGCCTGGGAAAGCAGCAGAGGATGGTCCAAGGCCTTGGACACCTGCACCGATGTGGGAGACCCAGAAGGAACTCCTGGCTCCTGGCTTCGGATCAGCTCAGCTCCGACTGTTGTGGCCATTTCGGGGGCTGAACCAGCGGATGGAAGACCTCTCCTCTCCATCTCTGTAACTCTGTCTTTCAAATTAATAAAATAAATCTTAGAAAAACGAAAGAAAACGTGCTTCTTTCTTCTTTGCCTGGGGCTAAGCTTCACCCCTTTTCATGGCTCAGCTCATTGCTAAAGTCCCAGCAATGAGCCTGAGACGGTCACCAGGCAGATGGCTGCGGGGAGAAAGGGGGGGGGGGGGTGCCAAAGCTTCCTGCTACCCTACACTGGAAACAGCCTCCGCTCCCTGTGGCCTGGTAGACAACACTCGAGCAATGGAGACCACACTCCGGTCACACATCCAGAGGCAGACACTCCCCACTCGCCATAGCAGGGAAGGCTCCAGACTGACCGAGCATTGCACCAACAAGCTCCCTGGAAACCACTGGAACACTTAGAGTCCCCGGATAAGGGCGGGGGTGGCTGCAGCCTCATCTGACCTCAGCAAAGCCCTTTAGGTTCCCCCTGGGAGGAGCCCTGGGGAGGCCCATCAACCTCAATAACACCAGTGCTTCATTTACAAAAGGGACTTTTGGGGCTGCGCCCCTGCGGGGAACTCGGGCTGAAACTCAGAGCTGGGGCCCAGGTGTAAAACCAAAGATGAGAACCGGGGCAGCCCCTGCAGGGAGGCAAGACACAGCATCAAGTCCTGCCCCCCAGGTGTCAGCGCTCGAGCCCCCAGAGCCCCTGGGGTAGCCGGGGCGGGGAGGGGGGCACAGCGGCACACCCGCAGAACAACCTCCACGGCAGCTGGGACTGCCCACAAAACCCACCACCCCTGCCGGCCCGCCTGAGCCTCCTGCTGCCGACTTGTCCCGAGGAGGGCTGAGCACACCCTGGCGGGCAGAGGGGCCTGGCCTCACCAGGCTGGAAGCTGGGTGACGGGATGCGAACAGGGACAAACCCCAAACCACTCTTCCTGGAGTTAGCTTCCTGGGCAGAAACGATGATTTCCATGCAGGGTCTCTGGGTGACCAGATGGGGCGGCTGCACCATTCTCGCTACTGCTTCCATCCAAGGGCAGTGTCATGGCCGGAGTGAGTTGCTTGACCCCTGGGCTGCCTGGAAGTGAACGCCCTGACTGCACCATGAGAAGCCTTGCAGCTCCCACCTGGGGTCCCTGGAACACTTGGTCTCAAGAGTGCCGCCTCGGGGACCTAATGCTGCGCGATGCTTGGGCCACAGCTCCACGGTCGCCATCCGACTGCAAGCACGTGGACACTGCCGAGCTGGAAGTGCGGCAGAGCCCCGTTGATTCGCAGATCTGCAAACAGTAGCAGTGGGGTTTTATGTGACAGCACTGAGTGGTGGGACAGTCCACTCGATGGCATCCGAATTCATGGCTCCCCTGGGCATGGCCGCCATGGTTCAGGTTAAGAAATCCATGTATGGGGACAGGAAGTAACCTGTTTGAGGTCACACAGCAGGTAACAGCTGATCCACCCGCTAGACTCCTGCCCACTCCCTCCCATTGAACCGAGCAGGGTCTTGGCTGCAAACAGTGAAATCCACCTGGCAAGGGTGAGGACTGCAGTGACACAACCAGAAAAGTCCAACCACGACTCCGAAGCCACCATGGAGAGAGCCTCCGCCAAGGCCACCACGCGGGGCATGGATGCCTGGGGCTCTGCCTCCACCTCCGCCAGCGTGAGACCTGACACCAGGATCCCAGCACCCTGCCCCCACATGTCTTAACCAGGCTCCTGCAGGGGCAGGGAAGGGGAGTCAGTGACCCTGAGGGGCGGGCTGCAGCCACACCGGGGGTGGGACTCTGGCCTCAGTGGGAACCCCGAGAGGAGAGCGTAAGAAAGGCATCTGTTCCTCCACACACTCACCCACCCGTGTCTCCTGAGTCTGCCCTGGGCAAGGTAGATTCTTGTTATATACACGTTGCATACTCCTGTAGCTCTCCTGATTTTATGACTATTTTCAAATGTATATGAGTCGAGTTGAACGTCTTTTCCTTTGGTGATTGTTACAGCCCCTAGCTTGGGCGTGGACTCCCTCTCGCCCTCTGTGGAAGGAGCTGTGCTGCTCCGTTGCCCACTTCTGACTTACAAGGAGCCCCAGGGACCCTCCCCTCCCGCCTTAGGGCTCCCAGAGGCTGCCCAGCAGGTTCCAATGCAGCCAGAATTTTCAGGGGAGTGTTAACTTCCTGTGATAAGGAGAAGTGGAAAATGAATCCGGCCCTTCTTCCCCCGGTGGCCTGTTTCCAGCTCCGTTCCCATGTGGTCCAAACACCTGGGGCCAGCTCAGCATCCCGCACCCACCCGCTGACTGCAATTCCTCCCCGCTGCCTCCCTCTCCTTTTCTTTACTCTTGCTCCCCGGGGGGTTGCAGCGTCCAAGGAAGCCTTAGCTTGCAGGCTGTGCCCGGGTTCTGTTTTCTAGGAAACCCTGGGTTAAGACAGTTGCAAAGGGCCAAGGCCAGTCCTTTGTTGGTCTTTACTGGACCCCTGATGAGAAACAGTGAGGGAAAGGAACACGAGGAAAACTTGTGGATGAGATGCTTCATCCAGAGCAGCGAGGGGTGAAGGGTGATGGTGCCCCAGATGGTGGAGGGAACGGAGGTGGGGAAAGCCGGCTATGCATTATGCACCGTGCCCGAGAAACAGCATGTGTGCATGTGTGTGCATGTGTTCATGTGGGTATGTGTGTGTGCTTGTGTGTGTGCACGTGTGCATGTGTGTGCTTATGTATCCATGTGTGTATTGTGCACACGCATGTGTGTTCATGTGGGTGTGTGCTTTGTGTGTGTGTGTATGTGTGTGCATGTGTTCCTGTGTGTGTGCACCTGTGTGGGTTCATGTGGGTATGTGTGCATGCTTGTGTCTGCACGTGTGTGTGCTTGTGTGTGTGTATATGTGCATCGTGTGCTTATGTATTCTTGTGTGTATGTGTGAGTGCACGTGCCTGTGTTCATGTGGGTGTGTGTGCTTATGTGTGTGGTATGTGTGTGCACCTGTGTAGGGGCATGTGCATGTGAATGCACTCCATGTGTGCATGTGTGTGCATGTATGCACGTGTGTTTGTATTGTGTGTACACATATGTGCATGTGTGCGTGTGTGTATATCTGTGGGGGTGTATACTTGTGTGTGTGCATGCATGTGTGTGTGCATGTGTGTAGGAGAAGGCCTTGGCCACAGCATCCCTAATGCTGCCTCGCTTTAGGGCTCCGTGATCTATTGCACCGATTTCCCCCCCAGCTCTCTGTGCTGACTCTGCCGCCTGGGTGCACCACTATCCGGTAAAGCGCCAAGCCAGCCCTGTCCCCGGCTCCCCCTGCCCGGGGCTGAGCTGGTCTAGCGGAGCGTGAGAGAGCTGAGGAATCCCGCCCGGGCCCAGTTTACAATCAGTTCGCCCCACGCAGCCTAGCTCCACAGAGCTGCCTACCCAACCACAGGGGACCAGAGCGGGGGGTGCCGTGAACTTGGAGTGTCTCGGGAATGATGCACGGTGCCGGTTTGAAGTCACTCCCTCTGGGGTGGCTTATTATGCAGCAGTGGGTAATTGACAGCAGTGTCAAAGGGCCATCGGCCATTCACAGCTGTCACTATAGGAAAGCCACATGTGTGAAGAAACTGAGGGTCCCTTATGCACAGCCCTCAGCAGGAAACCGGAGCCAGTCAGCCCGTCTGGTCCTGGCTTCCTTCTGCCCCACTTCGCTGCTCACTGCGGATCCCCGAGCGGCTCTCCCTTCCAGCCCCTGCCTCTCTTCTTTGTCTTCCGGTGTCAGGCCAGTGAATACGGCAGGGAGAGCAGGGCACGCCCAGTGACCGAAGCTCTGGAGCCACAGATGCACTCTCGCCCAAGGACTCCGCTCTGCTGTGACGCTGGGGGCAGCACACTTGGAAATGGGGGTCTCAGGAAGCTGTGTGTCACAGGACAGTGGGGAAAGTGCCAGGTTTATTTACTGGGACGTCCCAGTGAACCTGCACAGTTATACGGCCGATGATATGAAGACCCAAGGAAGGGGGCCTTTCTCTATCCCAAGACCCGGCAAGTGCTCCAGACTAGCAGGTTCTACGACAGGGCCCAGGCTCTGCATTGCTACCAGCTGCCTGTGCCTGACCAAAGCCAACTCCTCCTCTGAGTCTCTGTGGGCCTCATGGACCCTCTGAGCCCCTCAACCCTGCCCAAGGCACTGTACTTCTGATGCTCACTGGAAGCTGAGATCACCTGCACGTTTATCCTGTGCTGGGCAGGTCACATCAGCGGCTCAGTGAGAACCAGGAGCCGAGGCTGGACACGTGCACCCGCTGCGGTGTGAAGCCCTCTTCTGCCACCTTGCAGGATGGAGGCCCAGCTGGGCCCAAGGCCAATGCTTTCATGGGCTTGAGTCCCCAAGAGGAAGCAGTGGCCAGCTCCTGTAGACAGAAGGAAATGCCTGGTTTGCATCTGAACTGGAAGTGACTAATGCTGCATAGCAGATACAATAAAACAGATCATGGGAAATTTAATGGCCCGTGGTTGGCGATCACTGAATTATTTATGCCATCTTTGCCTCTTCCGAATTCTCCACTGTGCTGCCCCCCAGCACGGCAGCCCTGGCCGTCTGTGGGCTTCAGAATAACAGAGCCTAGAAGAGACGGGACCCGGGAGCTGGGAGGCTGCAGGCTTCTGAACAACCTTGGGCAACATTGCACCTCATTCTTGGCTTCAGTTTCTCGTCCGCCAAACTGAGGGGCCCTCTTCCGTGTGCTAACAACTTGAATGTGTGCCATTCTTTCTGTTCCTGTGGATTCTCTCACATCTTCCCACCCTCCCAAGATGCTACGAGGTAAGCAGGACTGATCGTACCGCCAGCCCCATTTTCCAGACAATAAACCAAGGCTGTGAAAAGCCTCAGCCATAGCCAAAAGGAAAAAATATATATAGTGGTGGAGAGAATTTCCAACTGGAGTTGTAGACTGGGAACTCAGAATATAGCGTCTCTTGATCCCAAAATCCTGCTTGAAAAATCGTCGGAAACACAGAAGGAAATGGGCAAATTCATATTGAGAAACGGGGAAAGATCTGGCAGGGGTCAGACTGAGGTGCCTCCTAAAGGCAGCTGGTAAACGGGGGTTCCATAGACTGAGAAGCCAGGCCCGGAAAACCCCAGCTCAACACAGGCCCACGAGAGGCTCAGCGCTGATGCCCGAGCCCTTTATCGCAACAGAGACCCAGAGATACAAACTCCAGGAAAGCCTGCAGAGCTGTTGAACCCTCAAGAAGAGCTGGGCTGCTCGTCCCAGCCCCTTCTTTTTTTTAAGATTTACTTATTTATTTGAAAGATAGAGTCGCAGAGAGAGAGAGAGAGAGAGAGAGAGAGAGATAGAGATAGAAAGGTCTTCCATCCACTGGTTCACTCCCCAATTGGCTGTAACAGCCAGAGCTGCACTGATCCGAAGGCAGGAGCCAGGAGTTTCTTCCAGGTATCTCATGCGGGTATAGGGGCCCAAGGACTTGGGCCATCTTCCACTGCTTTCCCAGGCCATAGCAGAGAGCTGGACAGGAAGAACAGCCAGGACTTGAACTGGCACCCATATGGGATGGCAGCACTGCAGGTGGCAGCTCCACCTGATATGCCATAGCACCGGCCCCCCAGCCCCTTCTTGAATAAGTACCACAGCTGGCCTTGGCATCCAGCCCCAGGCCCTGAGAACAACTCTCAAAACACAGTGGGGTTCTACAGACATGTCTACGCACTTGTTCTGCCCGGCCTCCCACACAGACCCAGCGGGAAATAAACGCAGGCATGGGGTGCCGCAGAGGAATAAAGACCTTGTCTGTTGTACTCCGGGGTACGTTTCCAGCGTCTGCTCGTCCACAGTGGGTGAGCACAACATGACGTCAGGACGATGTGGAAGTCACACTGGTTTCCACACCATTCCGCCCAGGCACCGCTTTGGCACCACCAAGTAACGGGAGCTGAATGCAAGAGAACCCGAGTGAGTGAGTGAGTGAGTGAGTTGGTGGCAGTTGCCAAGGGGAAGAGAGGCAGGCCAGACACAAAAGCCGTAGCCGTCTCTCGTTTCCACTAAGCACAAGCAGGTGTGATGAGAAATGACACAGCTTCTCCACAAACGGACAACACGTGTGAACTCCACCCGTCAAGAGGAAGTCTTACAATGTCTTCAGGAAAGCATTTAGGATCCCTAAAAATAAGCAACAATCAAACCAGCGTTCAGGTTTTCCAATGCAAAGGACCTTGTTGGAGGCAGGGCAAGGTCTAGAGCATTCTGCGGGGAAATCACTTGGGTCTCTCATTCAAGTGCAAGGGCGCAGTAAGACATTTTTAGATGTTCAAGAACTCAGCCTTATGTGTTCCACACCCCACCCCTGTTATGCACATTTCCTGGAAAAAAATTCCTTGAGGATACTCTGGCAAAATAAAAACCGAATCCAAGAAAGGAGACAATAGAAATAGCAGTAGGGCAGCCGTGGGGCAACTTTGAAACCAGATGGCTCCATGGCAAGCAGCCTCAGGAAGAAAGAGCATTACCCAGCATCAGGATGCTGCAATGCCGAGAGCTACTGTGAAATCCAGGCACGAGACACTGCTGAGCAACACGAAAACACAGGTAATCAGAGATCCTGGGAGAACCATGGACGCCGTGGTCCAGACACAAAGGGAGCCGCAGTGGACAGGACTCAGGCGCTGACGCCGTGCAGAGATTTCTGCTTTCTGAGCCTGAGAGAGCCATTCTGGCCTGGTAGTGTGGGAAGAAGCCAGGATTCGAAGGATGCTGGGAATTCACTTGCCATTGTTTGGGTTTGCGTTAGGCGTCCTCAAGATACATGGGCTCTTTCTGAAAGTGAGTGGCCACTTCAGTACTACAGTGATTTCTCTTCCTTGTTTCCACCATTTTAATAAAAAATATGTACAGTCCACCCTCCATAGCCGTGGGTACCACATCCACAAGTTCAACCATCCAAAGGACTAAAGGACCAAAAATACTCGCAAAAAAAACAAACACCTGTACTGAACACATGCAGATTTTTCCCCTTGTTGTTACCCTGAACAGCACAGTGGAGCAGCTGTCTCCACAGCAGTTACACTGTTGCATTGTTTAGGTCTCACACGTCACCCAGAGATGATTTACAGCATTCCAGAATGGCTTCTATGCAAATACAAGGGACTTCAGCATCTGTGGATTTGGGGAGCTCGTGGTGGGTTCTGGAACAAACTCTCACAGATGCTGAGTGAGGACCATAGGTGGACAGATCCACCTGTTTTGGGAAGAAGGGATAAGTTGTACCTTCTGATCTTCCTAAGAAAAAATACTGAGTTCTACCCAAACTGCCAACCATGAAGAAGCATACAGTTCAAATATCACAGTTTCAACTTCTCAGTCCCTTTAAAGTTGAAAAAGAGAGAGAGACATCATATAAGGGCCAGATCTCTTATTTTGAAAGAAAAAAATCAGCTTGAATTTTCCTAATTCTTTTTTAAATTAATTTATTTATTTGAAAGTTAGAGTTACACAGAGAGAGAAGAAGAGGCAGAGAAAGAGAAAGGTCTTCCATCCACTGGTTCACTCCCCAAATGGCCACAACAGCTGGAGCTGTGCCAATCCAAAGCCAGAAGCCAGGAGCTTCTTCCGGGTCTCCCATGCAGGTGCAAGGGCCCAAAGACTTGGGCCATCTTCTACTGCTTTCCCAGGCCACAGCAGAGAGCTGGATTGGAAGTGGAGCAGCCAGGACTCGAACCAGCGCCCATATGGGATGCCAGCATTGCAGTCGGAGCTTTACTGGCTACACCACAGTGCCGGCCCCTCCCTAATTCTTCACCTTCAGTTTCTGTTTCTTCTATTATTGCTCAGTAAAAGTTAGTTCTTATGTATTTTTTTCTGAAAGTTAACCACTGCCTCTAGATGATGAGATTTTAGGATAGTGGCAGATTTGAGTCATCATTTTATGTTTTTCTGAATTTCCGCATTTGCTATCATAAACTTCCTGTACGTGTGATTTTTGTGCTGATTCTTACAGTTGAAAATGGGAGAAAGAGAAATGGAAGTAGGGCTGCATGCATGTCGATATGGAAATGAGTATACTTGAATCTCCAAGCAAACCAATCACTCGCTGAGCGCCTGCGAGGTGTGTGTGAAGGCTGAGGGGACAGGCACTGCTTCACTGGGAGAGGGTGCGGAGCGGACGTGGCAGGAAGCAGAGTGGGGGCTCCGCCTGTTTGGTTTGTGTGCTGGACTGTATGTCTCCTTCCCAAGTGCACATAGCCATTTAATCACTGGGAGCAGCCCCAAAAGCAGCAGCATGGGGCTGGTGTTGTGGTGTAGCAAGTAAAGCCGCTGCCTGCAGTGCCGGCATCCCATATGGGCGCCGGTTCGAGTCCTGGCTGCTCCACTTCCAATCCAGCTCTCTGCTATGGCCGGGAAAGCAGTGGAAGGTGGCCCAAGTCCTTGGGCCCCTGTACCTGCATGGGAGACCCGGAAGAAGCTCCTGGCTCCTGGCTTCAGATCAGCGCAGCTCTAGCCGTTGCTGCCAATTGGGGAGTAAACCAGCAGATGGAATCTACTCTCTCTGTGTAACTCTGACTTTCAAATAAATTAATTAAAAAAATAAAAATAAAGCAGTGGCAGAAGCAGGTTCAAGCCCTGAGTGTCTGCTCATTCCCCTCTTCCTCTGCTGAGCAGTCACACTGGGGAGTCCCTCTTCCTCCGGATGGAGGAACCCTCTAGAAAGACAGGCTGCCCCATTAGTTGCCTGCAGAAACATGTTGGGACTGGAACCTCTTCATGGCGGAGGGAACGAGCTGGCCCAGGAACAAGGCCAGCGTGCTGCCTGGGGTTGGGAAGGGGGCGCCCAGGAGAGAGCAGGGCCACGTTTCTTAGTCTCCCCAGCCTCCCTGGGCCTTCCCATCTACACAATACGCCAGTGGCTGCTCCTGGCCTGGTGAGGCCAGCATCCTTATTCCCAGTCCCTGTCCCTGCCTACGACTTCAGACCCAGATACGCAATTATCTTCTGAACAACCCCATAGGAAAGTCCCCAAGGCGACTCAGCCAGAGCCTGCAGAGGACTGAGTGTGCTGTGTGTCCCTGCAGCAGGCCCACCTGCCCACCCTCCTCACCTCCACCACTGGACTGGGCAGGCAGGAAGCAGGCAGCCCTCCTGGTCTCCTCTCTCTCCCTGCCTCCTACTTGCACTCTATCACCAGGCCCCATTCAGTTTGAAGGATCTCGTTCCTCCCGCACAGGAACCCACTTGCCTTCCTCCCCGTGGAGCCCCTGCCTCTGTCAGCATCATGTGGACCACTGCCAGGCCTCAAATGGTCCCGCCTCCTCCCCAGCTCTGGGGCCAGTGCTGGTCTCCTTCCCTCCAGTCTCTGCTCCCCAAAGTCACCCCTAGAAGGTGCAAATCTCCTTCTTACAGCCATCCTGCTGTTCTCAGATCCCACCCTTCTCCCTTACTGGACAAAGTAACAAATAAAACCATGCACAGTCCAGCTCTACCTCCCCCCACAACATAATATCCAGCCAAATCGGACATTCTGCACTCCTACAAACCTAGCAAGCACTCACTCATCCCTGGCCTGTGTAACATGTTGTATCTGCTACTGTCTCTGCCAGGGACAGTACCCCTGTTCCTCTTACCTCCTCACTGCTCCCCTGGGGAAGATCACAGTCCAGGTGTCTGGGTCAGGTGCCCCACCATGCACCCATTGTACCCATTCTCCCTTGGAGACACAGATGACACTGTTTGATGATGACTGACTTTCTAATAGATCCACATCCCCCACTAGTCTGGTACTGAAGGCAGAACCTGGCACACAATCAGCTTGCAGGAGAGCTTTGTTGAGAGACGGATAGGCGGATGGATGGATGGATGGACAGATGGATGGATGGACAGATGGATGGACAGATGGATGGATGGATGGACAGATGGATGAGCTTTGTTGAGAGATGGATAGGAGGATGGATGGATGTATGGATGGATGAATGGATGGATGGATGGATGGATGGACAGATGGATGATGGATGGATGGATGGACAGATGGATGGACGGACAGACGAATGGATGGAGGGACAGATGGATGGATGGATGGACGGACAGACGAATGGATGGAGGGACAGATGGATGGATGGATGGATGGACAGATGGATGGATGGATGGACAGATGGATGGATGGACAGATGGATGATGGATGGATGGATGGACAGATGGATGGACAGACAGACGAATGGATGGAGGGACAGATGGATGGATGGACAAATGGATAGATGGATGGATGGATGGACAGATGGATGGATGGACAAATGGATAGATGGATGGATGGATGGATGGACAGACGAATGGATGGATGGATGAACAGATGGATGGATGGACGGATGGACGGATGGATGGATGATGGATAGATGGGTGGATAGGTGGATGTTTAGGTGGTGTTAGATAAACAGGCGAGGATAGAAGAGCAGATGACTGCAAGAATGAATGAGTGATTTAATGTATGAATACATGCCTGCATAGCAATAGATGAGACTTCTGTGGAACCTGATGATCCTGAGGTCAAAAGCAGATACTAGAGAGACCCAGAACCAAAGGTGGGGATCTAGTTACTAGAACTGCCCAGATGGAGCTGAGGTCCAGTGCACAGGGTGGTGGCTGCCGAGCCACCAACCCCACCCCATTCGGTACAGCCCCAAGGGACTAGGGGCACAGGTATGGCATATTTATAAGAATTAATTGATAGATTAGTTTATTTCGTGTCTACATTCTCAGAGGCTGTTGGTCACTGAGCCTTGGGGTCCTCAGCTGGCCTGACCTCTGTGCACTGCCTCAGGGGGCACCGAGGTGGAGGCCAATTTAAAGGCCACGTGGGTTTGGGAAGCAGAAACCGGCAAGTGGCGGGACAGGAAGGAGGCCAGGGCTCATGTGTTGATGCTGCTAATGGAAGGTGTCCCCACACGGGGTGCACATGAGAGGCCTTGGGACACAGAATGACACAGAATCTAACCCCAGTCCTCAATTTCTTTTTTTAAGTCATATTTATTTTATTTAATAGGCATAATGACAGAGAGAGAAAGGGATCTTCCGTCCACTGATTCACTCCACAAATGGCTGCAACTGCTGGGGCTGAACCAGGCCAAAGCCAGGAGCCAGTAGCTTCATCTGGGTCTCCCTTATGGGCAGCAGGGGCCCAAGCACTTGGACCATCATCTACTGCTCTCCCAGGCCATTAGCAAGGAGCTGGATCAGAAGTGGAGCAGCCAGGATTTGAACCTGTGCCCATATGGAATGCTGGCAGCTTAACCCACTGCACCCCCCAGTGCCATCCCCATCCCCTGCCCAGTTTCTTAGCTAGCTCCCTGAATGAGTCACTCTCCAGTCGGAGCTTCCGTCTCCTTGCTGATGAAGCTGTGGCAGCTAAGCCTGCCTGTCTGAGGACCAGCACCTGAGAAGCAGGCCCCGGAAGGAGGATTCTGGAGAAAGAACCCTCACGAAGCCCAGAGTACGCAGGGCAGGGACCAGAGGAGCCAGGCCGGCGGTGATCTCATGCAGCGTCTCGCCGAGGTGCCCTCAGCCTCGCCCCAGTTCTGCATGGAGTGTGATCTTCTTTGTGGGACCCTGACTCCAGGCAGGGGCCAGCCTTCCTGTCCCGTCCCAGCCCCACCCCAGACCCCACTGATCAAGGGCACACAACTCCCAGGGATCAGAGGCCCCAGCTCAAAGGAGTCCAGCAACTCCTGGGAAGTCCCCCAAAGACAGCTGTAAGTACTGGGGCTCAAAAATAAACAATAGCAGGTGTTGGGGCGCAGGGGGCTGAGCCACCACTGGAGACACCGGCACCCCCCTAGGAGCGTCAGTTTGACTCCCAGCTGCTCCACATTCAATCCAGCTCCTTGCTAACAGGCCTGGGAAGATATCAGAATGTGGCCCAAGTGCTTGGGCCCCTGCCACCCACATGGGAGACCCAGATGAAGTTCCTGGCTTCCGGCTTTAGCCTGGCCCAGCCCCACCTGTTGCAATCAACTGGGGAGTGAACCAGTGGATAGAAGATCTCTCTATCTCTCTCTCTCTCACTCGCTCGCTCTCTTTCATTCTCTTTCAAATAAATAAATCTAAAACAGCAACAACAAAGTAAAACAGGATGTAAAAAGACATCAAGAACACCAAGGAGGGAAATGTGCAAAGCTTTTGCCACCGTGCCTGTCACATCACAGGCAATGAAAGGATGGTACCCAAAGAACAAGCCTTTAGCAAGTGGCAGGCCCTGGACCAGCGTGGGCCCCAGCTGGACCTGCAGATACCTTCAGAGCAGCACCGGCCCTGGGCTGTCAATCTCTCTCTTTATCTGGTGCAGCCAAACACCCAGAATTGTCAGAACCCACCACCAGCCAAAAGCAAGCTTGAGCAATTAATTAGGCTTCGGCTGCAGGGCTGCGCGCGCGCCCCTCGGCTCTCCGCAGCATCGCAGTCAGTCCTTTAGCTGAAAAGGCGGGGCAGCAGGTTTCTGAGATATTTTTGCTAATGGGCTGAAATATTACACCCATAATTACAGGCTGGCTGCATATTTTTTTTCTCTTGCTCATTTTGTTCAGCGCAGCAAACATTGTATCTGATTACAGGCATTCATGTCTTCAGCATGAAACAGGGTTTATCACGCTCAGCAGCAGGGCTCCGTGGCGCTGCGGAAATTATCTAGGCTGGAAAACCCTCTGCAGGCCTCACTGGGGGAGGGGGCTGCTGGCAGGTGCTGCCTTCTGGAGGGGACGAGGCGGGAGGGCTGAGGGACCAGGACCTGGGCCGCAGCGGGGGTGGTTGGCAGGGTGGGTGGCAGATAGACCCCTGCTGCTCTCCACTAGTTTCTTCCATTTTCTCAGGGCCCTACCCCGCCCAGGTCTGGGATTCCTGCTCTTGCTGGTACACAAGGTGCCCACTCCCATTTCCAAGACTTTGCTTAACCTGCAGCCTCCCCTCACCCTCTCTTCCTTTTCATCTTCCTAGACCAAGGCAGAGCCAAACGCACCTGCAGCCCAGTCCTCCTAGGGAGCTTGTCTGAGATGCAAGGTCTCCAGCCCTCCCTGCTCCTGCCAGCCGCTAACCAGGGTCTCCTGGGGTAGAACCCAGCACCTGCCCTCCAGAGGGTTCCTGGGCTCCCTCCAAAGCTGGAGGCCGAGGGAGCTAGTCACGTCCCACAGTGGGGCCTGGCCTCAAACAGCTCCGGTTCCCCGCATCTGCTGCCTGCTCTGCTGTCTCCTTTCTCTCCCTGGGCTTCGGTTGCTCATTCCCAAGCTGCATGATACCTGGTACCAGCATGGGAGAAATTACAATAATGCTCCTAGATTGGGCCACGTGAAATTTCTGCTGGAAGAGCGGAAATGCCCCGCGCTCCAAGCGAATCGCTCCTCTCTGTTCCTCGCAGAGCTCAGCTCAGACCACCCAGGGCCGCCCTGGCCCAAGGGCACACCTGCCCCAGATCGAGCCCACAGCCAGCTTCCGTGCTTGCCAGTTCTTCCTGGATCGCCTCCCTCCCTTCTCTGCTGTGCTCCCCGGGCGGGCCGTCTCCTCCTAGGAACAAGAGTTTCCTGGCCTCATACTCCTCCCAGGTGAGCACCAACTTTGGCTTTTTGGTTGTTTGTTTTTTAAGATTTACTTATTTATTTGAAAGGCAGAGTTACAGAGAGGCAGAGGCACAGAGAGAGAGAGAGAGGTCTTCCATCCACTGGTTCACTCCCCAAATATGCATACTTGCTAATTATCTGTCTTCAGATCCAGAAGTTGAGCCCAGTGAGGGCAGGAGGTGTGTTTGTCCTGTTCAGCCCCTCGCATAGGCAGCCCCCAGAGCAGGGCCTCGCCCAGGGTGGGTCCCCAGTGGCCCTGTAGGTCCTTTCCAGAAGCTGGATTGAAGACATAAATAAGAGCTCTGGCTGCAACAGCCAGAGCTGTGCCGATCCAAAGCCAGGAGCCAGGAGCTTCTTCCGGGTCTCCCATACGGGTGCAGGGGCCCAAGGCCTTGAGCCATCCACTGCTTTCCCAGGCCATAGCAGAGAGCTGGATCGGAAGTGGAGCAACCAGGACTCAAACCGGCGCCCCTATGGGATGCTGGCACTGCAGATGACAGCTTTACCCGCTGCACCACAGCTCCAGCCCTTCAACTTTGGCTTTTTTTTTTTTTTTTTTTTTTTTTTTTTTTGACAGGCAGAGTGGATAGTGAGAGAGAGAGCAGAGAGAAAGGTCTTCCTTTTTGCTGTTGGTTCACCCTCCAACGGCCGGCGCATCGTGCTGATCCAAAGCCAGGAGCCAGGTGCTTCTCCTGGTCTCCCATGTGGGTGCAGGGCCCAAGGACTTGGGCCATCCTCCACTGCCCTCCCGGGCCATAGCAGACAGCTGGCCTGGAAGAGGAGCAACCGGGACAGAATCCAGCACCCCGACCGGGACTAGAACCCTGTGTGCCAGCGCCACAAGGTGGAGGATTAGCCTGTTAAGCCACAGCGCCGGCCTCAACTTTGGCTTTTAAAAGAGTCACTTACTGTCAGTGACAGGAGTGACCTTGAAGCAAAGCATGGGGCAGCCTCTGTACTGCAGGTAGAAGGTGGCCGCGTCCCACTTCAGCGTGCCGGGGCTTGTGCGGGCTCTGCTTCTGATTCCAGCTCCCTGCTAAGGTGCTCCTGGCGGACTAGCAGGTGATGGCCTGGGTAACTGGGTCCTCATGCTTCATAGGGGAGACCCTGAGTGAGGCCTGGCTCAGCCTCAGCTGCTGTGGGCATCTGGGGAGTGAACCAGGATGGAAGATCTCTGTCAGGACGGGCAGGACCCAGAGCGCTTCGTGTTGTGCCTGCAAAGAAGGAAGCTTCACAAGACGCAGCTCCGGCTGAGTGGGACCTCCGTGCAAAGCCACTCCCGCTGTGGCCTGTGGGCCAGCCGCACGGGGCCTGCACCCCTGCCCAGGATGCTGGGGGCGGGGGTAGCCCAGCCATGTAATCCCTGAGCCCTCGGCTGACCCTGGTGAGCCCATGTCAGCATCGTGGAGGCCTCTGGGGGTCCCGGCAGTGTCTTGCCATGGGGTCACGTCATCTGCCCCCGAAGGCCTCCATGATGGAGTGCTCACTCCCATCCTCTTTTCCTCCCCCCGAGCTGATATCTCAGAAGACAGAGTCAATGCCAAGAGGGCAGAGAGGGAAGCAATGGAGCAGGAAGGGAAGAACGCCCCTCAACCAGGCGCCTCGCGGCCAGATGCGCCTGATGGGCGGAGGACCGGCAGGGGGACTGGGTACTTGGCACGAACTCTGAGTGTGAGCTTGGTTATGGAGCACCTCAGTTGCCTGCGGAATGAGCTGGGACAGGGGCTTTTTCTGTATTGGCGGTGGGCAGAAGGGAGAGGTCAGGAGGGCACTAAATGTTATCCACTCGGGCTCTTATTTATGTCCTCCATCTAGCTCCTGGAAAGGATCTACAGGGCCACTGGGGACCCACCCTGGGCGAGGCCCTGCTCTGGGGGCTGCCTATGCGAGAGGCTGAACAGGACAAACACACCTCCTGCCCTCACTGGGCTCAACTTCTGGATCTGAAGACAGATAGTTAGCAAGTATGCATAGCTGTGATATGATTTCACGCCGTTATAAATGCACTGATTAAACAAAGTGTAAGTGCTAAAGAACTTCCACAAGGCTCACCCTGAGCACCCTATTTAAAATGACAGCCCTTGTGAACCCCTGCCCTGCGGTAACTTTTCCCCCAGTGTGTGTCCCTTTCTATGACACATGTGCTTATATGCTGTGCCCGTTGCCTGTCTCCGTCCCGCAGAATGTACTGGAAGAAGACTGGAAGGAAGAATGAGCATGTGCCAATGGCATCTGCGCCATCCCCCTGTGTGGCTCCAGCTTTCAGAAGAGTGCTGAATGGGGCCAGCACTGTGGCATAGTGGGTAAAGCCGCCGCCTGCAGTGCCAGCATCCCATACGGGCACCGGTTGGAGTCCCAGCTGTTCCACTTCCAATCCAGCTCTCTGCTAAAGCAGTAGGAGGTAGCCCAAGTCCTTGGGCCCCTGCACCCATGTGGGAGACCTGGAAAAAGCTCCTGGCTTCAGATTGGCCCAGCTCCAGCCATTGTGATCAATTGGGAAGTGAACCAATGGATGGAATACCTCTCTCTCTCTCTCTCTCTCTCTCTCTCTTTCTGTGTAACTCTTTCAAATAAAATAAGTAAATCTTTAAAAAAAAAAAAAAGAAGAAGAGTACTGAATGCACAGTCAATCAGTGGCTCCAGAAGACCTTGGGCAGAGGTTATTTTTTTATTTGAAAGGCAGAGAGACAGGCAGCCAGAGAGAGATCTTCCATCTACTGGTTCACTGCCCCAGTGCCCACAGCAGCCAAGGTTTGTGTCAGGCTGAAGCCAAGAGATGGAAGTTCAATCATGAGTCCCCGTATGGATGGCAGGGACCCAAGGACTTGAGCCATCACCTGCTGTCCCCAGGGACACCTTAGCAGGCAGTTGGAATTGGCATGGAGGAAGGACTCAAAGCCAGGCATCCCGGGTGGCATGATAACCATCAAACACCCACTCTGGAGATGTCTGTAACTGCCACACTGGGAGAGGGGCTAGAGCACCTGATGAGCAGAGTGCAGGGGTGCTGCTAAACACCCCACAATGCACAGGACACGGCCGCCCCAGCCCAGTGCTGCAAAAGTCAATCAACAAACATGTGTAGGGTGAATGGGTTTAAGGAGAGGAGAATGCCTACCAAAGGGCTGTACTTCACAGAGGGCGGGCAGGGCCAGCATGTCTGAGAAGTGAGTACTCCATCAGAGAGCTGAGTGACAAGACAGAGCGTACCACATGCAGACACAGGGAGAGGACTTGGGGGCCAGCAAGGGAAAGCTTCACATAAGAAACAAATTTGGAGTGGCCAGGGCTGTGGAACAATGGGTTAGGCTGCCATTGCAATGCCGGCATCCCATGTGGGCGCTGGTTCGTGTGCCGGCTGCTCCACTTGCCATCCAGCTCCCTAATGCACCTGAGAAAGCAATAGAAGATTGCTTGGGCTCCCATGTTGGAGATGGAGCTCCAGGCTCCTGGCTTCAGACTGGCCCAGCTCTGGCCTTTGTGGCCATTTGGGGAGTGAACCAGCAGATGAAAGGTTCCTCTCTGTCTCTTGCTCTCTCGCTCTGGCCATACGCTTGATTCTATGGACCAGCTGACATGGTCATCTTCAATTTCCCAAACACAGAGAGAACAGCAGTGCACCTTGTGCAGCCCCTCTGAGGGAAGGGAAATAAGCTGAGCCCCATCTCCGGGAATGGACGCCCTGGGGAGAAGACAGACACACACAGAGCTTGGAAGAAGGTGGGCGGCAGATGCTGTGCAGAGACGAACACCAGCACAGGAAGCAGGGGAGCAAATCCCACTGGGGCACTGTCGCGTCATTGGACTTTGAAGCTTGGGTGAGATAGTCCGTGGGTGAAAATGTCTGCAACAGGGCGCACCTAACTCCGGAGATAGAGTTGAGGAGCCTCTGGATGGACCGTGTGGCCGTGCGTCAATGCTTATGCATCCTCATTTCTCCCACGGCGTAGGCAAAGGACCGAAACCGCACAGCGCCACTCCCAGAGTGCGGCCATGGCGTGGCAGATACACTGGTGCTGGCAGTACCCATCTCAATCAACGGGTGTGTTACCCACTGTAGGGTAGTAATGGAAATACCAAGGATGGCATTGGAGACGACGCCATTGAGGACATTGGTCATGATGTCAATCAACAGTGTTGGTGAACACCCTGATGATTTTGCCGTGGGTGATGCTGGTTATGATATTTAGTGTGGACAGGGCCGGTAAGAGTGACTGTAATTTTGCCGTGAGGATAGTGATGTTAATAGTGATACAATGTGATGGTTGGAGAATTCTCCCAGAAGCATCTAATGAACACAATGTGCAAAGAGCCATTTGGGGAGGAGTCAGGCCCTGAGTGTCCCTGGTAATCTTCCTCTCTCCAGCCGAGCAGGGCCTGAGGATCAGCAATAACTTTAAAAACAGTGCTTTTGACAGTGCTGATGCCAACAGCCACATGCATGGCCCGTGCTGCTGACACACAACAACAACACGGCCAGTGACTGATGATGGCGTTCGTATGGGGACAATGTCAGTGATGCTGGTGACACTGATTCCAGCAATGACATTGGGAGCGACTAAGAGGTGCCACAGTGCGGTTCTGTGATTCTGACGGAGAAGATCCTGGCCATGGCCACCGTTTGTGACAACAACGCTGATGAGGCACAGCAAGTGATCAAAAGCTCGTCTGGGAGACGAGTGGGCATGAGTTCAAATACAGAGCCCGGCATTTTGCCATTGTGTGACTTAGCCACTTGGGGTCTCAGTTGCCTCAGCGGTTCAGCGAGAATAATTGTAATCCTTCCTATTTCTAGGAGTGCCACGAGGGTTAAATAACATTCTGCCGGGGAAACCTGGGACGCAGAAAACAATCGGGAAATTAGCACGACGATGATGGTGGTGCCGGTGGTGGTGATGGTGAGAGCTCTTGGAAATAATGGCACTGATGATGCAATTAAACATCGCTTCTCAGTGACATTGTCTCAGTGATTGACAAAGCTATTGCTGGTGAAGGGCCCGATGGTTTTGATTACAATTATGATCAGCGGGAACGTTGGTGCAGCGTTGCAGGCACTAACCTAGGCGTCAGACAGCAAGCCTTCATTTCCAGCCCTGCCTCCTATACCCTGTGCGACCTTGGCCAGAGCACAGCATGTTCAAGCTACAAGGCCACTTGGAGCCCAATGAATCCTCCCCTCTTGTTTGACGAATGAGGCAGTTCCGGCCCAGAGAGATGGGGTAACTTGCCTGTGTACCCCTTGCCGATCAGTGTGCCAGAGCTGGCATGGAATACCTCCCCTTGCCTGTTGGGTTTCTTTAGTCCCTTAGATTACATCCCTTCCTTGTGTACCCGTGTGTGCACGCATGTTTATGCATATGTACGCATGCACGTGCACGTACATGTGTGCGCTCCTGGGCATTTTCCCAGCAGCGTCTGCCAGAGAAGCAACCGACCAGCCAATTAACAAAGAGCCATTTTGCAGGAAGTCAGGGCTCTCGTGCCTCTGTGCAATCTTTCTCCCCTCTGCACTCCAGCCAGGGCCGAGGATTGCTGCAGATTGGCTGTGGCTGGATGAGGAGTTGAAATGGGTAATATTTGCCTAGTTTTAATGTCTGGTGTCTATAGCTTGCACTTCCATCATTCTATTATATTGGTGACAGGCAGGCCCAAGCCACAGAGAAGAAGCAAATTACCTAATAAATCAAGGCCCCAGGATCTAAAGTGGACGGCGTTATCAGACAAGGGGAGAGAGGGATGCTAAGTGAGAGGTAGCGCTGCCTAGGAAAACGGTCCAAGCAGGGACTCATCTGTCTATTTCTCCATAAATAATTACACACCGCTGATATGCATCTGAGACAGAACATGATATGTTATTATTAACTAAACAGCGGGAGGCAGAGGATGCGGGAGGGAGGGGGAGAGCACCAGGGAAATGCATTTGCGTCGTCAGGCCTTGGCCAAGGCAGGGGGTGGGGGGGCGTGCAGTCGAAGCAGAGAGGACCCTGATTCTGGACAGGTGCAGGCAGCAAGACAATCTGGGGAAGAGGAGGAGGGGAAGGGTGAACTGACGCTTCAGTGGGGTGGGGGGGTCTTCAGAGTTTGTGGAAAGCAGAATTAAGATTCCGCTTGGTGCAAAGATCGTGAAAGCCACGCGCTGGGGTCTTCCAAAAGTTCAGGGGCAAATGTGCACTATGAAAAAACCACACATGGATTCAAGATGTCCTTGTACTGGGACATTTGTCTTGCCATTCCACCATTCCACACACACATTCTGAAAGGCGCTCACAGCGAGGTGTTGTAGTGTTTGGGGGCGGGAGGGGTCTTGGGAGAGGCGGGCAGCACAACTCCCAGAACACAGACTCCTGAGCCACTCACCTGTGTCCAAGTCCCCACTGTATGGCCGTACCAGCACCTAGCTCCTAGAGTAGCTGTGAGGGTTAAACCTTGGAAGAGTGAGAGACACATGCATTGAATAGATCCTCACCCATTTGCCAGATGGAAAGACAGAGGTTCAGAAGGGAAGTGCCCTGTCCAAGGTAATGCATCCGACCAATTCCCCCTCCCCGGGGGTGGGCAAGCCCTAGACCCTAAACCTTTTCAGTTTTGTGAGCAGGACAGTTTCCGCATAACTACGTACTCTACTACTGTAGCTTAAAAGCTGCCATAGAGCACATGCAAAGGAATGGGCGAGGAATGGCTGCAGACAGCCAGTAGCTTGCTGATTGGCCTCTGCCCCTGCTTACCTCAAGGACCTTCCTCTCCAAAAGCTAGCTTTAATACCTGTGCCCAAAGGCAGCATTTTCTCTGCTGGCTCATGCCCCACCGGCTGCAGGAGCAGTTCCGGCAGGCCCTGCCCCCACCAGTCCCTGGAGGGAGAGGGTCTCCTGTGAGTTTGGGGTGCAGCCTGGGGGAGTGGTGTGCTCAGAGAAGGGCACTGAGCTGGGAGGCGGCCACCGCACTGCCACGCCCCCGTGGGCTTTGCCTGGAAGCCCCGATGATCCTTTGTGGGCTGTTAATAAGCAAGTTGAACCCCATAATCAGCCACTGCCTAGCTTCCTGGCTTTAATGTCCATGGAGGCTGGAGAAAACAGTGGCCAAGGACTTTGCTTTCAGACAAAAGCAGCAAGCATTTCCCCCTGACACCCCCTTCCCCATACACAGGACATGCCACAGTGGCACTGGCACTGTCTCCCCCTCTGGTTAAGGCTTGGGGCTGCTGCACACGCGGGCAGTGTTGGCCCAGGCTAAGCGAGAGGTGCACGTACTGCCCCTGCCCGGGAAACCTGCTGCACGCTCCCAGACTCAGCAACAAAAACAGCCCCCCCCCCCGCCCGGGGGAGAGCAGGAGGCTCTCCCGACTGCACCCCCCAGCCCCACTTCCCGACTGGGAACAACCTGCAGCCTTTCTCCCGGGCTCTGACCCTCCGGCAGGAAGACAATGAGGACACGGTAGCTTTCATTATTCGAGCCAGTATTTGCCAGGCAGATAATTCCCTATTTTGGCATCACAAAACTGCCTCCCGGTTCAGCTGCAGTGGCCTGCGAGCACCTGCCCCCACCGGCCATCTGGCTGCAGTGGAGACCTCCACCCTGGAAGGAGACACACGGATTCTTCCCAGCCTGTTTATGAAACAAACGACCAGCAACCGGTGTGGAATGCCTGCATGTGAGCTCTGGCCTCACATCTCCCCTGCGGTGGGCCTGTCTGAAGCTCAGTCCCTGATAGGCAGCCCGGCTGGGGTCCCACTCTGCCACAAGCTGTGTGGCCCTGGATAAACCACCCCTCACTGCTGAGCCTAAGTCTGTCCACCCTGAGGGTGAGCGGATGGTCCCTGCCCTGCCGAAGCGAGAGGAAGCAGACACAGCACTTTGAGAAGGAGAAGAAGGGGGATAAGGCGTAGAAACTTAAGCCTCTGCCTGCTGTGCCAGCCTGCATCCCAGGTGCTCCACTTCTGATCCAGCTCCCGGCTGGTGCACCTGGGAAAGCAGCAGAAGATGGCCCAAGTGCTTGTGCCCTGTACCCATGTGGGAGACCCAGAAGAAGCTCCTGGCTCCTGGCTTCGTTCTGGCCCAGCTCTGGAGGTTGTGCTCTTTTGAGGGAGTGAACCAGTGGATGGAAGATGGAAGATATCTCTCTCTCTCTCTCTCTCTCTCTCTCTCTCTTTCTCCCTTCTCTCTCTCTCTCTCTCCTTTCAAGTAAATAAATAAATCTTTAAAAAAGAAAAGTTAAAGACAGTGTGGTGGAAAAATGACATCACAGGTGCAGTGCAGACTTTGGGATGTGTCAGGAGCAGGTTCAAGTTCCAGCTCTCCCACAAATCTGTGGACACCTGTGGTCAAGTGGGAGCTGGGGAAGAGGCCTTGCTGAGCCTGGAAGTGGCCCTTCGTTCATGGTGCAAAAGTCAGGCCTCGAAGCCAGGAGCACTGGCACACTGGCGTGCCCCCCGGATCTCTTTCTGGTCTTCAGTACCCATTTCTCCCGTCATCCGGCAACACTTCTTGGGCCTCCCTGGGGGAAACGGGTCCTTGCTCACCGAGTGCTTGGGAAACAGCCCTGTCCCCTGCTCTCTGGCAGGCAAGTAGGATGAGCACCACTTGTCCCGTGAAGCATATGGTAGGGGCAGAGAGGCCCAGGGCAGGGGAGACCTGGGGAGGTGGGAGGAGAGGCCCAGGGCCGGGGAGACCTGGGGAGGTGGGAGGAGAGGCCACTGCATCGCTCGTATGGATCTCAATAGCTGTGCTCAGCCCTGTTCCCTGGGCATCTGCCTCTGCACCCATCAGCGTGGCAAGATGGCTCTCAGCACCCAGCCCCCTCCTCAGGGAGCTGCGAGCAGCAGTTGAGACACAGCGATGGCACCCGTGAGGGACAGGCCGGGGTGAGAGTGGTGGTGGCATCGTGACAGCACTGGGCGAGTCTGAGAAGCAGACTTCTGTGTGGCCTCTGGGCCACCCGCCACCTGGGCACCCACACACCTGATGCCCACCTTGGCCACTCCCACTCCAACACTTGCCAGGCGTATGTTTTTCTCCACTCATGCTCATGTTCATAGTCACAAATGTGGAACTGCAGCATTCGAGCAAATTCCAGGTCTGCATGACAGACAGTCTGGTCCCTACAATGATATGAGTGCTGGTTTGGGCGCCCCCCAAAGGCATTTAGGTGCTGGGCCTGGTTGGAGGTCCTGAGGGCCCCGGGCGGGGGTGGGGGTGGGGAAGGGCTTGTGTGACCTCCTGGGTTCTTATAAAGGCTGCACTTGGAGGCACCCACTCGCTTGGCTGCTGTGGAAGCCCCCACCCCATGCCTATTCCAACACAGAGACCAAACCAGGAGTTCTCTGATCTTAGCCTTCAACCTCCAACACTGAACACTAAATAACCCCTTCCTCTTTACAAAGTTAGTTATCTTGGGCTTTTTGTCCTAGTAACGAAAAGCCGAGTCACATGGTCTCCAGCCTAAACCCGACAGGACACAGGGCTCCTCCACACTCGCTGGTGCCATCAGTGAAGAGATGGAGCAGTGTCCGCATTTCCTTCCCCTCCCAGAGCCCCCCAGCCCAAGCCCATGCCTTCTGCCTCCTGCCTGCAACGAATTGAATAGTGTGTAATTGATAAATTATGCAAAAGGGTGCCTGGCAGTTTCTGAAATGTGGGGTAGCTTCAAGGCGGCCCCAGGGGACACAGCCTAATTTTATGGAAGCCCCGCACTCGATCTGGCCTGTTTTGTGTAAGGCAGATTGATCTAACAAGACTCTGGGGAGCTGACGTGACTTCTAATTTTATTCTCGGGGTGAGCAGAATGAGATAGAGCTGTAATGAGCGTGTTGTCTGGGGCGGCCGGCGGAACAGCAGCGGGAAGGTGTCTTTTCATCGGGCTAATGGATCCTCGGCCCAGCTGGACTTCCTGCCCCGGGAGCCAGACTCTCCCCTGGTAGAGGACAGGCTGTGTGATAAGCGGGCCAAGAGCAGGCAGCAAGGAGGAGAATCCATGCCCATCTGTCGAATAAACCCAGGGCCTTGCAGGAAAGAAGTAAGGGACCCTGAGTGCCCTTTCTGCTGAGGCCAGCCCTGCCGCGCCCCAGGGACGGGCCACGGAACTTCCTTCCAAAGGTTCAAGTTCAAAAGTCACTCCCCCTCCCTCCTTTCTCTGGGGGGAGGGGGAGGGGGAGTAGACCAGCACATTCATGAGGACTTGACAGAGCAATGAGGCCCAGGGAAGTGTGTGGCCGGGTGACCTGGAGGCTGTCACGCTCCCAGAACCAGGAGGGGCAGTCTCAGCCCAGGAGGGGACACTTGGACGGTATACAAACAGAGGCCACTGCGTTGAGTGTCAACCGTGTACCTGATGGTGCTCCCCACAAGCCCACGTGGTAGATGTGACATAGAGAGAGGTCACAGCCACTTGCCCAAGGATTCGAACTCAGGTCTCTGAGGCCAGAGCCCATCTTCTGTCTTTGTTATTTTATATATATATATATTTATTTTATTTATTTGAAAGGCAAAGTTGCAGAGAGAGAGAGAGAGAGAGAGAGAGAGATCTTCCATCTGCTGGTTCTCTCCCCCAAAATGACCTCAACCACCAGGTCTGGGCCAGGCTGAAGTCAGAAGCCAAGAGCTTCATCTGGGTCTCCCACGTGGGTGCAGGGGCCCAAGGACTTGAGCCGTCTTCTGCTGCTTTCCCAGGCACATTAGCAGGGAGCTGGGTGGGAAGTGGAGCAGCCAGGACTCCAACTGGTGCCCATGTTGGATGTCAGCGCCACAGGTGGCAGCTTTACCCACTATGCCACAGCGCCAGCCCCACCCACATACTCTGTCTTACTCCTCACAAGCTCTGGGGAGGAGGGCGCAGGAGAGCAGGGTTGGGGAGGAGGGCCCTGCTTCCTGTAGCCCACCAAGCCCTGATTTCTTCCTTTTCCTCACTCTGCCCATCCTGCCTAGGCTTCGCCACGCCCCCTCACACCTGCAACGTTGGCGGCCCCCTCCTTAAAGACTGTCTTAATTCCATAGAACAACCCAGGGATTCCTAAAACAGTACCCTACCCCTTTCTGTCTCTTTGTCCCCCAAACTTCCTCCCTCCCACGCACATCCCACCGACCTCCCACCCTGAGGTCCTCCAGCCACACAGAGCCACAAGATGCAGTGGGTCCTGCTCAGTGGTTGCACCCTCTGAACCCTGCTTCTCCCCTGCTAAACACAGGCAAAGGAACGTCATCCCGCTGCTCTCCGGGGCTGTCGGAGAAGGTGGGCACAAGGCCTGCGCCCTGATCCCAAAGTTAGAGTAATGATAGTGACTCACATGCATTAGGCACTTACTGTATGCCTGGCCTGGGCTGTGCTGGGTGCTCTTTCCACAGGACTCCATCACCAGTGGCCAAGCCCATTGTCCCTCACTCAGCTTTTTGAGGCCTGACAGCTTTGCTCTCCATCCCTGCCCCTCAGTAATAACAGCGCCCTCTCTGCTGCCAAGCCTGCGACCCAGGACGAGAAAGCCCAGGAGGCATGGACAGAGAAGACACATCAGCCTCGTGCCCAAGCCCAGGCCAGAGCTCAGAGAGGTGGCTGAGGCCCACTTCCTGCTACTTCCTCCTGGAGGAACCTTGCACCTGCTGCATGCACCAGATCACAGGGCCTGCTGGCAGGTGCAGGGCTGGCAGTCAGGGCTGGCCAGGGCACCCTGGGGACGACATTTGCTTCCCAGGCAATGGGAGTGGCAATAGACCTCCCAGGTCCATTGAGTGAGGCATCCCTAAGGAAACACCACCAGACTCCGGGGTGCCTGGAGAGGTCACCTGTCCCAGGTGTCAGCATTGAATATCCCAGAGCCCAGCAGACTCCTCAGTCCTGGCCAAACCAGGGCTGTCACTCACCCTAGCTTGTCCTTATCCTGGCAATGACCTCCCCCAGCCCACAAAGCGGACAGATCCCTCCAAGGGCAGGTGGCTGGGACAAGCCAGCCCTGAGCCTGCAGAGTCCGGTCCCCAGTAGCACTGCCCACCACGGCCTCTGATGGGTCCCTGGAGGCCTGGGCAGTGTAGAGGCTGTTGAAGGCCCAGAGCTGGTGCCTGCCTGGGCCCCGGCCTGGGAATCTGTTGTCCTGCAGCACCCACGCTGGCCAGGCCTCTCATGGTGCTCTGGGCTCTCCACCAGTGCTGCCAGGGCCTCTCTTGCTGCCATCATGGTAGCAATAATGCCAACACCCTCTGCCTGGATGGCGCCCCTGGGGACAGCCCTATGGGAGGATGAGCCAGGGCAGGGCCTGTCATTCTCGCTGACCCAGAGGAGAGTGGCTTGATGTCTTCCTGGACTCCAGAGACTCTTGTTCTCATAGCGTGAGGACAAGGCAAGGGAGGGGGGAATGTAACTTGGGTAAGTGACAGCTCAGGGAATAACCAGCCTTTCCGGTGACCTAAGCAAAGCCTTGCTTTCCCCATCTGTGAATGGGAGCCACCCAGGGGGACTGTGGGTCCATGCCTGGAACCCCCCTGTGTCCTCTAGACAATGACCCTGACACCCGCTTGCTGCCTGCCTAAGGCCACCCTGGCTCTCCCAGCTCCTATGGGCCCTGCCACACCCACCCAGGTATAGCTGGCCTCATGCCTCAGAGTCAGGGCCCAATGCCCGCTCTCTGTGCCATGCAAACCTCCCCAGTGAGGGCTCCGGAAGCCACAGCTGCACCCTCTCTGGGCCTCAGTCACCTGGAAACTGCCCAGGTATCCCAGGAGGAGCAGGCAACCTTCAGGAGCTCGGCAATGAGATTAATTCATTCGGCTCCCCCCTGCAGGTAGCCTGTAGGGGAGGGGCCTGCAGGGGCTGAGAGCCAAAATCCAAAATCAGCGGACTTTCCTACAGGGGCGCTGTGCACTGGGCCTCAGGGGAGCGGGGAGGTGAGATGGGGGCCAAGGTCTCCACCCTCACCGGGAAGCCCAGAGAAGGAAGCAGAATCCCAGGCAGTGCCCGTCCCGTGTGCACAGAGAGGCAGCAGTCTCCAGGGCCAGAGCGGGGACTGGGATGTTGGCGAAGGGGGAGGGGCCGGGAGCGGCCACAGCAGAGAGGACCCAACGTGACCGCTCATTCAATCTACCGGGTGGGGGCCCCAGCTGTAGGGATTTTATGGTTTCAAAGAAAATCTGGCTCAAGACTTCACGAGCAACAGGGGAGACCAAGACAGGGGCTGGGGAGCTTAAGTTACACAGGGCCAAGTCAGTGCTCAACCGCAGGCTGACCATGCCATGCCATGGCTGTGGTGGTGGCACCCACCCTGCAAGGAGCCGCTGTGCAAGGGGAGCCCCTACCCCGGGTCAGCAGGAAGGAAGAGAGTGGGCCTTCCGGGAAGCAGCAACCTGCAGGAGCTCAGAGCCAGGGGACATCCCGGCCAGCTGCGGCTCACCTGGCCTGCAGAGGAGCCTTTGGGACCCCTTCCTGCCCAGCCCCACCTCCCTTGCTGGACACCCATTTGCAGAGTTGGCTCCTGACATCCAGAGCCTCTGTTGTCTGCAAAGTCAGAGAGCAGCCATCGTCTCCCATGCGAGAGGGCCCCGGAATCACCTCTTCCTCTCTCTCTTATGCTGTGATCTTGGCAATCCACCCCCATGGGGCATAGTTTGTCTTCCACGTCCATCTGACTCCTCCCACCCAGTTTAACCCTGCTGTCGGCGGCCAGCTCCCTTCCCGCTGGGACCCCGAGCCTGCTGCGCTGCCGTCCTCTCGCCCACCCGCCGTCTCAGCAGCTGGCTCCCATCATCTCCAATAACCTGACCTCCAGCCAGAGTGGCTCAGAAGCCCAGCACCTCACTTCAGGTCCCAGGCCCATCAGGCTGAGCCGGCATCCCATCCAGACCCACGCCACTGGATCCACAGGGGCAGCTGTCAGCAAGCCACCTGATGGGCAGAGGTCAAGTTCAGGCCAGCTGCCTCCCGCCGACCCTCTCGGCTTCTGTGCGTGAGGAGTGGAGGACCTGCAGGCCCTACAGGCCAGTGGGACAGGGCCAGGTGGCAGTGAGCCTACACGGGGCGGGGGAAAGTCCTAAGGGCCACTTGAGCAGGCGTCTGGGCTGAGAGTGGCCCAGGAGAAGGTCAAGTGGGGGAGCGTGTCCGCTGGACATCCGGCCCTTCCCTTCCCGCTGGGCGGGGAGCGGATCCCTGCAGGGCAGAAAACAGCCTCTCTTGGTACTTTTTCCCAGGATCGTGGCTTGGGCAGAGCCCAGCAAGACTTCCATAGCCACTCAGCACATTTGCTTAATGCGAGGACAGTCCCCTTTCTTCCTTAATGATGTGACAATCTGAGAGACATAAGCAAAGCCTTTGGGTAAACCAAACTCTGAGCGCTCAGTGAGACCCAGCGGTCCCTGGACACGTGACCAGAGGGAGCCACTGGAGCTGCTTCCTTCTCTTGGCCACACAGGGCGCGCGGTGCGTCAGCCCGAGCAGGCAGCACAGCCCCCACAGAGTCCCTGGCTGGGGCTCCACTCCCAGCCCCCCACGGCCGCTCGGCAGACCTTGAACTAGAGAAAGCACTTTGAGTGCATTAGCTTGCTTAACGCTGACAGCAGTCCCAGGAAACAAGCATAGATATGTTCCCCGCACTGTAGACAAGGGCGCTGAGGGCACCTGCCCAGGGTCCTGTGTCGCCAGCAGCGGGTCAGAGTCCCACCCGGCTCCGCCTGCCTCCAGGGCCAGGCCAGCCCCTGCTGCCTCGGGATACATGGGAGCACTCAATATTTACTTACGGATTAGCTGGTAGGCTCTGTACATTAATACTTTCACGACTGTCTCTTTGTATCTCAGTCTGTTTCCCCAAATGCCAACTCTGCGGAACAATGTATCGATCATTCCCTATGATCAGCTGGCATTTGGTGGCTGCCACTCACAGACTGCGGATTGCCCAGAAGGAGGTGAGAACCGGAGTTGTCGGCGCGTCTTTCTTCCACGGAGTGGGAGGTTTTCAATCCCCCCTGTACCGCGTGCTGGGTGCACAGGGCGAAGGGGCCGTCCTGCCGGCCTGTGTGGGGTGCGCTGGGGAACCTGGGGCCCTGCGTCTGCCGGCTGGGTTCCTTCCCTCCCCTAGCCCCAGAGCCAGCTGGCTGGCAGGCGTCAAACAGCGTCTCAGGATAGACGCCTGTCAAGTGGTTCTCATGTTGTGACAGTAGGCAATTACGATTTATCTCACAAGGAATCAACAATAAACTGAAGCAAAGGGGATAAAAAGGATCAGAGAATTTAGGATGACAACAGCACCAGAGGGAATTTGGTAGGTAGGCTTTTAACTGGAAGACAGACAAGAGGATATTTTGACAAAAGAAACAGACACACACCGAGAGAATCCTTAAATCTGGACTAGCAACTTCCGCCCATGTTTCACAGCTCTGCACTGTGCTGAAATCTCACTTCCTACAGGAAGTCCTCCAGATTTCTCAGCTGGGTGGGGAACCTACCCTCTGAGGCTTCTTGCCCCCTTTAAGTGCCCCTCTGGAGGTACATACCCTTAGCAGGCAGGTGAGTGAGTCCCCTGTATCCTCTGTACCAACCTCCTCCATCCTTCCCTGCTGAAACCAAGCATAAAAGCTTCAAATTTTACATGAGAAGTGCTTCGCTGGTACCTGGATATTTGACCCTACTATAAATGGAGTCTGAACTTGCTTTAGAGAGAAAGCAAAGCCTTGCCCTGGGTCGGTAACCGAAACACAATGGCGGGTTGTGGGGAGAGGGGTGTCAAGGGCCGGGTGAAACCCCAGCTTTGCTGTTGCCAAGCAAGCCAGGCGTTCTCCCTCGAGTGGGGCAGCAAGCCCCGCCCCAGAGAATGGCCAGGGCCTTTGGAGAGGCTGTGGACGAAGCCCTCCCGCAGCTCCGCGGCAGGGAAGCCCGTGGCAAGGAAAGCCAGCGAGCCTTGGTGGGTGCAGGAAGCCGAGTTTACGCCTGAGTCTCACTGCTCTGGGGTCTGGGGAAACGCACGCTCCACCTCTCTGATCCTCTGCGTCTCTACTAACCCAACACATGGGAGAGACGACCCCTAACACCTGCCACTTCTAAATGTCCATGAATGGATCTTTCCTCTCATCCCTTCAGGCCTGGGAAATACGCAGACTCGGCAGCAAAGGCATCATGGGGAGATGACAGTCAAGTTCAAAGTCTGACTCCATCCCTCTATGCAGCGTGACCTCGAGCACACGGGTAACTTTCCCCAGCTTCCTCGTGTCCTCTGTAAAGAAGAAAAATGACAGCGACAGACCCTGTGTGAATCCAGCGGCCATGTGGGAATGCTCCAGCCCTTTGATACAGGAGAAGGAATTCCATTTGTTCTAGAAGCTCAAATACCACAGAACAATTTCTGATGCTCCCCAGTCCTCTGGCCACCTCCCCGGCTGCCCTGGAGCCTCTCTTGCTGCCCTGCCCCGCCTCTACCTCCCTTTGCAAGGAGAGAGGTGAGGGCAGAGGGCACAGCCAGGATCCTCTTCCCCAGGGGCAGGTAAGGTAGCTCGGCTTGTGACTACGCCCACATCAATAAGCAAATGTGTTTTGCGCTGTGAGGGGGTGGAGGTAGGTAGCTCCCCAGGGTCTGACAGGCAGGAAGCGCTCGCGATGGGAGAGTGGTTTGCCTGCACCTGCTAGTTCCCCCGGATCTTCCCCTTCCCGCTGTCGCCTCCCTCTGACCGCCTCCCTCTGCATTTGTCAGGCTCCCCAGACAAACAGAATCTGGAGAGAAAGAAATTTGACAGAGGTACTCATTCAGTGTCGGGGTTAGGGTGCTGCTAGGAACGCCTGCACCTCATGTCACAGGGCCTGGGTTCAAGTCCCAGCTCCACGTCCAATTGCAGCGCCCTGCTCATGTGCACGCTAGGAAAGAGCAGGTGATGACTCAAGAAGCGGGGTCCCTGTCACTCAGCTGGGAGACCTGGATTGGGTTCCAGCCTCCTGGCTTCAGTGTGGCTCAGCCCTGGATGTTGCGGGCATTTGGGGAGTGACCCAGAAGATGGAAGATCTCTGTCTGTCTCTGTCTCTCTGGCTTTCCAATAAAATGAAGAGAAATAGCTTTTTTAAAAAAATATTTACGGGGCTGGTGCTGTGGCACAGTGGGCTAAAGCCCTGGCCTGAGGCACTGACATCCCATCTTGGCACCAGTTCTAGTCCCAGCTGTTCCTCTTCCAGTCCAGCTCTCTGCTGTGGCCCAGGAGGGCAGTGGAGGATGGCCCAAATCCTTGGGCCTCTGCACCCACGTGGGAGACCTGGAGGAGGCTCCTGGCTCCTGCCTTCAGATCGGCGTAGCTCCAGCCATTGCGGCCATGTGGGGAGTAAACCAGAGGATGGAAGACTCTCTCTCTATCTCTACCTCTCTCTGTAGCTCTGTCTTTCCAATAAATAAAATAAACCTTTAAAAAAAAGATTTACTTATTTATTTGAAACATGGAGTTACACGGAGACAGAGAGAGAGGGAGAGAAAGAGAAAGAGGCTGCAAATGGCTGCAGCAGCCAGAGCTGGGCCAATCTGAACCCAGGAGCCAGGAGCTTCTTCCGGGTCTCCCACGCAGGTGCAGGGGCCCAAGGACTTGGGCCACCTTCTTCTGCTTTCCCAGGCCCAAGCAGAAAGCTGGATCAGAAGTGGAGCAGCTGGGTCTTGAAGCAGTGCCCACACGGGATGCCGGCATTGCAGGTGTCAGCTTTACCCGCTACGCCACAACTCCGGCCCCGGGAGATAGCTTTTCAAGGGGACTCACTGCAAAGGACTTGGAGGCTGAGAAGCCGCAGGTCTGCGCCCTGTGAGCTGAAGGCCCAGGGAAGCCAGCAAAAGGATTCAGGCCTGAGACCCAGGGGACCCAGTGGCGTGAGCCTCGGTCTGAGTCCAGAGCCTGAGACTCAGGGAACAAATGGCCTGAGGCCCAATCCAAGTCCAAAGGCACAAGGAGCGGGAAAAGATGGACATCCAAGTCCAAGCAGGGAGAGAACCACCCTTCCCCTGCCATCCCGCTCTGCCCAGGCCCACCCACGAGCTCCTGACTCAGCCCATGGGTTCAAGTGCAAGGTCTTCCAGCAGACGCACCCGGAGCAGCTTTTCCAGGCATCCCTTAGCCCTGTCAAGATGACACAGACATTCACAGCCCCAGTCCCACTGCTGAACTCACGCCACAAGTCATATCCTGTGCCGAGCCTGGAACACCCTTGGTCACTTCCTCCCAGCTGACTCCACCAACCCCAGTGTTTCTGGTCCAGGCACCCACACCCTTGGGTGTCTCCCGGTTGCCTCTCCCATTTCACAAAATACCCTGCTGCCATTGTTGTCACATTATACACCCTGGCTGCCTCATCAGTGCAGCAAGGCGTCTTGGGGCAGCTGCTGGCAGTTTTGGGGTGGATGAGTCCAGCCCACCCCAGCCTGTAGGAAGAGCAGGGCTGAGTCCATTCTGCAAGTTCCATGGAGCACGCAGGAACACCGAAGAGAGGAGTGCCCCGGAGTCCATGCCGAGTGAGGCTCCGAGAGGAGGGCAGGAGGCACCGCGGGTCTCACAGTCCCCGCCTCCGTGGAGTGTTCATTGCATCTGGGTGCCCACGTCGTGTGCAGTAGGTTAAATTGAGGCTCACAGCACCAGCATCCCATACCTGTATGCCGGTTCGAGTCCCGGTTGCTCCACTTCCAGACCAACTTCCTGCTGATGAGCCTGGGAAAGCAGTAGAAAATGGTCCAAGTGCTTGAGCCCCTGCACCCACGTGGGAGACTCGTATGGAACTGCTGACTCCTGGATTTGATGTTTAACTCTGTGCCTCTATTTTGTCCACTTGCCCACCCAGCTCAAGATTGGGGTCTTCCCAGTTGCTCCTGTTCACCTCCTATCAAATTTTGATCTTGAAAACCCAACTTCCCCACATGGGCCATACATGACCAAGAACAGCAAGAGGGCATCCTCCATTTCTCACTCAAGGCGGCATGAGTATTCTGAGCAGGAAGAAAGCTTACAAACACTACAGTGGGCTGGGCGCTGTGAGCCCCAGCGTGCGATGCCTGCATTCCACCTGGGAGCACCAGTTTGAGTCCAGGCTCTTTTGCTTCGGACCGAGCTTCCTGCTAATGTGCCTGGGAAGGCAGTGGAGGATGGCCCAGGGCTGAAGGGGTGGAGAGATCTCAGAGCCAGAAACCCTTCTAGGTGGGGAGGTCAACCCCTCCACCCAGGACAAAGCCAGGTCCGCTCTGGTTGAGGATTTCAGCAGTGAAATAATGGCTGGAAGCAATGATCAACAGGAGGAGAGACTGAATGCTTCCTGGCTGAAAGTGAAAACCTTTTATAAAAAAGAGTGTTCTTTGAGCCAAACCCATGGTCACTGTTGGTGTTCACATGTAGAATTGGTGGCAAGTGTGAAACTAACTTGTGGGCTTGGGAGACCTGGCGACTGTGTCACCGGGGAGGGGAGGCCATCCAGACCTCGAGTGAGGCCATAGAAATCACACTCACCATGTGATCACAGAGGGCCCCACACAACTCAGGGCCCAGGGAAGCACTTTATGGAGGAAGAGCAGGGAGCCTGAGCAAGGAGACAGTCAGGGAGATTTCTGGAAGGAGTCCAAAGAATTCTCCCAGGTGAAGAACATATTAGTGATCTTTGGGGAAGAATGAAGCTTGGGAGGAGAGACAGAGAATTCTGTAAAGGAGCTGACAGCAGAGAGTGGAGTTCAAATACTTACTCAGTGCCCATGGTGACTGACAGGTAGAAGTCATGGGAATGTATATGCTAAGGAGAGCACAGATTTTTACGGGGAGAATTCCCCCAATAGCCAGAACCAACCAAATGAGCAATAGGACTGCTGGATATCCAGCAAGATGTGCAGAAAGGGGATGGAAAAGTTGGATAAACAGATTGGTGGATGGATGGATGGATGGATGATGGATGGATGGATCGATGGATGGATTATGGATGGAAGGATAGATCATGGATAGATTATGGATGGATGGATTATGGATGGAGGGGTGGATGGATGGATGGTAGATGGATGATGGATGGATGGGTGATGGATGAATGGAAAGAATGGGTGGTGGATGGATGGATGGATGGATTATGGATGGATGGATGGGTGATGGGTGGATGGGTGGATGGGTGATGGATGGATCAGAATATGAATGTATATATGGACAGTTGAATGAATGTATGCATGGGTGGACAAAGGTATGAATCGATGGAAGGAGAGAGGTAAGAAGGGAAGTTGACACAAATAGACATATCTAAGGTTGTACGTCTTCAGAGCTGCCCTCCGGCTCTGAGAATCAATCATTATGTGATGATTTGGGCTAAGAACACCTGGTCTGCAGGAGTTCACAAGCCAGTAAATGTGGAAGATTGACATACAGTTTGGTCCAATCACACACACCAGGAAATGGACATGCATGGACTAAAGAACTGCCCTTCCCAACTGGGGTAACTAACCACCTCTCCCCCTCCCTCTCACCCTCCCTCTCTCTCTCCCTCTCCCTCTCTCTCTATCTTTCCTTGCCTCCTCCAAGTATCTGTGTGTGCGTGTGCATGTGTGTGTGTGTGTCACACAAATATTTCAGAAAGTTCACCGACAATGCAATTAAAAGATCGTTTCTTGGCCGGCGCCACAGCTCACTTGGCTAATCCTCCACCTTGTGGCGCCGGCACACCGGGTTCTAGTCCCGGTCGGGACACCGGATTCTGTCCCAGTTGCCCCTCTTCCAGGCCAGCTCTCTGCTGTGGCCTGGGAGTGCAGTGGAGGATGGCCCAAGTCCTTGGGCCCTGCACCCCATGGGAGACCAGGAGAAGCACCTGGCTCCTGGCTTCAGATCAGCGCGATGCACCGGCCGCAGCAGCCATTGGAGGGTGAACCAACGGCAAAAAGGAAGACCTTTCTCTCTGTCTCTCTCTCACTATCCACTCTGCCTGTCAAAAAAAAAAAAAATCGTTTCTTTTGGTCTAAAAAGTGGAACTCCATGCAGATGCGGGATTTTCAATAAGTCCGTGGAAATGTGCTTTATGAAAAGGTGTGCCTGGGCTTCAAAATATTGGCACCACAATAAAATTATCTTTTAACTTTTTCATACTTTTGAAATATCCCTCGTTCCAATGCTGGAGTCAGGGAGAGGAGTGATGTTTCTTAAGCGGTCCCAAAAAGAACAACCAAAGAGCTCCTCTGCTAACACTGGGGGTGCGGAGGGCACAGGGCCGGACCCTCCTGCCGGCGGGCGACCCCTCTCCTGCCTGCTTGCAGAAGGGCCACCGCTGGGGCAAGAACCACCTGCGATGTCCCCGGCGGCCGAGTCCAAGAGCTCGCGAGCTCGCGCGCAGCCTCCCGGGGGTGCTCTGTGTGCCCGTATAACTCTCCCTACTCAAAATATCTCCCACCGTTGACTGACAGCCCCATGCAATTTAGCAGAAGGCTAAAAATTAAAAAATCTTCGAGCCTGCTGAGGGAGCGAGAGGATGCAGCCACTCCGCGGTGCCGCCCCCTCGCCCGGGCCCCGGGCTCGGCAGATGCCAGGGCTGTTCATTTTGGAGACAGAACAAAATATTTGTATTTAGATTTATTAAGTCATTATTCCACCATTTGTTCCAATGCGCTTTATTAAAACCAGATCGCATCTCTGTTTTGAAAGTATTACCTGATTTACATAAGCTGGTCCCAGCCCTAATTACGGCTTCCTTTGGTGCCTTTTCATTCCGAGGGAGGCTCGCTCTCCCCCTCCTGTTTTTTTGTCGCCTGTCTTTATGGCCCATATGTCTGCTTGAGATAGCAAGAATCTTCAGCCTATAAATAGACGTTTCCGAACAGCCGTGCTGCCAGTTATCTGTCCACACATCAACATTACCATAATTGCAACAGTGAATGTGTAATCTCTCTAATCACACGTTCCAGTCGGAAAACTGGATTGGGTTTCATAAATTGTATAATTTGAGGCTTCCCTGAGCTAACCGCGGGCAGGCAGGCTGCTGTAGGTCACCCAGGGCTTGGCCGAGCCCCCTCAGCCCAGAATGCCAGGGTGACACTCCAGGGGCAGGTGCAGATGACAGCAGTGCCACGCGGGCCTGCGGAACAAGAGACGCAGACGCTGTTGAGGTCGGCGATGCTGTGCCCATGCTCTCTCCTGATTCTCACTCTGTTAAAAGTTCAGGGGAAATGCTGTGAGTACTCACTCTCATGCTAAGGATGACACCATCAAGGCTCAGAGAGGTTAAGCGAACTTCCAAGGGTCACACAGCAAGTAGCTGACACCACCTGCCACACCCTTAACCACAGTTTCATCCACAGCGTGGCACCCATACAGGCTCCTTGTGGATTCCATGTGCCCTTCCTCTGAAATGCTTTCATCTCTGTTGTTATAACTAAGTCCCAGACCGGCTGGGGCTACCTCTTTATAGACAACGAAACCAAGACTCAGAGGGGTCCAGCATGCTGCCCGGGGTCACACAGCTGGGATCGGCTCCCAGACTGAGCAACTCGCTCCGACACCCCCTTGCTGAGGTCTCCAGGGCCCAGGTGCTCTCTGGGGGGTCCCGCCCTCCTCTGCCTTTGTTTCCTTTGCCAGCTTCTCCGAAGATGCTGTCCTGGGGCTGGTGCGGGCCGACGGGGCCCTGGGGAAGGCAGGGAGGGAAGCTTCCCCAGAACTCCAGGGAGATGCTCCCCAGGCCTGCAGGGGACGCAAGGCAGCTGCCTCTGAAGCCCTCCCCCCTCCCCGGGAGCTGCTGGGGACAGGGCTTCGTTTGTTTTGCATCCAAGCTTCCTCTGGGCAATGTTACTCACGCCCAAGGCCCCCAGAGAGGCTGAGGACGTCCTGATGGATGGGCGGTCCCCGCCCGCCCAGCCCCTGGCACCGGGCTGTGCCCGGTAATTGCCCAGCCAGCCTTGCGCGCGCGCACAGCTTCAGCTGCACTAAAAGGAGCTAATCAGACGGTGGTGCGGTTACCAGGATGCTCCCTCCCTGCCCGCGCTCTCCGTCTCAGGAGGAGCCGGCTCCATCCGACTCTCAATTTTTCCAGACGAGGAAATTGGGAAAGAAAAAAAGGTTCACCCCAGGTTATAACCGATCCTGAGTTCTGGTGGTTGACGCGCACACAGCCCCGCTGTCTGCCGGGCCGGAAGCTGCCACCTGTGACAAGGACATCCAGAAGAAGCACCAGTTCAAGTCCCGACTGCACCACTTCTAATCCAGCTCCCTCCTCATGCGCCTGGGAAAGCGATAGACGATGGCCCAAGTGCTTGGACCCTTGCATTGGCGTGGGAGACCCAGATGAAGCTCCTGGCTTCGGCTTGGCCCAGCCCTGGCTGTTGCAGCCATTTGGGGAGTGAACCAGTGGATAGAAGACCTCTTTCTCTCTAATTCTGTCTTTAAATAAATAAATAGTTCTTAAAATAAATAAATAAATAAATAAAACCACCTCCCCTGTGCAGGGGCCCTCCTTCCTCTGCTTCCAAATCTCTCTGCTCAGCCGGTCCTCCAGGTGTCCCCAGGCCTCGAGTGAGAAAACCTGCTCTTCTTCCCTGTCACTGCCCCAAGCCGCCAAGCGACCTTCACCCCCCTCCCCGTGGACAGACCCAGGACCCACCAGGCTGAGTAGGATGAGACCTCCTGGCAACGCAACCTCCCAGGGCATCTGCTGGGAAGGACACCAGATCAGCACTGTTCGGTGTGGCCACACGGCAAACGACCTGCCTGAAGGATCTCTGTGAGTGAGGTCCCAGCGGAAAGGAGGGGCCGTCAAAGAAGGAGGTACCTTTCTCTGAAGGGAGGAGAGAACTTCCACTTTGGTCATGGCCTTGTCTAAATAAGGTCAGAGTTTGTGGACTCAAGAGGCTTCCATAGCCTGGGCAGCTCATGACAAGAGCCTCGGGTGATCACTGATGTCATAAATAAGAGTGTCAATTGTTAAATCAACAACAGGAGTCACTGTGCACTTGCTCCCCATGTAGGACCTCTGTCCTTACTGTGTTGTACTGTGTGAATTAACGGTAAAACTAGTCTCCAAACAGTTGTGTGTCTGTGTGGGTGCAAGCTATTGAAATCTTTACTTAGTATAGAGTTGGTCTTCTGTATATAAAGATAATTAAAAATGAATCTTAATGAAGAATGGGATGCGAGAGGGAGTAGGAGGTGGGATGGTTGGGGGGGGTGGAAGGGTGGGTATGGGGGAAAAGAACCACTATAATCCAAAAGTTGTACTTTAGAAATTTATATTTATTAAATAAATCTTTCTATTATTAAAAAAAAAGAAGTGTGACCACAGATGGCCAGGCCACAGCAGCCCCACCTGCGCCTACCCCAGACCCACTCAGTAGTTCACACTATTTTTTTTTTTAAGATTTCTATATTTATCTGAAATGCAGAGTTACAGAGAAAAAGAGAGACAGACAGACAGAGAGGTCTTCCATCTGCTGCTTCCCTCTCCAAATGGCTGCAACAGTCAGGGCTGAGCCAGGCTGAACCCGGTAGCCTGGCACTACATCCAGGTCTCCCACCTGCGTAATGGGGGCCCGAGCATCCTCCAGTGCTTTCCCAGGTGCATTGCCAGCACTGCAGGCGGCGGCTTAGCCTGCTGCATAACCGTGCTGGCCCCCTCCAGGTGTCTGTCATGCGCCTGGGCTGGAGAGTGTCTGCCCAGTTGCAGCCCATCCCTGGAGAGCCTTCCAGACATGGAGTTCTTTATCTGGGCATCCCCAGGCTACAGTCTGAAATGGGGCATGCAGGGATACTGAAAGATCTCACCCCCCACACATACACACCAGAGCTGTGTGTGATGAACTTCACCTCCAACCCTTGTCACTGAGCCTCCCACCCCCACCCCACATCCACACAGGACCCTTCCCTGTTCCTGGAACCACCATGCTCCAGGCCCAACCTTGTCCCACGGCCAGGAAAGCTGGCCCCTCCCCCACCCCACCCTGGGGACTCAGCCCCCACCTCCGGCAAGATGCCTCTCTCTCTCTTCTCGGATTTCCAAAGCACTTTAGGGATAATGCTCTTCCAGCGAACATCTAGAGCCTCGTGCTTTCTTGGGCCAGACACTCGTCTCTCCTGCTAGAATCTGAGCTCCTGGATGTGCCACAGCTCCTGACAACCCCCTGGCACACAGTGGGTCTGCAGTGTGTATGTGTGTGTGTGCATTTGCATGCATGGGCCACACGCACACGCTCCATAGTCAGAATGGGATTCTGTCCCCAAAGTCGTAACCTAACTGTACTGACAGAGAGGAAACTCAATCCAGTTACGGGGCTTAGGGAGCGGGGTCACGGGGAACATGCCTGCAGAAGCCGACTCTTGTGGGCAGGTTGACTGTGGGAGCTGAGACTGACCTCAACCTCTCTTTCTCTCTCTGTTCCCTGGCTCAGTCCATGCCTTCCCTTGCAAACGTGCTTGGCCGTGGCTGTCCACCGCCCTCGCCGGAGACCCAATCAATGGTCTCGAATCTGACCGACAGAAACTTGTGACTAAGTAAACCTTTTATCTTTATAAAGTCAGCCGTCTTGGGTATTTCACTGCTGTAATGATGACCTGACTGATACTGCATGATACATGCACGTGTGTGTGTGCATGTGTGTGGGTGTGCAAGTGTGTGTGTGTGTGTGTGTGTGATGAACTCCAAGAACCCTGGCCCCTGGCTCCCTATGCTCCAGGCTCTGGACAAACCCTGGGAGTATTCCTGACCCACAAGCTCACAGCATCATTTGACAGCCAGCGAAAGCTCCAGGCTGCGCTCGCCCTGCTTCCTGGGAGCTCCCGGCCTCCGGACCCTATGTCATCTCTCAGCTCGCACCAGGGAACCCTGGTCCCCTCTCCTGCCCTGGTTCCCCCAACACCTACTCCCGTCAGCCTCTGGCAGAGGCCACCCTGTTGAGAATCAGGAGACACGGGCCTAGCACATTAGCCAGGCCCACTGACAGCTGAGCTGGGCCCAGGCAGACGTCTGTGCTAGGACCCCCTGTGCCACTCCTGACCCGAGCCGAGAAGGCCTGTCCAGGGCTCACAAGCCAGCCAGCTCTCCAGCAGGCAGGGAAAGGTGGCCAGGCTGACCTCCACCAGGTCTCATGCAAGGTCTGCCTCCTCCAGGAAGCCTTCCTTGGTGTTATAGCCTTAAGAAGGTGATGTGAATTCTCCAGCCTGGCCTTTGCCACATCCCAGCAAACCCATGCCCACATTCTCAGGCTTATGTGGATCGAGAGAGCGAGCTGGCCTCAACAACCAGGCCAGTTCCATATCCACAGACTTTGTGAAGCTGGAACCCCACGCCAACTCTCCCCCTGAGCTGGCCTAGGTGCTGCCCACCTCTCTGTCTGTCTGCAGCCTCAGGGGCCTTGCACACACTCTCCCCTCTGCCAGGGTGCTCAAACACAATACCAGCACCCAGTGGCTGAGACAGAGGACACCGGGAGTGGCTGGGACAATGGGGCAACGAGACAAAAATGAACAGGTAAGAAGTCAGACTCCCGGTCACGGCCCTCCGAGTGAACCCCTCTCCCCGTCCGGGCCAGGGGTAGAGGCTTGGATTCTACAAGGCTGCAGCCCCGCTCTCTCCTCCTGAGACGCCATTTAGTGAGGGAGCACAAGAGCACCTGCTCTGAGCATAGGCAGGGTCCCACTAGCCAGATCTGGCCTCCCAGAGACACGGGCTGCTCCGTGAGCCACCACTGGGGGCCTCCTGGGCTCCTGCTGGTGTCAGGTCCTCTGCAAGGCCCAGCTACCCACGTGTACTGGGTCCCTCCCTTGATTGGCCAAATGCTACCCATGATTCCCCAGGCCGCGTGCCGTGATCAGGAAGAAGATCCTCTCCGCAGCCTCGGGAAGCGGCCTGAGGTGGGAGGTGCAGATCGGGAGGCTTCGCTGGCAGGTAAAAGGCAGGTTTGTTTTTGCAGCAGGTGCAGCCAGAGCGGCATCTCGGTAGCGCATCTCTGGGCTGGACGCAGGCGCCCCTGCAATGGGAACTGGCTGGGCAGTGAGACTTCCTCTTGGTACCTGTCCCAGCTGAGCGGCTCCAGGCGAAGCTGTCTCCCCACTTTGCACAGCACCTGAGGCAGGTTGCCCTGGGCAGGAACACCCAAATAGAGCCGGGGAGGCCTCCATGCTCGCAGGATCAGCACCCTCCTGTGCCTACTGAGCAAGACCCCTTCCCCTCCACCAGGGCTCCCGGCCCTGGCCCACTGAATAGCACAGACAGGGAGGTGCTGGGGTGGGCGCGGAGAGAGGAGCAGACCCCATCAGAGGCAGCGGCCTGTGTGCCACCCGGCCATGTGCCCCATTATTGCCTATTCTGCATACAGGAAGCCATGGGAGCAGAAGTGCCTTGCCCTGGGATTCGAACCTGCACTTGTCTTTCTCCAGCCCTCTGATCTCTAGCCTAGCTCCCTGTCCACAAGGCTGTGTGCCTGGTCCCTCCCCACCCCCCACACCCTCCCCCCGGGAGCTGACAGCAGGCGAGCCCAGCACCTGGAGGGGCAGCCAAGCCTACAAAAGCCGTTTAAAAAAAACCCGCCAGCTTCAGGGCGTCCCGAGGCCACCGGCCCTGGCTGGGAACACTGTCCTGCCTTCCAGCCCGCGCTGGTGGCTGTGTCCAGCTGGACGGGTGACTCAGCCGCCCTCATTCCCACAGATCGGGGCGGGCAGGCCTCCCTCCCCGGCTGTCGGCTTGGCTCGGTCCGCCCGTCTGGGGGTGCCCCCGCGGCCAGGCTCCCAGCAGCGAGGCCCTGGGGCTTGGCCGCCTCGCCCGCAGCTGACTCATGAGCCCGCCCTCTTCTCCACCGCCAGCCTCCCCGTGGAGAGTGGAGGGACACTTGTAGATGTCACCGCTGGCCCCCTTGGCCAGGCTGTGGTGATTTCTGGAGGACTAGCCCCAGAGCCTCTGGCCTGTCCGCAGAAGCACCTCCCCCACCCCCACCACGAGCCAGCAGCTTGTTGGCCAGGCTCCAGGGCCAGCCGGGCCTGTACAGAGGAAGGCTTGCGGCGTGCGAAGAGGAGGGATCGGGCCCAAGCAGGGCGTGAAAGCCAGGGAGGGAAGTGGATCTTGGCTGGACTTTCAAACGAGACGTGTGGGAGGCCAGGCTACGGTTGGACAGTGCAGGTATAGGCACAAGACCATCTGCTCACAACCAAGGAAAACCTCACCCTGCACGCCAAGGCACTGAGCGCAGGGGGCAGCAGCCGATGGGAGCCAGGGTCAGAAGGCCCGCCCACTCTCAGGTCCTGTTTCCACATCTGTAGAATGGGCGTGTGCCAGCAGGACACCTGCTCCAAAGCGCCCTGGAAGGAGCATGTCTCCGTTCCCTGTGGGAGGCCGGTTAGGTTTGTGCAACCTTTAATTGCTCTCATTGTGCACCTGTCATCCGTGATACTGTGGGAAGGGACCCAGGGGGCACCCTGTGAGGGACCCTCCCAGGGAACAGAGCAAACAGCACCCAGCCCCCCCCCACTTTCCCCACCCACACACGCTTGACCCAGTAAGGAACCCGAGACTGGGAGCAGGAGTTGCCATGCTGACATCAGCAGGTTGGGATGACCTAAGCAACCAACTTCTACTGAGCCACTGAGGCTGGCACTTGGAGATGCTGAGGTGCTTAAGACACGGTCCCTGCAAAAAGAAAAAAAAGGGGGGGAGGGCATGAACATGAAGTGGAGGTGGGAGGGACAGGGAAAGGGTGTGCAAGTGGCTCAGGCACATGGAAATGGACTTTGGGCTCTGAAGGGTGAGCAGGAGCCTGCCAGGCAGAGTAAGGAAGCCAAAGGGAGTGGAGGCCCCAGGGGCTCCAGTAGGGGGCACACGCCTGTGCTGAGCAGAGAGCAAAGGCCTCTGGGGAACAACCCAAGCGCTCCCAGGAGCCGCCAGGCCATGGTGTGTGGCTGCACCAGAGACTGTGGAGACACACCCTCTGAGGGCCTGTGGCCGGCATTCCAGCCTTCCAAGAACTGGTTGGGTGAGCCTTGGCCCTGGCAGATCCACAGCCTCCCTCCTCCCAGCAGGCTCCAGCGGTGGGCGTGGCCCAGGAGATGTGACATCATGCAGAGCTGGGGATGAGACAGGACAGCTCCCACGCAATCCAGCAGCCTGTTCCCAGGGATAAGGTGATCCCCCCAGCAACCCCTCTCCACTGAGGAGCCCCGAAATGGTCCAGTTCCTGCGTTTCACAGACATGGAAACTGAGGCCACACTGAGTCTGGGCTCCTGGCTTCTGCCCCTGGGGCCCTCCTGCACCTGCTGCTGCCACCTCCCACAGAGACGGTCCTGGGGCGTGCTGCCTCCTGGAGAGGGGCGGCAGGCAGGTTCCGTCCCTCTCACTCATTGCCTGTTCCTAACTCCTGCTTCTTCTCTATGAAAATTCCCCTTTTGTGCCCTTTTTCTGCATGCGCAGTCCTGCTGGTCCCCTGCATTCCAGTGCCCATCTCTGCACAAGGCCCCACCATGCACACCCAGTCACCCACACTGCCCCTGCTGATTCTCCTCAGCCAAGCACTTGCTGGGTTTGTCGCTCACTCAAATCTTTTGATAGAAAATTTTTATTTAATAAATATAAATTTCTAAAGTACAACTTTTGGATTATAGCAGTTCTTCCCCCCATAACCACCCTCCCACCTGCAAACCATCCCACCTCCTACTCCCTCTCCCATCCCATTCTTCATTAAGATTCATTTTTAATTATCTTTATATACAGAAGATCAACTCTATGCTAAGTAAAGATTTCAACAGTTTGCACCCACACAGACACATGAAGTATAAAGTACTGCTTGAATACTAGTTTTACCATTAATTCACATAGTACAGCACATTAGGACAGAGATCTGATGTGGGAGTAAGTGCACAGTGACTCCTGTTGTTGATTTAACAATTAACACTCTTATTTATGACATCAGTAATCACTCGAGACTCTGGTCATGAGCTGCCAAGGCTATGGAAGCCTCTTGACTTCACAGACTCCAACATTATTTAGACAAGGCCATAATCAAAGTTCTCTCCCACCTTCAGAGAAAGGTACCTCCTTCTTTGATGGCCTGTTCTTTCCACTGGGATCTCACTCACAGAGATCTTTCATGTAGGTCATGTTTTGCCACAGTGTCTTTGCTTTCCATGCCTGAGAAACTCTCATGGGCTTTTTAACCATCCAAATGCCTTAAGGGCTGATTCTGAGGCCAGAGTGCTGTTTAGGGCATTTGTCATTCTATGAGTCTGCTGTGTGGCCTGTTTCCCATGTTGGATCATTCTCTCCTTTTAAATTCTATCAATTATTATTAGCAGACACTGATCTTATTTATGTGATCCTTTGACACTTAATCCTATCTTTATGATCAGTTATGAACTTAAACTGATCACTTTAACTAGTAAGATGGCATTGGCACCTGCCAACTTAATGGGATTTGGAATCACAAGGCAAGTTTTTAGCTTTACTCTTGGGGTAAGTCCAAGGGAGCATGTGCCAAACTGTACATCACCTCCCTTTCTTATTCCCACTCTTATTTTTAACAGGGATCAATTTTCAGTTGAATTTAAACACCTAAAAATAATTCTTTGTTAAGTAAAGAATTCAACCAATGGTATTAAGTAGAAAAGAAAATAATAAAAAAAAAATAGTAAGGTGTTCCTCAACAGTCAGGAAAAGGGCTGATCAAGTCATTGCTTCTCAAATAGTGTCAGTTTCACTTCTATAGCTTTCATTTTAGGAGCACTATTAATTCTCACAGATCAGGGAGAACATATGTTATTTGTCCCTTTGGGACTGGCTTATTTTACTCAGCATAATGTTTTTCAGATTCCTCCATTTTGTTGCAAATGACCAGATTTCATTTTTTTACCGCTGTGTAGTATTCCATAGAGTACATATCCCATAATTTCTTTATCCAGTCTTCTGTTGATGGGCATTTAGGTTGATTCCATGGCTTAGCTATTGTGAATTGAGCTGCAATAAACATTGAGGTACAGGTAGCTCTTTTATTTGCCAATTTAATTTCCCTTGGGTAAATTCCGAGGAGTGGGATGGCTGGGTCGTGTCATAGGAGTACATTCAGATTTCTGAGGTTTCTCCAAATTGTCTTCCATAGCTCACTCAAATCTATTCCTCCTATCTGAAAAAGAAATCAAGAAAACAGTCTCAGTGACATCAACTATAAAAAAAAAAAACTTTTAAGTTTAATAAATTTAGCCAAAGAGGTGGAAAACCTGTACACCAAAACTACAAAACATTGAGGAAGATACAAACAAATAGAAAGGTATCCCATATTCACAGGTTGGAATAATTTATATTGTTAAAATGCTCCTATTATCCAAAGCAATCTATGCATTGGGTACATTCCCTATTGAAATTCCAATGGCATTTTTCACAGAAATTTTTAAAAATCTAAAAATATATATGGAACCACGAAAGACCCCAAATAGCCAGTGCAATCTTAAACAAATCTGGAGGCACCTACTCGGCTTCAAAACACACTATGAAGTTATAGTAACCGAAACAGCCTAGAGCAGCATTCAAACAGACAGAGGCCGATGGAACAGAATAGAGACCACAGAAGTCAATCCTTACACTATGACCGATTGATTTTTGACAAAATTGCCAAGAACACACAATACAGGAACAAGTCTCTTCAATGAATAGTGTCTAGTTGCATGCAGCAGAATGAAGCCAGAGCCTTCCCACACCATATCCAAAAATCAATTAAAGTGCATTTACGACTTAAACATAAGACCTGAAACACCAGAACAATCTAGAAGAAAACATAGGGAAAATGTCCATGACATTGGCCTGCACAGTGATTTTTTCGGATATGAAACCCAAATCAGAGGCAACAAAAGCAAAAAAAAAAAAAAAAAAAAAAAAAGCAAGAAGATTACATCAAACTAAAAGCCATCTGTCAACACAGAAAATAATCAACAGAATAAAAAGATAAACCAGAGGTTTGTATTTGCAAAGCATACATCTACTAAGGGTTCATACCCAGAATAGATGAGGAAGTCATCAAAGCCTAAGGAGGGAGTTCAGTTTGGGGCTGGATTCATGGCCCCTGCTGGGGAGCAGCCTGGGGAGGAGAGGCAGGGGCGGTCCAGGTCCGATGGTGGTCTCAGTTGTTACTTTAAGAAAGAAAAAATTAATTGAAAGGCAGAGTTACAGAGAGAGACAGAGAGAGAGAGAGAGAGAGAGAGAGAGTTTTCCACCTGCTGGTTCACTCCACAAATGGATACAATGGCCAAGACTGGGTCAGGCTGAGGCCAGGAGCCAGGAGCTCCATCCAGGCCTCCGTGTGGGTGGCAGGGGCCCAGGCACTTGGTCCATCTTCTGCTGCTTTCCCAACTGTTTTTTACTATGTTTCCAACTCGGGAGTCTGAGACTTTGAGTATCAGCCCTTGCTTCACTTGAATTCTTGGGCTGAATTCTTGGTTAAACTATTTATTCTTCAGCAAATGGCCAGTGTCCATTGCTGGTCATAGATACAAGAGTCCTTCAAAATGTTTGTGGAAAATGGAATTAAAAGATAAGTTTATTTGGTGCAAAAAAAAAAAAAACAGAAATCCATGCATAGTTTTTTGATAACATGAATTTTCCATGAGCTTCTCAAAGACCTCTCCTATGCATGACTTCCACTTTTTTTTTTTTGCATCAAAATAAATTTATCTTTTAATTCCACGTTCCAGGATTCTTGAAGCACCCTCAGTCTCCTATTTGAATTTTAGTCCCAGAAGCACATGCACATAAAAACACCATGTCAGATTCTGCAAAGAAATCGCAGTGGAAGAATGCAGTGGCAGAGAGCCTGGGTCCCTGTGAGCACATTTCTGCTGACAGGGAATGGAATTTAAGACATAAGCACACATGCAGACCTCGAGGTCAGGGCAGACAAGGCTAGGCTACATACGTTCATCTTAGCCCCTCTGGAGATGGGCATGGGGCAGGAGCAAGCGGTCCAGAAGCATCTGAGGTGTTGAAGTGTTTGCCCAGCCGATGCCAAGAACAGGCATGGGTGTGTGTCAGGAGGGGATACCACAGGGCAGATGGCAACAGACATGGGAGGCTGGGGGTGGGTACCCAAGGCCACAGGGCACCTCTGCCAGCTCTCACACAGAAAAGTGACAGGTCTGCGGGCTTTAGAAGAGAAATAAGAGGGGCCTGGACTCCTGGCAATCAAGAGAAAGCCCCGGATTTTTTTAAAATGATACATTGTTACCTGTAGGCACCGAGTTGCATTTTCAGCTTTCTCCCGGCAGGTCCAGCATCTGCCTGCGGTTTGTAGGATCTGATCAGAAACTCGTTCTAAAGTTCAAAAGGGAGCGACTTGGTGAATGGCTTCACAGAGAAGCCCTCTTTCTGCCGGTGAGGCCATGTGTGGTGGCGCCGAGTGCCTTCAGCCAGCCCTGTTTTGGGGACCTGGGGCAGGCGACCGCACATCTCATCCCCGCTTCCTCATCTGTGCCGTGGACACTGTAAGAGAGCTCACTTCCTGGCTGAATTGTGCACCGCAGGAAGACGCCAAGGCCGACACCCACGTCCTTAAGTACACATGAGCTGTGACCTGGCTGTCCACAAACCCAACAGTGGGAGCGCCACAGCAGTGCCAGGGGCCTGCTTTAGGAATATTTGTTTATTTGATCTTCCAGCTGCTGGTTCACTCCCCAAATGACTGCCAACAGCTGGGGCTGGTCCAGGCTGAAGCCAGGAGCACGAAGCTCCATCCAGGTCTCCCATGTGGCACATTAGCACTTGGGTCCAAGCACTTGGGCACATTAGCAGGAAGCTGGATGGGAAGTGGAGCAGCCGGGACTGGAACCCCTGCTCCTAGATAGGACACTGGCATTGCAGGCAGTGGCTTAGCCCGCTGAGCCTCCATCGCAGGACTCTGAAAAAGCTCACAGAAATTAGTATCATGAAAATACCTACACGTGGGTTTCCGCTTTAATTCCATGTAACCAGGACCTTGAGGAGGGAATCCTCCTGTTCAGTGGACACACATGGCAAGCAGCTTTCAGCAGAACAAGACTCTGAGCTGCACAAGCCAGCACTCGGGGCCACGGGAGGAAGAACCACAGCCCAGAAGGGTGAACCTGAGCAGAGCTGAAGCCGGCAAGACAGCAAGGCTTCATCCCTGGAGCTGGTGCATCAGACCTGTTTGGAGAAAGGATGTAAGTGGACGTGGCCGAGGACCTCAGAATGGGGAGACTGTCCCGAGTTCTCAGAGGGAGAGCTGGATGCCATCAGCTGTACGCTTCCAGGAGGCAGGCAGCAGGAGACTTCCAGGGGAAGGCCATGGGAAGAGAGAACTGGGATTTGGTGATGCTAGAATTAAGGATGGGAGCAAGAAGCATAAGCCAAGGAAAGCCGTCATGACCAGTTTTTGGAAGAAGCAAGGAATGAATGAATTCCCCTGCCCCGCCCTGAGCCTCCAGAGGAAGCCCACCTGCTGATAACCTTGCTTTCAGCCCAGTGAGACTGGTTGTGGACTTCCAGCTTCGGGAACTGTGATCGGATACATTCCCATTGTTTTAAGCCTCCAAGTTTATGGTAACTTGTTACAGCTGTCTCAGGAGACACGGCCAGGATCGGAGTCTAGCCCATGGTACTCATGAGGAAACGTGAACTCGGGGAGCAGCAGGGTGTCTGTGCCCAAAACCACAAAGCACTGCTGTGACCAAGGCCAGACCCGGTCCCCAGGTGCCCACCACCCCATACTTCCTCTTCTACCCTCCCACTACCTCCTGGCCATTCAGGGACCTCTGGTTGCCATGGCAACCTGTGGCTGCCCTGCCCCCCAGGTGAGTCCTGCCAGTGCCAAGTTGCATGGCCTGTGGCCACTGCTGCCTGCAGCCCTGATGCCCCCCCTCACCTGTCACAGGCTGGGTTCCACGGGAGTGAACTCTGAGGTGTCCCCAGGGGAAGAAGTCGGGTCCCTCACCTGCAGCCAGGACCTCACACGCTGCCGTGGTTGGAACAGCACCTGTCTCCCCTGAAACTCACGGTGGAACTGGGCTGTCCCTGCAGTGGCGCAGGCAGGAGAGGCCTACAAGAGGTGCCCGGGTCTGTGAGAGGGGTCAGGGCCTCTCTTGCAGGTCTGGATGGTTCTCCTGCCAGCAGGCTGTTGGGAAGCAAGGTTGCCCCTTAAGTTTTCTCTTCCTCAAGCACCCATTGCCCTTGTGCTTCCCAGCGTGCTCTGTGGCAGTACGAGGCCCTCCCCTGGGTGGCCATGCCGTATCCGATTTGCAGCCTCCGAAGCTGTGAGCAAGTAAAGTTTTCTTTATGAACCACCCACTCCCACTGTCGCTATGACAGCAGCAGAACACGGGCTAAGCTACACTCCCGCCTTGCTCAGTCCCTGGCTGCAGGCTGCCCTGGGGAAGGCACGGCCTTGGGCAAGGGGAGTCCCAGCGGCTGAGATGGATGGGCAGTGTGGTCTGCACGCGGCCCCAGCTCTGTCCAGCCAGCAAGAGCAGCGTCTGACCTCGCAGCCCTCAGCAGCTCTCAGGAGGCCTCCCTCCCAGAGGCCATAGACCCTCTGCATTCTCAGGGGGCCCTGTGTGCACCTGGGGGCTTGTTGGCTCAGCCTTGGGCTCCACATTTCATGTTGAAAAGCAAAATGGCCTCAGAACTAAGGGTGCTTTTTGCATCATTTACAAAGAAGAGCCTAAGCTACGTACAGGATGGCCCTTCCCAGGAAGCATACGCCGCCCTGCTCCAGAAAAGGCAGGTGTGTCCACATGTACCGATCACTGTCTCTCCTGGCCTCTCCTCCTCTCGTCCCCAGGAACAGAAAACAGCATCCCAGGGCCACGCCCTCAGCGGGGGCGGGAACCACTCTTAGGACCCCACCCACATCCACACCTGCTCCCCACACGGGTGCCCTGGGTGCCGCCTGCTCCGCATGCTCTCTGAGCACCAGCTTTCCCCCCCTCCAAGAGGCCTTTCATCATAGCAGCTCTCTCGGCAACATCCCTGTGAAATGCAAATTAATTAGTGTCTAATTACTCGCTCGCTGCTGCCTCTCTAGCCTTCCCTTGCAGGTTCCTGTCGAACATCTCTCTCATCAAGCCGAAAACTCGGGCCCTTGAGCAGCACAGCTGGGCGGGGGCGAACAGCCGCTGAGCAGAAGCCCGCCACCCCCATCCCGGCCATCAATGGAAGACACCCACCGCCTGCTTGGATGCTGCCGTGCCGGGAGCTGTGTGGGCAGCAGAATGAGGCCGGGTAGAGCCCTCAGGGAGCCTGTAGTTGGAGTGAGGAGGCGGGCCCTGCTTGGGAAGTCACACAGGACCTGCCAAGGCAGCCGGTGACAAAGCAACGTCCCCTCATGGGCTGGGCACAGGGCAGGTGCTCACAGAGTTGGTCTCTGCCTTTGTGTTGGCAGCAGGGAGCCGCGGGTGGTGGGCGATGGAGGGAGGTGGAGGTGGGGTCTGCCCCTGGAGCAGCCTGACCTGGGAGCCCCAGCCCGGCCTCCCATTCCCACGAAGTGCATGGTTGCAAGTGGTCTGAGGGGCAGTGAACCTGCCCCATTTCTCCAGTTCACCCGCCTTGAGGGAAAGAGACACGGCGGTTGCAAGAATGAGGGCTGGGACAGGCAAACACCTCGGCGAAGGTCACAGACTCTGGCGGAGACTGGAGAGGGTGGGAGGCAGCAAGGGATAAAGGTCTGTTGAGCACCTGCTATCCGCCAGGCAGAGCCGCCGCTAAATCATCTCAGGTGCGTGCTAACACTTAATGCTCCACACGGCTGCCATTATGGCATTTCGTTTAGATGACCCACAAACCCCAGGTCCTACAGCTGCAAAGGGGTGGAGCCTGACTTGGACCACACCCATCTGCCCCAGGAAGTGCCTCCTGCCCTGGTGGCCCGGTTGCATAGAGCTCTCTGCCCTCTCCCTCCAGCCTGGATTGGCAAACTCTGGTCAGTTGGCTCCACCCACTGCTGTATTCTTGACCTCTGTTCCCTCTTTCCCAACCAGCACCTTGGACCTGGTGCTGCAAACCAGACCCCTGGGAGACCCAATCCATCTCGTATCTGGGACACTGGTTTGAGTGACCCGGCCTGAGGAACCGCTGGACATCCCACAGGCTGTCATCAAGCAGGTGCCCCCAGGCTCTGCCATGCAGGAGGTGGAAGGCTCTCAGAGACCAATGTGGCCCAGCCCCTCCATCCCATAGACAGGGAGGAGTAGCTTGCACAGGGCTTCAGGCAAGCCCGGCCCAGGAACTCCGCGCGGAGCACTCATCCCACCGCCCCCGGCTCAGTGTCACAGACGTGCAGAGGAGGCGGCAGAGCTGGGAGCTCTCTGTGCCTCTGTGGTCTGGGCAGTGCCTCTGTCCTCCCCAGGACAGGACAAACCAAGCCAACGTCTCCCACGGTGGCTGCTGAGACAGCACCTTTCCCTTACCCGGCTCAACTCCCACCCACGGGGACAGCTGCCCACGCTCCATACTCGTCATGCCCCACCTGCCATCGGAGGAGCCTGCCAGGAGGCGACGTGCTCCCGGCCACCTGGCTCTCCCTTCCTCTCGCTCCCCATGGCCTTGCCTCCCTTGGCCTGGGAAGGCCGCCTTCCCTGGCTGAGGGCCTGGGGCCTTGGAGGAGGGCAACATGCCTGCAGTCTGCGCCCAGCTTGGCCCTGATGGTCGCCGGGGTGTGGTCCCTGGCCCTCTCCCTGCCATCTCCCCCAGGAGCCCAGCCTCAGCTTCCGTTCACTCAGAGGGAGGGGGCCATGGCCAGAGCCCACCCATGTGCCCGCGGGCTGGGTGGGCTGGGCAGCAGCCAGCAGCGCTGACCATGAATGACCCGAGCCCTGCCCCGGAGGAGCTCCAGGTAGACGATGAGGGGAGACCCGCTTGTGACTCCATCAGCCGAGGCAGAAAAGGGGTCACACGTGCCGTGTGCTGCAGGCGTAGGGAAGACTGCGCTCAGCCACCAGTGAGACCCGGCGGTGGGCAGGGCGAAGATTCCAGGGAGAGTTGGGGTGGAATCAACGTGGGGGGGCTGGGGCAGGAGGGGAAGCTATGAACAAAGGACTGGGGAGGGAGGGGCCTGCGTGGCTGGAGGGGCCATGACCCTGCAGGGGGAGCCAGGGGCAGGGGCTAAAGATGGAGATGAGGAGTCACAAGGACAAAACACACAGCAGAGGGCAGCTGGGGGTGACCGGCCAGGGCCCCTGCCCACCCCAGCCCCTCTCGTCCTCTCCCTGCGGCCCAGGCCTTCCTCCGGAAGGCACCTGCTTCTTTTGTATTTCTAAGATTTATTCTATTTACTTGAAAGGCAGAGTGACAGAGAAGGACAGAGAGAAAGAGGTCTTCCATCTGCAGATTCACTCTCCAAATGGCTGCAAGAGCCGGGGCCGGACCAGCCAAACCCAGGAGTCTGGAACTCCACCTTGGTTTCCCACCTGGATGGCAGGGGCCCAAGCACTTGGGCCACCTTCTGCTGCTTTCCCAGGCACATTAGTGGGGAGCTGAATCGGAAGTGGAACAGTCCAGACTCAAACCGGCACCTGTATGGGATGGCAGCATCGCAGGCGGTAATTTAACCTGCTGGGCCAAGTAGCAGCCCCATCACCCGCTTCTTTCTGAACACACACTGTGATCCCAGGCAGCACCCTCTCCTCTCCCCCTCAGAGGCAGTGTCCACTCCCCCAGGGGAGCTAACAGCCCAAACACTGGCCACTCGGCTATGGCCATGAGAAGCTGAAGCCAAGAGGTCCTCACCATCCCACCCCACCACCACCACCCCACCATCCTGGCCTCATCAACCAGCAGGACCTCCCTGGGCACCAAGCACGCCACTCTCCTTATCTGTCCCCTCCCCACCAACCTCCTCAGCCTCCCCTCTGTCCCTGAACCGCCATGGACTGGTCACCCACAAAGAAACCCCCCCCCAGTATCGTGTGAAGCCACTGAGCTCCATGGCATGCTTGTCACCAACCACGGCCCAGCCCAACCTGGCTAGGGCCAGTCCCAGGCCGGGGCACACCTCTGCAGCCCGGCCCCTAGCCAAGCTCAGCCTTGACCTTCTCCTAACCTCCCGGGACCTGGCCCCGACATCCCAGCCCTTCCATGCGCTCTCCACCCTGCCCCACTCCCTGATGCTGCCATCTGTCCCAGCTTTTCCATGTTGGCAGATGAATGGGGGCAGGGGGTGGCGGCTAGGGCCACGTTTGGTGAGCTCTTGAGACTAAAACCGGGCCTGGCATCTTTTGTGTCCCCCAGAGCACCAACCACCCACTGGAGGTGTGGGAACAGGGAGTGAGAGACACAATGGTTGGCTGAGACATGCCCAGCCCTGGTCACCAGTTCCCCCTGCTGTACTCCATCCTGCCCCTGGGACCCCTCGTGGAGCAGGAGAAAGCCGTGATGGGGGGATGGAAAATATTCCTGGTACTGCTCTAAGGCCACAGCCCGTGGTTGCGGAGAGAAGCAAGGGGGGCTGGGGAGGAGTGGGGAAAGAAGTTAACAAGATTAAAAAAGCCATAATGAGACCGCAGCACAAACCCTGCAATTATGCTCCCAAATTTAATCAGAGCAGCTTCCCGTACTGGGCCTGTCACCCAGGCAGCTTCTGCCTCCCAGGCCCAGCCCTGGGGACACTGCAGAGGCCTGAACCCCTCTGCCGAGCACGCAACACCCCGCACCCCAGCCACCGCGGCGCTGCCTTGTGGGCTTGACTTCCCTCTGCTCAACCCCTCTGCTCCCACTGCCCCCCCCAGGAGCCACTCTCCCTGCGGCGCTGGCATCCCGCTCTGTGGGACCCCTGGGCTCCTCTGGGGCTCCCCCATTCCCAGCCTCACCCCGTCAGCTCTCGGGCTCAGCTTGCCCACACACAGCAACCTCCTTGAGAGCAGAAGTTGTTTGAAAGCACAGAGGTGGGGGTGGGGGGTCCCTGCCCACAGGAGGGACAGTGGATGCTCCCCCAGTACCTCTGTGCCCCCTCCTGGCCCAGCCTCCCACGTGACTAGGCCAGGCCATGGACCGTAGCTTCCAGGCTGAAGTGAAGGGTCAGCGCCCTGCCCGCTCCTCCCGCCTCCTGCCCTGCTGGCCTTGGAGGACTTGCCGTTGGCCAGATGAGCCCGCTGCAATGGTTAACTGTCGGTGTCGACTTGAGGCCTCACAGATGCCCAGGTGCCCCATTAGGCCCCACTTCTGGGTGCACCCCGGCTGTTTCTGGCAGACGCTGGCTCTGAGGAAAACTCACGGCCCTCCCCGGCACAGGTGGGCATCAGTCAGAGGGAGGGAGGACTCACCTTCTCTCCAGCCGGCTGGCTGAGCTGGGCATGGGCTCCTGCCCTTGGCAGCCCTGGGTCTGAGGCCCTCAACCCAGGACTGGAATCTAGACGTTCAGCTCTCTGTTTCTCGGGCCTGCAAAGTTCACCAGGGTCTTCCTGGGCCTCCGGTTCACAGGCAGGAGGTGAGGGGCTGGCCAGCCTCTGTAATCGCATGAGCTGACACCTGGTAACATCTCTTTCCCTATCACTCCGTTGCCTCCTGGGTCTGCCACCGCAGAGAGCTGTGGCAAACGCAGCTCCTCAACCCAGGCAGCCCTTCCACCGGGAGATCTCAAACCCTGCTGTGTGAAGCCACAGAGCTACCCGGGCTTGTTTGTCATTGCACAGAGCCCAGCCCATCCACACTAATACAAACCTGTCAATCATTGAGGAACCACCCATCCTAGCTAATACAAACCTGTCAATCAGTGAGGGACCGCCCATCCACACTAATACAAACCCATCAATTAGTGGGGGACTGCCCACCCTAATACACACCTGTCAATCATTGAGGAACCACCCATCCTAGCTAATACAAACCTGTCAATCAGTGAGGGACCACCCATCCACACTAATACAAACCCATCAATTAGTGAGGGACCGCCCACCCTAATACACACCTGTCAGTCATTGAGGACCCACCCATCCTAGCTAATACACACCTGCCAATCATTGAGGAACCACCCATGCTAGCTAAAACAAACCTGTCAATTAGTGAGGGACCGCCCATCCTAATACATACCTGTCAGTCACTGAGGGACCACCCATCCTAAAACAAACCTGTCAATCATTGAGATACTGCCCATTCTAGCCAATACAAAGCTGTCAGTCATTGAGGGACTGCCCATCCTAATACAAACCTGTCAATCATTGAGGGACCGCCATTCTACCTGTCAGTCATGGAGCGACTGCCCATCCTAGCTAATACAAACCTGTCAAACATTGCGGGACCACCCATCCTACTACAAACCTGTCAATCACTGAGAGACTGCCCATCCTAATCTATGCAAGCCTACCATTTTGAGGGGCAGGTCTCATCCCTATCAAAAGGAAAAAAACGAGACGGCACATCTGGTCCCGGGTCAGGAAGCGGGCTCTGGTTACACCTGTACCAACGAGTTACCATGTCAGTCAGGTACATTCTGCAACCTCTGGACCATCTGACATCAGTGTCAGGTGACAGACATGGTGCCATCCACGGAGAAGCACGGCAGATGGGTGTCGTGTCTGGAGAAGCCAGCTTCCCCTGTGCAGAACAACAGCATGGGGCTCACTGTGGTTGCCCAGGGCATTAGGATCTGCAGACTCCCTTCCAGCCCATTGTCTCAGGGAACTCGTGACCTCTCCCATTGGGGCAGGCAGGGCACCTGCTGCTGCCGACGGTCAAGGAGATGCCAAGTTCACCAGAGCCGAGACCTGGGCGCGGCTCTGCAGGCTCTCCATCAGGTCTTGGGCTCCCCGAGCATCCCCACCACAGCCGCGGGCCAATCCCTGCAAGCACACAGCCTCCCACCCGCCCACCCCCTGCTTCCTGTGTCCTTACTCACCAGCCGAGGCCTTTGGTGTCTGGCCATAACAAGCAGGCAGCCCACAGCCCTGAGTCACAGATGTCCCTGGTTCACTGGAAGCAACCACAAGTTTCGTGGGGTTTTGCTGGGGGTTGGGGGGGGAACAGGAGGTGATCAGAGGTCACTGCAGAGACAGGGTGACCGTGGGGATTCTCTGTCTTACTGGCTGGGTGAGGAGAGGGCGCAAGGATTGGTTCAGGGTGAAGCATAGCCTGGGTGAGGCGGTCGGGGCCCAAATGGAGTTTGGAGCAGAATCAAGCACCAGGGACCTGTGGCATTTTGTGAACCAGCTTTTCTACAGTAAGAGCCCATTCTGGAAACACAGAGCTTTCCCAGCCCTCCCAACCCATCCCACCCATTCATCCAACAAACATGACAGCAGGTGCCCCTGCCCCTGCCCTCGAGGGGAGCAGAAGGCAGAATCTCCACCTAGAAGTCAGAGCCGGCCTCCATCACTTCCCGGCTGTGTGGCCATGTGCTGGTGACTTAGCCTCTCTGAACCCCATTTGCCAAACAGCTGATAATAACACCTGAGGCCAGCCAGCGGGGCTGGGGGTCTGTGGGCCCCTCAAACACAGGTAGAATGTCCTCCACAAGCAGGCTGTCAGCTGTGGCTAGAAAGCCTGTCTCCAGGCCAACTGGCATCTCCCCCACTAACAGCTTCTTGTGCTGCATGGGTGACCTTGCAGCCTTAAATCACACCTTCAGGGTGGGGGCAACCTTTCACCCAGAGCTGGCAGCCCCTGTGGAGAGTCAGACAGGTTCCAGGAGATCCAGGCTACCTTGTGTGACCTCATGGCTTTAAGTCACACCTCCAGGGTGGCTGCAATCTTGCACCCAGAGCTAGCAGAGGAGGGGGCTGAGCCCCTCAGTGGGAGATGGGCTGTCTCCAAGAGACCCTGCTATCCCCATGAGCCCCAAGCCAATCAACATACATATGTGAAACCCCCTGTCCGGTGGGCACCCCCAATAAGATAACCCAATGAACAGATAGTAATGCCTTAAGAACCCAGGACACGTCCTCAAAGCCAGTGTCCCGCTCGGGCCCTCCACCTGCTCTCCTCTCTGACCAGACTCTTTCTCTGTTGCTTGCCAATCAAATAAAGTTCCTGCCTCTTTGCAAATTGTTCCCCGGCGTTTTATTTCTATACTAGGCTGAGGACAGAACCCAGAGGCTCGCTCCGGTAACCGCCCTCCCCTCTGTGATCAGTAACTCCAGCCAGCTCCCCTAGCTCCTAGAGTGGCCTTCTCTGACAAAGTGCTCTGTCGGGAGCTATCTAGATGCTGAAGCACACACTCATTGCCCAGAGACACGAGGTGGACAGCCCCAAGTGCTATCGGAGCGGCCCAGATAAGGCGCTGGGCGGGCTCAAGGCTTGGGGCACCGGGAGGCAACTGGGATGAGAAAAAGGTGAAAGAGAACAGCGGCAGAGGCAGAGTGAGTGAGGAGGCCAGAAAGTACAGCGTGGGTTCCAGCGACGAACAGGACGCCACCTGTCACACCCAGGGCTACGTAGGGGAGATGACCAAGCACCTTGAACGCTGGTGGAGGGAGAGTGTGGGGGAGAAGGGGAGGGGCGCTAATCTTGCTGTGGACCCCAGACCACATTGCGACATTCACAGACTGGTTACAAGTGTAAACTCCCTGTATGCTAGTGAGCACAAATCAGGGAAAACCCATGATATTTGTCTTTTGGGGACCAATAGACGGAGTAAGAAAAAGCATAATGTATATAAGCGAAATTGGCAGAGTGGCCTGGAGACCAGCTCCAGGAAGAAGGGGCACTGAGATGCTGGCAACAGCAAGGTGGGGGACTGGGGACTTGGAGGGGAAGGGAGAAGGGCAGAGCATCCCCTTTCATAGCAGAACTGCCAAGCCTCGGTCCCCCAAGACTGCAGAGCGTGAAAAAGCAAGGGAGCCAAACCGAACCCCAACATTGTATTATTATACCCATTCCACTGATGGAAAAACTGAGGCGTGGGAATTGGGTGACTTGCCATGGGCTTCCCCTCAGAGCTAGTACAGGATCCAGGAGGGAAACCCATTCCTGCCAGGCCAGAGCCTGGCATTTTCATGCCACTACTGGCAGTAGTCTCCAGCCCACCCAGGAGCCTGGGCCAGAACTGCTGCTTAGCGCTGCTTTGAGTTTGCGGTGTTAACCCTGGACGCACGAGGGACACTGTTCATCAAGTGAGGGTCCCCCCCACCCCGTGATTCCTCAGAACTCCTAGCTCATTCGCGGAAACAACGATCAAAGCCGCTTCTGCAGCCTGGGGCTTGCTTCGCACTCAGCTCGCCCGCGCTGCAGCTGCACATCTGGGTGGTTTTCTTCCCATCTTCGCGCCTTGGTTTTCTCGTCTGTAAAACAGAAGCAGAACGCTTCCCCCTGAGCTCTCAGACCACACACACTGCGGGGGAGGCCGCTGCTGCTGCTGCCCTGGCTGCGGCTCACGGCGCCGAGTGTGGAAAACCAAGCACCAAACAAAGCTCCCCGCTCCGTTACTTACTAATGGTATCGCCCAGGGAGCCAGGGGCACAGCTGCAGTCAACACTGGGACCAGCTGACACCCGGACCGCAGCAGGGAGCGTGCCCGACCCTGGCACTCTCAAAGGGTGACTTAATTAACACAACACCGTGGAAGAGTTTTGATTGGCCCATTGTTTTGCAACCCCAGAAGCTTCTCTCAACATCTGCACCATTGCACTGAGAATGATGCTATCCTAGCAAGGCACCTGTTGTGGGGCCAGGTAAGCAATGCCTCCGAGTAGAATCACATCAGCAAATTTGGGTTCTGGTGCGAGCTCTGCCGAGACTCACCTCAGTGACCTTGACAAGGTCATTTTCTCCTCGGGCTCTCAGTTTCTTAATCTGTAAAATGGGTACACAAATCCCTGCCCCCACCCCCATCTCAGGAAGACATGGGAGACTCGGGCAAGAAGCATTTCTGTCCTGCTCATGTAGGTTTTAGTGGGGAGAGAGACCAATGGGAGAATTGTCCCCTGCTCTGAAAGTTTCTGTAGGAAAGGGGTGGGGCTGAGCCACACGTGTTGAGCATTTGTGAGGCACTGGGTGCTGTGAGCGTCATCGGCGTGGGCTCATCACAGCTTCCTTATGTGGTCGGGGCCGCTGTCCCGACTTCGCAAAAGGGGAAAACAAGGCTGAGGAGGAGAGAGACAATTAGGCAGGACCGGTAGAGCTGCGAGTCGAAGTCTGTCATTCCCCAGAGCTTGCGCTTTGTCTCTGGAGCACTGCTTCTTGTCTGGGGGCTGCCACCCAGCTCTCCAACGGGGCAAACACGGGACAGTGGCCCCTGGGCCCGTGGTGAGAATGACCCCACCGCAAAGTAGACTGGCTACGCATCTGCTAAGAAGCATCAGACGCCCTGGGACTTCGAGTCCCCTGGATGAGGCGCAAAGGCTGCCCCCAGGAGGGGGTTTCTAAGCTGGGTTCTGCAGGTCAAGTAGAAGGTTTCAGCTGAAGAAAGTAAGGTCGTTCCGGGCACGGGAAGTTCATGGATCAGCGGGGTAGACGTGGGGCAGCTGCACCCTTGCAGAAGTGCCACGCAATCTCAGTTCCCGAGACAGGAAGGAGGGGTGGATGGGACGCCTCGGCAGTTCCCAGCGGTGCGGCCTTCCCGAGCCCCACTTTCCCAGCTCACTTTCACTTGGCAGGGCCGTGAGGTTGAGATGAAGAAAAGTTAGCAAACCTGCACGTGCATTAGAAGAATGCACTTGGTCCTGACCAGCCTGCGAGCTGGGCGGGGTGCCAGGGTCCCCTCATCTATGCAACAGCTCAGAGAGGCAAGGAACTTACAAGGAAGCACAGCCCGCGGGGGCAGGTTTAGGAGTCAAACGCAGGCAGCCTCTGTCTGGATGTTGACACAAAAATCCTAAACAAAATATTAGCCAACAGCCAGCATTGAATGAAAGTATTAATGGGCTACAAGCAGGTAATTTTCATTTTGGAAATGTGGACATGATTCAATATCAGTAGATTAAAGGAGAAATAGCATAAATAGTTTTTTAAAGAAATAGAAAATAGAATTTGGTAAAATACTCTCTAACAATCTCATTTGTAAAAGATTTCTAGGGGCTGGTGCTGTGGTGTAGCAGGTGAAGCTGCCTGTGATGCCAGCATCCCATAGGGGCGCCCGTCCTGGCTGCTCCACTTCCAATCCAGCTCCCTGCTATTGTGCCTGGGAAAGCAGTGGAAGATGGCCCAAGTGCTAGGGTCCCTGCACCCCGTGGGAGACACAGAAGAAGCTCCTGGCTCCTGGCTCCAGCTCTGACTGTTGTGGCTATCTAGGGAGTGAACCAGCAGATGGAAGACTACTCTCTCTCTGCCTCTCCTTCTCTCTCTGTGTAACTCTTTCAAATAAATAAATAAATCTTTTAAAATATAAATGCATATATAGTTTATATTGCACATGTTCATAAAGACATAGACTTTTTCAATTACTCTTCCCATGTACCAACAAGAGCCTGTAAGAATATAACATGTGGAAAAGAAGACCTCATTGACAATAGCACTAACTGAGAAAACAGTTCACTGATACAAAGAGTTGAATAAGTGGACCATACAGCAAATTCCTGCAGGAGAAGAAATACAATACCCATTAGTCCCCAAATTAATGTGATGTTTAAAGCAATTAGGAAAAAAAAATCTATGGAATCTAGGCCATCTACTGGTTTCATTTTTATCATCATTATTCTCAATTTCCTCTGGAAAGACAAAGGCAAGACTAGAGATGTTCAGTGGGTTGATGACAGACCTTGCTGCAAGAAGGTACAATGTAATACGAAGTTACAATCATCAGCAAACAGGGTGGGCTGACCAGAAATCCTTGCAGAAGGCAATGGAAGGGGGGAAGGGGCAGTCTGAGAGCACAGCTTGGCGTCCAGACGTGCTAGGAACAGGAGGAACCTTAGGAGCCAGTGAGGTGGCAGTCACCACCGCATGATCAGCCCGGGCTGGGGCAATTGGTTAACTCCGTGGGAAATTAAGTGAATGCAAATCTTCACAGCACACTGATGCCAAAATAAATTACAGAGGATAAAGAGCTAAACACAAAAAAGCAGAGCCATAAAAGTGTAGAAGAAAGCAAAGATAAATATTTACCAACTCTTATACCCAGGCAAGGAGGCTCTACAAAGATCAAAGGCATGGGCATAAAAAAAGATAAGGGAGAATTAACGTGTTTGACTCAAGAACTCCTGAAGCCTCCCCAACTCCTAGAAACATTACAGAGAAAACTGAAAAGGTTTGTCACGAACTTGAAAACATTTGTAGGCCAGCGCTCCAGTGCCGGCATCCCATACGGGCACCAGTTCGAGTCCTGGCTGCTCCACTTCTGATCCAGCTCTCTGCTATGGCCTGGGAAAGCAGTGGAAGATGGCTCAAGTCCTTGGGTCTCTGCACCTGCATGGGAGACCCAGAAGAAACTCCTGGCTCCAGGCTTTGGATCAGTGAAGCTCCAGCCGTTACAGCCATCTGGGGAGTGAGCCAGCGGATGGAAGACCTCTCTCTCCCTCTCTCTCTCTCTCTAACTCCGCTTTTCAAATAAATAAAATCTCTGATCAACCCAAAGTAATAAGAAACTGATGGGAATACTAACAGAAAATCAACAAACTGTATGTGGAAAACTCACAGGAGAAATATAACTTAAGGACCAGGGATATACAAGTAATTTAAAATGTGCCATAGCTAAGCTTTCCATCGTGTTGTCACTATAAATGAGCCCAAGCTTTTTGAACTGTGTTACTCTGTGTGGACACAGATACAGACACTGCAAAGCTTGTGGAAAATGGAGTTACAGAGTAATTTTTGGGTGCGAAAGCATTTTGAAATCCAGGCATAGTTTTTGCACAATGCACATTTTCCATGAATTTGTTGAAAACGGCAGAAAACAATTTGATGTATTTTAAGAACCCTTCAAAGGGGCTTATTCGACGTAGCCAATCCCCTTCTAGGAATCAAATCCAAAGAAACTGTCAGAATTTGTGGCAAAGATGCCCACACGTGAAGCAATGCTTGTTACGGCCTCACAACAGCGAAATTCGGAAGCCATCCTGGCCTTGCCCTAGAAGGGCGTGGGAACAACAGCGCATTCACACAACAGACTACCATGTGCTCATCTATAACAAGGTTTGTGGAGAATATTGTAAAAAGGAAATGCAACAATATATGATGAAAATACATTTGATATACAAGAAGTTTCAGATTTTCTAATATTTAGACAGAACAAATACCTCAAGAGTCTTTATTACTGTTATTATATCTGTGTTTTTCAGATTTCAAACAAGAAAGACATTTTTCTATTGTGTTTTTTTTTTTTTCCTCGAAGCACATAAGATGACACCCTGGTGGCCGGGAGTGAAACTGTGTGATGAGATAAGAAGGCGCTTTGACAGCCAAGCCCTCTGCGGTCTGTGTTATTTTTCCCAGCTCCCTCCTGGTGACATAACAAGTGTCTGGGAGAGCCCCTTCGGAGCTGTCACTCACGCACAAACAATCCCGGCTTCTGGATGCAGTGGCGGCACTCAGAATCCCCCTCCCCACCGAGCAACTGGCCAGCTTTCTGGGCTGTTCCTCCAGACCCTGCCTGAGCCCTGCTGCAGGCTGCTGGGCTCTTGGTGGAGGGCAGGTGGCTGCTGTGACCATTATCTGAGGCTGAAGCTCAAGACCACACCCGTACTCTGTCGGTAAGCAAGCCACATCAGCCACGCCCCACGTTTTCCTGAGAGAGATGACTTCCACCCGTCCCCACTTCCGGTTGTCCAGTCGAGGCTCTGCCCTGCTCTGGATCTGGGTGGCCCTGGCTGCCGTCTCTGTAATAACCCAGACTCAGGGAGGGAGGCAGGTAAGCCAGGGTTGTAGTCAGCAGTTCAGAGTCTCAGCAGAAAACCCAGCAGCTGCACGAAACCATCTACCTCCTCCGAAAGGTCACACTCTGGAAACTTCATCCCCAAACCCGCATGTTCATGGTACTGGAGGTGGGCTCTTTAAGAGTTAATTGGGATTAGACTGAGGTCAGGACGGTGGGGTCCCCACGAGGGCATCAGCAGCTTTCTAAGAAGAGGGAGGTAGACAGCCGCTCTGTCTCACCACGGGATGCTCTCTGCCATCCCACAGCAGGTGCCGGGCAGTGCCGGCCTCACGCCCTTGGGCTTCCAGCTTCCAGAATCACGAGTCAAACAGACATCTATGACAGATTAGTTACACCGGGAGGGGTGTTCAGCTACAGCCACAGTGAACTGAGACCCCCTCTCTGGAGCCCTGTCCAGCACTCACGTTTCTCAGGGGAGGCGGAGCTTGCGCTCTCTCCTGTTAGCAAACCAGAGGGCCACAGAGGGACATGTCCGGTGATGTGTGTGGGGATGAATAGCCATTCCCATGGCCCTCACTCCAGAAGGATAAGAGTGTAGCTCATGGGTCAGCGCTGTCATGTAGGTTAAGCCTCCGCCTGCAGTGCTGGAATGCCACAGGTTCAAGTCCCAGCTGCTCCATTTCCGATCCAGCTCCCTGCTAATACACCTGGGAAAGCAGTAGAAGATGGCCCAAGTGCTTGGGCCCCTGCACCCATGTAGGAGACCCGGAAGAAGCTCCTGGCTCCTGGCTTTGGAATGGCCTAGTCCCAGGTGCTGTGGCCATTTGGGAAGTAAACAAGCAGATAGATCCTCTCTCTCTCTCTCTCTCTCTCTCTATATATATATATATATATATATATATATATTCAAATAAATAAATAAATCTTTAAAAAAAAAAACAGAATGTAGCTGGTGCACATTTTAGAAGACTCTGTAGCAACTGGAAGCAAATACCACTGCACAGAGAAAAGGATGAGTAGCATTTGATGAAAAAGCCAGAGAGAACAAAAGCAGTAGCCCTGTAGGCAAACGCACCCAGCAGTGTCGGTGTGGAGGAGGAAGGGGAGGCCTCCCTGCTGCGCTCAGCGTGCAGCTGCTAAGTGCCTACCTTGCAAGTCACCCCTCCGGCTCTCGGCTCTCGGAGGTGTGTCTGCCGGTTTGTTTGCAAGCTTTTCTCCTGAAAACACAAGCCTGGCCAGCCGCTGGCCTGGAGTCAGCCAGGAAATCTGGGTCACCATACGACTCTGGACGGAAACTTTTTGATCTGTTTCATGAATCTCACATAAGGCCCTCTGGGCGCCTCCGTCTCAGACGGTAATTTAGCCACGCTCCCAGCTCCGAGTTGAGCAGGACGAGTCTCCCCAAGACTGGGCTGTCTGATGGATTAAGGATGGAGACTTGATCTAATGCCAGCGTCTGGGGGGAGGTCAGGGGGTGGTCTGGGGTCGCAGGCGGTGTGCGCTTGCAGGGGATTCTCACAAAAGCCTTGACTTTTTGAGCCCAAGTGCTGCCTAGCAGCACTCTCTGCTCCTGGGGTTAACCATAGGATTGCTCCTCTGCTCCCTCCATGATCATCTGCCACCAGACACTGGACTGTGGGGCCATCGCTCGAGCACTGCAACCTGCAGGCAGGAAGCTGAAATCAACCTTTTCTTTCCCAAGCAGCTCCCAAGAATATTTGAGTTAAGTAACAAGAAGCTGAGGCGCACAGCCCTGATGGAACTAACCTGCAGCTGCACCTGCTTCCTGCCTCCCCTCCCTGCCGAGCTCGGCACGCCCTCCCCTCTCACAAATTCCAGAAGGAAGACATCTCGAGGCCTAGAGAGAGCTCACAGACACACCCCCCGGCAGCCCCGGGACAGAGGGTAAAGCCAGCCCCGCGACGAGCTGGGCTTCCAAGACTGGCACGGCTGCAGTGACATGTGTCTGATGCGAACGGGCTTGCTCGCCCGCGAGCGAACGTTCCCTTAGCAGCGTGGACCAGAACAGAAGGATCCCCTGGTGAACAAGACCCGAGCGGAAGGAGCAGGCCATCAGGGAGGGAGGCGCCTTTCTCCGAAGGGAAGAAGGAACCTCCACTGTGACACGGCCTTGACTAATCAAGTTCAGAGTCGGTGAACTCAAGGGGCTTCCATAGCCTAGACAGCTCATGGCAAGAGCCTTGGGTGATTGCTGACGTCATAAATAAGAGTGCAGATTGTTAAATCAACAACGGGAGTCACTGGGTACAGGCTCCCCACGTAGGATCTCTGTCCTTAATGTGGTTTACTATGAAACTTAAAAACACTACTAGTCAAACAATACCCTATACCTTGTGCGGTTGTGTGAGGGCAGCCTGTTGAAATCCTTACTTAGTGTATACTAAGTTGATCTTCTGTATATGAAGGTAATTGAAAATGAAACTCGATGAAGGGTGGGATGGGAGAGGGAATGGGAGAGGGGAGGGCCGTGGGAAGGAGGGAGGTGGGGGGGGAAGCCACAACAATACAAAAGTTGCACTTTGTAAATTCACATTTATTAAATAATAATAAAAAAGAACATAAGGATCCCAAGAAGTTACTGGGCAACAAGGGAATGGGGCAAAGGAAATGCTTCTCATATAGCAGGTGGAGCCCTGGGGATGGCCAACAGGGACAAAGGAAGCACAGGCCCTTTGCCCAGCCCCACAGGGGATTACTAGGTCAGAAGGGCTGGGCATTAGGAGAAGGTTCTGGTATCGAGCTGGCCAGTTTCAACACGGCAACGCCGGTGCCTAGTGACATCATTTTCAAATCACTTTTGCTGCGGGGTAGACAGGAGGCCGGCCATCTTTCCTCCTGCCTCAGTCCACCCCGCAGCCTTCCTCGGAGCGCCCACTCGCTCTGCAACATCTGATGCGTCCCTGGGAGGTGCCGAGATTAACACAGGGCCCTCACTCTGAACAGTGCACACTTGTGTTGAGGGGACCGAGGCCCGGAGTGGGCCTGGGACAGGGAGCAGCACCAAAGCAAGGCTGGCAGCCCAGAGGCCAGAGGTGGCCACGCCAGCTGGACAGAGCCCACACGAGCATCAGCAGAATCTGCAGGCTGGGACACCCCAGGCGCCACCCCACCTACGTGTGGCTGACAGTGTCCTCTTGGGGAGAAGCCAGGCCATGCCATCCTCCCTCCCCAACCCTGGCCAGCCCTAGACAGCGAACCATGAAGCTGCCATTCTCCCCTTTGCTCTGCCACTGATGGGGGCAGCCTCCCCTTTCTCTGAACTGCCTGTCCTTTGTGAGGGTTTTTTTCCCCCTAAGATTTTATTTTTATTTATGTTCAAGGCAGAGTGACAGAGAGAGAATGAGAGAGATCTTCCTTCCACAAGTACACTCCCCAGATGGCCACAATCAGGACCCTGAACTCCATTAGCATCTCCCACGTGGGTGGCGGAGGCCCCAGCCCTCGGGCCATCGTCCACTGCTTCCCAGGAGCATAGTGGGGAGCTGGCTCAGAAGTGGCATAGCCGAGGCTCCGCTATGGGATGCTGGCGTCACAACAGCAGCTTGAACAGGCTGTGTCGCCCTGTGCGCTGTCTCCTTTGGAAGACAGAGCCTTGTCCTCAGACGCACGGGACCAGGAACTGCAAAGCAGCCAGCGTCAGCTTCAAAGTAACAGAGCGTCCACGTCTCCATCCTAAACCAAGGGAGCCGGCGTCCAAGAGGAAGGATGGCCAAGGGCTGTTCTGAGAAGAGCGAGCTGAAGACAGATGAAAGGTCTAGTGCTTGTGATCCCAGCTCTGTGCTAGTTGCTAGGTCCCTGGGGGGGGGGGGGGGGACAGGGGCAGGAGATGCTTATTCCCACCGCCACCCGTCCTTATCCACATCTCACAGGTAAGAAAAACAGAGGCCAAAGGCTTAGAGGACGTCTCAAGGACCCCACAGGCAGCAAGTGGCGTAAGCACAGCTCATCTGACCCGAAGACCGGGCTGCTCTCCCTGCAGAGACGCCATCAGACGCTGAGCACGCCCAGTCTGGCGTACGGACGTGTGTTGTTTGGCCTGCGTCTAGCTTAAAAAATTGGAAATCTTTTTTTTTTCAGGAATGCAGCTTCTGGATTGAGAAACTGGAAAATCTGGCCACACAGAGCTGTTGGTCCACACAGCAAGGAGGAGCTAGAGCTTCGTGGAGGCTGAGACCTTCAGACACGGCTCTCGAGTCGGCCATACCCTCCTCTCCTCGTAGCAAGGGGCCCATCTGCCCTGTGCTGCTGAACAGTGCACCCCTGCGGGCTCTGTGCCTGTGACCCACCAGAGGAACGTTCCCGACCCTGCACCCAACCCCACAGGGAATGGCGCCACTGGGGGCCTCTGGCGCCAGCTGCCCTTTCTGTTCCTCTCCCTCTCCAGCCTCCTCTTCCATTCCTCTTCCTCCCTCCCCCTCCTCTCTCCTTCTCTCTCGCTCTTCTTTCCTCCTACTATTCCTCCTCCTCCATGGTCTCCCCCGGAGCTGGGTCTGCAGGTGCACTGTCTGTGCACACACACATGGACACACACACGCATGCACAAACACACACACATCCTTCACACCTTTTGCTGCGTGTATCTGGTCTCCTGCAAAGCCTGTGGGCACAGGGGTATTGCTCGCCTCTTTGTACACACAAAGACATACACATCCTGTGTAAGCTGGAGCACACTGTCCCCTAGGCCAAGTGGCGAGCTCAGGCAGAGAGCAGACTGGCTGGGGAGGGGTGGGATGGGGTGGTGAGAACGCCCTGATCCCCCCAAGCTGTCCTAAATGGAACCCATCACCACCCAGCGTTCCCGGGGCAGCTGCTTTGATGTACGAGATGTGGGAGATGAAGTGTGCGGAGGCCAGGTAGCACCGCCGAATGCCTTACAAGACTTCTCTTCCCATCGGCACCAAGACCGCCTGGGATTCATTAACCGGGAAATCTCGGTGGCAGGAAAGTCGCTGTCCCAGAGCCCCTGGCTGCCTGTGCTTGCTTGCGGGAGCCTTATGAATGGGCAGCCAGATTGCAGCGGGAACTCTAGTCCCCTGCGCTGACTGTCTGAGACCACCAGGCCTAACCGCGGGGAAACCCGGATTAGCAGAGTCGCCCTCCTCCCGCCCAGAGAGCAGAACCTCAGAACGGCCCTCCTATGGCCCTCCTCGTACCTGGCCCAGAGCACAGCCGGCTACCAGCCGGGTGCCCGTGTCCACAGCTGCACAACGGGGAAGCTGCTGTGTGCTCGTGCAGCCTCATTTCAGTGCGATAGCCCCAACACAGCTCCGGATCTTTAGCGTCAGGGGACGTGTCGGGCTCTTCAAGGGGAAAGGGTGTGGGGGCAGGGATTTCTCAGCCCTGGGCACGTTTTCCAATCACCGGTGAACTTTGTGGATGAAGAAACCCCAGACCACATTCCTACAGAGTCAGCTCAAGGAGCGGCATGCAGCGATGAAAGGCAGCATAAATTGTCCCAAGTCCTGGCCCCTGCACCTGCGTGGGAGACCCGGAAGAAGCTCCTGGCTCCTGGCTTCGGATCAGCACAGCTCCGGCCATTGCAGCCATCTGGGGAGTGAACCAGAGGATGGAAGACCTCTCTCTCTCTCTCTCTCTCTCTCTCTCTCTGTGCATCTGCCTCTCTGTAACTCTGTCTTTCAAATAAATAAATCTTAAAAAAAAATACTATCATTCTGGAAAAGCTATGGGCTGATGGTAAAAGGCTACAGGGTGTTATGTGAAAAGTTTATTCTACATACACTTTTGGGAAGCATTAGGCAGGTACAAATTATAAATGAACTTGTGTCATTGCTGTTCCTTAGTGACCTGATCTCTTGACTAAGAATTAGGGAATGATCAGTTCTATTAAGATTTATTTATTTGGTTTTTTCTATCCATTTGAAAAGCAGAGAGAGAGAGAGATCTTCCATCTGCTGGTTCAATTCCCAAACACCCACAACAGCTGGGCCAGGTCAAAGCCAGGAGCCAGAAACTCCATCCGGGTCTCCCACGTGGGTGGCAGGAGCCCCAGCACTTGGGCCATCTTCCGCTGCTTTCCGAGGCTCGTTAACAGGAAGGTGGTTGGGAAGCGGAGTAGCCAGGAGTCAAAGAGGCACTCTGATAGGGCGTACAGAAGTCCCATGTGCTGGCTTAATCCACTATGCCATGTCGCCAGCCCCAAAAACGTATGTTTTGAAAAAAAAAAAAAAAAACTGCATGGTTGTCAAAATTTTCTGCACCAAGATTAATTTATCTCAGTTCCATTTTCCTGTGATGTCCCCTCGTGCCCAGGCCTGAATATGCAGCGTTCTGGGGCAACATCACCGGTCAGAGCCTCAGGAGGACCGAGTCCTACTTATGCCCGGGGCCTGGCTGCGGCCTTGGTGTCTGGGGGTTGGGGGCCGCCGTGGCCCCAGAGCCTCCTCTGAGGCCCAAGCCTGCCCAGAGGAGCGCCACAGCTGCACTGCCCGCCTGGCCCCAGCCCAGCCGAGCCTCCCTCCCTGCCTCTCTGCAGGCGTCCGGCACACAGCCCAGCTCAGCTCTCAGCCACCCTGGGCCGGGCCGCAGCCCCATTCCCATCTGAGATCTGCATTCACCAGGGCTGGGAGGGTTGTTTGTGAAAAAGGGAACTGGAGCCCAGAGACCAGAGCGACTTCCCCAGGCCTCCCAGTAGCCGTCCTGACTGAAGGCCTGGCCTTTGCCTCTGTCCCCAGGGCAGGCCCTGGGAAAGCCCCGCCCCTCATCTCTGGGCAGTGCAGACAGGAATTGTGTGGGCCAGAGGCAGGACCATCGCTGGCCCGGATCATGCCTCTGGGAGAACTCTGAGAAAGCACCAGTTCCTGGCAGTGCCGGCATCCCTTATGGGTGCTGGTTCGAGTCCCAGCTGCTCCACTTCCGATCCATCTCTCTGCTGTGGCCTAGGAAAGCAGTAGATGATGGCCCAAGTCCTCGGGCCCCTGCACTCACATGGGAGACCAGAAGAAGCTCCTGGATCCTAGCTTCGGATCAGTGCAGCTTCGACCGTTGCGGCCAACTGGGGAGTGAACCAGCGGATGGAAGACCTTTCTCTCTCTCTCTTTCTCTCTCTACTTCCCCTTCTCTCTGTGTGTATATTTCTGACTATCAAATAAATAAATAAATCTTAAAAAAAAGAGAAAGAAGGCAAGTACCCATTCCTGAGCCAAAGAAAGCCCACCCCAGCACCCACACCACGCCAGGCAGGTTGTAGAAACCCAGGCCCTGCTGGGTTCCCTGCACGACCAGCTGGGAGCCTTGTGCAGTGAGCAGCCTGCACAGCCTTACTCGGAGGCCATGCACAGTAGCCAGGATGGCTGCTAACCTTGGCAATCTCCAGCTCACACTAACCCACCTGGTGCTGTCGGGGAAGACCCAGCTCGTGGCCGTAGCCACACAGAAGGGCCGGCGTTCCCAGAAACCTGCATTTTCCCGTGAACTTGGCAATCGGGGAACGTGGCCAGGGATTCTGTTTTGTTTTTGGTTTTGTGTTGAACACTATACCGACAGAGGCTACCACCTGACTCACTGCAAAGCCTTCCCCCTACAGATGTGAGACAACAAGGAGGTGGCTGGCTCCAGGTGGCCCCTGGAGCCCGTGACAGCCCGTCCTCCAGCCCTCCGTGTCCCCATGACCCGCACCGTGCGGCCGCTTCACAAGTCAGCAGGAGGTACACGCAGCCCTCCGGGCCTGGCCCAAGCCCCAGCTGATATTTTTACCAAATGTCACAGCAGTTTGCAGGAAGGCCCAGGGTCTGGCTTGAGCCAGTAAATCATGCTCGCTTGCCAGAGAGCTGTAAACAGGCCTCTGATTAATGAATTCCTTTATGGCGGGGCCCTGCACACAGACCTTGTCTGAATGTCATCCCCCAGCAGTTACAAGGCGCTGCTGGCCAGGCGGCTGGAGCGTGTGTGTCACGTCTGGGCCTTGGAAAGGGGTCTCCGAAGCTGCAGGCCCCACGCGCCTGGATACAGCTCCTCCCTCGCCCCTGTGCACCCCAGCTGCCCCGGCTGAGCCCGCCCCGGCCCACGTGTGCACGAGAGCGGGGAAGAGATGATTGATCCCCGGGTGAAAATAGAACTGGCGAGCCTCCACCGTGGATCTCAGAAACTTGCAAATGTCCTTATCTGAATCCAAACAAGAACCTGAGCCGCCCTCCCCGGCCTCCTTTTCTGGAAGCTTGGCAGGAAAGCCCTGGAACCTCTCTAGCTCCCCTCCCCGGCCGGCCGTGGGAAGCCAGACCCAAACCTGCTGAGATGCCCCGAGACCGGGGAAGTTGCAGATCTGTGCTGGGTGACCCCAGCCCGGTCTCCAGGCCTCTGCTGTGGAATGCAAGGCCTGCGGCATGTTGCTCACGGCCCCGTGGGGCAGAGGTCAAAGCTAAAGCCAGCAAAGGACACGTGTGCCACCCCTCCCCCTTGGCGCCCAGGGCCAGCGCAGCTGACGGATCTTGCCTTTCGCAGCCACTGAGCTGGGACCAGCCCTCACGGCCTTTCTCTGAGCAAGCCTGGGGCAGCCCCCACCCGTCAGTCCTAGCTGGCAAGTGTGAGGAAATCGATTCACCATCCTGGGACTGGGATATTTGTCTTCTCCGCTTTAAAGGCAGCTCGTGGGCTGAGACGAGCACTGGACCAGGAGTCAGGAGACCTGGAGAGCTGCCTGGGCTCTGCAAGGCCTCCCCGGGTATCCTCAATGTCCTTCCTGGCTCCTGGCTGGGGACGAGCAGGAACTGTCCATTAGCATGACAATGGGTGTCTGCTGTCCCATTTCACAGAGGGGGAAATCGAGGTTCAGGCAGGTGAAGTAGAGAAGTCCAAGTTCAGGACTCTCAAGTGTCCCAGCTAACACCGCTCGGCTCCCCCGTTAAGGGGTGGCCGTCTGGACTCCCCCTGGCTGACGGAATGTGGCGGAGTGCATGTTCTGCGGTGTCTGCAGGCTGGGCCTCCTGCAGCCTTCCAGTGCCTGGAGGACAGAGCAGAGGGGCCCAAGGCGCTCCCGCCATCACCCTCGGCTGCCAGCCAGACCACGGTGGGCTTTCTGGGGCAGCAGACCCGGCAGCAGCCCTCCTGCCGGATGCAGCGGGGGGCATGAGCCCAGGCCACCACTGCCAGCCCACTTGCAGAGCGACGGGGAACGTGCCACGTGGTGGGTCTTGGAGTTCCTTGTTATGCAGCAAGAGCTGACCGACGCACATCTGCCTCCCAAGCCATATCCTCCGTGTTATGTGTGTGTGTGTGACGGTACTACAGAAAGTTCATGGAGGCCGGTGCCGCAGCTCACTTGGCCAATTCTCCGCCTGCGGCGCCGGCACCCGGGGTTCTAGTCCCAGTTGGGGTGCCAGATTCTGTCCCGGTTGCCCCTCTTCCAGGCCAGCTCTCTGCTATGACCCGGGAGTGCAGTGGAGGATGGCCCAAGTGCCTGGGCCCTGCGCTTGCATGGGAGACCAGGAGGAAGCACCTGGCTCCTGGCTTCGGATCAGTGCAGCGCGCCGGCCGTAACGACCATTTGGGGGGTGAACCAACGGAAGGAAGACCTTTCTCTGTCTCTCTCTCACTGTCTAACTCTGCCTGTCAAAAATTTTAAAAAAAAAAAATGTTCACGGAAATAGAACGAACACACGAATCTGTTTAAAATCCAGCTGCCACGTTTATATAATCTGTGTTTCCAGGAGCTGGTAGAAGACTCCTTGTCTTCCCAAGAGGCAGTACATGGTGGGTAAGTGGTGCTTTCTGGGCCAGGCAGCCTTGGGGTCAAGTCCCAGCTCTCGCCTTCCCCCACTGTGTGGTCCCAGGTGAACTGCCTTTCTTCTTAGCTCCTGAGGCTCCCCCTTTGTAAAATGGGGGTGATAGCAATGGAGCAGCTGCACCCCCAGCTCCTTGTGGAGACTGAGCAAGTTACCAGAAATACACACACAGTGCCTAGAATAATGCTGACTCCAAGTGTTCCCAAGGGAAAGGAAACTTCCCCGCTCACAGGCAGTCAGGGTCATCGACCCGCTGAGGGCTCCAGGAGTCCTGGCCATCACTGCTCCTCCATCCTCCGACCCTGAGACAGAGACAAGCCCCAGGAGCTCCAGAAGGAATACCAGGGTGGCACCCACAGGCGGTCCCTGCTGTAACCAGAGCCCCAGGAGCGAGGCGGGGCCAGAGGCCAGCAGCCCAGCCCAGCTGAGCCCAGCCCGCCTCCTGGGTGGGTTCCTTGTCTTTCTCCGTGGTCTTTCGCTCCAGCTGAGCCTGTCCCACACCCACACCCCACCCCGTCTCCCCCACTGGGGCTGAGCATGTGACAGGCGGAGCAGAGCTGCAGATGTGCTGAACACAGCAGGTGAATCGGCTCCACGGAGAAGCCTCCCCTCTTGTGGATACTGCGGCCCCTGCAAGGGACACCTGTGACCCTGCGGGCACAGCCGGAGAGTCCGGGGCCCCAGGAGGCCCAGGTGCTGCCCAAGAAGACAGTTAGTAAGTGGCAGAGCTGGGATTCGAATCCAGACCCTCCCAGCCAAGTGCACTACACCACCTGGCGCCCCCAGGGGACAAACAGAGCCCAGGTAGAAACTCCAGCTTGGAAACTGACACATAGAAACTGTGTTAATGAAAGGAGAGAGGGAGCCCCCAGGGCTGCTTCCTCCTCAGCCCGAGCCCCAGGAGGGGCTGGGGAAAGATCTTCCCAGCATCCCATGCTGCTAATTACCAGCCTCACTTTTTCCGCTCCTTGCCCTCGAGGGGAGCCCTCCTCAAGTGCTCAGAATCCAACCCTCACAGCGCCTGGGGCTCATCACGGCCCACGGTCCCCCAGCTGCTGCATCCTCAGAGGGTGGGCGTCTCCATGGTGGAACCTATGGCCATCAAGAGGGATTTGTCAAATTAACAGGCACCTGGGCAGGCGTTGTGGTGAGTGTGTGAAGTTCCTGCTTGGGAATCCCACATCCCTAGATTCGAGTGCCTGGTTCGAATCCCAGCTCTGCTTCCAACGCAGCTTCCTGCTCGTGCACACTCTGGGAGGCAGCAGGGGATGGCTGAAGCCCTTGAGTCTCTGCCCCTCATGTCGGGGAGACTTGGATGGAGTTCCTGGCCCCTGGCAAGTCATGTGGTGCCCAGAGCTTTGGTCTGCTATCCTCAAAAGGAAGCGAAGCAGCCCTGCAGCCAGGTCGGGTCTTAGGGCTGGAGGCATCGCTCTGTGCCTAAGGCTTCTTCCCGCTCACTCTGCCCGGTCCCTCCCTGGCAGCGCCTGGGTGGAGGCAGGGGTGGGAAGCAGCTCACGCGGAAGTGGGGACCTGGGCCCTGCCTGTTTTCGGAATGACGAGAACGAGGCCCAGAGAAGCTGACTGCACGCCTGTGCGCTCCAGGGTGTCCCGGCTATGTGGGAGTGCGGTCCGGTGTAGATCGACTCATGGAGTGGAGCGCTCGCTGAGCACCTGCTGAGTGCCAGGCACAGCCCTGCTTCCCCAGACAACTGCTCCGGAGTCAGGCCGGACGCGATCCAGGAGAGCAGAGCATTCGCCAGTGCCAAAGGGCGCACTTGAGGCCTGGTCTCCATGTGTCATGGCAAGGGGCCGCCCTCGGCTGGACATCATGGAAAGTAGGAGGGGCCTGGGGGGCCAGAGAGGCTGCAGCCTGCCGCCCCCTTCCCCCCACCCCGGCCGAGGGGCCCACCCCAACCACCCGGGAGCCTCTCCTTCAGTCCTCTGACACAGGGTAAAATGAAGATTCGGCTCACAGAGGCCTCCAAGGCCCCCTCCAGGGACACGCAGCTCTGAGAAGCAGCCCAGCTGGCCCCGGGCCCCGGCACGACTGGTGCAGCCCTGCAGAAGCCTTGCAGAGCCGCCACAGAACCAGGCCAGGGCAGGGGCAGTGCCAGGAGGAAGCCCTGAGCAGGTGCCAGCGCAGAGAGCAAGATGGGTGGCTATTTTTAGCGGCAACCTGACAGGGCAGCCGTCTGTCCCACTGCACCGTGACATAGAGGTGCCCTCGGGAGAAGGAGAGGAGCTTTGAAATGAGATGCTCAGCCTCTCCTGGCCTCTTCAGAGCCTGGGCAAAGCCCGCCTCCCCCAGGGAGCCTTCCTTGCTACCTCAATTTTGTGAGCAGGGAAGCAGGGAAGGCAAGGAGCTTACTGAAATGTGTTGAGTGGTTTCTCCGTTGCCGGTGCCTGCTGCACGCCCCTCATCCTGGGAGGTGGGCATTCCCCCACCTCATCTGACAGAGAAAACTGACACTCAAAGAGGGTAAGAAACTCGCTCAAGGCCACACAGGATTCGAAGCCAGGCCCTGTCCCTTCTCCTCTTCACCATGGTCCCAGTTCCTGGAAACGTGCTGTCCTGCTGACTAACGAGCAGTGTGACGGCCTCTGGCCTGGCCGCTCTGTCCTCCTTCTTCCCGCTGTGACCTTCAGCCCCAGCACATGGCTCTCGCCGTGGGTGACGAGTGTAATAAATCAGGTGTCCACTGTGTACCAGGCACTACGCTCTGTGAATTCCCCACAGCAACCTTGAAGCAGGGAACGAGACGGCGCCCTGTGCGCTCCAGCCTCTGTGCTCTGAGCCCCGATGGCCTTGGGCACTCAGGGCTTCTAACTCCATTCTGCAGGGACCGCAGGGGGCGCTGAGGCCCCTGGGTGCAGTCATGCTTCTCCCAAGCTGGCCAAGTGTCTCCACTGCAGGCATGCTGAGGGCCTGGGGAGTCTTGGAGACCCCTCAGAACTGCTGCCCTTAGCCCTAATCTCACAGAGACGGCCCCAGAGGCAGGCCGAAGTCCTCTCTCTGTCCACCTTGCAAAGAACTTTCTTCTCGAGATACCGTGACAAGGACAGGGTGGAGGGTCATGTCCCCCTGCATCCCCCCTGCCCCAGCGTTCCACAGAGGCCCGTGAGCTGAGCAGTCCAGGACATGGGCACAGGATGGCGCGTGTCAGCTCAGCACCTGTGCACTCGATCTGAGCATGCGTCTGAGCTCAGGGAGTGCTTAGGGAGCTGAAGCGTCACTGAGGCGAGTATAGTTTGGGACGCAGGGAAGCAAAGCTGTGCATCAGGAGCCCAGGTCCGTGGGAGGCCAGCAGGGGCTAGCGTGGGGAGGGACAGGAAGGCTGCTGGGAGAGGCATCCCTCCTCGGGGTCCCAGGAAGGCTGCCGCTTGCTGCAGAGCTGGAGCCCTAATGGCAGGGAGGCACCAGCCCTTCCACCCACACAGGTGCTGCTGGGAGCACAGGGGCTGCTGGGAGCGGGGCAGGGAGAGCACCTGCTGGTGGCCGATGCGCCAGTTCCCAAGTTCTGCTCTAACAAACCCCCACAAACTGCGAACAGCAGAAACCTGTCCCCCCCCCCCCCGCCCCCGTTCTGTAGAAGTTCAAAGTCAAGCGCTCTCCTCCAGGGCTCCAGACCCCATTCCTGGCGGCTCCCACCTCCACCCCTCCCCCGTCCCCCAGTCAGTCTCCAGTTCGCCCTGTCCCGCCCTCCCAGTGACACTCGTCCCTGGCTTTGGGCCCTTTAGGGAATCCAGGATGAGCCCTTCAAGAATCCTTCACACAATGACATCTGTGGAGGCCCTGCTTCCAAATCCGAGGACATTCCAGGTTCTGGGAAGCAGGACATGGAGACATGATTTGGGAGCCCCCTGCTCCCTAGAGCAGGACGGCGGGCAACCTGGGGCCCGGTCTGTTCTCACTGCTCGTGGGACAGCCCAGCCAGGGGGCCTGTCGCAAGTGAGGACAGCCCAGGGAGGCGGGAGGCCACCAGCTCGGGGTGGGGGGAGACTGACTTCCAGCTCAGAAACAAACAAGCTCCTCACTTAACTCCGCCGACCAGGATGACCGGGCCTACGGGGGCCTCAGGGCCATCAAGCCCCTTCCTCCTACAGCAAGGACAGGGCCCTGAGCAGCAGAAGGGTGGAGGAGGCCTGGCCCGAGAGGAGGGCGTGCAGGCCCGCAGGAGGGCACCTGGCCGAGCTTCCTGGTGCGCTTCAAACACAGGCTCTCCTTCCCAGCGCGAGCACAAGCCCCAGAGCCCCGGCGCAGCAGGTGCTTCGCACTTGGGGACCTGTCGGGCCACCCTCAGAGCCCTCACCAGGCGTGCTGTACGGGTCCGGGGTCCTGAAAACCCATCGGAGGGTGCAGCAGGCGCTTCCTGCTCCAGGACTTGGGAAGGCGAGCTCTGGGCGGATCCACCTGTTTAGAGGCCGGCATGGCCTGGCCCTGAATGGGATCCTGCAGGGTCGGGGGTATGGGGCATCTCCCTAGGGGTCAGGAGCTGCACACAAAGAGGAGCCACAGACTATGGCCTGGAGTGGGGTGAGCAGGGCACAGGAGCAGGAGTGAGCAAGTGTTCTCGGAGGAGCCCAGCTCTGGGACAGAGGCGGGAAACAGCCACATTGGGCTGGGTTCCAGGAAGAGACACGGAGGTCAAGGTTAGATGGTCTGAGGGGCAGGAGGGGAGGGCAGAGGCCCACGGGGAGACTGTGGTCCCTCTCCAGAGTGGGAGAGCCTAAACCGGGGAAGCGGAGGCAGGGCCCACCCAGCACCCATTCCGTGCTGTGATTCACCTCATGCCCTTTAGTCTCTACCACCACGGCCACAGGCCGACCATGGAACCATCCGGGAAACATCTAGCTAGCAAAAGAAATGAACAAAAATCACAGGAAGGACTTTGTTTCTTAATGATTTATTTCATTTTATTTGAAAGGCAGAGTTAGAAAGAGAGAGAGAAGAGAGAGATTTTCCATCTGCTGGTTCACTCCCCAAATCGTTGCAATGGCCAGAGCTGGGCCAGTCCAAAGCCAGGAGCCAGGAGCTTCTTCCAGGTCTCCCACGTGGGTGCAGGGGCCCAAGCACTTGGGCCATCTTCTACTGCTTTCCCAGGCCACTGCAGAGAGCTGGATGGGAAGCGGAGCAGCCGGGTCTCGAATGGGCACCCATATGGGAGGCCGGCATCACAGACGATGGTTTTATCCACTACACCACAACGCCGGACCCCAGGAGGGACTCTGCAATAGGAAAAGCAGAGATGACAGAGTGAAGGAAAACGACTCACCAGAAAGTTATTTTCCCTGTAGTAACTCCAATAATTAAAATGTCACACATCCAAACTTGTATTTTGTAATCACAAGCTAACAATCGCAGCACGGCATGTCTCCCCCACACAGGGAGTTCTGCATATGTCACCACACTGCGAGTGCAGCAGCGGCGTGGCAATGCGTGTCCTGGGTCCCCTTACAGCAGCCCCGACCCCTGCATGTGCAGCTATGGCAGCCTGCAGAAATGCCTGCGTTCACTCTCCCCATCTCACAGCTGGGGACACGTGAGCTCAGCCAGGGCCACTGAGCTCCCGAGGGGCCACGCAGGCACTGGAAACAGCAGCCTGGCCCCAGCGAGCTCTCTCTCCACGCCGCTCCCCAGGAAGAAGAATGGCTGGGACTGGATGACTGATGCTCACAGACAGCCTAGGAGGAAAGACCAGCGCAGGTGGGGCTCTGGGCCAGGAGCTCAGGCCAGCCTGAGCCTCCCCAGCCGGCAGCCAAGGAGAGGCAATCCCTCAGCGGCTGGGCCGGGCAGGGCCTCTCCCAGCCGGGAGCCCTGGTGGAGCACCACACTTTTTCAGAGCGGTGATGGATGAAAATGAGCGAGCGAGGAGAAGCAGCAGACGGGGGCAGGCAGGCGGGCGGCGCCAGCATCGGGCCCAGAGGGAGGACAGCCCCGTGGGCCCACGGAGGGCTATCGCTGCACTACCTCTCAGCGCTGTAATCCAACCTCTTAAGAATGGCTTCACCCAGATGTCAAAAATCCAATCGGATACATTTATTGGCCTGACAACCAATTTTCTGCGATGCATCATCAGGAGCTGATGGTCCATTCTGGGCAGCGGGGGAGTGGCGATGATGGAGCTGGGAGGCCGGCGGGTGCCCTCAGGATTGCGTCAGGCTGTGGCTGCCGAGGGAGGGGAGGCTGAGCCCACGAGGGCAGATGGGGAGACAGACAGAGCGTGCACAGGAGACGGCAGGAAGCCTGCAGGACATCCACAGCCTCAGGGGCCGGGGTGAGGATCACACGGACCCAGTCTCTGCTCGCTGGTCTCCACGGAGCCGCACAGCCCATTAGGACACGACTCTGGCTCTTGCAGAGCCTCCAGGGAAGTGGGGGAGATTGGAGGGCCGGAGGGAACCCCAGATGCACGCCCCTCTCTTGCCTTTCCAGGGGGAACCCAGGAGCTCCCTCCTCCAAGGTCACCAAAAAGCTGAGACCAAGCCCCAGCCTCCAGCTCAGCCCCACAGCCCTAATCCCATCCCCTGCGCCTTTACCCACTGGCATCTGTGTGAGATCACCTTTGAACAAAGGGCTACCTTCCTTCTCAAAGCACGACAAGCTCTGATCTAGTTCAATCCTCTCACGTCACTCACAGAAAAACTGAGGCCCAGAGCTGGGACACCCAAGGCAGCCCAGGAGGGCAGCTCAGAGGAGGTGACCACTGCAGGAGGCCTTGAAGGCCAAGCAAAATTTCCCCCATGCTGAGAAGCAGTGAGAGGAAGGAATGCCCACATCGCCCCAGAACACTGCCTGCCTCTGGGCCTTGGCTCGGGGTCTTGTCGCCTGCACAGCCCCTTCCCCCATTTCCCTGTTCCTCACTTGCTCACCTTGCTCTTTGTGCCACCTCCTCCAGGAAGGCTTCCCATGCGGCCTGAATGGCCCTGGCGCCTTTGCTCTTCTAACAGGTTATCTTAGGGGCAACTCAGCTCTCCCATCACTCGGCCCAGCCCTGTGGCCCAGATGGGCGGCGCCCAACGCCATGTGGCCCAAGGCCCCCAGGAACACTTGTAGATCTTGCACCTGCTGCTAACGCTGCAGAGAGCATGTGCCATGGGGCACAGACCGTGTGGAGGTCCCAGGGAGCCGCCGTGTGCGCGGAGGCGGGGCGTAGGCCCGTGATGGGGAGCGCTGCGACCCTCGCCCAGAAGGAAGGCAGGACGGTGCTAAGCTGTAGCGGTGACTGGGAAGGCAGCAGATCCCGGCTTCCAGCCAGAGGCAGGGGCTGTCGGGTGGTCTCCGTGGCTCTGGCCGCTGGCCTTGTTTTCGTCTTTGCGTATGGCCTGGTCTGCTGTCTGTGTCTGGGGATTTGTTTATGTTGGGAAGGAGACAGCCGCAGCCCGGCTGTCAGGGGCTGTCGGTGTCACAGGGGCACCAGGCCTGTCTTACGGGGTCCGAGGAGCCAGCAGGGTCGAGAGCAAGCGGGGGAAGGGCCCTGAACGCAGACTCAGCGCCCTATGCAGAGTGAGGTGCGGGCGGATGGAGAAGGATTAGCCTCATCTCCGGCTCCTTCCTCCCTGGCCGCTGGCCTGCAGGCTCACAAGCTGTTCGGCCATCTCGCCAGGCTCGAGGGACGGGAAGGGAGGGAGAGCCGGGCGCAGCGGACGCCGGGCGGGCCGGCCAGCAGCGCTGTTCCTCCCCAGGACGCCCCTGAGCGCTCCCCGCACAGCCTGGCTGCATCCTTCTCCTTTAAAACAAGAAATGGAAGCATTACTCACCCAGCCCGGCCATTTATCATGGTCTGGGGACATTAATTTGACAGTGTGTCATTTTCCATTTGGTTTGGGCCCGGTGGAGGCTGCCCTCGAAACACCTTCAATTAAATGCAGCTAATAACACAGAGCTATTTTGAGCAAGGAGGGCCCTCAGCTCCCCCCAGAGCCCTAGCGTGCATGTGCCAGGAGAGGGGCTGCTACGGGGAGGCTGCGCTTCCCAGCGATGGTTTCCCACAAACGCAGACCCTGCACCTGTGCCAGGGGTAGGGCGGTACAGATGGGACAGGGGAGGGGAGGGCGACCTTGCCCCCCTCTCCCCAGGGGACAGCCAGCTGCACTGTGGCCCTTGGAGGCGAGCAGGGTGCAGCGTAAGGAAAGAACAGGGTTTGGAGTCCAGCAGACTTGGAGGCGGATCTCAGCTGCTGTGCTTCCTGCTGTGTGACTTTAGGCAGGTCCCACGACCTCTCTGGGCCTCCGTTTCCTCTTCGCTAACAGATGCAAGAGTTCCTCTTCTATGGAGTGGCATGATGGTTCGTGTTATTTTATGAGCTCAAACATGGTGCTTGAGCATTCACTGGGGGTAATTCAGAGTAAACTTTTTATTTCCCCAATTTAAAGTCTGGGGACTGGGGCCAGTGTTGTGGCATAGTGAGCTAAACCACTGCCTGCAGTGCCGGCATCCCATATGGGCGCCAGTTCATGTCCTGGCTGCTCCACTTCTGATCCAGCTTCCTGCTATGGCCTGGGAAAGCAGCAGCAAATGACCCAGGTGCTTGGGTCCCTGCACCCACATGCAAGACCCGGGAAGAAGCTCCTGAATCCAGGCCATTTGTGGCCATCTGCGGAAGGTACCAGTGGATGAAGGCTCACTCTGTCTCTCCCTCTGCCTGTAACCTTGCCTTTCAAATACATAAATAAATCTTCGAAAAATAAAATAACATCCGGGGACCCACCATCGTCCCTAACACCCAGGACTCCTTCGGTGGGACTGAGGAAGGGCCAGGGGCTTCAGGGGCAAGCCTAGGGACTTCCAGAATTAGAAACTTCTGGGTTGCAATCCCAGCTCGGCTGCCCACAAGCTGAGTGACCTCTGTGCCTCGGTTTCATGTGTGAGACGGAGAAGGTCCTGGCAGCCTCCCCGCGACTGTGCAGAGGACGAAGTGATAGGACAGGCGCAGAGCCCAGCAGACAGCCAAGGCTCAGCTCCGGTCGGCTGCTCACTCGGGCTGCCCCAGCCCCGCCCGGGAACAACGGCAGTGCCCGCGGGCCTTACTGCACCGTGTACGCACACTAAGGGCAGCGCGTGTGTGTTCCCATTTTCACGCTCAACATGTTACAGCGAGGCACTATGAGAAGATGGAGCTATCCGACATTCCTGGGCTTTGTTAAGTCAAAGCTGGCTGCACACCGCCTGACCCAGCTATGCCACTCCTGGAAATCGAGAGGCCTCTGCACTCCCCTGTGTACGCGGCCCGATCCACACCAGCAACGACACAGAATCAAGCCAGATGTCCAGGACTGATGGCTGGATAAAGCAACCGTGCTCCTCTCGACACAATGGAATATTACTCAGCCATAAAAAAGGAATCCCGCCGTTTGCAACAAAATAGGGGGGATCTAGAGATTGTGGGGCTAAGCGAAATAACCAGGCCCAGAAGACAGATGTCCCAGGTTCTCTCTTATTTGTGGAGTTAACATATGGCGCTGTAAGAACCGCGTGGCTGTCCTATCACTGGGTACCTAGTTAGAAACATTGCTTCCCTAAATCATGCTATGTACACGAAACACCCTTCACTGCCACGAATCCGACTCTGTGATAGGAACATCCCTGTTTTCAAGAAAAAGTAGCATATATGTGCACATCTATAATATCTACATGTGAAGTGAATGTGACAAAATGTTAAAAATTATTAAATCTTAGCACAAAAAGGAATTTATAAAAAAAAAAAAGTACTAGCTGGATATCCACAGACTTCCGTGTTCAACCTAACATCTTCCATTTCACTGCAAAGGCAGGTCCCTGAGGCCCGGGGCTGTTGATGCGCCCAGGCCAGGCCCAGAGGCCAATGCAGGAGCCGAGACAGGCTCCTGGCAGCTGACACAGGAGCCTGCCAACCTCAGGTGTGATGCCGGAACACAGAGGACCCACAACAAGCCCCAAGCTCGGGAAGTAAAGGACAAAGATCACAGCTCCTGCTGTCACAGGCCAGCGCCTGGCTCAAACCCCATGGCACCAGAAATCCTTGGTCAGACCTGTTGGCCATCTGCAAAGACCCAGTGCAAGGGTTTTAAAGCAAGGCTTGGTACATGAGGAGGGCTCGGCAGGGCACCTGGCCCTGCACAGCAATCCTGGGGATCCCTGGGTTCTTTGAGGACCCTTAGACTCACCCTTGGGACACCCTTGGGACTCCAATGCCAACCTAACGGGCACCTCACTCCCCATAGGGAGGGCTCTGGCAGTGTGAATGCCAAGGGCCACAATCTAAGAGCACATCCAGCCGCCAGCAGGGTCCCTAGGAAGTGCAATACAGCCCCAGCTGCTGCTGCCACGGTTCCCCCAGTGTTGTGTTAGGGGAAAGCAGCCACCACCTTGTGTCACCACTGAAGACTGACTTGTCACAGTGAGATTCTGACCAACTGCAACCACAACTCACACAGCCCTGATTCAGAGAGAGACCAGGCCCTGCTGGGTTCTCTGTGGCCGGGGACCACCCCACTTCCTCTCCCCATCTCTAGAACCGGGTCCTGCACGCATGGCCTCACCCAGCACCTAAAGTCTATGAGGTTTTTGCTTGTTTTTTGTTTGTTTGTGCTTCACTTATTTATCTACTTGAAAGGCAGAGTCGACAGAACAAGAGAGATAAATCTTCCATGCACTGGTTCACTCCCCAAATGCCCCTAAGAACCAGGGCGAGGCTAGGCTGAAGTCAGGAGCCTGGAACTCCATCCAGAGCTCCGTATGGCTATCCAGGATGCAAGCACTTGAGCACATCACTTGCTGCTTCCCAGGAACATGAGCAGGAAGTTGGATCAGAAGCAGAGCAGCCAGCACTTGGACCGGCATTCTGATCCAGGGGGCAGGTGTCCCAAAGGGTGGCCTGATCCACGGTGCCAGCACAGCCACCCAGAAGGTGAGGCCACCTGGGTGCTTAGTCCCCTCTATCCCTGCAGGAATGAGCCAGGCGCATGTGCAGGCTTTCAACCCACACAGCTGTTTGTTCCAATTATCTTTTTAACAAATGAGTTTTCTTTTCTCCCTCTACCTAGAGGAAAGAGTGAGAAAGAAAAAGAAGGCACCTGCATCCCCTTCCTTCCCCTCCACCATCGTTGTTAGTTTTTTATCGGGTCCAGACCAGCACGTGCACACGTGCACACTGCCAGGCAGGGAAGGATGCCGCTGTTGGCCTCTGCGGCTTCCTCCGAGCTCAGTACCGGGCACGCCGCAGAGATCTAAGAGTTTCAACAAGACACGCAGGCAGGCACAGCCACGCAGGCCAGGCCAGGCAGCTCCAGCAGCCGGCTTCTTTCTCTTGCCTACAGGTAAGACGGGTACGTTCTGGAAAGCAGCTTGGTGCTTGGCTGGATTTTTAAAAGGTTCATATCCTTTGGAAGAGCTCCTAAGGAAATGATCCAAAGTAGAGGAAGAGGCAGAGGCATTCTGTGAAAAAGCAAACAGTAAGCTCAGCAGTAGGGACCGGTTAAACAAACCAGCTCCTAGCTCCTGGATGGAATACAAGATATTACATACTAATTAAAAGCCAGGTACACAAACTTACAGTAATGTGGAAAGATATGGATGTTTTACTAGGAAGGGGAAAAAACAGAATTCCAAACCGGTTAAACTGGAGGATTGCATACACCCAACCTCTAACTCCGGGGAGAGGTAAAAATTTCAAATCCCAGGTGGTTTGTGACTCGAGGGAAGCTGTTCCAGCAAATGCTGGGTCATGACTCAGCAGAGTGGAGAAAGTTACAGACTTGCAGAAGGGACACCAAACAAGAGGCCAACGGATTTGTCTTAAGGAATTCCTGAGAGGCTCAGCACTTGCAAGCTCCAAGTCTGCAAAAGCGCATGGCCGTGTGCGGGGCTGGAGACACTGCAGCTCCTTCCCAGGTCTGTGCAAGGGGCCCTTGCCCTCCCACGGCCCCTTCCCCGCCTCCACAGTATCCACCCAAGTCAGACTTCAACCTGGACTGGAGAGACAGAAGACAGGGGAAACATGCCTGCAAAATGCAGAGAGAAACACTGTTTCCAATGTAGAACTCCACCTCCAACCTGACCATTAAGTGTGGTGGGGAAAGAGGTACATTTCACACATGTAAAAAACTGACCTCCCCCAACCCTTTTCTTCAGAAGCTACTGCAGGATGAGCTTCAGCCAAACAAGAGAATAAACGAGAAATGAGAACACATGGGCTATCAGAAATGCGGTCTCACCCAAGGACCTCCCAGGTCTTCAGACGACTGTTGGGCAACAGAAGCAGAGCACCCAGAGTGGCCAGGCTGAATGGGTGTGACATTTGTCTATTATCTGTACAGACATTGTTTCAGACTCTTAGAAAGCACCATAGTTCTCTTGGAGCATGGAGAACAGAGTAAATATAAAAGCAAAGAACAAGGAAGCTGTTTGCCTAGTGGTTAAGATGTCCACATGCCACACCAGAGTACATGGACACAAAGTTCCAGCTTTGGCTCCCAATTCCAGCTTCCTGCCAACCCACACGCTGGGAGGCAATGGTGATGGCTCAAGTCTGTAGGTCCCTGCCATCCACACTGGAGACCTGGCTTCAGGCTGGCCCAGCCCCAGCTGTTGTGGACATTTACGGAGTGAACCAGCAGATAGGAGCTTTCTCTCTCGGCCTCTCAAATGAATAAATAATAATGAATTTTTAAGAAAAACAAAACAATACACAAAAGGGCAATGTAATCACAGTTGCATCATGGGGGAACAGTGCTTTCATAGAAATCATAGTGTGAACACGTAGCAAAACTCTGATACCACACAGCAGAGACCTTCCAAAGGCTCGCGGAAATGCATATGATGAAAAACAGTGTTCATGGACATGAAGGTTTTGTGCACCAAAATCAACTTATCTTTTCACTGCATTTTTCCAGGAGCATTCTGAAGTAGCCTCATGGTAGGATGCTGAGAGCAGAAATGGGGGAGGAAGCCTGTGAATTAGCTAAATCCTCAATTACCAGAATAAGAAGTCAATAGATAATGGGGACAAAAAGCAGCAGTGCAAATTATTTAGGAGTATATGAAGATAAATAATAGAAGCCGTGCCTCAGGGAGCTGAGATTACTTCCTCGCAACGGGAGAGATGAGAAGCTATGGGCAGGAGACAGCTGCATTGCACACGAAGCCTTTTAGTAGTATTTGATGTCTTAGGAGTATGTTCATATAATACTTTGGAAAAGGTAAAAATCAGTTTTCCAAAATTGTTTCCCCAATTCGGTCATGACAGTCAGCTCTGTAAGTGGTGCCCACTCCAAGCTGACCCAGCCCAATGTTATACCCCAGTGCAGCTGCTAGAGGCAGGCAGCAAAAACCTGCTGCTCTGACCACCTAGATCCTGCCTCCCTGTTTGCTCCCAACCTGATTATTTCTTTCCTGTCCCTTGCCCTGACCCCAAGTTCCTGTACTTTTTGTCTATGGCTCCTTTTTTATTTCTTTTAAGATTTATTTACTTATTTAAAAGGCAAAGAGAAGGGGCAGGGAGGTCTCCCATCCACCAGTTCACTCCCCCAAATGGCCACAATAGCCAGGGCAGGGGCAGGACAAAGCCAGGAGCCAAGAACTCCATCTGGGCCTCCCGCATGGGTGCCAGGGGCCCAAGCACTTGGACTATCTTCTACAGCTTCCTAGGTGTATTAGCAAGGAGCTGGGTCAGAAGCAGTGCAGCCAGGACTCAAACCTGCTTTCCTATAAGGGATGCCAGTGTCCCAAGCAGCAGCCTAGCCCACTGTACCACACAGCCCAGCCCTGTCTCCAGTCTTTTGTGGTATCAGAGATGCTCTTGGTTTGCCATAGTTAGCACCTCAGTTCCTGTGGCTCAGGCTCCAAGCAGCCATGTTTATACTGCATGATCCTCCCTACTGGCCACAGTGGATCGGAGCAAGAGTGAGCACCTGCCCCGAGCACAGCCAATCTAGTTCTCCTATTGGGAAAGTCATAGCTGAGAGTAAGTGCTGGCCAGACACTGCACTGTTTTGCTGAACAATAGAAATGTGGACTGGAAGACTTGCGGCTCCATGGGCATGAAGCACAGATGACTGGGAAAAGGGGCTCAGACGAGCAAGGGGACGCACACTCAGGGGTCCTGACAGCTGGGCCTGGCAGGACAGACCCTGGGCCCTCAGGCCCTTCTAAGGCCTTGAACTCTGCAGGGTCCTTGTACAAAAGCCCCCTTCTCTGATTAAGCTTGAGTTGGTTTCTGCCTTCAGTAAGAACCAAGCCAGCCTGTCTTCTCCCTGTACTCTGATGGCGACAGTGGGTGACAAGTGGCCACTTGAACTTCTGAGACCCATCAATCCCCCTGCCCCAGCCTTCCCAGTGTCCTCGCAGGATGTGCTCTGTTTACAGCAAAGCCAGGACGTCTGTGTCCCTCCCACTGCCCTGGTTCCACCAGAGGACAAACTATGACCAATGGGACCCCCAGCAGGGACTCTGACTCTTGAGCAGATGCAGGGAGCAGAGAGCCTTGGAGTTCATTCAGCCCAGCAGGAGTGGCCAGACAAGGGCAGACACGCTCCACATCCACTGCTTCCTGCCTGGCCACAGCTCAGCTCTTACTCTTCCTTGCCTTTGTGGCTTCCCCCCGATTCTTCCAGGAAGCTCCTTTGTAAGTCTGTGTGAGTTAGCCAGATTCGTGTGCTGTTGCATGCAGACCCAAGAACCTGCCCAACCCTGGGTTGGGGAGACCAAGAGGGATTGGGCAGCTGTGTGTAGAGCCCCCGCAGCCCAGCGCTTGCCGGGCCTCAGAGGACGACCCCTGTCTTTGGGAGGTGCCAACGGCAGCACCTCTGTTTGCATCCGTGGCCACACCAGGGAGCCGTGGTAGGTCTGGCAGGCAGTGGAGACTTTGCAAACAGAGAAACAAAGGGGCTTGCAGGATGGGCAGCCTCCCAGGGTGGCAAGTACAAGGCACCCTAGAAGCAGAGCTGGAGTCACACGTTTGTTGTGTACCTTCTACCATGGCTGTGGTTTGACCACCAGGCCACTGTGGCCTGCGAAGCATGGATCACACAGCGAGGGAGCTGGCTGCAGGGAGACTACTGGTGGGAAGTAGTCTTTCTCCTTTTATTCTAAGGATTCCTCCCTTGCCTTGCCTACCCCATGCTGCTGTCTCAGGGTCCACCCCTCGGATGTACTACCCCTTCTCAGTCCCCCACGTTAACAACTTGGCAGGTGTCTACCCATGTTGAGATCCCCCAAGACCTGTATCTACATACATTCATACACCACCAGCACCAAGGCAGGCCACAGCTGCCACCGTTTTAGCAAAGGACAAATCATGCTACACTCTTCTGCCTTGGCTTTGCCTTCCAATGCTCCCCACCCCCGTCCAACTGGGACTGGGCACATGCGTTCTTGTTAATGGCTCTGTAATAGTCCATAGTTCATGTACCACCATTGATTCAGCCTTCCTCCAGGCTGATGGGCACCCACGGCGCTCCCTGTGCACACACCCATGTGCACAAGCGCCAGTTGGATGCTGCTGCACTAAACATCTTTGTACTCGCGTTTTTACCTAATGGAGCTTTTATTGCTGTGGGCTGGCGTCCCAGGAGTCAGCCTGCTGGGCTGAAGGGTGCATGCAATTTTTTTTCCACGCTAATAGGCATTGCCAGATCGCGGCCCATAAAGGTTCCGCTACTTTGCATTTCCCCAAAACACAAGGATGCACTTTTCCCACATCCAACAGACTGGCAGGAAATAGCTCAGAATCTTAACAGTCATGGAGCAGGGGGCTTGGCATACTGGGATAACGACGGCCTCTCTCCCCGCTATCTTCTTCCAACTGTGTATCCCAGGGATTTTCCCCTCGCGAAAGAGCAAAGTGGTGATACACGGACTGGAGTCAGTCCCACCCCCACCCATGCTTATCCTGCAGGCCCTGGGACCCTCGGCAGACCCCACCCAGACCCCAGCAAGGGCCACCCCAGCCCCCAGGCCTGGGCACAGCCTCAGCACATTGGCTGGGGGGGTGTGCTAGGAAGGCCCTGGGGAGGAAACCTCCGGACTCGGCAGCAGCCCGACCTGGGGCTGAAGCTGTAGCTTTGCTAAGTCCCACAGCGTCTCCGAACCTCATCTTTCTCATCTGTAAGATGGAAGCCGCAAAGCGCCCACAGCACAGGGCTGTGAAGAGAAAGCACTGGGGACTTACAAGTGCTCAGGGACACCTGCCCCATGGCAGACGCGAGGCCAGTCTCCTCCCAGTGGGAGCTCACCAAGCACGCTTGTTGCAAGTGCTGGCTTCTCGTCCTACTCTCTGCCCTCCCCATGCCGGCCCCGTCCCTCCGGGGCTGCTCTCCAACACGCGCGCACTCGCTCCTAGGCATCGTGCTGCCATCTCGAAGCTCCCAACTCGGCCAGGGGCGGCTGCCTGCCCCACGCACTGCCGGCCGGGAAGCGAGCCCTCACTTCCGGTGTGCAGACACGGAGCCGTGCGAGTACTGGACACGGCTCTGCAGCCTGGGCAATGCCGCTCCTGCCACGGTGTGGCCCCCTGGGGCCCCAGCTTGGGGCATGACGAGCCCAGACATGGAGCGCTGGATGAATGACGGATGCTCTCACACCCCGGTTTCTGAGCTGTGACAGGAGCCGCAGGGCCCCACAGGGCCATCTGTGGGGTCAGCGCCGAGGACTGTGCTGCGAGCCTGGGGGCTGGGGCGGGGAGCGGGGAGGCGGCCACCGGCCCGCGTCATCCGGCTGAGTCACGGTTTACAGCTGAGCTTGGAGGGCCGCACCCCGCAGAATCTCTGGGACCCTCCAGCGTGCCTTACCAGGGGTGCGTGCCTTGGAAACTCAAGTGGCTCCCTGTGCACGGATCGGGGGGTGCCTTGGTCTTTTCCGCATGCAAGAGTCTGACTGACAGAGGGCGGTCAGATGAGACGGCAGGGCAGCGCAGCAGATGCAGGAAGTCCCCCGATGTGACATCTGACCCGCCTCTCCCATCCCTGGACCATACCCCTCCCAGGCTCCCAGGGCCAGCACCTCCCCATCTGCCTGTCTTCCTTGCTCCATCCTCCAAGGAGAGGTGCGAGGCAGGGGCTCCTGGCAGTGCAGGTGGAGGGGAAGGCCCAGCATCAGGAGTTGGCCGGCCTGAATTGAGTTGCTCATGCGCCTAAACTTAGATCTCCCAGCAGGCTCCCTGCACGCCAAGGTCTGGGCTTTGGGTGCAGCCCAATTCATTCTGCAGACTCATCAGGGGGTTTGTGGTGGTTAAAAAGAGGGAAGGCGCTCCAGGCAATGGATATGGTGGAGCAGACAGGCCTGAGCAATGTCACTAAGACCTCAGGGGTCCCTCCCGTCTGCACCCGTGCCCACCACCACCTCCTCCCTGCTCTCTTTCCTCTCCCTGTGCTGGAACCAGTCCTCAGCTCCGGAGTGTCATCATTGAATCTCTCCTGCAGGGAAGGAGGAATTTTATGCAGCTCTGCCCAAAAGCTAGCCGCAGACGGGGGTGGGGGGGTTGGGGGGGGGGTGTTTTCCAGGGCCTACCCCTTCCAGCCAGGAACCTGCTGCAGGATCGCCCGAGGACAGGCACCGTGCTAACTTGGGGAGAGCACGCAGGGAACGCACAGCCCCGGTGTCAGGGAGGACACGAACGCCGGATGCCACTGCTTCCATCTGAATCCCTTCCCCTCCCCCCCAAACAGCCCACTTGTCTCCCCCTGCCCCAGGAGGGGGCCAGCGCTGACAGCCCAGGCCACCAGCTCGCTCAAGCCCTCCCAAGCTGCTCCCTGGAGCATCAACTGTCAAAACAGCCTCCCCAACCAGAGGCCGGGAGACGCTTGGTGACAGGGAGACACTGGCCTGCGAAGCTGCTTGCTGCCTTGCCACCCTTCCTGCGCATGCCCGGGAAGTGACTGTTCTGTGGCTGGCAGGTTTGCAGTTTTGCATTTTCTCCTTCGCTTCTTTTGGAGGCCGGGATGCTGCTTGCCAGGGGTCAGCAGGGTGGTGGCGCCTTTTTGCTCACTGACAGAATGTCACAAGGCCGCTGAGTCACAGCGGCGACAGCCATGTTGAAGGGCTGGCACTGTGCCGCAGAGGTGAAGCCGCCACCTGCGACACCAGCATCCCATATGGGCATTGACTGGACCCGGCTGCTCCACTTCCATCCAGCTCCCTGCTAATGCGCCTGGGAAAGCAGTGGAGGATGGCCCCAGTGCTTGGGCTCCTGCACCCACGGGGGAGACCCAGGAGAAATCCAGGCTCCTGACTTCAGCCTGGTTGTTGCAGCCACTGGGGGAGTGAACCAGCAGATGGAAGATCTCTCTCTGTCTCTCTCTAACTCTGCCTTTCAAATAAACAAGAGATAGGTCTTTAAAAAGGGGGAAAGACTGTATCTAGGAGCTCCTCTCAGTTCTGCTGCGAGAGCTTTGGACAAGTCACAGCCATTCTGAACAGGACGGAAAGGGTTAAAGGGACCCGAAGGCCCTGGACCCAGAAGGTGAGTCAGCTTCCTTCAGCGCTTTGTGTTCAAAACACACGGTGAGGCTTGCACTTCGTCTGAGGTTCACTGACCCCGTGAGCCAGCTGCGGAGGGATTCCGACTGCGGTGGACGGCAGCAGCGTGATGAGCCCGTGGTTGCGCACCCTGCGCGTGATGGGCAGGCCTCGTCCGCGGGCTGGTCCGGCTGTCCTGGCTCTCACCTCCTCACGCTGACCAGGCACACCGCAGCCCAAACCACGCTGCATACACGAACGCGGGGCTCGCCCTTTCCGCCTGTGACTCTGCTACTAAAACAAAATGAGACCCACAGGGGGAAGAGAAAGGGGCCCCGGCCCCGGCTCCCTGTGCCCATTCTCCTGACACGTGACCGAGAGCCACTGGGCTCCACCCATTCCATCAGCCACACGGCGGAGGACACCCGTGTCTTGGGCCCAGGCCGGGGGTGCTGGGGCCTGAGGTTCCCCAGGGAGCGACACGGGCGAGTTCTGGGCACCTCTGCCCATGTTGCCCTGACTGCCTCCACAGTGGGACACTGAGGTCCTCTTGGGGCCTGGCGTGCAGAGAGGTCACAACCGGGTGGCAATCAGTGCCCCTCCACCGCGTCCCCCTGACCCGCCATGGAGGGTGGCTGCAGCCCTGCTCCACCTCTGGGCTCCTCCAACTTCTACGGTGGCCCAGCCCCACCTGCCCCCTCCCCACCCAGACTTCAGAGCCACCAGCGCCCTCCATGGCACCCCGTGCCTGCCCTGCGATCATGACAAACACAGTGGGCAGGTGTGGCCAGCCACAGGGAAGGCGAGGCCCTCCCCCTCCTGTGCACCTGGGGGGGGCCAGCTCAGTGGGCCCTGAAGCCAGGGCCTCCCTTCCCCCCACCCAGCCCTTGTGCTCTCACGCAGTGACCACTGATCTGCAGGGCTGTTCTCCCTCTGCCTGGCAGCTCTGTGGAGGCAGAGGCTACAATCTATTCCTGTCCAGTGTCTTCAGTGCTGGACCGTGGCCAGCCTTGGGGATCTTGAGGGGAGAGTCGGGGTGGGGGGTGGGAGGGAGACCAGCATGACGTACAGGCAAGCGGCTCAGTCCTTGGCACCCGCTGGGCTGGCACAGAAACCAGCTCCACCGACTACTTACCAGTGTGTCGTCAGCCTCAGTTTTCCAGTCTACAAAATGGGGGCGCCGGTACGACAGACCTCACGGAGACAGCGAGTACATGCGACACAGGAAGACCTTAGCCCTGGCTCAGGCAGCTGCTGCTGTTAGGGGGTTCCCTGGAGCTTCTGCCGTGAGCTCACAAGAAAGCCCCAGGGTCTCCACAGAGCTGGCAGGAAGTGCCTGGGGAACTGGCAGCACCCTCCCTGCCCTCCCTGCTCCCCAGCCCCAGCCGGAAAACCCCAGGTTACCCCAGACACAGCCAAGCTGTTTTGCTACCCCTTGTTGACACAGGGAAGACCTCGCTGCCCCACTCGGCCTCCCACTCTGAAACGCAAACACCGGCTTGTGTATCCTGGGCCTGTGAAGGGCCATTTCTGGTGCAACACCAGGTTTTGAAATACTTCACTCACTGTTTGCATTCAGAAGCTGAACAAGCTCGATTTTGCTCACTCCCTTCTCGCTCAGTTTGCTTGGGGCCCATGGGGGCCAGGGAAGCTGGGGGGTCTGCCCAGCGGGAGGCAAGTGTACCCACCCTCTGCTCCCAGAGTTCTCTGTGGAAGAGGCAGCTGGCAACAAAGGAGGGAGCCCCTCGCTGGGGCAGGGCGGGGGGGGGGGGGTGACGGCTGGGGTGCCCCAGGGAGCACGCTCACAGCAGACAAGTGGACTGCTTGCTTCTGGCCGTGGTCGCCGGGCCCCTGTGCGATGCGATGACAGTTCCCCCAGCTTGAGCTCTGGGCTCCCTTGTGCTTCCCACAGGAAGGACCACTTCTCTGGGCTCCACACTTGGCCTGCGCAGCCCCGCCTAGGTAAGTGAGCTGGGTTCAGGCGGCGGGGGATGGGGGGTGCCCTTGCAGGCTGGCGCAGTGGCAACCAGGAGTCTGGAAAGCAGTGGTGAAGAAGGAGGTGGAACAGAGGGAGGGAAGGTAGGGACGTGGCCCCAGTGCACTGCTGGCCTGGGCAGGACCCTCCAGGAAGGCTGAGTGTCCTCCTAACAGTGTCCCCGCTGCTCGGAGCCTCAGTCCGATTCCCCACCTGAGACCCCTGGGGAGCAGCAGCCATCCAAGGAGCCTTGGGGTGTGGGCCCCGGCTGAGCATCCGACTCAAGAGCAGTCCTGGGCCGGGGGAGACACAGCACGCAGCAGTTTCCAAACCGGTCCACACGCCAAACCCACCTGGGCGCTTCCTCCTCGGCACTCGCAGCCAGGCCTTGTAGAGCCTCGGGGCTCTGTAAAGCACCCCCCCCCCCGCCGCCCCGGAAGATTCTGCCGTGCAGGGGCTGCCAAGAAGTCCCACCCTCGCAGCAGGTGTGACTCACCCCAACCCGGAACAGAGACCAGGGCCTCCCCGAGGTGCCGGGCAGGGGCTGGAGGCAGAGGAAGGGACTTGGGGCCCTTCCGTCAGAGGGGTTAATTCCTTTGAAGCTTTGGCTGTCAAGGGAATAAAGTTCAATTATCTGGAAAACTCACTTATGTGGAACTCCTCAGTTCCCTAATGACACTGGCTAAATGAGGTGTTACCATTCTATAGATCCTCAAATTAGAGGCTGTGATTCTTCACCCAGAAAAAAAAAATTATCCAACGGCTTGGATGGGAAGGCTCTCTGCTGAGCCTCCCTAGGCAGGACAGGGCTCCCTGGTACCACAGAAAGATTTTTTTGGGGGGGGCTTCAAGCCACAGCCCCCAAAGCAATGTGCCCACTGCCACAGTGGCTGGGCTCCCGTAGCCCATTTGCACACGGAACAACAAGCTCCTCCTCCCCACGTCCACCTGGAGACCAGCACCCTGATCGCATCCTGCAGGGTTCCAGGCCCCATGGGAAGGGGAGACGTGCAGGGGACTGCAGAAAGCATGCCTATGAAGGGTTTGTTTTTTTTGTTTTACTAGCTTGCTCTTTTAGCCCATGGCTGGAAAGAAGCAAACAAAAGGCACTTTGATTCTTATCATCCCATTCATTATTATTGTTGCCATTATTATTGTTCAGAGGGAGAGATGGGAGCCAGGGCCCTGCCCCCACCAGGACTGAAGCCAGGAACCAATGATGCAATCCAGGCCTTGCAGGTGGGTGGCAGGAACCTAATTACTGGAGTCATCACCACTGCCCCTAGGGTCTGCTTGGGTAGGAAGTTGGAATCTTTGAAGCTGGAGACAGGGACCGAGTCCAGTACTCCAATGTGGGACATGGGCGTCTTAACTCCAGTGCTCTGTTTCTTAAAAGTCTCGTCTTGTTCTTAAGAGCATATAGAAACCAAACCCCAGTAATGGAGCATTTCAACAGTGAGTGTTTATGACCCAAACGAGGGAAAGGGAATGGCAAGAAGGGGCCAAGTCAGGAGCTTTGCAGCTCTGAGGATAGATGGAGTGGTTTTCTGCTGTCTTCCCCACTGGAAAGATGCCCTGGAGAGAAGGGGTGCACCTGTTGGAGAGAGAAGGGGTGCACCTGTTGGAGAGAGAAGGGGTGCACCTGTTGCTTATTTGCTGTACCTCCTGCGCCTTCCACAGAGCCTCACCAAGAGCATGCAGGAGACATTTACAGAATAATGGCCCTTGAGCTAGGCTTGGCAGGGAAGTTCTAGGATGTCCAATGGCCAGCACATCCGCCTGCTGGGGCTGCCATACCGAGAACCACTGAGCAGCTTACACAGGAGGCACAGCTCCCACCGCAGTGCAGGTGTCACAGGGTGCGTTCCTTCCCCGGGCTCAGAGGAAGAATCTGACCAAGGCTTCTCCGCTAACTTCCCAGGCTACCTTCCCCTTTCCGGGTGTGTCCCCACTTTTTTTTGAAAGATTTATTTCCTCATTTGAAAGTCAGAGTTACACAGAGAGAAGGAGAGGCAGAGAGAGAGAGAGAGAGAGAGACAGAGAGACAGAGAGAGAGGTCTTCCATCCGCTGGTTCACTCCCCAGATGGCCGCAACAGCCGATCCGAAGCCAGGAGCCAGGAGCTTCTTCCAGGTTTCCCACGTGAGTGCAGGGACCCAAGGACTTGGGCCATCTTCCACTGCTTTCCCAGGCCATAGCACAGAGCTGGATCAGAAATGGAGCAGCTGGGACTAGAACCAGTGCCCATATGGGATGCCAGCACTGCAGGCGGCAGCTTTACCGTCCACACCACAGCGCCAGCCCCTGTCCCCACTTTCTAAGGACACCAGTCACAGAGGGATAGGACCCACCTTAATGAATTCATTTGAACTTCGTTGTCTCTTCAAAGACCCTGTCTCCAAATAAAGACCGGCTTCAGAGATCCTGGAGTCTGGATGTAAGTCTTGAATTCTCAGAGCAAACACTCGTGACACCTGATCCACGATACCTGAACCATCAATCAGTTAGAACCGGATCCTCGGAGGAGTGCAGGGCAGCCGGCGAGACCTAGGAGCAGAACACCCTGGCAGCCTCAGAAGCCCAGGGGTCAGGCACCGTGGGGAGACCAGCAGCAAGAAAGCTGCAGGCTTGGGGGTGCTCCTGAGAGCTGCTCTGCCCTGGGTTCGTGACGTCACGCAGGTGCCGCGTGAGAACAGGGTATCCCTAACAACTGGTAAATGCTACAAGTCAGGCCACTTTTCCTCAAAGGGAGGCTTTGTCAGACTCAGCCCAGCACCCTCGTGTCCTCGGGCCTAGCCATCTGCTGGACAAAGCCTGCGAGGCTGGGGCGTGGTGTGGAAGCCAGCTGGGCTGTAGGGGCTTCCATTGGAAACTGCCGGGGACAGCGCACTGAGTCTCCACGTGCCTTTGTGGTGTCACAGCCCGGGCTCCACGCCGAGGACCTGACAGGTGCTGCCTACACGCCCAGCCCCAGGCCTCTGCTCTGCTTCCGTCTGAGCAGCCCGACCGCCCCCCTCCTGGGTGCCTGCAGCAAACCAGAGCTACAAACACTGCCTGGGCCCAGCTCTGTGCCAACCCTGGGGGGACCACGGAGACCACGGAAGCTGGCCCTGGCTCAAAGGCTCCTGTCTCCCTGGATGACCGTGGAAGAGATGGATGAAGCTTAAGACGGAACTGAAAAGAGCACCCAGGGTTAGCCAGAGGAAGTGCCACCCGCTCAGACTGCAAGCACCGGGCGCCCTGAAGGCTGTCTCAGGGCCAGCTCCGCGCTGGCAGGTGGGCAGGTGCCAGACGCCTGGGGACCACCTCATTCGAGGAGGCCTGGCGCTGCATCATTTTATTGCCCCAAAGACGTTTCTATGTTGATGGACATTTACTCGCCGGGTGTCTCTTGTGCAGTCCCCTGGCGCTCCTGCTAGCCCTCTGGGACACCTCCGACAGTCCTACCCAAGTCTTGACCTCTCCATCCCCTGCACACACTTAGCTTAGGTCAGCAGCCTTCTCTCCTAGCAGACTTCCGGGCTGGACAGTGGGCGAGCCCACCCTGCTTGCTCCAGCCTCCACTCTGCTGTCCTGGCATGAGTGAAATCAACATTGGCACCATTTGATTAGGAGGGCCTAGACCCCAAAAGCCAGGTCGGAGCAGCAGGCCTGGGGACCCAGCATCATTTGGTCTGGGGAGATTCCATCCCCAACAGCTGTCTTTGGGAGCTGGCAGAGCCATTGCGTGGATGTGCAATTCATTGGAGTGGCAGTGGAGGGCTGAGCCCGGCCAAGGAGAGGCACACCTGGGAAGCAGGCACGACTCAGTTCCAGAGAAGGCTCGGCCTGCTGCCTGCAGAGAATTCTGCAATGGGCAAAATCAGGGGTCCCAGAGGCTGGCATGGTGGTGCAGTTGGTTAAACTTGCAACGGTGGCTTCCCATATCAGAGCAATGGTTCTGAGTTCCCGCTGCTCCACTTCCCATCCAGCTCCCTGCTAATAAGCCTGGGAAAGCAGAGGAAGATGGCCCAAGTATTTGTGTCCCTGCCATCTGTGTGGAAGACCCGGATGGCAGCCATGTGGGGAATGAACCAGCAGATGGAAGATCTCTCTCTCTCTCTCTCTCTCTCTGATGCTCTGCTTTTTAAATAAATAAATCTTAAAGAAAAAAAAAAAAAACACGGATCATCCTGGTGGACTCCTTTTAAAAAAACCACTGCTGGCACATGGGACAGTGCCCCCCACACCCCACCACCCGACCCCAGTGACTGACAGGGACTAAAGGAGGTGGTCAAAGGCAGCTCTCTCTGACACTGCCTTCACCTCCCCTGATGCCAGACCCTGACCATGTATCTGCTGCCTCCCAGCCCCAGGCACAAGGGTAAAATACGGCCTCGATACAGACCACACTGAGATGCAAATGGCTGGTGGCAGCGAGGCCCTTGCAGCCTCTCAGGCAGGGAAGGAGTGGTAACCTGACAGTGCCTTAAGCTAAAGGGAGATCTTCCTAGGTGGTGCCACGCTGGACGTGGGGGCTTGTCACTCTGGACCTCAGTGCCAACTCCTGTTGGGACCTCAGTGTCCTTCCTCTATCTCATTTAAAATTCCCTGCAGAGGGCCTTCAGGTGGTCCTCACCCACCTACCCTGGGGGCAGGTGGGGCCTAGTGGGGTGATGGGAGGTAAAACTTTGAAAGATACATTTCTCTTTTTTTAAGGTATGTTTATTTATCTATTCATTTATTGGAAAGGAAGAGTTACAGAGACAGAGAGAGAGAGAACTTCCATTGGCTGGTTCACTCCCTGAATGACCACAGTGGCCAGAGCTGAGCCAAGCGGAAGCCAGGAGCCTGGAACTTCATCCGGGTCTCCCACATGGGTGCAAAGGCCCAAACATTCGGGCCATCTTCTGCTGCTTTCTCAGGTGCATTAGCAGGGAGCTGGATCAGAAGTAGAGCAGCCAGCTCTCATATGGGATGCAGCATCTCAGGCAGTGGCTTAACCCACTGTGCCATTATGCTAGCCTCGAAAGATACATTTCTGTACTCTCTCATCTGTGGATGGGGAGCTCCACACCTGTGCACCTGCTGGTCTCAGACAGCCCAGGCAGAGGATGAGCTCAGCTCCACCAGGGAGGGATCGGGATCACAGGAAGATGGGTGCCTTCATCAGTGAAATCTTCCACGGAGCTTGTTTGCAGGTCATTAATACCTAACAGAGGGAGAGACGGAGAACCCGGTGCTGATTAAGGATCAATCAGATATTGAAATGGAACAGCTCTGCCGGCGCCGTGGCTTAACAGGCTAATCCTCCGCCTTGCGGCGCCGGCACACCGGGTTCTAGTCCTGGTTGGGGTGCCGGATTCTATCCCAGTTGCCCCTCTTCCAGGCCAGCTCTCTGCTATGGCCCAGGAAGGCAGTGGAGGATGGCCCAAGTGCTTGGGCCCTGCACCCGCATGGGAGACCAGGAGAAGCACCTGGCTCCTGGCTTCGGATCAGCACGATGCGCCAGCCGCAGCGGCCATTGGAGGGTGAACCAACGGCAAAAAGGAAGACCTTTCTCTCTGTGTCTCTCTCTCTCTCTCACTATCCACTCTGCCTGTCAAAAAAAAAAAAAAAAAAGAAATGGAACAGCTCTGAAGGTGCAGTGCATTTTTTTTATTTGACAGGTAGAATTATAGACAGTGATAGAGAGGACAGAGAGAAAGGTCTTCCTTCCGTTGGTTCATCCCCCAAATGGCTGCTACGGCCGGCGTGCTGCGCCAATCTGAAGCCAGGAGCCAGGTGCTTCCTCCTGGTCTCCCACGCAGGTGCAGGGCCCAAGCACTTGGGCCATCCTCCACTGCCCCCCCCCCCCGGGCCATAGCAGAGAGCTGGACTGGAAGAGGAGCAACCAGGACTAGAACCCAGCGCCCATATGGGATGCCGGTGCCGCAGGCAGGTGCAGTGCATTTTTTTAAGGACACACAGGAGGCCAAACAGCCCAAGCAAGTGCTTAAACCCAGGATACCTGGTGCTCTCCTTATCTCACAGGAGAAGCCCCATGTTCTCAGAGTGCCCTGAAGGCCCCCAGCTCCTGAGTGCTACTTGGGGAGGATCGGAATTCAGTCCCAGGCCAACAGACTCTGCCCTGACTCTCAGCCCTGGCCAACGCAGGCAGAGGATGGAGTTCCAGTCTTTTCACTCGTGTAGAAGGAACAATGACAATGGACCTCACACTAAGTGAGCATTTACTATGCTCTGGGTGCTGCCGTGTCTCCAGCAACGTCGTGTGATCCTCACAACCACCAGGTCCAGGGGATGCCAGTGTGAACTCACAGGAGCTGCCCACACACCCAGCCAGTCTGAGTCCAGAATCCCTAACCTGTAACTCACCCCTACCATCCCCACCATAGCAGCCTCGGCCCCGGGGCCTCTCTTGGGATTCCCAGATCCTGCTCTGGGCAGTGACCTCTGCTGCCAGCCCTCTGTGCCTGGCTCCGAGAGGTCTCTTTGTGGCTCAGGAGCCAAAGGGTTAACTAACTTCATTCCCGTTCCGGAAATGGAGCAAAGGTCCCATCTGAGGGTAGGTCCCGTGGCTGAGTCACTTTGGTACTTAATTGCTTATTATTTAATTGCCGTATTGGGAAGCACAAAGTGATCCACTGCAAAATTATTAGCAAATTCCAGTTTTAAGGAAATAATTACTGAATTCTCCCTCCCTGAGCTGAGTAATTCCTTCCAAGATGCTCAATGACATTAAGCATTTGCACTAGGGCCGCGAGCAGCTCTGTAATATGCAAATAAAGTAACTCCGTAATTACCAATAAAATGCTTACTGGAGTGACAAATTTTTATTCAGCAGCGAGTTGGGGGAGAAGTGGCATCATTTGTTTTTTAAGGATCCTTTAACCTTGTTAGTTGGCATTTGCTCCCATGCTATTTTGCGGTCATTGACAGGCCTCCCCCCCCACCCCACCCCCAGGACAGCAGGTCCTCCCTGGCTCCCCTCTGCTAGCCACCCTTGCTCACTCTGGGGGAGGCCAGACAGGCGGGTCCATGGCAGACCTGCCCTGGAGGGCTCTGCAGGGGAAGCAGGTTTGGTTTTCCGTTAGGATCAGGCCTCATCTTTCCAGGGAGACCAGCAGAGACTGGATCATCCCAACCAGATGATCCTTTGGGAGCCCCAGTGTGGCTGCACAGTACCGTTCCTCTCAAACCCTGCCATGGCAGCCCAGGCTTGGCAGCACCTGTCCAGCCATTTCTAGGCCCCCAAGGCCTGTTGCAATATGCTGGACATGGTAAGGGGGCGGGCTTCTCCTGGCTCATCCATGCCTCCCCAAGCATCTGTGATACAGTGTATCAGTCAGCACAGGCTAGGTTATGTGGCAGTAACAAGCACGTCCAACATCTCAAGGCCTTAAACAAAATGTGTTTCTTGCTCATCCTGTGTCCATCCACGGCATACTGGACCTCCTCAAACCTTGGCAGCCCACCACCGTTGCTGGAGCATGCAGGAGATGTTCTCCAGCCTGGAACCAGGGGCTACTTCCTCTCCCAAGCCACTGGCCAGAATGGCCAACACAGCCCCACCCAACCACTGGAGAGGCAGGGAGTGACATTCTACTTTGTGCTCAGGAAGAGGAGACCCATGCTGTGTGATGACAGCTCGTGACTACAGCAAATGAGGGTTTTAGAGATTGAATAAGGGGGCAGGCGTGGTGGCACCATGGGTTAAACCTGGGGTGTCCACAGCCCTAATTGGAGCACCTGGGATTGAGTCCTGCCTCCGTGTCCAGCCCAGCTTGCAACTAATGTGCACTCTTGTAGGCAAAAGGTGATGGCTGAAGTGCTGGGGTCCCTGTCACCCATGTGCAAGTCCCTGCTGGAATTCCTGGGCCAGGCCCAGCCCCAGCTGCTGTAGACATTTGAGGAGTGAATCAACAGATGGAAAGTCAGTCTCTCTCTCTCTCTCTCTCTCTCTCTTTCTCTCCCCCTCCCTTCCTCCCTCCCTCTCATCTCACAGATGAACATTCTGGCAAATACAAGGACACTTCAAAAAGTTTGAATAAAAATTAAAATGAAAGATAAGTTTATGTTGGTACCAAAAAACCCTTGAAATCTGTGGGTATGAGGGGTCTTTGGGAAAAAAATATGGAAAATGCATACCACAAGAAAACTATCCATGGATTTCAAATTTTTTTGTGCTAAAATAAGCTTATCCTTTTTAAAGATTGATTTTATTTATTTGGAAGGTGGAGTTACAGAGAGAGAAAGGGAGAGACGGAGAGAGCTTCCATCCACTGGTTCACTCCTCCAATGGCCACAATGGCCGGGGCTGAGCCAGGCTGAAGCCAGGAGCCAGAACTCCACCGGGTCTCCCCTGTGGACAGTAGGGATCCAAGCACTCGGGCCATCTTCTGCTGCCTTGGCAGATGCATTAGCAGGGAGCTGGATAGCAATGGAGCAGCCAGGACTCAAACTGGCGCTTATACGGGATGCTGGTGTCACAGGCAGCGTACCACCATGCCGCACATGGCCCCGAACTCATCTTTTAAATCTGTCCTCCACAGAGGCGTCCTCTCACACCAAGAAAAGGGGCTTTATTCTGCACAGAAATCATCCAGAAAGTTCCTTCTCTGTGTGCCCGGCATCAAAGTCCCGCCTTGGAAGTGTCGGGTGGGAAAGAAGATTGGGGGGAGATGCTCGAGACCCCGATCTACAACCCAGCTGCCCCCGAGGACCTGGGGCTCCCGACCCCAAGTGCAGAGGCCCCTCCGCGGCCGCAGCCAGGGCTCTCCGCAGCGGCTCGTCTGCTGGCGCCTCCTCCTGGGTGCCAAAAGCTCCCTTTCTGGGTGACCACGCTTGCCCCAGGATAAGTCTCTTGGCTGCTATTTGCATGAGTAACTGCACGCGGCCCTGGAAGCCTGCCAGCACAAGCTCTCACACTGGCCCGATTGTTCGGGGCAAATGGCTCCCTTTTGAACCCTGGACCTTCTGGAGGAAACAGCTTCCATGGGAGTCGCTCCGGACTCGCCCCGGCCTTGCCATCTGGGCGCCTGGGAGGCAGCTTCCAGGATACGTGGCTGTCTGGGAGGAAACCAATTCAATCGGTGATTGTGTTCCTGTTTAATATGCCTAAGGAGTGGTCTCACACTCTGGCCGCTGCGATTTTTTTTTTCATTCAACAAACACGTATTGAGTTCCTTCTGAGAATTAGACACGGGGCTGGGTGTGGGGGCAGGAAGGCGGGGAGAGTGAACACGTAAAAGAAAAGTGATGTTGACCTGTGACGGTAAGGAGTGGAGGAGAGAGATGTGCCGAGGATCACGGGGCCCGGCCAAAGGGATGTAGAAAGGGGGACCAGGCTACCCAGCACCAATGAGGAGGCCCTGCAGATTTGGGGGGAGGGGACTCACTTACCCCAAGACGAGGTTCACAATCTGGACAGGAGGCATACAATAAGCCAGGTCTCCCTGGGTTTTGCTGGGCACAGAATGAGACAACTGGGACTGCACGCAGGAACGTCACGGTCATAGCCCTCCGATTGCTTGTGATCTGAGGGCGGAGATGAAGGTTTGAACACAGCCTACGCAGCAGGAGGGCTCCCACAGGCTGAGAAAATCCACAGACATCCTTCTACTTGGAAGGACGAAACTATTCCCCGGGGATGAAGAGATCCCAAGGAGGACTTCCTGGAGGAGGAGGCAGAACCGAGGTTCTGAAGCATGGGTAGAATTTGGAGTAGCGGGCAGCAGGGAGGGGCGGGCCATGGCACCAACGGGCAGGTGACCACAGTGCCACGTCGCAGGCACAGCACAGGCCCTGGTCCCCCCTGGAAGCAGAGGGGTGTGGGCTGCAGTCGCCAAAGCGTCCCCCTCCAAGGCCTTGTTTCTGGCTTTCTCTAAGGACACCGTGTGAGCAGACTCTCCCTCCTGAAGACACCACGTCCAGCAAACAGCAAGCCAGGAGTTTCCCCAGGGCTCAGTGGAGAGTAGTCGAGCCCAAAGGAAAAGGAGAATTGTCTGAACTCAGTGCTCCAGATTCTTCAATGACTCCCCATTGCCCACGGGCAAGGCCTCCTGCCATTCAGTTCTCCGGCCGTGGTGCCTGAGCCCAGATCCAGTGAGCTGCTGAGTTTGAGCTTGGCTGTCTCCCTCAGGGGCTGTGAACTCCTGGTGTGTGTGTAGGGGTAGGGGGAGCTCCATATCCGAGCCCCAGGGACCAGCACAGTGCACTCAGCCCTGGGGAGCCCCCTGGGGTCCCCAAACCTGCAGACGCTCCAGTGCCTTCCATAGAAGGTTGGTGTTTGCCCAGAGCCTCTGCACACCCGCCCGTGGGCTTTCAAACGCAGGTGCTGTGCAGAGTTGTTTTCCTACAGTGTCAGAGGGAAAAAAAGGAAAAAGTCTACGCAGGCTCTATATGGGCACCTTTGCTCCTCCAAGCGTACCTGAGCCGTGTTTGGTTGGATGCAGACCCAGCACTGCGGAGGCCTAGAGAGTGGCATGTGTCACTTCAGGCTGCCGTGTCACCCCCACCACGCCTCTGGGCTGTGTGGAACTGCAGAACTGTCTGACAGCTACCAGACCGCGGACTCAGCACAGGCACTGGGAGCCAGTGAGGATCGGGAGGGAGGGAGGGGCCGTGCCTTCCCGGCCACAGATGAGTCTGTTTAGCAGCCCCCTCCCCGCCACCGCACTCTCCATGCCAGTCAAGAGGACTCGGCACACAGCCAGGCTGTGCCAACATCGTCCGTGGGAGCCTTCCTCTCCCTCTCTTTCTCTTTTCTCTCTCTGCTCTCCACCTTCTGGCCCCAGACCACAATGCTTCAGCTTCCAGAGTCACCACCAACAGCCGAGTGTTAATTGTGCACCCACTGTGTGCCAGCCACGGGGGGCCCAGACACATCCCAAACCCAGGCCCTGCCTTTGACAGGTTTCTAGGGGAAGGGCGGGAAGGACTGAACAGAGCCTGGGCCTGGGACTGCAGCACCAGTTGCCCAGTTTAACCCCCAGGACAGCCCAGCTAGGAGGCTGAGCAGGTGGCAGCCCAGATGGGGAGCTGTCTCCACGTTGAGACACATCGCATCCCCTGCAGAAGCCACAACAGAACAGCGGGACACTTGGGGCAGAACCCTGGACCTGGAGGTAAAGGAAGTGGGGAGTCCCTGTCTCCCCTCTCAGCCCCCAACCCGTCTCTGTCCACACTAATTCTCCTCCATTCCAACCCACCAGTGCCTCCCCCCATTCATTTATCCACTCATTCAGCCCCAGAAAGCACCACCCAGCCCTTCGCCACCCCAGGGGGCTTCATGGTTATCCCCATCTCACAGAGCAGGAAATGGAGACCAGGAGGGTTTGATTGTAGGCCGGGGTGGGGGTGGGGCTCCAGCCCAGGGCTGTCCAGGGGGAAGCCTCCTGAGCCACATTCCCACAGGGGGCCTCTGCCTGCTCTGCCCCCAGTCCCTGGCTGTCCCTTGGAAGATCGCACAGCCCGGCCCCTCGTTTCTGTCCACCCCACACCCCGCTAAGGGCCGCGCCTGCCTCCTGGGCAAGGACACTTACCTCCATCGCTGGGCGGGCAGGGCAAAGCAGGCAGAGGGTTAATTCGCAGTTTGCTGAGGGCTTTGAAGATTGAAAAGCAGCTTCAAGTGGCAGCTATTATCCTAAGCCGCACGCACACGTGGGAAATCGTGAAATTCCAGGTTCCAAGGAGGAGCCAATACTTTAACAAGGTGATAAAGGAAGGGACAGAGGGGCTCACTCTCCCCTTCCCTGTGCAGCTCCAAGGGCCGAGGGCGCCCAGCTGACCTGGGCCAGTGACCTCCCCAGCCCCCCGGGACCCCCAGGCAAGTGGAAGTGTTGAAAGGGGCAGGGCTGGGAATAAGGAGCCGGGTTTTTTGTCCATTTCTGACCTCGCGGGCGTCCGGCTCTCCTGGAGCTTACTTGACCTTGGGAGTTGACGGATGTCATTCTATGCAGCATGGGTGTCCTCGGAGGAGGGCCTTGCCTTGCGCCACGGGGTCCCCAGCACTACTACTCGTGGCCCGAGAGCTGAGCTTGGTGCTGGTTTCCTGGGTTCCTGGACTCCAGGGATTCAGTCTGTCCTTCCCCGTCCCCTCAGGGAGCGTCATGGCTGGCCTGGCTGGGGAGTGCACACACACACACATACACACACCACAAACACACAACAAACATACACACCACACACACCACACACCACACAAGCACACCTAACACATACCACACACACCACACCCATGCACACAATACACATGCACACCACATATTACACATACCACATACTACACACACATCACATACCACACACAAATACATGCCTTACACACACATACACACCACACACACACTACACATGCATATCTATCTCACACATCCACATAACACATACTCACATACACATGTCACATACCACACACATACACACTATATATACATCACACACATACATACCCTACATACATATACATGCCACACAGAACACACATATACACATTACACACACTACATGCATATACAACACACATACCACACACACCCATACACACACACCCATACACACACATACACACCATACACACATATACACACCACACACACACCACATACATACACACCACACACACAGACCATACACATACATACACACCACCCTCACACAATACACATTACACACACTCACACTACACACATATACAACACACATACCACACACCCAATACACATGCACACCTCACACACACCACACACACACCATACACAAACACACCACACATATACACAAATACACATGCACACCACACACACAATATACATGCACACCTCACACACACACACCACACACATACACACCACGTGCCACACACATACACACAATACACATGCACATTTCACACACACCACACACATACACACAGTACACATGCACACTTCACACACACCACACACATACACACAGTACACATGCACACTTACAACACAACACACACATACACACCTTACACACATACACACCACACACACACTACACATGCACACCTCACATACATATGCACACCACACAATACACATCACACACCACACACGCCTTAGACACATATACACACCACATACTCACTACACATGCATATCTCACACACTCCACTCACATACACACACCACACACATACACACAATACACATGCACACTTCACATCACACACCACACACACAGATCATACACACACAAACACATCACCCCCACACAATACATACAACACATGCCACACACATACACAGCACACATAGCGTATACATACACAACATACACATCACACACACCACACACATACACACCAAACACATACACACAACACACCCAAACACACAACACACATACAGACCACACACATACACACAACACACACAGCACATGCACACCATACACACACATATACACACAAACCACACACCACAGCACACACCACAGAATTCCCCAGGGGCAGCTGTCACCATGAACAAGGTCCCCTCGGGGCCTGCACACCAGGCAGTCTCCCACCCTGGGCCCAGCGTTCCCTAGAGCTGGGGTCGCACAGAAAGCCCGGGTGGCAGCAACCCAGCGATTATGAAGTGCACCTGGCCGAGCTGTCCGCGGCGCAGATTTCAGAGAAGTCCCTCAGAACTGAAGCTCGCCCCAGCTTCCCCTTAGACAAGTTCCCTCTGCCTCTCTGGGCCTTGGCTTCCTCGCCTGTACGCAGGGACCAGCATAGGACCCGGACACACCAGGTCGCCCTGGCTGACCGAGCTCCTCCCTGCAAGGCGCTGAGGACAAATCGCAGGTAGAGTTGAACAGAGCGGAGAGCAGTCAATTAGTGATGGCTCGGTTACTGATAGCCGAGTTCGCTAGCCATATTCTTGTCTTTGCTGCTGCCTGAAGTTGCTGTAACCCTTTCCCTGCGGGGGGGCGGGGGGGGGGAGCAGGTGCCACCTGGGCTTTCCTTGTGTCTGCTCAGTCCTGGGGTCCCCACAGCACGATGCAGAACCCCTGCTCGGCATCACATTTGTTCTTCACAAGCTGGAAACCCAGAAAGCTGGGCCCTGTCCCCCGCCCACTTACAGATGAGAATGTGGAGGCACAGAGCCCGGGAGCCGTCTCCAGCAAGCCAGCTGGGCAGGGCGGTGTGCAGAGTTGAACACGGATGAGCAATCATTGTGCAGGCGAGAACCGTGTCTTGAACACCAGGCGCCAGGAAAGGGAGCGTGCAAACACAGACAGGTTCCCCGCTCTTCCAGAGCTGGCGTTGTAATAAACAGAAGGCAAATAAACAAACAAATATCACTGCTTGTGGTCAGGCTGCGGACCAAGCAAACAAGCAAGGTTCAGTGATCCAGAGAAGCGGTTCTTTGAAGAAAACTTCTCTGAGGACATGTGAGCTGAGTCCTGCAACGGGAGAGGGGCCAGGAAACAGCAGCCTTCCACTGCTCCTGGCTGCCTCGCTGCTGATTTTTACTACAGTGTAAATGGCTGACTGCAGGTCTGAGCCTGGGAACAACATCTTGTTCCGGGAAGGGAAGAAGGAATCTGTGGACAGTATGGGGACCCTCAGGGAAAGGGGAGATGGTGCTGGAGAAGGAGAGCCGTGTTTAGGGAGGTGCAGGAAGCCGGAGGACTGCAGGTGAGCATCCGACCACCGGCTCTAGGGAAGCGGACGGCTGGTGGGGAGCATTTGCCTGCGCTCCAGGTGGTGCAATGCTGCATGCACGTGGGCGGGCTCGGAGACTCATGGCCTACCCAGCCAGGCAGAAGCATTTGCTTGTAGGAAGGGGAGGAGGGCGCAGCAGCAGGTGCCTGTGGTCCTTGGAGGCAGGCTGGGATGTCACCGCTCAGTGGCTTATGTGTGGATCCTGACTTCTGGCCTCTGTCACATCGCCCCGCCCCCCTCAGGGTTCCTGCTGTCAGGTAGCAAGGAGAGAGTGAACTCCTCAGCGTTGCTGGTCTTCCATCTGCAGAAAGGGGCGGGAGCCGGGGAATGTCTCTGGGTCCCTCCCCGGGGAGGGCCTCAGGCTCCCCATCCCTTCCTGCCTGCAGTCCTGCTGGGCAATCGCTAGCCCTGGGTGCCCTTGGCCTAGGGGACAGCTTGCCATTCCCTTCTCAGAGAAGGCTGGAGCAGGGGTGAGGGTCGGGGGAGGGCACACAGGAGGCTCGGCTGCTCCCAGGCAGGTATGCAGGGCTATTGTTTGAACTGGAGTTGGGGGGGGACCTCCAACCCCCACACTGCCCGAGACAGGCCTGGCACCTGCCCCAAGGCCATCCTAGTGCCCTTAGTCTCACCCTCTAGGTGAGGGGAGGGGTTGCAGAGGAGGAGCTAGGCCTGTACCTGGAGTCAGGAGACAGAGGCAGCTGTATCCACACAGCTGTGAGACTGAGGGTCCTCACTGCCACCCAACCCAAGTTCTCACAGAGCCGGGCAGTGACCCACGGTCCTTGACCTCTAACCTCTGAGAGTCAAGAAGGTCATGCCCCAGGGGAAAGTGAGCAGAATCCTCTAGCGATGGTCTTGGACTAGGGATGTGGGGCTTGGGTGCAGAGCTAGGGGTGTGGGTTGGGGTGAGAGCTGGGGTGTGGGCTGGGGTGACAGCTGGGGTGTGGGCTGGGGTGCAGAGCTAGGGGTGTGGGCTGGGGTGAGAGCTGGGGTGTGGCCTGGGAGTGCAGGCTGCGATGCGGGCTGGGGTGAGGGCTGGGGTGCAGGCTAGGGTGGGGGACGGGCTAGGGAGGGGGACCTCCAGGAGCTTCGATTTCCAGGATCAGAATCTGTGAACTCCATCTGTGCTTGGCTCAGGTGTGAGGTCATTTTTTTTAAAAGTTTTTAAAATAGATTCGATTTTTAAAAAAGATTCATTTGCTTACTTGAGAGGCAGAGTTACAGAGAGAGAGAAAGGGAGAGACAGAGAAAGAGGTCTTCCATCTGCTAGTTCACTCCCTAAATGGCCGCAATGGCCAGTCTTGAGCTGATCCGAAACCAGGAACCAGGAGCTTCTTCTGGGTCTCCACATGGGTGCAGGGCCCAAGTAGAGAGCTGGATGAGCTGAGGAGTAGCCAGGAACCAGCGCCCATATGAGATGCCAGCATCTGGAGGTGGAGGCTTAACCTATTACACCACAGCGCTGGCCCCTGGATTTTTATGTTTTTTTTTTTTTATTTTTTTATTTTTTTTGACAGGCAGAGTGGACAGTGAGAGAAAGACAGAGAGAAAGGTCTTCCTTTTGCCGTTGGTTCACCCTCCAATGGCCGCCACGGTAGGCGCGCTGCGGCCAGCGCACCGCGCTAATCCGATGGCAGGAGCCAGGTGCTTCTCCTGGTCTCCCATGCAGGCGCAGGGCCCAAGCACTTGGGCCATCCTCCACTGCACTCCCTGGCCACAGCAGAGAGCTGGCCTGGAAGAGGGGCAACCGGGACAGGATCGGTGCCCCAACCGGGACTAGAACCCGGTGTGCTGGTGCCACAAGGCGGAGGATTAGCCTAGTGAGCCGCAGCGCCGGCCTATGTATTTATTTTTTTTAAGAACAGCTTTGGAGTTCACAGCAAAATTGAGTGGAAGATGCAGAGGTTTCCCATATGCCTTTGCTTGCACCCCGCTGTCTGCACACACTCCCTGTTCTCAGCACCCCTCACCACACAGCACGCTTGTTAGAGCTGAGAACCTGAACCCACACCCCATTTCCTCCGGGAGCCCACAGCTCACCTTAGGGCTCACTCTTAGGGCTGAATGTTCTACGTGTTTTGTCGAATGCATGGTGACGTCCACCCACCCCGTGGTACCATCCGGAGGAGCTGCACTGCCCCAGATGGCCTCTGTACTCTGTCTGCTCCTCCCTCCCTTGCCCCAACTGCTGGCCACCACTGAGTTTTTCCCGGACTGCAGAGTTTCGCCTTTTCCAGAAGGCCGTGTGGTTGGAGTGAGGGTTGGTAGCCTTTTCAGGCTGATTTCTTGCACTTAGCGCTATGCATCGAAGGTCCTTCCATGTCTCTTTGTGGTTTAACAGCGTCTATGGTTTTTTGTCACTGAATAATGTTCCGTGCCCGGATGTACCCAGTGTTTATCTGTTCACAACTGAAGGACATCTGAGTCCAGGTTTTGGCAATGATGACTATAAAGCTGCTTTAAACTTTCAGATGTGAGGGTCCTTTTTAAAGATGTATTTATATTTATTTGAGAGAGAGAGAGAGAGATCGTTCTCCCATCTTCTAGCTCATTCCCCAAAAGCCTGCAATAGCCAGGGCTGGGCCAGAAGCTCAATCTGGGTCCCCCACGTGGGTGGTAGGGACCCAAGTACTTGAGCCATCACCTGCTATTTTCCAGGGTGTACATTTAAGGGGCAATGGAACCAGGAGCAGATTCGGGACTCCAATCTAAGCACTCCACCTATATGGGATGCAGGTGCCCCATGCAAGGTCTTTTTGTTTTTAATCAATTAATTTATTTGAAAGGCAGAGCTCTCCCACGTGGGTGCAGGGACCCAAGCACTTAGGTGTCCAACACTGCTTTCCCAAGCCATTAGCAGGGAGCTGGATCAGAAGTGGAGCAGATGGGACTCGAACCAGCGCCTACATGGGATCACGGGTGGCGGCTTTACCTGCTATTCTACAACGCCGACCCTAGCCCTTGCCCAAGCAAGGTCTTAACCACTACACCAAACACCCCAGCCCCCTAACTAGTGTTTAAACCGCCCAGCCCCTGGATGTAAGTTTTCAACTCATTTGGGTAAACCAAGGGGCGTGATTGCTGAATTGTCACGGTTCTCCTCTTCGTTATGTCCCAACCTCAGCCACCCCTGGCTGCAAGACTCTGCAAAGGCAAAGAATACACGGGACACTAAATGTCTCTGTCTTCCAACACTTACGCATGCAGGTCCTCGGTACACATCTGTTGCAGTGAAAAATGCGAATAGACCATCACAGAGCTCAGGATTTCCAGGGCACTTCAAGTTTCGTATCATTTTACTCTTTGCAACAAGGGTGACTCAACAAAACCACAGTCAGATGAGGACTGAAACCACCTGCGAAAGGTTTCCTCTAAACATTCCGCACACCCAAGTCCTTGGCCAGATACTGATGCCTGCATGGAGTTTCCAGACAGATGTGCAGTGGCTGGGGTGCAAGGGCAGGGACCCAGGATGGGCACCCATGGTTCTGAGCTGGGCCCAGTCCCTTTCCTGCATGGGGTCTTGGGGCTCACCAATGAAGCAAACATGGGGGTTATACCAGCTGGCCTCCAAGTTCTTTCTTTCTTTCTTTTTTTTCTTTTTTTTTTTTTTTTTTTTTTTTTTGACAGGCAGAGTGGACAGTGAGAGAGAGAGACAGACAGAAAGGTCTTCCTTTGCCGTTGGTTCACCCTCCAATGGCCGCCGCGGCCGGCACGCTGCAGCCAGCGCACCACGCTGATCCGAAGGCAGGAGCCAGGTGCTTCTCCTGGTCTCCCATGGGGTGCAGGGCCCAAGCACTTGGGCCATCCTCCACTGCACTCCCGGGCCACAGCAGAGAGCTGGCCTGGAAGAGGGGCAACCGGGACAGGATCGGTGCCCCGACCGGGACTAGAACCCGGTGTGCCGGCTCCATTAGGCGGAGGATTAGCCTAGTGAGCCACGGCGCCAGCCCCCTCCAAGTTCTTTCAAGCAAAACTATTTTAGGGACCCCTACTAGGTAACACCTCCATCCCCACCCCCGCCCCAGTCCACCACTCTCTGAGGGCAAAAGAGGCTGACAAGGCAGCTGTGCAGCAAGAACCTGAGGTCCCAGTCTCCAGGTGCCCCAGCAACAGGAAGAGGTAGGAGCACCCTCCCTCCTTTTCCCGGGGCTGCCCCCTTTGCCTTTGTAACTGTTCCTTTTAGCATAGTGATCCCAAGACTATTCACTGAGCACTTACCACGTGCTGGGCACGATAGTGTGTGTTCTTGGTATTGGCGTATCCATTTTTGGGGGTTGGGGTGTGGTGGGAAGATGTATTTACTTATTTGAAGTAATGACAGAGAGAGAGAGAGAGAGAGAGATCTTCCATCTGCTAGTTCACTCCCCAAATAGCTGCGGTGGCTGGGGCTGGGCCAGGCCAAAGCCAGGAGCCTGGAATTCCATCCCAGTCTCCCATGTGGGCCACAAGGGCTCGAATATTTGAGCCATCATCTACTTCTTCCCAGACTCACTGGCAGGGAGCTGAATCAGATGCAGAGCAGTCAGGATTCAAACCAGCGCTCCAATATGGATGCATAATGTCCCCTGAAGTGACTTAAGCCATTGCCTCACAACCGATCTAAGTGAATCTCACAGTTTGTCTGAAGGTCAGAGTGCCACCAAAACCTAAAAAGGAGCGCAAGGAGAGAGAGCTGGAGTGATGGGGCCAGGAGGGGCTGACTTCAGTAGGAAGTAGGGTGGCCAGGTTAGGCCTTGGGAGAAAATGAGGAGCAAGAGGAAGCTAGCCAAGCTATTCTGGGGATAGAACCTTCCAGACAGAAGCATCAGCCGGAGAAGGACTATTGGGGGGGGGGGAGGATTCTGGCACAGGGGTGTGGGCAAGGAGGGACAAAGCTGAGGACAAACAGGACAGATCACGGCGGCCATGTAGAGATTTGGGCTTTTCTGGGCTGGGGGCTCAGTGCTGGGTGCTGGGTGCCAGGGCAGCCCGGCAGAGGGCCTGTGGGGAAAGGGGAGATTCCAGGTCTGCTGCTTCCCCAGGTAGGCCAGTGATGCTGAGGCCACCCAGAGGTGGAAAGCACCCCGCCCCGCCTCCGGGGGTGCGTGGATCCTGTCCCAGTTCCGCTTTGTGTTACCGTCAGTGGCACAAGGGGGGGATAGCGTGTTGCACCCCGAAGCTGACCTCCCCGGCACTGCACTTAAAGAGGAAGCAGGTGGAACCACCGCCCGAGCATCCCCAAACCCTGCCCAGGCTCTGGGGAAGTGGCTCCTCTCCCTGTCACTGGGAGACTGCGCACCTACCCACGGAGCCAGGTGGGGGTTGCACGCAAGCTCCTTCCTGGAAGCCCTGGAAGTGGTCCCGGCACCTGACTCGGGTCTGGGTAACTGAGTCCGGGTGTGCAGTTACCAGCTGCCTGACATGGGCACGCCAAGGTCCGCTCTAGGGCTTCGACCGCATCTGCACTAAAATGGGGACAGCGATGAGGTCTGCTTTTGGTGCAGCTGCTAAGATCCTGCTTAGGACATCAGCACCCCATGGTGGATGCCTCCCGTCCGGGCTCCGCTTCTCATTCCAGCTTCAGACTTGCCCCCTGCCACCCACATGGGAGACCTGGATGGAGCTCTATGTTCCTGACTTCAGCCTGGCCTGGCCCTGGCTCTTTAAGGCATTAGGGGAATGAACCAGCAGACGGAAGATCTCTGTGTGCTTGCCTCTGGCTCTGTCTCCCCGCCATTTCAACAAATAAAATAAATATATACTTTTTCATAGGGTCAGCGGTGTGTGGCCAAAGAGAACATGGATGTGAACACCTCTTTATAAACTGTACAAGGTCAGAAAAGGAGTGCTCACGGCACAGCGGGAAGCGACCCACACCTGCCCAGCTGGACAGGAGCGCAGGGTAAGGGCAGCAAACACCAGGACCCCAGAGAACCCAGAGGGAAAGGGGTTGGGACTGCGAGGATCCAGCTGAGAAGAAAGCGCAGGTCAGGCAGGAGGGAACAGCATGGGCAGAGGCCCAGAGCTAGGGGAGGGTTCCGGACAGCAGAGTGGCATCCTGGCTACAACGAGGGACAGAGGCACTGCTAGGGCCCAGCTGAGCCGGCCCAGGTCCTCCCACCCCCCTGCCGTCCAGGTCTGCAGGGAGAAAGGCAGATGGAAGCAGGCAGCCAGCGCAGGTAGGCGCCTGCTCCCCTCCCCCAAGCCTCCCTCCCGCCCCGGCCCTTGGTGCCCCAGACCTGTTTGTTTTCCTTGTCAAGAGGGGAGCCCTGCCCTTTCTGAGATTTCTGCTGGGGAAGGAGTGAAATGTCTGCTTGTGTTGCTGCCTGCATTTCCAGCTATTGACACAGACTCTGACAATGAAAGCAAAGGCCAGGAGAGGCAGAGACAAGGTGGCTGATTAAAATGTTCTTCCCGGGGGTTGTCTAGCCCTGCCCTGGCCAAGCTGGCGGGAAAACCCGGGCTGGAGCCTTTGCTGCGGGCCTGAGACCCCCAGGCACTCCCAGGTGGCTGGAAGCCTGCGTTTCCTTGGCCCAGCTGCAACCCTGCAGAGCCAGCTTCCAAACCCACCACCGCTGCTTCATTCCTCCCTCAGCAACCAAGCCGCAGGACACAGGTTCCTAAAATGGGGCAAGAATGGTATCTTCTTTGTGGGTTTGTTCTGGGTCAAATTCTAGAAAAAAAACAAGACTCTGAGATGGAGCAGGGTTGCCAGCCAAAACATAGGATGCCCAGTTATATTTGAATTCCAGATAATTGTGGGGTTTTTCTTGTAAATGTAGTCCGTGCAATACTTGGGACACAGTATGTCCATATTTCATATTGCAGTTGTTTAAACGAAAGTCAAGTTCAGCTGGGGGTCTTGTACTTGGAGTTGCACACTCTGGCAGCTGAAGTGGAGGATGTTCCCTGGCGGAGGGTGGGGGTTTGGAGAAGTGCTCTCAGTGTCGGCACCTGTATGGGGAAGCAGAAGGGGGCAGAGAGAGAAGCAGGGGTGATGACGTCACACAAAAGCCTCAGCGACCCAGTGAGCAGCTCTGAAGGTGGGGGCTGGAGCCCCGGCCTCTCCATCCCACCCCTCCTCAGAAGCTGGCTCGCATGGGGAGGGGCATGACCTCAGTGAGGTGGCTGTCTCCACCAAGGGCCATTCTGTGAGGGGAGCTCCCACTATGGGCTCCCCATATAGCCTCTAGCCACGGCATGGGGGCTTCAGTTCTGGGGAGAGGCGTGGCCTGAGCAGCAGTATCCATGCCAGCCGTGACCCTGTGCTTAGGCAATTTGCTGCAATGGTTGTGTAAACGCTGGCCACAAGCCTGACCCTAGCAGGCAGTGATTCCCCTATCCCCCAAAGAAAGGTCAGGTCATTGAGCTTGATGGCCATCAACAAGGCCACCAGCCATCCAGGGCCACACACCTGTGCTCCCAGAGCCCCAGTGTGAATGGGCCTTCCCCAGCCTCAGGCCCGTGAATCCCGAATGACCTGGCCCTAGGAAGACAGCCGTGGAAACTTCACTCTTCCCGTCTGTCTATCCTCTCTTAGCCACAAGTCTGCAGGTAATTAGGCTATCGGGGGCTGGCTGGTCTTTGGCCAACAGGGTGTCCCTACGTGCCCAGCACGAGGGTGGGCAGAGCCTGGATCTCTCTGCCAGGTTCTGCGGGTTTGGGCTCGGAGGGGAAGGCAGCTGCAGGCAGGTGGTCAGGGGCTGCCTCTCTGCATTTGGCCCTGGCTGGCTCCGGATGAGCAATCCATGCCCGCCCCCCATATACACACACACACATCCGATTCCAGTGGGCAGCCACCCACCCCTGCCTCCTCATTTTTCCAGGACAGCTCAGGGTCTCTGCAACTGACACCGACGTCCAGCATTCGAGCCTCCGAATCCCAGCTTCCTTTTTTTCCTTGTCTCCCACTAATGTGAGCCATCCGAGCAGTTAAGTTCCCGGAGCTGAGAATCTGGCTTTAGGTAGAAAAGCATCCAAGCTGGAATTCAGAGAAAGGGAGAGAGAGGCTGGGGAGTCTGAACACATTGAGACAAAGCACTTGACATGTCCCCATGCGCTCAGAGCTACTAACAGTCACGGAAGGCTTGCTGCTAGCCCGTGTGCTTCTGCTGAGTCTTCACACCTATGAACAAGGCACTGTCATCACCCCCAATTTACAGTTCAGGAAACTGAGGCTTGGCAGAACAGTAGGAGCGTCAGGATCCCAAGGGATGTCTGGCTAGCGAGCACAAAAGCCCCTCACTAGGCTAAACAGCCCCATCTGTCTACGCATGGGCCGAGGGCGAGCAACGCAGCTGTCCGGAACACCGCTGATGTTAGGAAACAGGTGAACATGGAGCAAAGACAAAATGCCCCTACAACCACAGTCAGGCTGAGATTGGCCCCGGCAGAAGTTTGCTGGAAGAAACAGGAATGGCAGCCTGGGTGCAGGTGGCAGCCTCTCTCTCTCCCATGTAACTATAGGGAAAATCTCAGAGCATAAAGTCACGGTCTTGATTATCTGCAGGTGCCTGTTTAGTGGCGGTAAATGGATGTGCAAAGCTTCTCATCTTGGAAAACGGAAACACTCCACCCATAGGGCTACTTGCCACGTGCCCCTCCCTTGGTCCCTAAAGCCACTGTTCTCTTGTCTGAAGCCAGGAGCCAGGAGCCTCTTCCAGGTCTCCCACACAAGTGCAGGAGCCCAAGGACTTGGGCCATCTTCTACTGCTTTCCCAGGCTACAGCAGAGAGCTGGATAGGAAGTAGAGCTGCCAGGACTTGAACCGGCGCCCATATAGGATGCTGGCACTTCAGGCAGTGGTTTTACCCACTATGCCACAGTGCAGGCCCCACAAATATCCCTTTGATAGTCTGTTTTTAATTCTTTTGGATATACACCCAGAAGTGGGATTGCTAGATTATATGCTAATTCTATTTTTTAATTATCTTTTTTTTTTATTTGAGATACAGAGTTCCCATCCAGTAGCTTACCCACCAAATGCTCCCAGCCGGAGCCGGGACCCAAGAATTTAATCCAGGCCTCCCCTATGTTTAGTAGGAACCCACCTAACTAAGCAATCAGCACAGCCTCCCGGGGTCTGCACCTGCAGAAAGTTGGAGCCAGGAGCTGAGACACGAGCCGGAACCAGGCACTGAACACCAGCACTCTGACATGGGACATGCTTATCCCAATTGGTGTCTTAACCCCCAAGGAATCATTATGTTAGCAAGCACCACACTGCTCTCCACGGCTTGAATTCCCATCTACAACCCACAAGGGTGCCAGTCTCCCCACAGCCCCCTCAACATGCACAATCGCTTGTCATTTCAAAAGCGGTGACTGTTGTGGTGTGCATAATAGTTTGAACGTCCTCCAGAGGCCTATGGACTGGAGGCTTGGTCCCCAGAGTTCATGGGTGTAGGGTGCAGGTTTGATCTAACTCTGGTATGCAGGAGCTGGGCCCCTGGGGAGGTCTTTGCGTCGTGGCGGGGAGGCTTGCCTGGGGAAGGTGGTTCTCCTTAAGAGGGTTGGTTGTCTCCGCCAAGTTGTCTCTGCTTCCAGTCTCCCTGATGTCCCCCCCACCCCCAGTTCCCACATCCATCCCTGGCAGCCTCCAGCAAACGCCAGAGCAATGGGGCTGCCGGATCCTGGACGATGAATCTCCAAACTCTAACCCCAAATAAACCATTTTCCAGCCTAAGCTGTTTCTGCCAGGCATTTTAATTAACCGTAAGGAAAAGCTGACTGATACAGTTGTCGTCCTGACGGGTGTGAGCTGATATCTCGCTGTGGTTTTGATGTGCAGTTCTCTAATAGTTAGTAAAACTGGGCATGCTTTCAGACACTCGTAGGCCATTGGTATAAGTTCCTTCGAGTCTTTTGCCTCTTAATGAATTGCTTGTTGTTGTTGTCAGTTGTAGAAGTTCTTCCTACAGATACACAATTTTGTAAAGATTTATTTCACTTATTTGAAAGGCAGGGTTGGCCGGCGCCATGGCTCAATAGGCTAATCCTCCGCCTAACGGAGCCGGCACCCCGGGTTCTAGTCCTGGTCGGGGCGCCGGATTCTGTCCCCGTTGCCCCTCTTCCAGGCCAGCTCTCTGCTGTGGCCCGGGAGGGCAGTGGAGGATGGCCCAAGTGCTTGGGCCCTGCACCCCATGGGACACCAGGAGAAGCACCTGGCTCCTGCCTTCGGCTCAGCACAGTGCGACGGCCGCGGCGGCCATTGGAGGGTGAACCAACGGCAAAGGAAGACTTTTGTCTCTGTCTCTCTCTCACTGTCCACTCTGCCTGCCAAAAAAAAAAAAAAAAAAAAAAGGCAGAGTTAGAGAGAGAGATCTTCCATCCACTGATTCACTCCCCAAATGGCCTCAATGGCCATGGTTGGGCCATGCCAAAGCCAGGATCCAGGAGCTTTTTCCAGGTCTCCCACATGGGTGCAGGGGCCCAAGGACTTGGGCCATCTTCTGCTGCCTTCCCAGGTGCTTTAGCAGGGAGCTGAATCAGACGTGGAGCAGCCCGGACTTGAACCAGCGCCCACATGGGATGCTGGCATTGCAGGCAGTGGCTTTCCCTGCCAGCCCCCAGATATACAACTGGCAAATATTTTCTCCCATTCTGCAGGTTGCCTTTCCAGTCTGTTGAACGTTTCCTGGGGCTTGCAGGAGTCGTAAGTTCGATCTAGTCCAGCTTGTCTATCTTCCCTCTGCTTCTGGTGTCCCGTCCACCATCACTGCCGAATCCCCGGCCATGGAGTGTTCCCCAGGCTCTCTTCTAGAAGATCCGTGGGAACGAGAGGCTGTCTCTTCTGGTCCAGGCAGGGTGACAGCGGAACAGATGGCCATCCCTAGAACCTCGGACTTCAAGAAGCTCCGCTGTCACCAAGATTCAGAGCTCAGAGAGCTGCACGCCAGCCCACAACTTCCCCGTGACACTTACCAAGGTGGTGGTTAGACACTGAACAGGGGAGCAGACACATCACCTCCCCGGGGCAGGCAGGGCGGGCTCTGCCTCACTGCCACGGTCCCACCTTGCTTAGGGGCATCCACCTGCAGACGTGTTTTCATTCAGAACCCGGCCAGGCGGTACGTCTAAAAGTCAGCCTCTGCCAGACACAGAGATGCCCAGGAGCCGGGCTGCAAAGCATGCTGGGAGCCGGGTGGTAAATCATATGGCACACCAGAAAACCCCAGGCTCCCGCTCAGCTGGGAACAGAGCACTATTTCAATGGGACCTTCCGGGCATAAAGGAGAGGGGAATTGATGAGGCAGGGTGGCACTGGGTAGGGCAGTGCATGGTTATGGGCACAGATGCTGCAGCAGGACGTGGCTGGCAGGGAGCCAGGTCCTCCTCTCTGGGTCTCCTTTTCCTGCCCCACCAAAGGGTGGCAGTGGGTCCTCTGAAGCTCCTCCTTTGTAGGCTGCTCAGCCAGTCCGCAAGACCTGACCGTCCTGCCGGCCAGCTGTCGGGGCAAGTGGGGCCCTCAGCCTCTCGGGCTCCCTGTCCCGGTGGCCACTGCAGAAGAGCTGATGGGGTGCTGATGGAAGCGTACTGCCCTCCTGAGCGTGAAGAAGGCACGGGAGCTCCTGATGGAGGCCTCATGGGGCAGCTTCCCCAGCCTTGGCTCGAAGCAGGGTCGAATTCCGGTAAGCCACAGCCGAGCCTGACTGGACAGACCCCTATAGCTCAGAAATTTCAAAACTGATAGTTTAACCCCAGAACGGGTAAAACTTGGCATGCTTCTGATTGAAGTGGGGGAGGGGATCTCTCCACGTCCCCGTCTTCTCCCCACCCCATCAGCAACTGAAGATCCCAGGACCCCATTAAACACAGTTGAAAACCCGACTGGCCTATGGAGAACATTCATTCCTGTGTGAGAAAACATAACTACAGGGACCAGTGCTGTGGCACAGGGGGTTAAACCACCACCTGCAGCACCCTCATTCCATATGGGTGCTGCTCTCCTTTTTATTTTATTTTATTTATTTATTTGAGAGTCAGAAGTACAGAGAAGGAGAGACAGAGAGACATCTTCCATCTGCTGGTTCACTCCCCAAATGGCTGCAACGGCTGGAGCTGGGCAGATCCGAAGACAGGAGCTTCCTCCGGGTCTCCCATGTGGGTGCAGGGGCCCAAGGACTTGGGCCACCTTCCACTGCTTTCCCAGGACATAGCAGAGAGCTGGGTTGGAAGTGGAGCCGCCAGGTCTTGAACCGGCGCCCATATGGGATGCCGGCACTGCAGGCAGTGGCTTTACCGCTACACCACAGCGCAGGCCCCACGTAGTTTTTTTAATCATGTACATTTTCATGAGCTTTCGGAAAACCCTCACATGAACAGATTCCAACATCTGTTGCACCAAACTAATCTCATCTTTAAATTTCAGTTTCCTCAATTGTTTTTGAAGTTCCCTAATATGACTGGACTTTATGCTGAAAACACAACACACATACAAAAACATAAGGTGGAGGTAGGTGTGTAGCCGGAGGATTCAGATGCCCCATATCCCATACTGGAGTACTTGAGTTGGGTGCTCAGCTCTGGTTCCTGACTCCAGCTTTCTGCCAGTGTGGACCCCGGGAGGCACATGTGTGGCACTGCCACACATGCGGGAGACCTGGCTTTGCCCTGATGCAGCCCCAGCTGTTATGGGCATCTGAGGAGCAAACTAGAGACTGGGAGTGAGATCCATCTAGGTATCTATCTATCCATCCATCCATCCATCTCTCCGTCTCTGCCTCACAGGTGGGATTTGCTTTGTTCGCACCTTGTTGCATTCTACAGATGTTTGGTGGGTTAGCGCTCAGATAATAAATTAGGCCCCCAGACTTTCAAAATGAGCTTTGTTGCAATTCTACTGCAACGTGCAAGTCTGCCGTCACCGACGGAAGCCCCTGACCCCTTCTCTCATGCCATCTCTCCATGGTCTACTGAACCTGGACCTGCAGAGTCCCCAGGACCCCCTCATGGGGCCCCTATCCCTACTCTGGCCCAGCTTTCTCAGCTGAAGACCTCAGCATCCGGAAAGGCACCCCCGAGGCAGGCAAAGCGTGGCCCCTCCCGAGCCCACCCCTCCCGCCAATTCCACACAACCTATCCTACTTAGACCTCCACCCTGACAGCTCCCAGGACTGGGCCAACTATAACATGCATAACTATTTTCCGGGATGACTTGGGTGCGGAGAGGGCTCAGGCTGGTTGCCCCTCCTCTAGGGGTTGCGGGGGGGGGGGGGTGTCCCAGGACTTGTCCAGAGCCCACCCTCTAGGAAGCCCCTTTGTCTCCACGCTAGGATATCGTGAACTAGTGGCACAACCAGTAAATGACGTAAGCTCCGCACAAAGCAGGAACCCAGAGCTAGCTGGCTTTACGTTTCTAGCGGAGAGGTTTGGCTGGGACTAGGGAAAAGAGAGCGGGCTTTGGAGACAGAGGCTCTGGGTTCAACAGCCAGAGCCCCCTCTGTCCCCGGACAGGTGACACATCCCTTCTGGTGTGGCAGCTTCTCTGTCTGCAGGAGAGGTGCACATCAGATGAGCTCGCGCACGGCGGGTCCCGCCCCTTCAGGGGCGTAATTCTGTGTGGCAGGGCTGTTCCGTGCAGTGCTGGCTGTCTGAAGGCCTCTGCAGCCTGTCCCTGCTAAATGGACGCTCACCCTGCGTCATGGCAACCAAAGATGTCTCCAGGGATCGCCCAATCTCCCACTGCAAACTGCTGGCAGAAACAAACACCTAATCAGCTGTTCCCTATCAATTGTATATACGTGACAAACGTGGACTGAATGGATAGAAAGCTGACAGCGGCTTTGGAAGTGAAAATCAGAAATACCCTCTCCTCTCTCCTCCCCCCATCACACCGTCAAAGACCAGGTGTGCTTGGCCAGTGTCCTGCCCAAATCGCCCAGGCTGAGCCCGAGTGCTCCCCACTCCACCAGCCTGGGTGATTCGATTCTGGCAGCACGGGCCTCCACCCATGTAAAGTTGGATGCATTAATACCAGCAAAATATTTCTTAATCTCCTAAGCCTCCGCTTTGAATCCTTAAAAAGGAAAGAAAGAACGGCACAAATCTCTTAATTAGAAGGGTCCAATCACTTCGATAAATATTTACCCGGTCCAGCATGAGGTATGGAAATCCCGGGCCATTAGTCAATAGAGGTCTCGGAGCTGTACCTTGGGAGCCGCAGGAGGCAGGCAGCTCCGGTTTGCAGGAGGTGTGGGAGGCGGCTGCTGTTGCTAGAGACAGGGGAACAAGCACTCCCCACGCACGGCCACTCTGCAGCCAGCCCCCTGCTGTGGCCGAGATGGACGCCAGCGCCTCATTGAACATCACTGCCTGCTCGTCCACCTTACACAGCCTTCTGGACAGAGGTGGTGGCCTCCTCTACCACTTGGGCCATGGAGCAAACCGCTGTCTCCCCCGGGCTGGGCATCCTTGCTCCTGTCTGGACCACTCTCCCTCCCTTCTTCCATCAGACACAGGGCCTCCCCCTGTAGGCAGCTCCCCTGATTGGCAACGCCTATGCTTGCTTCTTGGCAATGCTACTTCCCTGCGATCTCTAGTGCCCACGTTCAGCCTAGAATCGAGGGCAGTCCCAAAGCCAAGGACTTCTCATAGATCCCCATAAGTTTTCCTGAAACTCTCACCAGCTAAGCGATCAGGTGCTGTTTGCTCCCATTTTACAGATGCACAAACAGAATCCCGAGGGGATCTCGTCCCAAATCTTGTAGCTCTCCAGGCCTCCTGATGCTCACACTGCTCAGTAGATTCTTTTCTCCTGGCCTCAGAAGCCTTCACAGGCCCCCCGCCCCCCTCTCTCTTTAAATACTTATTTATTTATTTATTTATTTGAGAAAGGTAGAGTTGCAGAGACAGGGAGACATACACGGAGAGCTGGTTCAGTCTCCAAATGCCAGGGCTGGGCCAGGCTGAAACCAGGAGACTGGCTCTCTCATATGGACAGCAGGGGCCCAAATACCTGGGCCATGTTCCGCTGCTTTCCCAGGAGCATCAGCCGGGAGCTGGATCGGAAGCAGAGCAGTCGGAACCAGTGCTCACATTGGATCAGTTTAACCCACTGCACTGCCCAGCCAACCCCTCGGAGGCATCTTTCACAGAAGCTTGCAATGGGAGTGGGATGGAGGCAGGGGAGCACTTAGCTCTCTTTCTCAGAAAGCAACAACACCTTGACATTGGGAAAAAACAAAAAAAGGAGCCAAGGGAGCAGAAGCTCCTAGGGCAGGGGCAGGGGAAAGAAACGGCTTTGTTACAAGCATCCGTTCTGTGCACACAGGGACTTCCGTCCATCCTTCTGGGCTGAGCTCAAGCCCCACCCTTCCAGGACAATCTCCAAGAATCCCCCTCCTCACGGTCCTGCCGCTCCTTAGAATGAGACTGCGACATGTGTCGCTGCTGCTTGGGACTCGTCTTCCCAGGAGCCCACCAACTCCCTCGTGGTGGCCTCTACCCACCCCTGCGGTCCCCAGGGCTCGATTTTGAATTGCCCCTTCTTCCTACCTCCAGCCCCACACTCCAGGCGTCCCTGGGCTGCAGGTCATCTGACCTTGGGTGGGCCTGAGAGTTCAGAGGATGGACACTGGGTACCCCTACCTGGGCTTGGCCACACAGTTTTAGGCTACGACTGGGGCTTCTTCCTGTGGCTGGGATGCTGGCCACTCAGAGCCCCGGGCGGTTCCACATCATCTTGGCGGCCACCACAGCTAACTGCTATTGATTACTTAATGTGCCAGGTTCTGTACTAAGTACATCCCATGCATTATCCCCATCGATCCTCAGAGCGATCCTCAGAGGGACAGGATGGTTATCACCACTCTACAGATGAGGACATGGAGGCTTCAGCCTAAAGAGTTCCCCCAAGGTCACCAGTGCTTGGGGCAGCCAGAGGAGTTGGGAGGCCCTGGGGAGAGCCTCCACCTCTCCAGGCTGAGCTCCAAACCCCCCACCCCCCACCCCAGATTCCTGCAGTGCCAGCAAAGCCAGTGTTTGTAAGGAGCCTGGATGCTGGGTTCAAGTTTGTGAGTCACTGAAGTGACTGTGGGCACATGCTTGTCCCCCTGTGTATTGTCTGCTCCGTCTGGAAAACGGGGGTGATACCTTGGCCCCACTGCCTTCACCCTGCGAGGATTAAGCTGGTTCACATTTGTCCCGCGCTTATGGCAGCCTCTGGGACAGTGTAAGACCCCTTCTGGAGTTTGCTAAACAAAGGAAACCCCCTCCCTCTCTCTTGCTGTTGGGGGGGTGCTTGATTATGGAGGGAGGGCTGGGATGACTGGTGGTGGGGGCATTGGGGGGGGGGGCAGAATACCCAGATCATGAAGAGAAAGCCCAAGAATCGGAGGAACCTTGTACAATCACCTCTTTGGACAGCTCCAGGAGCCTCCCCACCCCCAACCCAAAGCCAGTGCAGGCTCTAGGGAGGGAGGGGAGTGGGGATCTGTGACCTGGAGCCCCACCGCGGCTCTGCTCTCAGTTGCTGGCACAGAAGCCAGGAGGCTGGCCAGAGCACGGCCCTTTAGGAGGGCCGGCATATATTAGCACTCATCTAAAGTGCTTGACAATGATTTTTAAAGAACCAGAAGAGTGGCTCTTAGGGCTGGCCGACAGCTGCCCACCCACCATCCTGCACCCCAAAGAGGGGGCGGGGCTGGGGAACCTGGGCTCTCTAAATCCAGGCCGGGCTTTCCGCCTCACCCGCGTGACTTTTTTTTTTTTTTTTTTTTTTTTTTTTTTTTTTTTTTGTTTAATGTGCCAGGAATTCCTCTCCCACGTGGGGTGGACTCCGAGGTACTCAATTAAGCAGCCAATGAAAAGTCAGCGCTCCGGTAGCAAATGACCCTGACACTTCTTGTAACATAAACAGTTGAAACGTTTCCAATTAGAACTGGAGACAGAGACGTTTGAACTCGCTCTCTGCTCCCTCCTTCTTTAAAATAATTGTCAAGCGCTCTGGACAGGGTGTTGTATACATGTCCCCCCCCCCCCCCTTTCTCCAGCATAAAAGCAATGTATTTTTCCCCCTGCATTTCCTAGTTTGTGGGGTGGCATGATGGTGGGGGTAGGGCGGTGCTGATCGTGAGGGGGAGCTGGCCTGATGTACCCCCTGCCCGCCGGGTAAGCAGCAGGGCTGGGGATCCCGCAGCCAGACGCTGGGACGGGGCCGGTCGCGCAGGAGCGCCTAGGCGCACGAGTGTCTTCGCCGCGGCAGATGCCAAAGTCCCGCGCGCTTCGAGCTCCGGCTGGCGCCAGGCCGGCTGCCCTGGGTTCGAATCCTGCCGCCTCTGCCCGCTAGGGGTTCTCACCCTCTCTCTGCTCCACCGGCCAGGTCGCCACCTTCAGGAGCAAGGTGAAGAGAGCGCCGCTCGCTCGGACGCCTCGGCTGCGCTCCCGCGCCGTGCGTCCCGCACCGGGAGACGCGGCGGCTGTGCAGGGCCCGGCCGGGGCCAGGCGCCGCGGCCGGGGCGTCTCCGAGGCGTTGTGTTAATAAAGGCGGGCGACAGGCACGCCGCGCTCCCGCCACTCCCGGCTCCCAAATCCAGACCTGCTGCAGGACTGCGGTTTACGGGGTCTTAAAACCCCCTCGACTTTGATTAGCGGCTTCAAAGAGCGCCCTTTAAAGGTCGTGCTCCCCGCCCCCCGCTCTCCGCCCCCGCCGCTCTGCGGACTCGGGAGACGACAGCACAGCGCCGCACGCACCAGTCTTCGGGCGCCCGCCCGCTGGTGGGCCACAGTTCCCGTTTCAGGCGCGCATCGAAGTACTGCGCAGTTTGGATTTTTTTTTCCCTTTTTCCTTTTTCTTCTTCCTTTTCTTTTCCTTTTTTTTTTTTTTTGGTTTGTGTGTGTGTGTTTTTACCTTTTATTATTTAAATTGATACGTTTCATTACTAGGGAGAAAAATAAAATATTCCTTTGATACACAAAATCAAATTGATATTTAGCCTCTGCTTACTTTTTTATGCATGGCTCCTTTATACCACATGGTAGTGACAGATTGTTTGAGCTGGAAGGAAAAGCCATTCAAAGCTAATTAAGCAGCCATTCCAAGCACTATTTGCAAGCGGGAGGCTCAGAAGCCTCGGCATTTGTCAGCGCTCCCCTCCACCCCGCGTGGTTTTGACTGACAGCTCTGGACGCCGACCGACAGCTCTCGGCGGCTCCACCAATCAGCAACGGAAAGCCCCTCGGGCAGCCTATGATTGGCCTGCCAGGCCTTGCTCAGGGGCGTGGCCGACACCCCCACGTGGGCACCGCCGCGCGAGAGGGGTGGGGCGGGCAGGAAGCGGGTGCGCCCACCCGTGACGTAAAGGGGCGGGCGGAGAGGGGGAGGGGAAAGGAAGCTCCGGAGAGGAGCCATTTTGTGTGTAATGTATGCTGCGGCCAGATGCTCGCATCTGTCGAGCCCGGCTTCTCCCTACCCCCCTCTCCGGTGCGCGCCGCACACGATTTATGTTTTTATTTAGGAGAATAAATAAATGAAGAGAGGAGCGCGGCCGGGGCTGGCGGCCCGAGCGGGCGCTCACGTGTGGCTCCCCGCGCACCGGCCTCGGAGCGGCCGCTCGCGCTCGGCTCATTAAGATGCGAAAGCGAAGCTGCGGCTGCTAATGAGGGGAAAACACTGAGCCGGGCGCGCGCGCGGGCGCGGGCGCGGGCGCGCCGCCGTCTCCGGGCCCGCGGAGGCGCTGAGGCGCGACCCCCGGCCCGCGCCCCCCTCCGCCGCGAGCGCGGGGCCGCCGGGGCCGGCGGTGTGCGGGCCGGGGGTCGGCAGTCCCGCGCGGGCGAAGCCGTCCCCACGGCGAGGACCCCCGCGGGGCTCTGAGCCCCCCAGACCGCCCCCGGGCCGGCGGCCGCCGCGCGTCGCGGCCGCAGTTTTGGGCTTAGGACGGGCGGGCGAACAAAGGGGCGCTGGGGGCTGCCAGCGGGCCGAGAGAGGTCGGAAGCAACTTGGGGAGCCACCATCTTAGGGGTCCTAGAGCGAGACCGTGACGAGGCGGTTGTCTTGCAGTGTCTAATTGGGCCGCTCGGCCGGCCTAATGGGATTAGAGGGCGAGCCGTGCGCCGCGGCTGCGGCATAAACCGAGCCGGTCCTCCCAGCCACAGGTTTGGAGCTCCGCGCCGCTCGCTCCTCTTTTATCCTTTTGTTGTTATTCCCGTCATCCGTCCTGACCCCCACCCGCCAAATAATTATTTGCTAGTAGATCGTGGGAAAAAAAGAGAGGCGGGGGCGGGGAGGAACGCCAGCAGCCCGGGACTATAATATATATCTATTTATTATATGTCTTTCGGTTAATTCCTGATCTGAGGAGCGCTGGTTTTCACTCCCATGCGAAAGTCACCAGCGGGTAGGGCCTGATTGCTACTTTTCATGCATAGTTTTAGACACAAGAGGGCATTGTGACGTCGCGCCCGGCGGCGGCCAGTCGCGGGCCGAGTTCCGCGGCCCCACGTGGGGACGGCTCGCGCCCATTGGCTGCGGCCGGGCGGAGCTGCCACATTATTTTGTTACTTTTCAGTCCCTATTTGGAACTGCTCTCGCGGCAGTTCAGACCTCGTGCTCGTCCCCCTCGCCTGTCTGTGTGTGGTATCCGCAGGTCCCGGGCACTTTTTTTGGGGGGTGTGTGTTTGTGTGTGTGTGTGCGCGCGCGCGCGCGCGCGCTGTGGGTGGGGGGGAGGTGTGTGTTTTGGGGGTTTGTCGGGGCGCGGAGAGCCGGGCCGAGGGGAAGGGAGGAAGCCGCAGAGCTGCCCGGCCTCCGGCTGCGTCTCCCCTCCAGCGCTCTCCTGCCGGCGCGCTCCGAGGCGGCGGTGGCGCCGAGCGCTCCTCGCGGGGGACGCGGCGCTCCAGCCGGGAGCGGCGAGGACCCGTTCACCGAGAGGCTTCCGGTGCCCGCTGGAGTTAGGATGCCAGGGAGGTTGATTTGCACCTACTGAGCCCGGAGTTACTCCCCGGCCCTGGGAAGGGCTTGCGGCGGCGGCGGCGGCGGCGGCGGCGGTAGCAGACGGAACAGCAGGCTCTCCTCTCCGAGGGGGGGCGTCGAAGCGCCCGCGGCGGGCTCCAGCCCTCACTCTCCGGCGCTCCTGCGGCCCCGAGCCTCCAGCTCGGCGCCTGTCTTCTCTTCTCGCCGCGAGCCACGGGCCCAGCTGCTCTGGGGGTCGGACTCGCGCGCCCCGGATGCTTGGGGCAGCCCCGGCGCGACGCGCTGCTAAGTGATCCGGAGGGGCCCCGCGCTCGCCCCAGGAGGGGGCCCCCGGCCTCGGGACCCCGCGCCGGACTCGCCGGGGAGCCGACGATGTCCGCGCGGCCCCCGGCCCTGACGCGCTCGACGCAGCCCCGGGAAGGCGGCCGGCCGAAGCCCGCCGAGCCCTAGGCGCACAAAGCTCGCGCCCGCCGCCCGGCCTCCGACGACTTTGCCGCCCGCTCCGCGGCTCTTTGTCTCCGCTCGGGGCGGGCGCCCGACTCTGGGATTTCGCTGCGAGAGCGAGCTGGGGGGGCCGGGGGCGAGCTCTCGGTTTCCCGGCCGCCCCCCGCTCGGGCTCGGCTCCCCCCTCCCCCGCACCTCCCCGGCCCGGGCTCTCGGCGCTTCCAAGCTCTCGGAATCACGACCCCTCCCTGCCATGTATCCGCAAGGGAGACATCCGGTGAGTAATTGCAACTCGGTTTATTTAAGCATCTATCATGGCAGGGTAAACGAGGCAGTTTATCCTGCACCTCCATTTTGCTTGTTGCTACATTTATGGGGTGTGTGTGTCTGTGCGTGTGTGTGTGCAGTGTGTGTGTGTGCGCGCGCGCGCTCACACAAAGGGGCTGGGGACCGAGGGACTCGGTGGACCTGCGAGGTCAGTCCCGAGCCGGGGCCGGAGGGGGAGCCGTTCTCGCCCCCCCTCCACCGCTCCCCTTCCTAAGTCTCCAACTCGCCCCGCGTTCTCCCTGCCCCCGCCTCGCTGTTTGCGGGTGGAAACCCCGCGGCTGAGCCGGAGGACCCGGGGCGCCCCCTCCCCCCGCGCCGTCGGGGAGCCGAGGAACTTGCGGGGAAGGCTGTGGGCTGTGAGGGCGGCCTCTCTGGTGGGGCAGCCGGCGGGGAGGGGGAGGGGCCGGGGACGCGGCGGAGGCCCTGAGCCCCGGCTGACGCCCGCGCCCCTCCCCTGTCCCCTCGCGGGCTGCAGGCTCCCCATCAGCCCGGGCAGCCCGGATTTAAATTCACGGTGGCTGAGTCTTGTGACAGGATCAAAGACGAATTCCAGTTCCTGCAAGCTCAGTATCACAGGTAAGACCGGGGGAGGGGGGGCAGGCGCCCCGGGGCCGGCGGGCAGGGGGCGTCCCCGGCGCAGCGACGGAGGGGGCTCCCGACCCCGGGCGGCGGGGCCACTGGGGCCTCCGCCTTTTGTTTCCCCTTTCCGAGCGCGCCGCCTTAACCCTGTGCTGCCCGCGGCCGAAGGTCGGGGTCCCTCCCCCGCGGTCGCGGTGAGCCGGCTCGCTCTTCCGTGGGAAGTTTCCAGTTGCCTCGCTCCCCCATGCCCACGGCGTGGACCCCAGCCCCTGTGCGCCCAGACGCTGCGGGATAGTGGGGTGCTCCCCCCGCCCCGGGAGGGTTGGTGTCCAGGAAACGGGAAAGTGGCTCTCGGAGGCCCTGGGGTTGCGGCCTCGGAGGCGGCCGTGCGGGCGCCAGGCCTGAGCTGGCTCCTCTGCCCTCGCAGCCTCAAAGTGGAGTACGACAAGCTGGCGAACGAGAAGACCGAGATGCAGCGCCATTATGTGATGGTGAGAGGCGGCCCGGGAAGGCGGCGACCCCGGGGCTCATTCCCCACCGCGTCCGCGGCGGCCCTTCAAGGAAGGGGGGCTGGGCGGGAGTGCCCTGCGCCCCGCACTGGCTTCCCCTGGCATCGGCCACTTGGGAGGGGGTGGGTGAGCCGAGGGGCGGAGGGAGAAACCCGAATTGCAGGCCGGAGAGCCCTGCTCCATTTGTACGCCTTTGCTGGGTGCTTTGAAGATTCCCTGGGGCTGCTTGCCCTGGCTGGGCCGGTAGGGTGGTGTTGGATCAGCCCAGGAAGACAGGACTCATAGCATAGGATAAAAATCTCTCAAGGCCTCCTGGGAGCGCTTGGAAACTTTGTGCTTTGCAACCCTGGAATGTAGCCAGAGGAGCCTAGCAGCCCTCCTGGCCCAGGGTGTGTGGGCCTTTGCAAGCCCCACTGTGGGGCAGGGTTCCTCACCTGAAAAGTCGCGGGGCCTTGGGCAGCAGGTAGCCTGGCTCCCTGTACCCAGGGCTTGCACCTGCAGCTTTAAGTCATTGTGAGAGAGCCCAGGAGACACATCAGCCGGGCTCCCAGCACTGCTTCTCACCTAAGAGGCCTTGGGCGCAGTGCTAAGTAATTCTCAGAAGACCAGAGATTCTCTGGTGTGCACCTGACACCCTGTTGGGCCCCTACCTTGTACAAACAGGATATGTGGCCCCTGCAGTGCTGGGGGGGGGGCGCTCTTAGCATCCTGCCCTTGGGGGCTTAATTTAAAGCCCCTTACCATTCGCATCAGAAGAGGCCAGAAAGAACTCATTTTGAAAAAAGGAGCAGAATTCTGGGTTGTCTGTTAATGGCGCTTCTTTCTATTTTTAGTACTATGAGATGTCCTATGGCTTGAACATCGAAATGCACAAGCAGGTAAGTGCTTTTCTCTTTAAAAGCTGTACTTTTAAATTCAGTGTAGGGGCTTCGTAAAGGGTCCTCTCCTGGATGGAAATGAGCTTCGTCTTGAAGGGTTGAGCGGGGCCAGGCCCTGAAATGCGAGGTCTGGACACCCTGTACTCTTAGCACCCAGGCTTGTGAAGTTGGTCCTGAGCTGGGAAAAAGGACCCAGGAGGAGAATGTTGATCTAGGGTCTTCCTGACCAGCCCCCGAGAAGGCACAGGTGCCCATTTGCGTGTAAAAATCTCTAGAGAAAATGCAAGAGGGCTTTTTTTTTTTTCTTTTAATGTGATGTTCTACCTTGATAACACTAGACTTCCAGAGTCTTAAAAAAGCCAGGCTGGGCTGTGGAAATGTGAGGTCATAAAGCCACCAGCAGGCTTAAAATCCAGCTCTGAGGCCTGACGCTTGGGAGGCCCTGCTCTCTGTCTGAGGTTGAGGGCAGCTGCTCTGACCCCATTTTACAGAGCTCGAAGCCCAAGCTCTGGGGTGAAGTAACTTGCCCAGAGGCAGCCGAACCAGAACTCTGGAGCTGGCTGGGGGTTGAACTCAGCTTTGAAATCCTGAAGTCAAACCAGTTTAGCTAGTATGCTGTCATTTGATGGATATGTAAACTACCTCGTATTGTCACTCTTCTAATAACAGTATACCTCAAGCCGAGCAAATACAAACAGCCTTTATCTCCGTGCATATCAGTAACTAGGCCGGTGCTAGGCTGGGCTGTGGGAGAGGCCTGTTGGTGTATTTGTGTTCCTAGGAGAGGCTGCCTATAATTTGGCTTGGCCCACGGTTAGCATTGACTTGGCACGTATAAATGGCACAGGCCCGCCGCTTGTTCTTTTTAACAATTGGTGTTCTTGAAATCTCAGAAGGCTGTTGACTCACTCTAGCCCTTGGTGACCGTGACTCAAATGGATTTTCTGCTCTAAATTAACAGTCGTTTACATGGTTTAAATATTGCTCTTTAAAGGGGGCAGGACCCAGGGCAGGTGACAAGGCCAGGTGACCCTGCCAAGCTTAGAGCGCGGCTGGCACGGGTGGCTTTTGGTCAGAGCTTTTTCCCTCCTTGGAGGGAACCCCTGGTGTGGGGGGAAAGGCAGGCAGGAAGGGCTTGAGTTTCTCAGCTGGATGGGAAACCCAGCTTTTTGGGGGGATCAGGGACTCTACCTAGCACGGTTTTGGTTCTTGGCCCACAGAAATCATATACAGATAGCTTTCTCTATAAAAATGTTTCTCCTGGGGGACTCGGGTTCAGCCCTGTGATGGGTGGCCCTGACCTAGTCTCACTCGTCCAACCGGAGTGCCTGAGGTAGCTCTGGGGTCCCAGGTGTTTCAGGGACCTTGGGGGATGTTGTGCAAGGTGCCACTTCCTCCCTTTCTCCACACCCACTTTTCTGCTTCTCAGCGCTTAGTGTCTTGGGTGTGTTTAAAGAGGGTAATTGCGCCCAGGTTGAAAATTTATAGCAGCGGTTATTCTAAGAGCTTCGTAATGAAGGTTTAATATGTCGTTGCATGTTGAGGGCTGCATGGGTGGTGTTCCCTGCGCCTGCAAGCGGATGGTTCTTAGCACAAAGGCTCTACCTTGGCTGGCAGAGCAGAGCTGGTCTGAATTCCTGGGGCAAACGGCTCTCGCTGAACCCAGGAAGAGTTAAAACGTAGCGCCTGTTGGGGGTGGGGGGGGGGGGGCTTTGTATAAAGAGCAGCTGTGTGCATCTGGGATTCCTGGCTGCTCCCCAAGCAGGCTTCTTAGGGGGAGAATGCCTGAGGTTTGGCTACGTTAATCCTCTCAGCTGCCAGTGGTGTTCAGAGGGAGTGCTGAGTGCTTTGCTCCCCTTTTATGGGTGAGAAAACTGAGGTGGAAGGGATGCCAGAGCCTCTGGATCCTGACCTCTGTTCCCACTCGCCTCAGTTCCCAGCAGGAGCCGAAGCAGCAGCAGGTTTATGGCTGTCTGAGTGGGGTGAATTCACAATTCACCCTGAGGCCCGAGTAGGAACAAAGAGGCAGAGAGGTGAAGAAACCTTGCAACCCTGACCTAATGGGGCCTGGCCACTCCCCGGGTCTGTGGGGTTCTGCAGAAGAAAGCCCTGCCACTAATTGCAGTGTGGGTCCTGGGTGCACTTGGCGGATGGTGGTTAGGCCTGAGCAAACAAGTTTATCAGCTGACCTGTTTAGCGGTTGACTGGTGTTTTATCTGCACACACAATCAAGTGACTGGAGTGCTTGAATTATTCATGCAGTGTCCTGCCCTCTAGACTTGACTGTTCGTGTGATTACATCTGCCTGGAACAAACAAGCTGGATTCTTTAAGCTCCGTGGGGGTGGGGCCTGGCTGTACTTTTATATAATAGATGATCCACAGAGCTAGCACCTTAAGAAGTGTGGCGTCCCGGGCCTGCTCACATGCTCCGTCTGTCTGTCTCTCTCATCACCACCTCATATATAAATATATTTTATATATTTTTATGTATTTTATATATATGTGTGTGTGTCTTTAAATCTCTTCTTTGCTGGCTCTTTGGGCAATGCCAGTTAGCTGGGTACCTCGCATTCTGCCTGATGGGCCTGGATATTGACAGAGGGCAGCTGATGAGGTGCACGCGGCCCCCATTTGTATTTTCCCAAGAGGGGAAGCTCGCAGCGGATGGCTCCTTCAAATCCCAGAGAAATCATAAGTGGCTGCTCCTCCTACTCTCTCGCCTCCCTCCCTCATTATGGTAAAGCAAAGGTTGCAGAATGACAGGCCTGGCCCGGGTCTTAGGGGTCAGCCACCTCCTCCAGCTCCTGCCTGCAGGCAGAATGTCAAGGGTGATTCAGCGGGGCTGAGCAGCGTGTGCCCGCAGAGCCTGTCCAGCGTCTGTCCTGTGGGGCTAACAAAGCCGGCTTAGAAGCAGGGGCTCCGGAGCAAGCGTTGTGCGTTGGATTGAAGGCACTGGTGCTGGGAGCAGCTGAGCGCCGCCTGCTCCTCACCCAGTGTGGCTGAGCCCAGATGTGTTGAAAAGTGAACGGGCTGATTTGGGGGCCAGGGCCACACCAGCCTTCTCTGGAAACAGAATAACACCCCCTCTCTCTTCCCATCCCCACCTTTGAGTCACAGACTAGCTGTGCCCAGGGCAGAGAGGGCAGCCGGTCCAGCTGACCTCCCAGCCCTGCCTTCGAGACGGGACAATGAAGCGTGCCCCTCCACTAACGGACGGGACTCTCTGACGTTCACTGTGCTCCCTCTTCTGATATTGTTCTCCAAGGAGGCTGAGGTTACAAGTGTGACTCCACCAAGGTCCAAAGTACCCGGTTGCAGGTTGTATAACCCTATCAGCTGGCCCTGTTCGTCCACAGTCCTGTCTCGAGGTGCCAGCTGTTTGCACAGCTGATGATTGGATGTGTGGGGTAATCGCACAGAGCACCTAACTGGCGGTGCCGTGGGAAAGGTGCAAGAATCCAGGGACCAAGCGGTGGCCGGAAATGCAGGGCTGCAGCAGGCAGTGGGAAGTCTCCATCTTTCACTCCCCCTCCTCTCTCTGGGCCCTCAGTGAGTGACATGTGGGTCCGGCACAGCAGCTGGAAGGCCTGGGACCTTGGTGGAGGTGGGGTGACAGAGACCCTGACAAGGAGTGCAGTGTGTCTTTGCTGGGAGAAGACGTGAAGGGACGCAGGTTATTAAGTTTTGGAGTGTGTGTGTGTGTGTGTGTGTGGCGTCTGAAATCCACTTTTTAGCCCTCTCCATCCTGGCTTCCCCTGCCCTTTCTCGCCATGGGCTCTGCTCTGAAACAGATCCTCTCCTCCACCATGTGGGTCATCTCTCCAACTGGACACCTGCTGAGCTCATAGCTCAGTGGCTCACCCTGTCCCACCACCGGAGGGAGCCGACCAGCCCCTTTGCTGTGCCTCTCCCGCATCTGTGAAAGGACCCTGGGGGTGGGCAGGTGATCCCTGGCTCTCACTTACAGATCAGGATCCAGCAGACAGCCTGGATGGACGCTCATTCCATGGCCTCTCTTCGGGGCAGGGCAGGGGGAGGGGCACTGAGCTGTTGGAACTGTTCCCTCCCCATTTTGTTGAAGGAATGAGTGAGTCACTTAAGGAGTGGATTCCCTTCCCTTTCTGTTTGGGAGAAGGACTTCAATCTCTTCGTTTGTACAAAATACTGGGACCCAGGAGGTGTTATGACCAGAGGGGTGCAGGTGGACCCCCTCCCCCATCATCTCACTTCTCTTGCTTTGGCCACAGCCCGGGCCCAAGCTTGACCCTGCAGCAGGTGCTCAGTGGGCACACTGGTTTTTCTATCCTTGGACTCACGCAGGCTGTTGGGGGTGGGGGACTGACTGCCTGTAAGAAGTGGGCTTGAACTGCGGCCTCTTCCTTCCCTTGGCCCGGCATCCAGTTTCTTCATCAGGCAGATGAGGGTGTTGGATTCAGTCCCCAGGCAGTTATTAGGGGCCTGGGATGTGTCGGCGTGGGCTGGAACTGCTTACGCAGACACAAGACACCATTCCCTGGGCCAGGGAGTCTGGCATCTAAATAAGTAATTGTCGTGCAGAGAACTAAGTGCCGCTGTGGCCAGAGTGTCACCGACAGCACCTGGGACACAAGCCTGACTCCTGAAAGGGGGTGGGACACAGCTTCCTTCCCCAGGGGCTATGACTTAGGCTGGGGAGGTAGGCCTAGGCTGGCAGGGTGGCCAGAGCCCCTGCACCGCACCGACAGGCAATGAGATGGGAATGGTGTGGGCGGAGACTGCCTGGGGGAGGAGAGGGGAGGTGGTGACATTTGCTGGGAGGCCTCTCTGCCCTCACATTCACAGCTCACGACTCAGTGGCTCCCGCCGGCCCCAGATGGCTCTCCAGAGCTGGCCCGAGTCCATCTGCTGGGCGGTGGGGGTGGGGGCCGCGCCAGGCTGCCTGTGCCCTCCCTGCTGCTTCCCCACCGGGAGACGCTGGCTTAAACTTTATTCCCCAAAGTGGCATGGTCTCCTCCCTCGTGTTGGTAATTCTGTAATGACTGGTTATGACCCGCCCCTCCCCCATATTTAATTCTCATCAGCCTGGCTCTCCACTCTGCTATTAATGATAGCAGCCAGCAAAATAGCTTTCAACATGCCATTGACAGTCTGGTTTAAGAGAGCACTTGAAGTAGTGCTAGACAGCTGAAAGCACCCATAATTGTGTACCAGAGTGAGAACTGCGTGCTCAAGGGCCTTGTTTTTATATGCGTCAGGGGACAATATCTTGTTTTCAACAAATGTTCTCCGAGAGGCGGGCAAGGTGCTGTCTTCCTTCCCTCTTTCTTTCTCTTGCCTCTCACAACAGAGGGTCCCCTCCAGCTGGGAGGGGCCTGGGGGACATCCGGCCTCCAGAGAAATGAGGGCATATCAACCAGGCAGCAAACCAGGGGGTCGGCCCCTTCCCACTGGAGGGAATGGACCAGTCTGGGTTGATTTGGAATTCTTTTGTGTGCTAAGGAAGGTGCACAGTCAGCAGTGAGGGTGGGGGGCTGGGTCTGCAGGGATTGGGGGGAGGGTGTCCCTGGCAAGCCCCTCTCCCTTTCCAGAGTCCTGGAGCTGGTCATTGTGCAGAGCTCATCAGGTGGGGTGAGAGTGAAGGGGGTGGGCTGGGGACTTGCATCTAAGTGGAGGTTTGTACCAGGCTGGGGATGGGGTAACCCAGATCTCATCTGGCCAGCCCTGAGAGCAAGTTCCAGCCTCCCCATCACCTGCAGCCGACTTTGCCATTGAGTTCCCTTGGCCTGTGGCTATGCAGGCTGCACAGCTGTGGGAAGCCCTCTCAGGAGTCTGTTGGCCATGGCCTTGACCTTGTTCTCCTGGCAAAGGTGGGAGCGTGGGTGGGCTTGGCTCTGTGAGTGACAGAGACGGGGCCCAGAGTTCTGCCACTGCCCCGAATAATCCTTCAGGAAGGACTTGATTGAGGACAGAGCGTTGGGAAAATGTGATCTGGCTAGTAGCAGTATTGATATAGCACTTGCTTGCCATGCAGGTTAGATGTTTTTGCCTCAGGTGCCTAAGATAATGGGCAAAGGGGTCCCACCAGGCGTCCGAGGGCATGCACAGCCTGGGCTAGGAACACAGGGAAGCCCGGCTGAGGCTGTGAGGTGCCTGAGGGGCCAGCAGCACCTTGTGTTTGTCGAGGGGGCTGTGCTCTCGGCCCATACTGGTGCACCGTGGGCTGCAGAGCTGTGGTTGTAGGAAGACTTGTAAAAACATTGTGAACTCTGTTGTACCAGGTCTCTGATGTCTGGGCAGTGAAACTGAATCTGGGCACGGGGAAGGTAGGGAGCAGCACTGGCCAGGCTCTTCTGTGGGGCCTGGGTTGCCTTATCTCATTTGCCTTTTAAATCCTTGATAAGTGTTGTTCACAGCTCCTTCACTAGGTTCTGTTTTGTTTTACAAATTCTAAGTGAAAAACTCTTAGAAAGCCGTGAGAGCACCCCCTGCAGGGCTGGGACCACCAGCCTTTGGCCACGCAGGCTCTGGGCCTCTGGTCCCCAAGCCCTGCCCTCCCCACTCACCTAGGCTCTGAGACTGCTGGCGCCTGCAGGGCCACGCTTGGGCAGAGTGGGACAAGCAAGGCAGTTCAGCGAGGACCAGTGGGTGAGGGTGAGGGTACAGGAACTGCGAGCTCTTGCCTAAGAACAAAAGTCCTGGGGAAAGGTGGAGGCCTGGAGGTGGCCACCCTGCCTCCCCACGCCTGGAATCTCACACTTCATCCTGGAGAGGGGAGGGCGCTCTCCAGGAAGCCAGACTTAGGGTGGAAAGAAGCAGCTCTGTTTGGAACCCCTAGAAGCTGCCCTGCTGAGGTCTGGATCTCCCACTGTTGGCTGAAGCTCACCTCCCTGCATAGTGGCTTCCCCTACCAGCTTCCCGGTTCCCGGCCTGCAGGACCTCCTGCGGGGATGGGAGGGGTGGAGTGTGCAGACTCCTGGCCTCATTGAGATTTCTCTCTCTCCTCTCCCCTGGCTCTTAGCTGCTTCTCCAGAGACCTCTGGCTGACTCTTCCTCACCCCGCATTGTGCAGACCGCACTTCCTCCCCTCCCGTGATGCTCAGTGCCCGGTGGGCATTTCTCAGGCCGGCTGGGTGGTGAGGTTTGGGATCCTGGCAGCCAGTCTGCACTGACACCTTTTTGGCAGTGGATTCACAGTTTCTCCTTCAGAATCACCTGGTTCTTGCAGGGCGTCTTGGGACGCTGGGTGCAGCGCCCCGGGAGCTGGTGCTGGAATGTTCTGATGGCTGAGAGATAGGCTGTAGTCCTGGATCGGTACTTACCGGTGTGTGACTTTGGGCAGACTTGGTGACCTCGGTGAACTCCCACTTGTAATGAGGGTAATGCTAGCTGCTACAGCAGTACCGTCCGGTAGAACTTCGCACAGTGACGGGACCGTTGTGCGTCTGCTTTGGAGTATTGCAGCCGTCATGGCAATGTTTTTTATTCTAAATATTTATTTCATTTATTTGAAAAGCAGAGTGACAGAGACAGAGGGGGAGACAGAAAGAGGATGGTATTCCTACATGGCTCCAGGCCAGGCAGAAGCCAGGAGCCAGGAACTTCATCCAGATCTCCACGTGGGTGCAGGGGCCCAAGCAGTTGGCCCATCTTCAGCTGCACTAGCAAGGAGCTGGATGGGAAGCGGGGCAGCCACGTCTTGAACCAGCACTCTGGCATAGGATGTTGGCGTCCTGAGTGGCAATTTAACCCACTGCACCACAGCAGCAGCCACCACAGGTGGCTCTTGGGCTTGAAATGTGGCAGCTGTGACTGGGGAACTGAGTTTTTAAAGGTGACTTCAGCCACATGTGGCTGGTGGCAGAGTGCAGGCGTAGGCAGTGTTAGCAGGAAGGTGTGGACTGCTTAGCCCAGTAGGGTGCACACAGAAAGCCCTCTGCAAGGTATTTGCACAGTGGGACAGTCTCCAAGTTGCCAGGGTCTCAGAGGACAGGATCTTCAGTATTGCGGCTGTTACGACTTCTGGCCAGAGCCCTGTCTTGTGCAACCTGTTCGCTCAGTCCTGCAGAGAGGGCTTCGTGAGCTCCGTGTAACACACAGGAGCACTGATGTTTGAAGAGGTTGAGCGACCACCAGCGTGTGATCTCACCGTGGCCTAGCAGCAGAGGCAAACCTGCTGGAAATCCCGGGCGGCTTCGCCCCCAGGCCCCCCACATGCCCTCCCCAGAGCCCTTGGACTACAAGGCCTTGAATGCAGTGCTGGGCTTTGGGGTGGAGAGCAGGGTTTGGGGCTGGCTAGTGCTGTGTGGTGGGACCGTGCTGTGCATTGTAGCATGGGACACCCAAAACTGAGGGCCCCTTGATGTAGGGGCTGGAATGCTGGCTCTGCATTGAGGACGCTCAGGCAGCTCCTTGCTCTCTGTGTCATTTGTGAAACACAAGGTTCCAGGAGGAGGTGGCTTAGGAGGAGGTTGGTTTCAGAGAGAGTGGATAGTGTGCGACAGATTCTGTAATTCGATGGTGATGTTTATGGCCTGCGGGATGCCACCACCTCCAGCCATCCTTACTGGGGGTAGGGAGAAGGACCCTGCGCCCCTCTAATTTTTTAAGGGAGGACCGTGGTGATGGGTGGGCAAAACATAAGGCAGGGACCATCCTCTGGGGATGAGAACCCGGTGGCTCTGTTTGTGCCCACAGTTGGGCTGCCCTCTGCCCTCGCTGCATTTTCCCGTCATGCCACCCGAGTTCCCCAGAGAGCCCTTGTCCTTAAAAGGGGGCATTAAAAAGCCAGCATTTGGCCTGCAGCCCTGACCTGGTGGGTGCAGCCTCTGCAAGGGTCAGGTGACTTTTACAGCCTGTTGAGGGGCAAGGGGAGATTTGCATAATGTTCTGGGGGGATTAGGTGGCTGGGGTTGCCATGGTAACCCCACAGGGATGAATTGAGAATTTTGCCTCCTGGCAAGAGTTGGCCGGTGGTGTTGGGGAGGGTGGGGGAGGGGGCGAGGTTATCTGAGGGGAGCTCAAGGGGAGGCGGGGAAGGGGGCGTGGGCCTGGTGATGAATGGGCAGTGTTGAGGGGAGGTGGGATCTGAAAGAGCTGTCCCTGCGGCATAGCACCAGACAAGTGAGCTCTTTGAGAGCCGCCCCTGCGGTGGGGGTGGGAGGCAAGCGGGGGTTTAATGCATTTGGGAACTGAGAAATTAAAGTGAACAAATATTTAAAGATTATTGGATCTTGTTAACAGGAAACCTGGTGGCTAGAAGCGCAGAGTCTGAGAAATGGGAAGTCTCAAGGTCTTAGCGTGGGGGAGGGAGGCGGCCGTGGCGTGGGCCTAGCTCTCCCCTGGGCAGCCAGTGGCCTGGGTCGGTGCACTGTGCTTGGACACAGCCCCTAGTTCAGCTTTGAGAACTCTGCCTCTCATGGAACGGAGACCATGGCCCAAGAGGGGACGGTGGCCCGGATGTGTCCCCTGCAGGAAGAAAAGGAGGTGGAGTCCCTTTTGGGGATGCCCTTAGAAGGTCATTTCACAACCCCAGGGCCCCTGGACTCGCTGGCCATTGGTTGGTTGGGAGGGCCGAGTGTCTCCCTCGCTGCCTGCCCTGCAGGAGCACAACTCCTGGACCGGAACAGGGCCCTGGCCAGTGTCCTCTTCCCTCTCCCAGAAGACAGGTCCTCGGGTCACACTGAGGGCTGGGCCTTTCACGTCCCAGGTCCTCCTGGCATAAAGAATTCAGCAGGCTTCCTTGGCAGGCATGAATATTTAAGGCCTCGTGTTATATATAATCTGATCAATATATCAGTGCTAAAAGGGCCTTTAAAGGAGCTGGTCTGTGGGGGTGGGCTGTGATGTGAGCCTCCCCCGCCCCTCCAGGGCACAGGGCAGCACCTCCACGGCTGCCAAGGGGGTCATTTGTTCCCTAGGCCTGGGCCCTGCTTTCCCCTACGGCCTGTGGCCTGATGGAATGGGGCCCAGGAACCCCACCCTGGCTGCCCATGGCGGGGTCTTACCCCTCCCCACCCTTCCTCCATTGCTGAAACACCCACTTGCTGTCCCAGTGTGAGGAGAGACTGCCTGGCAAGGAATGTCACTTTGTAGTCAAATAATTGAGGAACTTTCACGTTGGACTTGCCTAGAATGTGCGGCTGGGTCGTCTAAAACAGTCCAGACACATCATTCCGGAACCATGAAGTACCTGCTCGTTGGGCGACTGGGGGGTCTGCAGCCCCCACCCCACCCTCCCTGCACTCCCGTGATTTTCATTCCAGATGAATCAGACTCACTGCATACATGCCAGGATTAGAGTCCCAGAACCAGGTAAAACGTGATGAGAATTGCAGAACCCCCAAGCTACCTGAGACCTCACCCGAAGCACGCGTTTCAGAGACCACCGGGCCTGCCACGGAGCTGGGGAGGCAGCTGCCAGTGTCCCCTCTGTGTTTCACATGGCAGGGCCCTTTCTTCATGTCTCCTTCCTGACGCACGCAGTGTACAGACTCGCAGCACAGTGCTCAAAGCGAGACGTCTTCGTTGTAGGAGACGCATGCCGGAACCTGGAAGTGGGAGGCAGCCCCTCGCCTGCCCAGCAGACACGGAATTACTTCCTGCTGAGGGAAGCATCTGGAGCCCGTGCCCGGCCATCTTGGGCTCAGTGACTGGTCTTGCCTGTGAGTCAAGGCCTCTGGACAGTGGGTGCCTGTGGCTCAGCGTGGTGGCGGCGCTGCTGTCGCCTGGAAGCCCTGTGGCTGTCATGTACAGTTTCGCTGACGGACAGATTTGAATGGCTCGTGCTAGGAAGAGAGCTCCGGCCAGCCTAGCCCACCACCCCGTACCTGCCGCTTCTCCGCTGGTCCTTGCAGTCTGCGCTCTGCCCTGGTCGGTGGAGCTGGCTGGAGGGAGTGACATTCTGTGGGCCGATTCAGGAATGTCTGTCTAACATGCCGAAGCCCTGGGTGAGGGCTCCTGGATCTCGTAAGTCATCCATCTCGTGCCTCCGTTGTGCAGACAGCAAAATTAGAGCCCAGAGGAGGGAGGCCATTTGCCCACAGCCACAGGGCTGGATGGAGGAGCAGCCAGCTCACGTCGGTGTGGCTTTGGATTGGAACTGCTCTCTGCAGTAGCGGATTTCTTCCTCTCCTGGTTTTTGCTTGACTATGGTGAAGGTGAAGCTCCTGGGAGCAGACGCCCCGGCGGTCGGAAGCTGAGTTGTGGAGAGACCTTGTCTGGTGGAAGTGGCTGTTGACTGCGTGTTGGGCACCGTCAGCTGGGAAAGGCGGAACGGCCCAGGATGGGCTGGCTTGCTGAGGGCCCAGGAGCAGCTGCCGGGGCACTGGCACCAGGACGGGCCCGGCTCCCAGACAGCGGCAGATGTGAGTGTGGGAGGCCGTGGCAGCAAAGCACACTTGGAGAGCGAATGCTCAAGTGCCCCCGGCTTACTGCAAGATGTTCAGAGGCCCTGCCCTGACGAGGAGCTGATGGGGCCGCTGGGAGCCGCTAAGGCGCGTGGAACAGATTGTTCTCTGGGAACTGTGTTTGCCCCCCACTATCTCGCCCGCTGCCATTTATTTGCCTAACCACCTCGAAAGAGACACAGGGCAGATGTGCGCCCCCGCGCCCCGCGGGGGGCCCCTCCGACTGCGGCTGCTCAGTGAGTTTCTCTGGGACGGTGTTTTTCCAGCAGCAAAGCCACTGCCTTTGAACCACACTTGGAGAGCGCGATTCAGCGGCGGTGCCAGCACCCCCTCTCCTGCTGCCCCTGGGGTGTGCGGCTCGAGGCCTGGCAGTGAGGCGGGGCGTCTCGGGGACGCCACGGTGTGCAGCTGTCCACGGAGTGTCCGGCATGTGAGCAGGTCCTGCCTTGTGTCTGGTGACCTGTGCCGATGGTTGAAGTCACACATCTTGTTTTTGCTTTCCCTTTTTTCGGAGCCGGTGTGTGGAGGTTGTTTGCCTTGGAGCCTCTGCTGCTTTAACAGCTGTGCTAGTCGGAAACACTGTCAATGATTAACCCAGACAGTGGGTTTTTTCTTTCAAAAAATGTTTCTTTAAGCTCTCTGAAAATGTCAAAATTTGGCTTCTTGATAGGAAGTCGTTAGAGTGGGTCGCTAATTGCTGAGCCTCAGTTTCCCCATCTGCGAGATGGAGACTTCGGAAGTTCTAGAACCCCCTCTACAGCGGCCACGAGCTTGCACATGTGGGACGGCTGTGGTGGGCGGCACGCGTGTTGTTGGCCATCAGCATTGCTGTTGCTTCGCGTGGTCCTGTTTGGGTGTCCCTTTCCAGGGTTTCCTCCTCCAATCACCACGCTCAAAACCGTGAGCCTAAAGAAGCCATTGAGCGAGCAGTGTTTGCTCTGTGACCCATCAGAGTGGGCTGGGTTCAGCCCTGCCGCTGCCTTTTGGAGAGACCAAGAGGGGGCTGATACAACAGCAGACCTTGGTAGAACCACGGCTGGGACGCTCTCCCCTCCCCTGCCCCCTAGAAAGTACCCCAAGACCCAAGGACACGGAAGTCTTGGTCTGTTATTAAAGTTCTCCAAACATGAAAGCACCTCCCCTCTGCCTACCCCTACTCTGCACAAGCCTGTGTCGGCTGTGCTGGAGTCCTTCCTGCCGTGAGGCACCTCGATTCCATCCTGTTTGGACCCCCAGGAATGATGGGCTGGATGCTGAGACCCCAGGCTCCTGGGAGGTTCTGTGTGTGCTCCTGTTCCGGACCCCTCACTTGGTGTTTGTGTTGTTGGGAGGCAGGAGCTGGTTGTAAGTAGGTAAGAGGCTGACACTGCCTGGGCACTGGTGGCCTGGGTGCCAAGTCTTGAGCTGGGCGTGGCTGAGTGAAATCCTAGTGGGTCCCCTTTTCCTTACGGCCCGAGGGTGCTGGGCTCTGGACCACATGGCAGGAAGATCCTGTGGGGGGGGAGCTCACTACTTGCTTGAGGATGTAGGGAAGGAGATAGGCTACCTCTCATGCCCCTGACCTTTGACCTGTGCACCAAAGCAAGTAGGTGACAGCAGGGGCTCTTCTAGAACCCCTTCCCAGGGGTGAGAGCTGAGTGGTCAGGAAGTTCTGAGCCTGCCTCTGGCTGGCTGGGGGCGGGGAGGGGGGAAGCCTTGAGGTCCTCCGAGGTGGCTTGTGGGTAATCTGATCTGACTGCGTTGCCCTCACCTGGGTTGGGGGGAGGTCCTGCCTGCCTCCCAGTGTGGGTCAGCGTCGTGTTCACACAGCCTCTCTCTCATGCTGTCCACGCTGGGGCAGGCCAGCTCTGCAGCCATGGGTCACTGCCACGTGAAGTCTCCCTAAAGAACCGCTGGGAGGCTGGCAGTTGTGCTCTGTGGGCCAGGCGTTGATGATGCGTCTACTGCACACTGACTGGTCCCTGTGCTCCTGGATGCCCAAGGTGCGAGGCGTTGGCCCGGTGAGCGTCCTGATCTGCAAGGTGGGCTTGTCTCTGCGTTCCCATGGCCACATGACCTGTGACAGGCGAGTGAGCCTATGGCCCTGTGTGGGTCCGGCCCGAGCTGCAGCCTGGACGGTTGTTTCTGGAACTCCTGTTGAACTCAGAGTTCACTCCCCTTCCCCACCTTCAGTGGCCTTGGCGGAGGAGTGAGCAGACCTGACCGCTTACTGCGCTGGTTTCCACAAGAACATCCCAGTTACCTTCCCAGATCCTCACAGTTTCTTGGGTATCTGGTGAGCAGAGGCCGGACATGCTGCTTAAAATCCTACAAGGCACAGAACAGCCCTGTGCAGCAAAGAATGGCCCATAGCATGGATAGCGAGCAGGCTGGAGCCTTGCCAGAAGGCCCCTGAATGTGCAAATGTGGGGCCCCAGGGGGTCTGGGGGGGGCTAGTGCTGCTCCCCTCTTCTGGGGAGTCTGGCACAGCTGACCTGGGATGTGAGAGACAAGCACTTGTCCCACCCTAAGTGCAAGCAGTGGCTGGGAAGCACTGGCTCTGGCACTGAGGACCCAGGCAGAGGTGGACACCAGCGATCCCTGGTCCCCGCCGGGAACTCCAGTCAAGAGTGGACAGGCCCTCTGCTGAAGAGCCTCCATGATGTGGGCGGCAGCCCCAGGGCACGGGGCTGAGACCCGGTTCTTTGATGGATGACCTGTGTCCCCCAGCGAGGGGCATCCTGTGCAGTGGCCAAGGGCAGTGGGCGCAAAGGTGTAAGCCCCAGGCAGTCTCTGAGGTCCAGGTCTGTTTGTAAATGAGCCTTGTTATTTTATGAGCACAAAGAGTTCTCATCCAGAATCATTGGATGTGCAAATGATCACAGATTTTTAAAGGCTGTTGTCATGGTTTTGTCTGTGAGAGATTGCTGTGCCGATGAAAGCTTTGAAGCCAGTTCTGGGACCTGGGTCCTGGCGGCTCAGGATTCAGTGAGATAAGAAAAGAGAGTTGTCTGAGTTGTCTGTCCGGGGCTCCAGGCCTTGCTGTCTGGACTAAGTTAACCGTTTAGCACCAGTCTTGGTCTTTCCTGGGGTCATCTGCCTTTCTGTGATCCACCTGATCGAGGGGCGGGCCTGCAGAGTTACCTTTCTGAGCAGCTTCTTGGGCAAGGCAGGGCTGCACCCTAACAAGTGAATCCTTGGGGTGGGGTAGGAGGCAGACTTTGTGGATTAAGCCATTGTTTGCTGACTTAACTTTTTTTTTTTTTTTTTTTTTTTTTGACAAGCAGAGTGGATAGTGAGAGAGGTCTTCCTTTTTGCCGTTGGTTCACCCTCCAGTGGCTGCTGAGGCCGGCGCGTCGTGCTGATCTGAAGCCAGGAGCCAGGTGCTTCTCCTGGTCTCCCATGCGGGTGCAGGGCCCAAGCACTTGGGCCATCCTCCACTGCACTCCTGGGCCATAGCAGAGAGCTGGCCTGGAAGAGGGGCAACCGGGATAGAATCCGGCGCCCCAACCAGGACTAGAACCCGGTGTGCCGGCGCCGCAAGGCAGAGGATTAACCTGTTAAGCCACCATGGCGCCGGCCTGCTGACTTAACATATGAATGCTTGTTCAATTCTTCCACTCCACCTTGATCCACTTCCCTGCTAGTGCCCCTGGGAAAGCAGCAGAGGATGGCCCTAGTGCTTGGGCCCCTGCTACCCGCATGGGAGACCTGGATGGAGTTCCAGGCTCCTGGCTTCTGACTGGCCCAGCCCCAGCCAGTGTGGCCATTTGGGTAGTGAAGCAATGGATGGAAGATTTCTCTCTCTCTCTCTCTCTCTCTCTCTCTCTCTCTCTCTCTCAGTCTGCCCACTCTTTCTGCAACTCTGCCGTTCAGATAAATAAATGAATCTTTTAAGAATCATAAAAAATAATGGTGGCATTTCTGTGGGGAGGAGGATGGATCTGGCGTGTGGGAGACCCACTCTGCTGTGTCCTGTGTGAGGCTGGCCCGAGGGGCACTTTGCCTCATGGAGCCCTGGGGCTTCCCTCATGGTCCCTCCCTCAGTGGCAGGTGGGCACAGCAGCAAACTGGGTTTGATTCCTGTGATGGCTTTTGCTGGGAGGATGGGGGTGGGTTGGTTTGCTTTTAGCAGGAAGAGGCAGCCTGGGGGTGGTGGGAGTGGGAAAGGACAGACCCTAGGGTGAGGGGCTGAGGCTCCGGGGAGTTTCCTCTCTCCCTGCCCAAGACATTTCTGTGGCCTGGTTTGTATGCCTGAACTTCATGCAGTCTTTTTGGCTTTGCAGACGGAGATCGCCAAGAGACTGAACACGATTCTAGCGCAGATCATGCCTTTCCTGTCACAAGAGGTGAGCGCTCTCACTGCATTCTTTCTCCCTTGCGTTTCTCGCTGCTGCTGCGTGACCCCAGGCCCTAGGTGTTCGTGTTTTCCCAGCTGACTTGGGGATTTCTTCACACAGCCTCCTCTGGCCTGTCCTGGGGCAGGGGGCCACGGCAGAGGGACCATTTACTTTTCCTGGTCAGGGTGGTGTTGTGTCACCACCTGAGTCCAGAGAGGAGGGCCAGCAATGCACAGGGGGTGCCCCTCTCCCACCAAACCTGTTTTCCTGTGCCCCGGTCCCCACCTCTGAGAGTGAGGCAGGCATCCAGTCGGTGCTGAGGGTCAGACACAGTGCAGGGGACCTGAGCCCCCAGGCCCGGAGTGCACCTGCCAGAAGCATGACCAGCTAGCTGCCCACGTACTTTCCAGGAGACACAGCCCCCACCCCCGCCCCGTGGATGCAGCTGGACTCAGGGGTGATCGGAGAAACATCAAGGGCAGGTGGGGGGGACCCTCTGCACCGCCCCCCCAGTGGCTGGCACACGTCTGCTCCCTCGGAGCCCTGGGTCTCTGGGGCAGACTCATGGCCGGTAGATGATTACATTGGAGTAGGACGCGGAGCCGCCCTCAGAGCTGCAGCCCAGCAGCAGGCAGAGAGTGGTATGTGTGACTCGGAAGGGAGTGAGCGTAGCACGTTTTACGGAACAGATTCTATTTTTTTAAGAGCAGCTTTAGGTTCACGACAGAATTGGGAGGGGGGCGGTGCAGAGATTGCCCACCATAGACCTTCACCACAGAGTGGGATGTGAGTCTGAATTGGCCCAGCTGCCACTCAGTGCTCCCTTGTCTTCTGGGTTCAGCCACGCTGTCTTCCTGTCTGTCTGGATCTATACCTTGTTTTCTGTCTAGGCAGAGATAGCAACACACGGACGCACACACTCCTGACCCCGTCCTGTGTAAATTGCAGGCACCCTGGGTCCTGTGGCTGCGTCCCCTGAACTCGGGGACACCCTTCCCCGTGATGACAGTGCTGTTACCGTGTTCAGGAAATTCGTGATCTTTCTCTGGCCATCTAAGAGCCAGCTCATACTTGAATTGCAATGGGTAAAGGTTCTTTTGTGTAGGTGGTTGGGGGGATCATTGACTAGTAGCCATCTCTGGCCGGTCCATGTGAATTCCAGAAGTAATACATGGTGCGTTGAACATTGTGTCACTCGTTCCACCTGCTGGCTGGGCCCATTGGAGCCCCCTGCTGTCTTCTCTGGGGGAGGGGGTCCTCTCGTGTCTGGGAGGGTGGCTGCATCTAACCTGCCCTGTTCTCTCCAGCATCAGCAGCAGGTGGCGCAGGCGGTGGAGCGCGCCAAGCAGGTCACCATGACGGAGCTGAATGCCATCATCGGGGTACGTGGACTCCCCAGTCTGCCTCTCACCGTGTGTATAGCCCTTTTATTCCTCTCATTTACCATAACCAGAGAGCGAACCTGGCCTCAGCTGGCCTCATAGAAGGGCGGCCCCAGGCTCCAGCTTCCCCGAGCATCCCCTGGGGTCTCTCTCCTCTTGGGTTCCTCCCCAAGTTCCCGAATTCAAGGGTGCCAGACACACCCCGGGGCCACCTTGTCCTCCCCTGGCTTGGTAGGGTGGGGGCCTGGGATCACCTCTGAGGCCTGTCTGCCCATCCCTGGTGGAGGCCTGCCCTTCTTCGGCCGCCTGGGACCAGGTCTGTCTCTGCTGTGCTGTGGAGCTGGGGCTTGGGCTGAGCTGCCTGGCTGAGTGTGCATCTGCCCTTGCAAACACCAGTGGGGGCACCCAGACAGGTCTCCCGGCCTTCTGGAAGTCTCCTCCCCAGTGCCTCTGCGGCCACTGACCTGACCGCTCCGTGGAAGGGGAAGCCGGGGGTCTCCCTGCCCGTGCCCCTGCCCTGGCTTTCAACTTCAGTGCATCTCTAAGGTCCAGACCGTGTCCTCCCCGGCTACTGCCCTGGGGTGGCCTGGGGCTACTGCAGAGAAGCCCTGGAAGGAAACAGCTTCCCGTGTGCCTCCAAGATGAGGCTTTTGGTCTGTGACGTGGAGGGGCGGGTTAACCACTGCTGCTCAGGCCACACACAGCGCCACCTCCGGGAGCTTCCAGGACGTGCCCACCGGGCTGCTTTTCCAGATCATGCTGAAGCATCAGGAGCAGCAGACCTGATCCTGCAGCCCTGGTGTTGCTGGCATCCTGCTTTTTCTTCATTATTCTCCCTTTGTCCTTACGTCCGGGCGTTGTTTCCAGGTGGGACCCCAGGCCTGCCTTTCGTTCTCTTTTGCCCGGTGGAATGCGTGAGAGCTTGGCTTTCCAGACGGGGACGGAAGCACACAGGCCTGTGTTCTCGTCCTGGTTCTATCCCAGCTGACTGTGGGCAGGCCTTTGTCTTGTCCTCCCTGCATCTGGGGTGAACTAGCTCCTCCCCTGGGAATGCCGGGAGCCTGCAGCGTGCCTGGCCAGGTGACACTTTGTCAGTCCAGCCCCTGCGTCACACCCTGAGGACCCATGATAGAGTCCTTTAGCAAGGATGCCTGTCTTTCTGGTCCAAACCCCCTGGGCTGTTGGGGAAGGGATGGAGGCTGGAGCCTGGTGAGAATCCTGGCAGTGTAGGGAGAGGAGTCAGCTGTCACCTACCCTGGGGAAGTGTTCCATGTGGGAGGGCAGTGCTCTCAGAGTGTGTGTGTGTGTGGGGGGGGGGGGTGACACTTCAAATGAGGTCCCTCGGAGCCGTCCAGCCCAGGGCCCTTCAACCCTGCAGTGCAGGGATCTGGGGGCAGGACGTCCACCAGTGACCCTGGCCTGCGCCCACTGCCGCTGCCAACACCTCTGTCCCTGTGCTCGAGGTGCCCAGAGCTGTCCCTGAACATTGCCACATGCCTGTGGGGGCAGAAAGGGCCTGGTGGAGAGTCACCGATGGAGCCCCGTGCCCACAAAGGGACCTGGGACCCCCGCCCAGGGCTGTTCCCTGTTGCCCTGGTGTGTGGCCTGCATCCCCTGTCCCTGTGACCAGCGCTCAGCTGGGCGACTGTGCTGATGGCAGGGCTGGGACTGCACCAGGAGCTCCCCTAGCACCTCCGCCCCTTCCTCTTCCTCTTCCTCTCCCGAGGCGCCCCCATAAGGTGTGCAGGCCGAGCTCCTCCCCCCTGCAGTGGCCACAGTGGGGTCCCTGCTTCCTCCTCTCCCTCTTTCTTTGGAACAGGAAATCCTCTTAGGAAAATAATGAGGTTTTTTTTTTTTTTTTTTTTTTTAAGTTTGAAGAAAAGAGTGAAACTGGGGAGAAGCACTGGCTGGATTAGCCCCACTTCCTTTAAGTAGTATTTAGGAAGCTGCAAGTTAGGTCAAGGCAGCTCGAGGCAGTTATTGGAATTCAATTAAAGCCAGCGAGTGGGGCCTGTGACCCCCATTTTCGAGGTAATTGCTTCTTGGGCTCTGAGTGAATGCAGCCGGCGCCCTGCCATTAAGCAGGCAGCCGTCTCATCGCCGCGCCTGACAGAGCTGGGCCAGGCAGGAATTACGGACAGCTGAGGCCTGCACGCCAGGAGCCGTGCGTGACCGTGCTCTCTGGAGGAAGCTGAGCCCGCAGCGGAGCCGCCTCTGGGAGAGAGGGGAGCAGGGGCCGGCCGGGGGGTCTCGGCAGCAACCAGGGGCTGTCACCGCCGTGGCACTGCAGGATCTGCTGCTGGCATCGGGCCTGGGATCTAGTCGGTGCCTTCCCCCGGGCCTCGATTTCCCCATTTGTGCAGTTGGGGAAGGATGAGGAGGCTCCGTGTGGCTCCTCTGCCCTGGCAGTTCCTCCACCTCTCGGGGTGTGGAGTGTTCTGAGGTTGTGACTGCTCGGCTCAGAGAGAAGGGACGAGCGCAGCTGTTAAGTTGCCCTGGGAGTGTCTACCCTGCTCCGATCCTGCCCCTGTGCACTCTGGGAGGCAGCAGGTGATGGCTCAGGTACTTGGGAGGCTGGGTCGGGTGCCTGGCCCAGCCCTGGCTTTGGAGGGCATTTGAGGAGTGAACAGGAGATGGAACTCTTGCTCTGTGTTTCTGACTCTGCCTTACAAATAAAGTGAAAGTAAATAAAATCAAGCAGAGACGCCAGGTGCGTCTGGTGTGGGCACTGTGACAAAGGCCAGGATCCGAGTTAGAGTGCTGAGCCTGGAGAGGGTCGGAAGGACAGACGGAGGGAGCCAGACGTGCTGACCAAGCCCACCCACTCCCCTCTCTGGGGAAGACAGACCCCAGGATGGCCTCTGTGCGACTTGGGGCCCTGCGGGTCTTGGTTACTGTTGTCCTGTTCCTATTCCACGCCTTTCCTTCTTGGATCCATGTCACTGGGGGAGCCTAGGGAGGAGGACACGATTCCTGGACCCCCAACCCTTGACAAACTGCAGAAGGCAGCGTCTGCCCTTTCCACGCAGGTCACAGACCTCCAAGCTGACCGGCTGTTTTCAGATCCATCTCTTGACGTTGCTGTGTGACAGCCCGAGGTCTTTGGACAGGGAGGGAGGTGGAGGGACCCTCACCTGCTTTGCCCACTGGCCACTTGGTCTGTGTTCTCTTGGGGATGATTGCTGGAGGTGAGGTTGGAAAACACTCACTTGACCTTGTGCTAAGTGGGAGGCAGAGGGAGGCTGGAGCCCATCCCAGAAGGCACATGGCATGCTGCAGCCACAGCTGAGGGTCTTGCATTCCCTCCACTGTGACGAGGAGCTGAGTTCTACAGGAGGGCTTGGGATGACGCGGAGACCTCCTTAGACTCCCTCGGTTTCTTCCAAGCTGGGCAGGTGACGCTGGCTTTTCAGTCCTGGTGCAGTGGAGTCCCTTGGCTCCCTGAGCATGTTGCCCGTCTCTGAAGTGGGGATCTTGAGGGCTGTGGTGAGCCCCGTGAACGCGAAGGCGCACTGGAGGCCCTGGGCCGCTCTCCCCGGAGGGCAGGAGGTACTGGTGTTGTGCAGCGGGACCCTGTCTTGCGCTGGTGCGTCTTCCGGTCCGTTCGGCTCTGGAAATGATTAGACAGCTTCACTGAGTTCTGCCCAAATTTTGAACGTGACAAGACAGACATGAAGTCAGGCAGCAGAATCGTCCAGCCTGACACCCAGAACCCAGGCTCACACGCTGTGCCCACAACACCCGCCACACCTCCTGAGTCCAGCCCACACGTGCTTGTGTTCTGGTGTGGAAGGTTAAAGGCCCCTGGGTGGGTGTGGGTCCAGGAGGAAGAGGGAATCGCCCCTTCCTTTCATACCGTGGACGAAGTTCCTGTGCTGCCGTGAATGGCAGGTACTGGGACAGGTGGGCCGAGGACCTGTTGCAGGGGTAGAAAGAGCCTGAGGGCGGCTGTGACAGGCACCTGCCGTAGGGCCAGCCATTGCCAGCTGCCCCCGGCCCCATGAGAGAGAACTTGGTCCCGCCCTCTATGGCAGTCACGACAGATGTGGGCTCCACTGGGCCTGCCCTGGTGGTGCCCCGGGGAGACCATGGGGAGTTTTTGGCTATGCAGAGCGCTACCCTCCCCCTTCAAGATGAGCAGGCCTTGGGCTTTGCTCTGTGGCCAAGCAGGTGTCCCCATCGGACATGCTCAGGCAAGAGACCCCGCTCAGCTTTGGAGTGAGTGCCCCACAGCCACTCTGCCTTTGACCTTGGGCTTCTGACACTGGTCGGCCAGCTCCTGTTCTGGGGAAGCAGGGCACCCCGCTAAAGCCACTAGTGAAGCTCCGTGCCCAGCTCACTGCTGGCTGCTTCCATCTGGGCCTTCCAGAGGGGGCACAAGGCTGGGGGCCAGTGGATGTCCCCTTTTGTTCCGTCTCCAGCACATGCCCGCGCTTGCCCAGAAAATGCACGGTGCACGACAGTGGTGCCGGCTGTCTTCCTGGGGCTCCCGAGTGTGGTGCGAGACGAGGAGACCTGGCAGCTGCTGCTGGTTTTGGCCGAGCACCTGCTTGGCTTGGCCCATGGTCACACACGTGTGTACCTCCTGCAGCCCCCGAGGTCTGAGCTCCACCTTGGCCTTCATTTCACAGATCAGGGGCGCTGAGACCCTGAGAGGTCGGCTGGCTCGTCCATGGGCTCACGGCTCCTAGGAATGCACAGCCGGGCCTGGCTCCCAAGGCTGAGCCATTAGGACTGCTGGAAGGGAGAAATGCATTCTGGCCAGGGTGGTGGGGAGGACGCCCTGGGGCAGGTGGCACTTGAACTGGGCAGAGTTCAGCCAGGGAGGCCTGGTCAGCCAAGACCAATGGGGAGCTATTGGCTCGAGTCTTTCCCCAGGTACAAATTTACAATAAGAAGGTTTTTTTGTTTTGTTTTTAAAAAAGACTTACTTATTTGAAAGGTGGAGTTTGAGAGACAGTAATACCATCCCATCCTCTCATTCACTCCCCAAATGACCACAATGGCCAGAGCTGGGCCAGGCTGAAGCCAAGAATCTGGAACTGCATCCAGGTCTCCCATATGGTTGGCAAGGGCCCGAGCACTTGGGCCATCTTCTGCTGCTTTCCCAGGTGCATTAGCAGGGAGCTGGATTAGAAGTGGAGCAGCTGGGACTCGAACTGGTGCGCACATGGGAAGGGAAGTGGGCCCCTGCTATAGCATCTTCCCTGGGAGCCAGATTGTTCACAGAAGGGGTTAGCCATGTACACCGGTGGCAGAGCCGCCTTTTTTTTTTTTTTTTAAGATTTATTAATGTATTTGAAAGGTGGAGTTACAGAGATGCAGAGAGAGAGAGAGAAAGTCTTCCATCCACTGGTTTACTCCCCAAATGGCCACAATGGCTGGAGCTGAGCCATTCCAGAGCCAGGAGCCAAAAGCTTCTTCTGGGTCTCCCATCCGGGTACAGGGGCCGAAGCACTTGGGCCATCTTACACTGCTTTCCCAGGCCATAGCAGAGAGCTGGATGGGAAGTGGAGCAGCCGGGACTTCAACCGGCGGCCATATGGGATGCCGGCACTGCAGGCAGAGGCTTTACCCACTACACCACAGTGCCGGCCCTGGCAGAGCCACGTTGACACCAGCCTTCCCCTCTCCCTACCTTCGCCGAGGGTCTTACTGGCTCCACATTGTGAAAAGCGGGTTTGCTGCCTCCATCCTTGCTCTGTTCACCAGCAACTCATCCGAACCGAACGGGCCTGCTGGAGACGCGTTTCAGAACTGGGTTCCAATGATTCTCCACATCCAGCCACAGGAGAGAATACTATACAGCCTCTAAAGGGGCGGGTGGCTTTCTTCAGAACGCTCCTGTTAAAATCAAACTGTTAGCAAGAACCCTTCTGTTTATTAGACATGCATTTAAAATTGTACGTTTCCATAGAGGAAAATCTAGAGCAATTAGCAGGGGAATCTTAGGGGTAGGATGGAGGGTAATTTTTCCTTGAGTTGTAATCTGTGCTTGCTCTCAGTACTGTCCTACAATGAGAGTGTATTATTTTTGTAATAAGGATTCTATTTTCTTTCCAAAGAAAAGATGGGGGACCCCCTCTGGGAGAAGTGCGAGTTCTTGGCCAAGAGGCTTGGGTTTCTGCCCTGCACGTTCCTGTGATGCTTTCTGTGGTATCTGGGGGTAGAGCTGGGGTCAGCCCACCCTGGGACCAGTGCCCACCAGCAGCTTCCACACATGGCCTGGCAGCAGGCATCCCAGGGGCCCTGGGGATCCTGAGCAGCCCTGCACCCACAGCTGAGACACGGAGTGTCATGGCCATTAACTTTGGGATGGCGCCAGCTTGGCTTTTGTGGCTTGCTTGGGGAAGTGGGGGGGGGGGGGGGGTGGAAGCTAAGCCTTTACCTCAAAAATGAACTGCCTCCTAGAGCCTGCCTTTTGGCCAGACTGCCTGCCTCCCCTCTCATCTGTTAGAGTGCAGAGAGCATTTTGCATTGGCGCGCAGACTCCCTGGGTCGTCAGTGAGCTTTGTCTGCTGGTCAGGTCTTTGCTCTCTGTCCACTCCTCTTGCCTCCTGCCTTGGGGATCTTTGAGTGCAAGTCCCACTTCCTGGTGGTGGAGTTGGGCCAGTTACTGGCCATCCACTCCAGCCCCTGAAGCATCAGTTTGCCCCTCTGTGAAATGGGCACTACTGCTCCTTTGCCAGGTGGTTAGAAGAATCAGAGATCATTGTTGGAAAGTGCCAGGTGTTCAGCGAGGATTGGTTCCCTTTTGCACTAACGGAGACGAAAGTTGTGGGCACAAACCAACACGCCCACAGCCCCAGCCAATCCGAAGAGAGATTTCCATCCCTAAGCCTGCTCGCGCGGCACCCCCATTCTTGGTGCAATCCCAGGAAGATGAGGGACATCTGTCATGGCTGCTCAGGAGTGCTCAGGCCCCCGCTCGTCCCCTGGGTGTAGGAAGGGCAGGAGAGAGAGGCCTGAGGCCAGTGCCAAGTGGGCAGGTCTGGGGTCTTTGGGGCCAGAATCCTTGCCTCGGGGCTGGGCGAAGCTGTGATTGCCTTTGATGATGATGTTGAGCCCACTCGTGCGAAGAGTTTAGAGTGGGAGCTCACTGCCCGGTGGAAGCACGCACTGTCCCGGGGCTCCAGGAGTGGTAGGCGCCTGCCCCAGCTGACAGCTGCGGGACACAACAGGGAATTGAAGTGGGCTGCCCAAGGCCACCCAGAGCTGGGGTTTGAATCCTGGTCTGTGACTCCAAAGCCTCAGCTCTGATGACCAGCGACCCTTGCTCCTGTCCCAGTGGCCCCAAGCTCACCCTGCTGCCTGCCCTGGCCCCGCCTGCCCTATTGCGCTTGAATCCATCAGAATTAAGGACTTCTGCCCTGGATATAGGCTCGGGGTGGGAGACGCTGGCTGCTGATGGCGGAGGCATGTGTGCATGAGCTGTGAGCTTAAAAATGGGTCCTCCTCCGGGGAGAGGGGCCCTGATGACTTTTTTTTTCTATGCATGCATTATTTATGCTATTGAAATACTGATCCTGAACCGTGGGGGTGGGGTGCTTGAAGATGTCAGTCTTGTATGTGAATTGCAGTCCGTTAGCATGTGGGTTGATCTGGGGGCAGAAGTCTTGGGGGTGCTTTCCCTTGCCACCGAGACGCTCCCTCCCCAGCCGCCCTGCCCCCTCCTGCTCACCTGTGCTCACCACCAACTTCATTACAGCAGCAGCAGCTCCAGGCGCAGCACCTGTCCCACGCCACACACGGGCCCCCCGTGCAGCTGCCGCCCCACCCGTCAGGCCTGCAGCCTCCAGGGATCCCCCCGGGGACGGGGAGCAGCTCTGGGCTGCTGGCGCTCGGTGCACTGGGCAGCCAGGCCCACCTGGCCGTGAAGGATGAGAAGAACCACCATGAACTTGACCACCGAGGTGCGACCCGAGCTGGGGCTGGGGGCAGAGGGTGGGGGAGGGCCAGGCGCTTGGCAGCCCCAAGGTGAATGGACCCAGCAGATGCGGACGCCCTGGGCCCAGGAACTGGCAAAGGGTTTGGAGTTCCCGCTGTGGAGCCCCTGGCACTCGGAAACCAATAGCCCGTGCACCTGCACCAGCCCCCAGACCCCAATGTGCACCTGGTGCTCTCTGTCCTGAAGGATGCCTGATCCTTCATCCCGCTAGGTGGGCTGCCATCAAGCGCACAGGGAGAGGAGTGCACAGGCGCAGAGCAGGGGTTCTGACAGGTCTTGGGAACTGGGGGCTAAGGTGGTGTCCCCGCGGTGGGATTGCCCTCCTGGCACTCGAAGACAAGCTCCCAGCAGACTGGAAATTGGGGAGCTGGTGCTGAGCCAGGCACACAGTCCAGGCTCCAGCTTCCAGGGCCTTTGAACAGGGTGGATTGAAAAAAGGGCCACTCCCAAGTTCCTTTTATTTTTTGTTTACCAGTCATGTTCTCAATCCCCGCGCCCTGCAGTTGGTTTCCATAGCAGGGTCCTGCCCGAGCCTGTGGCTTTAGCAGCCAGTCTGCTGAGGAGCCCACCTGGCGCTCCCCGCAGTGGCGGTGGACCCCAGAGCCTGTCCTGGGGACTGGTGGGCAGCGGAGGCCGAGGGCTGGGCCGCCTGCCTGTTGTGAAGCCAGTGGGGGGTTTCTGCCCCAGCCACCCGGACTGACCTTTCTCCTTTTCTGTGTGTGTGTTGTGGGGATCCTGACCTCCCTCCGCCTTGGCCTTCTTTCCCCCCGAAGAAAGGGAATCCAGCACGGTGAGTGTCCAAGTTCTGGGACCCGCGGGGGGAGGGGCAGGGAGGAAGGGGGCTGGGGCTGGGGTGGTGCCTGGAGGCCACCATCCTGGGGTTCGGGCCCAGGCTTTTGCTGTTAGTCTGGCCGAGCGAGAGACCTGGCTTCAGTGCTGATGCCTTGGTGATGATGTCTTACTGCAGACTCGATGAGGGGGGTGGGGAGGTGGTTACTGTTGCAAAGCTGGGATTGTCATCACCTGCTAAGAGTGACCTTGAGCTCTGGAAGCCCTTAGAGCTCGGCATCAGTGAGCTCTAACTCCCCAGTGAGCGAAGTGATTCACCAGGGAAGTCCGCTGAGCATCCTGGCTGTTCCAGTGGGCTCCATGCAGCCAGCAACTGAACCCGGGATGCAGGACCCCGGTGTCCCACATCCTGGTCCCGGGTTCTCGCCCACCACCCAGGGCAGAAGCCTTGTGGAAGATCCTGGAACCTCTGGACTGCTCTCCAGCACCCGAGGTCCACCCTGTGCTGGGCTCTTGCTCTGGTTGAGGAGGTGCTACAGGCGAGCACTGAGGCCGGGCCGCCTGTGTGTCTGCCAGCTCTGAGGTTCCCTGTAAATCTTCCTGATCGCACAGAGGCTCCGAGGTTCTGTTTCAAGTGAATAAGCACAGTGGAGTCTGGATACCAAAAAAAAAACCCTCCCGCGATTAGCAAAGCTATTTTATTCCTCGCTGCCGCCTCGTATCTGGGGCCATCTAATCTGTCCGGAGGCTTTGGTTAGGGCCTCGTGTTAAGTAGGCCCTGGAAGGGCAGGCAGTTAACTAAGCTTTCGGAGGGCTCCCTCCGGCCCGCCCCCAGCCGGCTCCAGACCTCCCCTGTGGCCGTGCCGCTGTCTCCCCTCACTGGCTGAGGTGTGTGGAGCTCACATCTGATCCCAGCAATGGGGAGGATTTACGAAAGGAGCCATGGAAGCTGAAAATCCATTTTGCCTGCTTTAGTGTTGATGTTCAGCGGCATTTCGAGAGGCAGTTTGTGTGGGTGGGAGCAGGGCTAGGTGCGGTGCTATAAAGCTTAGGTCTGGTCGTAGCTTTTCATGGGACGTTGGATCACCCTCTTTGCTTGTCTGAGCCTCTCAGTGCCATGCTGATAACTCCCTCCCAGCCGAGACCTGCCAGCTTCCCTTTGTATAACGGTACCTGTCTTGGCAAGTTAGAAAACAAAAGATGCATGACAGGTCATCTGGTGGTTCACTCCCCAAATGCCCTAGCTCTGGTGGGAAAGGCTCCTTCTAATGGACGCGGGTGCAGATGAGCTGGCTAACGGGGCTCTGCTGCCGGCTCAGCTCCCGTCTTTGTTCTCCTCTTCATTCCTATTTACTTTTGATTCTGTGCCCCCATCTGTGAAAACTTCCTGCTAAAAGAAACCCACAGGGGATTCCCAAGAGTTGAGCCCCTCCCTCTGCAACAGGCACTCACATCCCCTGCCCACAGCCCCCGAACGGCAGGCAGCCCGGGCCACTGCAGGTTCAAATGAGCGTGCAGCTGCAGCCCCCGTGCAGGTGGGCGGCAAGGCCTAGGTTGCAGGCAGCAGGGCTGTGTGCATGTGGAGCCGGAGCCGGTGGGGGCTGCAGCCCCGAGCAGTCGGCCTTGGGAAGCCAGGTTGTCAACAGATGATGCCGGTGGCAGGGAGGACAGAGCTGTGTCGGGGCAGGAGGGGCAGGCGGATGGGCTGGAAGCCGTCCCAGAGGGGTTAGTCTGGAGTCCAATTAGAGGTAGCTTCATTCATATTTCCTCGCCTAGCCGAAGCAATAAAAAATACTTAGTTTTTTGGCCGCCTGCCAGCCAGAGGCGGGCTGGATCGAAGCCGCTAAATGCCTGACATGACTCTCCGGTAGCGCGAGGGTTTTCAGCCCGACTGCCTGAGAAGAAAGAGCTCCCTGTTCTCCAGGGCTGCGCACCGGGCCGCGGGGAGAGATGCGAGCAGCCGCCGCCCGCCCGCCCGCCCCAGGCGCTGGGAGTGCTTCTGCTTAGCACGGGGTGGCCGCCGCCGTCGGGCGACATGAAATGAAAGCACGGTGATTTTTTTTTCCTTGCCGGTGCTCACAGCAGCTAATTGAATTGCGGCTGTGCACGGGCGGCTGCGGGCAGGCTGGAGCTGCAGTTCCATTAGAGCCTCCATTTTTCCTTCAAGGCTTGATAACTCTGCCATTTTAATTTGCTCCAGGCAGAGACTTGGCAGGCTAGGGCCGCCCAGAAACCAGTTTAGGGGAGGAAATGAAGTTCTGCTCTCTCTGGCTCCTACCCTTCTTCTCCCCCCCCCCCCCCCCCCCAGAGGCTGCCCACTGCCTGCCCTGGCCCCCCCGACCCCCCACCCCGCCGCTGTCTCTCCCGGTGACTTGCCCCCAGCTGGCCTTGCAGGAAGCTAGGGAGCAAAGCCGTGCACTGCTTGCCTTTCCATGCCCTTCTCATTAGAACAGATGCCATCCCCGTCCCTGTGTGACCTCATCCCACTGGGCTGCCTAGGGACAGTGACTGGTCTCGCTCTCTGTAGCAGGACTGTAAGATCCTGGAGGGCACAGACCGGGTCTTGTTCATCCCGCCACCCCTGGCACCCGGCAGCTGGCCTACCCCCTGGGCGGGTGCTTAGAAAGCTGGATGAGTGAGCGGGTGCAGGTGTAGCTTGGCCTCTTAGAAAAGAGAAAGCCCCACGGCCACCCAGGGGGCATCAGTCTTGGTGAGAGCCTGTCCTACCAAGGTCGGCTCCCCTGTCCCTGTCCCCAGCCACAGCAAGGTCACTCCTCCCCAGGCCCGGCGGCCGGTGCATCTCCTGCCTCAGCCGTTGGGCCATTTTCCCTCTTCCAGGCCTGCAACCCCACAGGGCCCTCCCCCTCCCTTGCTTTACAGTGAAGAACAAGCTCATTGTGATGCCATTGGCCTGAGCAACATGGACGTCCATGGTGTCAGCCTCTATTCTCCATAACCCCTCCAGGGCCCCTGCTTTGCGATGGCTGCAGAGGGGAAGGTGCTGTCTGCTCCAAGGCCCCTGCCCGCCCTGCAGCGAGTGGTAGAGCCTTCGTGGTCTTGGGCTTCTTGTTCCATTATGCTCCTGGCCGTCGGGCTGTGTGGATGGAGCAGAGCCCTGGGCTCAGATGCATCTTTTTTATTTTTTTTAAGATTTATTTTATTTATTTGCAAGTCAGAATTGCAGAGAGAGGTAGAGGCAGAGAGAGAGGTCTTCCATCGCTGGTTCACTCCCCAGATGGCTACAACAGCTGGAGCTGCACCGATTTGAAGCTAGGGGCCAGGAGCTTCTTCCGGGTCTCCCACGTGGGTGCAGGGGCCCAAGGACTTGGGCCATCTTCTACTGCTTTCCCAGCCCACAACAGAGAGCTAGATCGGAAGTGGAGCAGCGGGGACTAGAACCAGCACCCATGTGGGATGCCAGTGCTTCAAGCCAGGGCTTTAACCCTCTGTGCCACAGCGCCAGCCTCTCAGATGCATCTTATGAGGGTCGGTGCAAAGCCCACCAACCCCTCCTTTACTTGAGGAAGTGTGGCTGGCGTGAGATGGGACAGGTGGTGATCCAGACATGGGCAGCCCTCGCCGCTGTCACAGGCCAGCAGGTACAGGGCTAACTACGAAGTTATCTGCCAGCAGCAGTGTTGCCACAAAGGAGAGTTGGGGGTGCTCACAGGGCAGCTCCTGGAGGACCCAGGCCAGGCAGTCGGATGAGAACTCCCCATGAAGTTTCTGACCCTGGTCCTCTCTTTGCTTTCAGAATAACTCGGTGTCACCTTCGGAAAGCCTGCGAGCCAGCGAGAAGCACCGGGGCTCTGCCGACTACAGCCTGGAGGCCAAGAAGCGCAAGGCGGAGGAGAAGGACAGCCTGAGCCGATATGTACGTCTGCGGGAGGCACGCGCGGGCCTCAGCCCTCCCAGGGCCGGGCCGTGAGTCACGCAGGCACATGTGGGGAGAGGCGGTCCCCCTGAGGTGGGCAGGGCTTGGAGAGAGGACCCTGGGAGCCACTGTGGGCAGGCGCTGGATGAGGAGCTCCATGAGGCCCTGAGCAAGCCCACCCCATCACTGTGGTGCCTCCAAGACCCCAGTCTGCCCCACTTGGCACCCTCAGCCGTGGCCTTTGATATCACCTGATGTGACAGCCCCGGCACTGGAGGCCATGGTGGTCACGTGGCCATCGTGCCTGCCCGTGTGGGGCAGGTTGGGGGCATCAGGGGGCTTGATCATTCAGCCCATGGCTGCTGGAAGGGGCAGGGCCAGGTGGGGAGAGCCCTATTGGAAAGGCCCAGCCTCTCACTGACCAGCGGCTTGCTTGTCCTTTGCAGGACAGCGATGGGGACAAGAGTGACGATCTGGTGGTGGATGTTTCCAATGAGGTAAGGGCAGCCCTGGGTTGCAGGGAGGGAGTAGCCTCCGCAGGCATGAGGACCTGTTCCACCTGTTGCTGGCAGCCCGTGCAGGGCGAGGGGGCCTTGGGTCTTGGGGCATCGGGTGAGTCAGGAGGAGCTGGGCTAGGTTTTGCTGCGTGGGCACCCAGGACTTGTGGCATGGAGTCTCTGGAGAGAAGCTCTCAGGGAGGGGCCAGCTTCTAATCCCCATAGGCTTCAGGTCAGCGCTGCCTGTCCCCATCTGGAGGTGAGGGTGGCGAACCCCCAGAGGTGAGCCTCGGCCACGTGGGAGGAGCAGGAGACTGACTGGAGTCCTTGACTTGTGTCTGATCTTGGGCAGGTCACTGCTCCCTGACCCCAGACTGCAGATCACACGGGGGTGATAGGTGGCTGCCCAGCCTGGGGCCTCCAGCCTTTGAGCCAGACTCTTGGGCCCCTCCCCACCCACCCACCCACTGGGAGCAGGAGAGGCTGTAGCCTGGGGCTCACTCTCAGGGCACCCCTGTGTGTTTAGGACCCAGCAACGCCCAGGGTGAGCCCGGCACACTCCCCCCCTGAAAATGGACTGGACAAGGCCCGGGGCCTGAAGAAAGACGCCCCCACCAGCCCTGCCTCCGTGGGCTCCTCCAGCAGCACGCCTTCCTCCAAGACCAAAGACCTCGGTCACGTACGTGGGGTCCGCCCTTGGCACCCTCTACAGAGGCCGAGGTGGGAGGAGTGGAGTGGGAGGGGGGTGTGCAGAGGCCGGAGCTGGAGCCGCACTGCTGGGAGGGCAGAGCAACTGCGGGTGTGGGGCCCCTGCGCCGACATTCCTGAGCCCCTGCTGCTGCAGGTGCCCCCACACTCTGCTAAAGGAGGCTTGGCCGGGATCAAGCTGCTGAGCCGAGGGTGGCACCTGGCTGGTGCTGGGCTGTTGGGGGACAGGTCCTCATGGCCCTTCTTGCTGTCTCTTTCCTATTCAGAATGACAAATCGTCCACCCCGGGGCTCAAGTCCAACACACCGACTCCCAGGAACGATGCCCCGACTCCAGGCACCAGCACCACCCCGGGGCTCCGCTCCATGCCGGCCAAACCTTCAGGCATGGACCCAATAGGTGTGACAGGCAGCCAGCCTGGGGCGGGCTCTGTGGGGCAGGCAGGCACCATGGCCTGGGTTAATCTGAGGAGGAGAAGGGGTTTACTCCTGGCCCAGGGCTGGAGCTGCCCAGAGGCTCTGACAGGTCAGGATCCCCAAGGCCTGCTTCTGCCATGGTTCTATGAGGCTGTGTCAAAAGAGGTGGGCATCAGCTCCGGCTCAAGCCTCCCCTGTCTGGAAGCCGGGGTCCCTTCTGGGTGGGTTCAATCTGAGAGGGCTTCCTGGAGCAAGCAGTCAGGGTTGCCAAGGGGCAGGGAGGAGTGGCCCCCTCCCGCTGACTGCCACCCCCTCGCAGCCTCCGCCCTGCGCACGCCCATCTCCATCACCAGCTCCTACGCGGCACCGTTCGCCATGATGAGCCATCACGAGATGAACGGCTCGCTCACCAGCCCCGGCGCCTACGCCAGCCTCCACAACATCCCGCCCCAGATGAGCGCCGCCGCTGCCGCTGCCGCCGCCGCCTATGGCCGATCGCCCATGGTGAGCTTTGGCGCTGTACGTAGACCTTTTGGTCCTTTTTGGGGGGACTAGGGAGGGTGGGGTGTGGAGGTGCACGGTTGCTGTGTTGCTCCCTGCATGCAGAGGGGGCCCGGGGCCTTGGGACGGTAGGGAGGGGGTTTGGCAGAAATCATGGAGACTTGGCAAAAAGCACACGTGCTCCGGGAGTGGCTGTGGGGCCTCACTATAGCAGCCTCTCAGGGAATCAGGTGGGGACGTCAATGCCAAGGGTCCGGGAGCCAGGGCCTGTCGCCAGGTCACTGCTGATGAACAGTTAGGATTTGGGCCGGCCGAGGTAGGGCTCTTTGCAGGAGGCACCTTCTCTGTCCACGTCCTGTCCGTGCACAGGCTCATTAGGCCAGCAGGGCAGGGAGGAGCTTGGGGAGCTTAGTGGGAACAGCCCCCTGCCTTCCCCCGCTGCGTGTGCCCTCCCGGCTCGCTGTCTCATTCTGAAGAGGCAGAGCCGCCCCAGGAGCCGTGTGGGTGAAGGGGAGGCCGCGGAGGGGGCTCTGACACAGCACTGCCTTATCTTCCAGGTTGGCTTTGACCCTCACCCTCCGATGCGGGCTACGGGCCTGCCCTCAAGCCTGGCCTCCATTCCTGGTGGAAAACCGTAAGCTTGGGCTATGTGAGGGCTCGTGCTTCCTAGGGCTTGGTAGGGCAGAGCACAGAGCTGCCCCCCCCCGCCCCTGGGGGAGGTGCCAGTCTCTGCAGAGGCATTTGGCCAAGGTGCCACCCTGGGAGCTCCCCTTCTAAGAGGGGACCGAGGTGATTGCTTTAGGTCCCTCTGCTAGAAAACACCCCAGGCACTGTTGTTGGTCATCCTCACACTGCCCTGACCTTTCACCTCCATGGGGTGCTGGGGGGCGAGAAGGTGGGGCAGGCCCATGATGCCGGGGCCCTTTCCTGACTGTTCACGGCGCTCCTGCTGCCCACAGGGTGTTGACCTCAGAGGGCACCGCACTGGCCTTTGCCGTTCTGTTTCCCGTAACTGACCGCCCGAGGCCTGGTGCTTTGTAAAGCACAGATGTGCACTTGTTTGTGGTTCTGGGGCCTAGGGAGTCTCTGCCTCGGCGTCCACTGATGACTCTGCTGGTGGAGGTCATGACGCCGTGGGACAGCTCGCCAGCCCGGCCTCTGCTAGCTCTCTCGTTGAACCGCTGTCACCCCCAAAAGCCCTGGGAGCAGAAGTGGGGGGACACACGGAGCACAGCACAGCAGGGCCAGCAGATGTCCCTCACCAGCACCCTGGCCCATTTAGAGAGCAGGTGGCAGAGCGCCATCTGGTCCGGAGCAGGGACTGATGGACGGGAGTTAAAGCCCAGGCTGGGATCCTCGGCAGCCCCACTGTGGAGAGGAGCTGTGGGGTCCCTGAGTGGGAAAGATCTCGGGAGAGGGGCCTGCGGGCAGGGCGGACGGTGCCCGTGACCCTGCCTCTCGTTCCAGCGCGTATTCCTTCCACGTGAGCGCCGACGGGCAGATGCAGCCCGTGCCCTTCCCCCACGACGCCCTGGCGGGCCCCGGCATCCCCAGACACGCCCGGCAAATCAACACGCTCAGCCATGGGGAGGTGGTATGCGCCGTGACCATCAGCAACCCCACGCGGCACGTCTACACCGGCGGCAAGGGCTGCGTGAAGATCTGGGACATCAGCCAGCCGGGCAGCAAGAGCCCCATCTCCCAGCTAGACTGCCTGGTGAGGGTGCCGAGGCCGGGGTAGGCTGAGCAGCTGTGGCCGAGCTGCCTAGCGTGGCCGAGCCTTGGTAGCGGGGTTGCTGGCGAGAAAGGCTTGTTGCTTTGAGAAACAGGGACGACCTGGCAGGGCTGGTGTGGCTGCTTGGTGTCGCGCGGTGTGCCTTTCCTGGGCCCCGGGACTGGGCATGGGCTCAATGAGTGCTCAACCCAGCCCATGCTCCCTCCAGAACAGAGATAACTACATCCGCTCCTGCAAGCTGCTCCCCGACGGGCGCACGCTCATTGTGGGCGGCGAGGCCAGCACGCTCACCATTTGGGACCTGGCCTCCCCCACGCCGCGCATCAAGGCCGAGCTGACGTCCTCGGCGCCCGCCTGCTACGCCCTGGCCATCAGCCCCGACGCCAAAGTCTGCTTCTCCTGCTGCAGCGATGGAAACATCGCCGTCTGGGACCTGCACAACCAGACCCTGGTCAGGTGAGGGCCGGGGCGGGGAGCCGCCTGCTGTGACGGCCGGTACACAGCAGCTCTGATGAGCGGTGCCCGAGGGAAAGGCAGCTGAGCTTGTCGGGAGAGAGGCTCCGTGGCTCAGGGAGCTTGGGAGAAGGCTCTGGGGAGGAGAAGGAGTGGTAGGGAAGCTGAGGGCAGGGATTGGAGGAGGAGAGTGGTGGTGAAACGCAGGCTTTGGGAGCAGGGCTGTAGCTGTGAGCCCCTCCTCTGCTGTACCTCATTGGCAGCCCTGAGCCCAGCAGTGGGCAGGTGTCTAGGCACACCATGGGCAAGGCAGGACGGCTGGGCCTGGCTCAGTGCAGTGGGTCGTCATTAGTGGTGGGGGCACCCCAGCCCTGGGGTCTGTGCAGGGTCCAGAAGACACCGGGGGTTGTGCCGAGTGCAGGCCAGGGAGCCGCGTCCAACAGAGCAGGCCGGCTTCCTCTCTGTGAATCTTGCCCTGGGCCCTCCTGCCTTTCCCCTGGAGCAGCAGGGAGCTCTCTGCAGAGCCTGTGTTCCAGGAGCCTGGGGCAAGGTTCCGGTCCTCATGGCCTCGCTCTGCGTTCTGATCACTAAGGGATCACTGCCCCCGGGCCTTGGTTTCTCCCCTGCACTGGCACAGAGCTTGCCTGCTCCCTGAAGCACAGGCAGCCGAGCTCAGCCTTCGTCCCTGCGTGGCCTTCACAGGCAGTTCCAGGGCCACACGGATGGGGCCAGCTGCATAGACATCTCCCACGACGGCACCAAGCTGTGGACCGGGGGCCTGGACAACACTGTGCGCTCCTGGGACCTGCGGGAGGGCCGGCAGCTGCAGCAACATGACTTCACCTCTCAGGTGCGCCCCCACACCCCGCCCTTCCACCTCCCCTTCCTGGGGAGGAAGTGCAGGCTGCCACGTGGACATGACCCTGGAGGTGGGCGCACTTGACCCAGCTCTGCCGCTGTGGAGTGCTTTCTCCTCGGCTTCTTCACTCGTGATGACTAACAGTAGCTCCGATGGGAGGGCCCAAAAGGGTCCCCCCGAAGCCCTGAGCTATAAGCATGGCTCGTGCCAGGTGTCGCTACTGCTTATTATTGTCTCTTAACTCAAAATTTTTTTTAAGATCTATTTATTTATTTGAAAGTCAGAGTTACACAGAGAGAGAGAGAAAGGTCTTCCACCTGCTGGTTCACTCCCCAATTGGCCGCAATGGCTGGAGCTGCGCCGATCAGAAGCCAGGAGCCAGGAGCTTCTCCTGGGTCTCTCTCACTGGGGCAGGGGCCCAAGGACTTGGGCCATCTTCACTGCTTTCCCAGGCCATAGCAGAGAGCTGGATCGGAAATCAAGCAGCTGGGTCTCCAACCGGCGCCCATATAGGATGCCGGCACTGCAGGCAGTGGCTTTACCATCCCAATTACCTCAGATATTTTAGTCCTGAGTAGCCAATATTTTAATCTTAAGTAGTTAACACTTATTAAATGCTCACTATTTCAGTTTTTGGCCGGTTTTTTGTTAAGGAAAGATATAAAAGGCAAAGGGACGAAGGTGACCTTGGTCATGACACAGCTGAGCCTCTGAGCTTGATGCCTGGCTCTGCTGCTGCCTTCTGGAGTCAGCAACGTTCTTGAGCCTCAACTTCCTTACCTGTAAAATGGGGGTGGGAAGGGTCTCGACACCTCTGGGGAGGCCAGAGGGCGCCCAGGTCAGTGTGCCGCCTGTCCCCACCCCTACAGATCTTCTCGCTCGGTTACTGCCCCACGGGGGAGTGGCTGGCCGTGGGCATGGAGAGCAGCAACGTGGAGGTGCTGCACCACACCAAGCCCGACAAGTACCAGCTGCACCTGCATGAGAGCTGCGTGCTCTCCCTCAAGTTCGCCTACTGCGGTGAGCCTGGGGTCTGGCCTGACAGAGGGGGCGTGGGAGCCCACGGGGTGGGGTGCCCAGGGCTTATAGCAAGGGCACAGCCATCCCTGTTAGAGTGAGCGAGGCCCCAGAATTAGGGCTACTGGGGCCTGTGGCAGAGGAAGCGGGATGGGCAGTGGGAGGACAGTTCGGGGTGGTGGTGAGCACAGGCATTGACATCTGAGCGTGTCCCTGCTCCTGGTACACTGTGTGGCCTGGGGCACCTCTCGGCCCCTCTGTGGACAGGAAGCAGGCGGTGCCCACCAGGGGACCACAGTAGCTTTCACGAGAGTCTTTTGGGGAGCGTGGCTAGGGCAGTTGGAGGCAAATCCACTCTTCCGGAGAGGCATTCTCGCCTGTAGGAGGGGCCGTGCAAGCTGCACGTGGGCCGGGGTCTCGCTTGGTGGTCTCGGCCTGCCTGACAGCCCGGGCCTCCACCTGCAGGCAAGTGGTTTGTGAGCACTGGGAAGGACAACCTCCTGAACGCCTGGAGGACGCCCTACGGAGCCAGCATTTTCCAGGTACCATGTGGGGCGGGGGGGCCGGGCGGCAGGCACAGGGACCCGAGGAAGGCGGGGCTTGCAAGGTCTGGGGACCCCACACCTGTCGAACACGCTCACCCCCACTCACTCAGCCACGCACAGCTGTGCACCCTGGGGTCTCCACTGACCACTGGACCCAGGCTGCAAGGCCCGGGGTCGCCTGTGTCGTTACACTGACGGCTTCTAGAGCCAGCCGGCAGCTGCTGCCGAGGGTCCCATCCTCAGAGCGGTTGAGCGCTCCCAGGCCGGGGTGTCAGGCGCCCGAGGTTGGGGCCCCGCCAGGCGGGGAGGGTAGAGTTTGGGGACGAGCCAGACAGCCTCAAAACAGCGCCGAGTACTCAACAAGTGAATTCCTCTATTTCTTTTTCCTCTCCGCACCCCACGCCTTCCCGCGTCTGCCTCCTCCAGTCTAAAGAATCCTCGTCCGTCTTGAGTTGTGACATTTCGGCGGATGACAAATATATTGTAACGGGCTCCGGCGACAAGAAGGCCACCGTTTATGAGGTCATCTACTAGGCGAGGACTCTAACAGGGCTGTCAGACCCTGGGAGAAGCCCACTGGGCTCTGGCAGGGAGACCCCGGGCGCCGGCCCCAAGTGGCAGAGGAGGGGCTGCTCACAGCCGAGCGCTGGAGGCTACGCTCTCGCACCTGAGCGCATGCGTGCCCGGCCTGGTGTGGACTCCTGGGCACGGATGGGCATGTCTCGCGGGTGGATGGACTCTCCTCTCCTCCTCCTCCCCTCACCACCACTGACAGATGCTACAAATAGATTTCTTTTTGGAGGTTTATGGCTCCAGTCCCCCAGATGTCCCCATGAATGTCTCTTCTGTCCCCTGTCTTTGGAGCTGTCCCCCTGCCTGCCCTGGGCTGGGGGGCACTGTGAATGGACCACATTTGCCGGGCTAGGGGAGGGGGGCTCTTGTACCCTTGTGTGCAGGGCACAAGGTTTGTGAAAAGTGTAAATAAGAGTTGTTGGGCAGCCGGGCAGCGGGCAGGAGGCCCCTCCCCGCCCGGCTCCGGCCACGTCCTCGCCTGCTGTATCTGTAGCCTGCTCTGGTGGGGCTTCGTCTTTTTTTAAACAGGAGTTCCCACCTGGGGAGGGGAGCCACTTGAGGAGGGGGTGGGATGGGGAGAAGCAGCTTGGGCTAGGGGAGGGACCTGCCCCCTATGGCCCACTGGAGTGAGCTTGTTCCCTGTGAGCTGGGGTGTCTGGGCTGAGTGACAGACAGAGGGGCAGGATGGTTGGTGGACAGTCCCGAGACAGGGCCGACGCCCCCCAGAGGCAGCCAGGTGTCCCAGGTCCCCTGTGCTAACCCACCCTCTCCCGCCCTCTGCCTCCCACGGCCTCAGCCCCTCCTCTTTCTCTTTGGTGCCCTCTCCACGATTGGGATGAGAAGTGCAAGTTCAAAGGCACTCGCTCCCCGCCCGGCTCGGCCTGCGGAGGACACAGAGGTAGGAAAGGCCTCGCAGCTCAGCTCAGGGAGCGGCCAGAGACGAGTTACAGCTGGCGGGGTGCTTTTTTTTTTTTTTTTAATTTGAATAAAAAGAATGAGAAGTTCTGTCCTTTTATATAAAATGCCTTCTGCCCCTTCCCTCTCCCCCTGGAGGGGAAATCTGTTAACCCACAGGGTTGCCAGCCTGAGCCCTGATGCCCCTCCCCGACCTGGGCGGGGCCGGGGGTGGGGCCGAGGTCCTTGGCGCACCAAGTGCTAACTCCTTGCAGCTGTCAGTCTCACGGGCCCAAACAGGTTGCAGTGGGGTTCCGAAACATTCTGAGGTATTGGGATTTTGTTTGTTTCTTTGGGTCTTTTTTTTTCTTCTTCTTCTTCTTTTAAAGAGAAGCTAAAGGCCGTCGAGAGCCCTGGGGTGGGTTCTCTGTGGATGTAGCATATGGAAGATAATTTTTATACCGCATTTTTATGGATTATTTTATAACGTGTGGTCTGCCTAGGGAGCAGGTGGGGAGGGCCCTGGGACAACTGCGGGCGGCCGATGCTGCCGGCACCTGTCTGGGCGTGATGTGGAGGTGGGCACGTGGGCACCCAAAGTCTGGAGCGCTCTCTGGGTCTAAGATGTGTGTGTCGGCTGCCTCTTGTTAAGGCTCGAACCGGAAGGGAGGGCGAGGGTAGAAAAAAAAACCTTATTCCTGAAGAAGAGAAAAAGAAAATGCAAAGTCATTGTTATGAGCTGTTTTTATATTTTTAAAAGTTCCTATTTAAAGGTTGGCTTGACTGTTGCGTCTTAATTGCCCCTACCCCAGTGGGTCAGCCCTTCCTGACAAGGCCAGGGCCAGCCACAGGGACTCTGGCCTGCCGGGGCCTGGGCGGTCCCCTGCTCCACGCTCTCGGGATGTCACCGCGCAGGCTGTCCTCTGCCACAGCCTGCAGAGCAGTGTCTGCCCCGTCCCGCCTGCCCTGGTGTGGGGCGCGGGGGCCGGGGGTGGCGGACGGGGGGCGGGGCTTTCCTCTTCACAGGATAGAGCTCCCTCTGGGGAGCACAGGCCACAGCTGTCAACACCAAACTTTTTGGAAAGAAATTAAGTGCCATGAACCTTTTGGACACGGAAAACCTGCACCCTTTTTTTTCCTTATTAAGTGTGAGGTTTCAGTGCAGGTCAGTGTCCCCTGGGGAGGGGGGGTGAGCAGTGGGCTCCTGCAGGATCCCCAAGGGTGGGTTCCTGGTGCTGGGATTGCACCCACCCAGGCTGGGGACCAGCATGCTCCAAGTCAGACAGGAAGGGGACAGCACCCTTCAAAGCAGGCCTGGGCAGAGGCTGGGAGGGAGCTGAGCCGAGGTCCCAGTTACAGCTGGGACCTGGAGCGGCAGCACCTCTGGACTGGGCCTTGTGCACACAGACACAGCCCCTCGAACTCTGGCTGGAGTGGAACTCCATGTGTGTGCCCAGGCCCCAGGTTGCCCCCAGTGCTAAGACAGGGTTGAGGTTGGGGCTGGGGCTTGCTGTGGGGCAAGGGGAAGGAGCAGTGTCACCTCCAGACTCTTGTTGCCCTTTCCGAGAATGGCCGTGCCACAGGGGCTTCCTGGATCCAGTCAAGAACAGGAGGGGAGCTGGCACCGTGCCTCACTAGGCTAATCCTCTGCCTGCAGCGCTGGCACACCCAGTTCTAGTCCCGGTCAGGGCGCCGGATTCTGTCCCGGTTGCCCTTCTTCCAGGCCAGCTCTCTGCTGTGCCCGGGAAGGCAGTGGAGGATGGCCCAATTGCTTGGGCCCTGCACCCCATGGGAGACCAGGAGAAGCACCTGGCTCCTGGCTTTGGATCAGCGCGGTGCGCCGGCCGCAGCGGCCATTGGAGGGTGAACCCACGGCAAAGGAAGACCTTTCTCTGTCTGTCTCTCTCTCACTGTCCACTCTGCCTGTCAAAAAAAAAAAAAAAAAAAAAAACAGGTAGGGGACGACAGCTCCACCAGTCCCTGCTGTAGAAACGGTCGAGGCTGGAATGAGATCCCAGTGCTGAGGTGCCAGCAGGTGCATCGCCCCTGCACGCCAGCGCGTCCTGGTGCTGCTGGCCTGCAGGCACGCTCAGGCACCAGGCACCAGGCCTGCAGGTGCACTCAAGCACAGGCTGCCCCCCGCCTGCCTCTGCCCACCCGAAGCGCTATGCTTGTGATGTTGCTAGCTTACAGGCTGGTGCGGGAAGGCTTGGAGGTACAAGGTCTGGACACAGGGGCTGGGTGTGTCCCTCACGAGCCTGCTAACTTAGGAACCAACCGTTGGCCATCCCAAGGTAGCAGACTGTCAACAACACAGTCTTTTAAAGTAAACTCTTTAAAATACAAAATATGACAAACCTGATTTTTTTATATTTTAATATTTGTTAATCACATGTGTGATTAACAAAATTACTGGACATCATCTGATTTTTTTTTAAGATTTATTTATTTGAGAGGCAGGGTTACAAAGAGAGGTCTTCCATCCACAGTTCACTCCCCAAATGGCACAACAGCCACAGCTGAGCTGATCCAAAGCCAGGAACCAGGAGCTTCCAGGTCTCCCACGTGGATGCAGGGGCCCATGCACTTGGGCCATCTTCCACTGCTTCCCCAGGCCATCAGCAGGGAGCTGGATCGGAAGAGCAGCATCCAGGACACAAACCATCGCCAGAATGGGATGCTGGTGCTGCAGGCAGAGGCTTAGCCTACTGTGCCACAGCAGCGCCAGCCGGTCATTTGATCTTTGTGATAATACGAAGTACAAGGAGCTTCCGCACACAGAAAGCGAGATGAGAAATTTGCCTCTGGGAGCGATGTTCAGCCTAGCAGTTGCCCTGCCCACATCCCACCACGGGATGTCTGGGTCTGATTTTCAGCGCTGGCTTCTAAGCCCAGCTTCCTACCCTTGCAGGCTGCTGTGCAGCAGGGGTGGCTTGAGGGATTGGGTCCCTGCCTCTCCCATGGGAGACCTGGATTGCATGCCCAGCTCCTGGCTTTGGCCCCGGCCCAGTTCCAGCAGCTGTGGGCATTTGGGGAGTGGACGAGCAGATGGGAGCTCGCTCTGTCTCCTCTTTCGTCTCTGCAGCTCAAATTTCAAAGGTGTGAATTTATTTAGATATAGAATCTTCTTGAAATCCATACACAGTTTTTTTCACAATATACATTAACTACTTCACTGTGCAAAAATGCTTAACAGCAAAATTCACTCCCCCCATGTTTCATGAGCTTTTGAAGTAACCCCATACACTCTAGACTGAACCATCGCCAAAGATGTTACCAGCACTGGACACTTTGCGCTAGAAGGGGCTTCTGTCCTGTGCCCCTGGCTTTACAGGCTGCGTAAGCAAGGCCCGGAAAGGGAAGTGGCTTGCTGTGAGTCACACAGCCTCCGGTGCACACATGCTCTCACCCCTCTCCCGCAGCCATCCATGTGGCCGTCCTGTCCCCCCATGCTTCCAGCCGGCATTTACACAGGGAGAATCTGGTGTGTGCCAGGCAGGCTTGCTGCGATGCAGAGATCCATCCATCAGACATGATGCCTGTCCTCACAGGGCCAGCTGGGAGAAAGTAGTCACAGAAGTTGACAGTGAGAGCCGGGACATGAGCTGTGTGAGGGTGCACGCCCTGGAAGTCGTCTCACGTATACGCGGCATTGACCTGGGCTAACCGAGGCACGGCAGGTGTGAGTGCCATGCATTCCAGAGGGAGGTGAGGAGGGCCATGTGCCACCTAGCACGGTGTGTGCTCAGGCCCAGGCTGAGACAGCAGGATCCTAATGCCACGCGTCTGCCCAGCTCCAGTCCAGTTCCTGCTCTAGGGATGCTGGCAGTGAAGACAGCAGCTTAACCTGCTGTGCCACAGCGCCGGTCGCTTTGGTCCAGATCTTGCTACCTCTCTTTAGCCAGTCTCCTACAGCCCAGGAGCTGGCCTGAAGATTGCATGCTGAGGGGCTGGTGCTGTGGCATAGTGGGTAAAGGCACCGCCTGCAGTGCCAGCATCCCATATTGGTGCTGATTCGAGTCCCGGCTGCTCCACTTCCCATCCAGCTCTCTGCTGTGGCCTGGGAAACCAGTAGAAGATGGCTCAGGTCCTTGGGCCCCTGCACCCACATGGGAGACCTGGAAGAAGCTCCTGGCTCCTGGCTTTGGATGGGCACAGCTCCAGCCATTGTGGCCAATTGGGGAAGTGAACCAATGGATAGGTGACTCACTCTCCTCCCTCTCTCTCCTTCCCTCCCTCTCTCCTCCTCTCTCTGTGTAACTGACTTTCAAATAAATAAATCTTAAAAAAAATTTGCATGCTGAGCAGGCTGGTTGAGCTCGGGAGAGCTCTGGGCGGAGCCAGGAGACAGGGAGGGAAGAGTGTGAGGGACTGCAGTGTGGGGAACCCGACGATGCCCATGATGACTCCTTAGAGCTCTGGGCCCCCAACATGAATGGCACCACAGGTGTTAGGAAAAGAGACGCAGAATGGAGAGGAGGAGCCAGACTGAATTTATTCAGAGAAAGCAAGTTCTCAGAGGTGAGTGACCAACTCCCAGCATGTGTGTTGATGGAGCGTGTAGCAGAAGGCCCTGACCCCAGAGGCTGGGCCTTTTTATATTTTAGTAGGGGTGGGGGATAGGGGCAGCAGGCAGAGGGGAATTCATCAAACTGGTGGCCGTGTGGGGTCTTGGGAACCTGGGACAGAATGACAGTTTAATAGTCCCATCTGCTGCTGTCTGCTTCCTGTCCCTGGACGGTGAATTCTCAACGCGGGGCCTTTGTCTTCAATCTCCAATGATTAACACTTAGTGGGAACCCAGGAAATGTTAGTTAAGTGAATCTGTGAGGGATGAAGATAGCAACTAATATTTTTGAGAGTGCTTATCGCGCGTGAGTCAGTGCTTCGTACGTTTCCTACTCATCTGACTTTCCCATGAGATAATTGCCGTTATTACACTCACTTCATGGATAAGGGAGCTGAACTTCAGCTTGCCCAAGGTCACATAGTTTATAGGGCTTGTGTGGCAATACTGGGGATGGATGGATGGGTGGGTGGGTGGATGGATGGACAGATGGAATGATGGCTAGGTGGACGGTAGGATGGATGGATGGATGAGGGAGAGGGTGATATGGATGGACAGATGGGATGATGGCAGGGTGGACAGTAGGATGGATGATGTATGGATGGATAAGGGAGTGGGTGCATGTGGATGGACAGATGGAATGATGGTTGGGTAGATGGATGGATGGGGGAGAGGGTGATATGGATGGACAGATGGAATGATGGCGGGGTGGACAGTAGGATGGATGATGTATGGATGGATTGATGGATGGACGAGGGAGTGGGTGGATATGGATAGACAGATGATAGAATGATGACTGAGTGGACAGTCGGATGGATGGATGATGGGTAGATGGATTGATGGATGAGGGAGTGGACAGATGGATTGATGGATGGGTGGACAGGAGGGATGGGGGGATGATGGATGTGGAATGGCTGCTTCACGGGGACTTGCTCAGAAACTTGAAAAGAATTGATCCACAGGCAGGAGAGATCAATGATTTGGGGGCTGAAGAGCACCAGGGGAAAAGACGAGGCCAAGGTGCCTCCTGCTCAGCCCAGGCCTCCGCACTGCGCCCATGAGGACACTTCCCTCAGTGTCCAGTAAAGCTGCAGCCTGCAGTGCCGGCATCCTGTATGAGCGCCGGTTCTAGTCCCAGCGGCTCCTCTTCCGATCCAGCTCTCTGCTGTGGCCTGGGAAAGCAGTAGAAGATGGCCCAAGTGCTTGGGTCTCTGTACCCACATGGGAGACCTGGAAGAAGCTCTTGGCTTTGGATCAGCTCAGCTCCAGCCGTTGTGGCCAATTGGGGAGTGAACAAGCAAATGGAAGACTCTCTCTCTCCATCTGTCTGCCTATCAAGTAAATAAATAATTTTTTTTTTAAATTTGGGCAACATCAACAAAGCATGAGACGCAGAGCTCTACAGCTAACTTGGCAAGCATAAATTATTTTCTAGACACCTGGAAAACTTAGGAAGCAGCAGATAAACCATTTTACAAAATTCAAAAGCCACTCGTGATTTCTCGTAAGGTAGCAAACTAGGAATGGAAGGAAACTTCTTACAATCTGACAATGGAGAGCTAAACCAGACTGACAGCCACGTACTAGATAACAGTAAAATGTTGGAAGTTATCGTCATAGTCAGCAAAAACAATAGCAAAAATATTCATCATCACTGCCTCCATTCAACGTGGTAATGGAGGTTCTCTTGATGGCGTAAGATGGATAAAGGTATAACGAGTGAAATGAGAGAAATGAAGCTGTAGTCATTTGTGGGTATTATCACTGCCTAGAGAGAGTATACAAGCAAAACACAACACATCAGAGCCCAGCTGGCACGTGCATCCAGTATCAGAGCGCTTATTGGAATTCTGGCTGCTCGGCTTCTGACCAAGATTCCTGCTAATGCGCCTGGGAAGCTTTGAGTGATGACCCAAGTCCTTGGGTTTCTGCCTCCCACGTGGAAGATCTGCATGAAGTCCCTGACTCCTGGCCCAGCCCTGGCTGTTGGCATTTAGAGAGTGACCCAGTGGTTGGAAGATCTCTGTCTTTCCCTGTCTGTCACTCTTTCAAATAGATAAATCGTAGGAAAAGAAGAATTGAGTTCAGTTCTTGGATCCCAGATAAAATGCATTCATCAATAGCACTCTTATGCATAAGTAGTAACCAATTAGAAAAATGAAATGTGAAGAAAAATGCATTTACAGTAGCAGTAAAAACCACCTATGCATAAACTTATAGCTGCATAAGCTCTTTATGGAGAAAAATTCAAAACCGTATCAAAGAAGACGTTTTGTCCTGGCTCCATTCTTGATTCAAGCTCCCTGCTAACGTGCACCCGAGAGGCAGCAGGTGGCAGCTGGGGTGATTGGGTCCCTGCCACCCACGTGGGAGACCTGGACTGAGTTCCTTGCTCCTGGCTTCTCCCCAGTCAGGGCCTGTTGCAGATACTTGGATGGCAGCAGTCTCGCTCGCTGTCTGCCTCGCAGATAAATAGATTTACCGAAGCAAATAGATCCCAAGCTCTACCATTAGTCACTGATGAGAAAATTCATTTTCATTAACGAAGTCATCTGCCCTAACAATCTATAGATGCGATATGAAGCAAAATCCTAACAGGATGTTTTCTGTGCAATTTGATAAACTGACACTGAAATGTGTATGAAAAGTTAGGGACTAAGAATAGCCAATAGGGGCTGGTGCTGTGGTGTAACGAGTAAAGCCACTGCCTGCAGTGCCGGCATCCCATATGGGTGCCAATTCGAGTCCCCGCTGCTCCACTTCCGATCCAGCTCTCTGCTATGGCCTGGGAAAGCAGTAGAAGATGGCTCAAGTGCTTGGGCTCCTGTACCCACATGGGAGACCTGGAAGAAGCTCCTGGCTCCTGGCTTCAGATCAGTGCAGCTTCAGCCATTGGGACCAGCTGGAGAGTGAACCAGTGGATGGGAGACCTCTCTCTCTCTCTCTCTCTCTCTCTCTCTCTCTCTCTCTCTGCCTCTGCCTCTTTCCCTCTGCCTATGCCTCTCTGTAACTCTGCCTTTCAAATAAATAAATAAATATTTAAGAAAAAGAATAGCCAATAGAATTATGAAGAAGAAGGAAGGAGGACTTGGCTTGGATGGAAATCAAGACTGATTTCAAAGCTGCAATGAGCAGGAACGTGTGGTGTGTGCGGACAGAGAGACCAGTGGAACAGAGCAGAGCCCACAGCCGTGAACACTCCACAGACGCTACCCAAACGAGAATGTGATGTCCGGCCATGGCACGGCACATCAGTGGGGCCGACACTCAGGGTCTCTGGGACAATAGCCCACCTTTATGGTGGCAGAGCAGAAGTCTCCCTTGCATGATACTCAAACTCTCTCTCTCTGCCTCTCCTCTCTGTGTAACTTTGACTTTCAAATAAATAGATAAATAAATCTTTTTAAAAAATTAAATTGTAGAGGGGTTAAAGTATTCTAGGATGGAGTGTTGCAGAGAAACCTCGGGGCCTGAGAAGGGGAAGGATTACCGAACAACACACACACACAGAATAATGAAAAAAGCAACCAAGTTGATTATATTAAAATTTAAGCACCTGTGCAGTAAATGAGCCCATAAAGTAACAAAACATAAAACCTTTTTTAAAAGAATTATTTTTATTTATTTGAAAGATAGTTAAAAAGAGAGAGCCAGAGGGAGAGAGAGAGAGAGAAGTCTTCCATCTGCTGGTTTACTCCCAGCTGTTCAGCCGGGACTTAAATCAGCACCCATAAGGGATGCCAGCACTGCACGCTGGGGCTTTAACTCTGCACCACAGTGAGGGCCCCAAAACATTTTTTAAAAGATGTATTTATTTATTTGAAAGAGTTACACAGAGAGAAAGAGAGACAAAGAGAGAAAGCTTCCATTCACTGGTTCACTCCCCAAATGTCCACAATGGCCAGGGCTGGGCCAGACTGAAGCCACGAGCCAGGAGCTTCTTTGGGTCTCCCACTTGGGTGCAGAGGCCTAAGCACTTGGGCCATCCTCTGCTGCTTTCCCAGGTACGTTGGCAGGGAGCTGAATCAGAAGTGGAGCAGCAGGGACTTGAACCTGTGCTCACAAGGGAGGCCAGCATCGCAGGCAGCGGTCTAACCTCCCATGCCACAATGCTGATCCTGACACAAAACGTCCTATCATTGACTGAAAGTGATACGTGGCATACATGACGAGTTCTTCCAAGTCAGGACTGAGAGCAAAACTCCCAGAGAGCAACGGATGGAGGACACAGGTGCACTGGGAGGGAGCCGGGCTGGCTCACACACGGAATGAGCCTCTCGCTAGGTGTCACAGAAATGGAAATCAAAACACACAGAGCAACCCATTCCACTGGATTATTAATGTTTTTTAAAAATTGTGCCTTGGTTTGTATTTTTCTGAAAGACACAGAGAAACAGAGATCTTCTATCTGCTGGTTCAATTCCCAAATGCCTGCATCAGCCAGGGCTGGGCCAGGCTGAGCGAGGCACCTGCAGCTCCATCCAGGTCTCCCACCTGGGTGCCAAGGACCCAGCTATTTGGGGTGCCTCCCAGGTGTGCGTGACCAGGAAGCTGGAATCCCAAGCAGCTCTGGGACCACAACCACACCAGGGCACTGGGTTGATAAATGTTTGACAACACAAGCTTCCATGAGGCTGGGCATGGCTAATATGGTCAAACACTTTGTGGAAGCAAAAATCCATTCCACTACGTTGTAAAGCAGCCTGAGGATAACAAGGCAGAAGCAGAGCGACTCCGTGAGCTGGGAATTCTACTCCCTCCATGCACCTCAGAGAAATCCTCCCAAAAGAATCCAACAGATGTGTACACACAGAATCGTCATGGCCTCCTTGTCTGAGCAAAAATCAATGGGGGCCGGCACTGTAGTGTAGTGGGTAAAGCTGCCGCCTGCCGTGCCAGCATCCCGTTTGGGTGCCAGTTCAAGACCCGGCTGTTCCACTTCCAATCCAGCTCTCTGCTATGGCCTGGGAAAGCAGTGGAAGACGGCCTAAGTCCTTGAGCCCCTGCGCCTGCATGGAAGACCTGGAAGAAGTTCCTGGCTCCTGGCTTCAGATTGGTGCAGTTCTGGCTCTGTCTCTGCCTCTCTGTAGCTCTGCCTTTCAAATAAATAAATAAATATTTTTTAAAAAATCATTGGAAACAACCTGCTCAGTAACACACAAATGGATTTGTTAAAAATTTATGAACTTAAACTGTTGAAATCTTTACTTAGCATAGAGTTGATCTTCCGTATATAAAGATAATTAAAAATGAATCTTAATGAAGAATGGGATGGGAGAGGGAGTAGGAGGTGGGATGGTTTGGGGGTGGGAGGGGGGTGTGGGGAGAAGAACCGCTGTATTCCAAAAGCTATACCTACGAAATTTATATTTATTAAATAAAAACTTTCTAAAAAAAAAATCTATGCACTTTTCCTCTAATGGAATTGTACATAGGCATTAAAATGCATGGCATAGATCTGTATGTATCGTCTTGGATACATCTCAAAAGCAGTGTTTTTGTGTGAAAAGAGCAAGTTGCAAAAGGAAATACATGGCACGATACTATTTAGGGAAAACAGAAATCCACACCAAACAGTCCTACTTCTGAAAATATAAAAACAGGAGTAGAAAGAGCACCCGCACCACCGTGGTTTTCTGAGATGGGAGGTGGGGGATGGAATGACGGAGAACTCAGCTCTGTCACAGCATGAAACTTCTCAAATAATCTGAAAAGAATGCTAAAATGTTCACATTTTGGAGTCGGCACCGTGGCACAATAGCATCCCACATGACTCCAGGCTGCTCTGCTTCTGATCCAGCTCCCTGCTAAAGCACTTGAAAAAGCAGTGGAAGATGGCCCAAGTGCTTGGGCCCCTGCACCCACGTGGGAGACCTGGAAGAAGACTTGGCTCCTGGCTTCAGCCTGTAGCATTTGGGTAATGAACCCAGTGCAGCCATTTGGGGAGTGAACAGCAGATGAAAGATCTCTGTCTCTTCCCTCCCTCGCTGTCACTTTGCCTTTCAAATAAATAAAATCTTTTTTTAAAAAAAAAAGGTCATTAAAAACACTGTAAAGTGACTTTCATCTCTCTGTAATCATCGTGTAATCTTTTCTACATGTTTGAAAAAGAGTCCTTCAAAAAGGTTGTGGAAAACAAATTAAAAGATAAGTTAAATGGTGCAAAAGAACTTCTGAAATCCATGCATATAAAATATCATCAACAAGTTTATGGAAAATGCGTCTTATGAAAAAAACTATGCACAGATTTCAAAAACGTTTGTAGCAAAGTTAACCTATGATTTAATTCTGTTTTCTATGAATTCTTAAAAAAAAATTGTTTATTTCAAAGGCAGAGTCACAGAGAATGAGAGAAAGAGGGAGAGACCCTTCCACTTGCTGGTTCATTCCCCAGATGGACTCCCCTGATGGCCTCAGTAGCCAGGGCTGGGCCAGGCTGAAGCCAGGAGCTTCATCTGGGTCTCCTACATGGATGCAGGAACCCAAAGACTTGGGCCATCTTCCACTGCTTTCCCGGGAGCATTAGTAGGGAGCTGGATCAGAAGTGGAGCAGCCGGGACTCGGTGTCGCAGTCTGTGGCTTAACCCACTATGCCCCAGCCCCAGCCCCTCCATGAACTTTGTGAGGGACTTCGTAGTTCACAAGTGAAGTGTTTGAATGAAAATAAGACCAGAAAGACCAGGCCTCAATGTGGACATGCCCCTCCTGATTTTACTGGGATTGATAGGAGGCTGGGGTGGGGTGTGCGTGTCCTGTGGCGGAGAGCAGGTGAACTCACCTCATCACCTTGACCAGGAGACTGGATGGGTCCTGTCCTTGAGCTTCCCACGTGTTCGGTGGTACCTGCAGCCTGGTGAGTGCTTCCTGGGTCCGCTCCAGCCTGGATGATATATATATATAGATATATATATATAGATATATATATATCACATATATATATATCACATATATATATCACATATATATATATATATATTTATTTTATTCATTGGAAAGACAGGGAGAAGTAGAGCCAGAGAGACAGGGAAGTCTTCCATCCAATGGTTCACTCCCTAAATGGCCACAAAGGCCGAAGCTTCACCAATCCGAAGCCAGGAACCAGGAGCCAGGAGCTTTTTCTGGGTCTCCCATGCAGGTGCAGGGGCCCAAGGACTTGACCATCTTCTACTGCTTTCCCAGGCCATGGCAGAGAGCTAGATCGGAAGTAGACCAGTCGGGACTCGAACCAGTATCCATATGGGATGCTGGCACTGCAGGCTAGGGCTTTAACCCGCTGCGCGACAGTGCTGGCCGCATCCTGGATGATCTTTGAGAGTGCAGGGGCTCATGTGGAGACAGCATGGGTTCCATTCATGTAGCTTTTCACTAGAGAAAGTGCCAGACAGGGGAGTAGATGGAGTCTCCACCTGCCCATCATACAGCTCTTATGAGTGGGGAGTCTGGCGTCCCCCATAACCTGCCCATATCTACCGGCTACCACCCCTGCATTGCCAGGCAGCCAACCCCAGACTGTCAGCAATTTGTCAAAATTTGACCATCTCCAAAAGGGAAAATCTGTTTTGTAAATTAAACCCTCATACCACTAAGCCACCTAAAGAATTAGCAATTTCTAGTAGTATCAGTATTCAATCTGTATAAAGTTCTCAGTTGTCTCAAAAAATTGTTTTAATTTACTTGAATTAGAATCTGAAGCTTCTACATGTGTTGGGCTCATCCTTTGTATCTCATTTTTTCTCTCTCACACACACATGCCTTCTTTGAAGAAGCCAAATTATTTGTCCTTGGAGCTTCGCAGAGTCTGAGGTTTGCTGATTGCTAAACTGTAGTTAGATCTTAGGGCTTGATTAGATCCAGGCTTGATTTTTTTTTTTTGGCGGCGGGGTGGGGGGGGGGCGTGAGGGAGGAACAGGGAGATGCCGGGTGGGGGTAGCAAGGATACTTCTACTTCCTAGGTTCATTAGGACATGCATAGTATCTAGAACTTTCCCGCTTTGTGTGAGCAGCCACTGGTGACCAGTAATTCATTGTGGCCACTGCAGTGGCACTGTCATCGCGCCACTTCTCCCTGCATTTGCGAGACCACCGCAGTAGGGAGAGAGCACCCTGCACCACAGAAGTGGGGCCAAGCGGCGTGGAGGGCTCAGCGACTTTAGTTGACAATTGTCCAAAATAGTAAATGAATCCTTAGCGTCCTCGGTGGCTGACCAGTGAGGGTTCCTTTTCTAGAATGTCATTCTGCATACGTCCTTGGCGGGTTCGCCCCAGGTGTAGCTATCCCTGGTGCTTCTCAGATGGTCCTGTCTGGGAACCTCTTGTGGATGCCTCCTGGGCCTTTTCCTAATCAAAGGTGGTGTTCCTGGGTCATCTGTCCACTGCATGTCCTGAGCGTGGACTTGGCCATTTGTCCAGTGACTCCTGGTCCCTTGTGGTGGGTGGGAAGTGGTCTTTAGAGACCAAAATCTAGATGCTGGGTGTGCTTGCTGCTAATGGAAGTGTTGTAGTTTTTAGGTCCTTTCAGCAGCAGGGCTGTGTGTCTTCACGCGTGTGCAAGCACATACACACCTGCTAACGTCATGAAGTCTACTGATACTTTCGAGTTACAGGTTTTTAACCTCCTGGATCCGCTCTGTGGCTCTCCTTTCAAAATGAAGTCAGAGTGATTTATAGCCGACATACATGAATTTCCAGTCCGATGAGTTTGGTGCTTAACTGGTTTCTCCAGGGCTCCACTGTGAGTTTCCTGAGATGGAAGAGAAGTTGGGGTCCCCTCTGTATTCTTGGTTCTGAATAGAGTGCTAGCCACCAGAACAGTGCTTACCAACAGTGAGTGAATGCCTCAAAGAGGCATTGCACCCGGGCATTAATCAAGAGAGGTGGGCAGAGCAGACCCTGTGCTGGAGGCTGGGGGCTTGGGACCAATAGCCTATTCCCTCAAGGAATGCACCCATGAGAGGGGACAGCAAACTCAAATTCTAAAGCAGCGTCATTAATAAAGAATGGCCTGGACGTGTCGTGGGGAAGGGTCCAGCAAGGGGTCGGGGGGAAGGGTCCACGTAGACTTCTCAGAGGGGATCATGGGTGGCCTGGGTGCCAGGATGGAGAAGAGCTGTGAGCTGAGAGACCCTTAGTCCTGTGTTGATGACCAGCTGCAGTGCTGAGCTGATGGCCCCTGGATGGGCCTGGAGGGCAGGGCTGGAGCTGCTCCTGGCGGCCCCCAGCAGGGCATAGGAAGAGCTGAGGAGGGAGGGAGCTCGCCTGGCTGGGTGGCTTTGCTACACCGAGTTGCAGAGAGGCAGAGAGCGGTGCCTGCAAGCAGCCGCCACCTGCCTTGCGTGCACTCGGTAAATGGGCTTGTTTCAACGAAAGTCATTTGCATTCAGGCTGGTGTGGGGACACACTCCCCAGCACTGCCCCCCACCCCCGGAAGCCCCAAGGACAGATGTTACCCAACACCATCACCTTCTAGTCAGGGTGAGGCTGCTGGCCCAGGTCCAGGAGGCACAGGTGTTCGGGCTGCTGAGTCCAGCCCCCAGCATGGCCACAGCCACCTGGACCCAGCCGTTTGTCAATTCTCATCCCATGCCTGGTCCAGAACCCACCAGCCTCTGACCTCCTGAGTCGTTTTCAAAAAAATAAGAAGAAATTCACTTTATAAAGCTGAGCTCCAAGTATTTAGAAAGGAAACTTTGGATATTGCTGTCATGAAGCCAGTGTCAAAGGGTTCAGTGAAAGTCACGCTAAGTGGCTGTGCCGCAGGTGCTCCCAGCTGCCTCTGTGCTCCAAGAACGTGGGTGAGGGGACCAAGCACAGCACCTACAGGTAACCTGCTCCCGGAGCTGACCCCGAATACCTGAGGGACAGCTCAGCGCCTCCTCATCTGATCTACAAAGCCCCGCCCCTGCCATGCAGTTTGGGAAACCCGGATCTAGCCCGCCATCTTTGTTACAGAGGGAGAAGCTGAGGCCCAGGACTTGGAACCCAAGTTCCTGGCGGCGGCACCGTCAGTCAGCCAGGGCCCGCCCGCGGCAGCCCTCTCCCCCACGCAGTGTTCGCAGCAGGAGCCAGCGCGGGCCTCACACAACCCCCGAGCCGAGCCGGAAACTAAAACCCCGGTGTCTCGACTCTCGAGTGTTTCTGGCATTGTGGACACTCCCACCCCATCCCCGGCTCTGTGCCACCCCCCACCCCTGCCACCCCACCGCAGCTTCCTCTTTCGCTTCTTGGGGAATTCCAGGGACCGGGCTGCTGCAGCTGGGCAGTGTGGTCCTGCCCAGTCTCCCTCTCTCCAGCATCTCCATATCCTGGTCCCATCCCAGTCTCTAGGGGGCGCCTGACCAGGGATGTACAGGCAGCTCTCCTCTGGCCTCAGCAGGCAGTGGGCAGGCAGTGGGCTCCTGGGGTCCTCTCTGGGTCCTCAACCCTGCCCTGCCCACCTGCCTGGGAGCCAAGAGCAGGTGCACGCATGGTGGGGTCAGATGGGCGTGGACTAGAAAGAGACCAGGGCTGGAGAAGGGTGGCTTCTGGCCCTGGACACGTATTCCTGGGCTCCTCACTCTGAGCCTGCTGGCTGCCCTCTCCCAGCCCGTCCTTACAGAGCAGCTCCTGACCTGCCCCCATCCTGCAGCATCTATCCAGCGTCCCTAGACCCACTGGCTCAGGCCCCAGACTTCAAAACTCTTGCAAGGTTGAGGTGGGGACCAGTCCTGGTGGCCCCAATAGTCCGTGGTCAGTGCTCCCAGGGCACTAGTATGAGGACCCTGGAGCCTAAAGGAAGGGTGGGATGGCTTCCTGGAGGAGGTGAGGAGGTCTGAGCTGAGCTCTGAAGGACAAATGGGATGATGAAGGCTGTGGAGGAAGAGGGGGCAGTGCTGCAGGGTGGAGTGGCATGTGCAAAGGCCCTGCGGGGAAGGTGAGGCAGGGAGCTCCCGGGGAGGAGGCTGTTATCAGCTGCACCCTTGGGCAACCCAGGAGTCATCAGCAGTTTAGCAAGAAAGACTCCGTGGTGGGAGATTTGGATGCTAGGACCTGACCCAAATTACTAATAGTGGAGGGCATGGACTCTGCGGTGACGGCTGTGGCCTCAGAGCCTGGCACAGCCAGAGAAACGTAAGAAGAGGGTCCCCCAGTGCCACTCCTTCATCTCATCTCCCCACCCGGCCAGAGCTGCTCAGCAGGGGCTGGGAAGGGAGCTCTCCCAGGTGGGGACCACCTGTGTCCCCGCAGATGCCCTGGCCGGCACCCAGACGCAGAGGCGCAGTGTCGTGGGGTGAGCTGTGTCACTGGGGCTCCTCCACAGGCAGCTCTGTGCTTGCTATCCCCTGGCCCCGTGGCAGCAGGGACCTCAGCTGTGGACTTCTGTCCCTGTCTCTGTCCCCCGGGTGCCTGCTGGTCACTGTGATCAGAGCTCCCGCGTGTCTGGGTCCGGGGCCTGCTGACAGAAAGCCCTCGGGCTCCCCCAGCCCCCTGCCCTGTGCCAATGCCCCTGCGTCGTCCCTGAGGGTCCTCCCGCCACCACTCATGGCTCATCCTGCACCCCAGGGGCTCAGGCCTGACCCCTCCCTGCACCACACCCAACAGCCTGAGCAGCTCTGGGTTTGGACTCTGCCCCAGGCAGGCTGCGTGCCATCCCTTGTCCCCCCATGCCTCAGTTTTCCTCGTCTGGAACATAGGGCTGAAAACCAGGTCTCAGATCCTGCAACAGCTGCCTGCACCCCCACTCCAGGTGTTGGGTTCGGGGGCGCCGTGTCTGCCGGGAGGGAGGGCCCAGCCTGGGGCGGCCCAGCACAGTCATGACCCGCCTCGAGGTCTGTCGTGAGTGTCCTGGCCCCTGGTCCCTCGGCGGCCGCCCGGGCAGAGCAGATGGCAGGGGCGGCGGGCAGCCCCATCAGCTGCTCTTATCTCTCGCTGATGACACGGAGTGTAAATTTTGTTGGCAACGCTCCCTCCCGCCTCTGCATGCCACCAGCTTTAATCACTGTAATTGAGTTATAATGAATGATTGTGTGTTCGCATTGTCTGAGCCCCGCACAGCACAGCCAGAGCGAGCCAGCGCGCTGGGCCTGCCCGCCGCGGGGGGCGGGGGTCCTGGCTGCCCCAGGAGGGCCATCGCCCTGGGCTTCCTTCCCTTGGTGGCTGCGAGGGGCAGCCACTCATCGCGGCAGGCGGGCGGCGGGCATATTTTTCACTCTGTGATCACTTCCAAATGGTTACAGTGAACCGAGGAACATTGTGGAATATTTGGAAACGTCAGATAAGCAAAAAAAAAAAAAAAAAAAAAAAAAAAAAAAAAAAAAAAAAAAAACAGGCAGGAGAACTGCCGAAACCCTGCCCCTGGGCGATGGCCGCCTGTTGCTGCCCCCTGTGTGTTTTGAAGACAGCTCTTTCAGACTCCGGGGCACAAATGGAGATCCAGCTGCTGCCCCTCCAGCCCCCCCTCCCCCCGGCAGTGTGCACTGGAGGCCGCGGCCGCCTGGCCTCTCTTAACCTCACCAAGCGACTCCAAAGGGCAGCTCCTAATCAGGCCCCTTTTGCAGGGGAGGTAACTGCGGCCTTTGGAGCTCATGTGAGTGGGCTGCCCTGTAAACCCAGCAGCCTGTGGGCTGACTGTTGGTCCCGGCTAAGCACGCCAAGAAAGCACAGAGATTTTAATCATTCCTTTTTCTGCACTTCTTCCTTAAAGATTTGTTTATTTATTTAAAAAGCAGAGCAACGGGATGGGGGGGAAGGGAGGAGATGGAGAGATGTCCATCTGCTGGTTCACTCCCCCAGTGGCCACAACAGCCATGTCTAGGCTTCAGCCAGGAGCTACATCCAGGTCTCCCACGTGGGCGGCAAGGGCCCAAGCACCCGGGGCCGTCTTCTGCTGCCTTCCCAGTGAATCAGAGCAGAGCAGCCAGGACTGGAACCGGGCACTGTGACCTAGGATGAGGGTGTCCCCAGTGGCAGCTTCACCCCTGTGCCACAGCACCAGCCCCCCGTTGCCCAGCAGAGAGGCAGACGTGGCTTCGGGAATTTGAAGTTCTTTCTCGCTACCCCGGGATGGTGTTCAGCTGGGATCGCCTCTTCCTGGACAGCAGCCACCTGGTGCCCTGTGGTGGCTCCAGGCAGTGGCCTTCCCCGGACCCCACCCCCTGTGGGCTACTGCCCCTTAGCAGGTGGGGCCCTAGGCGATTCACTTTGCCACTGAGTAAGGAGACTTCTGGGTGCCATGTGCGGCCCCAGCAGGGTGGATCTGCCGCTGGGCTTGCCCTGGTCTCTGCGGACACTGAGCACTGAGCTCTGGCACCGGCCTCTGCCCCAGGCAGGTAGAGGGAGACCAGGGGCGGTTGAGCGTCACCCTCACCAGAGCGTGGACAGGCGCCAGGCAGGGGACTGGGGAGGAGGGCGTCTCCCTCTGCGGGGCCCTGCTCCTCTTGGGGTGGGTGGGGCGTGAGGGCCAGGCTGAGGCCACCTCCCACCTAACTTTCTGCATCCCCTAGTGAGGCCTCCCCTTGCTACATTTCCCTGCAAGTCCTGGGTCTCTGCCCTAGAACGATGAATCGGAGCTCTCCCGAGGGTCTCATTTGTCCAGGCATTTTGTTCTCATTAAGCAACAATAATGTTATTTTTGAAAAGGATTTCTTTATTTATTTGGAATGCCAAATGACAGAGGGCGAGAAGGGGAAGAGAAGGAGAGAGAGAGAGAGATTTTCATCTGTTGGTTCCTGGTTCACTCCTCAAACGGCTGCAATGGCTGGGACTGGCCCAGGAACTCTCTCTGGTTCTCCTACATGGGTGCAGGGGCTCAAGTCCCTGGGCCTCCTGCTGCTACTTTCCCAGGCGCATTCGCGGGGAGCTGGATCAGAAGTGGAGCAGCAGGAACTGGAACAGGTGCTCATGTGCGATTATTGCCATTATAATTGCCAGTTTAACCTGCTGCGATACAATGCCAGCCCAGCAAAAAGATTATTGTTAGCAATAAGTATATAATGGATGTTTGTATGTAAGTATTTATTAAAAAGTAACATAATATGGTAACATAATTGTTATAGCTGACATTGACTGCTTAGTACATGCCAGGCACTAGGCTTCTGCACGGTTTTTTGTTTTCGTTTTTGTTTATTTTTGCACAGAGTATCATAATTTTCTGCCCAAATTACAAGCCACTTTTCATCCATGAAAAGATATTCATCTTGAAAAATGCATTCTAAGAGCCAGGCTCTGGGGTGGCCTTTGTGGAGCATCAGGGTAAGTCTGTCTACTTGGCACTCCACTTCCCACACTGGAGCGCTGGTTCAAGTCCTGACACCTCCACTCCAATCCAGCTCCCTGCTGATGCATCCCAGGAGGTGACGCTCCAAGTGCTTGGACCCCTGCCATCTCCATGGGAGACCCCGACGGAGTCCCTAGCTCCTGGTTTTTGTGCTAGCTCACACCTGGCTGTTCTCTCTCTCTCTCTCTCTCTCTCTCTGCTTTTCAAGTAGATGGAAATAAATAGACATTTAAAAGCAAAATGCCGGGCTGTGTGGGAGGAATGAGCCAGTGTCCCCCAGAGCCGCCTTCGGCTGCCTGCATCTGGGGTGGCCCACGGAGCAGGAGCAGCTCGCCAGGCTGCTCTTCCTGGAGTATTTCTCTGGAAGGCATTGCCACGGCCCGTGCTGAACTGCTTCCCAGCAAAACAGCAATTCCCTTCCTGAAGCCTGCTATGTCTACGGCACTCCCGGGGTTCAGCTTGCTGGTGCCTTTAGCTGTCTCTTGTGACCACGGCTCTGTGCAGGCTGTCTGCTGAGCCACGAGCAACTCTGCTCCAGCCTCTGTTGCTGTTCTGTGGGCTCCAGGGCTGCCAGGCTGCTGGGGAGCCCAGGAGGCTCTGTCACCGGCTCGTCAGATCCCTCTCCCACCCCCCGCCATCCTCCATAGAACTCTGCTTTGCAGGAGATGACTCTGGAGCACAGAGAGGTTGAATAACTTGCCTGGTGTCCCACAGCCAGGTGGCGGTGCAGCCTGAGACACACAGAGCCCCAGCCTCCTGACAGCCAGAGTCCATGGCCCGTGACACCTCTGTGCGTTTGACAGCTGCCTGCTGCCCGCACACCCCATGCAAGGCCCCCTCCTGTGTGTATGTGCACCCAGGACAGCACTGCTGTCCGCAGCTGGTGGCTCCCTCTCCACTGTGCACCATCCGGGGCTGGACCTGTCCATCTGGACCTCAGCGCCCAGGCCTGCGGTCAAAGTGTGGGAGCCTCGGGTGTGCATGACCTAGAGGGGGCGGGGTGGGGGGAGAGCTGCCCCAGAAGCTCTGTTGCTGTTCACAGGGCTGGGGCCTGGCTCTGTCCTGTGGATGCCTGGCTTGTCCTCCCTCTCTTGTCTCTGCCCAGCCTCTGTGGCTCCTGCTGTCCCCACACAGGTTGGGGACACGGAGAGGAGGGAGGAGGAAGGAGGCGGCAGTTCCCGGGAGCGTGGGAAGCGGTCCCCTGTGCACCTCTATCCTTTCTGGCAGCTTGGTTGATTTCATCATGGGCGCCCCTCTCTCCTTGCTGCCAGCCTGGGCCTCAAACCCTCCTGACAGGCCAGGGAAATCCATCTTCTTCTTTCTTTCTTTATTTATTTGAGAGGCAGAGCAGACCGAGAGAAAGGTCTCCCATCCGATGGTTCACTCACCAAATGGTCACAATGGCCTGAGTTGGGCTGATCCGAACCCAGGAGCCAGGAGCTTCTTCCAGGCCTCCCACGTGGGTGCAGGGGCCCAAGCCCTTGGTCCATCTTCTGCTGCTTCCCCAGGTGCACTAGCAGGGAGCTGGATTGGAAGTGGAGCTTCTGGGACTTGAACCTGTGCCCATATGGGATGCCTGGGATGCTGGTGATGCCGGCGGAGGCCCAGCCTACTACACCATAGTGCCGGCCCTGGGAAATCCATCTTCTAAGATGCTTACCTGTTTGCTATTCTCTTGGAAAAATCCAAGGACTGTCCTGGGAAAAGAAACGAGGAGAGGGGGTGGCTACAGTGAGACCACTTTCTCTCTTCTCTCTCTCTCTCTCTCTCTCTCTCTCTCTCTCTCTCTCCCAGATTTATTTATTTGAAAGGCAGAGTGACTGAGAAAGAGAGACAAAGATCTGCCATCCACTGGTTCACTCCCCACGTGGCCACCACAGCCAGGGAGTCCATCTGAGTCTTCCACACTGGGCCATTTTCCTCGGCCTTCCCAGTGCCTTAGCAGGGAGCTGGGTCAGAGCAGAGCAGCCAGGACTGGAAGCAGAGCTGTGATGTGTGATACTGGAGTCGCAAGCAGCCGCTTAGCCCACGGCACCCCAACTCCAGCCCCCATGTGCTACATTTTTTTATCTCTCTCTTTGGCACCAGGAATTTTTCTAGGGGAGTGGGGTTCTAACCAGACCTGGAGAAGTCTACCTGCCTGCAGTATAGACAAAGGATTGCTGGCCTAGGGACTGATGCATTCAGGTGTGTCCCGTAGGAGAACACAGTGTCTACGCTTGGCTCCCTGGCCAGCCAGATGTCTCCTGTTCTCAGTTTCTTCATCTGCGGAGTGGGTCTAAACAGACCCATCTCCCAGGGTCAAGAGGCTTAAGAAGAAACCTTAGGTGGAAGGGGTGCTTTGCCATGGCCACCCAGCTGGACCTTGCCACCCATGGGAGCTGGGTACCCGTGTCCTGCAGGCTGAGCGCTGGCTCCCTTTTGCACCTGGTCCTGACCTTCACGCCACGTCCCCTCTCATCCATGCTACCTGGTGGCCTTTTGTGGCCAGGGCTCTCAGGGGGACACATGATCTATTACAAGGAGACCTGAGACATCAGGCTCTGGGGACTGGCTGCTGAGGACGCAGTTCAAGGGGCCCCACAGAGCTGGGGGAGCGGCCTGCCCTCTGGGCCATGCACCTGATGCAGCCCCACCAGAGCCGCCCTCCCTGTTGGCTCCAGGAGCTCCTGAACAAAAGAGACTTCGGCAGTTGCTGACTTCCGGCCAAGCAGTCAAGGTCACAGCTGCCCTGGAGGTGTGAAGCCAGGATGTGGATTAGGTCAGAGACCTGAACACGGCCGTGAGCATGCGTCTCTCTCCCCTTCTTTGCGCTGCCTCTGCAGGAGGCCGGGACAGCCTTCTCCCGGCTGACCCTGCCTGGCCACCAGCTCAGCTGGCGGCGCTGCTCTGGGTCAGGCTGACCTGGGCCCAGCTGTTCGGACGAGGCCCATGAGGCAGCCTCGACAGCTGCTCCTCCCACGCGGCCTCTCCAGGCCCTGTGGCACCACAGCCTGACTCAGGAGGGCGGCTGTGGCCAGGACTCCTTGGTCTGGCCACACCATGGGATGCTTTAGGAGAAACTGGTGGATGCGGGCAGGCAAGTTGGGGCTGGGGCTGGGGGAAAAGCAGCTGAGAAGCTGGAGAAGCCAAGCAAGACAGTCCTCAGGGGACAAGCACTGATTTGGGAAGGCATTCGGGGTCGGTTCCCAGGCCACTGACTCACCACCCAGGGGTCTGTGGAAGGCTTGGGGGCAGGTGAAGTTCCAGGCGGGGCAGGTCCTGGTGAGCAAGGCTTGGTTCCAGCCTGTTGGGAGGAAGGCAAGCCTAGGTTGGAGGGCTCCCTGGCTTTGGCAGGCTGTGAGCTAGCGGCCCAGGATCCAGCTCGGATCCCTCACCTGGAAAAGGTGTCACAGTTACGCAGAGAATTCAGCGACCTCAGATATCTACAGTGATGAAGAGGAAGAAGCACAGAGGCTGCTGCCTTACCTGAGTCCCATCTTCAGGCGTCCAAGCATCCTCCACATGGCCCTGGGGACAGCAGTCCCCCACCCCCCAGCCGCCATCCCGCCTCCCCTGATGCTGTCTGCTCCCCTGTCCCTGGACTCCAGATGGTCAGTTGTCAGAGGCGGACTTTGACTTCCAGGAGAAGTGTCCATCGCAGGTCCAGGGATCCAGGGAGGGGGACTCAGGGGGGCTGAGCCCTGGCTGGCGGCTGCGGCTGTCACCTGTATCAGCGGTGAGGCCAGGGGGTTGTGCCCACCTCACAGATGAGGACAGAGAGGGCAGCCGGCTGCAGCTGGGGAGGGGCCCGGGTGGACGGGAGGCTGGAGGACATGGGACCCTCCAGGGGCACCACAGCCTGGCAGTCACACACCCCAACCCCAAGGCTCTCCTTTGTCTTCATTTTTTTTTTAAATTTAGGGACTAGTTCATTCCCCAAATGGCCACAATGGCCAAGGCTGGGCCAGGCAGAAGCCAGGAGCCTGGAGCGTCTTCCAGGTCTCCACATGGGTGCAGGGGCCTAAGGACCTGGGACATCTTCTGCTGCTTTCCCAGGTGCATTAGCAGGGAGCTGGATGGGAAGTAGAACAGCTGGGCCTCGAACCAGTGCTCATATGGGATGCTGGCAATGAAGGTGGCAGCTTTACCCGCATTCATATGGGATGCAGGTGGCGGCTTTACCCCCAACGCCACAGCGCCGGCCCCGGAGCTCTTCTTCTGAGGCAGAGGCTGGCTTGTAGGCCGAGCCAGGTGTCCCTAGAGTGATCATCCTCACTCCCTTGCTCCCTGCTCATCAAAGCCTTAAGTCTTCGGGAGTGTGCATGCGTGTGCTTAATAAATTTAGGTCCACAGACTCGCGTGATTGCCCACATTGCTACCCCAGCAGCCATCCCTTGCATGTTTTCCCACATTTTACCCAGTTAATGTTCGGGGAGAAGGAGCAGGACCCAGAACTGAAGTCTCCTCCCTCTGAATCCCGCCCACCAGCTGGGGCCCCTCCAGGTGTCACTCAACGAGCACTGCTGGTTTGCTCTGCAGGCTGCAGTTCTGGGTCTGGGCACAGCAAGAGGTTCGCACCTGGCTGGGAAAGTACATCCCAGAGGGCTGGACAGGGCCCCCCTGCTGGCGCTGGCCTTCTCTCTGAAGCTGCTTGGTCCAGGGAAGACCCTGGAGAAGGCTCCCAGCAAAGGGGTCGAGCCTGGCACAGAGGGGCGGAGCCTCCTTGTCAGCCCTGCTCCAAGTACAAGGTGGGAGGAGGGGAAGCCAGCCGCTCCTGGCTCTGTCGTGGGGCCAAACCCTGCCCAGAGGTCTCCTCCGGACCCCCAGCCTGCAGCGGCCTTTCCAGAGTCTCCACCCCCCACCCCCTGCCCCAGACTAACGCTCTCAGCCTTCCTGTCCCCACTCTCTGGCTCCTGCCAGCCTCCTGAGCGACAGACCTGTCCCTCCCCAGCTTGCAGCCACCCCATGACCCTCTGTCACCCTCATCATTGTGAAGGAACTGTTGTCTGTGGGGGCATGAGCTCCGGGTTCACAGGGCCTGGGACCATGCCTGCCCCAGGGTGGTTCCGCTGATAAACACCATCAGGGTCTGTTTTGTGCCTGCTGCAACAGAACTCCTGAGAGGGGCGCCTTTAAAAGCAGAAGTGCGTTTCTCCCACTTCTGGAGGCCGGGAGGTCCAGGGTTAAGCTACTGCCTCTGACACGGAGCTTCTTGCTGGGGGCACATGGTGAGGGGCATCTATTGGCACAAGGGGGCTGCACCTGCCCCTGGATCAGGAGCCCACCCCGGTGCTATGGCATGGGCCACCCTTGAGGGCGGAGCCCTGGGAGTTAACTGCTTGGGCAAAGCGCTGCCTCTCAGCGCTGTCACAGCGGCAATTAATTGTGAATGTGAGCCGTGGAGGGGACCAACACCCACACCGTGGCAAATGTCAGCTGTCTCTCCTCTCCCGGAAGAGACTTCGCTGGGGAAGTGGGAGTATGCCAGAGGATGATCCCTTGGCCTGTTTGGCAGGGGCACCTGCCCTGACCTCGCGGTCTCAGCCCCTTGGGATGCAGATCAGCCAGCTCACCGCCTAACTACTGCCCTCACCCCCACCGCTGTGTCCCTAGGCCACCTCACCTCCACCCCCACCCCAGCCCTGTGGGTCTGCTCTTCCAACCCAGCACCCACACTGAGCCCGGAGCTTGAGACATCCACAGCTCTGACTGTGCCACCTCGTTTCCAGGGCAGTGCGTCCCATGAGCCTGCCCCCTCAGAACCAGCCGGGTGGCCTTGGGTGAGTCCCTGAGCCCGCCATCCATCAGAAACATAGCAGAGGCAGGATCCACCCCAGGTCCACCCTGGGTGCTGTCATGATCCCATTTACTCTGCACCAGGCACAGGGTGGGTGTTCAGATAATAGTAACTCTGGCTCCTCTCCAGAAAGGTTTGCCTGTCTACTCGCTCTATAGGAGAGAAGAGAGGGGGAGACGGGGCCACTAGAAGGGGGCAGTGGGCAGGAGAGTGTGTTGTGGAACAACCTCAGATGGGTCAAAGCCAGCTGCAAGCATTAGCTCCAAGACCAAAGCAAAGAAGTTCCTTGGCAGTGACCTCCAAGCCCCCTCCCCTGCCCTGTGCTGTCTCTAGCCCCTACACTGGCACAGGTGGCACCCTTGCCTCTCTCATGGCCCCTCATGCTGACTACCCCCAGAGTTTGCATAAAGACTCCACCTAGACACCACCTGCTGCCTGTCCTCCGTGGGCTCCCAGATCCCAGCCTGGGGAGGCAGAAACAAGGAGGCAAGGGGAGCCCCTGGGCTCTGGGCTCTGGGCTCTTGAGTGCCAGCCTGCAAGGGATGCGTCTGAGCTGGGGCCTCAGGATGGCTGACTCGCACCTCCCTCCCCCACAGGGAGCCTGAGGGGTGGGAGAGGCCGCCCTAGCCGAGTGGGAGCCTGAGTGGGATCCGTCTTCCCGTGTGCACTTGCTTGTGAATGCGGGTCGTGGCGTGCCTGCATGTGTGTGTGTGTGCCTGTGTGTGCTATGTCTGCTCGCGCCCCCTGGGGAGGGCCTGTGCGTCTTTTCCCTGTGTGGAGCTTGCTTTCATGTCTGTAATTCTAAGAGCAACACTGCAGAATGCACGCTCCTGGCTGCCTCCCCAGGCCCTGCCTGCGAGCACCAGAGCCGGGCAACACATTCCAAAGAGGCTTTGCAAAGGCAGGCGTTCCTCTTTAAAGGTAAGCTCCAGGGGGTTGAACACGGAGAGGAGGGTCCCGGAGCGAGTTGGCTGCTGGCCAATTCCTGTTGTAGCAAAGATCCCTGGTGCCTATGGAGCCAGGATGAAACAATTCTTTGGAATTAACCAAGCTAATTTTGACGAGCAAACATTTTGCTACAATGAAAGTTTTTATTGTAGCACATAAAAGTCAAAACAACACCCAGTCCCCTTGGGAGAGACAGGCGGGCGGGAAGAAAAACAGCTCTTGTGGAAGCTCTAACTAATCATTGTGAAATCGAAAGTACCAGGGCTGCCAAATTAAATGCGAGGAAAATACCAAAGGAGGGGAGCTGCTGGTTCTGAGCCTCCCGCCCCGAACCTTAAGCCCCAAGCTCCATAAACCAAGCCATTATGCTCTGGGGAGGAGCAGAGCGGGGAGGAAGGGGCGTGGCTAGTTTCTGGAACATTCCTCCTGGTCCCTGAAGCTGGGGCTCCGTGTCTGGGGCCCCTCCCAGGGAGCCCCCCACCCTGCCCAGTCTCCAGCTTTGCCCACATGTCAACCAAGATCAAGTCCCTAGGGCTGCTTCGTGCTGACTGATGTCTAGGGTTCTGTGTGTGTTCCCTTTAGCAAGCACCTTAAATTTCAGTGAAAGAAGCTCCTTTTGGTGGGCAAGGATTGTGTTGAGCTTTGTGTGTGTGTGTGTGTGCACATGTGTTGTGTGTTCGTGTGTGCATGCAATGGGGGGGGGGTAAACCAAGCCTAGGGAGCTGTCCTGGGAGAACGTGTGGCTCCCACTGAATGTCAGGTTCAACCAGCAAGCGTTTCCTGCTTCCCTCGCTGCTGCTCAGAGCCACAATGGGTCTAAGACACAGTTTGCCTTCTGGGAGCTCACACTCGCTTGGGGGAGGGACACGACATTAGCTTTAAAAACCTGCTTCTGATAAAAAAAAAAAAAAGCATGCAAACATATGATCTGAGAGCTCAGTTCTGCTTGGAACAGTCGGGACAGGCTTCCTGGAAGAAAGGGCACTTGCACTGCCTTGAGCAGATGGAGATGTTCTTTCTGATGTTCACTGCTGCTCCCAGGTGGTCCTCTTGGATCCCTAAGGACAATACCTGCTTTAAAGGGGAGGACCCATTCTATCCCACATGGATCCAGTCCCCTCATCTCTATTCATTGTCAGCTCCCCAGTGCACCTGCTGTTCAGTAGGGTGCATTTCAGCACGGCTGCCCACCGAACACTGTGGTGGGAGTCAGGAGGAGCCAGGCCTGAGTCCTGCTTCCGCTACTGCTGAGGGCGAGTAGCTACGGTGGACAAGTTCAATGTCCTCTCTCAACCTTAGCTTCCTTGTATGTCAGACAGAACTCAGAGCCTCTGCTCCATAAAGTAGCCCTCTCTGTTATTATTGCCTAAGGAGGCTCTGGCTGCAAGCAACACAACCCCAGACAGATCTGGCACAACCAGATCACACCCACGTGATCCTCCGACTAGGCATGTGGTCCAAGGGTGTCGGAACATTGTCTCCTGCTGGGCTGTGCTCCATAGCTATTGCCTCATGATCACAAAGAGGTTGCCATGGTTCCAGAACATTCTAAGTAGGAAAATGGAGTTGAGGTCGGGGAGACCAAGGGTCCCTTGCCCCTGTAGTCCTTATTCTCGTGATCTTTATCCCAGAGGTTCCCAGCTGACTTCCTTGTCCTCTTGTTGGTTGGCACCAGCACTGGGTCATTTGGCTGCGCCCAGTGTGATTTCTGGCAATGAGGAACAGGATGACTGGGACTGATCTGGGACAACCGCATCTCATCACTTGGGCTGAACATCTTGACACTTGAACAAAACCTGCGTGAGCCCTGAGTAAGCAGCCAGCAGCAGGTGCCAGCCAGGACGGCTGGCGGCAAAGTCTCACTCCCGCTAGGTCTAGAGGACAGGTGGAGGAACCCTTGTCCCCGTCTCATCAGAACCTAGGCCGCAAGGCAGCAGGGGTTCCACCGGACGCTTTGAGATGCGGAGAAGGGGCCGGCATCATGGCACAGCGGGTGAAGCTCCTGCTTGCAACGCCTTCATCCCATATGGGCGCTAGCTCAAGACCCAGCTGTTCCTCTTCCGACCCTGCTATGGCCTGGGAAAGCAGTGGAGGATGGCCCAAGTGCTTGGGCCCCTGCACCCACATGGGAGACCCAGAACAAGCTACAGGCTCCTGGCTTTGGCCTGGCCCAGCCCTGGCCATTGTAACCAATTGGGGAGTGAACTAGCTGATGGAGGATCTCTCTCTCTCTCTCTCTCTCTCTCTCTCTGTAATTCTGCCTTTCAAATAAAAATAAATAAATCTTTAGAAATACAGAGAAGCTTCTGGAAGGCCATCAGCCCCCAGCCAGCCAGCATCCTGGTCCCTAGTCTGCCGAGAACCCATGCACAGGACTGTTTAGCAAAGAGGCTGCGAAAAGGGGGCTGGATCTCGGCCTTGGGCCTACCCTGTGGTCCTGGGCAGGCTGCTTGGCCTCTCCAGGTCCTAGAGCAATACTTGCTCTGTGGATGCCACATGGCTGGAAGACCTGCCCGATGCAGGGAATCATCGGAAAGTTAGGGTGCAGGGCCGGGTGAAGGGGGATGGGACTGGTAGCACAGTTTTGGGGGCTGGGCTCCCTGGCTGCTCAGCCATCAGCAGGTTGCTTTAAGGTTCTTCCGGCCTGGGTCAGGTTCTGCACACGCTACAGTCGTGGTCACTTAGATTCAAGCTGTGTGGCCTTTGACCACGTGGCTTAACTTCTTGGTTTTCTGATCCATAGAGGAGGGTATAATTGCAGGTGTCAGAGGGCAGTGGAGGGGAGGCATCCCCTGAGAGAGCGCCTGCTGAGCCCTCCACAGGGCCTGCGCCCCGCCCAGCACGTGGGCAAAGGGGAGGCATTGCTGTCGGCATCCTGCTGGGTCCCGTCGTCACAGCAAACTCCAGGCTCAGCAGTGCTGCTCCCCGCCAGTGTCCTCATTCTCTGGACGAGGCCCTGAGTGGCCAGGGGACTTGTGCACGGTCCTGTGCCCATGCAAAGGCACACTGGAACCCAGGCCACCTGTCTTGTGCTCCATGAGCCCTCCACTGTCCTGGGTGAGTTGGCTGCTTGCACATGGGGAAACACACACACACACAGAACACCACAACATTGTAAATAATGATCATAGTTCACCTGATTTTTTAAAGATTTATGTATTTTTTTGAAAGGTGGAGTTACAGAGAGGCAGAGGCTGGGGAGACGAGGTCTTCCATCCACTGTTTCACTCCCCAGATGGCCACAACATCCAGAGCTGCGCCCATCTAAAGCCAGGAGCTTTTTCTGGGTCTCCCACACAGGTGCAAGGGCCCAAGGACCTGGGCCATCTTCCACTGCTTTCCCAGGGCACAGCAGAGAGCTGGATCAGAAATGGAGCAGCCAGGACTCCAACCAGTGCCCATACAGGATGCCGGCACTGTGGGCTTTATCTGCTACACCACAGTGCTGGCCCCTCACCTGCTTTTATGTAAAGGACCCCAAAGGGGAATGGTTTGTATCTGCACTGAATACCGATACCACCATGTCCGGAGATGTTAAGGAAGGTGCCACACAGTTGCATGAGTCTTCCATCCACCAGGCTCCAGGGCAGGCCATGGCCTCTTTCCCCACGGGCCACTCCCAGGTGCCCAGGGCACTGAAGCCAGCTCTCCCTGTACCTGCTGCCCAGAAAGCCTCGGGTGGCCGGCTGCCTCCTCCGTTCCCCTTGCTTCCCGAGGTCTTCCCTCGGGGCTGGGGCTACCCACTGCTGCAGAGCAGGCTACAGGCCCCACTGGTGTGTGGGGACAGCATAAGGAGGGACTGTGTGTGTCACCACCCTGCCTCCCCTCCCAGCAGACACCTGGGTTGAAGTCAGCAGTCTTTTGAATATCTTTAGCCCAGAAGTTGGGGGTGATGGGGCTTAGCGGGTAAGCAAGGAAGAGGTTTCGAGACTGTGGTGGTTTGGGCCGTCTCTTGCAGGTGCACAGACTGCTTGATTTGCTCTGAATCTATTCACCTGCACCCCTGCGGCCTGGGCCTCCAGCTAGTCTGTGTAGGAGGCTGGGGGAGGGGGCATGCCCGTTTGCCGGATGAGTAAACTGAGGCTTATCTGAGCCCAGGACCACAGAGCTGGTAAGAGGCAGGACTGAGACCAACACCAGCTCTCCAGGGAGCCATGGGGGTAAGCCCAAGGGTCACTTTAGAAGGAAGGAAGGTTTGTTCTCAGGGGATGAGAGCTGGGCTGGGCTCCTCCTGCTGGCGTGTCCCATACACATGAAACGCCTGGAGGGGAGGAAGCTCTGGTGAGCAAGGTGCTCTCCCTGGGCCTGGGCAGCAGGAAGCAGGGCTCACTGGTTGGGAGCAGCCTGAGGAGCCCACGGCTCTCAGAACGGCTGGCCAAGCCGCATGGGACGGAGGCTGGAGGTCCTGCCTTGGCCATGTCGTGTCTCCCTCCGGATCCAAGCTGTGAGCGGAGGGGCCTCATCCCCAGGGCGCCCTTGCCGCACCCCCCCAGGCCGCCCTCCTGGTCTCTCTCTCACACGCACACAGGCACACATGTGCAGACACGCCCCGCGCATACTCAGACCCACACTCACACGGACGCCCCTGCTTGTGCTGCATCTGCGCTACGGCACACACAGGCTCCGACCTCAGGGTGCAAATATGGCTGCACTGCTAGAATCCTCTGGAACTTTTCAAGCTCCCATGCACCCCGGCCACACATATCTGTGGCCTGGCTCCAGGCATCAGCAGCAGCTTTTAAAGCCCCCCAGGTGAATCCAGGTGTGCAGACCCCTAGGTCATTTCCATACCCAGCAAAGACCCCGTGGAATGAGTTACAGGAGGCAACCCACACTTCCAGGCCCAGCTGTACCCCGTCCAGCTTGTCTGATTTGCCCTTGACTCTCACTGCCCAGCAAGGAGCAGGCTTGCGTCACGGCCAGCCAAACCTCTCCTGCCGCTTCGGGGTGAGAACCAAGCAAGGATCACTGCCACCCAGCCGTATCTCAGACTGTTCAAATGCAGACTCCCAGGCCCTGGCCCCCACCTGCAGAGTCCCAGGCACCGAAGGCTGTGCTGGTCAGTGCTGGCCCTGACGCCCTCGCCCTTGGCCGTGGGGAGTGGTCTGGGCTGTGTTCGTGACTGTCCCCTCTCTGCAGGGGGAACAGTCTCTGCTGTGGGAAGGACTTGGGATTGTGTCACTGCTGGTGTCCTGTCACTTGTCACTGTGGTGGCTGCCCTGGCCTGATGTCTCAGTGAATGACAGAGCTTGGCGGGCCTGGGGAGCCCTGGGGCTGCTCCGCGTGCACAGGACAGGGGTGTGGCAGGGCCGTGTCAACGCATGACTGCACTCAGCTGTTCGATGGGGACAACAGGCCAGGCCCTGGCATTGCCACCACATGTCCCTTTACCACGGAGCCCGCACTTAAGTGAAACTCTGCAGAGAGGGAGAGGAAGCTGGAGAAAATGGAATGTTTCGGAGCACTTGCTATGCTAGAGTACTCAAAAAGTTTATGGAAAAATGGAATTAAAACATTAGATTTGTTTATTTGAAAGGCAGAGTGACAGAGAGAGAGAGAGAGAGAGAGGTCTTCCATCTGCTGGTTCACTCCCCAAATGCCCTTAACAGCTGGAGCCAGGAGCTTCTTCCAGGTATTACGTGGGTGCAGGGGCCCAAGCTCATGGGCCATCGTCTGCTGCTTTCCCAGGTGCATTAGCAGGGAGCTGGATCAGAAATGGAGCAACCGGGACTCAAACCGGTGCTCTGGTCCAGGATGCCGGCATCACAGGCAGCAGCTTAACCAGAGGCTGACTCCAAAAGATAAATTTATTTTGGTGCAAACATTTGAAATCTACGCACAGTTTTTTCATAATGGGCATTTCCCATGAGATTTTTGAAGGCACCTGTTGTATTAAGTCATCACTGGGCATTTTATACATAGATGGAAACTTTACGTCAGCTGGAACTTACGTAACGTCACCTGGGCTGCAATGACAGGGCTGGGGCAAGACCTCTAGAGGGTCTGCTCCCTAAGCGCACAGGGGCCCATGGCTTTCGGTGGAAGGGGGTGGGGGTGGGGCGTGTGCACAGCCTCTCGCCCAGCCTGGTGCAGGCCAGCCCGGTGCAGGTGTGCAGCCTGGAGCTCCACGGGCTTGAAGGGTCTTTGCCCCGAGGTTTCTGGGCGTAGCCCCGCCAGACCTGGCCCGGTGTTCGCCTGCACCGCCTGGGAGCCTGCGACATCTGAAGTCAATAGGCTTCTACCAACACCGGGTTCAAAGAGAGACAAAGATCAAAGGCAGAAGAGGTCAAAGAAACCCAAGTCAGATCACCCCCAGATTAAAGTCATAGGAGCCGCACCCCCGCAGGCTGTCAGCCCAAGCTGTGACAGGGAGGGGCCCTGGGACCGCCAGAGGGGCACACGGAGCAGGGCAGGGGTGGGGTGGGGTGGGGGCTGGCAGCCAGAGGCACTGGGAGGGAGAGAGACGCACACAGACAAGGACTATGCCACAGAGGCACGCACACAGCAAGGCAGAGTTGCACAGAGGGAGGGAGAGAAACCCACACATCTTGGAGACGGAGAAAACCTGCTGGCCCAAGGAGGGTGGGACCAGGCTGGCCACAGAGCTGCACTTCCGCTCTGAGCCAGCACCCGCGGCCCCGTGGCCCTGGGCCTGAGCTGTCCCCTCCTCCGGTTCCTGTTGGGATGGCCCAGGCTGCTGCTTAGAGGCTGCTGACCAGGTGCACCCCCACAGCCCTGGAGGCCCACAGAGTCCTGTTCCTACCCCCCAGAAAGTCCCCTCCTGCCTTCTGGCCAGGCCTGCCATGGCCCCCAGTCCCTCACCTATCCAACACCTCCTTCTACTCCCTGGTGCTGCCCGTGTCTCCCTTCCTCCCTTACCTGTGTGCACTGTGCCTGCAAAACCCAACCTGGGCACCTTTCCTCCTCCAAGAAGCCTCCCGTGACTTCTCCAGGCTTCTTGTGCTCACAATGCGGTTTCACATTCGGTGGTGGAGAATTTGCGTCTTTGGCGCCATGCGGCACCGCCACAGGAACCCTCTGGTCCCCTCTTGGCCTGGATGTGAAGTGCTCCCCTCCCACCTTCCACCCCGCCCCCACCATGTGCACTGGGTCTGGAGCAGTGCTCCTTGGATTCTGCCCCTGGACCGGTGGGGATGGGGCCTCGGCTCAGACAGGCAGCTCCCAGAGCTTGCCTGAGGAGTACTCAGTCCTGCAAGTCCCTGAGCCCCTGTGCTGGGGTGGGGGTGGGGAACGAGTTCTTCCCCTTGCTGGTCAGGCTCAACCCCAGAACCTCATCCCTGGGGCGCAGCCTGCAACCTGCCCTCTCACTTCCTCTTCTCAGTGGGTCAGCACCTGCTGAGTTCTCCACACCCTGTCACCAACCCCGTGGGCACGCCCTCTTGCCTTTTCCCCAAGGGCCAGAAGCCTGCAAAGCGAGACACAGGACCCCTGAGCCTTCAGTACGTGGGGAGGTGCGAGTCGGCCACCTGCCCAGAAGGAGCCAGGGCTGGGCCGCCAGCGAGCAACCCCAGGCACCCCCACGTTTGTAAAGCACAGGGCTGGGCAGCGCTTGTTTGCCTCGGAGTCCCTCAAAACTACACAGGGCTTGGAGTGCTGTGGCTGCTCGGGCAAGGACCGTCCCTCCAGCTGTGGCAATGACCGTGACAGTGGCGATGATAAAATATCACCGAGCAAAGCACTTACAGCACCAGCACCCACAGCATCCCAGGCACCTGGAGTGTGTCAGGCTCATTGGCTTGCTCAAGGTGCCACAGCCAGCGGGGGACAAAGGGACGTTTGGACTCGGGCTGTGGGCCGTGGTGGAGGTGGGTTTTGGTGACTCTCCCGTGTGTGACCTTGGCCCCATGCACGTCCCCTCGGAGTGCCAGGCTCCCCTTGTGTAAAACAAGGACTTAAATGCCTTTCTCTGCTGGCATCTCCCGATTCTGGGAGAATGAGATCAGCCCCTTCTCCCCCATAGTGGAGACATCTTGAGGACTAAGAATTAGACACCGATGTGGGCAACAAACAAGGGCAGGGCTTGGAGAAGGCTCCCGGAGGAGGGAGAGAGGGCCGAGTGGGCTTGCAGGAGGGGGTGTTTGCCTGTGTCGATCGGCTGGGAGGGCAGGGGTGGAGCATGGGTGGGAGCAGAGTGGGCAAAGGCAGTGCAGGATGCGTCTGATCCCGGCCGGTGGAACGGCCGACAGCGACCACTTCCAGCAATTTTCTTCCCTGAGCGCCTTTAATTTATGGAGGGGCTGATGTTAAATCATCCTCCTGCTCTCCCTGCCCACCCTCCCTCCCCGAGCGCCCGTATTTCCCCTGACCATAAATTTTTTTTTTAATGACAGTTTAGAAAATGAGCAAATCTTTGGTGACACTTTTATCACCTCCAGAATACTTTTGATAAGAGGTTTTTGGAAGATTGCAGTCTGGGGGGTGGGGGAGGGGAGAGGCAAGACAGAAAAGCGAGGGCCCCAGGCAGAGCCACTGTCCCCTGCCCGGCCCCTCCTCCAGCCGCCGGCCTGGCTACCCCGGCCTGCCCTGTCCCCAAGTAAGCCTACCTGCTTGCTCAGACTGGCAGATCAGGCCCCAGAGACGGCTCACACTCAAACAGAACCAGCTCAACTGGATGTGAGAGTGTGAATCCCACCGCGGCATAGACCCCAGGCAAGCGTGGGCTGTGTGTCTGTGCTCACTGTGAGATGACGGGGGTCTGCAGCGCCGAGGCACGAGGCCACCTTTAGGAGCCTGCAGCTGAGCAGGGGCAGGGGGCACACCTGCTGCCCCAGGGTGAGGTCTGGCTGAAAGGCGGGGCTGCCCAGGGGCGGATCCCAGAGAGGGGTGATGTATCCGCCGGGAACCACGGGAACCACGAGGGAGCCGTTGCTCGAGGTCTGGGAGAGAGGAGACCCACAGCAGCTGGGGACCTGCTGGACACAGGGCAGTGAGCGCTGAGGTCTGGGAAGATGGTAGGGGCTGATGGTCCTTTGAGAGGAACAGGTTTTATCTTCCTTAAAAACCACAGTGTTGGCGCCAGCGCTATGGCGTGGAAAGGCTATTCCTCCACCTGCAGTGCCAGAATCCCATAGGAGCACCAGGCTGCTCCACTTCCGGCCCTGCTCTCTTTTAATCCACCTGGGAAAGCAGCAGGAAGATGGCCTAAGTGCTTGGGCCCCTGCACCTACATGGGAGACTCAGATGCAGCTCCTGGTTCCTGGCTTCAGCCTGGCTCAGGCCTGGCTGTCGCAGGCATTTGGGGAGTGAACCAACAGATGGAAGACCTCTCTTTTCCTGCCTCTCTCTCTCCTTATCTCTCTGTACCTCGGCCTTTCAAATAAGTAAATAATGTTTAAAAAATATATTGTTGGGAACAACCAATTTTTTCCTAATTTTGAGATTTATTTTAAAGAGTTACAGAGAGAGGTAGAGACAGAGGGGAGGGAGGGAGAGGGAGAGGTCTTCCATCCATTGGCACAGCTGTAGGGGCACTGTGGGATTAATAATAGGGGATTAATTTAATTTCCAAAAAAATCCAAAAAAGGTAGCTGCAATCATCATCAACCTCATTTATAGATGAAGAAGCGGCGGCACAGAGAGGCTGAGTCACCGTCCCAGGACACACAGCAGAACTGGCCTGGAAGCAGAAGTGGCATCAGGGAACGGAGGGCGGGGGAAGGAGCACTAACTTCCACCTAGGCTGTGATTGGTGACAGCTGAACTGAACGAGAGACGGTCCTTGTTCCGGCTTGGGTTTCTTTATCTCTCTCTCCGAGTGTATTTGCAAAGGTCTGGACACCGAGAAGGATGGGGGATTCAGCAGTGTCTGGTCAGGTGTGGGCAAGCCTTGGACTTGCCGGCCCGTGGAGCACCAAGAGCACCCCGGCCTCGGAGGGTGCGGGGCCAGCCTCGTGTGTCCTGCCCCTGGCCCCGACTCCCTTGCGTATCCCGTAATTGGCAGCTATTATTATGATGATGATGGCTATAAGGACAGATCATTAACTTACAGTTTAAAAATGCTTCACCTATTTCATTTTGCACTGTTATTTTATTGAAGAATTAAATTTTTATGGGGAATTTTCCTAATTGGTGGGATTCAGTGCTGTGCCTGCTTCTTCCCAGTGCACACCACACACAGGCGGGAGCAGGCGCTGCTTCTCTTTGGCGCACCCAGGCTGCTGGTCTTGTCGCCCTCCATGCCCCAAGCGTCCACTCTGTGTCAGGCGCTGTGCCAGGCTCTTTCCGGGCAGCAGCTCCAATTCGGACAGCAAACTGTGGACACGATGTCTTCCCCAGCAGGAGGCTGGGGCTTGCCCAGGGTCAGAGTCACGTGTGCCTGCCACACAGGGCAGAATCGGGGCTCAAGGGAATCTCAGGGAGGGAGCTGGCTGGATGACGGAGTCCTGCCAGGTGAGCAGCTCCAGGAAACCTGGTAGGAGCGTCAGCCAGGAATCCGGCATCCCCCGGAACCCCACGGCTCGTCTCCTTGGCTCCCACCCCAGGGGCTCCTGTGCCCCGGGTTCCGGGGGTGCAGATGTGATGTGGGGAGCAGAGCCCTAACCATACCACACATGTCCCGGGGCCCTGGAGTCTGCAGAGAGCCCTTCACAGCGCCTTGGCCTGGACCTGAATGGGTTTCCTTCCAAGGGCTGGGGAAATGACCCACTGCATAGGATTTTATGAGTTCATCCAGATTACATATTTGTGCATAGATCAGGAGTCTTCAAAACAGCTCACGGGAAATGTGTATTTTGAAAAAAAATATGACGCATGGATTTCAAAATTTTGGCACCAGAATAAACTTGTATGTTAACTCCGCTTCCACCAACTTTGAAATTCCCATCCGTATGATCACATTATGTATTGTTCTGTGAGTATCATTGAACTCTCATAACAACCCACAAATGAATAAATACTGATCCATGGCCATGCATTAATAAGTGGATGTTAAAGAAATATTTATTTATTTGAAAGGCAGAGTTACAGAGAGGCAGAGAGAGAGAGGTCTTTCATCCACTGGTTCACTCCCTAAATGGTCACATCGGTCAGAGCCAGGCCAATCTGAAGCCGGGAGCCAGGAGCTTCTTCCAGGTCTCCCAAGCACTTGGGCCATCTTCTACTGCTTTCCCAGGCCATAGCAGAGAGCTGGATTGGAAAAGGAGCAGCCAGGACTCGAACCGGCGCCCACGTGGGATGCCGGCACTGCAGGAGGTGGCTTTACCCGCTGTGCCACAGTGCGGGCTCCTAGTAAGTGGATGTTAACAAAGCGCAGCCACGCTGTATTCATTGCTGCAGCTGAAATACCGGAGAGCAGCTCACTTACAACGAAGAGGTGCAGTCTCGCTCCCGGTCTGGGAGGTTCTCAGCTCCAGATGGAGGAGGGGCCCCTCAGTGTGCGGGCTCATGGGCTGGAGACCGGCAGAGGTGGAGTGTGCGTGTGGAGGAACAGTCACACGGTGAGCCAGGAAGCAGAGAGAAGCTAGGCCGAGCTGGGCTTCGAACACCTGCTCTCTGGAGAACCACCTTCCGAGGCCACGCCTCCAGTGACCTAAGGACCTCCCACCAGGCCACCTCCCAGACACCATAATTGGATTAAGCAGCCACCCTTACCTTAATCCATCAACCATTAACATAAGACTTGGGGGACCAAGCTCCCTGACACATGGGCCTTTGGGGGACACCCAAGCTAAAATCCAAGTTGTTATTATTATTATTATTATTATTATTAAATGAGGTTCTTTACATTAGATTTTGTTTCGAGCATTGCCCCACCCACCAGACTGTAAGATGGTGAGGTGAGGACCACGGCTGCTGCTCAGTGCTTCAACCAAAGCGCTGAGCAAAGCACCTGACGCGTGGCAGGGCCTCGGTAAATCTTTGCTGCTGCATCGATTATCTTGTTGAATTCCTGGGAGAGAGTGGTGATTTGGGCCCAGCGTGGACTCCCAGCTTCCCAGAGAGTTACAAGTGAGCCAGCGTTGGGAGGGATATGTGCTGGTGGACCAGAGAAACCATTGCGTCCCCTGCACCTGTGGCCGGATGGCAGGACTCAGACTAGGGTCAGCACACAATGTGTCCCCACGTGGCCCTCCCACCTTGCAGGGTGATTTCATCCCCAGGAGGGACCCCTGCTGGGCCAGGGTGCCTGTCCCTTCAGGGGGCAGGGTGGCAGTGAGCCGGGGGAGCCCAGGGTCTCTGGCCAGCCAGTCTCCCTCTCCCTGGCGCCTGGAACCACGCTGTTTTCACAGGTTCCCAGCAGCGTCCCTCTGCAGCCGCTTGCTGCTGCCCCGGAGCCCCTGGTCTGGGGGACTCACCAACTCCCTGCTGAGCACCTGTTACCCTTCCCAGTCCCAGGGGGCTGCGCTCTCCTGCTAAGGATCCTGCACCTTGTGAGGAAAGATGCTGGGTTTGAAATCCTGGCCTGTCTGACTCCAAGCCCAGGGCCCCCCGGCCTCCCCTAACTTCAATCCATGCTTATGGCCCCGTGGAAGCTGTTGTGTCTGGGTTGGGGACCCAGGAGGGTGCTACTGCAGAGGGACATCCCTCCCCAGCTGCTGCCCCCCAGAGGCCTCTCTGATCCCTAGGGGGTCAGCAGATGGGGGCCGTCGGCCTCGGGAAGGGAGGGGAAGAACAGACGGGAAGGAGGCAGGTGCTGTGTTCTTCCCTCCCAGTAGCTCAGTCTCAGTGAGCAAGTTTCCTGTGGGTGCTGGGGAGGTGGGGGCTGTGCTTGTGTGTGTGTGTGTATGCAGGCAGGTATGTATGTGTGTGCATGTGTGTGTATGCATGTGTACATGTGTGCATGCATTGTGTATGCATGTGTGTACATGTGTGTGCATGCATGTGTGTGTGCGCAGGCAGGTGTGTATGTGTGTGCAGACAGGTGTGTATGCATTAGGTGTGCATACAGGTGTGTGTGCGTGTGTGTACTAACCTAAATAGACAGGGAGGCTGAAACTTGACTGCCTCTGGCCGCCATGTCTCTGCTCCTGAGCCGCTGTGAGATTGAATGAATGAACCTCTCTGGTCTCCGGGCCTCCACCCTCCCTGCTCTCCTGGAGCCGCTATGATGTGTAACTAGTAACTTCTTATGGTTGCTACCCAGATCCTGAAGCCACAGTCCCCGCATCCCAAACACTGAACACGCACAGCTGTGAAAACGTCATTGGCACCTAATTCAAGGCTTTATTGTGAAGACTCACAAACTCCCTGCCGCAACGCTACTGAGTGTGATTACGGGACACTCTGCAGATCGCGGTGGGTGATAGAGGAGCCTGGAATATCCACCACCTTCCCACCATAAAATCAAAAAAAAGTATTCTGAATCCTGAGACACTTCTGGCCTCAAGGACTTTGGAAAAGGCATTATGACCCTGACCGTTCTCCCATAGGAAGTAAATGAACCTTATTCCCATTGAACAGATAGAGAAACTGAGGCATGGAAAGGCACTGGTCTGGGTGTCCTGGCTGCTAAGTGGCAGGGCCGAGAGTCTCGGTCCAGCCTCCAAGCGCAGATCTGACGCTGTCCCCTCGTCCCTGGCCGTCCTCAGGGCACGGGCAGCACCCTGGGCACCCTGCACTTGCTTGATTCCGGCTGGCTGAGGAATCCCTGCAGGTGGGCGCAGCAGACACGAGATCAGCAAGCAGCTCCCACAGGAGACTGGGAGGGGAAGGTGAACTGAGGAGGACCGTCCCTGGAGCCCTTCACGGAGACCCACCATGCGCAGCAGCTGGTGGGGGCCAGCTGGGGGCCGGCTCTGCCCGGACTCACCCACAGCAGGACCTGAGCAGTTCCCTTGAGCTGCCTGAGCGGTCATTGCATCGCCCTGTGAACGAGGGCACATCTGGGGAATCGACCCGGGCCTGGTGGGGACTCCAGGATGACTGGGGCTGCACTGGCCACTTCCCTTCCCCAGCAGACTTCCCACCAGCTGTGCGCCCTGGCCCTGGAGCACTGGGCCCCCTCAGGGACCCGGGAGGAAACTCAGGTGCCCAGAACAGGCTGCTGCTGTGGTCCCCTCCCCACGAAGGCCTCTGAGCACAGCTTGGCTCCAGGCTTCAGGGAGCATGGGACTGGTTGAGGGAGCCAGAGCAGGATCTGTGCTGCAGGCACAGGGGGACCAGAGCCACCACGGCCTTAGCATCCATGCCCTGCCCTCACCAGCTCCTTGCAGCTGAAAGGTGTCCTTCCTCCCCCCATACATCCCCAGCATGGCAGGACTCCCTTCCATGGAGGGGTGAGCCCCATGGGGGCTACGCCAGAGACACCAAGTGTGTGCTGTCCCCAGTCTGTTTTACATCTTGCCACCTAGGGACAAGGACATGGCCAGCGGGACACAGCCTTTAAAAGGCTTCTGGTTCCCAGTGCAGGAAAGCTTTAATGTTGTTAGTGGGGCCTCTGGTCCCCCGAACCCTGCTTTGCTACCGGCTGGGGGCTAGGCTGTTACCTCTCCCTTGTCCCTGTACAAGCGTTGCTGGAAGACCCTCCCCACCACCCCCTCCCAGCTCCACTCTTGCAATAAAACATCCAACCGGTTCATTTGCCTAATAAGCCTGGCTCTCTATTCTGCTGGGTGATTACCCAGCCACAATCCCGTGGGCTCCCACATGGGCCTGGGCCATGGCCCAGGGAGAGGCGCCTGGAGCAGTCTGGACTGGGATAGGCCCTTCTTCCCCTTCCTTTTCCTTTGTCAAATAAAAAATGACCATGTGATTCCATTAAGTTCCCTGTGCAATAGCAATCATTCTGGAGAAATTGATTGCGACTCTGTTAATGACAGCTTGGTCGAATGTTAATGTAGCTGGGGACCATTTACACTGTCCTAAAGAAAAAGATTACTCTGTCCTGCTAGGGAGAGCAGGTGGGTTATGGAGGCAGGAAGGGCGAGGCAAGGAGGCAGGGGGTGGGGCACTGAGGCCAGGGGGCGGAGCATGCAGGCAGGGGGCAGGGCATAGGTCAAGGTTGGGGCATGGAAGCAAGGCAAGAAGAAATTGGTAACAGTAACTTCCTGTGCTTCTCAGATGGGGTTCCCCACAGTCAGGAGTGTCTGGGGGTAGCCCGGCCATCTCTCTCCCTGCTTGGGAGTCCTGACCAGGCCTTGCTTCCTGCCGCACCGGAAATAGGAGCTCCTGGCAAACAGGAGTGTTCTGACTACTTGTAAGTGTTGGTGCTGCTCAACGCTGGAGTCCAGCCCTGCTGGGAGTGCTGCTGGCGCAGGCAACACACAGATTAGAGGGCGGAAGCACCTCCCCAGGAGGAAGTGGGAGCCCTGCTCAGGACCAAGGCTTGGCTGCTGCGGGGAGGGTGCGGAATGGAGCCTGAGACTGGGAGTTGGGGGCAGGGCTGTGTGCAGGAGGTGACCCGAGGAAGCCAGAGGGGGGACTGAGCCCGGAAGGAGGACACCCAGGGCGAGGGAGGAAGGCCGTGGGGCTGCAGCTGCAGGGTACAGACGCCTGGGGCTCAGGAGGGTGCTGTCTGCCGCCAGGCCCTGCCCGCAGGGAGGGGAGAGCTCTGAGCAGAGACAGCCTGTGGCCCTGAGGCGGCCCGTGGGAGTCTGAGCACCGACTGTACACCTGCGCTGGGCTGGGCTCAGAGCAGAAGGTGCCCAGCAGGGCTGGTCATGGGCACCCGGGAGGTACCTGCTGCAGAGCCTCCGAAACGCCTGGGGGCCTCCCTGAGGGCTGGGGTGGTACCTTGCAGATGGGAGGGAGAACTGGGCGCTTCTGCTTATATTATATTGCCTTTCCTTTTATTAAAGATTTAATTACTTATTTGAAAACTAATGAGAGAAAGAGAGAGAGAGAGATCTTCCATGCAACAGTCAAGGGTTGGCCAGGCTGAAGCCAGGAGCCAGGAACTCCATCCAGGTCTCCCACGTGGATACAGGGGCCCAGACACTTGGGCCATCTTCCACTGCTTTCGCAGGCGCATTAGCAGGGAGCTGGCTCAGAAGTGGAGCAGCCGGGACGGTGCTGTGATATGTGACACAGCAGTGGCATAAGCAGCAGTGCCACCCGCAGGCCCCTGCGTTGTCACTCTTCAGGGCCCAGAGCAATTGAGCTGGGGGCTGCTCGGCCCCGCCTCCTTCCTCCCAGCCCCGCTGGTCTCAAGCGCTGTGTGCTGCCCTTGAACTTTCTAGTGCGTTGACAGTTATGGCAAGCTTTAGAAAGTGTGGTTATATTTTTCTTAATTGATTCTTTTAATTGCAAATCAATACAGCTAATTTGCCCCTTGCTCGGGTTTGTTTTGCGCAGTAGCTGTGAGAGGAAGGCGAGACTGACTGGCATCTATTTCAGACTGCTCTATGAGCAGCGAAGGTGCAGGGACCAGGGAAAAGACAAAGGCAAAAGACTCCCCCCAACCAAAAAAAAAAAAAAAAAAAAAAACCAGGAGGTGGCAGCTCTGTCTCCCTAGGTCTGTCTCTTGATGGAAAATTTGACCCAGAGTAGAAACAGCCCCGCAGTCCTGGATAGGGTGGTTTGGAGATTCATTCACCCAGTCAGGAAGTCACAAATATTTCTTGAGCACCTACTGTGCGCTAGGCTCTGGATCAGGACTGGGGATTCAGCAGTGGAGCCGTGGTTTGTGCCCTCGTGAAGACACTGCAGTGCACACGCCAAGGCTGAGGCCATAAGGATGCAGCAGCCAAATACACACTCTCCTCCGACTGCTTCTGCGGAAGGGGGTTATCAGGGTATTCAATGCCTCCAGCACTGCTGGGTAGTGCGGAGCAACAGCAGGAGGTTGAGCCCCTCAGGGGTGGCCCTTTAAAGCAAGACCACTGAGAATGTCCCATGGAGGCCACAAGGGGCAGCCGCTGTCACAGTTTCAGGTTCTAGCAGCCTGATGCCTCTGCAGCAAAGTGGGAGCCTCCTGGGTTCAGTTCACACAGGTCTACCCATTGGCAGAACCCAAAGCAATGCCGAGACCTAGCTGCAAGGGAGTCTGTGCACGCAGGTGCAGATTGGGGGGGGGGGGTACTCGGAGCAGGAGGTAAGAGCAGATGCACACTTCCCAACACACCAACTGAAGACTTAAGTAGATGATTAAATGTCCTTGTCATAAGTGCCTCCCAGGAACTGTCCAAAGGGATCGCCTAAAGGAAATGTACTAAATTTGTGGTGTCAACCAGGAGGAAATCAGGGCGTAAAAGTGAATGTGGAGGGGCCAGAGCTGTGGTGTAGCAGGGAAAGCCTCAGCCTGCAGTGCCGGCATCCCAAATGGATGCCAGTTCGAGTCCCAGCTGCTCCACTTCTGATCCAGCTCTCTGCTGTGGCCTGGGAAAGCAGTAGAGGATGGCCCAAGTCCTTGAGTCCCTGTGTATGCGGGGGAGACTTGGAAGAAGCTCTTGGCTCCTGGCTTCAGATTGGCCCAGTTCTGGCCCTTGTGGCCATTTGGGGAGTGAACCAGCAGATGGAAGATCTCCCCCCACCCCCCTCTACCTCTCTCTATAACTGTCTTTCAAATAAATAACATAAATCTTAAAAAAAAAAAAAGTGAATGTGGGACTGCCCATGGACCCTCTGGTCCCGAAGGCATGGCCACCACATCCACTGCAGCCTGGCCCTGCTCCCTCCCCTTCCTGGTCCCCAGGTTCTGATGCGCTTGAGTGACAGCCGAGAATCTCAACCCCTCCTTGCAGTGGGTTCCAGAAACCCCGGATCACACTGCCCAGGGGCTCCAGGACCCACCCATTTGCCTTCAGTGCCCTGGACAAGCAGGCAGTGTGCTGGGCACAGAACCCAACCACTCTTTTGCCCCAGGCCACGAGCCCTGCCAGCCTCCAGAGGGCCCCATACTGAGTCCACCCCTCTGGGGTGAGTCCAGCCCCCACAGTCAGAGGAGTGACCCAGTGCGCTAGAGAAAGATCGGTCCCATGCCTTCTCCTAATGTTTCTCACACTTTTGGTCCAGGGGCCATTTCCCAGGTGTGGCCCCCACCCACTGAATCAGAGTCTCTGCAGACTCTCCCAGTGCCCACGACCGAGACCCCTGTCTGAGCTCACAGGTGAGAGGGAGGCGGTGCCAGGCAGGGGAGGCACGCTCTTGGCATCATGCCCAGTGGTTTCACCTCTCACTCTTGTTTACTCGTCTGAGTGAAGCGGTTCTACTGTGACCTGCATGCCCAGGGTGGCCCTATCCCCCGCTGCGTGCCTGGTGTGGCTGTGAGGTGGTGTAGTAGAGCCTGGTCCACGGGAGCTGTGGCTGAGAGCCCTGAGCCTCAGAGGCAGAGCTCAATTAAAACAAAGTTCAGGAGCAGGCGTTTGATGCAGGGGTTGCGATGCTGCGTGGGATGCCTGCCTGACATATGAGAGGGCCTGGGTTCCAGTCCTGCCTCTCTTGCTGATGCCAGCTGGGCGGCAGCAGCCACGGCTTAGGTTCTTGGGAATGAGGGAGACCTGAATGGAGTGCTAGGGTCCTGGCTTTGGCCTGGCCCAGCCCTGGCTATTATAGGGGGTTTGTGGGGAGTGACCAGTGGGTAAGAGTTCCCCGCAACACTGATGAACCCCTCCTGCCTGCTCCCTTCACACTCCACTGGCCCAGTCTGCGGTCCCCCCAAAGGTCTCCCCCCCTGAGTATGGGGTGGTCTTGTCTCCTCCCCCTGTCCCTTGTCTCTTACTATTTAAGGGTTGGTCTTCTCCCTGCCCAAAAGAGCTGCTGACTGGGGACGGGGCAGGGAAAGCTGGCTGGAGAATGGAACGAGGACTTCTTTTAGGCCTGATGGGTTTGGGAGAGGCTGGTGAATATGACTGCCCAGTGCCGTGTGTGCATGCACATGTGCGTGTGTGTGCACATGCGTGTGTGCACATGGGCATGTGCGTGTGTGCACATGTGTGACTGTGTGTGCACATGGGCATGTGCATGTGTGTACACGTGTATGCATGTGCGAGTGTGTGCATGTGTGCACACGTGTATGTATGTGCACATGTGTGGCTGTGTGTGTACATGGGCATGTGCACATGTGTGTGCACATGTGTATGTGTGCACATGTATGAGTGTGTGCACATGGGTGTATCCATTGTGTGCACACGTGTATGTATGTACACATGTGTGAGTGTGTGCACGTGTGTGCACTTGGGCATGTGCACGTGTGCGCACACATGTATGTATGTGCACATGTGTGAGTGTGTGTACGTGTGTACACATGGGTGTGTGCAGGTGTGCGTGTGTGGTCAGTGAGGATGAATACAGCAGCACCACCAGACGTCTTCCTTCGCCGTGCTCACAGGTGAGCAGAGCTAAGGGCCAGGTGTCCCCCCTCTTAGAGTGGAGTGGGGTCGCCCTCCCCTCTCCCTCCCCTCCTGCCTCTGCCTGTCTCATGGAAACGCTTGTGCGGGTTTTCAGATGGGTCAGCTGAGCGCTTGGCCATTGAGGCAGAGGATTCTGGAGGGCTTGGCTGGAGGAAGATGCCCGAGGCCGGGGGCAGGTGCCCCAAGCCTGGGAACACCATGCCCAGGGACGTGAGTGTCTCAGGCGGTTCCTGGGCTGATGGGCTCCTGACCTGCCAAGAATTCATTCATTCAGTCAGTCAGTCACTTAACTTGTTGAGTAAACACTCATTGAGCCCCTTCTGTATACCCAGCATGGTTTGGATCTCAGCGCTGACACAGCAGTGAGTGAGAAAGCAAGGCCTGTGCTCTCAGAACCCCACGGTAGGGGGACAGGGGACAGATGGCTGCTGCAGTCTGCAGGTGTCCCCTGATCCACACAGCGGTGTGGCAGTGCTGGGACACGGGGCCGACAGGGAGGTGCTCAAGCCCTCACTATGACCAGGGCTTAGCAAGATGCTCCACACCACACGCTGGGCCCGGAGCCTGGCCTTCCCCGGCTGGGAGCCGGGAGGGATGCACTTCTGTTCTCTGTAAAGGACCCCATCAGAGATTCTGTCACAGCACCGGGAGACAGAGCGAGAGGAGCAGAGAGACGAGAGGGATGGGGGCTGGCGGTTTGGAAACAGGGCCCAAGGGAAGGTGCTGTGACCTGAACGCTGTGTTTCCCCTAAAGTGTGTGCGTGGGGAGCCCCCACTCCCAGTGCCACGGAAGCAGGGTCTGTGGGAGGGGATTGCATGTAGATGCGGTTGTGAGGCAGGGCCCCCACAGGACAAGATCAGCGTCCTTATCAGGATGGGAAGAGACAGCAGAGCGCCCTCTCTCTGCAGTGCGAGGTCACAGCAGGAAAGTGGCCATGTGCAAGGCAGGCAGATGCCGGCATGCACAAGTGCACCGCTCGTGCTGGGTTCCTGGGCATCTGAGCTTCCAGACCCGTGGTGTTTTTGTTGCAGCAGCCCATGCCGACTCCAGCAGAAAGCCTGTTAGGGACAATGGCTTTGAGAAAACAGCTGAGAGGTGTGGAGCAGGGAGCATGCGGCTGCATGGAGAGAGCTCTACAGGCAGAGCAATCAGGTGCCAAGCCCTGGGGCAGGAGCATGGCTGGCCCCATCGGAGAGAGGGGGAGAGCGGCAGGAGGCGAGGTGGAGAAACACCCAGGGCCGGAGCAGGGAGGGCGGTGGCGGTCATCTTGGCCTCTGCTGCTGAGGAAAGTGACAGTGGAGGTTGGAGCACGGAGGTGCTGTGGTCACGCTTACATTGGAACAGGAGCACAGAGCTGCAGGGACCACATGGGTGGGACCTGCTGGTGGCTGGTGGCAGGGTGGTAGCAGCGAGAGTTTGGGGACAGTTTTAAGGTGGGGCTGCCACATCTGCTGTCAGTCTGGCCGAGGCGGTCTGTTCACGGCCAGGGAGGCTGCAGACCTGAGGTTCCAGTGGTCAGCCCAGTGGGGGAGAGACCTGGTGGGCGCTGGTAGCCGAGAGGGCCAGTCCTGCCGGGCTGACTCGCTCCCAGCCTTGCTGTCTCCTGGGGAGAGGCTGCAGTTGGGGCCCATTGGAAGAGACAGCAGCTGGCCCTCGCCTGCCCAGGAGGCCTTCACTGAGAGGACGGCTTCCATGTGTATCCCTGCCTCCCACTCTCAAAGCCTTCCCCTCCCCCAGCGGGTCAATGGCCAGGAGTGCAAGTCCCAGCAGAGACCCGCTGAACTGGGGGACAGCCTCCCTTCTGAGCAGCTGGCCTCAACCAGGGACAGGCTCCCCAAGGGGACGCTAGGCAATGGCTGGGGGCATTTTGGGGAGTCACATGTGAGGCAGTGTCACGTGAACAGTGCTTGTGGGTGGAGATCAGGGAGGTTGCTGAAGGCACATGACAGCCCACAGTGACACAGCAGTGACAGAGTGATCCGGTGTGACAGCCGCGCCCAGGTGAGGAAATTCGGTTTAGAGAAGCCTTTGTCCACTAAGCTTTCCAAGTTTGCAAAATGACCACAATTACACCCCTGCCTGGATGCCTCCTGACCCATCGGGGGAGTGGAGTGGCGGTGGTGTCACCCGGCCTTTGTTCCTGTCCCTGGGGGCAACAGTGAGGACCAGCCGCCAGACACGGGGAGGTCATCGGAGGTCTTCCAGTCCCAGATGAGCCAGCAGATGGGTGCAGCTGCACGAGGGACCCCGGACAAGACCAGCTAAAGACACACCGGAAACGCCAGCCCAGAACAGCGAGGAAACAGACTGGGGGTTGTTTTTAGCCACTAACATTTAGGGCTGTTCGTTTTGCAGACTGATGATTGACACCTTGGGGGTGGGTGTTTTTTAAGGGGGACAGCAAGGGACCACCTGCCTTACTCCAAAGGCTTCATGGGGATGAGAGGCAATCGCCATGGAGATGTGGCGCAGCACCGGGAGGCTCCCTCCTTTGGTTCAAGTCACTCTGGGTGAGTGACAGCCGTGCGGTCTCCACCTGAGGCCGCCTCCACAGTGCATCAGGGAGCAGGTTCTAGTCCTGTTCTGCTGGCCCGGGGTGGGGTGGGCGGAACAGCTGGGACACTGGGAGCAGCTGGGCAGAGGGCGCGGCTGCCTTCTAGAGACTGGGGGGCGGGGCCGACCTTGAGCAGGTCGTTGTACTTCCCTCTGGAAAGGGGTGATAATACCTCTCTCGGTTTATCGGGAGGATTAGATCAGATTAGATGAGACAATGCATATGCAGGACTTAGCACTGTGGCCGGGCATCTAGGGGCCCCAGGATGGCTTGTTGACTGATTAAACAGACACGTTGTTTGGACTAGGGTTTGGCTGCCAAGCACAGGGTGCAAGGGGACTTTCTGGTCTAGGCGTCCTCAGTTGAGGAGAGCCTCCTAAACTTGGGAGGAAAAAGGTGCAGCAAACAAGGAAGCAAACAAACAAAAACCCAGAAAAGCCCTGGGAGCTGTAGGAACTAGGTTACATTGCTAGATGCTTCCAGAACGGAGCGCCCTAGCCGTGGAGGGAAAGGAGGCTTCAATCAGGGTGGCACTGAGAGCAGGAGGCAGGCAAACAGTTGGTCTTAATATTATTCCTGTGTGGGCCAGCATGTGGTGTGGGTTTTAATTTAAAGCAAGCGTTTAGCGAGTTGATAAACAGGAGTGTACACCGCCTGCCCTCCCACGCCCCGAGCCCCAGAAGAGCAATTATCCTGGAGAGAAGACAGAAAGAACATATGGAAATGAATTCTAATAACAGGGAGCGAGCAGGCGGCACCTGCTTTCCCAGGGCTCAGGTGGAGGGCGTGCACACGGCAGCAAGCTGCAAAGGTGAGCCGCAGCCTCGCTGACCTCTCTCTGCCCTGTGGGGTGGAGATGGGGCCGGGGACTCCAGGATCCCAAGGTCCCTGGTGGGAGAGGGGCTCTGAGGCACTCCTGCCCCAGAATGGGGGTGGGGCGGGCCCTGTGGGCTCGGGCAAGGGTCATTCACAGGATCAAGCAGCTCAAGGGTCAGTTGCTTCTTCTAAAGCAGGAGGGGGAGGAGCCTCACCCCCCACACCCGACCAAGGGCCAGTTGGATATTTACAGTATCACAAAATGATCAGCTCAAAAACTCACCAGCTGCAGATGTAGCGAATTACAAGGCCCCTCCTACAGGCAGGACGTGCCCCAGGCCTGCTAAAGGCTGGTACAGGTTGCACGTGCTGGGAGCCATCGGACTCCGTGCAAAACCTCCAAGGCCCTCAGAGACACCGGGGAAGGTGACAGCTTGGATCCCGAATTCCAGTCTGTGCAAGCTCACTTCATGGTCAGGCAGGAGGGAATCTGTTGGCCTACGGGACTGACCTGTAGTACGAGCAGGGGCAGTGGGCCCCAGGGGAGCCCCTCCCCAGGGGAGCCTCCTTGTCTCGTGTCGGTGTTGGTCTCTCAGCCTGGAGACTGAGCATAGCGGCAGCCACTGCTCCCACATGCCGGTTCCCTGGTGGCGATGGCAGTGGGGCAGGGGAAGGGTCAGTTGTAAAATCCTTGGCCAAGCCTCTGATTGGCCCGGCTTGAGTCAGGTGTGCCCTCTGCACTGCGGCCAGAGATGGGGGCTCCGGTTGGCGGTCTCTGCAGACTCACTGGTTGCCTATAAGAATGGGGAGGTTAGAGCCCAACAGAAGCAGGGTGCTGTTGCCGCAAAGGAGGGGCGTGCTGGGCAGGCAACACAGCAGTTATCCCATGAGCCCCAAGACAGCGGTCATGGGGGTTTCTTGAGTTATTTTCCCCGCATTCTTGTGCCCAGCCAAAACAGCGCACCCATCTGCGAGCAGGAGGCTCAGCCGACTGGCCGGTAAGCTCCGGCCCACCAGCCTAGACCGGCTTCCACCTGTTGCCTTGAACTTCGTCTTGGAAGTTCTGTGTCCTCAATGCTTCTACTCGGAGGAAAGAGTAATCGTCCCACAACGAGGGCAGCTGGCTTTATTTTAGACTCGTGAAACCGAACATCCAGTTAGTTCTGAGGACAAAGCTTGGGGGCAGCTCTTTCTCTAGGGGGTCCCCGGCACGGGGGAGAACGCAGACTCCCTGCCTCGGTGGACCAGAGAACATTGTGAGTGGGTCACCTCGCAGCAGGCGGCTCGGCTGCACCTACAGTGAGCACGCTGGCTGACACACGGCGGCAGCGCTCACCCAGAGGATGTGTGGGGTCAGGGCTCACTGGCCTCCCAGAGTTCACACAGCAGAGCAGAGCGCCCGGCCCATCGTTCCAAGGAATCTCACAGTGAAGAGTGAGGAAGCCAGAGGAGGTGTCCAACTTGCCTGCGGAGGCGCTGTCTTGCTCCATGCAAACGAGGGGCAGCACGTGCTACAGGGGCAGCTCCACAGTGTCCCCTGGGACGAGGGGACAGGGAAACTAATGCGATGACACACTGCCTGCCGCGTCGAGTGGTCAGGTCCTTTGTCTCCGAGCCAGGAGGCTCCTGTCTCCTGCTGGCCCCCTGACAGGGTGGCAGGTTAATTTGTCAGCTCGCAGGTAGGATGCAGTTCCAAACCCTTCTCAGTTCATAACAGCGCATGGTAAAGTGAGGCCATGGGGACGCCGCGAAGCCCACGTAGGCAAGACTGCTTTTCGTGTACCACCCTCCAAATTACTTCCTGGTCCTAAATGGCTGCTGGGGCTGTGGTCAGCGCATCTGCATTCCAGGAGGCAGAAAAGAAGCAAGAGGAAGAACAAAGGCACCACCTCCCACTGGAATTCCCGCTCACAGACCTCGGACCACTTAGTCACATGACCTCGCCTCGCCACAAAGAGGCTGGGAAATGTAGTCTTGAAGCTGAGCACGGTGCCCCCCCCCCCCCCCCCCCCAGCTTTGCTAGTGATAAAGAAGAGAGAATGGCTACTTGGGCCGGTGCTCAGCAGTCTCCGTCCCAGTCCCTCCCTGCCACCTGCCCGCCCTAGCCTGGAGGTAGGGCCGAAGGACAGCTCGGGGAAGGGTGCACTCGTGGTCACCCTAAGGGTTCCAAAGATAGTGGGAGGGAGGGGCATGTGGCTCCTTGGTCTCAGAGCCTTGTGAAAAGTAGCCATCCAAGCTGGGCAGAGGCCAGCCAGCCTAGGGAGAGGTGGGAGCACTAACTAGGGAGGGCTTCCTGGGGGAGGTGATGCTTGTGCTGAGTGTGGACAAGTAAGTGGATGTTCAGTAGACTCATGGTGGGATATGGCTGCTAGCTGAGACGCAGCATGCCCAGTGACACTCCCCTTCCAGAGGCACCATTTTGGGACAAGTGTAACCCATGTCACATTTGGAACACACTTAAACTAAAATTATTGTTTATCTGAAATTCAAATGAAACTGGCATCCTGTCCTTTTGTTTGCTAAATCTGGTAGCTGCGTCTGGGGGTGAGGAAGTTCCAGGTCCAAGGCGCTGACGTAGCAAGCCCAGGATGGGGTGCTCGGTGCTGACTGGGAGGCTGGAGAGGTGAGGTGTGTGGGGGACAGGGCGGGGGTAGGGGTGAGGCTGGAGGAGGAGGAGGCAGGACAGGGCATTGGCCAGGTACTGCTGATTAGGGTTATCTCTTGTCTGACATTTATCACAGCAAATGCTGTGTGCCAGGAACTTGGCTCAGTGCTGGCGTGTTGAGTCATTTCAACCCAGGGCATCGCTGGGGAGGGAGGCCCGTGGGTGATTCCCAGTTTATAGGAGAGTTGGGTAACAGCTGGGAAGCAGCAGCGTCAGGACTCAGACCCTGGTGCAAGCTGGGCTGAGCCCCTTTGGACTTTGCCAGGGCACTGGGCAGGCATTATCTCACTCATTTCATCTTCCCGTGACCCCGCTGATGGAAGGGTGGGACAGGCAGTCACGTACCTGCCCTGGAAGGCGCAGAAGAGGGTGGCAGCCCTGAGGCGGCTCCTGGCGGCCTTCTGACTCTCTGGGATTTCCACTCCGGGCATCTGGGCGCCCTTAGGGGACCTCAGGGGCCGCTGCCTGGGGAGCTTTGCAGGGCAGACAGTGTCAGGGGCCCTGGCCCATTCCTGCTTTCCACCTCTGCTCCCAGCGGGCCCAGCCCAGTCCCCTTCCCTCCCAGTCCGGGTCCCCAGCAGGCCTCCGAGCCCCGCCCCCTCAGCTCCCGCGGAGCCCCCGGAGTCGCCATCAGACAAAGGCGCTGCCCAGCTTCCCCAACCGAGGGCCTGCCCGGCGCGGGCCAAGGGAGGGACAGCGCCTGCAGCCCGGGGACCGCCCCTTGCCCTCTCAGCCGCCCCGCCCCGCCCACCTCCCAGCCCTGGCCTGCAGGGGCCCCAAGAGGGCAGGACATGCGGGTTGGGAGCTGTGCAGGCCCGGCTGGCCGTGCCAGGGACCTGGGGCCGAGGAGGGGGGCGGCCTTCGGATGGCGGCTGGGCTTGGGCTGCCCATTGTTGTCCGGGCAATGTTTCGGAATCAGCCATTTAATGCGAACAAAAGGAATTAATTGGTGGTTTAGGCCTAATGAGACCGCTGTGCAAATTAACCGTCCTCATCAGCAGAAACAAACAGAGCCCTAAATGAATTGCCGAAGAGCATTAAACTGAATAAGCTTTTGCCGGCATGATAAATAGCAGGTCAGGGAAGACCATCTGGCCCCTTCCCGCTGCGCCCTCCCCGCCAGCACGGAGAGCCGGGGCGGGGACCGCACGCGCGCAGCAGTCCCCACGCCCTCACTCGCGGGCGTTTACCTGCTCAGACCCTGCGGCCACGCACCTGCACTCAGAGGCGCGCACACCCGCGGCAGTGGCTGCAGCCCTGAGGGTGGGGGTGGGGGTCGCTGCGCGCTCAGGTGCGCAGACATCGCCCCTCCCCCATGCCTAGAGAGGCGCCCGCAGACCCTGGGGTAGTACCAGCCCCAGACTGCAGTGCCCCGGGCTCTCCCCAGCATGCCCTGCTGTGTGGCCCAGGGAGAGGCCTGGGCGCTGCGCTCGCTCAGGGGAGGGTCGGGGTGCCTCTGGGGTGCTCTGACAGGTGCCAGTGGCAAGTCTGAGGTCCCTGCCATTCCTCCCAGCACACAGTAGCTGCTTCCCTTCCTCATTGTGCATTCCAGTCCCGTGCTGTGTCTGCCACCTGTGTGGGTTGAATGAGCAAAACCAGATTCACTCAGATAGACCTATAATCGTCAGCCCAGGCTGTGGGGGCCGCTGCTCCGTGCCCCTGGCAGTCCCTGTCCCCTGTGCCTGACCCTCCCAGCCAGCTGGGAGCAGGTGGGAGGGGGCAGCTTGCGTGTGCACCCATCAGATTGGCACAGAAGCCCCTCAGGGCCCACCCAGAACAGAGTAAGCACTCAGTACTTTTTTTTTTTAAGATTTATTTATTTATTTATTTGAAAGAGTTACAGAGAGGCAGAGTCAGAGAGAGAGACAGAGAGAGAGAGAGACAGAGAGAGAGACAGAGAGAGAGAGAGAGAGAGGTCTTCCATCCTCTGGTTCACTCCTCAGTTGGCCACAAGGGCTGGAGTTGTGCTGATCCGAAGCCAGGAGCCAGGAGCTTCTTCCGGGTCTCCCACGCGAGTGCAGGAGCCCAAGAACTTGGACCATCTTCCATTGCTTTCCCAGGCTGCAGCAGAGAGTTGGATCGGAAGTGGAGCAGCCAGGACTCGAACCAACGCCCATATGGGATGCCGGCACTGCAGTGGTGGCTTTACTTGCTAAGTCACAGTGCTGGCCCCAAGCACTCAGTACTTTTCACGAGGTCACGAATGCACTGATCCGCACACTCGTTCACTCAAGTCTTTTTGAGAGGCTGGCCCTGTGCGAAGCACTGTGAACCCAGGAAGGATTGAAAGTGGCCCAGTTTCTGCTCTCGAGGGACTTACCCTGTGTTGAGAGGGCACAGGAGAAACGTGCGGGGAGCGCCGTGCCCCGAAAGCCTGCATCACGCAGGTCAGAGGACCCTCAGTGAGCGAGGGTGGCCAAGCCCTTAGGTGCAGCTCTGTGCCACATGCGAGCGGCAGAGCAATGCAGGGAGGGTCCCCTGTCCCCATGCTGGAGACAGCTTGCTCTGACAAGGACAGCCCCTCCCCAGCTGACACCTCCTGACTGTGGCCTCACTATGCGGGCAAACTTCAGGCTCCTGGGGTCTTTGTGCCACCCAGGACGCCAGGCCCTGAGGAGGGGGCAACGTGGAGGCTCGGCACAGGCAGGGAGACCCCCCAGGGACCTAACTCCCAGGGCACTTAACTGAGCTGGGGTAAAAAGGTGACGGTGGCAGGTGCCAGTGCCTTTTGGCAGCTCTGCACACCTCTCATCCGCCTATAGGGTTCAGGACATCAGCCCATTTCACAGGTGAGGACACTGAGGTGCAGAGGGTGGGGTTTGGCCCCAGCTGTGCCTGTTTTTTTCCATTCTCTAGGAGAGAATATTGAAAACTGTGTGCTGGGGTCAGCACTGTGGTTTAGTAGATTAAGTATCTGCCTGTGGTGCTGGCATCCCATATGGGCAGTGGCTCAAGTCCCGGGTGCTCCACTTATGACCCAGCTCTCTGGTATGGCCTGGGAAAGCAGTAGAAGATGGCCCAAGTCTTTGGGCCCCTGCACAAGCGTGGGAGACCTGGAGGAAGCTCCTGGCTCCTGGCTTCGGATCAGCACAACTCCAGCCCTTGTGGCCAACTGGGGAGTGAACCAGCAGATGGAAGACCTCTCTCTCTGCCTCTCTGTAACTCTACCTCTCAACTAAATAAATAAATAGTTTAAAAAGACAAAAAAGAAAAAAAAAACTGAGTGCTGAGGCCATGAACCCTGGGCCATTCGCTTTGATTAGCCCTTTTCAAAAATAGTAAATAAGTAAGTAAATAAATAAATGTTATATATATATGCATTTTTAAAAGTTCATGGTCAAATAAATTCAAAATTAAGTTTTTTGATACAAAAAATCTTAAAATTCATGCATACAAGAGGTCTTCAAATAGTTCATGGAAAATGTGTATTGTGAAAAAATGATTCATAATTTCAATTTTTTGCATTGAACTGAATATATTTTTTATTTTATTTTTTAAAGAAAGATTTGTTTCATTTATTTAAAAGGCAAAGTTCTAGAGAGAGAAAGGAGAGACACAGAGAGACAGAGACAGACATTTTCCATCTACTGGTTCACTCCCCACAAGGTGGCAGTGGCTGGAGCTGGGCTGGTCCGAAGCCAGGAGCCTAGGTGGTTCATCTGGGTCTCCTGCATGGGTGCAGGGGCCCAAGCACTTGGGCCATCCTCTGCTTCCCTCCCAGGTGCACCAGCAGGGATCTGGGTCAGAAGTGGAGCAGCTGGGACTTGAATGGGCGCCCATATGGGATGCCGGCACTGCAGGAGGGGATGAACCCGCTGTACCACAGTGCCGGCTGTTTTAAATTTTTATTTTAAAAAAAGAATACATTTTAAATATTATTTTCCATAAACTTTTCGAAGCACTGTCATGGATGGAGACAGAGTGAGTCATATTCTATAAGTGCATTGTTATAAAGGTGAGTATAATCCAGGCTGGGGATATCCATTTCTTCTTTTAAAAAATACTTATTTATTTATTTGAAAGTCAGAGTTACATAGAGAAGGAGAGGCAGAGAGAGAGAGAGAGAGAGAGAGAGAGAGAGAGAGAGAAAGGTCTTCCATTTGCTAGTTCACTAGTTCACACTCCTAAATGGCCACAAGGGCTGGAGTTGTGCTGATCCAAAGCCAGGAGCCAAGAGTTTCTTCCGGGTCTCCCATGCTGGTGCAGGGGCCCAAGGACTTGGGCCATCTTCTACTGGTTTCCCAGGCCATAGCAGAGAGCTGGATGGGAAGTGGAGCAGCGAGGACTCAAACTGGCACGGGATGCTAGCACAACAGATGGTGGCTTTACCCACTACGCCACAGCGCCAGCCCCTCCATTTTCTTCTTCTGATTTTAAAAGAACCTTGGATGCATGGTGGGTCCTGGGCACCTGCCTGCTGTGCCTGATGGATCCATGAGCCCTGCTGGGAAGGCCCCCGAGGCCCTTGGAATTCCTCCAGGTCCTGCCTGGACCTCCCCGAAGCCTGGGTGCACCCCCTGCAAGTGCCCAGGTGGAGCCCTGCGCAGGGAGTCTGCAGGGCTGGTGAGGCAGCTGGACAAATAAATCGGCTGCCAGGGAGTGCGTGTCTGTGCTGACGCACCGACGAGAGCGGCTTGTCTTTTCCTGGACCCAGAGCTTCAGTTCACTGGAGTGATAAACGGTTTGGCCCTTTTCGAGCAAGGCCACCTCCATAAGTCACAGCGCCAAAGAGGCCCCACAAGCATTAGTCTCCTGTTCGCTGTTCTCCTCAAGGCAGCCGAGGCCTGCTTCGCAGAGGGAGCGAGGTAGGCCCCGCAGGCCCAGGGGAGCAGGACTGCGGGATTCCGTGTTAGAGCATCCACTGCACTGACCCTGCACCCTGGCCGACATAAGGTCCCACAGCCCACTGCTTCCAAGCTTCCCGCTGCTCCCGGAGAGTGCCTGAAAACACAGCTCTGCTGGGGGGCCTCCCTACCTCAAAGACCTCCGGGAAGCCACACGCTCAGTTTTATATCGAGGGCTTTCCAGGATCAGGTCTTTGCGTGACATTTTCCCCAGAAAGTTCTTGCACTCCTGAGACCTCTTGCGTAACTCCAGGTCTCAGAGGTTCTGTGTCCTCTTGCTGGAACGCCTTCCACCTCCAGGGAGCCCTCCAGGAAGTTCCATTTGTTAGAATTGCTTTCTGGGGTTTGGTGCAGTCCCGACTGCCTCACATCTGACCCAGCTCTCTGTTAGTGTGCCTGGGGAAGCAGTGGAGATGGGTGCCCCTGCACCCATGTGGGAGACCCAGATGGAGTTCCAGGCTCCTGGCTTTGGCTTGGGCCAGCCCTGGTCACTGCGGCCATTTGGGGAGTGAACCAACAGATGGAAGATCTCTCTCTCTCTCTCTCTCCCTCTTTCTCTCTCTCTCTCTGCTTCTACCTCTCCATCTCTGTAACTCTGCCTTCCAAATAAACAAAACTTTTTTTAAAAGAATGATCTCTTCTTTGTTTGGATCTCTCCGGCAGCCCTCGAGCCTCTCTCCTTGTTGCCATACAGGCTTAGCAGGGAGACTGGTGCACACACGGAATGCCCATGAAGTATGTGTGTGACATGAATCGAATTTTCAGTGGGGACAGCCGGGGGCCAGGCTCACAGTCCAGGGGTGCACAGGCCTGTTCCCAGCAAAAGACGCTCGGTTGCAGACAGGCCCAGCTTCCCCACTTCTAATTAGACAAAGCCTTGACCTTGGCGTCTGTGCCCCTTTGGCCTGGGAGAAACTCAGGACACCACATTTGGCAAGTGCATTGGTCCAGGAATCCATAAATATTGATTCATTGTTTGCAGAGTAATTTAAATGTCAGTTATAAGCCCAAGGCAGATAAAGATCTGTATCAACAATAAAACTGGATACAAGCCTCCAAACCCTGGGGAGGCAGCTTTGGGTTAAGCCGGAAATGGAATGCGGAGGCCTGGTGGGGGGCCGGTGCTGGAGAGGGGCATGGGATCAATGGCCCCGCGGGAGCTGGCGGCCTGTGGATATACTGGCTCAGTTCCACATTGTTGCTTGCTGATGGAGGTCCCCACACCCCCACCCCATGTACCCATCTATCACTGTGGAATTCTGTTTCTCTCAGATATACCACGGGGCGGGGGAAGAGGGTGGAGAGAGAGAGAGAGAGAGAGAGAGAGAGAGAGAGAGTCTCAGAGATCCACAGAGAAGGGAATTCAAGGAGACCCAGAACCAGAGCTGAAGACACTCTGCCGCAGAAAGCTTGGGCCGGGTGGGCGAAAGTGCACATGAGGGCAGGGGGCTAGGCTCCCGTCTGGAGCGGGTGTCGGCTGGCCTCACGGCCTCCCTTGCTGTGGTCCCTCTGGGCTCTTCCTTGAGCAGAGGCGTTCCCTGCCCGGCGGAAGGTCCCCCACCCCACCCCGCCGCCCCCCTTTTCTTTGGCTTAGCCGCTGGCAGACCCAGCAAATGAATTGCTTCCCTCCATCAGGAAGCAGCCGGCAGGACAGCTCCCTGGGAGGGAGAGATGGGAGGACGTCTGGTTTGGAGATGAATGGAGAGGCTCCTGGGGGAGGTTGAACCGGATCCGCCACGGTTCCGGGTCACAGCTGCCGGTCAGGAGCTGCCGCCTCACTCTGCGATCTTGCAGGAGCTGTCATCGAGGGCAGAGGCCAGCTGGCACAGCGCTTGGGGCAGGGGTGGGGGTCCCTGTGGCCCACAGCAGACCTGGGCTCCGCCAGTCCAGCTCCTCAGCAGAGCAGCGCCCCCGATCCACTTTCTCCTAGGCTTCCTGCCGAATGCCAGCTGAATGCGGGGGCTCCAGCCAGCACAGCTCCATGCCCAAGGGGCTCGCATCTCTCACATTCTCAATGCTTTGAGCCCTTTGGCCTGATGATGCTGTAACTTTACTACTATGACAATCACTGCTCAGGGCTGGAAAGATTGTAGGTTCTGTGTCATTCAGAAGAACCCCCAGAACTAGGGTCCCTGTCTCCATGCTGCACCTGCTCTGTGCTGTCCACAGCCTACACACTGCAAGGTCAAGGTCACTTAGCAGGTCTGATTTCCCTGCTGGGCGTGAGCTGGGAGACATGGGGTGTGCCCTGCGCTACTGTTTCTGTAAGAGGCTAATGGGAGCTTGCTTGCTCCATACGTATTACGTTCTGCAACTTGAATGCCTGTGGCTCTCAATTGATTTTTACATTTTAATTTAAGATTTTTCACGGTAATATGCATACAAGGATATCCCCCAAATTTTATTGAAAATGGAATTCAAAAATGTCATTTTGGTATAAAATTTTTTGAAATTCATGCAATCTTTTTTATAAGATGTGTATTTCATGGGCTTTTGAAGACCCCTTGTTAAATGATAGAATAATGTTATTTAAAAATATAGAGGCTGGTGTTGTGGTGTAGTGGGGTAAGCCACAGCCTGAGATGCCGGCTTCCCATACGGGTACCGGTTTGAGTCCCTGTGGCTCCGCTTCTGATCCAGCTCCTGCTAATGTGCCTGGGAAAACAGTGGAGGATGGCTCAAGTGCTTGGGCCCCTGCACCCAGGAGGGAGATCTCAAAGAAGCTCCTGGCTCCCGGCTTCAAGCTGGTGCAGTCCTGGCCAAGGTGGCCATTTGGGGAGTGAACCAGTGGATGGAAGAGCTCTCTCTCTCTGTATGTGTCTTTCCCTCTCTCTCTTTATAACTCTGCTTCTCAAATAAAATAAATAAACCTTTAAAAGATGAAAAAAGAATATGAAGATGAAAACTACAGAGGAATGAGTTAAACGGCTGTCTTCAGGAAGCAGGACGGGGACTGGGGACTGGGGTGATGCAACTGGGTGCTATCTTCTGCTACATGCAGAAGTGTGTGACCCCTGCTAGCTGTTTAGTCATTTATTTGCTATTTTAAAATATTTTATTTATTTGAAAGGCAGAACACTATAGAGAAAGGGAGAGACAGAGTGAGAGAGAGCTTCCATCCACTGGTTCACTCCCCAGATGGCTACAACGGCCATGCCAGTCAGGAGCCTGGAACTCCATCCTGGTCTCCTGTGCAGGTGCAGAGACCCAAGCACTTGGACCATCTTCCACTGCTTTCCCAGGCCACAGCAGAGAGCCAGATAGGAAGTGGAGCCACCGGGACTCGAACTAGCACCTGTATGCTCGTGTCAGAGGTGGTGGTTTTTCCGGCTACGCCAGCCCCTGATTGTTTTCTATTACAAACATTGCCGGTTCACTTTGTGTAAAGGCACGCACCCCTCCCCTCTCCACACACCCACACTCTTCTCCACCCACCCATCGAGCTCTACGCCAAGTTTCGGTGGCGTCGCCATTCAGGGTTTGTACTGTTAGGAGAATGCAGGTGGCGCTTTGGCTGAGCCGTTAGGGCGCTATGATTATACTCTTCTCTCACAATTTAATTTTTCTGTAGTTAGTAGACTCTATTTTGTCGCTTCATTTTTCTATACTCCTTTCCTTAATGTGTCTCTAAGTTGTTCCCAAGTGGTGAAAGTACTCTATATAGGACTAAGGACATCCGATGGGTGTCGGGCAGGCCTGCTCTTCCCAGGAGCTGCCCTCAAGAGCTGTCCATTCGGGCTGGCTGGGCCCTGGCCCAGCTCACAGCCGCTGTGCTGGAACTCCCTCCTGCCTCGCCCTAGGGGGCTGGCGTCTCCACCCCATTGGATCTCATATCTGGAGGAGGCGGTGGTCTCTGTCTGGGCTCCCCGTTGTCATGGGGAAGCACAGTGGCCCATCAAGGCTGCAGCCCCAGCCCTCCCAGCACCACGTTGTCTGCAAGTCGGAGACCCCCTGGGGGTTCAAACTACAAACTGCTTCCTCCCGAAGGAGAACCTTCCAGGTTCCTGCAGACTCAAAGATAAAATCGAGGTCATTCATTTGTCTGGTGTCCTGCTCCTGGTTTTCCAACGTTTTCTGGAAACTTCGTTTGCCATCTTCTCTTTCACTGTCTCCAATTTTGGGCATTTACCTTCTCCTCCTCCTCCTTTTTATTTTTAAGATTTATTTGAAAGGTGGAATTACAGAGAGGGGAGAGGCAGAGGCAGAGAGAGAAGTCTTCCATCTGCTGGTTCATTCCCCAAATGGCTGCAATGGCCAGGGCTGGGCCATGTTGAAGCCAGGAGCCAGGAGCTTCTTCAAGGTCTCCCATGAGGGTGCAGGGGCCCAAGCACTTGAGCCATCTTCTATTGCTTTCTCAGGTGCATTAGCAGGGAGTTGGATTGGAAGTGGAGCAGCCAGGACTCAAACCAGAGTCCAAATGGGATGCTGGTGTTGTAGCTTTACCCACAGCTGGAGGTAGCTTTACCCACTATGCTACACTGCTGATTTAAGCAAAAGTTTGCACCCGGGCTGGGATGATAAATGAACAATTCCTTTCTATCTTGAGATTTCCTGCCTGTAAAACCTCACCAGAGCAGAAAACAGCCAGCGTCTCAGCCCGCATAGAGGAGCTCTCGGTATTTATGCGTGGGTGAAGAGCTGGCCCGTGGCTTCCAGGCAGTGGGCAGGCAACTCATCTCAAGATGGCTCAGCTGAGGCCTCCTCTGGGTACCCGCTCCCATCATGTGGAGCAACAGATGTGTAGGGATGGGCATTTGGCACAGGAGTTGAAAGGCCACTTGAGACAGCTGCATCCCATATCTGAGTGCCTGGACTCGGGTCTCGGCTGCTTTCCCAATTCCATCTCCCGCTGATGTGCAACTGGGGAGGCAGCAGGCAGTGTTTCAAGTAGGTGGGTCTCTGCCACCCACAGGGGAGATCAGGATTAAGTTCCTGGCTCCTGGTTCGGCCTGGTCTAGCCTTGGTTGTTTTGGTCACTTGGGGAGTGAACCACTGGATGAAGATTTCTCCCTGCCTTTCTCCGCCTTTAAATAAAACAAATACATAAAAAATCATATAAACTTTGAAAAAAATGCTTTCAAAAATCCCTGACATAGGTCTGCTTGGGTCACCTGGACAAGTCCTAGCTCCTGCTGTCACTGGGGCACAGGGGCAACTTCCAGCTCGAGCCTTGGAGGAAAGGTGGTGCCGGCCAGGATGGGGCCTGGCCCCGGTCCTGCCTGTGCTGTCCCCTCACTGTGTGGCCCCGGGGCAAGGCCCTGACTTTCTGGGCAGCAATATCTTCCCTCTTCCTCCTGGAGGCTCCCACCCAGAGCAGCAATTCCAGAGACGGCCATGCCCCTCCTGCCTGAGAGGCAGCACTCTGAGCACCTCAGACTGCCCAGGAGGTTTTTTTTTTTTTTTTTTTTTTTTTTTTTTTTTTTTTTTTTTTTTAAGATTTATTTGAAAGACAGAGTTAAAGACACAGAGATAGAGAGTGAGAGATCTTCAGTCCATTGATTCACTCCCCAAATAGCTGCAATAGCCAAAACCGGGCTTCTTCTGGGTCTCCCACGTGGATACAGGTGCCCAAGCACTTGGGTCATCTTCCACTAATTTCCCAGGCCATTAGCAGAGAGCTGGATTGGAGTGGAGCAGCTGGGACTTGAACCAGTTTCCATATGGGATGCCGGCACTGCAGGTGAAGGCTTAACCTACTATGCCACAGCGTCGGCCCCACCGTGGGTATTTTCTTTATGTTGACTTATTTTTGAAAAAGTAAGTGTTGATGTACTGTTTCCACAGTTGACGCCTCGTTTGCTGTAAGTGGACATGAATTAAAACCTATTAAGTAAGCCAGTCCCAAAGGAACAAATATATGTTCTCCCTGATCTGTGACAAGTAACTGAGCACCTAAAAGGAAACCTGTAGAAGTGAAACTGACAGTAGGAGAAGCAACGACTTGATCAGCCCTTGTCCTGACTGTCGAGGAACAGCTTACTATGTTATTCTTTTTAGTATTTCCTTTTTCTACTTAATACCATCGGTTGAACTCTTTACTTAACACAGAATTATTCCTAGGTGTTTAAATCCAATTGAAAATTGATCCCTGTTAAAAATAAGAGTGGGAATTAGAGAGGGAGGAGATGTATGGTTCAGCACACATTCCCTCAAACTTACCCCTAAGGGTAAAGCTAAAAACTTGCCATAGGATTCCAAATCCCATTAAGTTGACAGATACCAATGCCATCTTGCTAGTTTTAGTGATCAGTTTAAGTTAATAACTGATCATAAAGGTAGGATTATGTTTCAAAGGGATTACATAAATATGACCAAGTGTCCACTTATAATAATTGATAGAATTAAAAAGGAGAAAATGCTGGCGCTGTGGCTTAACAGGCTAATCCTCTGCCTTACGGCGCCGGCACACCGGGTTCTAGTCCCGGTCAGGGCGCCGGATTCTGTCCCGGTTGCCCCTCTTCCAGGCCAGCTCTCTGCTATGGCCTGGGAAGGCAGTGGAGGATGGCCCAAGTCCTTGGGCCCTGCACCCACATGGGAGACCAGGAGAAGCACCTGGCTCCTGGCTTCGGATCAGTGCGATGAGCCAGCCACAGCGGCCATTGGAGGGTGAACTAACGGCAAAAAGGAAGACCTTTCTCTCTGTCTCTCTCTCTCACTATCCACTCTGCCTGTCCAAAAAAAAAAAAAAAAAAGGAGAAAATGATCCAACATGGGAAGCAGGCCACACAGTAGACTCACAGAATGACAAACACCCTAAACAGCACTCTGACATCAGAATCAGCCCTTAAGGCATTCAGATCTGGCTAAAAAGCCCGTGAGAGTATCTCAGGCATGGAAAGCCAAGACACTGGCAACAAATGACCTAACTGAAAGATCTCTGTGAGTGAGTTCCCAGTAGAAAGGAGAGGCCATCAAAGAAGGAGGTACCTTTCTCTGAAGGGAGGAGAGAACTTCCACTTTGATTATGGCCTTGTCTAAATAAGGTTGGAGTTTGTGAACTCAAGAAGCTTCCATAGCCTTGGCAGCTCATGACAAGGGCCTCAGGTGGTTACTGATGTCAATTGTTAAATCAACAACAGGAGTCACTGTACACTTACTCCCTATGTAGGACCTCTGTCTTTAATGTGTTGTACTATGAGAATTAATGGTAAAACTAATCTTCAAACAGTACTTTATACTTTGTATGTCTGTGTGGGTGCAAACTGTTGAAATCTGTGTTTTGTTTTGTTTTGTTTTGACAGGCGGAGTTAGACAGTGAGAGAGAGAGACAGAGAGAAAGGTCTTCCTTCCGTTGGTTCACCCTCCCCAAATGGCCACTACAGCCAGCGCGCTGCGCCGATCTGAAGCCAGGAGCCAGGTACTTCCTCTGGTCTCCCATGTGGGTGCAGGGCCCAAGCACTTGGGCCATCCTCCACTGCCTTCCCGGGCCATAGCAGAGAGCTGGACTGGAAGAGGAGCAACCGGGACAGAATCCGGTACCCCAACCGGTACTAGAACCCGGAGTGCCGGTGCCGCAGTCAGAGGATTAGCCAAGTGAGCCGCGGTGCTGGCCCTGTTGAAATCTTTACTTAGTATATACTAAGTTAGTCTTCTGTATATAAAGATAATGAAAAATGAATCTTAATGAAGAATGGGATGGGAGAGGGAGTAGGAGGTAGGATGGTTTGGGGGTGGGAGGGCGGGTGTGGGGGAAGAACCACTATAATCTAAAAGTTATACTTATAAAATTTATATTTATTAAATAAAAGCTTTCTATATAAAAAGTAAAACCTATTAAGCTAGCCAGCATTCGCCCCTCCATCACCTACAACAAGTGTGCAGGCCTGCCTGTGGCTTGAGCGCCAGGGGAAGCCCTGGTCCTGGAGCTCAGGCAGCTTCTCAGGAAACACCTGCGGACCTTAATGCAAATCCTTAACCCCGGGGGAGGCCTGGGAGTCTGTGTTTCTGACAGGCTCGAAGGAGATGCTCACGCTGTCAGCTTGCAGAGCCCGCCTGGAGGAGCAGGGTCCATAGGCATGCACCTCTGACAGTGCACGTCGTCCTGACGTCTGAAGGTAGCCGTAGATGCCTATGTGCGGATTGAAAAGCAAAGGCTCAGGCAAGAGTGCAACTCAGAGAGGTGTTATGTGACCTTTGCACCCAAATACATTTGCAGGATATTCATCTGATGCACTTAGAACTTGTGATGTCTCTGGTCACCGTCTTGGGGATCAACAATCCCTGACTGCCTTCATGTCCCTTCACGTCCCCTCTCCCTCCCCTAAGTCATAGACCTGAACATAGAAAACCATTGCAGTTGGGAGCTGGGTCACAAGCTGGGCTGGTCTTGCTTGGAGCCAGGGCAGGCACCTGCTGAGAGACAGAGCCCCAGAGCTCTGGGTGCTGAGCTGTCGGGGGCCTCCCCTGGTCTGACCTTGTGGCCCATGCACCTGCGCTGGTTCCCGTGCTTCAAGTGTGTGCATCGGGTTTTCCTGAGAGCTTGCGAGTTCTAGTAGGAAGTGGTGAATGGTGACCAGAGGGGGAGAGGGTTTGCTCCTTAGGGACCTGCCAGGACCGAGAGCATTGTGGGCCCTTGGCAAAGAGTTACACCAGTGCAGGAGAGGTAGAGAAAGGGGGCTTTGTGAGAGGCAGAAGAGTGTTAGCCAAGGTGGCTCCAGGGTCCCTTGGATGGTTCACCTTGTGCCCATTTTCCAGAAAGAAAAACTGGCTGGGGTGGAAAGCAAAGTTGTAGTCCCTAAGATCAGTCACAGAGCCTGGATGTCCTCTCTGCAATCCAGCTGCTGGCAGGTCACCAGGGCTGGCTACCTGTGTGTGATCCAGGGCAGCCTGCAGGGGCGTCTCCTGTGTGTGAGGCAGGAGAGCAAAGCAGGGCTGGGGGGGATCGGGAAGACCTGCAGGAGGCAGAATGGAGACCACCAACAGTCATACCAGCGGGGAGGGTGCAGCCTTTAGCAGAAAGAGCAGACTCTTCTGCCTTTCTCTTAAGACTTCCACGGTTACCTACACCTTGCCGGGCGGTCCTGGGGCCAGTTCCAGGTCTGGAAGGGGCCCTGTCTGCTTCCGTCCCTAAAGTGCCCCTCTCCTCACAGGTGTGATGTCTGCATCCTTGAGGACCATAAACGCCCAGCTGCCTTCTGTGGCTTCTGTCCCCAGCCAAGGGAACAGCTCGGGGACATCGGGGAGTGGCTGTTCCAGGAAGTGAGGTGGGGAGGGGAGCCAGCCCAGGCCCCGATGCTTCTGTGGCTGTCACAGGGGCCTGCCTTGCCAAGTCCCATCAGGGCTCTTGTGTGGACTTCCTAAGACCAAGTCAAGTGTTTGCCCCACCCCTCATTGTCAGGTTAGTTTTCTTTTTTTTAAATTCATTTATTTATTTTTTAAAAATTTTATTTAAGGTGTACAAGTTTCGTGTATTTCATATGTACAGTTTTAATCATGAGCGATATTTCCCACCCCGCCCACACTCCCGCCCTTCTTCCTCCTTCCTCCCCTGTTCCTATTCTTAGTATGCTATGGTATATATGCAACATAATTTCTTTATCCAGTCTTCATTGATGGACATCTGAGTTGGGTTCCATATCTTAGCTGCTGTGAATTGAGCTGCAATAAACATGGGGTACAGATAACTCTTTCATGTGCTGATTTCATTTCCCTTGGGTAAATTTCCAGGAGTGGGATGACTGGGTCACGTGGTAGGTGTATATTTAGATTTCTGAGGCATCTCCATTGTGTTTTCCCCAGTGGCTGTACCAGTTTACTTCACACTGACAGTGGATTAAGGAACCTTTTCCTCCACATCCTCTCCAGCATCTATTGTTTGTTGATGTCTGTATGAGAGCCATTCTAACGGGGGAGAGGTAAAGCCTCATTGTGGTTTTTTTAAAAATTTTTTGACAGGCAGAGTGGACAGTGAGAGAGTGAGACAGAGAGAAAGGTCTTCCTTTGCCGTTGGTTCACCCTCCAATGGCACCGCGCTGATCCAAAGGCAGGAGCCAGGTGCTTCTCCTGGTCTCCCATGCGGGTGCAGGGCCCAAGCACTGGGCCATCCTCCTCTGCACTCCCGGGCCACAGCAGAGAGCTGGCCTGGATGAGGGGCAACTGGGACAGAATCCAGCGCCCCAACCGGACTAGAACCCAGTGTGCTGGCACCGCAAGGTGGAGGATTAGCCTATTGAGCCGCGGCACCGGCCCTCTCATTGTGGTTTTGATTTGTATTTCCCTAATGCATAATGATCCTGAGCATTTTTCAGGTGTCTATTGGCCACATTTCCTTTTTTGAAAAACACCTGTTCAAGTCCTTTGCCCATTTCTTAATTGAATTGCTTGTTTTGTTGTTGAGTTTCTTGAGCTCTTTATTAAGTCTGGATATTATACTTTATCAGTTTCATAGTTGGCAAATATTTTCTCTCATTCTGTCAGTTGCTTCTTTTCTTTTCTGAGTGTTTCTTTTGCAGGGCAGAAGCTTCTCAGCTTGATGTAATCCCATTTGCCTATTTTGGCTTTGATTGCCTGTACTTCTAGTGTCTTTTCCAAGAACTCTTTGCCTATACCAATGTCTTGCAGAGTTTGTCCAATGTTCTCTAATAATTTTATGGTATTGGATTGTAGATTTAGGTCCTTGATCCATTTTGAGTGGATTTTTGTATAAGGTGTAAGGTGGAGCTCTTGCTTCATACTTCTGCATGTGGAGATCCAGTTTTCCCAGCACCATTCCTTGAAGAGATTGCCCTTGTTCCAGGAGTTGATTTTAGCTCTTTTGTCAAAGATAAGTTGGTTGTAGATGTGTGGATTGATTTCTGGAGTTTCTATTCTGTTCCATTGGTCTACGCAACTATTTTTTTGTTTTTGTTTTTGTTTTTTTGCCAGTACCAGGCTGTTTTGATTATAACTGACCTGTAGTATGTTTTGAAATATGATATTGTGATGTCCTGGCTTTGTCTTTGTTGTACAAGATTGCTTTAGCTATTTAGGGTTTCTTGTGTTTCCATATGAATTTTAGCATTGTTTTTTCCTGATCTGAGAAGAATATCATTGATATTTCGACTGGGATAACATTGAATCTGTGAATTCCTTTCAGTAGTATGGACATTTTGATATTATTCTTCCATCCCACAAACATGGAAGATTTTTCCATTTTTGGTGTCTTTTATTTCTTTCTTTAATGTTTTATAATTTTCATCATAGATATCTTTGACCTCTCTGGTTAAATTTATTCTAAGATATTTAATTTTTTTTTGTAGCTGTTGTGAATGGGATTGACCTTAGAAGTTTTGAAAAAAGACTCCAATGGTGGCTTCCTTGTGTGTGGTGGTGTAAGCTCTCCTGAGTGTAGTGTTGCTGGCACTTTCCTGGAGCATTCTTCTGAAAAGCAGCATCAGATTATTGGGCTGGTGCCATGTGGCTGCTGCAACACAGCACACACCTGCAAAGACAGAGGCGAGAGAGACGGACAACACCCACCTAGGATCAAGGAGTTGTGAGTAGCGTTGCAGTTCTCCAGGGGAACAAGCTCAGCGGTGTGTTCAGAAGAAAGAAGAGCAAAGGTGATGGGGTGAGTACTTGTTTTGTTCCCGTGGTTGGAAGGAGGTGTGGCCTGGGGTGGCCAGTGTGGTCATTCGGGGTGCAAGCCAGTGGATGAGAGATAAGTTTCTCTCTCTCTCCCTCTCTCTCTCCATCTCTCTCTCTTCCTCCTTCCCTCTCCCTCTCCCTTCCTCTCCTTCCCTCCCTCTCCCTCTCTCTTCTCTCTCTCTTTCTCCCTCTTTCCCTCATCAATAAATTGAGGAAAAAAAAGAAAAAAAATTATTCTCAGCCATGGCATTATCTGTGTATACAAAGACTTGATTTTCGTATGTTAATTTTATATCCTGCCACTTTACCAAACTCTTCTATGAGTTCTAACAGTCTCTTAGTGGAGTCTTTTGGTTCCCCTATATAGAATCATGTCATCCACAAATAGAGATATTTTGACTTCCTCTTTTCCAATCTGTATTTCTTTAATTTTTTTTTCTCGCCTAATGGCTCTGGCTAAAACTTCCAGGACTGTACTGCATAGTAATGGTGACAGTGGGCATCCTTGTCTGGTTCCAGATCTTAGTGGGAATGCTTCCAACTTTTCCTCATTCAATAGGACACTTACCATGGGTTTGTTATAAATCGCCTTGACTGTGTTGAGGAATTCTCTTTCCATACCCAATTTGCTTAGAGTTTTTATCATAAAAAGGTGTTGTATTTTATTAAATGCTTTTTCTACATCTATTGAAATAATCATATGGTTTTTCTTCTGCAGTTTGTTAATGTGGTGTATCACATTAATTGATTTGTGAATGTTGAACCATCCCTGCATACCAGGGGTAAATCCCACTTGGTCCAGGTGGATGATCTTTCTGATATGATATTGGATTTTATTAGTTAGCATTTTGCTGAGCATTTTTGCATGTGTGTTCATCAAGGGTGTTGGTCTGTAGTTCTCTTTCTCTGTTGTATTTTTTTTCTGGTTTAGAAATTAAGGTGATGCTGGCTTCATAGAAGGAGTTTGGGAGGATTCTCTCCCTTTCAGTTGTTTTGAATAACTTGAGAAAAATTAGAATTAGTTATTTGAATGCCTGGTAGAATTCAGCAGTGAAGCCATCCATTACTGGGCTTTTCTTTGTTGGGAGGGCTTTTATTACTGATTCAATTTCTGTCTTGGTTATTGGTCTGTTTAGGTTTTCTATGTCTTCATGATTCAATTTTGGTAGATTGTATGTGTCCAGGAATTTATCCATTTCTTCTAGATTTTCCATTTTGTTGGCATACAACTCTTTGTACTAATTCCTATGGTTCTTTTTATTTTTGTGGTATCTGTTATTATAGTTCCTTTTTCATCTCTTATCTTATTGATTTGGGACTTCTCTGTATTATTATTATTATTTTTTTTGGTTAGTTGGGACAATGCTCTATCAATTTTGTTTATTTTGTCAAAAAACCAGCGCTTCATTGCACTGATCTTTTGTATTTTTTATTTCAATTTTGTTTATTTCTTCTCTAATTTTAATTATTTTATTCCTTTTTACTAATTTCAGGTTTGATTTGCTGTTTTTCTAGGTCCTTGAGATGTACTGATAGCTCATTTTTTTGGTATCTTTCCAATTTATTGGTGTAGACACTGATTACTATAAAGTTCCCTTTTAACATTGATTTTGCTATATCCCATGAGTTTTGATATTGCACTGCTATCTTCATTTGTTTCCAGAAATTTATTGATTTCTTTTTTAATTTCTTCTATGATCTACTGTTCACTCAGCAGTTAGTTGTTCAGTCTCCATGTGTTTGCATATGTTCTAGAGGTTCTTGAGTTGTTAATTTACAGATTCATCCCATTGTGATCAGAAAAGATGCATGGTATGATTTTTATTTTTTATTTTTTTTAATTTGCTGAGACTGGCTTATGGCCTAGCATATGGTCTATCCTAGAGAAAGTTCCATACATCGATGAAAACAATGTATATTCTGCAACTGTGGGATGAAAAGTTATGTAGATATCAGGTCCATTTGATCCATTGTTGATTAGTGTGTAGAGTATTTCTGTGGGTTTTTTTGTTGATTTTCTGTCTAGTTGATTTGTCCATTGATGAAATTTGAGTATTGAAGTCCCAGATTACTATTGTATTGGAGTCTGTGTCTCTCTTTGTTTTTTTTTTTTTAACTTTTATTTAATGAATATAAATTTCCAGTATACAGCTTATGGATTACAATGGCTTCCCCCTCCCATAATTTCCCTCCCACCCGCAACCCTCCCCTCTCCCGCTCCCTCTCCCCTTCCATTTGCATCAAGATTCATTTTCAATTCTCTTTATATACAGAAGATCAATTTAGTATAAAGATTTCAACAGTTTGCACCCACATAGAAACACAAAGTGAAACATACTGTTTGAGTACTAGTTATAGCATTAAATCACAATGTACACACATTAAGGACAGAGATCCCACATGAGGAGCAAGTGCACAGTGGCTCCTGTTGTTGACCCAACAAATTGACACTCTAGTTTATGGCGCCAGTAACCATCCTAGGCTGTCGTCATGAGTTGCCAAGGCTATGGAAGCCTTCCAAGTTTGCCGACTCTGATCATATTTAGACAAGGTCATAAAAGACAGAGTGAGGATAGTAACCAATGATCCTAAGAGTGGCATTTACCAGGTTTGAACAATTATACAGCATTAAGTGGGGAAGAGGACCATCAGTACACACAGGTTGGGAGTAGAGCCATTGGTGGTAGAGTAGAGGTTATGATTACAAAGGAATGAGGCCCAAGTGCACTAGACAGGGCCTAGAACAAAGGACAGAGTCATTATTAGAGGAACTAAGAAAGGCGCTGTCTAAGCTACAAGTAATTTTTCTGATTGAGAGGCAAATAGAACCTGATAGAAGGGGCTTGATAATAATCTGTTGGGCTTTAGGCCTTGTAAGTTAAGAGGCCCAGACCTATCTATCTCTTCCCATGGGGTATATCCTAAGGGAGGTGTGAACCTCCTAGGGGAAGGCACTCTGTTGACTTTCATTACTTGGCTGGCCTGGGAGGAGAGCTGGCCAGGTAAAGGCAGGGGGCATCTCTAACAAGAAATTTACAGTTCTGCCTGCAATGTTGCTGACCCTACTTGACCATCCCCTCAGCTGCAGTGGTCACTTTGGAAGTTGGGCTGAGTGAAGGGCTTTTCAGCTTAGAGCCAATAAGATCTGTGGACTGTCAAGATGTGATGTGGTACCAGACTTTAAGTTTCTATAATGGAAAATGCTATTAATACAAATGTTTGAGAATTAAAAAGTCTAATGATCTTGTGTTACTAGACATGATAGTTATCTTAATGAGAAAGCCCCAGAGGCCTAAAGGGTTAAATACTTGTAAACTCCTACAGGTGCTTTCAAAAATACTGTGAAGTAAGCAAGTGCCTCTTGTTGGTTGATGAGTTTATAATTTTAAACATGGCGACTTAAAGTCTTTTATCATCCACAGTTACATATGATGTGCTGCTCATAAAACTAAAGTGTTGTTGGTTCTGTGTTTAGCTGTCCTCCTATAGGTTCCTATGGACTTTTTCCAGCCACTTTTATTGTATTCAGTACTTTGGGATGGCTCTGTAAACAGATGAAGCCAATAATGTATTAACAGTACCAACTGAGAGAAAGTATGGTTAACTGAGGTTACTAAAAACAAAAAGCAATTCAAATCAATTGGCAATCTACAAAAAGAGTTAAAGATTTTAAAAGCTATTATTAAAATTGCTATATTGGTCTATTATGCTATATTATATGTGTGTACATATTGTATGTCCACATGGGGAAATTTTATTAAGAGTTTTATTTTAAATGGCTTATAGATAAGATTGTCCATAAATTTAAGCTGCTAAAATCAATCAAAGATACATTTTAATTTGTGGGACCTGAATCTGTGTATCATATGTTTTAGACTTGTTGGTAGAAAGAAACTAAAAACATTTTAGATGGTTGTGCTTAAGTTTACTGGCTAAACAAACTACACCATGTTAGATATTTAAGAGGTGTTTTCAAATACATGATTCTTAAAATTTATAGAAGGCATTGGACCTTCTGGTAAATGTTTTCTTAAGTTGTTATCTAATGGTTGAAACGGTTTGCTAAGTATTCATGTGATATTGCTATTGTCAGCAAACGATCTAGGACTTGCTCCCTCATTTCTCTATTCTAAGCCCAACTTGTTCTTTCATTTCTCTATTCTCTTCAAGGTAGGAAACTAATTCTATTATGAAGGAATCTGTAGGATGCACAATTTAATCTTTAGACCTTATAAAAGAGATGGCTAACATTTTTCTGCAATAGCATAGCCAAAATAAGAACTTAAATAATAATCTCATAGCTAGATTCACTTCGCCATCAGCAAAGTATACAGTAAGTAGAAAAAAACCTCCCTTTCAGACCAAAGGGAAAGAAAGTTTTAAAGTGAGAATATAATTTTCCTCATGGGCATTGTCTACCTTAGAAAAACTACTACAGAACATGCCTGTGACTATAGACTTGTAGTTCAGGCCACCGAAGATTAGAGATGGGACACGGGCACTCCCTTGACTTGCATCCTCTGGTCTGCTTTAACACAAACCAGGAGGAAAAGAAAGCTAGGCATCAGAAGCAATGGGTGGCAGGCCTATTAATGGCTGATCTGTACAGTGATCTGCCCTCAAGGAGACCCAACAGGCCAGTCCACTGCAGTGGCTTTCAATGTGGTAAGCCTGGGCTTCAGCAGAAGTCAGCTTGTGAAGAGCCCTGGCAGCTCTGCCAAGAGTTGGATCACTGGAAATGGACCTGCCCTGTGTCTCTCTTTGGATCCACTAATATTTGCTTTAAATACACAAGCACCCTGGCATTGGGTGTATACATATTTACCATAATAACATCTTCTTGTTGATCCCTTAATCACTACATAGTGCCCTTCTTTGTCTCTTTTAACAGCTTTGGTTTTAAAGTCTATTTTGTCTGATATTAGGATGGCTATACCTGCTCATTTCTTTCTGTTAGAATGGAATATCTTTTTCTAGCCTTTCACTTTCAGTCTGCTTGTATCTTTGTTGGTGAGATATGTTTCTTGTAGGTGGCAAATAGATGGGTCTTGTTTTTAATCCCTTCAGCCAGCCTGTATCTTTTAATTGGAGAATTTAGTCCATTTACATTTAAGTTGACTTTTGATAAGTCATGTGTTGACCCTGCCTTTTTTCCTTAAATATTCCTACTGTTGGCTTTGGGTTGCCTTTGTACTTTTACTGGGAGATTTGCTGCCTTCACCTTCTTTCAAAGTGATGACCATGTTTCTGTGTTTCTGTGTGTAACACATCCTTAGGCATCTTCTGCAGGGCTGGACGAGTGGTGACAAATTCAATTTCTGTTTGTCATGAAGGTCTTTATTTCACCTTCATTCATAAATGAGAGCTTTGCAGGGTATAGTATTCTGGGTTGAGTTTTTTTCTCTTAAGACTTGGACTATGTCTCACCATTCTCTCTTAGCCTATAGGGTTTCTGATGAGAAGTCAGCTGTGATTCTAAATGCAAATCCTCTGAAAGTAATCTGGTGTTTCTCTCATGCACATCTTAGAATCTTTTCTTTATGTTTTACTGTGGAGAGTTTGATTACAATGTGTTCTGGTGAAGATCTTTTCTGGTCTTGTATATAAGGAGTTCTAAGTGCCTCATATATATAGACTTCCCCCTCTTTCTCCAAATTAGGGAAGTTTTCTATAATTATTTTACTGAATAGGCCTTCTAATCCATCATCTCTTTCCACCCTTTCAGGAACTCCTAAAGCCTGTATAGTATCCCATAAATCTCCAACACTATTTTTAATTTTTCTAATTTTCTTTTCTTTTATTTTGGTCTGACTGACAAATTTCCAAAGACTTGTCTTCTAACTCAGATATTCTTTCTTCTGCCTCACCAATTCTGTTGTTAAGGCCTTCCACTGTGTTTTTTATTTGACATATTAAATTCTTCATTTCTAACATTTCAGTTTGATTTCTCTTCAAAATCTCAGTCTCAAGGGAAGATTTTTCCTCCATGTCACATATGGATTTTTTTTAATTCATGAATTTGCTTTTCATTGCTTCTTCTTCTTCTTTTTTAAAAAATATTTTGTTTATTTATTTGAGAGGTAGAGTTACAGACAGAGAGAAATCTCCTATGTGCTGGTTCACTCCCCAAATGGCTGCAGTGGCTGGAGCTGAGCCGATCAGAAGCCAGGAGCCAGGAGCTTCTACCGGGTCACCCACCCAGGTATAGTGACTCCAGGACTTGGGCCATCTTACACTGCATTCCCAAGCCATAGCAGAGAGCTGGATCAGAATTGGAGCAGCCAGGACTCGAACTGGTGCCCATATGGGATGCTGGCACTACAGGTGAGGCTTAGCCCACTGTGCCAACAGCGCCAACCCCTCTCATTGCTTCTGAGTAATTCTATGATTAATCTTTTGAATTCTGTTTCAGGAATTTCATCAATCTCTTCATCTTCACATTCTAATATTGAAATGTTGTGTTCCTTTGGGGGGTGGTTGTGTTGTCTTCCTTATTCCTGTTTCTTGAATGTCTGCATTTATTTTTAGGTATTTGTGGAGATACTTGTTGTCTTTTTCCTTTGATGGCTTTTATCTCTGAACTATGCCTCTGTGGCTTGGTGGAGTGCCTGCTCTTTCAGTGAATACCTAGAGGCGTGTGCTGTCTGTGACTGGGGGGCTCTGGTCTGTTCTCCAAGGCTGGGCAAGTATTCAGGGTGACACCCAGGTTGGGTGTGGTAAATCTCTTGTTATCTGAAAGGAGGGTATGATCACCTCTGTTGGTATAATCACACCCTCCCCTCCTCTCTTCCAAGATGATCAGTTCTGGGGTGTTATCCCACAGTGGGTGCAACACTATCCATGCTGTTGTATGAGCCACACAAAGGATCTGTGCAGTCCTCAGTGTGAGCACTGATCCCACTTCAATGACCCACCCCAGGCAATCAGGGAGCTCTGAGAATGAGGAGCCATACACAGTGATTTCCCAGAGACCAAGATGCACCCTGCACCCTCCCGTGCAGTCACAGAGTTCCCACAGTCTAAGTTCACAAGGCCCCCACAGTCATGGGGTGCAGAGGATCCACTCCCCCCTGCTAGCCTGTCCTGTCCACGGAGAGGCTGAGCCATTCTTCAAGCTAGCTACCAGCGGGTGCTCAGCCTAGGCAGTTTAAGCCCCAGAGCCTGTGTTATGTTGAGAGGCTGGGGGGCACCTCACAGTCCTATGTGGATGCTCAGCCTCTGTCAATCCTCCCAGCCAGACTCAAAGTCAGTTGGGAACACGGATTTTTTCTTCTGGTAAAATACGTGGCTCACACTCATGCACAGTAGCCAGCAGCCACAGTCCCTACTCATGGCACAGTTGTGTCTTCTGCCTACCAGTTGCTGGGCATGTACAGGAGCCTCTGTGGCCAGTACTGATGTCAGAACAGCTCCTTCTCCCCACCTGCTGCTGGGTGCACGCTCCTGAGCTGCTGTGGCTGCGACTGTGGTCCAGATGGCATCTTGTCCCCACTGGTTGCTGGGCACCTGCGCAACAGCTGATGCACCTGCAACTTATGTCCAAAATGGTGCTGCCCTCTCTCAGCTGGTTGCCGGGCACCACTGTGGGGATGATAAGAGAGAAATGTGCCCCTTTTCTTTTCTGGGTTAGCGGGCACCCTGTCCTGCTCAGGGCTCCAGGCCAGACTCAGCAACAATGTAGTCCGCTAGGCTCTCCTCCGGCTGTATCCCCAGTGGCACCTGCTGCTGCAGTTTGAGCTCAGCTTGCTCTCAGAAGCTGCCACTTTCTCCAGCTCTCGGCTGCTGGGTTTGTGTGTGTGTCTGTGTTCATTGCTGCACATCTGCACTTTCCACACAGGGCATTCCTCCTCCTTCCACAGATTCTCCACTGCAGTTTTCTCTCCAAGTCTCCCCTGAGAATGCCTGTCTTCCTTCCTTCCTTCCTTCCTTCCTTCCTTCCTTCCTTCCTTCCTTCCTTCCTTCCTTCCTTCCTTCCTTCCTTCCTTTTTTCTTTCTTCTTCTTCTTCTTCTCTCTCTCTCTCTCTCTCTTTTTCCCTAGCCTAGACGCCATATGTCCTTTCCCTTTTCCGCCATCTTGGAATCTCCTTTAGTTTTCAATTAATCCAGTGAGGTGGGTTTTCAGTGCCAGTTTTCAGAGAAGGGATTGGTTTATTACACACAGACTTGTTTAGTGTTCAAGTTCACGTTGGAGGCTACAGCCCGCTGCCTGTCTCATTGGAAGCTTCAGACAACCTTGTGGAGTGGACACCAGCAGTTCCAGGGGCTGAAATGAGGCTCAGGATCAGGTAAGAGACTTTGCCCAGCAGCAGGTAAGTGCCTGACCTACAGCCAAATGCTGGACTATACCTTTTTTTTTAAACATATTTATTTGAAAGAGAGAGAGAGAGAGAGAGAGAGAGAGAGAGAGAGAGAGATCTTCCATCTAATGCTTGCAACAGCTGTTGGGCTGGGCCAGGCTGAAGCCAGGAGCCTGGGATTCCATCCTAGTCCCCTATGTGGGTGGGAAGGACTTAAGTACTTGAGCCACCACCTGCATCCGTCTAGACGCACTAGTGTGAAGCTGGCGTGGAGGGGAGGTGGGACGCTATGCCGGGAACTCTGCTGCGGTGTCAGCATCTCAAGTGGTGGCTTAATCTGCTGCATGACGACACCCAGCCCTGGAATCCACACTGCTGGTCAGGGCTGTGCCCTTCTGTCGCGTCAGTGCCAATTTAGGATGATGTAGCGTGTCCGTCCCTTTTCTGCCATTACAGACTCCCACAGCTAGGTACTATATAAAGAAAAGAGGCTTATCTAGCTCACGGTCTGTGGTTCGAGGACACGGTGCTGGCATTGTGCTGGCTCTGCGAAGGTTCATGGTGGATGGCGGAGATCACCTGACGAGGTGAATCCCTTGGGGCTGCACTCAAACCCTGTGTGGGCCATGGCTGCAGCAGGTTCTAGCCTGACCCACTTTCTACTCTGGGCCATGCTGATCTCCAGTGTGCCTTTTCCAGCCTGGATTTCTACTCTTGGTTGACATCACAGGCATAATACGTCATTGTTCATAGAAAGCAAAAACAGATCAACAGAAAACCAAGTCATCTCCTTATCACAGCTAGAGGCAGCAATGTTAACAGTTTGATACATTTCTTTCCATGTTTTTTCTCTTTCTCTCTCAACATCAACATATTAAGTTTACCACCCCAGGCCAGTGCCATGGATCAGTAGGCTAATCCTCTGCCTGCAGCGATGGTACTTCGGGTTCTAGTCCTGGCTGGGGTGCCGGTTCTCTCCTGGTTGCTCCTCTTCCAGTCCAGCTCTCTGCTGTGGCCTGGGAAGGCAGTGGAGGATGACCTGAGTGCTTGGGCCTTGCACCCGCCTGGGAGACCAGGTGGAAGCACCTGGCTCCTGGCTTCAGATCACCGCAGCGCGCCAGCTGTAGCAGCCATTTTGGGGGTGAACCAATGGAAGGAAGACCTTTCTCTATGTCTCTCTCTCACTGTCTAACTCTGCCTGTCAAAAAAATAAGAGTTTAGTACCCCAATTATTTTTAACTTAAAACACATTGAAGTGATCTTTCTGTGCCATTGTGTCTAGATTTACCTTAGTTTTAAGAGATAATACTGGGAGGGGACTTCAACATGTTCATGGAAAAATAAAAAATAAGTTTGTGTTAGTGCAAAAAATTTGAAATCACACTTTTTTTGGTAATACACATTTTCCACAAAGTGTTTCTGAAGATCCCTTGTATACCTTGGACATATTCCTCATTGGTGGGTCCTTCCCTTCCCTTTTCAACGATAGAGAGCACGTTGTAGCATGTGGAATCCTAGCTCATTTGGAACATTGCATTATTTCTCCCAGTGTTTTCACACAATGTCTTTGTAGTAAATCCTTCCTCACATGTGGATATGTTTTTTAAAAATATTTATTTATTTATTTGAAAGAGTTACACACAGAGAAAAGGAGAAGCAGAGAGAGAGAGAGAGAAAGGTCTTCTATCTGCTGGTTCACTCCCCAGATGGCTGCAATGGCCAGAACTGTGCTGATCTGAAGCCAGAAGCCAGGAGCTTCTTCTGGGTCTCCCACATGGATGCAGGGGCCCAAGGACTTGGGCCATCTTCCACTGCTTTTCCAGGCCACAGCAGAGAGCTGGATCGGATGTGGAGCAGCCGGCACTCGAATCAGTGCCCATTTGGGATGCCGGCACCGCAGACGGTGGCTTTACCTGCTATGCCACAGGCCAGCCCCATGGATGTGCTCCTTCAACATGAACCTTACTAACTGCCACATCAAAGACTGCACACACGTATGAGCTTGAACGATGCGGTCAGAATTGCTCTCCCTGGGGCTCCTGGGCTCCCTCTCTGCAGCACAGGAGTGGCACATTTGCTTTCCTTACAGTTGAGTCTGGATCAGGAAGTGCACGTATACCGATGATGTGCCACTCACAGAAGAGACAGAATCTCCAAAACATCGAGTGAGCTCTGGGCAGACCAAGTTCAAAGACTTCTGCCCTAGACCTTGGGCTCTGAGCCCTGCAGTGTGGTGGAAAGAATCCTGACTTTGAGGACAGACTGCCTGGGTTTGAATTTTTGCCACGCACTTGCTGCCTTTGTGACTTCGGTGCAGATCTTAATCTCCCAATACCTCAGCTTCTTTCCACATGAACTGGCGACAACACAGCTGACAAGGAGGGGTGGCTGTTTGCATTCAGTGAGAGCTTATGTGAGGGCTGAGCCCTTCCGGGAGGTGGGCACCAGGGAATTCTACTGCACTCTGCAGCTCTACTGCACTCATCCAAGAAGCTAACTGCAGATTTACAGCCCCACCATGCACAGCTCAGAAAATCATGGTTAGCAAGGGTGGACAAGGCTTACAGTTCACAAGGATTTTTTTTTTTTGCTCATTTAGTTCTCTGCTTCAGCAAGAACTGAAAGTGTAGCCCTGAATGTTGGGAGGGAGCGGGTCAAAGAGATTTTAATTGTTCCTGGTGCAGTTAGGAAAGTGCTTTGGGCAGTCGCCAAATGGACTCTCAGCTTAACACAGCTCTGGGGGTGAAGTCATTTCTCTGCAGGTTCGCCAGAGGCCATCCCTTTATTTGCAGCCTTATAGTGCTTTGGGGATCCAGGGTAATGGGAGAAGTGATAGATTTTTAAAAATCTGCAATTACTCCTCTACTGGTGCCCAGGCCCCTCCCACACCAATGGTGGGCTTATCCGTGTGACTTCCCTCAGACAGTGGAACACGAGGAAATTTGATACAGATTTACAGAAAGAACTTGGGTATTGCTAGATTGACTTCTCCTGTAGGTGTGAAACCTTGTGTCTACCATGGCCTGAGCCTATGGTCTGGAGAGACCACACAGAAATAACCTAGGTGCCCCAACTAAGAGCTCATCAATCACTAGATGTGTTAGTGAGGTCATAAGAGATCATCCAGCCCCAGCCAAGCCTTCAGCTGACCCCAGATCAGCAGAGTTGGTCCAGACCATAATGGTCCAGCCTTAGGAGAAACAATAAATGTATCTGAATATGACAAGTTTTAGACTGATTTATTACATAACCAAAATTACGTGATAAAGATATATACTGATGGGGCCGGCACTGTGGCGTGGCAGGTAAAGCTGATTCGAGTCCTGCTGTTCCACTTCCAATCCAGCTCTCTGCTATGGCCTGGGAAAGCAGTAGAAGATGGCCCAATGCTTGGGCTCCTGCACCCACGTGGAAAGACCAGGAGGAAGCTCCTAACTCCTGGCTTTGGATGGGCACATCTCCAGCCATTGCAGCCACCTGGGGTGTGAACCAGCAGATAGAAGACCTCTCTCTCTCTCTCACTCTGTGTGTGTGTAACTCTTTGAAATAAATAATTAAAATCTTTTTTTAAAAAAGATATATACTGCTTGAACAGCTGGATCAAGCAAGAAGACTGCAGAATTGCTTTGCCCCAACACGCAAAATACTGTTTCAGGACCATGGACAGAGGCACCTGGTGCGGCTGCACTTGAGCCCAGCTATGCACATGGCAGGCTCTAGGGTGAATCACTTCTCTCTGGGATCACCAGATGTCAGCCCATTATTGGCAGCCTTTCAGTGCTTTGGTGATACAGGGCAACTGTAGAAGTGGTAGACAGTTTCAGAGAATGAGAACAGTGGCTCAGGATATAGGGCCAGACAGATGTGTGAAAGAATATGGCCCTGGAGCAGCTGGTAGTGATCTTTCCAGGGACCTATTAACACAGAAACTCACAGTCCCAGACAAAGCAGACAGCAGTAAGCAGGTCTGTGGAATGCTGCGTCCCCGTTGCCAGAGCCTGTCCCCCAGTTGTTCGTCTTATATTCTCGATGATGCCAGGCAGTGTGGATGGAACAGCACGTGTGTTTGGGCCCATACTCCAGGAAACCCTCAGCTCCAGCAGGGACAGCTGATTGGCCACTGGTTTCTCAAGTTCAGGCGCAGGATGTCTGAGGGTGGAAAGCAGGGACTGGAGGCAGGGGACTGAGCTGATTGCCTGGCCAAGACTCACTGGGAGAATGGTTTTGGCTCAGTTTCCCAAGCCTTGGACATGGGTGCCCATCACGGTCTCCCCGGAGGAAGTCAGGCTCTGTGTCCAGGGCCCACAGTTTCATAGCAATGATCTCTTGGTTTTGGATGGAACGGGGACTACTGCATCCTTCCAGCCTGCGTATTATAGAACCAGGCTTGATCCTCATAACCTTCTTTCGAGGAAAACAGAATCCAGGTGCATCCTGTTCTGCAGTGCATCCCTGGCCCCAGCACTTCCCCTCTGATTCTCTGAGTGTGTGAGCCAGGGTAGGGAGACTCCAAAAAGAGCACCAGACTGTGAGTCCAGGCTCCTGGGCTCCTGACTCCCGAGACTCCTAAGCAGGCAGGAACCCTGAGGACTCACATCTACGTGCCAGGTACATGAATGGTCTCTCCCCTGCAGGTTCCAGTGAGAGGTCTGGACTCGAGTCGTCCTTACACTGTGAATCCCTGGGGCCCATGAAGGCTGAGGGGACTGAGATCCTTGTTGTTCTGGGGAGTGCTGTTCTGCATGCCTCCCTGGTCGTTACCATCTTCCTGCTACTGTGCTGATAGAGCCCCTCCAAACAAGTGGCAGGGATGGAAACGTTTGCAATACACTCAGGACAACCTGGGGCATAGGGAGCTGGATTCAGGGGGCTGCCTGGTAACGAATAGGCTCACATGCCCACCTGTGGTAAGGGCAGGGGCACCATGGCCTGGGATATTGGCATCAAAGGCTCCAGGATCCTCGCCACCTCTCCCTGCTTCTCTCTGCATGCCAGTTTCCCTCCCTCAGGCCACCTTCCTCCCCAAAGCTGGCGTCACCTCTTCAGTGCCAGGAAGAAAAGGCTCCTCCTCCATTTCATGATGAACATGCTCTCAGGGCAGGCCTCTGACCTGGCCCTGGTAGTGGAAGGCCTCATCTAGCACACGTGGTTAGAACTGGGGGAGGAAGAGTTCCTTGAAGATGGGAATGCCCACTGCAGGGCTGTCTTCCCACTTTGGGGATGAGGGGTAGATACACAGGGCTCGGCCGCATTGTCTGGGGTTTGAAGACCAGGAAATCGTGTTGGGATTTGAACCTGGGAAATCTGATGCAGCAAGCCTAGGGTCTTCCTGCCCATACTGCGTGCCCAGACAGGGCTTTGGGACCGTGGCTGGCATGGGTGGGTGGATGTCTGCATCTCAGGCATCCTCGGTCAGAGTCCTGGGCTGGGCGTCAGGAGGCTGTACTGGCATCTTACTTCTTCTCCACCTTGCTGAGTGACCTTGAGAGAGTCATGTTCCTTCTCAGGGTTTCAAGCTTCAAGCTCTTATCTGCCAAATGGCGATGAGCATCCCTCATCCCTCCCACAGGCAGCGCGTGGAACTAATGAGATAATTCTATGAATGAGCTTTCCAAAGCTGAAAAGCCCACACAGATGTGAGGATTATTCTTATGATCCCAGGCCCCACAGGATTAGCTTAAATTTATGGCAGCAGGAGGAACGGGGAGTAACAGGAACATCCAGATGTCTAGCAGCCTCGCTCCAATCGTGCAATGCAACCTGCTTTGCAGGGTGGCCCTTCGATTTAGTTATTTTTAGCAGGCGACTCATGCCGGGCTTCTGGAATCTTCTTTGGACTCTCTCTAACCTCTGTCCTCACTGCCCAGGGTCAGGAGGCCATGAGCTCCTTTCCTGGTGGCTTGCAAAGCTGGCTGCATGGCTCAGGTTTTCTGTTCCTTTCTTCTCCCTCAAACCACACAGTAAGGACACAGAGCTGATTCTTCTTGGGACGGCTGAATCCTGCTTGTTTAGAGTTTCCTGGTTGGGAGGGGGAGGAAGTACAGACTCCAGAACCAGGAAGGATCGGAGGATTCCCTCGGAGGCCAGCGGGGCAGGGGCGTTCATGCAAAGTAGACTGGGTTGGGAAAGTGCCAGGGCAAGTGGGATTGAACGATGCTGTTTGCACAGGAAGCACCACTCAGAGTTCTACAGGGGAGGTAGCAGCCCCAATTTCCCAGTGGGTTCTTGGCCAGACTCCCCCATGCTCCACCCTGGGTTCTGTTGAACACACAGCATAGAAGGGCGATCAAATGTCCAGCCTGCTTCAGTGTGGACAAGAAACCCCGAGCAGTGCAAGTTGGGCGGAGCAGGAGACCCATTCCCTGTCCCCAGCAGCTCCCTGCTCACATCTGCCCCCGGGAAACCCCCCCTGTCTCCATGGGATCCCAGGTTTCTTCCAACTCAGGGGTGCCATCAGGCCCCTCGGAAAGCCAAGAACACGTGCTTTCTTGATCAAATATCCTAGACAAGGATGTGAGTATGGGTGTGATGAGAATCGCAGATGTGGGGAGGACTTTGGGGTTTTATTTTCAGACCAGAGAGAGTGGAGCAAAAGGACCTCTGGGTGAAACACCTGGGGCCCCTGCCACAAATGACTCCTGACTCACTGGGACCTGTTTGCGAGAGCCTGGCGTGTGCTCTGGGAGCCGGGCCCACACGCCAAGCTTGAGAGCCATGCAGGCGCTGTCCAAGGTATGTGTTCTCAGGCCTTGCCTGTGGCGAGGAGGCTGTGGTTTGCAGTCAGGAGGGGAAAGATAATTGTGGCTGCCATTAGAGTCCCTGCTGGACCCCCGCACTATTCTATGATATTTGCATGCATTTAATCACCTAGGTTCTCCCACCTCTGTGTTGTAGCAGTGCCACTGTCTCTACGGTATGGCAGAGCAGGAAAACAAGGCCACGAAGGGTTTGAGAACTTGCCCAAGGCTGCAGAGCTCAGACATGAGAGCCAGGATGGGTTTCTCCCAGCGGGGCTGACTGCAGAACGCACACTTGCAAACCACAGTGCTCCGAGGGCTGGGAAACGCTGCTCTGATGGGCAGGAACAACCCCCAGCAGTCACCTGGCCTACGCCCTTCCCTATGACTGACAGAGGAAGGCTCGGGGAGGGCACTGCACTGGCCAAGCTCAATAGTTTCCAAACAAGACTCAGTGACATTGAACTTCCCAGAAACCGTGGGAATAGGGGGAGGATCCTTGTCCTGGGACCAAAGTATAGCCTTGTTGCTTTTCTCCCCCACAGAAGTTCTGAGCCCAAGCTGGTCTCACTTGCCCCAGGGGGCAGCCTAAACCTAGCCCCATGCATTTGGTCCCACAACCCCCCTGCCCCAGGCCCCAGAGTGGAGCCATCTCCCATGCTGAAGAACGGAGTGGACTCCCCAAGACGTATCTCCCAACCCATGCCCTGCCGTTGATCCAATGTTTGCAAAAAACAACAACAACAACAACAACAACAAAAACCTGACAACCCCAGCTGAAATACTTCACAATCTGTATGTGTGTGTGTGTGTGTGCAGGATCAAATAACTTCCCTTGCAACCTCACCAAGCATTAAGATCCCGACTTCAATATGCTTTATCCATTAAGGGTCTTTCTGACTCAATAAATCAGGCCCCCAGGCCTCTGTCTTCCCTCCCCACTGGTGGGGAGGGCCGGAGCGGCTTCCAGGGCAGCCTGCATTAAGCCGGGCAGCGGACAGAGCTTTAATCTTGCTGAACACATGTTGAGAAGAATAAAACCAATTTTGTTGAGGAAAGCAAGGGCCACCCTCATCTGGAAATTAGCTCTTTGGGTAAGCTCTCCCCTCATTTGGACCAAGGACTCTGTGTGAACCTCACTGGCCAGCCCTGGAAGGCCCCAGATCCTTGGGCCTGTGGAAGGGGCGAGGGAAGAAATCCTAGCGGGGGATCCCTGCCCCAAATCCTTTGATCCTCTCCATGCAGCCCAGAAATCAGCTCCAGCCCAGGCTGCCTGTGGATCAAGGCTAATCTGGGTGTAATTCCCTGCCCAGCTCGCCGCACCCTTAGCAACACATAAATACAGATTAAAGGGTTATATAAATGCAATTTTCTAATTAATCAGCGCAAATCCAGCTACTGCAGGGGACACACACTTTAGATTTCACGGGAGACGTTTTCTTCTTCACTTTGAGTCTACAAAACTCAAGTTCCACTCCCATGAGTTCTCACGCTCATGGCTGCGGGGTGGCCCAGAGCAGTGACAGTCCCCAGGAGTGTGCCTGCTCTTGTGGTCCCCACGTCCTCAAGTTCTCAGCAGCAGAGTTTGAACTGTGGACAATGGAAGCAGCCTGGGCTTGGGGTCAGCCAGGCCAGGCTTAATCCTGGCTGTGTGACATAGTTCAGGTTGCCTGCCCTCTCTGAGCTCCAGCTTCCTCATTGTTTTAGAAAGAGGATGAAGCCTGTGTGTGGGGTTCTGGGAAGACCAGATGCCACGTTCGGTGGTGCACGGCATGGTTCCTGGTTAACTGTGAGCTGCTGTTTACCACTGGGGAGAAAGGTTCTCGAAGGGGATGGCCAGAAACCTCTGGCCTTGGTTTTTGCATAGGATTCTGCGGTTTCGTGTTTGCTGCGGATCCAGACAGGGCATGAGCTACCAGGCATGTCGTGCCCTGCTCTCCTCACCGCCTCCCCAAACTACTCCAAGGTCCGAAGGAGGAACTCCAAGTGTTCGGCTATTCACAGAGCTCATGAGAAAACACATTTCCTGAGACCATCAACAGCGGTACCAATGTCCATCAAGGTGATGCCAAGTGCCAGGCGTGCTGACTACTTGGTCTCGGCGTCTCCTTGTGACAGGTCCAGGGGCACACATCAATTCCAGTTCCAGTTTTTGGGTAAGGAAATAAGACTTTTTTTTTTTTTAAATGACCTTTCTGTTAGCATGAAGTTGTTACCCTCCCTATTTGAGCTCCCTGTTTCTCATTTGTAAGATGGAAAGATTTTTTTTTTTTTTTTGACAGGCAGAGTGGATAGTGAGAGAGAGAGACAGAGAGAAAGGTCTTCCTTTTTGCTGTTGGTTCACCCTCTAATGGCCGCTGCGGCCGGCGCATCTCGCTGATCCGAAGCCAGGAGCCAGGTGCTTCTCCTGGTCTCTCATGCGGGTGCAGGGCCCAAGGACTTGGGCCATCCTCCACTGCCTTCCCGGGCCATAGCAGAGAGCTGGCCTGGAAGAGGGGCAACCGGGATAGAATCCGGCGCCCCAACCTGGACTAGAACCCGGTGTGCCAGCGCCGCAAGGCGGAGGATTAGCCTGTTAAGCCACGGCGCTGGCAGGAAATAAGACTTTAAGGCAGTTGGACAAGCTGCCTTGTTTCAGAGAGCTTTCCCACCCTCACTGCCATGTTCCTTCCTCTCTCTTCCTGTAGCGTGCTTGCCCCGGGCGCGTGCGTGTGCATGTACATGTGTGTGCGTGTGTCTGTGTGTCCACTCGAGTTCCCACGCACACAGATGCACACTCCTCCCATGTGCAGCCACACCCACATGCTGCCCAGGAGGCCCAATGTGGGTGCCGGCTCCCCAGCGCCCACCGCACCCATACCCCTCCCTGCGCAGAAGGAAACCCTCACCCCGGAGGAGCCTGGGAAAGGAGAAGGTGCACAGGAAAGCATGAAAAGGATCTGTCTTGCTTTCTAAGATGGAAAATGTTGGTTGTTTCAGACTCATGTCCGGGCCCAGTGAAGCCCCCCAGGCTGCTGGGTGGGAGGGGAGAGTGCAGCCACGGGGACCCTACAGCAATCGGAACACTGCTCTGCTCCAAATCAGTCTCCAACTTCGCTTAGGCGTCGCAGGCCACCTCTGGCCACATCTAAGACCTCTGACCATGGGCAACCCCTGGGCACCCCTGGCTCAAACCGTCCCCATCTGCAAAAGGAGGGGGAGGCGCTAAAGCTTACTTACCTGTCTGGAAGGGCTGTCGTGGGGCTCCACGGGGAGCGGCCCGGAGCCCAGGCTCTGGGCAGCAGGTGAGACGTGTGTGTGTGTGTGGGGGGGTGAGAGGACAGAGGAAGGGGCTTGAGGAAAGCAGGTGCTGCAGCAACCAGGGCAAGGCAAATTCAAGTTTTCTGTCTTGTCTGCCCCCTCCCCCGCCGCATCGTGCTAGGAACACCGGGGCTGGGCCTGCCCTGGCATGCTGGGACGTGCCGAGTGCTGTCACTTTAAAAGTAAAGTGAAGTGTTATTAGCTGGGCTATTTTTTTCAGGTGTGTTCTAATTGTACTAATTAACTCTAAGGTAGATCTTAGCACTCCAGCCTCCATCGCTGCCTTCAAACGCCAAAACAAATCTTGCCATAATTACCAGCAATCCTTTTCATTACTGGCTGCCTAATTATCCTATTAATAGCACATCCTAAGAGACAGTATTTGCTTGGCAGGCAAATATTTGTTTTTAAATGAGCAAACACAAAGACAAACTGCTCTGTTTGCAGAAGGCTTCCAAAATGCAAAATGGCTTACATTCGTGGAAAAAATAATAATCCAAGTAAAACCAAATGCTTAATCCATCTGAAGCATTTGAGCATTTTGAGCATTTAAAATGTGTGCGGTCTTTTTTTTTTTTTTTTTTTTTTTTTTTTTTTTTTGGTTTGGCTCCAGGTTGGGTGCTGGGAGGACTCTTTTTAAAAACCTTTGTGTGATATGGAGTTGGATGCTTTACCGGTTGGAGCTAACCTTGGTCAAAGAAGGCGGGATAAAAACACTGCGGGGTGGGGGGGCTGGCTAGAAGGGAGCTTATAGAGCCTGCAGCCCAGGAGTTCTCCACCTTGCGACCCCAGTCACCCCGGCAGGGGCTGTGCCATGGACATCTTCCCAGACCTGCTGCTCTCTCCCCTCTCCCCGCCTCTCTCTCTCTCTCTCTCTTTTTTTCTCTCTCTCTCTCTCTCACAGTGTCTTTCCAGAGCTCCCTGGAGTCTCTTCTAATCTAATCCCCCAGTTAATGAATGAGGGGGAGGGAGTAAGTGCCCAAAATAATCCACCGGATCTGTGACAGGGCCAAGATCAGGACCGGGTCAGCCTCCAGGGCTAAAGCACACTTAATTCAGCCTCCACAGTGAAGCTTCCTGTGTCAAGAAAATAACCAGGGCAGGTGCTGTGGTGTGGTGGATAAAGCCGCTGCCTGCAGTGCCAGCATCACACATGGGCGCTGGTTCGAGTCTCAGCTGCTCCACTTCCGATCCAGCTCTGCTGTGGCCTGGGAAAGCAGAAGATGGCCCAAGTCCTTGGGCCCCTGCAGCCACGTGGGAGACCCGGAAGAAGCTCCTGGCTCCTGGCTTCAGATCAATCTGGCTCTGGCCATTGCAGCCATCTGGGGAGTGAACCAGCGGATGAAAGACCTCTCTCTATATATATCATTCTGTTTGTTTATTTTTTTTAAAGACTTATTTATTATTTGAAAGAATTACAGAGAGAGGGAGAGACAGAGAGAGAGAGGTCTTCCATCCGCTGGTTCACTCCCCAGATGGCTGCAATGGCCAGAGCTGCGCCGACCCAAAGCCAGGAGCCAGGAGCTTCGTCTGTGTATCCCACATGGGTGGCAGGGGCCCATACATTTGGGCCATCTTCCACTGCTTTCCCCAAGGCCGTTAGCAGGGAGCTGGATTGGAAGTGGAGCAGCTGGGACTTGAACCGGCGCCTAATCATTCCGCCCTTGAAGTGTTTCGTCACAGTGAACATAAAAGGTCTTACCTCCCCATCTCCCCGTGCGGCGACCCCACTCCAGCCTTCTCTGGACAGCCATGGCTTGCTTCTTCCTGTTGCTACAAAAGAATGCTGTCACGTGACGTGTAAGCTGGAACCATAGGAAACTGCTGACACGTGACTGCTGTATAACCTAGCAAATGGCGCTCTCAGGTGCTTCCGTTTAAGACACAGTTCTGCGTTTGTGGCTATGTTTAAGAAGAACGTTTTTAAAAACATCTATAGACTATTGTGTATGAAGGCGATGCCATAAGGTAGCAGTCTCCACAGATGGCTCGTCCAGTTACTGCTCCCTCTCCTGTTTACAAACACTGCGGCGTGCTGCAGTGCCGCCAGCCACCGGCTGGCCGCCGCCTCCGGGCCTCCCCAGTGGCGCCCCTGACCCAGGCCGTTTCTGTCCCTCGGGCCCTGGGAGCCACTCCTCTGCCTTGACTGTGTCCTTGCTCCTCCAGGCCATGCCTGGGTTTCCGCCCTGGCTCCCCTCTCGACTCCAGCTTCCTGGGAGGCACAGTGAAGGCTCAAGTGGTTGAGTCCCTGCCACTCAGGTGGGAGACCCGGATGGAGCTCCTGGCTCCTGGCTTTGGCCTGGCCCAGCTCTGGCTGCTGTGGGCGTTTGGGGGAGTGAACCAGTGTTGTGGGGATGGGCGATCTCTCTCTCCTCTCTCTCTTTGTCTCTCTGCTTTTCAAATAAAAGTTCAGAAAAAGATTACACCTCTGGCTCCCACTCCCACTTCACAGGCTCCCACATACCCTCTGAGCACAGCCACTTATGGAGGCACAGGGCTCCCCATATATGGCTGCCCTGGGACCCCGGCTTTGCTTCCTGGAACACCTGTGGCTGGTCACAGAAGGTGGTCCATTCACGGTCCCTTGGTGACTGGGGACGCTTCCCGCTGTGGTTGTCTCTTTAAAAAGATCTGTGATGTCCTCCCATGCTTCTCAGCCTTCTCGCCTGTCGAATGGGTCCACTTTGTCGTGCTGCTGTGGAGGGCAGGGGATGTCCCCACGGCACAGACGCCGGCCCTCGCTAGGAATAATCGCGATGCAGTTTCGGCCACTCCAGAGCTGGCTTGAATGGCCGTAGGACTTTCAGCGATGCTCTGCCTTTTGGGTGAAAGAGATGGCCTTTTCCCATGTTAGAAAATGTCTATTTTCATTTTTTGAGGTTTTAAGCCGAGAATATGTTTAAAATCAGGGAATAATTGGTAACAAACCCACACTAATTAAAAACATGTTGACACTGAAACACCCCACAGCATCTCTAAGAATGAGCCCAGACTCCCTGGTGCGTCATGGCAGGCGGCTAGACGCACTGTTTGTGTCGTACCTGGAATCGGAGCACTCTCAATCCTATACATGTTAATTTAATCAGAGTTTAACAATTGTTTTTCACAGCTTTTTTTTTTTTTCTTTTTAAAGATTCATTTTGAAAATCAGAGTTACAGAGGGAGAGAGGGAGCAGCAGATCTTCCATTGGCTGGTTCACTCCCCAAAGGCAAAGGCCAGGCCAAGGCCAGGAGCCAGGAGCTTCATCCAGGTCTCCCACGTGGGTGCAGGGGCCCAAGGACCTGGGCCATCCTCCCCTGCTTTCCCAGATGCATTAACAGGGAGCTGGAAGTGGAATAGCCAGAACTCGAACCAGCATCTGTATGGGATGCCGGCACTGCAGGTGTCAACTTAGCCCGTTAACACCACAGCACCGGCCCCTTTGCAGCTGCCTGAAGACGTGTCCAGCACACCCTCTCTTGGGAGGACTCTGCATGACCTTGGCAGTGACACTTCATCCCCGACTCTGACGCTTGTCCCTCGTGGGTGTGCGCTTGCTGTGGCCGCTCTCTGCAGTCTGCACTTTGAGTCACCTCCCAGTGGACAGAGCCATGTGTTGAGACGCTTCTTTCCAGAGGGGCCACGTGACTTCCGTCTGCAAATAACGTCAAGCATTTGGGGTGGGGCGGGCGTTGTGGCGCCGCTGTCAAGGCCCGGATTGGTTTGCCTGCATCCCCCATGGAGCGCCTAGGAGGAGGCAGGAGGTTAGCTTCCAAGGGCCGACACTTGATTGACATGATAGTAACAATAGCTAACTATGTCTTCAAAGTATTGTGAGAACCACAATGCTATGAGGTAATTATGTATCCTAATTTAAGATAAAATATACTTAAAGACGAGCATGAAATATTCATGTTATCAGAAAAGTAAAAAATAACTCAGGGGTTGGTAGTGTGGTGCAGTGATTAAGAAGCTATTTAATGGGGCTGGCGCTGTGGTGTAGGGGAAAGCCGCTGCCTGCAGTGCCAGCATCCCATATGGGCGCCGGTTCGAGTCCCAGCTGCTCCACTTCTGATTCAGCTCTCTGCTATGGCCTGGGAAAGCAGTAGAGGATGATCCAAGTCCCTGGGCCCCTGCATCTGTTGGGAGACCTGAAGAAGCTCCTGGCTCCTGGCTTTGGATGGGTGCAGCTATGGCTGTTGTGGCCATCTGGGGAGTGAATCAGTGGATGGAAGACCTCGCTCTCTGTCTCTCTCTGCCTCTCCTTCTCTGTGTAACTCTGACTTTCAGATAACTACACAAATAATTTTTTAAAGAAAAGGTGCTGAGGCTGGTGCCATGGCTCACTTGGTTAATCTTCCGCCTGCGGCGCCGGCAACCCATATGGGAACCGGGTTCTAGTCCCAGTTGTTCCTCTTCCAGTCTATCTCTCTGCTGTGGCCCGGAAAGGCAGTGGAGGATGGCCCAAGTGCTTGGGCCCCTGTACCCGCATGGGAGACCAGGAAGAAGCACCTGGTTCCTGGCTTCGGATCGGCACAGCGCCGGCCATGGCGGACATTTGGGGAGTGAACCATTGGAAGGAAGACCTTTCTCTCTGTCTCTTTCTTTCTGTCTGTAACTCTACCTGTCAAATAAATTTAAAAAAAGAAAAAGAAAAGGCGCTACTTAGGACACCTGTATCACCTGTTGAGTACCGGGGTTTGAGTCCCTGCACCACTTCTGGCCCTCCTTCCTGCTAACGCACACCCTGGGAGGCATAGATGATGGCTCAGGTACTTGGGTCCCTGCCACTCATGTGGGAGACCTGGATTGAGTTCTGGCTCCCAGATTAGGACTGGTACAATGGCAGATATGGTGGGCATTTGGGGAGTGACCCAGCAGATGAAAATCCCTTCGTTTCCATCACTCTGCCTTACAGTTATAGACAAATAAATGAAAAAATTTAAAATGTTCATAGAGAAATGGAATTGAGGATAAGCTTATTTTTGGAAGTTGGGATCAGCATTGTGGTGCAGTAGGTTGAGACACCAGCATCCCATATTAGAGGGCCGGTTCAAATCCTGGCTCCTCTGCTTCCAATCCAGAACCCTGCTAATGCACTTGGGAAGGCAGCAAATGATGGCCCAAGTGCTTGGGCCCCTGCACCCATGTGGGAGACTGAGACAGAGTTCCTAGTTCTGGTGGTGGCATGGCCCAGACTGATTACTATGGCCATTGGAAGAGCAAACCAGTGGATGGTTGATATCATTCTCTCTCTCTCTCTCTCTCTCTCTCTCTCTCTCTCACTGTTGTTCTGCCTTTCAAATAAGTAAATTACTCAATTAAACATTTCCCCCAATTTATGCAGTTTGCTTTCTTTCATTCTTTTTTTTTTTTTTTTAAGATTTATTTATTTGAAAGGCAGAGTTACAGAGAGGCAGAGGCAAAGAGAGCGAGCAAGCGATATCTTCCATCTGCTGGGTCACTCTCCAGATGACCACAATGGCTGGAGCTGAACCGATCCGAAGCCAGGAGCCAGGAGCTTCTTCCGGGTCTCCCACGCAGGTGCAGGGGCCCAAGGACTTGGGCCATCTTCCAGTGCTTTCCCAGGCCACAGCAGAGAGCTGGATAGGAAGTGGGGCAGCCGGGACTACAGGCAGCTTCACCCACTACACCACAATGCTGGCCCCCCAGTTTTTTCATAATTCACATTTGCCATGAACTTTTTGAATACCACTCTTATCTGAAACTCTAGTTACATTGACCTTGAAAATGCAAAACCAATCTGTTGAGTAGGGAAATTTCTGAATTTACTTCCCTCATGACAACTCTGTAAAACATCATCCATTTCTTCTGGTATTTGGTGTTAAACCTTTTTTTTTTTTTTTTTTTTTTTTTTTTTTTTTTTTTTTTTTTAGCTAGAGTGCTCATGAGACATCTTCTAGTTCTTGAAATAGCAAAAGCTGCCTGCAGAACCAATCTGTACTCGCTGGGCATTGCTGCATCACAGGGGAAAGCAGCAGGTTTGTTTTGAGTTTGGGGACTTTATTTACTTAGTTTTCTTCTTCAAGGTCCCTATGGGAAGTGGCCTATTTCCCTTGAAGATGGCATTGTAGCACAGCAGTTTAAGCTACCACCTGCTGTGCCGGCATCCCACATCAGAGAGCCAGTTCAGTCCCAGCTGCTCTACTTCTGTCTGATCCAGCTCCCTGCTAATGCACCTGGGAAAGCAGCAGAAGATGGCCTGAGTACTTGGGCCCCTGCCGCCAATGTGGGAGATCCTGTCGGAGCTTCTGGCTTTGGCTTGGTAGCCCCAGCCATTGCAGCCATTTGAAGAGTGAACCAGTGGATGAAACAGCTCTCTATCTCTGTCTGTCCCACTGTCTCTACAATTCTGCCTTCAAACAAATAAAGAAAGAAATCTTGAAAAATAGAGTGGCCTATTTTCCAAAGGATAGGTAGATTCTAGTTCAGGAAAGATAAGTCGGTAGATATAACCCTTTGCTCAGTTTAAAAAAGTTAGCTTAAAGTTTTGAAATTCTACTTACTTTCTTTTACACTTAAATAAACAGATCCACTCTTGGATGCACGGTCCTGTGATTTTTGACAAATGCTTGGTTGTGTCACCTCCCCAGAACTTACGCATTTGTCATCAGCCCCAGCACCGACACCTGCCATCATCCAGGTGACTTTAGAAAGGAGTATTATTCACTTTGGTTACATGATCACACACTAGCATGGCATGTTCTGTGTTAGTGTCCAGTGCTGTGTGCTCTAGCACCTGTGTAGAGCCTTGTCACCCCCAGGAAACCCTGGGTCGCCCCCACCCCCACCCCAGCAACCCCTGCCTTTTTTTCCTTCCCTGTCATGTCCCACAGACGAATCCCAGAGTGGACAGCCTCCCGGGACGGGACTGGCTTCTCCAGTCGTCCTTGGGATCCCTCCAAGCAGTTTCCTGTCCCAGTAACGCTGGCTTGAGCACCATGGAGTCTTACTCCACTGTTTGGATGGACCACCGAGGTCTCCCATCCACCCTGCCCCGGTTTCTAGGGTCTCATGGCGTTTATCAGAGGACTCTTGCTCTGATTCTCCCCTTCCCAGCATCCCCCCTTCCCACGCAGCACTGCGGGGAAGTCCTCCCTTTGCCCACCCAACTCTCCCACATCCTGTCCCCAACACCCCTCTCCTGCAGGAACCTCACAGCCCACGGATCCCGGGAGTGACATTGCTAAACGCAGAGAGAACTGGAGGTGCAGGGACCCTGGGCAGTGGCCTGAGCCACACGGATGCTCCAGGGCCCTGAGTCAGTTGCTGGGTGAGCCAGGTGCCTTCCGACTTTCTCTCTCTCTTTTTCTAAAGATTTATTTATTTATTTGAAAGTCAGAGTTGCACAGAGAGAGAAGGAGAGTCAGAGAGAGAGAGAGAGAGAGAGAGAGAGAGAGGTCTTCCATTGCTAGTTCACTCCCCAAATGGCCGCAATGGCTGGAGTTGTGCGCTGAAGCCCGGAGCCAGGAGCTTCTTCCAGGTCTCCCATGTGAGTGCAGGGTCATAAGGACTTGGGCCATCCTTCACTGCTTTCCCAGGCCACAGCAGAGAGCTGGATCGGAAGTGGAGCAGCCGGGACTCCAACCGGCACCCATATGGGATGCCAACACTGCAGGCGGCGGCTTTACCTGCTATGCCACAGCGCCGGGCCCCCCAACTTTCTCTTGATTCTGCGAGCTCCTTTCATTCAAGCAGGGGTGAGGACATCCCATTGGCCATAGGCCAGGGCTCACTCACACTGGGGCACATGGTCACTCACTGGCTTGGCATCCAAGGGAACAGTTCTCGATCCGTGTGGATGTCTCAGGGAGACGTTGGGAGGCTGAGGTCAAGTCCATCTGCAGCCACTTTCTGCTGGTGCCTCCCTCACAGCCTGTGACCCAGGTCAAATCTCCCCCACTGCTCAAAATATGAGCAGATGGGGCTGGCACCACGGCTCAATAGGCTAATCCTCCACCTGCAGTGCCAGCACCTGGGGTTCTAGTCCGGTTGGGGTGCCGGATTCTGTCCTGGTTGCCCCTCTTCCAGTCCAGCTCTGCAGTGGAGGATGGCCCAAGTGCTTGGGCTCTGCACCCACATGGGAGACCAGGAGGAAGCACCTGGCTCCTGGCTTTGGATTGGCGCAGCACGTAGTGGCCACTTGAGGGGTGAACCAACAGAAAAAGGAAGACCTTCCTCTCTGTCTCTCTCTCTCACTGTCTAACTCTGCCTGTTAAAAAAAATAAAAATAAAAAAAAATAATACATAAGCAGACAGAAGCCAAGGGCTGAACAGTCGTGTGCTCTGAGCACAGGGCCCTCCATTACGCCGTCCAATTAAAGGCTTTTCTTGACAGCCGGGTTAGCAAGTGAATATTCTACCTGTCTCCACTTTTCCACTTCTGTTCACTCTGTTTTTTTTTTTCCCCCAAAGAGTGATTTGTATAGTTTTTAAGTTTTACTGTTTTTAGGACTATCAAAATAATATGTGCTTTCACAATGAAATGTGGAAAAATCAGGAAAGAGGAAGAAAGCCAACCAGCGCCACCACCGCACCACCTTCTCACCAGGACCGGCTGTTGGTAACTTCGGAGTGCGTTCATTTTGCGTTACCTTGACGGATAGTTTTCTTCTTCCTGCTCAGTCTTATGTTGCCCAAAGATACTTCATAAAGTTCGTGGAAAGCCAGAATGTAAAGACAACATGGGGGTCGGTGCTGTGGTGTAGTGGGTAGAGCCGCTACCTGCAGTGCCTGCATCCCATATGGGTGCTGGTTCAAGTCCCAGCTGCTTCACTTCCCATCCAGTTCTCTGCTATGGCTTGGGAAAGCAGTAGAAGATGGCCCAGGTCCTTGGGTCCCTGCACCCACATGGGAGACTTGGAAGAAGCTCCTGGCTCCTGGCTCCTGGCTTCGGATCGGCGCAGCTCTGGTCATTGCAGCCATCTGGGGAGTGAACCAGTGGATGGAAGATCTCCCTCTCTGCTTCTACCTCTCTGTAACTCTGACTTTCAAATAATAATAAAAAAAAAAAGGACAACGTGTATTTTCTGCAAGTACTTTGAAAACTCATTGTATAGAATTTTCAGAAGATTTTTGTTTTTGCTTAACGTTAAATCACAAGCAATCTCCTATAGTATTAAACAAAAGTCTTTAAGCCCTACTTAATGGCCTGAAAGTACTTCCACACAGGGATGTGAAATACTCTGCTTAACCAGGACCCGAGTGCTGGACGCTGAGCCTGCCCCCAGTTCTTCACCATCCTGAGTAGCCGTGGCTGTGCTTGGCCCGCTGCTGGTTTTTCCCTAGAAGGAGAATTATTCCCTAAGCAAATGTCAACATTTCCAGGGCTCTTGCTAGAGTTCAATGGCTTTGCTGCAATGTTGGACTAAGACACAGTCTGCCGGCCGCCGCCGCCGCCGCTGCCCCTGCTGTTGTCATCAAATCAGCCTCCCTAGTGTGCAAGGGGAGACATCCTGGGGAACCACGCCCTGGGCATCTTCAGTAGTGAGGGGTGGCTAGAGCGTGGTGGGGTCAACGCCAGACTCTGAGCCCTGGGGGATCACAAGACATCCCAGCTGGAAGGGGGCTTGGGGACACGCGCTGACAGTCCCCTTGCAAGAGACGGAGGCGCAGTGCGGAGCCCTCACTTGCACCCTGAGCGCCCAGTGCTACTGCCCTCCCCAGAAGTCGCCACGGCTCCTAGCTGCAGTGTTTACAGGGATGTGGGCATAGAGAAACCTACGTGCTTCTCTCTGTGGGGCTGTGCACGCTGTGGCAACCGGCCGTACACCCCTGGGGTCACCTCCCAGATGCACACGTGCAGCCGCTTGTTCTTTCTAGTGGCTTCCTTGAGCCAACATCCATTTGGAGATTGTTTTGGCTGCTCTTGCAAAGGCAGAAGCTTAACCGAGGTGGGAGGCCCGGTTTTCACGTAAGTGGCGGGCAGGCAGCGACGGGGAGTGAGAGTGTCTAGGACGCGGGTCCCTCACCATTCCTGGTGGCTCTCTTTCCCGGGAGATTGTCCCCATGTCCACGGCCAAAGCCAGCTCCCCACTCTCAGAAAGCCTGGACGGGGGCAAGGGCAAGCATCTCCCTGTCCAGGCGTGAACCAGAAGGTGCACTGGTCACTGTTATAGCCCCCCCCGTGCTCCTCGGGCGTGGTTGCAAAGGAGACTGGGAAATGTAGTTTCCGGCCGCAAGTCTGCAGGCCTGGGCCGCCTAAGAGAAAGGGAGCAATGGTTGTCAGGTCTGACTTCACGAGGGGCCCCTGAGGACCCTCTAACACATCACCAACTGACCAGTGGAGGGGGAGGCTTGGAACCAGCGGTGGTCCAGTGCAATTTCACAGTCATCTGTTTTGAAATGCTCCAAGTATCAATATTCTGTTCTATCTATCTACCTATCTATCTACCTATCTACCTGACAGATGAGAGAGAGAGAGAGGGAGAGAGAGACCATCTGCAGATTCACTCCCCAAATGCCCGTGACTCAGACTGGGGCAAGGCTGAAGCCAGGAGCTGGGAACTGAATCCAGGGCTCCCACGTGGTGGCAGGAACGCAAGTACTTGAGTCACCAGGATGTGCAGTAGCAGGAAGCTGGAGTCAGGAGCGGAGCTGGGAATTGCACCCAGGGACTCCGATGTGGGATGCAGGTGTCTTAACCACCAAACCAAACACCCACTGGCCACCGGCATTCTTCAGAACTATCACGTGTTCTGAGAGGAGGGGAGGCACCGGAAGAACGAGGAGAGACCCCCGCACCCCACCCCCACCCCTCCGCCATGGGCTGTGATTCCTCTGGGCCCCCCTGTGCGAGGCCCTGGGCGCTGAGCACACTGTGGCTTGGTCTGCTCAGCCTCTGCTGTAGAGCCCTCCAGGCTGCAGAATCTGTGCCTCCTGGGGCCCAGCATTGAGCTTTCAGTCCGCGCGGGGGTGGGGGGGGTGGGGGGGGTGGGGAGGGTGGGGGGGAGTGGAGACCAGAGCAATGTGTGTGATGGGGGCGCTCTCCCAGCAGGGCAAGGCAACTTAGAAGGAAGGGCCCCTGAGAGGGGGTGGCTGGAGCTGGTTACAGCTACCTTGTGCGGAAGCCCTCGCCAGCCACGAGACACCTGCCTCCCCAGAGCAGGGCCAGGAGACACAGCCCCCGGCTCCACCACCGCCTAGCACAGTCCTTGTTCAAGACATTCATGGGGCCGGCGCTGTGGCATAGCAGGTAAGGCCACCGCCTGCAGTCCTGCCTGCTCCACTTCCAATCCAGCTCTCTGCTATGGCCTGGGGAAGCAGTAGAAGATGGCCCAAGTCCTTGGGCCCCTGCACCTGCGTGGGTACAGCTCCTGGCTTCGGATTGGTGCAGCTCCGGCTGTTGCGGCCATCTCTCTCTGCCTCTCTAATAAATAAATCTTTTTTTAAGACACTTCATTTTCCTGGGCCTCTGTCTCTTCATCTATAAAATGGGGAAGTGCCCGGGCTGCCCAGGCAAGAACCTCAAAAAGTTCACTGAAGACTGTGTGTCACGAATCATTCTGCTTGGACCTCAAAAAAATTGTTTTGCACCAAAATTAACATATTTTAAAATTTTATTTCTGTGCAGACTTTTTGAAGCAACCTCATATATGTTTGCATATATGTTCTCCCAGCCCACATCTTGTTTGTTTGTTTGTTTGTTTGTTTTTTTCCACTTCACAATGAGCGGTTTTGCATTTGGTTCAGGTCTTCTATGGGTGTCTACGGCCTTTTGTATATTAGAAAACCTTTGCCTTGTATGTCCTGTGTTTTCTGGAATTTTTTAGCACAAAATGAGAGAGGGCTTGCAAAGAGCCAGAATGGTGCCGGCCCTCGGGAGAATACCCCGTGAGAGCCACTGCAGCCCCGCTGGTGATGTTGTTAATGCTGGAGGCATCTGGCCTGGGGGCGGCTTTCTTGTGGCATAGGAGCAATGCGCTGAAGTGAAGAGCTGGCCTTGCTCAGGCGCGGGCTGCCCTGGCCAAGTCCCTCTCAAGTCTGGTCCTCACGCTCTGGACAGGGACTCTCCCGCCTGCTCAGCTGGGTGGGTGCTGAATAAGGCCAAGAGGATGGAACGGGAGAAGGGCGAAGGGCGCTGGGTGTGACATGGGCGACAGGGACGGGGCTGGCTCCTCTCTGCCCTCCCCCCACGCACCTTCCACGACACCTGCAGGTTTTGCTTCTGAGCTCACTGAAGCGCAGGTGAGTGATGCGGGCAGGTGTCCAGGCGGGTGGGGACATTCAGGGACACTTCCCCGGTCGTGCTTCCCTCCTGGGGGAGGAGGGGGCCGTGTCATTAGGTCAGGAAGGCAGGTGGACCAAGCCTTCTGAGGGGGCTGCACGTGACAAGGGCAGGAAGTGGCTGGCAGGGTGGGGTCAGCTTAGAGTGACCAGTTTGAAGTTGATATTTTTATTTTTTAAAGGTTTATTTATTTATTTGAAAGGCAGAGGCAGAGAGAGAGAGAGACAGAGAGAAAGTCTTCCACCCGCTGGTTCACTCCCCATATGGCCACAACGGCCGGAGCTGCACCAATCCGAAGCCAGGAGCCAGGAGCTTCTTCCGGGTCTCCCACGTGGGTGCAGGGACCCAAGGACTTGGGTCATCTTCTGCTGTTTTCCCAGGCCATAGCAGAGAGCTGGAACGGAAGTGGAGCAGCTGGGACTAGAACCGGCGCCCATATGGGATGCAGGCACTGCAGACAGCAGCTTTACCCGCTACACCACAGCGCCGGCCCCTGAAGTTGATCTTACAGCTTCACTGCTTTGGACTCTCGTGTGCAAAAGCGCTCAGCCAAGTTCCTGCCTCTGCCGTCAGCTACAAGGGCCTTGACCTCCTTAATGCTTTGCTTTATAGGGAAGGAAACAGGGCCTCCAGCGAGGCGACAGTCAACCCCTGTCCCCGTGCTGCGCTGCAGGCAGATCAGCCTCCCAGACAGTCAGGTGTCTTCCTGTCTTCCTCAGGATCCTCTGTCCGGGACTGGCGAGGTGACCTCCACAAAGGCTTTGTTTGGAGCAGGGCCATCTTCACTGTCACTTGGCACTGCTGTCACCCCAGTCCTCAGCTTGTGTGGAGAGGGGACACACAGCTCGCAATCAGCCAGAAGTCTTTCCTCACTGCCAGAGCTGACCTAGCCGATTGCAACTCCTGGCTGTCCAGTGCACACCTTACACCTATCTGGGGCCCAGCCCCGGTCTTACCCGGTAAGCACCACTACTCTGAGGTTTTATCCATGTCCCCTCGGCACTGGAAATTTTGCTGCCCGCTGGGTACCAGGCTGAAGTGTTCAAAAAAAAAAAAAAAAAAAAACCTCTGGAGCAATGCATCCAAAAAGGAGTGTGTGACAAGTTGTGTCCCATGGTACGCCCTGTGCTGCTGACAAATGCCAGACAGAGAGGGAGAGCACCCCAGGGCCGCGGGGCCCTCGGGGCACACGGAGGCTGCTCAGAGCCAGACCACAAGACACACTTGGGTCCCCAGAGTCTGGGGTGGCTAGGGGATGGGGGAGGGGATGGGAGAGGGAAGTTGATGGAGAAATAGCGGAGGGGGCAACTGACAATCACAGAGACATGGAGAGAGAGACAGAGAGAGAGAGAGGGAGAGAGATAGGGAGTAGGCACCATCTCCCTGCTGAGCCGGGCCCAGCCACAGCTGCGGTGACAGCCCAGAAGGAAGTCCCCTGGGCTACAGCAGGCCAGGCGCTTCCCTGCTGGGGTGGAGAGGGAGGCGAGAGAGGCTGCACACCAGGGGGCTCCAGGACCCCTGTGCCCCGCGGCCCTTGGCTCTCTCCTGGCAAGCATTTGCGGGCATCTTCTCAGAAAGATGGTGCGGGACACCGGCTAAGCTGCGGCTGGTGGACAAGCAATGACCAGGAGGCCAGGTAGCCACCTCCGCTGACAGCAACCACGGCAGGCTCTGGGGGAGAGGTGGGGCCCCATCAGGGCTCCTCCCAAGCCTGGTCCCGCCTGCCCATGGCCTCAGTTTCCCCATCTGGAGCAGGAGGAAGTCAGGCCAGGGACGAAGGCCCTTGAGTCCTGTCTGCAGCTCTGGGCTCCTGCATGGGTTCTTAGGTCAGCAGAGGCCAGAGGCCGGCCGGGCTGGAGCCCAACCCCTGCCTCCCCGAGCCCCTCTGGGTCCCTGTCCTTGCATTTGCAGCTCCTCCAAGCACCTCACAGAGCCGGAAGGGGTTGACCTTCGGGGTCACAAGTTACATGCGCCCCGCCCCCGCCATGTTCTTAGAAGGTGCACACTGAGCACATGGCCCCCAGTCTCAGCCGCTTGCGTCTCCACCCCAGCTCTGCCACTTCCTCTCTGCGACTGATTGAACTTCCTGTGGTCTCAGCTGTCCCATTTGCAGACGGCGATCTGTGCCTCGAATCACAAGGCTGTCGTGTGAGCTAGAGAAGATGAGAACACGGAGAGCCCTCAACCACTGTTCTCCGTCAGCCTGGCCAGCGAGTGGGGGTGCATCCGTGCAGGAAACACAGGCGTGCACGCGCCACGTGACAGCTCTGGGAGGCCAAGGAAGCGGATGGCAAAAGCAAAGCTTCCGTTCTAAGCTCCTCTTCCTTTCTCGTCCACAGGAGAGAAGTTTGCATTCTCCCAGACTACTTCATGTGTACAAAAAGCGTGGTTTGCTTTATGTTTACAAAATAGTGCCTGTATTGTTCTGTAATTTTTTAAATTAGGGATTTGTTTACTTATTTGAAAGGCCAAGTTACAGAGACACAGAGAGACTGATCTTCCATCTGATGGCTCACTCCCCAAATGACTGCAATGGGCTGGGCCAGACTGAAGCCAGGAGCCCAGAGCCTCTTCCGGGTTTCCCACGTGGGTGTAGGGGCCCAAGCACTTGGGCCATCTTCTACTGCTTTCCCAGGCCATAGCAGAGAGCTGGATAGAAAGTGGAGCAGCCAGGACACGAACCAGTGCCCTTATGGGATGCCGGCACTGCCAGCGGGGGCTTTACATGCTACACCACAGTGCCAACCCTGCTCCACTTCTGACCTGTCTCCCTGCTAATGTTCTGAGAAGGTAGCGGAGGATGACCCAAGTGCTCGGGTCCCTGCTGCCTGTGTGAGAGACTGGGATGGAGCTCCTGGCTCCTGGCTTCATCCTGCCCCCATCTCTGACAATGCAGGTGTTTGGAATGTGAACCAGCAGGTGGAAGATCTCAGTGTTTCTCTCTCTCTCTCTCTCTCTCTCTCAATCTGACACTCTGCCTTTTGAATAAAAATATGAATAAATAAGTAAAAATTTGGGAAATAATCTACTTTTTTCATTGACACAGATTGCCTCCATGACATGAGAGAACTTCAAAAAGTTCATGGAAAATGGAATAAAAAGTAAATTAATTTTGATGTACAAAATTTTGAAACCCATGAATACAAAGGGTCTTCAGAAAGTTCATGAAAATGCATATAATGAAAAACTATGCATGGATTCCAAAATTTTTTGCACCAAAATAACAAAATAAATATCTTCAATTACATTTTCCTGGCCTTTTAGATGTGCCCTCATATAATCAAATGCCATTTGGTTTTTGGCCTTGCTTTTTCAAAGATCTATTTACTTATTTATTTGAAAGGAAGAGTTCCAGAGAGGGACAGACAGAGAGCGAGAGCGAGAGCGAGAGAGATCTTCCATCTACAATGGCTGGGGCCGGGCCAGGAGGAAGCCAGGAGCCAGGAGCTTCTTCCAGGTGCAGGTGCAGGTGCAGGGGTCCAAGGCTTGGATTATTTTCTACCACTTTCCCAGGCTACAGAGAGCTGGATGGGAAGTGGAGCAGCTGAGCCTGGAAGTGTTAAACCGCAGACAGACCATCAGCTAAGGGCTCTTTTTATGATTTATTTATCTATTTATTTATTTATTTATTTGAAAGTCAGAGTTACACAGAGAGAGGAGAGGCAGAGAGAGAGAGGTCTTCCAACCGCTGGTTCACTCCCCAATTGGCTGCAATGGCTGGAGCTGTGCTGATCCAAAGCCAGGAGCCAGGAGCTTCTTTCTAGTCTCCTAAGCAGGTGCAGGGGCCCAAGGACCTGGGCCATCTTCCACTGCTTTCCCAGGCCACAGCAGAGAGCTGGATCAGAGGTGGAGCAGCCAGGACTCAAACTGGCGCCTTTATGGGATGCAGGCACTGCAGATGGCAGCTTTACCCGCTACGCCACAGCGTCAGCCCCAGCTAGGGCTTTTTTGTTCAGCTACTCAGGGTGTTCTTACCGATGCAGGTCCCAGTGGAAGAGCCCCCTCCTCGGCGTGCCTGCAGCCCCTCAGTTGCTGCCAGTGGGGCTTTCCTCTGCGTGTCCATCCAGAGGGATTCTAGGCATTTGCAAACAATAGCGCATACACACGAGTGTGTGTGCACATGCATTTTTTTCAACTGGGCATGCAAATGGGAGCCCACGGTGCACACCGTTCTGACCTCGGCTTTTTTGCTTAGCAATACATTTGGCAGCCAGAGGTTTCCTGCTATCTCTTGGCTGCACGGGTTCCCAGCGCCCAGCTCCTTGGAGACACCATCATCTATGTAAGCAGCCCTCCGCAGATGGATATTTGGGTTGTTTCCAGTCTCTTTTCACATAAACAATGCTGCAATAACTAAGCTTACAGAATTGTTTTGTCTGCTTGAGTGGGTCTGTAGGACAAATTTGCTTTTTTTTTTTTTTTTTTTTCCTGATTTATTTATTTGAAAGGCGGAAACAGAGAAAAGGAGGGAGGGAGGGAGTCACATGTTCCGTGAGATGGAGATGGCTTTGTGGGACCCTGCGCTGACTCCCAGGTGTCTACCCAGTCATTCCTAGTCCTTTATTGCATAACTCTTGCTCCATCGACACATCTCATCTCTGCTTCATTGTAAATTCCCTTGTGTGGCTGTGTCTGTTTCTAGACTTTTCTCTGAGCTCCAACCAGCTCTGTTTATTGATGTGCCGGCACCATTGCTTTAACTCTCCAGGATTTCTACCGTGTTCTGCTACTAGTAAAGCTATACTCCTTCACCTCTGCACTTTTGCAGAACTTTCGTGTTGTTGGCTGCTTATTTTTGTCATGGGCATGTTATACCCCCATGTCTATTTCCCCCAAATTGCTATTGGACATTACTCTAAAATTACAGATTAACACAGCAACTATGACATTACTAGAAGGAACACATAAGTAAATAAACACTGCAAGACACTGGTGTAAGCAACAATTTCTTGGATAAGACCCCAGAAACACAGGCACCACAAAGCAAACTAGACAAATGGGATCCCAGAAGCTTCTGCATAGCAAAGACAACAGTCAGTAGGGCAAGGAGACATCTGATGGGATGGGAAAAAATATTCGCAAGCTGATGATCTGAAAATGGATTAGTATCAAGGATTTAACAGGAACTCAAAAAACTCAACAATAACAAGACCAATCCAAATAAAAAACGGGGCAAAGGACCTGAAGAGGTAGTTCTCAAAAGAGGAAGTGCAAAAGACCAACAAATAAATAAAAGAAATACTCAGTATCATTAGCCATCAGCAAAATGCAGACGCACCACGTGGTATCTCCTCACCCCTCTTAGAGCAGCTATTGTCAAAAAGGAAGATGGCAGCCATTGCTGGCAGGGATGTGGGCAAAGGGAGCTCTAAAACACTGTTGGCAGGAATGTACCTAAGTGCAGCCACTGTGGGCAGCTATATGGAGATTTATTTTTTATAGATTTATTTATTTATTTGAAAGTCAAAGCTAGAGAGAAAGAGAGAGAGAGTCTTCCATCCACTGGTTCACTCCCCAATTGGCCGCAACAGCCAGAGCTGCACCGATCTGAAGCCAGGAGCCAGGAGCTTATTTTGGGTCTCCCACGTGGGTGCAGGGGCCCAAGGACTTGGGCCATCTTCTACTGCTTTCCTAGGCCATAGCAGAAAGCTGGACTGGAAGTGGAGCAGCCGGGTCTCGAACCAGCGCCCATATAGGATGCCAGCGCTTCAGGCCAGGGTGTTAACCTGCTGTGGCACAGCACCGGCCCCTGGAGATTTTTTTTTTTAAAGATTTATTTACTGGGGCCGGCATTGTGGCATAGCAGGTAAAGTTGCCACCTCCTATGCCAGCATCCCATACAGGTGCCGGTTCGAGTCCTGGCTGCTCGACTTCAGATCCAGCTCCCTGCTAATGTGCCTTGGAGGGCAGCAGAGGAGGGGCCAAGTGCTTGGGCCCCTGCACCCATGTGAGACCTGAAGGAAGTTCTGGGCTCCTGGCTTCAGCCTGGCCCAGCCCTGGCCCTGTGGCCATTTGGGGAGTGAACCAGTAGATGATCTCTTTCTCTCTCTCTCTGCCTGTAAAAAAAAACACATACAGCATGCCAGCGTTGCTGACAGCAGCTCTACCTGCTATGCCACAGCACCAGCTCTTGGAAAATTTTTTTTTAAGCTAGAAAAGGAATTTTCATATGACCCAACAAGCCCACTATATACCCACAAGACCTAAATTCATTGTATCAAAGACACACCCTCCACCACGTCTATAGCGGCACTGTTCACAATTCCAAGACATGGAATCTACCAAGGCGCCCATCATCAGATGGATGGATAAAGAAAATGTGGTGTGAATGCACAGTGGATTACTCTGCAGCCGTAAAAGGAATGAAATCCTGACATCTGCAGAAAATGGATGGAACTGGAGGAACGCATGTTGAGTGAAGTTAGACAAGAAATAATACAGTAAATATCGCACGTTGTCCCTCACGTGTGGGAGCTGAAGATGTTCAATCAATCAATCAATCAATCTCCGTGTGAACAGAGAGTGCTGATTGCTAGAGGCTGGGAGCATTGGCAGTGAGAGAGGAAGTTGTATTAAAAACTAGAAGGAGCAGGCGTGTGGTTCATGAACGCTGACCGATAATATCACATCGATGTAAGAGGCTGGTGATAGCGGAAGCTGGGTGCGGTTTATTGACTGGGACAAGTGTACCAACTTAAGATGTTAATAATAGGGGAAGCTGGCTGCAGGGTGTAGGGGAACTCTGCCTATTTCACACCTTTCATTTTGTAAAGGTAAAACTGTTCTTCAATAACATGTTTAAAAAAAGGAAGCCACGGACTAACTCAGAATCGACATCCCGCTGACAGCTTGTCTTCCTGTCCAGGCACACGGGACGTGTTTCCATAGGTTCAAGTTTTCTGTTCTGTGGTCCAGAACAGAAATTTCCTAATTCAGTTCCCACACACACATCACCCTTAGGTGTTGCTTTTCCATCATCTACTGACACTCAAACTTGGAGAGGATTCGCCTGCTTTTAAGTCTGGAGCTTTCTTGTTGTGAGACACTGGGAGATGCCAACCCAGAGCCCGCTGGTTACTAGGCAACGGCCGTCTGCCCACACGACATGGGCTGGTCCCGGGCTTCTGGCTGTGCACCTGACTCACCTCTCCCACTGCCTGCCTGGCCCTTCGCAGGCTCTGGATTTGGGGTTCTGGTCAGGCAATGTCCACACTCTCGTGTGCTCACATCCTTGTTACGCCCCGTCACATGCAGATCTCCCCAGGTGCCTGGCTCCCTCAGCTGCTTGCTCAGCAGAATCCCACTGCAGCCCCTCAAGCCCAGTCTGACACCACCCTCCATGTCAGCCTGGGTGGAGGGCTGCGCTCAACATGGCCCAGGCCCGCCCCAGCCCTGACCAGGAAGCCTGGCCTGCCCAGACCACAGAGCTCCCGAGCCTGGGCCCCGTGTCTGGGCTTGGAGGCCGTGCTGAGCTGCAGGTGTGGCTGCCCCAGCAGCTGAGCCTCGGATGACGCAATGTGACCCTGCAGAGGGCCCAGCGCCTGCGTGCCACACTGAGGAATCGAAGAAGACAAAGTGGGAAGAAGACGGCAAATTCCTTCCGCTTCTTCCCTGCCAACTGCCTACCCCCAGGAGCAGCGTTCCCCAGGGCTCTTCTGCAGGCTGCTGTGACTATGTGCTGCCAACACAGGAGGGCTTAAGGTGACAGGACTTTATTCTCTCTCTCAGTCTTGGGGGGTCCAGGTACCTGAAACCAAGCTCTCTGGAGGGTTGAGGGAAGATCTTTCCTCCACCTGCAGCATCTGAGGGTGCCTGGCAGTCCTGGGCCTACAGCAGCCCCATGGCAGCCCCCACCTCTGTCTTCTCATGGCCCCGATCTGTGGGTCTGCACCTAAGGCCGTGAAATCCCTGGATCCGGCCCTGCCAAGCCAACCACGGGCGGAACTCGAAATCCAATCCATCGCTAGCAGGCTCGTTTTTAAGTCGATCATTTCATGTGGCCCACGAATGATGTTCTAAGTATCCAAACGACCCTGGGCAGGAAACTCACTCCCTACGCCTGGAAGTCAGATGCCCCTGGAACTAGGGTCAGCCGGCCGGGGGTCTCTGTCATCACGCGTCACGGGGCTCTGCCTTACCTGCTGATCCGCCTCTATTGCAACCAGCAAAGGCAGTTGCTTAAGTCCGCGGGCGACCTGAATGTGGGCGGGATGGCCCGTACAACTGGCGGCAGGGTGGCACGCATGCGCCTTGATGAAGCGGCAGCTCCAGAGAGAATAAGGCTGAGGATGCGCACCACGACCTGTACTGAGGCCCGCAAAGCCCTGAGTGGGTCTCGGACGCACGTTCCAGAGGAATGGGAGCTGGAGGAGCAGCTGGAGAGGATGCTGTGGAGCTGAGAACAGAGAGGGTGTGGCTGGGCAGCATCCGGAGAAGCCCAGCGGGCAAACACGGCAAGCGGTGAGGGTGGGGGTCTGTGCTGGGCAGTGGCCCCTCCAGGAGCCCAGCTCTGGCGGCGGGGGAGGAGGGGGGGCCGTGGGAAGCCGGGCGGGAGACGAGGCCTGAGTGTGAGCAGGAGCATTTTCGGAGGGCAACGGCTTCCTGGGGCTGGAGGTCAGGAGTCAGAAACCTTTCCACCGAGAGCTGGTTTTACAGGCTAGAATTAATTAGCTCATTAATGGTTGCAGCAGATACTAATTGGGATGCACCCTCGGTCGCTCATGGCCTCAGCAGAGAACCAGAAAAACAAGCCAGGTCCCAGGGAGCTGAGGTCTGGCGTGGCAGGCAGCTCCGGGACAGTGACCGTCACCAAGAAGGGCAGGGAGCTCCGGGCTGTGCACGGCGCTGGGCACAGGTGCAGGGTGGGCCTCCCAGGGTCACCACAGTCGTCTGGAAGGTTACGATGAATTGCCTTGATCACGTTGTTCTTCCGGGAAAATCACCCTGAATCCGAATGCACTTTCCCACCCAGCCCCGCAGCGCGGCCCCCCGGAGGCGGAGAGCGGTTGGTGTGGACGGGGACAGGCACGGCAGTGCAAGGCTCAGCCTGGTCTCAGCTGTGCCGCAAACCTCAGGCGTCCGTTCCCCTCCCTGGGTTCGGTTTTCTCATCTCTCTGGAGAGGAGTTTTCCATCCCCTGAGACCAGGTGGTCCTGTGGATTTCTACTCTGCCGTTGGGTGCTAAACACTCAACACCAACACCCGTGTGGACACATCGGGACACCCTTGTTGGGGTGCATTCCCAGGGACCCATCCCGTGACTTCCGCCATACTCTCCACTTTCACTGACTTGGCCAACGGCTTTGGGGTCTGTGGCTGCAAAGGACAGAGCTGTGCCCCAGCGATGCTTTGCCTAATATCAGGGAAAGGGACCCAGAAGTCCCTTCTGGTCTGTGCACAGAATGTACCAGCCAACCCTATGCAGGGGTCTGGGAGGAAGCTCTGTGTCAAGGGTCTCCCCACCCCCACCCCGAGTCATGTCAGAGTCCAGCCTGCACGAGGGAGGACTTCCTGACAGCCCCCTGCCTGCCCTCGCCCACCAGGGCCAGCACCATTCCCCTCAATCATCACACGTGTCCCCAGGGTCCAGCTGGAAGCCGCACAAAAGAGCCACTCCTTTGCGGGAGTCTGCCAGGCCCAGATGCCCCTGCGAAGTGAGGCCCTGAGAAGCAAGTGTGCCTACTCTCTGCTGCCAGCAGCGGTTGCAGGGCCTGGTGCCCTGCAGAGGGAGGACAGAGGGGCACTGCGGGACTCACTCTTCTTCCCAAGGGATCTGCCATGGTGCTCCCATCTCTTCCACCCTTAAACAAGCCAGAAAAGCCACAAAGAAACGAGAAGAGGAAACCATCGCCCAATGCTTGCTCTCCGCATCTCCTTCCAGGGTCTGCCCTTTCCCTTCTTTCCTGGATGGACTTCGGCAGAGCTGTGTGCACCGCGCGTCTCCTCCCCCACCACCTCCACTCCCTCCTCAGCCCACTGCGGCGTGCCCTCCAGCCCCCTCCCCACCGAGGCCGCGCCACCACAGTCACCAGCAACTTCCCAAGGTCAGAGCCACGGGCATCTTCTCTGTTCCACTCCTCCAGGCCCACCCCACTGCAAGTAGCCCCTCTCCTGCGCCAACACCACATTCTGTTGGTTTCCAAAGCATCATTTTTGTAAAAGATTTATTTGTTTATTTGAAAGTCAGAGTTACAGAGAGGCAGAGACAGAGAGAGAGAGAGAGAGAGAGACAGACAGACAGAGATCTTCCAGCTGCTGGTTCACTCCCTAAATGGCCACAACAGCCAGGACTGGCCAGGCCAAAGCCAAGAGCCAGGAGCTTCTTCTGGGCCTCTCACATTGGTACAGGGACCGCAGCACTTGGGCTATCTTCCACTGCCTTCTCCGGCCATTAGCAGGGAGCTGAATTGGAAGTGGAGCAGCTGGGACTCAAACTGGCGCACACACTGGATGCCAGTGCTGCAGACAGCGGCTTAACCCGCTACGCCACAGCACTGGCCCCCATAACACCATTCTTTATTGGGTTTCTGCTCCTCTGACTGCTCTTCAATCTATCTTGCTGGGCTCCCTACCTACAGACCCATGTTTTCAACTCTGGTTTATATTGCGTTATATGGGCATTGTGCGTTTGTGTCTTCAGGCTTTTAGGGAACAGTGTTCATCTCCGCCCGCAGTGGTTAGCACAGGGGCTCAGCACATCCTGGTGCTGGGGGAATGAATGCAGGGGTGAATGAACAGGTGAGCGGGGGCACGTGGCACTTCCACCAGGTTTCGTCCCATGAAAGAGGTGGAACCAAGGTCAGCATTGAAAGTGACAGCTTGCTCACGTGTTAAGCACTCAGGTACTTTCTTGACATGGCCGAGGAGATATATAAGAAAAAAGCTCTCGACGGGCCAGTGCCGTGGCATAGTAGGCTAAGACTCCACCTGCAGGGCCAGCATCCCATATGGGTGACAGTTTGAGTCCCGGCTGCTCCTCTTCTGATCCAGCTTCCTGCCAATGCTCCTGGGAAAGCAGTGGAAGATGGCCCAAGTACTGGGTCTCTGTACCCATGTGGGAGACCCAGAGGAAGTTCAAGCGGTAACCAGGGCAGAATCACATCAGGACCATGCCTCAGTCCTGCTGGATTCCTGGTGCGCTCCAGAATGTTTCCATCCTGCCCAGGAAGCCTGGGAGAGGAAGGAGAGAGATGGACACACGGCTGGCCATCAGAAGGGAAGGAGGGTAAGACACGGGAGGAGGGCAGGGAGGTCAGGCAGAGAAAGGGTCTCTGGGCGGGGGAGAGAATCAGGATGGAGAGGGGGACAAAGCACTGCTACTGAGAAGAGGAAGACGTGGTGGGCAAGGCCCATGCAGAGTTGTGACAGCAAAGCCCCTTAACGGCATTGCAAGATTGCATCAGCCATAGCGCTTGGCCGCGGGTCTCTGGTTTTGTCTCTGCAGCAACAGAAACCCTGCTGGACGGACAGGTTGCAGCCAGCTCCCAGGCAGAGGGGATGCCCACCACCCTTGGGCCCTTTGTGCTTACATGTGGGACCCTGCTGGCTGCACCTTGGCACCTGGTATCTCTTTGCACAAGGCCCTCTTTCTCTCTGTACCTCCGACTACTAGCTCATAGCTGGTGCCTAATAAGTGCTCAGTATGATGTTTTCTTTCATGCACAAAGGCAAGAATGAATGGGAAAGCACAAATCTGCTGGCAAGGGGGCTTACCACCCCCCTGGGGGTAGGGGACAAAACACCAAGAGACGGATCACCAGCGATGATTGGCGGTCCTGCTCCGTTTCCTACCAGCTCCCCTATCACAGAAGAGAGTTCCATCATGAAAGAAACCAAGAGCTCAAGAGAGAGCCAGTCCATGCTAAGTCATCATTACCATATTCATTGTCTACCACAAATGCATCAGGAAGAATCAGTCGGAATACAGGCACTACACACAACAGAGGGCTGCAGCTTTGTAAACGCTTAGTGCGTACTGGTGTCTTAGCACCTGAAATAGGAATTTAAACAACCTGTGTATATATACCTCTGCCTTTGTCATCGGACAGCAAGCTGCTCCCCAAAGCCTGTGTCTTAGTGGTGATTATAAGGATAATTCTTTTTTTAAAAAATGATTTATTTATTTATTTATTTGAAAGTCAGAGTTATACAGAAAGAGGAGAGGCAGAGAGAGAGGTCTTCTATCCGCTGGTTCGCTCCCCAATTAACTGCTGACTCTCCAATTGGGCTGATCCAAAGCCAGGAGCCAAGAGCTTCCCCTGGGTGTCCCACATGGGTGCAGGGGCCCAAGAACCTGGGCCGCCTTCTACCGCTTTCCCAGGCCACAGCAGAGAGCTGGATCAGAAGAGGAGCAGCCGGGACTCAAACTGCTGCCCATATGGGATGCTGGCACTGTAGGCGATGGCTTTACCCACTATGCCACAGCACCGGCCCCTAACGATTCTTTCTGGAGCATTCTGGAGCCAGATCCCAAGGTCCAGATCCCAGCTCCACCACTTGTCAGCTATGCGCCCTCAGTTCCGTGCTCAGCAACTTAGTGAGAACTGGCATCGTAATGCACCCACCTATTTTGTTGAAGCTTCTCTGTTTAAAAAAGGTGTCTATATTCATTTGAAAAGCAAAGTGACACACACACACACACACACAGAATCTTTCATCTGCTGGTTCACTTCTCAAATTCCTACAACAACCAGGGCTGGGGCAGGAAAAGCCAGGAGCCCCGAGCTCCATCCTAATTTTCCACTAGACATCCAAGAACTTGAGTTGTCACTCGCTACCTCCCAGGATGGGCATTAGTGGGAAGCTCGACCAGATCAGACACAGGATTCGAACCCAGACACTTCCACAGGGGCTGGGGGCATCCCACGTGGCATCCTAACCATTGCATCACAACACCCACTCCAGTAGAGCCAACAGCAGTCCCTATCCTTATTAACATCATCTCGTGTCCCTCGTATGCAAGCGTCATGTCCTGCACTCAGTAGGTCTTCAATAAATGTTGGTGAGGCAGGAAACAGAAACTGTTGCCTGTGTGTGGAGTTGAAAGCTATACCAATGCTGTTAAACACTGATTTTGTAAATCCAACAACAGAACACAAAGGCAAGAAAAAGAAAGTTCATGGTCAAGGAATTGGGAACACATGTGCTTGCTCTGACACCAGCATAAACAAGAGTCGCAATCCCCGGATCTGAAATGCATCCCGAGAACCGTGACGGCTGCAGATGGCTGAGGGGGAATTCTGAGCGAGGTGCCTGCCCTCACGGCCATTGCATTCACTTATATTACTGCCGTGGCCCTGGCCGCAGTGTGTGCCCCTGGCAGTCAGGGAGGGGGATTTGCCAGGATAGAAGCAACCAGGGAGGCCATCAGCAGGAGAGCCCTGTGCTTGAGGGCGCAAGGAACAGACCCAGTCCGCGAGCTGGCCTTGCGAATGCCCCAGTGTGTGGAGATGGCGAGGGACACCGGCTCCCGTGGCTCCCAGGAGAAGCCACCTGCAGCAGCCCCTGGGCCCCAGACTCCACCAGCAGTATGACTACGCCTCTCTCTGGCTCTTCACGTCTATCTCCTGGTCTCACTTGGTAGATTCCCCGAGTACCTTCCAGAGAGGGGAGTCTGGTGGGTACCCCAACCCCAATTTCACCCCATTCTCCGGCCCCTTGCCCTTCCCCTCCAACATTCAGTCGGGAAAGGCCCTGGCTCAAGACACAGCCTGCCTGGTGGCTGCTTCCCCTTGGAGGGGCTGAAAAGGGGCAGGGTCCCAGCAGGGGGTGAGGTGACGCATCTCTGCCTGGGAGGCGGCTCTGCTCCTCTGTGTGCCTCTGCTTCTGTCCGACTCCCTGTGCGGCACTGGGTGGTGTGTGCCCCTGTGACTCCAGGCCTGCCCAGGGCTGGCCTCCTCACCCGTGCACCCCTGGACCTGCGTCTCCTCCGCCCTGTCCAACGACATGGAGCACGCAGGGATTTCAGCCAGAGAATGCGACACGGGTGTGCAACTGGCAGCTACCTCTGCAGTGGGGTGGGAGGGGCCATTTTCATCCCAAACAGGCTCCAGGAAGCAGCTGGCTGTGGCTCAGGCTGGCTCCCCACGACCCACACACATACACACACACTGCACCGTCACACTTTCCTACCTTAGGAAAATAGAGAGCCTATCTTGCAATGCACGTTCCCATGTTAATTGTTGCAGGGACGGCGCAGCCTGCTGGCTCTCCCGAGTGCCTGGGAATTCGTTGGTGGTCTTCTCCCAGCTCCTCCCCAGCAGTCTGGGGCACAGAGCTAGATAGTGGGGGCTCGCAGTTACAGCGAAAGCACCTCACCTGATGTGGGGAGAGAGGCCACTACCAACACCCCCAATTTCAAGAAGCAGGTGGCATGATCCAGTCCCTTAGGCAGTGTGATACAGGTCGGGGAGGCCCCTGTGAGACACAGCAGATCTGGGCTCCAGGATGCCCTCCTACCACCACCCCCCGTGGGCTGAGGAGGAGCCAGGTGCACAGCTAGGGGGAGATGTGGGCAGAAGGAAGCGTGCCCTTCCCACCCTGCACTATATCTCTGTGCCTATGCAAAGAGGGCTGCCTGGGCCGCCTTCCATACACACTTCCGGTTTGCTCTCCTGTGTGTCTCTTCCCATCATTGTTCTCATTCTCTAAAAGGTAAAGCCCATTGTTCCTTCCTTCATCAGGTGTGGATTGTGCACAGGATGCACGCCAGGCCCCATTGAGGCACTGGTCTCCCTCCCATGCCCATGGGCTGGAGGGGAAGGGGTCAGCCAACCAGCAGCCGCCATGGGTGTCATGGGGCTAGCATGGGGAGGAGGAGCTACCCTCGAGACACCAGGGACCATGATTTCAGCCTCTGCTCCTGGAGAACCTGGAAGGCTCCCCACTCAGCGCCGGGAGCCCAATGCCAGCTATCCCTGCCTGTCTGCCTGTCGGGAGCCCACAGAAGCGCCTGAGATCCGGGGAGCCGAGCACACGGGCTCCGAAGGGAGAGACAATGCGCAAATGGTCCATTAAATGCCTACAAAACGTGCTATTATGTCAACCAGTCGGCTGCGGCTGCACGCGACCCTTCCACGCTGGAATGGAAAATGTATTTAATGTGGCATGTGGGGAATTGAATGGGTTTGATATGATTAGGGGTGAGGCCGCCCAAGAGTGCCAGAGGCCTAGGAAAACTTGAAACCAGCCCTGTGGGGGAGCAGCACAGAGAAGAGGGAACGCTGAAGATAAAGACCAGCAGGTGCGGCGCTGGAGATGTAGGGATCAGCACCCCCTCTTCCCCCGGCCGTCTCCAGAGAACCTGGTGGGGGTAGGGGGGACTGGGGGTACAGAAGCCAAAGACACAGGGCAGGCAGCTGCGGGCCACCCTTGCCAACCCCTGGGACAACCCCTGCACCAGCCTTTCCTGCCGCCCCAGAGCCTGAGCCGCTGCCGAGTGCCTGGGGCGGGCGCGGCCCAAGATCACCAAGGTTTGCTTTCCTCTCCAACTCCAGATGGCCTATCTGGGGACAGCCGAGCCCCTGGGTGCAGGCCGCTGCGGTTTTTGATGAGCGCTGCACATATGGAAACCGAAACATCTGGAGCGGCCATGTGCTGCGCCGGGCAGGCCAGCCCCGGCGAGCCAATCCGCAGCCCCCCGGCGCCGGGAGGCTGTGCGCCCCAGCCAGCGAGCACGGATAAATTATTCATGACCGAGTTATTTGTGGTGTAAGGGGGTCCATCAGCTACTTTGATTAAAAATCCAATGAGTAATGAATATGCAAACGCCAGCGACTGCTCCCAGCAACAGATTTGTCAAATTGTCTATACTTCACCAAGATAAAGGGAAATCTCCCGGGGTCCCGAAATTGAAAAACCGCACCGTCAAATCTCAGCATTATCTTAATTATCAAATCTCCTTGGCCGTGCAAATACCCCGCATGAAGCTGAACAGGGTGACGGCAAAGATGGGGAGAGAGAGAGAGGAGAGAGCGAGATGTTTGTCTCTGAAACCGGGGGCCTGGGACAGAGGGAAGCGATTTTAATTCACATGGTGACTCCACAGCCATTTAATTATTTTAATTAGGCTTAATTAGTGGTAAATTTACAATGATATGCTTGATACCTGGCATTAAATCTTTCATGCATAAATGTTTTGTTAAAATGAGAAGCAGGCAAGTGGCATTTCGCCAGCAATTACTGCTGAATGCTCTAATGAAGGATTAGGCTCCGCGGTGATTCATGAAGACAGGCGGGCTCCACACTTGTTTGCAAGGCGCCCGTGCGCCATAACTCATGCGCTCCTGCCGCATCCGCGCCATCGGCCTCGGATCGCAGAGGGGCTGGGTGGTGGCGGCAGTGGGCCGTTGGGGGTCCTGGCTCAGAGCCCCGAGGCCCCCCTTTGTGTGAGGTGGGGTGGAGGGGCTCAACGTCCCCCGCCCTGAGGGACTTCCTCTGTGCTCATCAACAACAGCAGGCCAGAGGTCCCCTGCCACCCAGGAGGGTGGGTGCCTGTTGGTGACCCTGCGGCTGTGTGAGCCTTGGTGTGTGAGCCTTGGTCAGTGTTCCTTGGGCATGCTCTGTGGGCCAGCCCAGCCCTTGACCGGGGGCCCCAAAGGGTCATGTGGCCTCACTTTGTGCTGTGGGTTTGGGGAGCCAGGTCCACCTGCCCTCCACATTTCTTTTTTTTTTTTAAAGATTTATTTTATTTATTATTTGACAGGCAGAGTCACAGAGAGAGGTAGAGACAGAGAGAGGTGTTCCACCTGCTGGTTCACTCCCCAGATGGCCGCAACGGCAGGAGCTGCGCTGATCCGAAGCCAGGAGCCAGGAGCTTCTTCCAGGTCTCCCACGTGGGTGCAGGGGCCCAAGGACTTGGGCCATCTTCCACTGCTTTCCCAGGCCACAGCAGAGAGCTGGATCGGAAGAGGAGCAGCCAGGACTAGAACCAGCGCCCATATGGGATGCCAGTGCTTCAGGCCAAGGCATTAACGTGCTGTGCCTCAGCACCGGCCCCAGTGTCCTCCCCATTTCTTCCTGCCCAAAGGCCCAATTTCTGCCTGTGTCTCTCTACCTGAACTTCCTCTACCAGGATCCAGGACCTGTCCCCAGTCCTGCTTAATCAGCTTTGGTTGCCTCTTCTTCCCCAAAAAGGAAATCCAATTACCTTCCCTTCTGGGCTCCTCCACACCCTGCCCCACCTCATGAGCTCCAGTTCTCAATTCAACACGGACGCTTCTGGCTGTGACCTAACCATGGCCCTGAGAGTCCTGGAGCTGGGTTTTTAAACTCATTTTGACTTCTTAGTCTGCAGAACTACATTTCTTGGTTTCAGGATCTTTCTTTCTTTCTTTCTTTCTTTCTTTCTTTCTTTCTTTCTTTCTTTCTTTCTTTCTTTCCTTCCTTTCTTCCTTCCTTCCTTCCTTCCTTCCTTCCTTCCTTCCTTCCTTCCTTTCATTTTTAAAACTTATTTATTTATTTGAAAGGCAGAAATAAAGAAAGAGAAGGAGAGAGAAGAGAACCTTCCATCTACTGGTTTACTTCCCAAAAAGGCTGGGCCAGACCGAAGCCAGGAGCCAGGAGCTGCTTCCAGGTCTCCCACATAGGTAGGAGGGGCCCAAAGACTCAGGCCATCTTCTGTTGCTTTTCCCAGGTGCATTAGCAGGGAGCTGGATCTGAAGTGGAGCAGCTGGAAGTCGAACTGCTGCCCATATAAGATGCCAGCCACAGCGTCAGCCCCTCTCAGAATTTTCTATCTCAGCTTTCTTGCCCTTCATAAGAGAAGACAAGATTGTCCTAAGGAGGCTCCTTTTATTAAAAAAATACTTTTATTCTTTTGCTCAGTTCAATGGGCATTTGTGCAGCCAGGTGGATAGGTCTCTTCCCAGCAGTCAGCAGTTACATCCACTGGATTGGAAGCTTCGTACCTCATTGATCTTGATTTTTTTTTTTTTTTGAGCTCTAGGCTACCATAGTGCTTAGCACACACAGGACCTGCAGAGAATCTTCAAGGACAATCACTTCTTCGTGGGAGCACCACCCAGGGTTCCATCTTTGTGAGAATCCGTCTCCCACTGCTGTAGCTCTGGGACAGCCAGTATTTGTATTTGATGGCTGGGGAAAATGCACATCCATCTACCTGTGATTCTATTTATCCCAACAGGCGGTTGGCCCTCAAGACCCTGCCCCGCACTTATCCTGTGGCTGTCTCCTTGAAACAGTGGCATCATCCCAGGATGTGCTGTGTTCCTCCGAGAAGCTGGCCTGGCTGAGCGGTTGGGGTGGGAATTGGAAGCCTTGGCAAACTGCCTGAGGCAACGGAGGAAAGGAGAATTTTCCAGACGAGGGAGGAGCCTCATCCTCTAGTGAAATATCGCACAGTCTTTACCCTTCTGTCTACAGATGCTGTCTGTTCCGTTGGCTGACTTGACTGTGTTGAGCCATCCTTGCCTTCCGGAGTTAAATCCTCGGTGAACGTGGCGCATGGTCCTTTAAACGCGCTGTTGCCTTTGATCTGCTAGTACTGCGTGGGGGATTTCTGCATCTAGATTCATCAAGGCAATTTCCTGTCCTTGTGGTTTCCTGGTCTGGCGCTGGCATCACGGTAAAGCTGGCCTCACTGAGTCTGGCAGTGTTTCCTTGCTTTGGGGGAAGGATTTGAGGACTGGCATTAGTTCGTCTTCACATGATTGGCAGAGTTCAGCAGTTGAGTGCTCAGGGAGACTTTTATTACTAACAATCTCCTGTTTGTGCTGTGGTTCTCCTCAGACTTTCTGTTTCTTTATGGTTCATCTCAGCAGGTTGTATGTTTTTTATATTTTTTTCTTCTAGGTTATTCAACTTGTTACATATCTGGCCATTTTGTGATCCTTTGCATTTCTGTGACACTACATGCAGTATCTCCTCTGTCACAATTTTATTTATTTGAGTCTTCTCTCTTTGTGTCTGTTAATCTACCTAAACTCTTGTCAATTTTGTATTTTTTGATTTTGATTTTTTTCTGTTCTTCTAGTTTCTGTTTCATTTACTTCTACTCATAAATTTATTATTTCATTTCTTCTGCTAACTTTGGGCATAGCTTGTTCTTTTTCTAGTTTTTTCCCTTTTTGCTGCATATGGGAATTTATTGCTACAAACTTGCCTCTTACAACTGCTTTTGCTGCATCCCATAGTTTTTTGGTATATGATATTTTCACTTTTGTTTCTCTCAAGACTTTTTTTTTTTAATTTCCCTTTTGATTTCTTTTTTGATGCACTTGGTTGCTCAGTAGTGATTTTTATTGATTCTTAGTTTCATACCTTTGTGGTGACATAGTTGAGAGAAGAGGTTGGAGATGGAGGGTTTGAGTGTGTGTGTCCTGCAGGAGGTGATTAAGTCATGCAGGCCAAGTCCTGTGAATGGGATCACCGGCGTTAGGAAGGGGCTGGAGGGAGCGGGCCAGGCCCCTTTCCTGGCCCTCTGTCCCCTCTGCCATGTGAGGACGTGAGGACGTACTGTTCCAGGTGCCGCCTCGGAAGCAGAGCACTGCACACGTGGTCTTGATCTTGGACTTCCAGACCTCCAGGACCACAGGAAATAAATTTCCCTTTTTTGTAACTGACCCAGTTTGTGGTGTCTGTTGTAACAGCAGGAATGGACTAAGACACCTGCTATCACTTACCCTTTTTTTCCTTCTGTGTTATTAATATTTTCTTTATCTATTGAGACCCAACATTGGGTGCAAGAATATAATTTTCATATCCTCTTGATGAATCAACCTCGTTATCATTATGCAACGACTTTCTTTGTCTCTTATCACAGTTTTTGATTTAAAGTCTATGTTGTGTGATGCAACTATAGCCCCCACACCATACTCTCTTTTTGTTGGCACATGCGTGGAGTATCTTTTCTCACTCCTTCACTTTCAGCCCATGGATAGCCTTAAAAGTCTTTCGTTTCTCCAGAGATGACATAGAAATGACCAACAGGCCCTGAAAAGGTGCTTAACATCACTAGTTATCAGGGAAATGCAAATAAAACCCTCCTTGAGAGAACAGCTCCCGCTTAAAGGGACAGCTAAGTGCTGAAAGAACAAAAGCTCACAAGTGTTGGGGAGGGCGTGCCGGGAAGGGAGCACTTGTGTGTGTCTTGCTGGGGAGATGTGGGTTGCTGCAGCCCTTATGGAAAACAGTATGGAGATTCATAAAGAAATTAAAGGTAGGGGCCGCTGCTATGGCACAGCAGGTAAAGCCACCGCCCGCAATGCCAGCATCCCATATGGGCACTGGTTCAAGTCCCAGCTGTTCCACTTCCAATCCAGCTCCCTGCTAATATGCTTGGGAAAGCAATGGAAGATGGCCTAAGTCCTTGGCCTACTGCAACCATGTGGGAGACCCAGATGAAGCTCCTGGCTCCTGGCTTCAGCCTGGCTCAGCCCTGGCTATTTTGGTCATCTGGGGAGTGAACCAGCTGATGGAAGATCTCTCTCTCTCTTTCTCTCTTTCTGTCTCCCCCTTTCTTTCGTTAACTCTGACTTTCAAGTAAATAAATAAATCTTTAAAAAACACAAGACAAACAAACAAACAAAAGAAATGAAAGTAGAACCACTACCTACGCCAGCAATCCCCCTTCTGGGTTTACACCCAGAGGAAACCAAGTCTCCATTTTGTCAGGCTGTCGCCTGTTCATGTCCAGCGAAGCATCATCCATGATAGTCAAGACATGTAAACAGCCCGGGGGCCGCCGCTGGACACAGAGACAAAGAGACTGGCCTTCGAGAAGGGGAGAGCGCCTGGCCCTTACCAGGCGTGGATGGACCCGGAGGACAATCTGCCAAGCGCAATAGGACGGACACAGGCAAAAACGGGGTGCGGTTCAAAAGGAGCAGGCAGAGAGACTCTAGGTAGTAAAAGGATCACAGCAGAAGTAGAAATTGTGATGTACCCTCACGCGACTCACAGGGAGAAGAGTGATGTGCGTGAGTGTGTGTGTGACAGTGTGTGTCAGTGTGTCCTTATGTGATGCACAGGGAAAAGTGTGTGTGACAGTGTGAGTGTGTGTGACAGTGTGAGTGTGTGTGTGTCCTCATGTGATGCACAGGGAGAAGAGTGTGTGTGAGTGAGTGTGTGTATGAGTGTGAGTGTGTGTGAGTGCAACCTCATGTGATGCACAGGGAGAAGTGTGAGTGTGTGTGATAGTGAGTGTGTGTATGAGTGTGAGTGTGTGTGAGTGCAACCTCATGTGATGCACAGGGAGAAGTGTGTGTGTGTGAGTGTGACAGTGTGTGTCAGTGTGTCCTTATGTGATGCACAGGGAAAAGTGTGAGTGTGTGTGACAGTGTGTGACAGTGTGAGTGTGTGTGTGTCCTCATGTGATGCACAGGGAGAAGAGTGTGTGTGAGTGAGTGTGTGTTTGAGTGTGAGTGTGTGTGAGTGCAACCTCATGTGATGCACAGGGAGAAGTGTGAGTGTGTGTGATAGTGAGTGTGAGTGTGTGTGTTAGTGTGTGTGAGTGCAACCTCATGTGATGCACAGGGAGAAGAGTGTGTGTGTGTTTGAGTGTGAGTGTGTGTGAGTGCAACCTCATGTGATGCACAGGGAGAAGTGTGAGTGTGTGTGATAGTGAGTGTGAGTGTGTGTGTTAGTGTGTGTCCTCATGTGATGCACAGGGAGAAGTGTGAGTGTGAGTGTGTGTGAGTGCAACCTCATGTGATGCACGGGGAGAAGTGTGTGTGACAGCGTGTGTGAGTGTGTCCTTATGTGATGCACAGGGAAAGTGTGTGTGTGACAGTGCGAGTGTGTGTGAGTGTGCCCTCATGTAATGCACAGGGAGAGGTGTGAGTGTGTGTGTGACAGTGTGTGAGTGTGTGTGTGTGAGTGTGAGTGTGTCCTCATGTGATGCACAGGGAGAAGAGTGTGTGTGAGTGAGTGTGTGTATGAGTGTGAGTGTGTGTGAGTGCAACCTCATGTGATGCACAGGGAGAAGTGTGTGTGTGTGAGTGTGAGTGTGTCCTCATGTGATGCACAAGGAGAGGTGTGTGTGTGTGACAGCGTGTGTGAGTGTGTCCTTATGTGATGCACAGGGAGAAGTGTGAGTGTGTGTGTGAGTGTGAGTGTGTATGAATGTGTGTGAGTGGAAGTACAAAAAATTACACTCACTGTAATGAGAATATCTTTACGTTATGCCCCACGGTTTTTTAAAACTTGGAACTGGAAGTATAAAAATGTTCTTAAAAATATGAATATAAATACAAAAAAATCACTAAAAGCAGAAAATGACTGTTTTTAGGGTGGTCGTTTGGCCTGGTGGGTAGATGCTGGTGTGTTCCACAGTGGAATGACTGCTTTTCATTCCTTGCCCCAAATCCCAATCCCAGTTGCAGGCCAAGGCAGACTGTGGGAGGCTGCAGTGGTGGCTCAAGTCATGGGGTTACTGCCACCCACATGGGAGACCTCAATTGAGTTCCTGGCTCCCGGCTTCAGTTGGACCTGCGCTGGCATTTGGGGAGTGAACCAGCTCATGGGAGACCTTGCTCTGCCGATCGATTTATCAATCTATCCATCTATCCATCTATTGATCTATCCATCTATCTACTTCTCTTTCTCTGCTTCTCCAGGAAATACATGAATAAAAATTTTTAGAAAGGAAAGTGATTGGGGCCAGCACTGTGGTGCAGCAGGTAAAGCTACCACCTGCGATGCCGGTTCAAGTCCCGGCTGCTCCACACAGCTTCCTGCTAATGGGCCTGGGAAAGCAGTGAAGATGGCCAAGGTGCTTGGGCCCCTGCACCTGCATGGCAGATTCTGATAAAGTTCTTGGCTCTTGGCTTTGGCCTGGCCCAGCCCCAGCTATTATGGCCATATGGGAGTGCACCAGTGATTGGAAGATGTCTCTCTCTGTCTCTTCCTCTCTAACTCTTTCAAATACATAAATAAATAAATAAAATAAAGGAAAGTGATTATTGTCTTTAGATTTGGGGAAATCAGAGCTAACGGGTACCCTGGGGCAGGGGGCTGTAATTTTATTTTATTTTATTTTATTTTTTGCTAAAACCTTGTGCAACTTTGACAGCTTTAGTAACAACGATTCCATGATTTTGTTAAAAAGGCAAATGCAATTTAAAAATGAATGACAGCAGGATTCTCAGTCTGAGCAACTTAGGCAATTAAGCTCTGGCTTCTATTTCCTGGGTAACCTTAGGCAAGTACCTCAGTTTCCTTGTCTATACAATGGGGACCTCACTGTTGCTTTTTGGGGGGGCTGCCCTGAGGTTTATGCAGGATAATAAATCCAGAAGCAGGTTTTTTTTTTTTTAAGATTACTTATTTATTTGAAAGTCAGAGTTACACAGAGAGAGAAGGAGAGGCAGAGACAGAGAAGTCGGTCTTCTATCCGCTGGTTCACTCCCCAATTGGCTGCAACAATTGGAGCTGTGCCAATCCAAAGCCAGGAGCCAGGAGCTTCTTCCAGGTCTCCCACATGGGTGCAGGGGCCCAAGCACTTGGGCCATCTTCTACTGCTTTCCCAGGCCACAGCAGAGAGCTGGATCAGAAGTGGAGCAGCTGGGACTTTAACCAACGCCCACATGGGATGCTGGCACTGCAGGCGGTGGCTTTACCCGCTACGCCACAGCGCCGGCCACCAGAAGCAGGTTTTCGCCTGGAGGGTTCTGGACCAGCCACCACAGTTATGAATGTCTAACCTGCTGCTGGGTTTGGCCAGCCGTGTGTCTTTGTGCATTTTCCATGGGGATGTTTAAAAAGACACACCCCTGTGGGTTGTGAATGTCTCCTTCTGGGACAGATTACCACATTAGAAACACCAGCACATTCAGGTGGTTCGCACAGCAGCCTCCAGGTGCACCTGCTGCCCGCTAAAATACTGCTGAGAGCCGTAGGACAGGCCCAGCCCCAAACACAGTCCCGAAGGCAGCCCAGGGCAGCTATGGCTCTTCTACTCCCTCCCAGCCTGCGCTCTCCTCAGTGCCAGTCCCCACCCCAGACACCCTATGTCCCTGTCCCCACCGCTTCCCCCAGCCCCTAGTTCTCCCAGTAAAACCCACTCTCAGGAGGACCGGCAACCTCGCCACACCAGAGGGACAGTGATGGCCACCAGCAACTTCTGCCCATGGCTCCTCTCCCTGGGGAACGCAGACTTGAACATAGCAGAAGCTAAACAAGAAAATGCCTAATGGCGAATTAATGCAGAAACCAGACATCCGAGGCGTGTGTCTGGAGACACAATGACTCCCAGCTCTTCTAAAACTCTGCCACACACACGAGTCAGACTGGAGCACCTGTTCCCATCTGACGGACAGTGTTCTGAGCCCCCGGGGGCCCACACACTTCAGGTCAGCGGAGTGCTAGAGCTTCCAGGAGGTCTTTTGGGGCACTCTTCTCTACCTGGCTTCCCAGCATCCCTTGGGCTGTGGACACGCCACGCCCATGACGATGACTTCTCACTCCGACATCCAGTGCTACGTGACGGATTGCTGTCTCCGACACCCAGCTTTGGGGGACGCTGAGCTCGCTGGGGTTCTGCAGGCTTCTCTGCTGTAGGGCGCTGGGGGACCTGTCACCTGTAGCAGGCTCTGCTTTTCAAAGCCACGGAACCCTAGGGTGCTCTTCAGTGGTGGGGGCCTGTGGGATTGGGGCTGGGAAAGCCCTGGCTCTGCAGAGTGGGTAGTGTTGGGGGACTCCTGGGCGTGCAGGAGCCGATGCCGCACCACTCCCAGGAGCCACTTGTGCCCACCCCTCCCCAGCTCTGCTGTCATGCGCGTTGCATAGGAGTTGAGCTTGGCTGCAGTGGGAGTGCTGGCAGCGCTGAGACGGACAAGCGCTGCACACTGGGCTTCACGCGCCCAGCGCTCACCAGCTCGCGGCTCTGGCAGAGGCAGCCGGCGGAAGCCCCCTGGATGCCAGACCTGGCGTGAGCCATCCTGCCTTTCTGGGGCCTGCTCCCAGCTGTGAGGATTGAACTTGCAGACTCAGCAGCCCTTCTGTGCTTTGGACGGGTCACCGGGACTCTTCCCAGAAGGCCGGTCAGGCTATGCCCAGTCTATTGGCTCGTTCTTCCTAAAACCCTCACCACCCCGCTGCCTGCTCAAGCCCAGATGCCCTCCATGTGGTCACGCCCCCTTTTATTATTATGATTGATTGATTTTATTTATTTGAAAGGCAGAGTGACATCCAAAGAGGGCAAGAGAGCGAGAGAGAAAGATCTTCCACCTGCCGGTACACTCCCCCAAATGGCTGCACCGGCTAGGGCTGGGCCATGCTGAAGCCAGGAGCTTCATCCGGGCCTCCCTTGTGAGTGCAGAAGTCTAAGCTCTTGGGCCATTTTCCACTGCTCTCTCAGGGAGTTGCAATGACAGTGGAGCAGCCAGGACTCAAACTGGCACCGTATGGGATGCCAGCACTGTGGGCGGAGGCTTACCCCACAAAGCCACGAGGTCAGCCCATTGAAATAAATCTTAAAAAAATACAAAGACATGTGCTTGGAATGAGTAAATGCATAAGAAAAACATAACAATATAACAAAGTAACTTTTATGTTGCAAAAAGAACCCAATAGAATTACTAAAAATGGACCCAATAGAATTACTGAAAATTTGGGAAGAACATAGTCACTGAAATGTATAAAAATGGATGAGCTAAGAAGCAGATTGGAAACAATTGGGCAGAAGATTAGCGAATTTGAAAGTATACATGAGGGAGATATTTAGTGCATGGCGAGTTAAAGGCATAGAAATATGAGAATGGTTAAAAGAAATGCAGGACAGAAAAGGTGGCCCCAATGCATATTTTTGTTTGGTTTTTAAAGATTTGTTTATTCATTTGAAAGGTGGAGTTACAGAGAGGGAGAGGCAGAGGCAGAGAGCGAGAGAGAGGGGTCTTCCATCTGTTGGTCCACTCCCCAATTCGACGGCTGGAGCTGTGTTGATCTGAAGCCAGGAGTCAGGAGCTTCTTTTGGGTCTTCCACGCAGGTGCAGGGGCCCAAGGACTTGGGCCATCTCCCACTACTTTCCCAGACCACAGCGGAGAGCTGGATTGCAAGTGGAACAGCTGGGACTCGAACCAGCACCCATATGGGATGTTGGAACTTCAGGCTGCGGCTTTACCTGCTACGCCACAGCACCAGCCCTCCCCCCACCCCCCGCCACGTGCATCTTATGAGAGCTCTAGGAGAAAAGAGAGAGACAGAGACGATGCTAGACATCACAGTGGATAGCTGTGTTTCAGAATCACTGAGAGACCTCAAGCCCCAGACTCCAGGGTCACAGACAGTCCCAATCCGGATAAAGCACATGTCGCACGGACGTGGAAGAGCATCAAAGATAAAGACACGCTCTTAAAGGAGATAATAAAGACAGATTGTGATAAGCGAGGGGCAACAGCCGCGATAGAGGCAGGAGGAAGTGGAGCAATGCTTCAGAGGAATGGCGGGAACAACGAAGCCAAAATTATAGGTAAGGCTTAGAAACAGGGAAAAGGGAAGGTGCTTCAACCGGAAACGAGCAGGCTCGGTGAGCAGAGCTCTGAAAGGTCGGCTTCGCTGCTGGAGCAGGAGGAAGGCAGTTCTACCGGAAGCAGCTAAGGAGTGGTATGCAGAGAGACGACCGCCACGGGTGGACGCAGTCATGCGTTTCCTAAGACTAGAGTGATAATACTAAGTAATTATGGAGTATGAAACAACACGGATCTAAATACTGGGCAAGCATCACATGCGAGACAGAGAAGGGCCGACATGGTTAAAGCATTCTAAGTCTCGTGTTTGATGATGTGGCCTTTGATTAACTCCAGACTTCGTTAAGTCGAATGCGTATGTTAAAAAATGAAGGGCAACCACAAGAAACAGCACAGGCTACAAACGCATAGATGTGTGAGCTACAAACCACTTAAAAAGAAAGAAAAAAGAGCCCTCAATAAAATCCAAGGGAGGGAAAGAAGCATAAAAATCCAGCGCAGAAAGAGCACAAAACTGTGGAGCCAGGAGCTGTGGTGTAGCGGTTAACTTCCGCCTGGACACCAGCATCCCGTATGGGCGTCAGTTCGAGTCCCAGCTGCTCCACTTCTGATCCAGCTCCCTGCTAACGCGCCTGGGAGAGCAGAGGAGGACGACCTGAGCGCATGGGCCCCTGCCACTCAGTGGGAGCTCCGAATGGAGTTCCATGTTCCTGGCTTCAGCATGGCCCAGCCCTGCCACTGTGGCCATTTGGGGAGTGAACCCAATGGATGAAAGATCTGTGTGTGTGTGCGCGCACACGTGTGCTCATGTCTCTTCTTCTTTCTCTGTAACTTTCTTTCAAATAAACATATAAATCTTTAGACAAAAAGGGTAAATGAAGCAAAACTGACAAAACAAATTCAAGTAGCCTAGAAAGCATGCTATGTCTCAGTGGATTTAGATCTCCAGTTGAAATACAAACACTATTACACTGGAATTTTTAAGATTCCAGCTCTGCATTTTTTTAAAAGATTTAGTTACTTATTTGAAAGGCAGAGTTACAGAGAGGCAGAGGCAGGGAGAGAGAGAGAGAGAGAGGAGAGAGAGAGGTCTTCCATCCTCTGGTTCACTCCTAGTTGGCTACAACGGCCTGGGCTGGGCCAATCTGAAGCAAGGAGCCAGGAGCTTCTTCTGGTCTCCACGCAGGTGCAGGGGCCCAAGCACTCTGGCCATCTTCTACTGCTTTCCCAAGCCATATCAGAGAGCTGGATCAGAAGTGGAGCAGCTTGGACTCAAACCGGTGCCCATAAGGGATGCTGGCACTGCAGGCAGCAACTTTACCTGCTATGCCACAGCGCCAGCCCCCAGCTCTGTATGGCTTATAAGACATACACCAATCATAAGGGCACTGAGAAGTTGGAAGTAAAAGCATAGAAAAGGCAGAGTTGAGAGATGGAGGAAAGAGAACCTCAGAGGCCGTCTTGGCCTGTGAGTGTCCAGCTACGTGGGTGGCGATGTGCCGCTCCCGAAGCCACCTCGAGGGCCTGTTGGAATGGCAGCCTTCACCTGCAGCCTGCAGGAAAGTGGCCAGTGCAGAAGTGGACACGTGCAGCTGGGGACCCAGGTATCCCCAAGAAGTGCCACCTTAGAAAAGCTAGTCTGGTGGACTGGATGGAGGAGCCGTTGGGTGCGGCATTGGACAGGGCAGGAGGCAAGGAAGTGCCAGCGATAGAGTGGAATTGGGGAGGGTCGCAGACACCCGCGTGGCTCATGGCAAGAGTGCTCATCCATGCAGCCCCCGAGGACGCGCTGGGGTTTGTGAGATGCCCACGGACGGGCCCCTGCGTTCTGAAGAGTGCCTTTTGGAACTATTTCCAGGCGCTCAGCCAACCCAACAAGTCATTAAAGAAGCAAAGCGAAGCCACAACAGTGGGAATCCTGCAGGCTCACCTTAGGGTGTGTCTAGAAGTCTTTAACCTGGCAGTAGGAGCTCAGCACACAGAAAGACACAGCCTGCGTGGAAGATGAGCCGGGTTCTATATTTCTAGGCAGAAGTCCAGGCACATGTGTGTCTGCAAGTAGGACACCCAAGGGGCATCTGCTGTCTTTCAGTTTCGCTTCTCCGGCACTTTAAATGGGGCCATTGGACCATCCTCTAACATCTCTGCTGATTTTGAAAGTCTATGAATGGGGCTGGTGCTGTGGTACAGCGGGTAAAGCTGCTGCCTGTAGTGCCGGCATCCCATATGGGCGCCGGTTCAAGTCCCAGCTGCTCCACTTCCGATGCAGCTCTCTGCTATGGCCTGGGAAAGCAGTAAAAGATGGCCCAAGTCTTTGGGACCTTGCACCCCTGTGGGAGACCTGGAAGAAACTTCTGCCTCCTGGCTTCAGATCGGCACAGCTCTGACCATTGTGGCCAACTGGGGAGTGGAGCAGCAGATGGACGACCCCTCTCTCTCTCTCTCTCTGTCTCTCTGCCTCTCCTCTCTCTGTGTAACTCTTTCAAATAAATAAATAAATCTTTTTTTTAAAGAAAGTCTGTGATGTTTATGGGGCAGCTGAGAGGTGCGTGTGGTTGTGTCTGTCCTCCAAGCAGGCGTGCGTGTCTGTGCGTGTGTGCCATCAGCAACCCATGTGTGGTCTCTGCTTTCCTTTGCGGAACCAGCCACGCCTCTGGCGCCCGCGTGTACACTGTCACGTGCTCCTTCCTCCCCCTCCTCGCCCTCTCGTTGCCTCCCTCACTTTTTCTCTCCCCGGAAACTCTGAGATGCATGAACATTTCTCAGTTCTGTGATGTTCTCAGCAGGCGGATAGAGCCCAATAATGGTGTTTCTGGTTATTACTGTGATGAATCACAGGAGAACAGCCTGCACCAAGGTAGAACGGAGTGCATAAAATATGTTCATTCAATTAAAAAAAAAGAAATTGAAAAATAAGATGCTGCCAACACGGGCTCTGAACTATGTAGGGTTTATGCAGCGATGCAATTTGTAATTCAAGCCAGGAACACACCAGAGAGGCACCTGCGAGCAAGCTCCCTGGAAAGGGGGAGGGAGTCCCACTGCCAAATAAAAGCCTCTGTGCCTCAGAGGAAGCTTCTAGAACAGGAAATGGGCAAGTGTCCATAACCTCCCAAGCTGCACTAGGCATGGTTGGCCTGACCTCTGCGGCCAGGTGGCCACGTTTTGCACCATGTGAGTCCCTGCCCTGCTGATTGGTTCAGCCACAGGCCCCTGACTCAAAGAGGCCAGACCTGCTGTGTACCTGGACTTGGCACCGAGAAGCCTGCCAAGGACGAAGCAGGTAGCAGTGGAAGCCATGAGGGAGGGTGGGGTCCCGGTGGCCACGCCCATGTGGAAGGTAAGAGAGAGCAGAAAGTGAACAGGCAGAGGGTGGAAGGCAGAGGTCAGGGGAGAAGCGGAGAGCTCCCTGGGTGGGCAAGGCTGTGTGGCCCACCAGGGAGCTGGCGAGAGGGGCTGTGTGCCACGCCAGGAAGGAGAGAAGGGTCCTGCTCTCCATGAAGCTCCTGTTTTAGCTGGGTGTCCCCAAGGGGGCTGCTGTGGTCTCTGCCTCTGACCTGTGAGAGCACATCTTGGCATCACTTCCTGCCAACCTCATTCTCCCGTGCTCGGGGGTGCCTGCTCCCACCACTCAGCAGGATTTGGGTTACAAGCAACAGAAATGATCTTTCGTTAACTTCAGACAAAGAGGAGCTTCCAGGCTCACAGAGCTAGGAGTGGCGTGAGGCTGGCTCCATAGAATTGAAGAGCTTCAGCAGTCAGGCGTCTCAGCTTGCTGTGAATAACTTCTCCCTGCAGACACATCACTCAGGGCAGGTCACACTCTCCCAGCCCTGGAGCCTCCATTAAAAAGAAAAAAAATCCCAGGGAAACTTCTGATTGGCTCAGCCTGGGTCAAGTGTAATGCCCATTCCTCCCACCCTGACCAATCACTGTGCCCAGAGGAAGAAGACATCAGGATTACATAGCCACCTTGTGGCCAGAGATTAGAAGAAGGAATGTGGGAGGAAGCGTTCAGGATAGTTACCAAAGGCTGAGGTCAAATGGCAGAGGCTGGGGCCTACGTCGTGACATAGTAGGTTAAGTCTCCACCTGCAGCGCTGGCGTCCCACATGGGCACTTGTTCAAGTCCCAGCTGCTCCACTTCCAATTCAGCACCCTGCTAATGCACCTGGAAAAGCAGCCAAGGATGGCGCAAGTGCTTGGGCCCCTGCATCCACGTGGGAGACCAGGAAGAAGCTCCTGCTTCTGGCTTCTGCCTGGCCCAGCCCCGGCTGTTGCAGCCATTTGAGAAGTGAACCAGAGGATGGAAGATCTCTATCTCTCTGTCTCTGTCTTTGTCTCTCCCTCCTCGCCCCATAACTCTGTCTTACAAATAAATAAGAACTAAATCTTTTTAAAAATACTGGCGGAGGCCAGCTGTGGCCCCAGCCCTCCCCCCCACCCATGCTGGACTTCCCAGTACTGCAGCAGGCCTGCGTGCGAAGCTTGAATCTCTCCAACCTGGAGTCTGTTTACTAATCGCCTCCGAGGTGGTGGCTGCTGGAATACATTAGGATAACTCGATTGTAAGATTTTAATGACATAACATCAAGACCTCGGGGGGCCCGAGACCTGCAGTCGATCAATGCACATACCTTTCACTCAGGCCCAAGTGACTGAAAATCATTTTGCTCCCGGAGCTCGTAAAGGTCAGGAGTTGAATGCTTCGAGAAAATCTCTTTCTCTAGCACAGGAAACCTCTCGCATTTAGCAGCCTGTCAATCAGAGCCCCCAGGAGGCCTGGAAAGGGGAGTGCAGAGGGAGGGTGACCTTCTTTTCCCCCTTTGCCTAGGCTGGTGTGTGTGTGTTTGCATGTGTGCGCATACGTGTGTGTATATGTATATGCTTGCACGTGTGTGTATGTGTGTCTGCATGTGTGTATGTGTGCTTGTATGCATGCGTTTGTGTGTGTGCTTGCACATGTGTGCTTCTCTGTGTATATATGCATGTGTGCATGTGTGTAAGCATGTTTACATGTGAGTTTTCAGGTGTATGTGTTTGCACGCATGCATAAGTTTATGTGTGTTTGCATGTGCACATGTGTACACTTGCATGTTTGCATGTGTGTGCTCATGTGTATGCATGTTTCTGTGTATGTGTGTTTACACATGTGTATGTGTTTACATGTGTGCACCATGTATATGTTTCATTGCATGTGTGTATGCGTGTTTGCATGTGGAATACATGTTTACATGTGTGCGTACACTGTGTATGTTTTGTTTGCATGTGTGTTTATGTTTGCATGTTGACATGTATGTTCACATGTGTATGTGTGCCTTTGCGTGTGTGCATGTGTGTATGTTTTGTTTGATTTGCATGTGAGCATGCATGTTTACATGCATGTTCGCATGTGTATATGTGCATTTGCATGTGTTCTTGCGTGTGCATGTGTGTATGTTTTGTTTGCGTGTGTGTGTGTTTGTGTGTGTTGAGGGGATGCTGGCTGGAGCAGTCCTGGAGAAGCCTGGGGTTCCTAGAATTCCCTGTCTCCTCTCAATCCACTGTGCGGGTCTAGTCTGAACTCTCAGAGCAATGGAGCCCACCCCACTCTGTTCCAGCTCGTGTCTCAGAGAGAGGGAAAAGCCGGGGTCACCGCTGAGGGAGGCGTCCTCCCCAGGCCACCCCAATACCACAGGCAGCTCTTGAGAAAACCCCTTTCTGCAAACCCCTACTGCAGCTCAGGGCAAGTGTCCAAGATGCAAAGCAAGCCCGGGCCTCTGTGGCCCAGCTTGGCCGGGAATCTGAAGCTGTGCGGCCCCTCTGCTCCCAGGCCCGCAGCTTAGAGACCTGCAGATGGCAAGGACACTGTCTGCCCATGGGGCCTGCTCCCTCTGTTCCCACCTGCAGCCCCAGCCTTGGCTAAGCCAGCTCTGGCCAGGAGGTGCTAAGGGGCATCCAGTGCAAAGCCCTGGTTGCCTGGTAACCTCAGGCTGCTCTCAGGGGCCTCAGGTGGGGCAGGTGTGGCTTTGCTTCCTGGGTTCTCCCCAGGGATCTTCAGTGTTTTGCTGATGCTGAGAAGGCCCCGAGGGCAGATCCCTCTCAGCTCAGCTCGGTTCATCTTGTCTCAGAAGTTGGGGTTCTGAGTCACACATAAATGATTCACCCACTGAAACAAGTGCTGGGAAGGCATTTTGTGCTGCCGTCTGCTGTGCCCTCCCCACGGCCCTGAGCTGTGGCCTGCCGCGTGAAGATAGGCAAACACCATCAGCTCCGTCTCTCCACTTCACAGAGAGCTGCCCAGGACCACACACCTCGTGGGTGTCATGCTAAGATCACACTTGGTTCTACAGATCCTGCAGGCATGCGGCTCCCTGCATCAGATCAGAGGAAGGGTTGGGCCCTCCATGGACGTGAGAGGCTGGAAGAGTTTGGGCCCAAGATGGGTTGGTTCCCTGGAAAAAGACTGTGAAGCCAATATTGACCTTGGCTTCTTGGCCAATGGTGTGTGTGTGTGTGTGACAGAGAGAGAGAGAGAGAGACCTTCCATCTGCTGGTTCACTTCCCAAAAAAACTGCAATGGCTAGGGCTGGGCCAGGCCAAAGCCAGGATCCAGAAGCTTCTTTTGGTTCTCCGATGTGGTTGGCAGGGACCCAAGCACTTGGGCCATCTTCTGCTGCTTTCCCAGGCACATTAGCAGGGAGCTTGATCAGAAGTGGAGCAGCTGGGACTCGAACCGGCGCCCATATGGCTGTTAAGACACACAGGCAAGGGCACGAGGGGAATAGCTCTTACCATTATAAATCCATTCTTTCCTCTCCTACAACAGAGCCATCCCATAGAAAGAGCTCCGGGGAGGGTTAAACCAACGACTACAACACCCTTGTGAGATTCATCATTTGGTCTGGGGGAAAGACGGCAGGAGGATGAGGTTGGGGCCCCCCGCTCCCTCCATGGCCACCATGGGCCTGGAGGACCCAGTCTGCCCTGGGACCCTTGGTCCTCTCCGCTGGACCAAGAGCAGGGGGGCCCGCAGTTCTCTCCCAGCTCTGGCCATGTCCTTGGCTGGGTTGTAGTTCATGGGGCTCTGCAGAAAATGTAGAATCTGCTCACCTTTGCCAAGAGCTATGAATCTGGCTGTTCTCGCGAGAGCCGGGATGCCAGAGGGAATATTAGCTATCTGTGGGATTTATTGATCTCGCAGTCCGGGGCTACTTGGGAAACAATTAGAGGTCAATACACAACACAAAATGAGATTTGCAGCTGTCAGAGCAACCGTTCGGAAACATTCCCCTGCCCTTTTCCCTCCGTCTTCTGTCAGGAGCGGCCCTTTCTGGGAGCAGAGCCTGCAGGGAAGGGGGTGGCCGGGCAGGCTGCGGAGCAGGCGTGTGGTGCACACGACGTGAGTGTGTAGCTGAGTTCCGGTACGAGCAATTTTATCAATAGCACTTTACCATACAAGTGATTGTCATCACAGCTGGTGCTGGGTGGGCTGGGAGAAGCAATAAAAACCCAGTTTTATTTAAAAAAATTATCCAAGTTATTTGCAAATGCTGTGCACACACACATACTCCTTCAAGCCCTGAAGAGAGAGGCAGAGGTGACAGGCGTCCTGCAGGGACGAGGGACACAGCAAGGGGGATGGGGCCAGACCCTCGTATGCGCCCATGCTCGCGCACAACACGTGCACAGACATGCAGGCCTCAAGACGGAGTGCACTGTGGGTGGAGCGTGGCTCCCCGGGGCAAGGTGCTTTCCCGTCTACACCCAGGAAATCTGGTCACGTGGCTCAGGGGCTGAAGAGCACCTAAGAATCAGCTATGTCAGAGGAGGCAGAGAATCGGGACAGAAAGAGTCCCCAGGCCATGTCGGCAGGAGCATTGGTGCCACACGGCTGGGGTTCCAGGAGGAGCCGGGGCGGAGCAGCAGCTGGCCATGGCTCTGCCTCCTGCTCACCCTGATGTCACTAAAATCCCGTATCCCAGGGCTGGCCTTGTGGCACACACGGTTAAGCTATGGAGTCCCAGCTGCTCCACCTCCAATCCAGCTCCCGGCTAATGCACCTGGCAAGCAGCAGAAGATGGCTCAGGTACTTGGGCCCCTGCCACCCGTGCAGGAGACCCGGAAGAAGCTCCAGGCTCCTGGCTTCAGCCTGGCCCAGGCCTGGCTGTTGCAGGCATCTGGGGAATGAACCAGCGGATGGAGCATCTCCCTCCCTCCCTCCCTCTCTCTCTGTTTCTCCCTTCTCTCTGTAGCTCTGACTTTCTAGGATAAATCTTCAACAAACAATGCCTTGCTTCCGGGAAGCTGCATTGACAAAGGCTGACTGGGGCTCACTCGCCCGTGGAGGCCGGGTGGAGCGGCTCTTTCCCGGCTGTGTGTAGGAGGTGGGACCCACGCGGCACGGCTCAGGCCGGCATCCACTTCGCTGGGGCTGCGCCCTCTGTGCTCAGTAGCAGTAAGGGTGAGGGGCCTGGTGCCCCACTCCCCCTCAAGGCCAGGCCAGCCCCAGCTTGGCCAGGAGCAGGTGAGCCCCTCTGCTCTGTGTCCCTGGTCAGCCAAGCTGGCACGCAGCGAACATCTGCTCCATGCTCCCCTCCCCCAGCATGGCTCCTGAAGGTGCTCATGTTCTCAAATTCTCCTGATCCCAGAATTCCACCAAAACTCGTCCGTTCTGTGCTCTGACAAGAAAACCTGGCTAATTAACTTAAAATAAACCCTCGCTAAAAGGCTTCGATTTAATATGCATGTTCCTTCTCCCAAAGTAATCAAATCCAGAGAGACAGGACTGAGTAGGACTTCATCCCTCCTTGGCTGTGTGACCTTAGGCAAGACGCTCACCCTCTCTGAACCTCAACTTTCCCCACTTAAACAAAGGCGGGATGACCGTGTGCATGGCTGTTATAGGGAAAGATGTCCTCTCTGCCCTTCCAATGCCTTTGTGAAAAAGATATTGATGGGGGAGGGTGGGGACACCCCATCTTTCACTCTCTCACTCTCCCTCTCTCCTGAAGTATTCCTCTCCCGCCCCTGAACTGAGGGCCGTCCCTGGCCCTGCATTCCGGAAGCATCCGGAGGCATCTACTACCCCCTCCCTCGATGGCCAGCTTCTCCAGAGGAGGCGCCATCGCCCACAAGATCCTGGGGAAGGAATTGTGGGCGTCGTGTTTTCCCCAGGCTTTCCTGCAGTGAGGCGGGGAACCGGCTGTGACTGACGTCTGGATGCGCGCGCTCTCGGGGCACCGGGAGCAGGGACCCCACCCCATCAGCCACCTTGTAGCGCTGCACCCTGACAGCTAACTACCAGCTCAGGCTACTACTCCTCCAAGGCCTGCTCTCGCCCTGTCCCTTCCAGCGTCTCCCCGAAGCCGCTTTGGTTTGGAGAATATCTCACTGTCTCCCAAGAGTCGGTTCCCTCACGTCCACCCACCCAGCTCACCATCACGCAGGCGCCTTCCCTGCCTCATCCGGGGGCCGGCATGCAGCAGAGGCCTGCGGGTCAGACGGTGGACGTGGGCAGAGAGGCCGTGTCGGCGTCTGCAGCCCAGAGGGAGCGGAGTTGGCGGCCAGCGCGGCCAGCAGGGCGGAATCCCTGTGGGCAGCACGCTCCTGTCTCGGTGCGCGGGCACGCTACAAAGGGGACGGAGAATGCTGGACAACGGTGCGTTTTCTTTTTTAAAAAGTTTACTTATTTATTTGAAGGGAAAGTGAGAGAGAGAAGGGGAGAGAGGGAGGGCAGGCGGGAAGGAGGAAGGAAGGGAGAGAGAGAGCGCGAGCGAGCGAGAGAATCTTCCATCCACTGGTTCCCTCCCCATATGGCTGCAACAGCCAAGGCTGGTCCAGGCTGAAGCCTGGAGCCACGAGCTCCATTTAGGGCTCCCACGTGAATGACAGGGAGCCGTGTACTTGGCCCTTTTCTGTTGCTTTCCCAGGTATGTTAGAAGCAGAACGGCCAGGACTTGACTGGTGCTTCGATAGGGTCCACAGCTTAACCCACTGCACCACATGCCAGCCCTAAGGGTTGATTTTCTTAAACTGGTTCCATGTGCCGTTTGCCATCTGACTTGTGTGTTTTTACTTTTGCTGGATGGATGAATGATTGGATGCCAAGGGATGGTGTGATAGGACTGTACTTGGCCTTGAAGTGCTAGCAGATCTATTTACAGTGGACGGTGGGACAGAAGGGCCAATAATGCCTGGTAGGGGCTGGGGTGTCTCCTCAGCAGGGCCCCACACCAGAGGGTGGGATATTCTCAAAGAGACAAGGAGGGGCCAGCGCTGTGGCATAGTGGGTAAAGCCGCCACCTACAGTGCCGGCATCCCATATGGATGTTGGTTCGAGTCCCGGCTGCTCCTCTTCCTATCCAACCCTCTGCTAATGCATCTGAGAAAGCAGCGGAAGATGGCCCAAGTCCTTGGGCCCCTGCACCCACGTGGGAGACCTAAAAGAAGCTTCTGGCCCCAACTTCAGATTTGCCCAGCCCCAGCCATTGCGGCCATCTGGGGAGTGAACCAGAGGATGGAAGACCTCTCTCTGTAACTCTACCTCTCAAATGAATAAATAAATCTTAAAAATAATAGAGATAAAGAGAGACAGAATTTTTACAGACACAAACTCACAGAGTTGGAGGGAGAGAGGCAGAGACTGCAAGTGAAGTGGAGTGGGGACCAAGGGAAGGAAGGAGCCACAAGTACAGGGGATGACCCACCAAAAGTAAGGCTGGCCCCCAGGGGACCAAGGACAAAGTGCACGTGACATTGGGAGGTTTTGCTGAATGCCCAGGAGAAAGAAAACCCAGTCCGGCTCTCTTTATTGTGAAGTCCCAGACTGCCTGCCGCTCTGGATCTACCCTGGCCGCTTCACCATGCTGGGGCTGGGGGGCCTGGGGATCACTCCTCTCCCTGACGAAGTGGCAGAACCCGAGATGCCGGCCGAGTCGCGGGTGAGAGGAGCCCGGCTGGAAGAACGACCTGGCTGTGGGACTGAAAGATCCCTCTGACCCCACACTCCACCTCCACCCGGGCACCCCGAGGGCCTGACAGGAGCTCCCTGTTCCAGGATTGCCCCCTCCTCCTGGGAGGAGAGTGAAGGCATTGGAGGCACTGGGTCTCTGATGGGTGCCCAGCCCCGGCCCAATCAACTGCGACCAGGTGGGCAGGGTCTCCAAGGGCAGGCGTGGTCACTGGAGCCCTCTGCTTTGTCAGATTTCTCCGAGCTGCTGGACCCATGGGACAGCGGTCTTCTACCTCCTCCAGCAGATGTTAGGACTCTGCTTAGATTCTGTCTGCCCTGGACACTGCCTTCGAGGGAAGTACTTTTTAAAAAAAATATATAAAATTTTAATTTAAAAAATTATTTATTTATTTCAAAGTCAGAGTTAGAGAGAGAGAGAGAGAGAGAGGAGAGACAGAGCGATCTTCTACCTGCAGGTTCACTCCCCAGATGGCCGCGATGGTCAGGGCTGGGCCAGGCGCTGGGACCTTCTTCTGGGTCTCCCACGCAGGTGCAGGGGCCCAAGTATTTGGGTCATCCTCTACTGCTTTCCCAGGGCATAACAGGGAGCTGGATGGGAAGTGGAGCAGCCGGGACAGGAATTGATGCCCACATGGGAGGCAGGCACTGCAGGCGGTGGCTTTATCTGCTGTGTCACCGCTCCAGCTGGGAGAGAAATATTGTAAAATGGCATTTTGGCTTCCAGTGTCTGTAGGGGAAGTCTTCCTAGTAATGTAAACAAACACGTTCCTGTCTCCCACTCTCCTGGGCCCTGTGGCGCTGCCCCGGCTCTGGACAAAGCCTACCTGATACCCAGATGTCCACTCTCCCCTCTTCCTTAGTAACAGAATCCCCATTTTTGGTTGAAGATGTAACAGCAAAGAGAGAAGGAATTCCCAAGGCTCCCGTGTCATAGGGGTCATGATGAAATTCGGGCCAACGGCAGCATTGCGTGGCACTGCACAAAATCTTTTTTTTTTTTAAGGTTTTATTTATTTATGTGAAAGGCAGAGTCAGAGAGAGAGAGAGAGAGAGAGCAAGGTCTTCTATTCGCCGGTTCACTCCCCAGTTGGCCGCAGTAGCCGGAGCTGTGCTGATCCTAAGCCAGGAGCCAGGAGCTTCTTCCAGGTCTCCCACGTGGGGGCAGGGGCCAAGGACCTGGTCCATCTTCCACTGCTTTCCCAGGCCATAGCAGAGAGCTGGATCGGAAGTGGAGCAGCTGGGACGGGAACCAGCGCCCATATGGGATGCCGGCACTGCAGCCTGGGGCTTTACCCGTTATGCCACAGCACCGGCCCCTGTACAGAATCTTAAAAAACAGGAGTAGATGCCTTCCTTTCCGCCTTTCCTGCGCCTGGAACATAGTTCTGGTGGCTGGAATCTCAGCAGGCATCTCGCACGCTGAGGTCAGAAGCCACGTTGTGAAGATGGGAGCTTCGGATGTGGTCTCGGAGTCTCCACGGCTGCTGTCAGTGGTCCCCTCCCTCACGTCTGTCATGTGAGGGGGAGGGAAAGTCGGTCTTGTTTGGAGACACTGCCGCTGGGCTCTCTCGTAAGGCACACGCCTGTATCGACAGGGCTGGTGTTTTCAGGAGGGAAGCTGGCCTAAGCGAAATTGCAGTTAAAAAAGCAAATACATAAAAGGGAAGGAGAATATAGCGGGGCTTAGAGCATTGACGGAGATGAGGCAGACATTCCCTGGGGCTGCATCTCAGAGGAGTGGTCCTGGGGGGCTGGGGAGGACCTCGTTTCAGGCTAGGGAGGAAGAGGAGGCGTAGGGAGGGAGGCGTGGGGATGGAGCCGCCTATAGAGCCCTCAGGACAGGCCTGGGCACCACCCCACTGCTCCATCACTCCCATCTTACAGATGGTAAGACTGAGTCTCAGAGACCCAGAGACACATCCTGTCTTGCCCAGGTCCCTCAGCTGCAAGCAGCAAAGCCAGGAGTCAAACTCCAGCCTCTCACCAAGGGGCCTGCTCCTTCCTCTCACCTGCTACCACCACTGGGGGGGGGGGGTGTCATTGAAACAGCCCCTCCCCCATCCTACATCAGAAATCTGGTGTTTTTTTTTTTTTTTTTATGAGTGAAGAGGAAGCCTTAGGCTGTCAAAGCCATCTACGAGTCCTGACCTGCCCTGCCCCTGGGGCAGCCCCTGCTGACCTGCTCGGGCTGCACCTGGCTGAGGGCTGCGATTGGGGTCCCCAGATCCAGAGCATAAGATGACACCAGGGCAGTGCACAGGGCCCTGGGCAGGCAGCCTCCTCCCTGAGCCCACAGCCCCAGAGGCAGGTGTCCTGCAGGGAGCCTGGCCCTGTCAGCAATGGCAATAGCCCTTGTCGGGACACGGCCACCATCGGCCTTCGCAGCTGCACTGAGGCGGCCGCTGTGCCAGCCCCCGCGCCATGAAGAGAGCCGAGCAACTCGGCCCAGAACCAGGTCAGCCTTCCCAGGTGTGGAGAGGGCGTCTCCCTGGAAGCGTCTTAGATGCAGTGTGGCGCAGAAGCAGGGCTTCGTGCTGGAAGATGGGGGTGGGCCTGGGGGGCGGACCAGGTCCGTGCACCTGCACTCCCTGGCTGATACCCCACCTCCCCAAGCCTCCGTTCTCCCGTGCTAAGGGAATGACCGCAGTCTCCTAGGGGCGCTGTGGAGTGCAGTGGGTACCGAGAGCACCCAGCCCAATGCTGCAGTTCGAATGCGCCTTTCTGCTTTCAGTTCGAGAGGCTTTTGGGAGGTGAGTGGGTTCGGCAGCCTTGCCCAGTGCGTGGATTCATCCAGTGACAGATTAGTGAGTCTCCCCGAGAGCGGCTTTGTTGTAGAACGCGCTCTCTGGCACGCGCGTCCTCTCTCGCCACGGCAGGATGCCTGCCGCCGCTTTACGGTGCAGCCAAAGGCCCTCACCGGATGCCGAACACATGCTAACCAGCCCTTAATTGTTATAAATTCCCCAGGCCCAGGCGTTTTGTTGTAGCGACAGCAGTAAGCTCTCCTTGGGCCGGGCACCCTGGTGCATCCATGCATCCCAGGCACGGGGACCACACAGGTGGGATCTCTCTTCTCTTTCTTCCGGGGAAGTAACAGCAGCATGAGCTGCCACCCCGGTGAGGCCCGGGCTCTGGTGCACGCGCGATCTCCTTTAGTTCCCCCAGCAGGCAAGTGCTGTTATTAGGATTGATTTACAGCGAGAGGGGGCTGAGCTAGGCAGCCGGCTCCAGGTCACACGGCTCAGGCGCAACAGCAACAGCCGGGGCCCCACCTGGGCGTGTCTGACTCCCGGGCCACATCCTTCCCGGCAGTGCTGCCTGCTCCCATGGAGGCCACTGAGCAGGGCCCGGCGCTCACTGCTGTTGGCATCGTCTCTCTGCAGCCCGTTGTGCACAGACTCGGAGGGATGTGTGTGCACGTATGTGGGGAATTTGCATGTGCGCGCACCTGTGTACAGGGCTGTGTGCATGCAGCATCATGCGTGTGTGTGCGTGTGTGTGTGTGAGGCATCGCATGTTTCATCTCCCACGTCGAGTCATGGCAGGCTGGCGCCGCGGCTCACTAGGCTAATCCTCTGCCTGCAGTGCCGGCACCCCGGGTTCTAGTCCCGGTTGGGGCGCCAGATTCTGTCCCAGTTGCCCCTCTTCCAGGCCAGCTCTCTGCTGTGGCCCGGGAAGGCAGTGGAGGATGGCCCAGGTCCTTGGGCCCTGCACCCATGTGGGAGACCAGGAGGAAGCACCTGGCTCCTGGCTTCGGATTGGTGCAGCGCACCGGCCACAACACACCAGCTGTAGCAGCCACTTGGGGGGTGAACCAACGGAAGGAAGACCTTTCTCTCTGTCTCTCTCTCTCCTGTCTAACTCTGCCTGTCAAAAAATTTAAAAAAAAAAAAAAAAAAAAAGTCATGGCAGAGCTGCTGGAAGGCTTCAGAAGGTGCGGCCGGCAGATCTTGCCTCGGACTTTCTGTCTGTCTAACCTCAGGCAAACCACGGTGCTCACCTGAGCCTCCCTGGCTGAGGTTTCTCTGCATTCCCATCGCTACCCTGGGAACGCAATCAGGGTTTAAAGAATCCCTACCAGACCTTAGGGCGAAGTTACAGCGAGTGGTTGTGAGTGCGGGTGAGAGTGTCTCCAGATTCTCCTCTGAGAAAGGGTGGCGCTCTCTGTCCGCCTTGCTTCCCCAGCACCTTCTCACCGGCCGCCTCCTCTGACCTGCGAGCTTTCCCCTCCCAGGTAAGGAGCCCGTGATCCCATCCATCCTGGGGTGAGAAGCCATCGTCCTCCGTCCTCCGGGTGAGAAGCCGGCTCGGAGAGGAGTCACACGCTGGCTCCGCTCCCGCTGCCTCTCACCAGCGTCGCCTCCCCAGACGGCAGACCCACCCGTGTGGCGCAAGGTCTCCCTTTCCTTGGGCGTGGTGGGCGGGAGTGCCACTGCCTCTCCCCTGCTTCAGGTAGCCTGCGTGGCCGGCAGCTAGGGGGTGGGAGTGAGTGCTTGGTCCCTCTGGCCGGGCTGCCTCTGTCCCTTCCACTCCTGTGCCCCTGGGTGGGCTCCTTTCCCTGGGGGGCCACCAGGATGCAGGTCAGGGTGTGGATGGATCGGGGAGGGGGGAGGGGGTGCAAGCATGCAGGTCCCTGAGGCTGGGGGTCGCGGCTGGGAAGTGGGTGCTGCCGAGGGTTGCAACTGATCCTTCTCTGCTCCACACAGCCACGAGGGGAGGGGCAGAAGCCTTGGAGAGACACGGAGATCAGGATGGTGGCAGTGTGTGTGTGGGGGGGACGGGCGTGGATGGGAGCTAGAGGAGCCACGGGGACCCTGTGGTGTTGGGAGCACAGGGAGGCCAGAGCGCCGTGCGGCCCTGCTCGCTTCTCTGACCTCAGGCCGCTGTCCTCCACTGAAACGCAGCTCGAGAGGGTTCCGGGCCTGCACTCTCCAGTCGATCATTAATTCCACCCTGAGCAGAAGCAGGGATGGGCTTGTGTAGTCAGCCAGAGGCCTGCTTGCAGGTGGGACCATGGAGGGAGGTGAGGCTGCGGAAGGCTGGCCCAGCGTCCCCTCCATGGCGCTGGTGGCCACTGGCAGTGCAGGCAGTCCTGGGTGTCCCAGGCGGGTTGTCAGTGCACAGCCACCCAGCTGGCCAGGGGGCAAGGCCTTGCTGTACCTGCACAGCCAACAGGTGTTTGTGGGGGCCACGCCGGGCAGCCCTGCCCACTCACCAGACCTATTTTGACACCCCCACCAAGAACTGCCCAGCTGTCTCAGGCTGTGAACTCTACGGTCCAGGCCTCTGGGTACCCAGGCCTGTGCTCCCGTTGTGGACCTGCAGAAACAGGACTCCTTGGCCTTGGTGTCAGGGAGAAGACCCGACCTGAACTGAGCTCCATCACCGGGCGAGTTACTCCCGTCCAGAAATCTCAGCTATCAACTGTAAAATGGGAGGAACAGTAGTGCCTTCCTATAGGCTGTTGTGATGAGAGAGATGAAAAAATGCTTGGCCGCTACTTAACATACAAGCAAGTACCGCGTGTTGCTCGGTAAACTCCAAGTTCCATTGGAACAAGAATTAGGCTTGATTCCTGTTTGCATCTCCCAGGGTGCCCAGCGTAACACCTGCTGGAGATAGTCTACAGTTTTGTGCATTCCGCATCTGCTACTCCGTGTCTTCGAAAAGGCGCAGGGGACATATCTAGGATGATTTCAATTTTTTTTTTTTTTTTGCACCACTATAAATATCTTTTCGTTCCATTTCCAGCGGACTTCCTGCAGCAGGCTTCTTCGTGTTTACGTCGCTCTGGCCTGCCGTCCCAGTCTTGCTGTGGTTGCACGGGGAGCTGCAGGTTCGCTGAGTCCCGGCACACCTCGCTCCCGCCAGGGGCACTCCCAGGGCCACGGTCCTCCCGCCTCCCGCCGACTGCTCTTCTTCCAACCAGATGGATGCAGGCTCAGACAGCACTGGGCAGAGTCCCACACTCAGGGATCCATAACTGGTAAGCACTTGGCTTGGCATGTTGTTCCCCCAACGGAGTTATTTTAATTCCAAGAAAGCTTTGAACTTCAAGCAGGCGTTCTGAACCCGGGGCCGTGGAAAGGCCGGGTGTGGGCCCCACCAATGGCCTGCAGCATTTTGGTTTTCCATGGTGTGTGAATCAGGACAGATCACAGAGGTTGTTGTTTACAGAAGGGCCAACCGCTGGAAACTGCCGCAGGGGAGGGCTGTGTCCTGTGTCTGGGCTGTCCAGGGAAGTTCTCCCTGTTTGCTTGCGAATCTTGAGCCCTTGACGTGTAATTAGCGCATGAGCGGGGCTGAAGTTTTTATTTTGTTTATATCAGTTAATTTAGGCTTCGGTTTAAATGGTCCCATGTGGGTTGGTGTCTGCCATCCCCAGGCCGCATAGCCTAAGATGATAAAAATCCCACATTTTGGGTCATCTCAGGGGTTTGGCTTTTTAGGGCATGCAAGGAGATTTGTATGAGCAAGAATTCTGAAAGCCTGGCATTTGGAAATCATTCATTCACTCCTTCAGGCGCGCATGCATGAGTCAGCATTGACGTGTACTGAGTCAGTCGGTCTCGGGGCTCACAGTACGAGAGAGCCAGTGCCCGCAGTCCCAGGGCACCAGACGTTCTGCCGGAACTTGCTGGCAGGTCCTTGTGGGGCTGATTTTGTACTTAGAAGAGCATGGGGCCGGCTCTGCGGCTCAATAGGCTAATCCTCCACCTGCGGTGCCAGCACTCCGGGTTCTAGTCTCGGTTGGGGCGCCAGTTCTGTCCCGGTTGCTCCTCTTCCAGTCCAGCTCTCTTCTGTGGCCTGGGAAGGCAGTGGAGGATGGCCCAAGTGCTTGGGCCCTGTACCCGCATGGGAGACCAGGAGAAGCACCTGGCTCCTGGCTTCTGATCAGCGTGGTGCTGGCCGTAGCGCGCTGGCCGCGGCGGCCATTAGAGGGTAAACCAGCGGCAAAGGAAGACCTTTCTCTCTGTCTCTCTCTCTCACTGTCTACTCTGCCTGTCCAAAAAAAAAAAGAAGAGCATGGCCACCCCGTTTGGTAGTGCAGAGCTTGGAGCGTTTGGCCATTTGGCCATCCGTGAACAAAAGGATGCTCCTTCCTCTTAGAGGGCTGCTTGGTCTTAGAGGGGGTGGGCTGGGGCGGCCAGCGGAGTCAGAGGCTGGGTGCCTCCTGGGTGATCAGATGGAGTTTATAAAGGAAATGGCATCGTTCACTTTTTATGGATGTCGGTGAGGCAACCGGGGAACTCGGCATCTGGCTTCCACTGATTCCGAGACTCCTTTGCTCGCCAGTTATCATGAGCTCATCTACTCCTGGGGTTGTGGGGAGGGTTAATTAGCTTTTATGGGCAAAGCGCTGATTGCTATGCCTGTTGCACAGTGAGTGCCCCGAAAGTGCAGTCCCTTATCCTTGCGGAGGGAGTGGCCGGTAAACGTAGCGGGGGTCGATGCTCCATCCGTTTGTTGAATGAATATACAAGCTTCAAAAGCATCAAGCAGAACCAAACACAGGGTCTGCCATGGCTTTAGCTGGCTGTGAAATGGTCCAGGGCCGTGGCCAAGGCAGTCGTAGTATCTGCAGGACAGAAGGAGGGCTTCAGCAGCGGGCTTTGTCACTCTTTCTCAAGTCCTTGGTTTCTCAACCGGAAATGACGAGACATTGCCCGAGACCTGCTCCAGCAACATGGATGGAAGAGCCTGGCTGGGTCCTTTCAACACTGGAGACACAAGGATAGCCTCATATCTCCTCCAGCCAAAACAGCTCCAAACCCCCCCCCCCCCCAACCGGGACCGGCATGGCAACAGACTCAGAGCCTGGAATTTTGTTCCAAACAACCCGTTTTGCAACAACTCAAGAATTTCCAGTTGTGTCTGTTAATGGACACAAACTCCAAAAGGGAGGTGGCCCCTAGGGCATCTGCCAGTGTGCAAGGAGCGCACTCGGGGCCCTGCAGAGGAAGGGGAGGGGCCGGCGTCCCCAGAAATAGACAAACCAATCCCAGCAAAGGCCGCAGTGCACCCTGCAGACTTTCTGAAACTTAGTTCGAGTGAATAACCTCTTTTGTGTCGGGCTGCTGTTCAGCTGGACGCGGTTCTAACTCGTTTCTGCTGGCTGCCTGCAGCCCCTCAACGTGATCTTTGTCTTGTCAACACGGAGTCCTTTGGCCTCCAGCCCTATTGTTCTGATTAAAATGCCAGAATTGCTTGCCGGATCGCTATTGATTTTACATCACCTAGAAGAGGAGGAAAAATGGAAGCTCCGCAAGCCGGTCTCGGTGTTTGAGGAATGGACAGTGTTCTTACGGGTGGGGAGTGGAGGGGGAGGAGCGTCCAGGGTAGGGCTGTGGGCAGACGGCGCCCGGCACACACGTGGGGGGTGAGATGTTCATGCCTGAGCGTGGAGTCACACATCTGAGCCAGCATTCTCATGGGGTGACCTCGCCTTTGCCGGATCCCTTCCAGGCTGGCTGCTTCTGAGAAGCGATGAGCCCAGATGGGTCTCCCCAGCCAGTGCTCCTCATTGTCTCTCTCCTCCTTCAGATCCTGTAGCAGAGAGTGTGGAGGGGGGGAGTGGGACTCAGAACTTGGGGCTTGACCAGACCTGGCCAGGTAGCTCCTGGTTCTGTAAAGCCTTGGGCAAGTGTTTTCGTCTTTCAGAGTCTCTGTGTCTTGAGCCCGGAAATGAAACTGTTACCTCCATCCCGTACAATCGCGGCGGCATGGAATGACTGCCTGGGAAACAAGCCACACACAAAGAGGAGTTTAATCATTTATTTTCTGTCTTCATTCAGCATTGAGATAGCATGGTTGCTAGGGGACACCCATCCATCTTGGTTTCCCCAAGATAGTTTTTCTTTTAAAGATTTATTTATTTATTTGAAAGGCAGAGTACAGAGATGCAAAGGGAGAGAGAGAGAGAGAGAGAGAGAGAGGTCTTCCATCTGCTGGTTCACTCCCCAAATGACCACAATGGCCAGAGCTGCACCAATCCGAAGCCAGGAGCCAGGAGCTTCTTTCAGGTCTCCTACCTGGGTGCAGGGACCCAAGGACTTGGGCCATCTTTTACTGCTTTCCCAGGACATAGCAGAGAGCTGGATCAGAAGTGGAGCAGCTGAGACTCGAACCAGTGCCCATATGGGATGCCGGCACTGCAGGTGGTGGCTTTATCCACTACACCACAGCGCCAGCCCCGAAACCTTCTTTTTTAAACAGCCAGTACATGGTACTCCATTATTTCCACCATTTTTGGCAATGCACCTTCCTTTACTGTCAGATGCAAGTTTCCAAACTCCCATTTAGCATTTAACACTCGGCATGTCGGGGTGGTGCTGTGGCATAGTGGGTGGAGCTGCCCCCTGCCGGGCCGACATCCCATGTGGGTGCCAGTTCAAGTCCTGGCTTCTCCTCTTCTGATCCAGCTCTCTGCTATGGCCTGGGGAAGCAGTAGAAGATGGCCCAAGTCCTTGGGCCGCTGCACCCACATGGGAGACCCAGAGGAGGCTCCTGGCTCCTGACTTCAGATTGCTGCAGCTTGGGCCGTTGCAGCCAATTGGGGAGTGAACCAGCAGATGGAAGACCTCTCTCTCTGCCTCTTCTCTCTCTCTCTCTCTCTCTCTCTCTCTCTCCCTCTCTCTGCTTCTTCCTTCTCTGTGTAACTCTGACTTTCAAATAAATAAATAAATCTTTAAAAATATACTCTACACGTATTGAGTGCCTACTCAAACATGACCTGATGCCAGGTATGTCATGACCGAAACAAAGATTCATACCTTGGCTGAGCATCTGTGCCAGACAGAGGTGAGAGGGAGCAACTAGAAGGCACAGGTGTTGTTTAAGGGTGGTAAGTGCTCCGAGAAAAAGCAGCATGGCTCTGGGTAGAGCGTGCCGGGGGTGAAGCTGCAGGTGGGGAATGCCAGAGGTGAGGGAGGTGGATACGGTGCCCTCCTGGACTCAGTAAAATTCTAACCAAGACATCATGGAGAGAGCGAGCTGGCCCCGCACATAGATGGGGGAGGTGCTCTGTAGGCACAGGGCACAGCTGAGCAGAGATCTGCTCCACAGCGCTCAAGGGCCAGAGGCAGCTGGGCTTGGCATTTGAGAAAAGGCCACGTGGACAGAGTTGAGGAAAAGCACAGGCCCCCCAGGGCTCTGCTGGCCCCTGTAAGGGTTTGACCTCCACGGAGGAGCGCTACGAATAGGTGTAGGGAGGAGGCGAGAGTGGAAGCAGGAGACCCAATGGAAATCTGTGCCGCAAGGCAGAGGGGGAAGGGTGTCGGTTCCGACCACGGTGGTGTCCGGGGCAGGGGAGACAGTGGTGAGTGTGGAATTGAAGGCGAGGCTCCTGGCGTGCTGTTGGATCGCATGGGCGGACTCACAGGATCTGACTGAGCCAGTGGAAGGCGGGGGAAGCTGTCAGCTCAGCTGCGGGAAGCAGTGGGCGGAGACAGTTTGGGGCAGGGGAGATAAGGAATGCTGGAAGCGCGCTTGAGATGCCTGTTGGACATCTAAGTCAAGATGTTGAGTGGGTGTGGGAGTCATTAGCATAGCGTTCTTATTTAAAGCCTTGAGCCTTTATTTTTTCCCACAATGCTCCTTGTTGGTCCATAAACCCAAAGTTTCCGGGAGGTGAAGAAGTTTCTATCCCATGGGCGGTGACATCTACAGCTACAAGGGTTCAGCGCCCTGGTCTCCCGATGCAGGCTGCCCAGCCCCTGCAAGTGTCCAGCTCACACGTGTCATGTCCAGGGGTGCTCAGAGAATGTCTCACACAGGTTCACACATGCAGCTAACCCTCCCTGCTACGTACGTTGCGTTGCTGCTGCCACAGCCACGGTCACGGGCCTTAGCCAGGGAGCCTTGGCCAGTCCCCCGGGAACCACTGCTTTCTCCCCCATTGGCCCAGCAGCCTCTCCCTGGGACTCAGTGTTGGCTCTATGGGGTGTCACCATTCTTTTTTTAAAATTATTTTATTTGAGTTACAGAGGGGCAGAGTTACAGAGTTACAGAGAGGCAGAGGCAGAGAGAGAAAGAGGAAAGAGAGAGAATCAATCTATCTGCTGGTTTACTCCCCAGATGGCCTCAACGGCCAGAGCTGCCTCCATCCAAAGCCAGGAGCCAGGAGCTTCTTCCAGATCTCCCACGTGGGTGCAGGGGCCCAAGGACTTGGGTCATCTTCCACTGCTTTCCCAGGCCATAGCAAAGAGCTGTATGGGAAGTGGAGCAGCCAGGACTCAAACCAGTGCCCATATAGGATGCCAGCACTACAGGCAGTGGCTTTACGTGCCACGCCACAGCTCCAGCCACAAGAACATTCTTTTAAACTGTAGAGGAACAAATACGTTGCAGAGGAGGATGTAAAACTGGCATACAATCCAAAGTCAAACCCCAGATGCATCCATCATGGTTTTCACCGTAATCATAGCCCAGGTCTCCCCAGAGCTTCCCATCAGCCTTCAGTGGACCGTTAATTATAAAATTTGGAAAGCCTGGGACACCGTCCGTGGTTACATTAGCCAGGCATTTATCTACCACAGCCTCAGATGAACAGGGACAAGAAGGCCCAGTGGATTGGGGAGCCACATTGGTGAGAGAAAACTGTAATTTGATGGAGTCGGGGGGTGGGGTGCTCAGCTCCTCTTTCTCTCTGGGCTGGTATCTGACCTTCTGGAATTGCACAGACCTGAAACCCCAGCCAGGCTCAGCCACAGCTGGTTGGAGATTCCAGGATGACGATCCCTGATCAGGCACAGCCGGACATTCTCCAGGCCAGGAAGGCAGGGGATGCACTGATCCAACCTAGGGGACCTCACGGGGGCATTCATGGACCTGAGCGCTGCGCATGGCAAGTGGCACATGGCGTACACAAAGGCGTAGGTGTTGAATCAGCAACCAGGGGCAAGAGCCATCCCAAGACTTCCAGGGAAACACAGGCAGGCCGAGAGCCTGTGCCCTCCCATCTCTAACCAGGCAGCCCACACATCCCACACCCAACAGACAAGTGCAGAAGCCGCAAGCAGGCTGAGTGCTAGGCGGGCGTCTCCAAAGGATGGTGTTTCTCAGAACTTACTAAATACACCCATTGCTGGGCGTCTCATGCTGCTCTCCTATCAGAACCTCAGAAATACGCGTGGAAAGAGGCCCTGGGCTCTGTCCCACCCTGAGCATCTCAGCTTGACCTTGGCTCAAGACCTTGGTAACCACGGAGCGACTTCTCCATGCCAGGGAGCCAATTCCATCATGTGCAGAGAACAAAACTATTTAAGACACGGGCCCTGCCCTCAAACAGATCAAAGACATGAAAAGAAAGAGACAAATGGCAGCCAGGGGCGTGGACTCAAGGCTGTGATCGGACGACCCTCCCTAGGCAGTGCCGCTGAGAACCCAATGAATGCCGCGCACTTGCAAGGGCTCTGACATGGTCTGAGGCCCGGTGCCAGTCTCTGCCACTGACTGCCCAGGAGAGCTGCCAAATGTGGCACAGACCTAAAGTGAGGATGGCAGCGGCCCTGCAGGGTGGTCCGGTTCATTGTGTCTGCTGAACACCCCCAGGGCGAACTCGCTCCCCCAGAGGGGAGGCTTTGCGTGGAGCTTGGGACGCAGCTGTCTGGAGCAGATATGAGGGGCTGGAGGGAGAGGGTGTAGGCAATGTCCCTGGCCCAGTGCCCGGGCCTCTGTGGTGCTGTGACTGCGGGAGGGACCGGATGCAGCTCTTTTCTCAGGGGCTCGAGCTGAGCTGTTTGGGAGCCCTGGGCACACCGTGTTTTGCATTTCTGCACTGCTTGGTCCTGCCGGAGCCCTGGGCATGGTGGTGGAGGTCAACAGAGCAGCAGGCGAGAGCAGCAGGGGCTTTGAGTGCATGGAGTTCCCAATAGAAACTCGGCAGTAGGGAGCCAGTGCCTGATGGTCGTGGCCAGGGGTCTTGGGGGGGCAGCCAAGGGACTCCTAGGGGTCTCATAGGAGGTCTTCCTTGTGAATTCCCAGTGCTTATGGGGAGGGGGTGTGTTTGTAAGGAGTCCCACATCAGCAGGTGAATGGAATGAGCCAGAGCGAGCCAGTTGGGACTGTTAAGTGCCAAGGCCTTTGTGTCCCAGCAAACTGATGAAGCTTGGGTGCTGCGCTTGAATCTGCTTTAGTCCCTGACCTCACGCAGAAGGTAGAAACTCAATCCGGGTATGTTGGTTAAGAGGTGGGCCCAGCGGGAGGCGCCAGGGTCGCTGGGGGCGTGTTCTCGAAGGGTGGCTCCTGGCTGGATTGGTAATAACAGCTGGAGCTGGGTCCAGCCTCTCTCTCTCTGCTCCTTGGCTCGCCAAGTCTCCTTTCTTGGCATTCGTCCTGCCCTTGTCATCTGTGACCCCAGCCCCCTACCCCCGCCCCGGCCAGGTCAGGTCAGTGAGGCTGCTCCTTCTTGGACTGGAACCCCCAAAGCTGTGAGCTCAGGGGACCTTTTCTCTTTACAGAGTCGGGCACCTCGGGGATTTTGTTACAGTGACACAGAGCCGACAAACACATCTGTGGAAAAGCCAGGACATCGTGGGGAGTGGCAGGTGGCATTAAGGGTGAACCAGTGCCCCGTGGACTTGTGCTGGTGGCAGTGGGAGTTGCCACAGGGGACAGAAGCAGCCGTCTTAGCCCAGTGGTTCCCAGAGAAAGATTCATTAGTTGTCAGAGGGTTTGAAAGTCTCTGTGAAGTAGGGGGCGCTGGAGAAAGATCAGAGCAGGTGCAATGCCCGTGGGAACCATAAGGTGCCAGCCAGTCTCGTCTAAGACCCCTGGAGAGGCGAGGGAAGAGGACCACAGGCTGGCTCGATCTGCAAGTGAAACAAGGAAACCCAGGGGCTGCCCTGGGGAGGGCTCCCTGAGAAGAGGGAACCCACACCCCCCACCCTGGTGGGCCCCTCACCAACTCAAGGATCTCCTAAAGGCACCCCAGGTACTGCTTTGGGATGAGCTGCGGGCATCCCTAGAAGCAAGCCTGGAAGCTTGGTGGTTTACTCCACAAGCGTGTGACCTGGGGAGCTTCTGAGAAGTACATTCTACTCCCTCCACGGGCGAGCCCCTGCCCGCCCTCGCAGGGAGGGCTGCTCCCCCAGGCGGCAGGCTGCAAACTGGGCTCCGGCGCCAACGGTCAATGCCTCAATGCCGACAGCGGCTGCACTTCGTCTCCATCCTGCTACTCAGCGAGAGCCGCACGTGGCAGCCTCACCTGACAGCTCCCAACAGAAGCTGTTGCAGGCGGGAGGGAGAGGAGATGACACCGCCTAATTTGTTCTGAGCTCCCTGAGAGCTGCGGGGAAGGACTAGCATTGTACCTGCTTCTGAAATGCAAACATAAAATAAAATAATAAAAGGCGCTGACAGAGATTTAAATGAGAATAAAATGCCAATTAACTCAGAGGTATTGAAGTAGCTTGTGCTTCTCCAAGCAGCCCAGGTCACACTTGGAAGATCAGTTTCAATTTCCCCCAAAGCACTGAATGGCCACGCCGGGGAAACGGATCTCAGAACAATCCAGAACTCGGTGCCAGGCCCACTACTTATCACTTTAATTGACACTCACTCCACGCGATGCTCATGCAGTCACCGGATGGGCTCCATTTAATTTGAAATGGGGAGTTTTTTCTTTCCCCTCTTGAAATATTTAACGCAACAGGCTTTAACGAAGAAGCTGCAGTCCCGGCATTCCACCACTCTTCCATTTTGCTTTTAAAAACTACAAAAGAACCTCTCCAACCGTGACTTGTTGTGAAAGCACTTGACTTTCACCAACTCCGTAATCACAAAACCTATTGATCTATGGCTGTTTTTTGGTAGGTGATAGGATAGATGGCTAATTAAAAAAAGAAAGAAGGAAGGAAGCCACACCTTGGCTCCCTCCACTTCTGTCCTCAGCAGGGACTTTTGGGGAAGCCATCCTTGGTGGCAAGGTGATGACAACACGACTTTTCCGGGGAGCCTGTGTGTCTCTGCTCCCAGCCCACCCAGCACCCATCTTCCTGTGCTAACCAGGGGTGAGCGAGAGAGGCGGGCGGCCTCCTTGCCCCAAGTGATCCGGATTCTGGGTGATGGCAGGGAGGCAAGTGGGCTCTCCTCTCCGCCCTGGTGTGTATTAGTGCCCACAGAGGCGGGGCAGGAGCAGCAGTCACCCTGAGGTCTTACATACTGATTCAGTGACAGGCAATTATCTTTGGAGACAGTGTTAAAACAATCAGTAATTGGAAGAGCAAGTGAGAGAGGGGTAGCCCCCGGCCCAGGCAGAATGGTATTTCTTAAGACAACAACAAACCTTCCCCGATCTCTGGTGATTTAGCTTCAACGGGTCATTTGGTTTCTGCCACTTCTCCCCCTCCAGAAACCTCGCCACTGCTCCATTCTGCAGAAGAGTTAGCTTCCAGTGCGTCTGAGGCCAGCGCTTTCCAAAAATGGTGCCTAGCGAAAGAGAAAAGTCGGTGCCTTCGCAAGCGGTCTCACACGGCCTGCTTTTGCGACGGCACGAGCTGGCAGAGGGCCTTGGTTTCAAACGGAGGCTGACACACGGAGGCTGAAACAGCACATTGCCACCGGAGCTGACTGATTCCGTGGGAACAGGGAAACTTTCACACCCCGCCCCCACCCCCCGCCACCTGCAGGGGCCATGAAGGCATCACTGCATCGCTGCATCGTTGAGAAGGGCGGGATTTGCTCTTGCTGCTTTGACCATGGTGACATCAGTTGCCCTACCTTCTGCGTCAGCTACGTGTGTCGGCAATCGCACGTTGGACTGAGCAGGAGGAGAGCAGACGGGGAAGACAAGGCTGCCAGAAGTCTTTTCCATGGCAGCAAAGACTTGAACGTATTATGAAAAACTCTTCATTTGCAAGAGGTGGAAGCCAATCGGCTTTCACTTAGAAGGAGAAGGGGAGCTTCATTGGAGGACACCAGGATGTGTGACAGGATCCAGGGAGAAGCAGGCCTCCTGACCCCAGGAAGGGGTGGGAAGGAGAAGTGACGGGGGGGGGGGTCCCCCTCGCCCTCCCAAAAAGGGCTTCATTTCCTTCTGGTGCTCACACTGGCCCTGCTTCTCTCGTCTACACAGCAGAAACCCGCGGGCTGCAGATGTGAGTGCACAAACAGCATCTGATTCATGCTGACTCGCAGTGAAATCCCCAAATCCCCGACGGAGGGCTTGGGTCGGTCTGGCTTAACCCAAGTGCCACGCCTTGCCGAGCAACCCCCGTGACCAAAAAACCCGTGACAAAAGCCGGAGGGCCTGGTGACTCATGGGTCCGATGACACGGCACCTCTTAGTGTGCTGCGGGGCAGTGCCTGGAAGGATCATTTCCCCTGTAATAGAAGCAGAGCGAGACAGAAGCTGTAGCTCCCTCCAGCAGGTAAATCACTTTGAACAAAATGGTTGTGTATGGGCTGCGGTTTCAGTATGAGTGGTGCAACCAGCCAAAAAGAGTCGAGGTACAAAGAGAATAGCATTTTTCAAAAGATGCCTTTTATTTATTTGAATGGCAGAGTTACAGAGAGAGGGAGAGAGAAAGAGAGAGAATCTTCTATCCGCTGGTTCACTCCTCAAATGGCTATAATGGCTGGCATAGGGCCAGCCTAAAGCCAGGAGCCAGGAGCTTCCTTCAGGTCTCCCACATGGGTGCAGGGGCCCAAGCACTTGGGCCATCTTCCACTGCTTTCCCAGGCCATAGCAGAGAGCTGGATCGGAAGTGGAGCAGCTGGGATTTGAACAGGCACCCATATGGGATGCCGGCACTGCAGATGGCAGCTTTCCCTGCTACGCAACAACGCCAACCCCAATAAATAAATCTTAAAAAAAAATAAAAGGGAGCACCTCATGGCCCAGTGTACCCAGAACGTCCCCTCAGGGACCAGGGCAGGCATGGCTGTGTGCAGAGGACAGTCCCGAAGCAGGCAGGGTCTCCTCCACCTGCCTCCTTCCCTCGGCTAATCCCTCCGTGTGTTGGCTGCATGCACTCCTACGGAGAGTTCTGTTTCTCCCTGCAGCCTTGGAGGATGACTGCTGGCAGCTCCAACCTCCCTGCAGATGAATAGCAGACCCGGCAGGCTAGTCTCTGCAAGGCTCTGATTGGTCTAGGTTGGGTCACGTGTACCAATTGCTGCCATCAGGGCTAGCCTGGGTGCACGTCCATCACCATGGAGTAGGAAGGTTCCAGGCACTGCATCATAGCTCCTTCTCACAGTGTGTGAAAGGAAGGGCGAGGTACACAATATCCAACAGGACTCCCCTTTGTGTTGATGGACCCTGAAGCGGTGTGCGTAAGAGCAGGGGGTGGCTTTGATGCCCAGATGCCGGGAGGCTACAGATGTAGCTGGTGATGCTTCTGTTCTTGGCAGGCTCCCAGCATCCTGTGGGGGTTGTCAGAGCTCAGAAGTGTGCAGCACTAAGGCACGGGTGCTCTGAAAACAGACCTAGAGGGAGGGAGGGCTAGTGGCACCTCTGTAGTCTCTTTCCGCTGCTCTCTCCTGAGAAGAATCTCACCCTTTGTCACAGGAAGTGGTTTTTACTGCAGTGGGGAAACAGAAAAGGGGAACTGAGAGTGGGAATGTTTCAATGGGGACAACACTTTGCTTATTTTTTTTTTCAACTTTTTAAAGGTTTACTTATTTTTTTTTTTTAATTTGAAAGCAGAGTTTCAAAGAGTGAGCAAGAGAGAGAGAGAGAGAGAGAGAGAGAGAGATCTTCCATTCTCTGGTTCATTCCCCAAATGGCACAAGAGCTGGGGCTGGGTCAAGCCCAAGCCTGGACCTTCATTCAGCTCTCCCACATGAGTGCAGGGGCCCAAGCACTTGGACCATCCTCCGCTGCTTTCCCAGGCGCCTTAGCAGGGAGCTGGATGGGAAGCGGAGCAGCCGGGACTCAAACTGGTGCCCATACGGGATGTCGGTGTTGCAGGTGACACAATGCCAGCCCCCCTTTGTTAACGTTTTACTTGGAGGTAATTATAGATGCACCTGCAGTGGTAAGAAATAGCAAAGAGAGAACCTCATCACACCTTCTACCCCGTGTCCCCGGGGCTAGGGCCGCCACCACCAGGAGAGCGCGTGGCTCACCAGTGCGACTCACTTGGAGACTGGGGTTGAGTCAGTGTCCTTTTGGCTCGGAAGTTACTTCTCTGAGCTGGGCTTGATGCTGGTGCACGTTAGGAGAGCGGTAACTCGTCTGAACTTTCTCCCTCAGCCCTCCTGTACAAGAGGACTTTGAAACATTTGTGGGAAAATGGAATAAAAAAACAAGGTTATTTTGATGCAAAAAACCCTTATAGTTGTATCATAATACATGTTTTTCACAAGCTTTTTGGACATCTCCAGTATTATTATTATTATTATCATTATTATTACTATTTTGACAGGCAGAGTTAGACAGTGAGAGAGAGAGACAGAGACAAAAGTCTTCCTTCTGTTGGTTCACCCCCCAAATGGCCGCTATGGTCAGCGCACTGTGCCAATCAGAAGCCAGGAGCCAGGTGCTTCCTCCTGGTCTCCCATGCGGGTGCAGGGCCCAAGGACCTGGGCCATCCTCCACTGCACTCCTGGGCCACAGCAGAGAGCTGGACTGGAAGAGGAGCAACCAGGATAGAATCTGGCGCCCCGACCGGAACTAGAACCCGGGGTGCCGGTGCCGCAGGTGGAGGATTAGCCAAGTGAGCCGCGGCGCTGGCCATCTCCAGTATTATTTGAGGGGAGAGTGGATGTGGTCTATATGACTGACACACTTGGGCTGGTTCTTTCAAAATATATATGGGGGGGCCAGTACTGTGGCACAGTGAGTTAAAGCCCCGGCTTGCAGTGCTTGTATCCCATATGGGCACCGGTTTGAGTCCCAGCTGCTCCACTTCCGACTCAGTTCTCTGCTGTGGCCTGGGAAAGCAATAGAAGATGGCCCAAGTGCTTGGGCCCCTGCACCTATGTGGGAGACCTGAAAGAAGCTCCTGGCTCCTGGCTTCAAACAGCTCAGCTCTGGCCATTGCAGCCATTTGGGGAGTGAACCAGTGGATGGAAGACTTCTCTCTCTCTCTCTCTCTTTCTCTCTCACTGGCTCTACCTCTCTTTGTAGCTCTTTCAAATAAATCAAATAAATCTTTAAAAAAATACTGGGCGTGACATCTGGTGTGACAGTTAGGAAAAGGCCTGGGCACCCACAGCTTGTTTCAGATGAGTTCCAGCTCTCCTGCGCTCCCAAGCTTCCGCCAGTGCACACTCTGGGAGGCGGTGGCCAGAGGCTCAAACACTTGTGTTCCTGCATCCTGTGTGGGGAGCTGGGTGACATCTGGGCTCCTGGCTTTGGCCTGGCCCAACCCTGGCTGTTGTGAGCTTTTAGGGAGTGAACAAATGTGTGTAAAATCTCTGTCTCTATGCCTTTTAGATAAAAAAAAATATATAGAAAAAAATTTTAAAAATTATGAAATAGTCATGCTGTATCAGGCATCACGGGGACACAGGCATTGGTGGAAACAGGTGGGAGGACTAAGGCTGGGAACGTAAATTATAGAAAGTCTTGGACTCCCGGCGGAGGAGCTTGGGACAGATGGGCAGTATTTCGGGAAGACGCACTTTGCAGCGGAGTGTGGGGTGATTGGGAAGGAGAGATTGGAGGAACGGAAGCCAAAGCAACAGTTGACATGAGGGATTTCAAGAGACTGAAGCAAAGTCGTAGAAATCAAGAAAGGGGAACCCACAGGGGAGGTGCAGAGCAGTTGGAGACCGGGCATCAGTCCACACGCGGCCATGCACACACGCGCGTTCTCAACCTGGCAGGGCGGCCCTAGGGCCCCACCCAGCGTGCAAGGAAGCTTGACTCGGATTCCTTCATTCTGAGGAGCTCACAGAAGCTGGAGTGGAATCGCCTCTTCTAAGCACAGACGACAGTCTTGTCTCGTGGCTGGACTGAATTTTGCAGAAGGCAGAGATGGGTTGGGAAGAACCAACTTGCCGAGGTTTGGATTTGCATTCTGTTTTTCTAGATACTGCCTTCTTCACCATCTGGAGAGAGAGATGTTTGGGTCCTTCGTGGAGTCAGCTGGGGTTTCAGGTGACCCTCCAAGTCCCTCTCCACCTGCTAAGGTGCAGAATAGGAGGGAGTGGGGGTCCCAGTTGGGCCCCAGCTGCCTTCCCTCAATGGGGCAGGAGCTGCCATGGCCCATTTGTATGGGGAGTGAGTGTCCTTCCCTCTGGGAAAGAATTGTTCCAAGGGGTGGGGAGGGAACTCCAAGAAGCAGCTGGACCCCGAACCAAGCCCCTGTGGCCCTGAGAAGGCAAGAGGAGAGCCTGGGCCATGAGCGGCGACTGCGCTGGAGCAGGGTCCATGCCAGGGCAGGTGTGGGCTCAGTGAGGCCTGGCGGCGATGCTCCTGGACAGGTGCCGCCACTCCCCTCCCCTCGGGGACTCGTTTGTACCTGCAAGGCGGGGTGGACCCAGGGACTCTGCAGCACAGCCCAGGCTCACTCGATCTCTCCCCCTCCTTCTGTTTCCTCGACTCTGTCTGTGCACCGATGTCACTCTCCTGCCACCAACAGGCTTGCTCCATTGGGGAAGAGCTGTCCTACAATGCGACACCCAAGGGCGAGGACGGAGCCCTCCTCTCCTCTCCAAGTGCTAACACCCCAAATTCCAGGAGCAAACTGGCCCGAGTTGGGTCATGTATCCATGCCTGAGCCAAGCGCCGTGGCCCAGGACATGGCTCCATGAAGGCTGTCCCACGGGTGACCATCCAGCAGCAGGGGCACTGCTATAGCCACACAAGCAGCAGGGATGCGGGGTGGCTGGAAACCACGGGGACTTTCTTTCTTTCTTTTTAAAGATTTATTTGTTTGAAAGTCAGTTACATAGAGAAAGGAGAGGCAGAGAGAGAGAGAGAGAGAGAGGGAGGGAGAAAGGTCTTCCATCCACTGGTTTACTCCCCAGATGGCTGCAACAGCCGGAGCTGTGCCGACCCAAAGCCAGGAGCCAGGAGCTTCTTCCAGGTCTCCCACGTGGGTACAGGAGCCCAAGGACTTGGGCCATCTTCTACTGCTTTCCCAGGCCACAGCAGAGAGCTGGATCAGAAGAAGAGCAGCCGGGACTAGAACTGGTGCCCATATGCTAGCGCTTCAGGCCAGGGTGTTAACCCACTGCACCACAGCGCCAGCCCCACCACGGGGACTTTCACTCTTCAGATTCCCAGTGGATCTCTCTCTCTGCTGCTCATGCAGGCGCCTGGGAGGTGGGGGGGGTCCCTGCCCTACCATGAGGAAGTGCCCCCCACTCCCCTCCTCTCCTGACCTTCTCTCCCCCCCATCAAAGTGGGCCAGTCCCCGTTCCTGTGTCCCCAAGTCACGGAAAACACAGCACCTTGGCTCATCCGAGACACAAGTTGTTGCCAAAGCGGGAGCAAAGGGGCTCAGGTCCGGTCACATCCGGCTGTGATGTTGACCTCAGTGACAGGGCCCTCCTGTCACTGCTAGCTCCTCGGAGAGCTGGGAGCCTGCCGAGATTTCCCCCTTTCGTACCCTGGTGGCCAGGAGAGGCAGACGGCATGGCCCAGCCTCTGAAGGACAGGAGGCCGAGCTCAGGTCCTACCCAGTCTATCCACACGGGAAGGGGCCGGTGCCTTGGCCCCAGTCAGGGCAGGGAGGGAGGCGGGGGAGCAGAGCTGGTCTGAATCCATGCGTTCTGTTTGTGAGCAGGAGGGGCTGACTTAGGGTTTAATGAGGGCTTAAGACAACAGCTGTGCTATCTTGAGTCCCAACCGGGCAAGGAGACACACCAGCCACTGACCCAGAGAGAGCCACTGTCCCCACCTCAGATGAGCCAGGAGCCGCTGTTTAAACAGAAGGGACCATCTTTTCAGACCCTGGAGGGAAGCATCACCAAATCTCACCATTAGACCAGGCCGGGGCTGGAGAACAGCGCAGAAGGGGAAACTTTGGAGATGGGAGGTCGGGGACCTGGGACAGAGTCCTGGTGGCTCAGGGCCTGCAGGTGGCCCTGTCCCCTGGGTCTCCGTGGTTCCAGCTGACAGGCAGGGTCCAGCTGCAGCCTCTGCCACCTGACCCAAGACTGTGCTGAGCTCTTGGCGTGTTGCTGGACATTTTGAATTCATTTTGTGCCAAGCCGCACACATTCCCCGACACAGTTTTGCTGGGTTCCTTTGCCTTTCCTGGTCTCTTTGGCCACTCTGGATTTTCTGGGTCCAGGAGAGAGAAAGGCGTGGGCCTCAATGTGCCAAGGGACAGGCTCTTGTTGGCCCACACCCACCTGGGAGCGGTGAATGAATGAATGAGTGCAGGAGTCACCAAGGATCATCACCCCCAGCAAAGAGGCCAGAAAGCCATACCTTCCAGAAAAGTGGCGCTCATCTTCCCAATAGCTCTTCCGGGTAGATGTGGTACTTCCATCCCATCCCACAGAGACACACGTGCCCAAGGTCACAGAAACAGTGTTTGAATTCCCACGATCCGGAGACCCATGCCAGAGCCCTGCTCTCTCCACCATGAGCCCTTGTTTGCACCCCAACTCCCTCTCTGCCCGCCTGGCATCCAGGACCTCTCCCCTTCCCCACAGCGTTGAGCACCAATGACCCAGGGGCTGCCCGGACACCTGCAAGGAAGGTGGCACAGGTACCAGCAGGACAGCGATGGGCAGGGCAGGAGGAAGACTCCCTGCGGGGCCGGCACTGTGGCATAGTGGGTAAAGCCGCCTGCAGTGCAGGCATCCCCTATGGGCACCAGATCAAGTTCCAGCTGCTTCACTTCTGATCCAGCTCTCTGCTGTAGCCTGGGAAAGCAGTAGAAGATGGCCCAAGTCTTTGGGCCCCTGCACCTGCTTCAGACCAGCACAGCTCCGGCCATTGCAGTCAACTGGGGAGTGAACCAGAGGATGGAAGACCTCTCTCTCTCTCTCTCTCTCTCTCTCTCTCTCTCTCTCTCTGCCTCTCCTGCCTCTCTCTGTGTAACTCTGACTTTCAAATAAATACATAAATCTTTTTAAAACAAGACTCCTCTTGCACCCTCAGGGAACCCCACTTTCCTGTAACCGGGTCTGCATCTTGAACACACCCACTCCATGAACCTGCCTTTGGTCTCTTCTGGAGACTGTCTGTCCATCTGCCCTTGGGAGCATCAAGGCACAGGTTGGGGCTGGGTAGCACCTGACACCGGCCTGTCTGGTGATAAACAACGATGTCCTCTCTCTCCGCTCACTCCCTGTCCCTCGCACTCTGAGACCAGGCAGGGACAGGCGCTGCTTGAAGCCCCAGCAAACTGGGCGGCTGCAGCCCACAGCGCCGAGAAACACACAGGTTGTTTGCCAAGGCCAAGGCGCCTTTCTGTCCTCTGATGAAAACCCTGCTGTAATCTGTTAGTGCCACCGCCGCGGGAGCATGAATTATTCAGAGAGGTCTCTGTTCCCTATCTCCCCTCCCCGGGGACGCCCCTGCCATTGTCCGCCCTCATGGGCCATTATACACTCTGTGAATTTAATCTTTTAGGCTATGCAGGGCCTGCACAGAAAAAAAAAAAATGTATGAATAACAATTTTCCCGTAATAACCTTCAACTAACCTTTCAACCAGAGTGAGTCATTCCAATCCCATTTTCACATCAAGAGGAATCAGAGGCAGGCAATTACCTCTTATCTGCCTCGGAAGCTGCCCCCGCCTCGGCTGCACCCTTAGTTTTTAAAGGGGTGTTGAAGAATGCTGCAGAATCCGGAGGAGGCACGAGGGGAGGCAAGGGTTGGGTGATAAGAGGCCGGCTCGGGTCTCCCCTGCCAATGCTGGGTGTCCGGATAAGGGGTCCTGAGCCTCAGCCTTCCCCTCTCTGTGCTGCCCACCCTGCCAGTCTCCTGGGGTCACGGCTGTGGGCCCTCATCCACCAGCAGTTCTGGCTCCCCCGGCCCACCGAAGGCAACCACCCTCCACTGCACCCACTCCAGGAAAACCTCTCTCCTGCCCACAGATTTTCACAAGGCCCCTCTGTGGGGTGCAAGTTCAGAGGAGCTTGGCTCCCAGTGAGAGCGGCTGACAGAAGAGAGGACAGGGGCCGGCGCTGTGGCTCACTTGGTTAATCCTCCGCCTGCAGCGCCAGCATCCCATGTGGGAGCCGGGTTCTAGTCCCGGTTCCTCCTCTTCCAGTCCAGCTCTCTTCTGTGGCCCGGGAGTGCAGTGGAGGATGGCCCAAGTGCTTGGGTCCTGCACCCACATGGGAGACCAGGAGGAAATACCTGGCTCCTGGCTTCGGATTGGCGTAGCTCTGGCCATAGCGGCCATTTGGGGGGGGGGGTGAACCAACAGAAGGAAGACCTTTCTCTCTGTCTCTCATTGTCTAACTCTATCTGTCAAATAAAAAATAAAGAAGAAAGGACAGAAGCAGGTGGGAGGCTGTGCTGACCCCTCCAGGAGCCCCACCTGGCCCCAGGTCTCCCCACCCGGAGTTTGGGGTCAGCCTTGGCTCCCCAAGTCGTGTGACCCAGGATAAGGAAGGGCTTCTCAGGTAAAAAGGGGGTTGCTGACACCTTGCAGGGCTGTTCTGGGGAGCCCAAGGGGCCACCATTGCGAAGTCTTCTCCATGCAGACCCTGAGCCTGAGTCTGGGTCTGCTCTGTGGCCCAGGCACCCCCACTCCTACTCCTGACTTCTGGTCGTGAGTATCTTTTATTCCCCCACCCTCTACCAGGTGTAGGGCCCTGTGCAGGGGTGCACACTCAGGTCTTACACAGCGCTTCCAGGTGCTTGAGAAATCCAGAGAGGGAGTGAGGGCAGGGTGGGGTGTGCAGCGCTTACCTTGGAGCACCTGGGCCACTGCTGCTGTCTTGCGGAGTGACCCAGCCTTTCACCCCGGGACCCAGGCTCGGATTCTGCTTCTTCTGCTTTGCCTCTTACCAATTTTTTTTTTTTAACTTAACTGCACAATGTAGACCCGGAGGGTGAAGTGGCCTCTCCAAGTCATGATTCAGAGGGTCCGGGGCCCAGACAGCTGTGGTGGGCCTCTTCTTTGGGGCCATAAAATGGTCAGGCAGCTGGTGTTGGGGGGTCTGGCCGATTCAGCAGTGGCGGTGACGCACTCAGGCCAATCAGGAGCCAGCATGGGAACTGTCTCCAGCCCAGCTTTTAGCGCTCCCTGTTTGTCTTTGCAGACAGACGGGGGCAGCCGGACCCGGGCCTGTGGTCCCCTCTGTTCCAGGGCCGGTTGATGCTTCCTGAACAATTGCCCGCCAAGGCCGCGGCTGAAAGAGAGCAACACGCATCGGCAACGGCTCACTCAGGGAGGTTACAAGTCACCTGCTGCAAGTTTTTTTTTTTGTTGTTGTTGTTTATTTATTTGAAAGTCAGAGTTACAGAGAGAGCGAGGGGGGGGGGGAGAGAGAGAGAGAGATCTTCCATCTGCTGGTTTATTCCCCCAAATAGCCACAATGGCCAGGCCTGGGCCAGTGAAGCCAGGAGCTTCCTCTGGGTCTCCCACATGGACCCTCTTCCACTGCTTTCCCATGTGTATTAGTAGGAGCCAGATTGGAAGTGGAGCAGCCGGGACTCAAACCGGCACCCGTGTGGGTTGCCGGCATCACAAGTGGAAGCTGAGTCACAATGCTGGCCCCCAAGTTGACCTTTATTCATACTTTTTGGTAGTTTATAAACTTTAAACATGTGTATGTGTGCTATAAAAGTTGACAAATGGGGCAGGTGTTGTGACCCGGCAGGTCAAGCTGCTGTTTGGGACGCACACACCCCACATCCGAGGGCCACGTTCACCCTCCAGGTGCTCCACTTCCGATCCAGCACTCTGACAACATGCCTGGGAAGGCGCTGGAAGATTGCCCCATACCTGGGTTCCTGGCACCCACGTGGGAGACCCGGATGGAATTCTGGTTCCTGGCTTCTGCTGTTGAAGGCATCTGGGAAGTGAACCAGCAGATGGGCGAGTTCTGTCTCTCCCTGTCACTCTACCTTTCAAAATAGAAATACATTTTGGAAAAATTTATTTATTTATCTGAAAGGCAGAGAAACAGAGAGAAGGAGGGAGAGAGGGAGAGAGGAAGAGAGGGAGGGAGGGAGAGAGCGAGAGAGCGAGAGAGCAAGAGAGAGAGATTGCTTCTATTTGCTGGTTCACTTCCCCAAATGGCTGCAGCAGCCAAGGTTGGGCCAGGCCAAAGCAAAAAGCCAGGAACTTCCTCCTCGGGGTCTTCCACGCGGGTGCAGGGGCCCAAGCACTTGGGCATCTTCCGCTGCTTTCCCAGGCCATAGCAGAGAGCTGGGTGGGAAGAGGAGCAACCGGGACTCAAACTAGCACCCATATGGGATGCTGGCACTGCAGGCAGAGGCTTAACCAGTGCAGGCCTCAATAAATTAAATTTCAGAAGTTGACGAACATTAAGAACACCATGTTTCTCAACGTGTTTATCTCCTCTTAGGAGCGGAGGGTGGTGCAGGTGTGAGGAGGGGGAGTCCGGGCGAGGGAAGGCCCCTCACTGCCCCTTAGGAAGGAAGGAGGGACTCAGAGTGGCATCTGAGGACGCCAGGAAGACGCAGGGAGGTCACCACGGGGGTGGGGGTTCCACCGGAACTTAGGATGGAGCTGCTGAGGTGACACCTGCACCAACACCCAGGAGGAAGGGGCCCTCCAGGGGGGACCTCTCCTGGGCCAGACAGAAGCCCCCAGCCTGCTCCGTTGCCATCTCCCTCCCAGTATGAAGCTCCTGGCTCTTGGCTTCCACTTGGCCCAGCCCTGATTGTTGGTGGACAGTTGGGGAGTGAACCAGCAGGTGGAAGTTCTTTCGGTCTCTCCCTCTCTCTCTGTAACTCCGTCTTTCAGATAAATAAATAAATCTTAAAATGTGGTGCAGATGGGGTCTGGTGCTATCTACAGTTTTTAGGCATTCACCCGGGGGGTCTTGGAAGGAGATGACGAAGCAACTACATTGCTGGATCAATCCGCCTCAGACCCTGCCAGGAACCTGAGCCCCTTCTCCGTGCCAATCAGCCCAGCCTCACAGCCTCCGTCGGCGCTCAGGAGAGTCTGCCTCGGCGTGCAGGGAGCTGTGCGCAAGCTCACAGCCAGGCTGGGGGAAGCCGCGGGAGCTGTCGGCGTGTTCACGCGGATGTCTCCCGTTTGAGCAGATCTAAAAGAGCAAAGCAGGCTGCATTGGAACCTGTCTAGCAACAAGAGCTACCTTCTCCCCCGGGGAGAAACATGTGTGTTTCTTTCTATACTTTCTGGGGACAGAGGTGTTGCATTTTAATGTCCGATTTGGGCGCTGGGTGCAGAAAAATAACTGTGGTGCCCACAGCCAAATCTACTTGCATCCAGCCTCAGCAAACTCGAGATGATGTTTAAATTCCATGCAGCAGCATTCCACACACAGCGCACGAGGGAGGCAGCTCGAGGCACATTTCTGGTTGCACTGTGTTTTTCTTCCGCTTTGCGACGCGAGCTGAGACGTCAACACCGCCCCCATTTTGACTGCACACAAGGTATGTATGGATGGGACAAAAATACCTCTGCTGGGGTCTCTCCAGCCAGCTTGCCACGTGTGGGTGCTGCACGAGTGTGGCCCCAGGGAAGGCTTCAGCCAAGGGCAGATTGTGTGTGTGTGTGTGTGTGTGTGGCTGTGAGGCTGTGTGGCTGCAGAGGGGGGGGCGTGCCATCTTTCTCTCCCACAGCCATGTGGGGATCAGGAAGCCACCTGGGCCCTGGGTCCTTGTGGAATTCAGGGGGACGTGTATTGGGGTGTGCCCAAAGCTCAGTAGGGAGCCTACCCACCACCCTGGGAGACACCAGACGCGAGAGTCACCCTGCTGGCTCATAGGTCACTCGTCTCCCAGTGGCCTAGTAGCAAGGTCAGGGTCACAGGAAAAGGCTGCTGCTCTTGCCAGAGCCCTTGAGAAGAGGACCCTGGGGATGCCGTGGGGTCAAGGTGATTGGGCTTGAGGATCAGCCTCCCCCATTTGTTCCAGACCTGCAACCCCTGAGCCATGTCAGCCCCTGGGTGCTGACAGAATTTCCCAAGGGAACATCCGGTGGGGTCTAGATTCCTGGGATGCATCGAAAGGTTCAAAGCCTCCTGCCCAGGGACGTTTGGGAAACACATTCTGTAGCCTGCGGGCCTTCTCAGAGCCTTCATTGTGCTGGGGAGCCCAGTGTGGAGGTGGCGTCCAGTGTCCCAGCCCCACTGGCAAGGAAATCATTTCACAGTGCCTCCTCCAGACCCCGCGCTCGGGAGACGCACGTGTTGTGAAACTGTAGGAAGATGCATGTCTTTCTCCCAGAGCGGCGGCCCGCTGGTCTAAGATTGCTAAATCCTCCTGAATGCAGAGTGCTGTGTCAGGTTACCCTCAAGAGAAAGAGACCTAGGAAAGGTAGGTTTTCTTTTCTTTTTTTTTTTTTTAAAGATTTTATTTTATTTGAAAGGCAGAGTTACAGAGAGGCAGAGAGAGAGGTCTTCCATCCACTGGTTCACTCCCCAGTTGGCCGCAACAGCCGGAGCTGAGCTGATCCAAAGCCAGGAGCCAGGAGCTTCTTCTGGGTCTCCCAGGTGGGTGCAGGGGCCCAATAACTCAGGCCATCCTCCACTGCTTTCCCAGGCCATAGCAGAGAATTGGATCAGAAGTGGAGCAGCCGCAACTCGAACTGGCACCCATACAGGATGCTGGCACTCATAGGCAGAGGCTTTACCCACTATGCCACAGCACCGGCCCCGAAAGGTGTTTTCATTTGGAGAAGAGCAGAAGGAAGTGAAACCGCCTTAAACGCACTGCGAGAAAAGCTTGCTTGGTTTCGTAGAAGGCAGGCTTTGCATCGGGGACCTGGGCCCAGTGGGGATTGCACAGGGCTGGACCAGTCAGCCAACCCACAGCCAGTGGCATCATGGGAACACCTGTGGATGGGGCGGAAGGGTGGATCTGGGAGGGACATGGTTCCCTCGTCTTTAAGAGGAGAGAAATTGCTGCTTTCTTACAGGAATCCCTTTGCACGTCATTTGGGGCAGCTGTGATATAAGGATACAGCTCTGTCCCACCAAAGGGGTTTTTAAATGAAGCCTGATGGGGCCGGCGCCGGGGCTCACTTGGCTAATCCTCCACCTGCGGCGCCAGCATCCCATATGGACGCCGGGTTCTAGTCCCAGTTGCTCCTCTTCCAGTCCAGCTCTCTGCTGTGGCCCAGGAAGGCAGTGGAGGATGGCCCAAGTCCTTGGGCCCTGCACCCGCATGGGAGACCAGGAGGGAGCCCGTGACTCCTGGCTTCGGATCGGCACAGCGTGCTGGCCGTAGCAGCCATTTGGGGAGTGAACCAACAGAAGGAAGACCTTTCTCTCTGTCTCTATCTCTCTCTCACTGTCTAACTGTGCCTGTCAAATAAATATTTAAAAAAATGAAGCCTGATGGTGTGACACCCAAAGGCAAGGGCGGCTGTCACTCATCCCTGCTGTCTCCCAGGGGAGGGCCTAGCGCCCGGGGGAGCTGCCTGAAATGAGCCTGAGCCCTGACTGTGCTTGTAAGGTGGGATTTCTGGAAACCAACCCAACCGCACGTGGCCCCAGCTCTCTTGGGCAGCACTGGCCTCTGAGCTGTGACGCTGCCCAAAGGACTCGAGGCTTGGGGAAGGCGGCTGGGTGACCATAGGCAAATCTCTTAGCCTCTCTGAACCTCGGTTCCCTCACTGTGAAAGCTGCGGGGTGGAGGGTCTCAGCACACCGGAGCAGGGCCAAGGGGGCGGTGGAGGCCCAGTGAGGATGCAGCCCCAATGCACATTATTCTTCGAAGACCTGAGACAAAAGCTTTGAGATCTCTAATGCATTTTCACTAAATGCATTTGAGAGACACCAATATCCAGCCATAATCTCTGGGACTGCTCGGGTTGCCACCAGCCATGGCCTGGGGTAGGGAGTATGGGGGGTGGGGGCGGGGTTGTGAGAATAACGGGGAGGAGTCTAGAGAGGAGCTGGTATCCTGGGAAGGGGTTCTCCGAGTATGGGACAGGCTACCCCTGGATGGGCCCCCCAGTAACCCCAAAATGCGGATGCTGGTGCAGAGGCCTGGGAATCTGCATTCCTCACAAGCGCCCAGACGATGCCCATGACCTGCTGGGCTGCAGGCTCCGTCTGGGAGAGCAAAGTGACAAAACGCCGCAAGCCCCACTCTGCCGAGAAGCGCTGGCACTGGTCAGAGGCCCAGGCACTGGCACCCGGAATGGGGATTCCGGCAAAAAGCAGGTCTCCCTGGTGGGGGCAGAGAGTGATGACGGCACAGGGCCCCAGCTTTAAACTTGGCTCCGTGGTTTGCTGTGAGAACTTTAAGATAGGCTCCTGAGATGGGGCCTTGATGCCGGCTGGGGCCCACCCCACAGCCGGCAGGGTCTGAATCTCTTTTGCCCAGAAGCTCCCACGCAGGCCCCCTTTCCCTCTCCCCTCACCTGTCTTCTGATCCAGCCACAGGTTTGCTCTTAGTCTCTTAGCTGCCTCTCTGTCTGAGCAGCATGTGTGTGGGGTGGGGGTGTGTTGCTTCTCTCCCTCTGTTCTATCGATCCATCACCTCCCTTCTATCATCTATTTATCATCTGTCTATCCACCTATCTTCTATCGTTGATATGCTCCTCGCCTTCTCTTTCCCTCTTCCTCCTCCTCACTCCACCATCACCACCACCACCATCATCTTCATCATCATGTTCTTTCTCCCCTGTAGCTGGGCCACGGGACAGATAACTCACCAGGTAGACAGAGCTCACTCTGCTGAAGTCCCTGGTTTTGGCGCTGGGCTACAGGTCCCCTGGGGGCAGGCACAGGTGTTCTGCTTGGAGCTGCACAGCCTAGCACAGTGTCAGGTGCGACACATGGGCAAGAGATTAGACAGTGTCCCTGCTGCTATAGGGGCTGCATTTGGATGTGGGTTTGTGGATCTCACAGCAGGGTGCCTTCCAACTCCAATGAAAATACACTCTGCTTCCCAAACTTGTTTGCCCAGGTCCTAAAAGTGACTTCAGGAAAAGAAACAAAGAAGAACTAAAATATAACAGATGAGAGTTGTCTTCCGTCACAACAAAACCCGAGTGCTTGTCTGGGAATATACCACTGAAGACTCTCTCCCCACTGGACAGCCAGGTGTCCCCCAGGGAGAAAGACTGGGAGAGCAGGGTTCACACTATCTTCCAAGAGGAGGGCCAGAGGAACTCTGGTCTTGCGCAGCCTCCTGGCCATGCGGCACCTGCAGGGAGCACAGATCTGTCCTTGTAGGGTCGTGTGATCATCGGAGCCCTGGGACACAGCATCACAGCATCCAACCTGATGTGGTATTCTGCTCTCTGCCTTGGCGTCCATATGACATTTGCCAAATGAAGAACGAAGGAGCAGGGAGCTCCTTCACCTCCCCACTGCCCTACTGTTCTGACTGCAGCCACATGGGGCTGTCTGATCCGGGGAGGTGCAGGCACAGGCCAGGGCTGCTCACTGTGGGTCAGGGGCCATCTTGAAGACAAGGAGGTGGAGAGGACCTTTTAAGGAAGATCTGTGGTCATTTTGCATTGCCCTGGCACCCACACATGGGAGATGGATGGGCGCTTTCTTGTTGACCATGATTTGGGAGTTGTCAAGCTCAAGTGGTGAATTTCATGTGGTGTGAGTGGGGTGTTGGTAACACACAGAACGGCCAGTGTCGTGACATAATGGATTTGAAACTGGAAAAATGTAGGTATTTCTTTTATTTGTTTAGTTATTTGAAAGGCAGAGTTAGATGCACATGCGCACACAGAGAGAGAGAGAGAGGGAGAGAAAGAGAGAGAGAGAGAAAGATCTTCCATCCACTGGTTCATTCCCCCAAACATCCACAATGGCTGGGGCTGGGCCAGGCAGAAGCCAGGAACCTGGAACTCCATTTGTATCTCCCCTTTGGGTTGCAGGGGCCCGAGCACTTGGGCCATCTTCCACTGCTTTTCCAGGTGCCTGAGCTGGAAGCTGGCTCAGAAGTGGAGCAGCCGGGACTCGAACCGGCACTCCTAGGCAATGCTGGCTTAACTCACTGCGCCCACACACTGGTCCCAAATGTGGGTTATTTCACCACCTGCTGTTGAGGCATGAGACCTTCAGATGTCAGGTGCCACAGTGAGCCCTTGAGACTGTCACCCTGGAGTGACCCACACGAGCCTGTTCCTACAGGGCCCTGGGTGTCCCTGGGGAGGGCGGTGCTGCCTGGGTCTCCGATGACCCTGCCTGCCCTCCTCTTACCCCTCCTCACCCAACACAAGCAAATGCACCAAGTCTAGGGCCTGGGGTGGGGCGGGGCCGGGATGTGTGTGGTAAAGCCCGATCTCCTCTCCCTTTCTTTCTGTGAATTAAAATGGAGATGTACTGCGGCTGCCTCTGCCAGACCCGCTCCCCGGGAGCACCTAGCAGGGACCGAGGTGCACGTGGGAGCCCCACGCAAGCTGGCGAGGCCGGCCTGGAAGTGTTCATCTCAGCAAGGGTGATTTGGAGCGCAGCGTGGCACGCTTGCAGGCGGCGAGGCCGGCTGCTCCCCACGGCGCTCATTAAGCTTCCGTAGATTGCATTTCCTGCCTCCCCCGCTAGCCCTCCAAAGTGCCTGTTATTAATTCATAAAAACACTGCAAGCGTGATTGAGTCCGCTGATTACTGGAGCAGGCAGACGCGAGAGACGGTAAAATATTCCGTGTCTCTCTATCAGGCTCTCAGGGGCTCAGGAGGAGGAAAAAAAAACTAGAGAGGCAAGCAGCAATGTGCAGAAAGGAATATGGAAAAACACTGTGTTGTGAAATATTAATCAGAGCTGTTTGCCCCCAGGGGCCAAAAATAGGCGGCGGCATAATCAATGGAGCGCGCGGTGCCCAGCAATGCGTCTTTGAGGGGTTGATTATTGCCGGTAAACACAGCTAAAGATTCGGGATCTGTGGACCGGGCCCGCGCTGCTGCCGGAGAATCCTGGCCCCTTATCAGCCTTCTGCAGGCGTGGCCCTGGGGGAGCACGGGAGGTGCTGGCTGGATGCTCAGGGAGTCACTTGGGCCCAAGGCACAGCCACTCTGCCCCTTTCCAAGTGTGGAGGCTGTGGTGCGGTGGGAGGTGGCGGGCGTGAGCCAGGCTCCCTGTGCCTGAGGTTGGGCGCCTCTAGAATTTATTCTTATTGTTATTATTTTTTGGTAAAGATTTTTAAATTTTATTTTATTTATTTGAAAGGCAGAGTTACAGGGAGAGGGAGAGTTTTATTCGCTGGTTTACTCCCCGAAGGGCTGCAATGAAGCCAGGAGCGAGGAGCTTCATCCAGGTCTCCCATGTGGGTGCAGGAGCCCAAGGACTTGGGCCAAATTCCACTGCTTTCCCAGCCACAATAACGGGGAGCTGGATTGGAAGTGCAGCAGCTGGGACTCGAACTGGCGCTCATATGGGATGCTGGTGCTGCAGGTGGCAGCTTTACCTGTTCTGCCACAATGCCGGCCCCTAGAGTTTACTCTTTACAGCCAATGGCCCAGAGCTGCCCGTGTGGCCTTCTAAAGGGTCTTCAGCAGGAACAGGTGGGCTCTGGGGAGAGTTGGGGAGGGGGTGTGTCTGGAGTCTCCCGCAGGGTGGGAGTCCTTGCAACCCCTGTCTGTGTTGAGGCAGGTATGGATAGTCGCTGCAGAATCAGCTCACGGTGTGTGCACACCGCTGCTTCACAGGGCCCGATGTCTGCCCTGCCTCCCTCAACCTCAGTGCCCGGGCCATGACACCTGCATGTGTGAGTGGGAGGGACCTGTCACCTGTCACTGTGGACTGTGGGGAGCCTGGGGGCTGTTTGGCCGTCCGCGTGGAGCGATGCTTGTGCAGATCTTAACCACACCGTGTCTGAGCCAATCAGAGGGCCTGACTTCAGAGGTCACACCCCACAGAGGCTCAGCGAGAGGGAGAGTGACTTCCCCAAGGTCACACAGCAGATAGGATTCTTGATGCCCGGGCTGCCCCCACCCCGACCCTGGCATTCCACAAGGGCGTGGAGAAAGAGACACCAAAGAGACTGAGAGACAGTTCTGCGCTGAGGCTTTGGGTGTAAGGAGAGCTCTCTGTTGGCCACACGGAGGCGAAGTCATTTGTTTGTCAAAGAGCTCGACTACACCGTGCCAGCAATTATCTCAGCAAGCCCTCGAAGGTGGGCAGCATTTGGGGTGAGTGGTGACCAGGGAAAAGGGATGGAGCCCAGAAAGGTGGTCTGGGGGCCACAATGGGCCCTGTGGAGGGTCACCCTCTGCCCACCTCTCTCTGTCAGTTTTAGAGGCTCAGAGAACGCCCTCTCTTCTCCATCAGCGCCATGGCTTTAAAAGGAGAGTCCAGGCGGGGAAGGACGTAGGCAGGCGATGCTCGGGGACTTTGGTGAATGACTCATCTGGGAAAGATTTGCCTCTTGGCCGCAGGGGATGGGGGATGCTCGCTCGAGCTGCTTGGAATGGTTGTGATAGCTGTAGCCGTCATTCTTTGAGCAAGCAAGTCCGTTACCCCTCATCTTCAGCCAGTTCTGCCCATTTTACAGAAATTGCACAGCCAGGTTGGCAAAGCTCACCCACTGGCACCAGGTCACAGAACTGGGTAGTGGCAGAGCTGGGGTTTAATAAGGGTCTGCCTGATTCTGAGGCCCCGAGGCGTGCTCCCCAGAGCAGGGGAGAAAGAGGAAACAGAAGTTTTCCACCCCTGAGATCTTTGCAGGCCAGGAAAAAGGGGGCGTGTCCTGCTCAGTCAATACAACTGTGATAGAAGAAGCAGCCAGTCCAGCTTTGGCCAATGAACTGCACCTTTGGTCCCGAGACAGCCTGGACCAGAGAGGACAATTTAGAAAGAGACGCAATTTATTTCTTGCACGGCTGCAGGCTGGGGTGTCCAGGACCAAGGTATCAGGTGAGGGTCCTCTTCCTGTGTCCTCACACAGCGGGGGACATCCTGTGGTGGGAGCAAGCGAGCAAGCATGAGAGGGGAAGCTTGGGCGCTCTGCCTCTGATGGAGCCACTACTCCCCCAGGGGGCTCACCCCCGCAACCCCCTCTCACCCTAATTACCGCCCAAAGCCTCATCTCCAAATATCAACAAATGAAACTGGAAGTTCAGCTTCCAACACACAAGCTCTAGGGGAAAGCATTCAACCCATAGCAGTCACCAAGCAGCCGACGGTGCTGTTAGTAGGACTGAGGCCGCGGAAAAGCTGAATTTCCCTGGAAATACTGCACACTCATGAGCCGGCTAGCAATCCAAAGCAGGGTTGTGGCACATGTGATTAAAGCACCAATATTCAGAAAGCAGAATGGAGACTGGTAGGGGCCCAGATGGGTTCATGAAGAGTAAGTGACTTTAAATAAAACGATGTCAGGAGAAGCTGGCTTTGGCAAGGTGACCGGCTGGACAGCCAGAGAAACACAATACACATAAAGGGCCTAATTTCTGTAATGTGATTGGCATGGATTCTCAGTGCATGCCGATGGAGATCGAGACCAGAGGCAGGAAGCTAGGAACCAGTTGGATGTCACTCAGGGGACTTAGACGACTGCCTGATGCCTGGCTCTCATGAGATGCTCTGTACCACGGCCCAGAGCACGGATCTGGGCAACAGCTCTGGCTGAGACTGGCAGGATCCTGGCCCAATCAGTGCTTTTATCCAATGTCTGGAAGAGTTAGAGGGTAAGGTTTAATACTCATACTAATGGTAGAGCAAAATCTTCAGAAGAGCCTCTGCGGCCCCTCAAAATAGCTGAACACATGGAAACAGTTCCAGAAAGCCACACAGAAAATCTTAGGGCAGTGGGAGGGAGCTGAGGATGAGGGTGGAGGGGAAGCCTGCTGTCTCCGTGGTGATGGTTTTACAGTGAGAAAATGATCACACATTACTTATTTGGAAGTCAGAATTACAGAAAGAAGAGGAGACACACACACACACACATGCACGGGGGAAGAGAGAGAGACAGAGAGAGACAGAGACAGAGAGAGAGACACACATAAAGAGGTTGTCTGTCTACTGGTTCACTCCCCAGAAGGCTGCACTGGCCAGGACTTGGCCAGGCTGAAGCCAGGAGCCTGGAACTCCATCCAGGTCTCCTATGTGAGTGCAGGGAGCAAACACTTGAGCCATCTTCTGTTTCCCCCAGGCCATTAGCAGGGAGTTGGATCAGAAGTGGAGCAGCCAGGAATCAAACCATATGGGATGCTAGCACTGCAGGCTTTACCCGCTATGCTACAGTGCCACCCCTGCCCCCCGACCAGAATTTTTAAAAGAAAAATAAAAAGAGTGGTCAGGCTTAGCAAAGACGTGGTGGGGTTGGAGCCCCAGGGGTGTTGTGGGTTGGGTGACAGGAAGTTCTCCATGTCTCCGCTTTGCCATACCCGTTCTCCAGGTGCTGACCATGGACACAGTGGAACCTGTCTGCTCTCCTACAGGCCAGCCTGGTGCAGGTTTCCCACTCCTCACTGTACCTGCACAGTGGTGGCCCTTCCTCATCTTTTGAAACCAAGCAGGGGGCAGGCATTTGGCACAGGGGTTGGGTGCTGCTTGGGTACCCATAGCCCATGGGCAGTGCCTGGGTTTGAGTCGTGGCTCCTCTCTTCCTCCCAGCTTCCTGCTAATGTGTACCCTTGGGGGTAGCAGGTGATGGCTCAGGTCCCTTGGTCTTCCTCTCTCCCAACCCTGAGTTCTGGGCTCCTGGCTTCAGCATGGCCCAGCCCTGGCTGTTGGAGGTATTTGGGGAGTGAACCAGCAAATGGGAGACCTCTGTGTTTTTGTCTTTCTCTCTCCATCTCTCTGCCTTCAAGTTAAATAAATCAATCCATAGATAAAACATTTTAAAACCCAAGAGGTTTGGGGAGCCACTACCCCGGTGATGAATGAGACACATCCCTACCCTGCGTGTGGCAGAGAAGATGCACAGTGGTGCGGATCAAGACCAGGCAGTGAGCTCCCCCGTTCCTGCCCCCGTCATTCCGCTACACTCTGTGTAAGAGATGAGGACGCAGGGCCGGCTCCGTGGCGCAGGAGGTTAATCCACCCTCTGGGCGCCGGTTCTAGTCACGGCTGCCCCTCTTCCGATCCAGCCTGGGAAAGCAGCAGAAGATAGCCCAAGTGCTCGGGCCCCTGCACCCACATAGGAAACCAGGGAGAAGTACTCGGCTCCTGGCTTGGGATCGGCGCAGCTTAGCCGTTGCGTCCATTTGGGAAATGAACCAACGGAAGGAAGACCTTTCTCTCTGTCTCTCTCTCTCACTGTCTGTAACTCTGGCTCTCAAATAAATAAATAAGTAAATAATCTTAAAGAGAGAGAGAGAGAGAGAGAGAGAGAGAGAGAGAGAGAGAGAGAGAGAGAGATGAGGACGCAAAAGCCTGGGGAGGTGCAGACCCACCCAAGGCCCTAGTAGCTAGGAAGGACAGAACCACAGTGTGACCCCCTGCCCATGTGTGTGTGTGCAGGCTCAGATCTGAGCAGCGGCTTCTCCCAGAGCCTGGCTCAGCAGGATTTCAGTGAAGAGCGAGTGTCTGTGTGGCAGCTCGTGGAAGGAGAATGACAGCCATTACAGGCAAGGCTGATGGGAGAGGTCCGGACTGGAGAAGGGGAAACCAGGACCTTGGAGAGCAGCCAGGGAGTCCTCTGGCTCGGAGCGATGGAAGGAGCCGGAGCAGTGGAGGCAGCAGTGGTCTCCTGCATGCCCCCTGCCCATCTCGTCCATCAGAGCTCCCCGGGACCCCATCAGACCAGCAGTCAGCCGCCCAGGAGAGGCCGCACGAGCCAAGCTAACCTGCAGCAGGAGTCCTCAGACTGCCCTGTGGCTGAGGGCAGGGAGCAGCAGGCTGCAGCACCCAGGAGAACCCGGGCGGAGGCGGGCGTTGTGGGCCAGGGGCCCCCAGCTGGGCTGGCTCCAGGCTCTTCCCTCGCTCATGAAAAAATGCAAGGCGGAGGTGAGAGAGCAGGGATGCAGGGTTGGTGTACGGCAAAGCACACGCACACACTCAGAGGTAAGGGCAGGCAAGCTGGAGAGGGAGAGGGAGAGAGAGAGAGAAAGCCAAAACACAAACGGTTCCTTTATAGGATTGGGAGGCCTAGGGGGTGGAGTCTGGGGAGGGGCTTGCCTGGCTACTCAAAGAGGGTGGAGTTTGGGGCAGGTTTTTTTTTTTTTTTTTTTTTTATTATTTATTTTTTTTTGACAGGCAGAGTGGACAGTGAGAGAGAGACAGAGAGAAAGGTCTTCCTTTTGCCGTTGGTTCACCCTCCAATGGCCGCCGCGGTAGCGCGCTGCGGCCGGCGCACCGTGCTGATCCGATGGCAGGAGCCAGGTGCTTATCCTGGTCTCCCATGGGGTGCAGAGCCCAAGCACTTGGGCCATCCTCCACTGCACTCCCTGGCCACAGCAGAGAGCTGGCCTGGAAGAGGGGCAACCGGGACAGGATCGGTGCCCCGACCGGGACTAGAACCCGGTGTGCCGGCGCCGCAAGGCGGAGGATTAGCCTGTTGAGCCACGGCGCCGGCCTGGGGCAGGTTTTGAGTATCGCCTGCTTCCCTGCCTCTTTTGGAAATATTGGAGGCGTGGCGCTGTTGGGAGCATGGCAGGGGTGGGAAAGTTGCCAGCCATGGCATCCTGCAGCCATGTTGGGTCTTTGTGGCTGGCTCTGGTTCCAAGTTTGCAACCCCATGGAACTTGCAGTGCACACAAAGAAGTCAGGTGGTGCCCAGAAAGGGAGAGCAGATTGGGCCACCGTGGAGGGCTCACCACAGCTGCTGTGCTAGCAACCCAGATTTTTGCACAGGCTGGCTGCAGCTGCCCGGCAGCAGGCCACACAGCCAAGGCTCTGGCTATCAGACCTCGGCTCCTCTTGCTGTCACCCCCTCCCAGGCCAGCAGAGGTGTGGGGTTGGGAACACAGGCTGTGTGTGTCTGGCCTCGTCCTGTGGGGGCGCTATGGAGAGGCACTGGGCTGAGTGAGGGCTCTGATTGTGTAATGCCAGCACAGCTGATGCCCACGAAGCCAGACACCCCGCAGGCTGACCTTGGTCTTTGGTGCCTGAGAAAGCGGCTGTCTCCACAGAGGGCCCCTCTCACCAGTGCACCTGCAGCCCCAGCCAAGGGAGCCAGGAGCTGCCTGCTACCTGCAGGGCTGCTGGGACGATTAATGAGCTCGTGTTTATAAAGGGCTCTCAGCTCTCAGAGGGCTCTGCAGAAGGAGAAGTGGGTTATAATTACCACCGCTGTAATTAATGAGTCCAAAACTTCTTAGAGAACATAAAGGAGGAGGAAAAGGGGGGGAAAAAAAACCCAACGTGTTTGAACTTGGAATTGTTTCTTCCCTTTGTAATTGACACGTTGGGAAGGTATCAAATGATGTTATCTTGACTCCTTTCAAAACTGAGCAGAGCCCCAGATGGGGTGTCAGTGCCCCAGGCAGAGTTTCCAAGAATAATGGGGTAGGGTGCAGCTCTTTGAAAAACTCTGGGCTGGAAACCAATCCTTCCCAGTAACCTGGGAAGTGAGTGCCTGTGTGCCAGGCACCCGGGCAGCCCACCCAGCAGGGCTGGAGCTCACAGAGCCGGGGCACATGGCTGGCACTTGGTTACACCCCACCCGCAGCCATCTATACCTACTCCAAGTCCCAGACGCTCTGCTGGGGGAAGGGTTTTGAAAGAATGCATCCTGCTTGGCACACACTCAACAGTAACTAAAAACCCCCTTCCGGGTCTCCGCTTTAACGAATCAGATTATGTATAATAGATCCCTCTTAGCCCTTTGCTTCGATGGTGGTGAGGACGCTACTCCCGTAGGATGCACGACCAGGATCTGAGCACCGCTTGGGACACCCACATCCCATGTCAGCGGGCCTGGATTTGAGTCCAGGCTCCTGGACTTGAGAAGCTTCCTGCTAATCGCGCATCTTGGGAGGTAGAGGATGATGGTTCCAACCGTTGGGTCCCTTGACCACCCGTGTGGGAGACTGCTGGAACTCCGGGCTCCTCCCGACTTGGCTCAGTCCTAGCTGTTGTGGGCATTTGGGGAGTGAACCAATGGATGGAAGCTCTCTCTGCCTTTCAAATAACATTGAAATAAGTAAATCAAATATGTAGTAAATCATCTATGTAGCAGTGCAGGTGTCAGAGTTACTGGTGATGCTTCAACTGGGCAGAATAAGTTCAACTTCCTTCTATGCGGAAAAGTAACCAAAGATAGAATGAGGAAATCTATAAGGGTATTTCAAAAAACTCATGGAAAATGGAACCAAAAGATATGTTTTCGTGCTTCCGCCCTGGCCGCCATTGGACAGCTGCAGCCATGGCCCTGCGCTACCCCATGGCCGTGGGCCTCAACAAAGACCGCAAGGTGACCAAGAACGTGGGCAGGCCAAGGCACAGCCGCCGGCGCGGGCGCCTCACCAAGCACACCAAGTTCGTGCGGGACATGATCCGGGAGGTGTGCGGCTTCGTCCCCTACGAGCGCCGCGCCACGGAGCTGCTCAAGGTCTTCAAGGACAAACGGGCGCTCAAGTTCATCAAGAAGAGGGTGGGCACCCACATCCGTGCCAAGAGGAAGTGCGAGGAGCTGAGCAGTGTCCTGGCCACCATGCAGAATGCGGCCGCCAAGAAGGACTGAGTCCCGCCCCACCCCTGCCAAAAAAGATATGTTTTTGGTGCAAAAAAAGTTCAAAATTCATGCATGGTTTTTACATAATGTGCATTTTCCATGAACATTTTGTGTACTCATTGGAAATGTTTGTAACGCGATGGAGCTATTTAGAAAAATACACTAGGAAATTCACTACATTTCAAAATAACTTCAAATAGCTTGTATATATTGTGCATGCAAACTCAACTCTAAAAAGTTCTTCTGAGGCTAAAGAGATACTGTGGCGCTCCCATGAGAGGAAATTCAGTTTCTGAGCACGCCCTGGTGCCCCTGGGATCTGCCGCAGGGACACACGTATCCCATGCCAGGGGCTGAGAAATGCAAGCTCGGGGTTATACTTCACACTGATTTGGTCAAAGCACTTGCCATCATCCCCTCGGTCTCAACCATTTTTCTTAATTGTATCAGCTCAGTTTGTTCTCCTTGGCCATTGTTCATTGTTGCCCTTGCTCCTATCTTGTGCGTCCAGCATCCAACCTGGGGATCTCATTCTTTCCCAGATGTCTTCCCAGATGTTTGTCATGCTCAGGGGCTGCCTGGGCCAACCGTGCAGCGTGAGAAACCACGGTCAGCGTCGGGATTCAGCGTGATGGGACTGTGGCCATCGCGGACGGAGCCACCAAGCCCAGTGGGGTTGTTCAGATCAACTTCCCTCTTGCCTCATGCTTACAGTGTCTCTTATGAATGTCAATGCTTCTTGCAAAAATCTGAGTGTGTCCTGGCCAGCTGCTGGCCATCTTGGTCCACGGATCCCCATCTCTCTGGCCTCGCGGTGTGGGGGCCCTGCTGCCTTGTCCCTCCCAGGATCCTCCTTCCGTCTGGAAGCATCGCCAATAAATGTCATCCTGGGTTTTTCTCTCTCTGGTCTCACGGCACCTTCTGCCTTAGGCAGCCAGTTCTCATGTACTGGGTTTTCCGGAACAGCCTGATTGAGCTGAAAATGGCAGATGGACGTGCCAATCACCCTGCCCTGGGTTATGAGCCACCGAGGTCAAGGACGTAACCTACTTGTCTTTGATTTTCCATCTTTGGAAGAGGAAAATAAATGGAGGAACAAGGATCAAGGAGAGTTTGGAAGTTTCTTAGCCTGGAGCCCCAGGTCTTTCTGGAAAGGGAGGGGCCGGTTGACACGGAGAAGGGAGGGAGTTACAGAGACGCCTTCACACACCAGCTAGGAAAGCGAAGACTGGACTCAGCACAGTGGGAGAACAGCAGCTCTGACCGCAGCTATCAGTGGACACCTGGCTTCAAAGCCCACCCACCCCAGCTCCCGGGCCAGCAGTGCCCCCACCCCCACTCAGGCAACGGCTGGCTGAGCAGGAGTGGGTGAGCGTCTGGCCCCAGCTTAGCGGCTCCTGTTCTATCCCAGCGCCACGGGCTGAACGCATCCACCCCACCCCGCCCCCATCCTCACGCTGAGACCCAGTCGCCGATGGATAGCACTAGGAGGCGGGGACTTCGGGAGGTGCGGAAGTCGTGAGTGCTCCCTCTTCATGGGTGGAACCAGCCCCGCTGTCCCTGCCCTGCGCTACCTTCTGCCGCGCCAGGACAGCGCTCGTCCCCGCCAGGGGACACAGCAGCTCGGCACCGCCTTGGAAGCAGAGCTGGGTCCTCATCAGACACTGAGCTTCCTGTGCCTGAACCTCAGACTTCAAGGCAGAGAACTGCGAGAAATGAGCTCCTGTAGTTTGTAAAACTTCCAGCCGGGGGGCTGTGTTTGTAGCAGCGGACCCGGACAACGCGGGGGATTTGCAAGTGGACACGCATTCTGTTGGCTTGAACTGGCAGCTCAGGCTGACCATCCAGAGAGGAAAACAGAGAGAGGGAGGCGGACGGGGAGAGGGACAGAGACACGACAAGGAGAGAGGTGGAGAGAGGCGGACGGGCAGGCACAGGAGAAGGCGAGGTGGTCAGGGCGTTTAGTGCTTGCCAAGAGCCAAGGGGTGAGAAGACCCAAACCTCGGACCGGCTTCCCCATTTCTGGCCCTCCCAGGCTTGCCAGCTTCCCTGGCTTGGGATTTGCCCATGAATCTTTGCAGTAAATCCCATCTTACTTAGAGCTGACAAGTAGCTCTCTGCTCCTTGCATCTAAATGATTTCTGCCTAAGACACTTGTGATTTTCTTAATAACTTGACCTCATTTGCTGCTGTTTACAATTTTTTTTTCAATTTTTAAAAAGCAAGATCTAAGGGGGAAAATATGCTAATTTCTCCTGCAACACAGATTTCTAGTTGCTTATCCAGCATTAATTCTCCTCTCCACTTTGAGAGCGAAAGGCCAAGCTACAAAGCTGCCTAGCACACCGTATCTGGCAGACACTGGTAGTGAAAAGGAGCTGGCAGTAGAAGTGTTGGGGTGCTGTCTCCTCCGAAACGGGGGCTGACTCAGCTGACAGATGACTTTGCACCCTTCTTTCTTTTCTTATCTGGAATAGGGGCATGATAGCTGGAGCTCCAGCAGCCATACTGTGAATGAGAAAATGAGGTCACACTTCACGGTTGGCCAAGAAAGCAGTAGAGGAATCTGGGGACCTGGTGAAATCACGAACCACACTAAGCTCTCAGGAAATGGTTGCCCTTGGCCTACCTGGGCCTCTACCTAAGGCTCTCCCAGGAAACCTCAAGCCCTGTGCCCTCATCCTGATGTGCGTCCAGGCTCCATCTCTGGGACTCACCAGCACAACTCCAGGATCTCCCCTGTTCCCCTCTGAGGAGTCAGCGCTCCTGGCTGCCACTTCCTCCTGGGATTGAGCGAGTCCTCGTCTCTGGTCTTCACGGCAGCCCATCCTCCCGGCTTGGCACAGGGTGGACATCCCCTGCCCAGGTACTGCGTCGAGATCCCGGCTAACAACCAGCAATCCGGATCTCTGGATCTGCAAGGTAAATCTGGAAATCCAAGCTCCATCCTGACCCAGGGTTCCGTAGCTCTGGCAGCTGGGCAGCTGCCCAAGTGCCCAAGCCAGACCCCCGGGGACAAGTCTCTCCTCTCTGCCACCGCAAGGCTCAAAGGCTCCCCCGGCCAGGGGGCCCTGTCTGCTTGGCGGCATCAGCTCTTTCCATCTCACTGCCACCTGTCCGGGTCCAGGCGGCCACCCTTGCTCTCCTGGGGGTCCTAGGTCCCTTCTCTGAGCTCCCCCCCTGCAACCTTGCTCCTTCTTCCCCCTCATGTCTCCACCCTACAGAGAGTGTGGCCTTCAATTAACTCCCAGGTTTGCCTCTGCAACCCCACTTACCTCTTGGACCCTGTTTCCATTTAAATGGGAAGCTCTGGCCACCCTGGTCAGCTGGCTCCCACTCTCTTTAGAAACACTCCTGGACCTCTGGGCCAGGCACAGCCTCCTGGCTGCTTGGTCCCAAGATCCTCCCCATTAGGTGTCCTGCCCTTGCCCCAGCTACTGACAGAAAGCGCTCAGGGTTGGGGGCCTCTGCTGGGTAGCACTCAGTGGCCCAGAGCCTGGTCCTGGGACGCCTTGGGAACCCTGCTGAGTGATGGCGGCTAGAAGCTCTGCTCAGGCACAAGGCACAAGCCAGGGCCTGCATCAGCACAATGCCAGCAACCTGGATCCCGCGCAAGGACCCAGCGCTGCCTCCATCCAGGCAAGATAGAGACCTGCCTGGGCTCAGCCAGCCCTGCCTCGAGGAAGGGCCTCGCTAGGTCAGCCATCGGCGGCCCCCTGCCCACTGACACCCAGGCCCCCGCACATCAGAGGACAGGTGCTTCCTCCTCCTCTGCCCTCATGTGGAAACCCCAGCCTTCCTTCTGCTTCCCCAAAGTCAGACCCAGTCCTGAAGGGCACTGGGTGAGGACTTGGCTTTTGCTTTGGGAAGTGAGCCCCAGCAGTGGGGTAACCTGACACCTCCCCACCTCCCTTACCCCCCCCCTTGATGCCTGAGCCTAAAAATCTGCATTTCCAATGAGATCCCAGTGATGCTGATGCCGGCTTTCAGAGGCTTTCAGAACGCCTGTTCCACTGAGACCTTGAGCTGGCCTGGGGCCTGTGCCACCCTCAGGGTCAAGGGCAGTGACCCAGTTGGACACTGTGAACTGGGGGGCCATGGTCAGGAAGTGACTATGATGCCTTCTCATCTCATGTCCTTCAGGGAAGGCCCTCTGGGCATCTCCTGGGCATGGACCCCAGCCCCCCATCCCAGTGCACCCAGGAGCAGGTCCTGGGTTCCACTCAGCTGCCTGTTCCCCCTTTCTAGAAGCCTCGGAAAGAAAGAGGACTATCTCGTGTCCTTGCCCTGCGCTATGGGGAAATGGTATGGAATTATCACATAGCCTTAAACCCAGTATATGCAAATGCACTCATTTGAATAACTGCCAATTTATATGCCCCATCAAATTAAATATGCGAATTCCAGCCCGGTGCAGAGCAGTTGTTGCCCGTCCTGGCTCAGGCTTGCGGAGTCTCTTCTGGGCCCCTGTCTCTTTAGCACTGAGAGGCAGAATTAGGGATTAGTCTCTGGAGCATGGTTGGTCCTCTGATGGCCGCCCTGACCCGCTGGGTGGAGCTTCTGTCTTAGTAACAGCATCTCCTTCTCCCACGTGTGGATTCTTGAAAATGTGGCTTTTTTTTTGTACCCTGGGTTTCACAACTCCCGTGGCAGGTCTCCAGGTGCAAAGTGGGACTCCCCTTTCACAGAGGGGGAAACTGAGACCTGTGGTTTCCCAGCTCACAAACTTGGACTTGAGCCTGGGGTTTCCCCAGCCCGCATCCCCACCCCGTTCTGTCCTGTTCATCTCGCTCACCCTGCATTTTCTTTATACTGTCTTGGAAGTGCACAACTGGTGATTATACAAAGCTCTCTTGTTCTTTGCAAAGAGTTCTCCAAAACGAAGGACAGCGCCCTGGTCAGTATCTACCTGATGACCCATGGGGAATGTGGAGGTCGCCGTTCCCCCTCGTGCCGTGCAGGTGACAACCCTGAGGCCGGGAGGGTGTCCATCAGGCTGGAATCGAAGCAGTGACTGAGCCTGTGCCACGTTCTCAGGCCGAGACGGGCTGAGCTGGCTGGACCCAGCTGCAAGAAGATTGTCAGGGTCTCCCTTCGGCTCTGCATCCGTGACCTTGCATTGGCAGCTTGAACCTGCTGCTGGGGGTGGGGTAGGTATTGACACCATGGGAAGTGGCCAACGCCCTACAAATCAGGACCCTCTAATTCCAGATCCCAGCTCTCATGGAGACAATGTCTGGGATAGGAAGCTGATTTATGTCCCAGGCTTCAGCTGGGGCCATCCTGGCCACAGCCTGCAGCATCCACTCTCCTCTCCTAAGGCACAGAGGACTCCAGAGGGAGGCAGTGCAAGCACCCACAGCCGCCCTAATCAGAGGGGCCCCATTCACCTGCCTGAGCATCCTTCCAGCTGTGGGCCTGCAAGGTCCCAGAAGGCAGTTGGGAGCCCCCTCCCTGGCAGACCTTGCCCCAAGGATACCTCAATGCCTCTCGACTTCTGGATCCAAGACATTTACCACCGGCCGGCTCCTTGCTGTCTCAGCTGGCTCAACACCCTGCTGTGAGTAGCAAATCCTTCATCCCTGGAGGTGGTCCAGGGGCAGCTGCAGGAAATCTGAGCATCCCCCCACCCCAAGGGTAGGACCAGGAGCCCCAACCGGAGAAGCCACGATGGTCCTCCTTGCCCAACTCTAGAGCTTGCCCAATCTTTACGGGCTGCTATCCTCTCCTGCTGGACTGGATGTCCCAGGTCCGGTCTCTCCCAGGCTGTGCTGCCTCTCACAGGTCGGGGAGGAGCTGTTTTCCCACGGGGAACTTGGCCACTAAAGTCCTGGCTTTTCCTGCGACGTGGTTGTTGCTAGAACCTGCCCTTTGGACCGAGACGGGCTCTGGGCACTGCCTCATCAGCCCCAGGAACACAGCAGGGACTCTGGGCTGCAGAGGCTGATTCTAGTCCTGGCTTAAGAAGGCCTTTCCCTGGGGCTGGCGCTGTGGTGTAGTAGGTTAAGCAGCTGCCTGCCACGCTGGCATTCCTTCTGGATGCTGGTTCAAATCCCAGCTATTCCACTTCTGATTCAGCACCTCTGCTGTGGCCTGGGAAAGCAGCAGAAGATGGCCCAAGTGCTTGAGCCCCTGCACCAGTGTGGGAGACCCGGAAGAAGCTCCTGGCTCCTAGCTTTGGATTGGTCCAACTCTGGCCATTGCAGCCATTTGGGGAGTGAACCAGCGGATGGAAGACCTCTCTCTCTATGTCTCCATCTCTCTATCTATACCTATGCCTCTCAAGCAAATGAGTGAATCTTTGAAAAAAGAAAAAAGAAAGCCTTTCTTCTTTTTTCTGGATTTTGAGGTCGCCATCCCTGGGTTGTAAATACAGGTCCAGGCCTTTGGGCGGTGAATAATGTCGACTCCTTCCTTCTGCAAGGCTGGGGTCCACTCCCGAGCGAACACTCCCAGTCTCAGCACTGCTGGGGGGGGGGGGATTTCGGCAGCTCTCTGATGCACAGTGACTCCTCCAGCAAAAGAGACGCGGACGGAGGAAATATTCTGTGTATCAGAGGTTTCTTTGTGATGGCTCACGGCCAGTCGACTTCCCGGATATACTTAAAGCTAGTTGCAAATATTAAAACACACACAAAGCAGCAAGAAACAAAATCCCCAGGTTTCCCAAGCCATTTAGAACATGGGGAAAAAGAGCTGTTCGGGAGTCTGGAAGATTGCTTCATGCACCGCTGAGCTTCCTGGTGGCCACGGCAAAATGAAGCCATCAGAAGGTAACGTGGGGATCCTTGGCTGGAGGTGGGGCCAGGCCTGATGTCAGGGCGTCTACTGGCCGGGGGCTTCCTCACCTTACCTCTCACTCCGCTGCCTTCCTCCAGGTAATGCCAGCACCCACTGCTGACCCCAGCCACACCCCCAGGAACTAGAGCAGGGCTTCCAGACACGGGCACCTGGGAGGGATCCCCCAGGGAGAGGCAGGGAGTCCGAGTTGAGCTCCTGTTAAGGAGCAGGGCACGCAAGCAGAGCAACCACTGCTGTTAAGTCTGCAGATGGCAAAGGAGCCCATCTAGCAGCTGCTGCGACCACCAAGTGCGGTCTGGACCAAGATAGCCAAGCGTGGTTGGCTTGGGCCCTGGTGCAGGCTAACCCGGGGGGATTCACTCTCTGTGAGTCTGTGAGGCATCTGAAAATCTGAGGATGAACTAGTCCCTCCTAAAGTGAACTTTTTGCTTTTTCAAGACTTATTTAGGTATTTGAAAGGCAGAGTAGGGGGCCAGCGCCATGGCTCATTTGGTTAATCCTCCGTCTGTGGCGCCAGCAACCCATATGGGTACTGGGTTCTAGTCCCGGTTGCTCCTCTTCCAGTCCAGCTCTCTGCTGTGGCCTGGGAGGGCAGTGGAGGATGGCCCAAGTGCTTGGGCCCCTGCACCCGCATGGGAGACCTGGAGGGAGCCCGTGGCTCCTGGCTTCGGATCGGCACAGCACGCTGGCCGTGGCGGCCATTTAGGGAGTGAAGCAACAGAAGGAAGACCTTTCTCTCTGTCTCTCTCTCTCTCTCTTACGTCTAACTCTGCCTGTCAAATAAATTAAAAAAAGAAAGAAAGAAAGAAAGGCAGAGTGATGCCAGGGGAGAGAGGAAGAGATCTTTCATCCACTGGTTCACTTCCCAGATGGCTGCAAGGACCAGAGCTGCACCTATCTGAAACCAGGTGCCAGGAGCTTCTTCCAGGTCTCCCTCGTGGGTGCAGGGGCCCAAGCACTTGGGCCATTCTCTGCTGCTTTCCCAGGTGCAATAGCAGGGAGCTGGATTGGAAGTAGAGTGGTCAGGACTTGAACCGGTGCCCCATGGGATGCCCGAATAGCAAGAAGGAGTTTAACCCACTGTACCACACCTCCTGCCCAGGGTGGGTTTTCTTTAACCTGCTCTTATTGGACATCCTTTAGAGGAGCCCACTGGCGGATCTTTGAGGCTACAAAACATCTGTCTCCTTGCCCATCTGCCCAGGCAACTTCTCCAAGGGGCACATTGCTCCATTGCCTTGAGCCTGCAAGGTTGCAGGACACCTCTGGCCCCTCCCCCAACCACATCCCATCTAGCTGCACCCTGGCCCTACCCTACTCATCCCACCTGGCTACACCCCTGCCCTCCTCCACCCCATCTCACCTGGCTGCACCCCGCCCCTCCCCTCCCCATCCTGCCTGGCTGCATCCTGTGGGCCACTGAACTTGGAGCTCGCTCCAGCCGAGCCTGGACAGGAAGGCCATGTGATTTGCATCGTTCTAGAAGCACAGCCACACGGCCAGCTGCCCTTGGCCCCCGCAGAGACACTGTGGTCCCAGAGGCCCACCGAGAGCTCTGCCCCCAGGGTCCTGGCCAGGTGGCACGCAGGTGGATGAGACAGGAAGCCAGCTGCCAGCTAGCTGGTGGGGGAGGGTGAGCACAGCCGTGACTTCCAGAACAGCTCCTCATGCCTGGGCGGGCCCTGAGGGGCCTCTGCAGCCTCAGCCAGCCCCCAGGAGCTGCCTCGCACCGCTGGTGGGGAGCCTTCTGCCTGTCCGTGTCTCTCCTGACTGTGCATGGCGCTGCTCGGTCTGCAGGAGGCGCTGCTCCCTGCACCGGGGTGGGGGCGAGGGCAGGAGTGCTGGGGGCGGTGGGGGGGAGGTTCTCCTGGTGTCCAGAGGGCAGAGCCAGCTAAACACATCCGGGTTCCCAGGCCTGGCTGAGAGTGGCCTCAGCCAGTCTGAAAATGACCACAGATATCGCCCATCCCTGGCCTGCCTTTCACCTTGCCCAAGTCAGCTCCGGGCTGGCGGGCACGCGCAGTGCTTTGTGAAGAGGCCACCGGCCAATCTCTCTGGCCTCAGTTTCCCCACCTGTGGAAGAAAGAGCACAGACCCATACGGGGCTGGCCTCGTTCCAGCGCCCACCCCCCTCGGAGGCGACAGCTGTCGGCTTCCTAACTGGCCTGTCAGCAGCTGGAGCAGAGAGGAGCCGAGATTAATTCCACTCCAGCACAGCCCCGAGACGGCGGCCGTGAGAGCCGCGGTTCAGTTCAGTTGATCCGTCCCCTTCTGCTGCTTCTCCATTCTGTCACCACCGGGATCTCTGAGCTGGCGGAGCAGACCCAGGCAGCTGCTCCTGAGGGGGTTGGAGCCGGGCAGGGGCAGGGGCTGGTTCAGGCACCAGCATGGCCCTCGCAGCCCAGTGAGCTCGGAAAGTCTGCTTCCTCCTCCGGGCCTCAGTTTGTCCGTCTGTCCAATGGGGATGATAATGCTCAGGTTATGGAGTGGTTAGAAAATCAGTAGAAGATGGGAAAAGTGAGACAGAGAAGGCAGCTAAGCTTTCTGGGGACCCATAAAATGCAGTGTGCACCTGTCAGGCTAGGGGTCTCTTATCTGGAGGAGGCTTGCAGGTGCTGGGGGGCATCGCAGCCCCATGGTGGCAGAGCCAGAGTCGCGGCAGGGAGCCTGGGTCTGTCCCACACGGCGCTGTCCCAGCCTGGGGACAGACCTGTGGCCCCAGCGCTGCCATGCATGCACATGGGCCATTCCCCAGAATCGACCTTCACTGGGGGCTCAAGGACACCGGATTGAGGGGAGCCTGATGGAGGCAGTGGAGGGAAGAAATGGCGTGGACTGGAGGAGGTAGGACTTGAGCCAGGCCTGTGAGCATGGGGCAGGGAGGCCAAGAGGGTGTCCCAGGCAGGAGGAAGACAAGACCACAGGTGTGGTGGTTGGAATGGGGGTGAGGCTGCAGGTGGCCCTGAGGGGGGCACTTTGAGTGAAGCAAGCGATGGCGGTGCGTGTGCTGAGCTGGGCGTGGAGGGGGTTGTGCCATCCTCATCAGAATCTGCATAGAAAACTCAGGGCCCAGCCACCCCCCTCCCTACTCCCTCCCCCAGTGCATGCTCTAGGGCCATTGATAACTAGAGAGAAAAGATGGGGAGCCCGAGGAGATCATTAGCATTTTAATTGGGATCAAAGCTTCTGGCTAAAGGCAGGACACATTCGAGGTGGGATTTCCGGCAGCAGCAGCTGGCATCCGGTTGGGCCTGGGGCGCTGCTGTACCCCACGAGCACACAGGCAGCTGCCGTCGCCTTGCCTGCCTTGCCCGCCTTGCCCGCCTTGCCATTCCTTCAGCGTCACCGGCTCCTTGTCCCACCGGGCCCTGTGTGCCTTCCATACCGGTCTCACTAAATGCTCAGAGCAGCCCGGAGCCAGCTGCAGAATTGTTCTCTCTCCGCTGTGCTCAGGCTAGCCCGGGCTTGTTGAGCTGACTTGCCTGGGGTCCCACGGCTCTCAGCGCCAGGTCTGACACCAGCTTTCAGACCCACTCCCTGGCTGGTGCACTTTTGTTGAGAACTCTTTTTATAAAAGAATGGCTTATTGGGCTGGCAGTGTGGCACAGTGGGTTAAGCCGCCCCCTGCAACACCGGCATCCCATAAAGGAACGGCTCCCAGTGGCTCCACTTCCGGTCCAGCTCCCTGCTAATGCACAAGGGAAAAGAATGCATGATGACCAGGAGCTTGGTCAGGAGCTTGGGTGGCCCACAGGGGAGACCAGGGTGGAGTTCTCGGCTCCTGGCTTTGGCCTCTGCCAGGCCCAGTTGTTGCGGGCATTTGGGGAGTGACCCAGTAGATGGAAAATTTCTCTCTCTCTGTTATCTGCCTTTCAAATAAATGAAATAACTCATTTAAATAAATAATTATTTATCTACTTATTTGAAAGGCAGAGACAGAGATGGAGAGCGCCCATCTGCTGGGTCACTCCCCAAATGCCCACAACAGCCAAGGCTGGACCAGGCTGAAGCTCAGTTCAGGCATCCCATGTGGGTGGCAGGGACCCAAGTGCTGGAGCCAGCACCTGCTGCCTCCCAGGGTGGCGTTAGCCGGAAGCTGCGATTGGAGGAGAGCTGGGTCCAGGCTCTCTGATATGGGATGCAGATGTCCTAGGTGGTTCCTAACCACTGTGCCGAACGCCCACCCCTGAGTGACAGCTCTTGGCCTGAACAGAAGAACAAAGGGTGGCTCCATGCCCTCCCCGGACCCCAGCTGAGTGTCAGAAGCAAAGAGAGCGTGGGGCTGCCTGTTGGCCTGAGACCCAGGACGGGCTTCAGAACGTCAGCTTGGCAGTCATTTGTAAGTTCTCGATCGTTCCAGGTGTTGCCAGTTCTCCAGCTGTGATTTTAGGCTTGCTGGGGTGGCTCCGCGGGCTCGGCTTGTTACCGGTTTTCAGGGAGGAAGAAAAGGCGAAGAGATTCAAGTCAGGAAAAGTTGGCCGATCTGGAAGACTCGGCACCGACTCGGTGGTTTTAGAGTCCATGCAAGCAGACCTTGAACAGCCCCGAAACAAGAGGCTGAAATCGCACATCATGTGCCTCTGAAACCCACAAAGGGGCAGGCGCGTGTGCTTCTCAGTCTCTGTGCGCCCCGTGAGTGCCCCTTCCTGAGTGCCGAGTAGCCAGCTGGCCAGCAAACTCCCATGAGGCGCTGCTCACCCCACACCCCACGCTGAGCCTGGCCACCAGCCCTCCTGGGGCTCTGCTGCTGGAGCCCAGGTGAGAAGTGGGGGGAGGGGCGTGGCGCGAGCACTTCCCCCTCCGCAGTGTCTGCAGCTGGGAGACCCAGGACCACCGCAGCCCGGCCCTCACGCAGCCTTGCAGACAGCTTCTGCCGCCACAGACCCTGCCGTGAGCCCCCAGCCGTCTCACCTAACAGGGTCTTGCTTCTCCAAGCCACCCTGGTGTGTGGTGTGCAACACGAGGATCGCTCCAAGTCAAATGCTGCTGCCGCCTCTCCTCCTGCACCCTTCCCCTTGTCGCTGGTCCTCCTGGCTGCCTCCCTCCTCTTCCCCATCCTCCTCTTCCTCCTCTTCAGCTCACCGATCTTCAAAACCCTCCTCCCCAATCAGCACCTCAAGGGGCCAACCATGTGTGTTCCCTGCGGGAGGCAGGTGCCAAGTGAGAATCCACAGTGCACACGCAGCCTGGAGATGTGCGATGCTCCACCACATGCTGAGCCCCGCCCCGGCTGTGCAGGGGCTCAGGCTGCTGCAGAGTGGGGCAAAGCCCCAGGGGCAAGGGCCCACTGCGTCACCCAAGAGACGCCCACCACACTCAGCGGAGGGAGACTGCGCCCACCCCACCCCCATCGGCGGCGCTGACTTCTCTGAGAGCTGAGGTTTAAAAGAGCGGTGCTGGCGGGGGCCTTTGATCCAGACCCCAAGTGCAATTTATGGGAAATCCTAAATGGTCTTTTATCTTTACAGCCGGAAGCTGGGCTGTGGCCGAGGGTCCCACATGTGCAGCTGCCAGGCCAGGGTGGCACGTGAGCCCTGTCTGGAAGCAGCAGCCGGGGGTCAGGAGCGCGTCCGACCATTGCAGTCTCACGTGCACGCGTCTCCCCGTGGAGCCGCCGTTTGCTGAGCCCTTGCCATGTGCCAGGTCCAGTTGCGGGGCATGCGAGCACACGTGAAATCACGGGTCTTCCCACAGCAGCAGGCTCCGGGGGCTGGGGGCAGAGCCAGGCTCTGGGCGGGGCTGCTGCTTCCACCAAAGATGCTCGAACTTTGTGACCCCTGAGCTCAGGGTCCCCTCCGGCCAAGCGCCCCCCAACCACTTGGCTCAAAGCCGAGGTCGGTCCACGCTGAGCACAAAGCAGGCTACACCTTCTTCCCTGCCTCCCAGCTTCCCCGGTTCCATCCCCAGCACCAGACCAAGAACAGGCCTGGTGCCTTGCTCCACTGTGCGATGGTGATGGGGCGGGGAGGCCTGAGATGGGCAGGACAGAGCTGTGTCTGTGGGACCATGCCTACCCACAGGCGTTGGTGGCCAGTCGGGAACATCTCAGACAGGGCTGGGGACAGACTGGGGTCCTGTGCACTCAAGCCTACACTGCCCAGAGCTGGGCAGCGGGGCCCGGGGCCACCCCGGGCTCTGCTGCACCCTGGGCAGAGGGACTGTGCACAGTCCCAGCTGCGGCCCCTCCCTCCGATCGTGCTTGGGAATGCAGGGCCTTGCTCCCAGGGCTGGAGCGAGTCCTTCTCCCGGCCCTCCCCTTAAGGTCTGGTCACAACATGGTGTGTACAGCCGGGGCCCAGGGGAGGTTGCCGAGGGAGGAGGAGAGTGGAGAGCAGGTAGGGTGGAGCCAATGGGGAGGGGGGATGGGAGGCGGGTTCAGCCCCAGGCTGGGGCTGTCCACTTAGATTCCTGTTCCTGTCCCTGCAGGTACTAGGGGCCTGCACGCTGACAGGACACGCCGCAGGGGCCCTGCTGACCAGCGAAGAGGTGCTTACCAATTCCTCACAACAGACTCTCCACACCCAGCCTACATTTGAACTTCTACTGGTAGCTCCTGGAATCACGGACTCAAATATTCCTTACAGCACTGGCTGGGGGCCAGCTGTGGGCAGCAGGGAGCTTGGAGCTGCCTGGGCAGAGTTCTACATGCCGGTGAAGGGGAAGTCAGGACTCTACACCGGAATCAAAACAGTCTGGGCAGCCAGGAAGGCTTCCTGGAGGAAGGGGTATGAGGTTAGAGACGGGGACACTGAGTCTCGAGCTGAGTGGCTGGGGTGTTTAAGGTAGTGGTATTCCAACTCTGAGCCAGAGTGCCCACTCTGTGGCCTGGTTTTCTTTTTGGCATGTGCAGGGACACCCTGTGCTGGCCTGTCTCCAAGAGGACTCCCTGTGCTGGCCCGTCTCCACGCAGCTCTCACAATTTATACACGCATCGGGTTGGGGCAAGCCCCACACGCAAGCACACGCGCACACACACACACACCTGCTTCCAGTCTGAACTTGGTGACAGTCTGAACGGCAGAGAAACGCCCAGGCCCTGCCTGCAAAGCACCACCAGCGGCTATGACGCACCAGGCCGGCTTTGAAATCCGACGCTTGCCGAGGGCCCTCCCAGCCTGCTGGGTTTGCTCCCCTGGGCCTCCCCCGGGGAAGCAAGGCCCTGCCTGAAGCCGAGTTTGATCAAAGCTCCCACAAACCCGAGCTGAAGCCACGACTGCCCGCATTATTAAAGCGTTTAATGCTTTCCACGGCTCCTCCCCCGCGCAGGCCCAGACAGGCCTCCTGCCCCGCGTTCCCGCACCCTCTCCTTCTAATGGGAGGAGGGGGTGGGTGGACGGGCGGACTGGATTTCCCTCACCAGCCCACCGCCGTGCGTGCTGGCAATTTCCGTGTTCTGGAAAGCTCCTTAGAGCAGAACAAATGCCCTCATTACGGCGTTTGCCACCGCTTCACGCCGTGTTGAACCCGCTGCTCCGTTCCAGGCGCCGGCCGCGCGGTGCGCGCCTTGCTCTGGCGGCTGCCTGCGTGCAGAGCAGGCTCCGCTCCGCCAGGAACCAGAGATTTGCCTGTGACGTGGCGAGCAGGGTGGTTGGACATTAATCATCTGTCCCTCCAGCGAGAATGCCTGATTGTTAGTATTATAATTGTGTAGAGGGGAAAAAGAAAAAAAAACAAAAACAGGCCCAGAAAACCAGTCTCCAAAATTGGAGGGTGGGGGTGCCTTCGGCTACGAGACTGGGGCCACGTCTTTGGGGGGTCTTTGGGGGTCTCTGTGTCTTCTCTGTCTTGCAGAATCACTATGTCTATTTCCTGCTATGGGGTGGAATGGGCCAAGCTATGCCGGGCAGAGCTGGTGGGCCCAGGTGGGCCTGCCCTGGCGAGGCCCCTCTGTCCAGGAGCTCTCCCCTGGACCAGCCCCTCCTGCACCCCGCGTTCCCCAGGGAGGCCCCCGGCTCTCCCTCGCTGAAATACACCCACTCCGAGCAGCCGGTGTGCAAAGCCCAGCTGGGCCGGCTGCTGCCCCCGGCACCCGGATTCCCCTCCTGGCCCGTGAAGACGGTTTTACTGCAGCTGCAGCCACGAGAGAGAGAAGAGGGACGCTGTAAGCTTTTAATAAACCCGCGTTCTGTCTCTGGACCGTGGGGGAGGAGCAAGGTTTGACTGCACGGAGCCGGAAGCTGGCCTATGGAACATTCTTGCTGTCGTCGGCTGTGTGAGTGGCTGAGTGGGGGATCTGGCTGGAACGGAAGTTTCGTGCCGTCTGGAGCACACTTGCTAATCCCATGGCTACAAAATCCACTGATGGGCTGAGCAGGAAGGAAATTTGGAGGAGGCTTTCCCACACTGGGCAACAGTCTTAGCAGGTGCATGACCAAGAGCAGCAGCAGGGGATGACAGGAAGAACTTCCTCCCCGTGATCAGTAATCACAACACAATGGACAGCACCAGAAAGGAAGATGGAATTCTCCTTCTATTTCCCCTAAAAAAATGACACACAATCGTTGACATCAGAGCAGGAGGATCAAAGAAGACGTGGCCAACACTCAGGAGAAAATGCTAGCTTAAAGGTGTGCCTGGAAGTCAACACCATTAAATGTCCTGGGTTTTCTTTTCTTTTCTCTTCTTCCTTCCTTCCTTCCTTCCTTCCTTCCTTCCTTCCTTCCTTCCTTCTTTCCTCTCTTTTTCTTTCTTTCTTTCTTTCTTTCTTTCTTTCTTTCTTTCTTTCTTTCTTTCTTTCTTTCTTTCTTTCTTTCTTTCTTTTTTTGACAGGCACAGTTAGACAGTGAGAGAGAGACAGGGAGAAAGGTCTTCCTTCCATTGGTTCACCCCCCAAATGACTGCTATGGCCAGCGTGCTGCGCCGATCCGAAGCCAGGAGCCAGGTGCTTCCTCCTGGTCTCCCATGTGGGTGCAGGGACCCAAGCACCTGGGCCATCCTCCACTGCACTCCTGGGCCACAGCAGAGAGCTGGACAGGAAGAGGAGCGACCGGGACAGAATCCAGCACCCCAACAGGGACAGAACCGGCACCCCAACATCCCAGGTTTCCTTCCCTCTAGATTTTGTCTTGTTTGTGATGTTGTAAGCTCTTTAAAATGTGATTTGTGGGGTTGGCGCTGTGGTGTATCAGGTAAAGCCACAACCGCAGTGTCAGAATCCCATGTGGGCACAGGTTCGAGTCCTGGCTGTTCCACTTCCAATCCAGCTCTCTGCTATCGCCTTGGAAAGCAGTGGAAGATGGCCCAAGTCCTTGGGCCCCTGCACCTGTGTGGGAGACCTGGAAGAAGCTCCTGGCTCTTGGCTTCAGATCAGCCCAGCTCCGGCTGTTGCAGCTATTTGGGGAGTGAACCAGCAGATGGAAGACCTCTCTCTCTCTCTGCCTCTGCCTGTCTGTAATTCTACCTTTCAAATAAATAATAAATCTTGATTTGTCATGTGATTTGTTATGTTTTCTCATCCTAGATCATACTCATTCTCCTGTTGAACTGTGTGTTCTATATTTTTTGTTTCTTAAAAGGAGTTTCCCAACCAAACCTGGGTGAAGTCCTGGCCAAGCGGCTGGCGCCTGCTGAGGGCCGCACACGGACGTGAACATGAAGGTCAGGTCGCAGGGATGGCTTCACAACGCTGGCTTTCTGAAGTGCCTTGGGGAAGGAGAAGCAGCCCTTGTTTATCCCTTGAGAGCAATGGTTGGGCAGTGAAATGACCTTGCTTGGAGTGGGAAACAGCTGGCACCTTGGCTGGTGCCCTGCTAGCTTACACTTTTAAAAAAAGATTTATTTATTTATTTGAAAGTCAGAGTTACACAGAGAGAGAAGGAGAGGCAGAGAGAGAGAGAGAGAGAGAGAGAGAGAGAGAGAGAGGTTTTCCATCCACTGGTTCACTCCCCAATTGGCTGCAACAGCCGGAGCTGCACTGATCCAAAGCCAGGAGCCAGGAGCTCCTTCTGGGTCTCCCACATGGGTGCAGGGGCCCAAGCACTTGGGCCATCTTCTACTGCTTTCCCAGGCCACAGCAGAGAGCTGGATAGGAAGTGGAGCAGCCGGGACATGAACCGGCGCCCATATGAGATGGCGGCACTGCGGGCGGCGGCTTTACCAACTACACCACAGCACTGGCCCCAGCTTACACTTTGAATGTCACTGCTCCGCAGAATCCCAGGCCAGAAGGGCCATGCAGCGACTGTGCAGGATTCCTTGGGCATGGGGCCAACGCACGTGGCTTTGGACAGCAGGAACAGGGAAAGGACTTGGGCTCTAAGAAGGGTCACAGACTTTAGGGGGTTCAACTGAGCTTGGGAGGGACCCAGGCATGCGGAGCAGTGTCCCCAGGGCTGGCCCTGCCTACCCTTTGGTTCCAGCCTGGTGTCACCCCAGCAGCCTGACCCCCATACAGCATCCACCAGCTCCTGAGCCTCCTGTCGTACCCACTCCCCACCAGGTTCCAAATCGGTGTGGCTCAAATCCTCCAAGGTTTTTGTTTCTCAGATCGCATCTCCATTCTGCCCAGCCACCTTTCGGGTTTGTCCCTGCCATCCCACGTCCACCCTGGCTGGTGCTGACCCATGGCAGGCCCTGGACCAGGCCACCTGTCCCCCTGGGGGCGCTGACGGACAAGACCGCGTGGCAAAGGCACAGGAAGCTCTGTGCTGCCCTTCCCCCATGCAACAAGCGGTCATCCCGAAGACAGATTCAGCCAACTGAAAAGCATCCTCAGTTGCGCTCGATTCTTTCTGCCCCTCAAGTATGTGGGCAACGCACCGGTGCCCACGGGAAGGCAGCAAGTGAGTGAGGATGGGATGCTGTGCTGGGACCCCACGGCCTGAGCCGTGGAGGGAGGCAGCCCCTGGGAGCCCCCCGCCATTGTGATCTGCTGTTCTGATGCCTTCTGTGCAGTTCAAAGCAGAGTTTCCAGGAGTCTGGCTGAGGCCGAGGGCTGTGACCCCGTCTCCGGACTCCATGGCCTAACTGAATGGAAGGCCAAGGGGGCAAGAGACAACAGTGGGTGCCCCCCTGAGAGCAGAGGCCATGGCCTCCCTGGGGTGGGGGCAGCTGCTGGGATTTGGAGAGCAAGCCAGAGCCTGGAGCAGTGGTAGAAGGAGGCTGGCCCAGGCTGCCTTGGGGGTCTGTGAGTTTGCAGGCCCCTCTCTGGATCTCAGGTTGCCTTCCAGTGCGGTTTGGGGCCGGGTGTGGGTAGGACCACTCCAGAACTGGGCTCTCCGCTGGCATTTCCAGCATCCAGCTCAATGCACCTGTCACCAGAGGAGACACCCAGGCCACAGAGCGGGGCCTTGGTGTGAGGCTGCAGGGCACCTGCAGGGCCCTGCCTAAGACTCCTGAGGGTTTCCGGTCAGTGGGAGAGGGGGCGAACTAACCGTGCGGGAGGTCATGGGGGGTAGCTAGAGGGGCATGAGATCCCCAGGGCAAAGGAAGACGGAGAGGCCAGACACCAGAAAGGCTCTGAGCCCGCTCTGTGCCCTGAGCGGGGCCATTTCCAGTCTGAGAAACCCTGGGCCGGCCGTGGAGTTGGCCAGCAGCTGAAGGAGGCTGGCTGGTGTGGGCTGTGCTGGGAGGAGGAGACGGGGGTCCTGGGAAATCCCCCTGCTTGGGGTCTTCCCGGGGACACAGACCTTCCCCAGGGGTTCCCCGAGGCCGTGCGCCACCTGCGGGCTTCCTCCCCCACCTCCACCCCCTTTCTCTGCCAGTGCGTTGGCCTGATGGAGCCGGGAAGTGATGCTGGCAGGAAGCTGCGCACTCCCAGCCCCTTCCTGCAGGCGAACCCGGGACCCAGAGACTTGAGTCCCCTCAGTGTAGACAATGGGGATGACAGATCAGAACAAGGAGGGCTGTCACTGCCCCCGAAGGGACCCAGTGGAGAGAGTGGGAGAGGCTGGGGGTTGGGAACGGAGGAGGTCAGAGGAGGAGAAAGAGGAGTTCCAGGGATGGCATAAGAGAGGTGGGAATCGGAAGTTTTCCAATGTGCAGGGAAGGGCGGAGCCATCCCCAGTGGCATGGAGTGGCACAACCCCACTCTGAGCACCCACGCGCTGTCCACAGGGTTCCAGCCAGGCTGCAGCAAGTGCAGGTGCAGGGGAGGGGGCGACGTGCGAGCAAAGTGCCACTCACCAACCCCAAAGGAAAAGGCTGGCAGATGGAGCTAAGTGCCACCCAAAACCTTCCGCGCGGTCCATACAAAATTTTTTTGTTGATGTTTTATAAAAATAAGAAAACAGCCAAAGTGAAAAGACAAGCCACCCACTCAGAAAAAATCATTTCCCCAACAGTTCCCAGGGAAGATTTGAAATATCCTAAAAAGTCGAAAGAAGATGCCCGTGCCCCGCCCCTGCTCCGCCCAGATGGAGGATGGGCCAGCCAATCTGCCGCCCCCTGTCCTCGGAGGGCCTTCCCAGTGGATTTCAAATGGAAGACAAAATCCACAGAATGATATTGTGCGACATGTGAGAATTACATGAAATTCAAACCGGAGTGTCCATAAATAAAGCGTTATTGGGAACAGGCGGGCCCCTTTGTTTACAGTTTCTCTCGCTGCAGTGTTTGGGACAGGGGCCACATGGCCTGCAGAAAGTGGAAGATATTGGCTGCCTGGCCCTTTAAGAAGAACCCTGCAGTTAATGTTTCGCTGCACTGGCCTTGCCTTGCTCCCATATCTGTCCAGCTAGGAAGAGAGCTATCTGCAAACCAGTTATCAACAAAGGGTTACTATCCAAAGGCAGTTGAGAAGGAGGGTGACCCGGCTTCCTCGGAGGCCGCCTCCAAGGACGTGGAAGGGACCAGAGGGAAGAGAGGTGGCCAGCCTGTCCCCTCCTGGTCTCCATGTGCTTTTGGAATCGTTGGACGGAAGGGTTGTTTCCACGCCTCTTTTTTCCTGGTGCGGGATTGAGTGCCTATTATCTGAGATGCTTGGGACCAGGAGGGTTTGGAAAGTTTGCATCGACTTCCCTGGCTGAGCGCGCGAATCCCCAAACCCGAAACCTGAAAAGTTCCCCAATGGGAACAATTTTGAAGTGTCATGTTGGAGCACAGAGAGTCCTGGATGAAGGATGCTCAACTCATATTGGGCGGGGCCAGTTGGATGTTGCAAACACACAGATTTCCCATGGGGTTACTAGGTAGAGACTTTACACTCCAAGGGGGCAGGGGCCGTGCAGCACCACTGAGGGTCCGATGCTGGCCTGGTGTGACCGCATGAATGCTTGGTAAAGTGAATGAGTAAGCGAATCTGTAGCAGCCAGCCTTGTGGTGCAGGGGATTAAGCTGCCACTCAAATTGCTGATATTCCACTTTCAGTTCCAGTGCTGCTGCTAACGTGCGTGAGAACATAGCAGAGGATGGCCCAAGGTCTGGGGCCCCTGCACCCACGTGGGAGGCCTGGAAGAAGCTCCTGGCTCCTGGCTTCAGCCTAGCCCAGCCCTGGCTGTTGTGACCATTTGGGGAGTGAACCAGTAGATGGAAGAGCTCTCTCTCTCTCTCTCTCTCTCTCTCTCTCTCTCTCTGTGTGTGTGTGTCCCCTTCTCTCTCTCCCTCTCACCCTCCTTTCCCTTTCTCTCTCTGTCACTATGCATTTCAAATAAATACATCTTTAAAAAAAAAGAAGCCGATCTCTAAGTGGGAGATGGGTCAGCCACCCTTGCTTCATGAAGGCCCTGGGCCTGCTGGCCCTCTGTCCCTGGAACAATGGTAGACAACTTGACCCTGAGGGGAGGTGCCAATTGAACCAGCCATGGGTCCTGGTAGGGGCCTCAGGGATGAGCCCAAGGGTCCCTGCACCTGCAGAGGTGAGGCACGGTCCTCACAGGTGACTCCCTGAAGAAGACCTTGGCGCCATCCAGGAGGAAGCACCAGCATGCCTGGTGTGGGTGTCCGCCATCCGTGTTGGTTTTCTAAGTAGATCCTGGAAACCAGCACCCAAGCTCTGCCATAAAAGGCAATGTGATTGCAAACAGGTGTCTCAAAAATGCATATTACGGTCTACGGTGTCAGAGCAGCCGTTGTAAGAAAGAACAGAAGAGCGGTTGGTTTCGGGCAGAGGGAAAGATCAGAAAGGCGGAGTAATTGGGTCGTTGTGAGTGGCTGGCATGGCACCCAGCCCCAGACGCCGCTCCTCTGCCGTCCCTGAAACAGTGCGTGCTGTTCTTTGATGATGAAACGCCTTCCCCAAGCATGGAAAATTAATTGGGCGTACCCTGGAGGGGCTGCTTGGTCAGAGTTATTTTCTATGCTTTTCATTTGGGTGAGTTGGAAAGGGTGAACTGCGTTCTGCTCACTCGTGCAACATCCATTAACAAGGGAAAAGAGCATACAGTGGGTGCCTATTACATGCTCCACCCTGTGCCAACAACTCCTTCTCATCCACTCACCCCTCCCTCCTTCCCTGCCTGCCTTCCTCCTTCCCTCCTCCTCCTCCTCCTTCTTCTTCTTTCTCTCTCTCTCTTTCTCTCTTCCTGCAGTGTCACAGTTCCGGCTTCCAGGATTGCTGGTCAACCAAGCTCTGCACTTGCACCCCCTCACCCCGCCCCGCACCAGTGAGTGGTTTAAGATTGATCACGTGACTCCCTCTGGGTTGATCTCAGGACACATCTTCTGAGCTTCTGGAAAGCGTTCTTAGGGCTTTGTTTGGAACCTGCTATCAGTGGCTGCACAACACTGTGAATGTAATACGTGCCACTTTAAAAGGACTCATTTTATGTTACAAGAGTTTCACTCAAACAGCATAACATCCCAGGTGTGTCCAGCGTCCTACTCCCGCCACCCAGTCACGTCCAGCCCATAGTGGCTATTCAGGAATGGCAAGTGTTTTACCTCCCGGATCCCACTGAATGTTGAGGACAGCTCCGTGAGACGCGCTGCACTGTCCGAGTTTAAAGAAGGGGGAGTTCGGGAACTGTCCCAGAGTCACAGAGGGTAGACATCCAGGTCTTCTGATCAGATTCTTGCTTGTTCTAGTTTGCCATGGAGCTGTCCAGTGCCAGCCCATGGTGCGCGGTCAGCGGTCACCGCTGGAGTTCTGGGGAGGGGAATTAATCATCTCAATTCTTTTTAAAAAATATTTCTTTATTTATTTTGAAAGAGTTACACACAGAGAGAGAGAGAGAAAGAGAGAGAGAGCGAGAGGGAGAGAGAGAGTGGTATCTTCCATCTTCTGGTTTACTCTCCAGATGGCTGCAATGGTCAGCCCTGGACCAGGTCAAAGCCAGGAACTAGGAGCCCATGATACAGGTGGGCGAGCACCTGCTGCAGGGTGGATCAGTGAGAAAGAGGCATGAGTGGGCATGGAGAGGCTGAAGGTGGTCCCCACCCCCAGAGGACAGAAGGTGGTCCTGGGCAGTGACGGGGTCTCACGTTTGTAGATCTAAGTGTGGGGTTCCCTTCTCATTCACGCCTCGGAGGAGGTGAGATTGCCATGACTACAATCTCCCCATCGTCGCCAGAGTGGGCTGTTTGAGATGCGTATTTATGCTCAAGTAGATGATTAGAAACTCTACACAGTGGATTCTAGGGTCCGCATTCAATTTTCTTTTTCTTTTTCTTTTTTTTTGACAGGCAGAGTGGACAGTGAGAGAGAGACAGAGAGAAAGGTCTTCCTTTTTGCCGTTGGTTCACCCTCCAATGGCCGCTGCGGCTGGCGTGCTGCTGCCGGCGCATCGCGCTGATCCGATGGCAGGAGCCAGGTGCTTCTCCTGGTCTCCCATGGGGTGCAGGGCCCAAGCACTTGGGCCATCCTCCACTGCACTCCCTGGCCACAGCAGAGAGCTGGCCTGGAAGAGGGGCAACTGGGACAGGATCGGTGCCCCGACCGGGACTAGAACCCGGTGTGCCGGCGCCGCAAGGCGGAGGATTAGCCTAGTGAGCCGCGGCGCCGGCCCGCATTCACTTTTTAGCCAACTCCCCCTGTTCTTTGTAAAACCGCAGGCTCCAGGACTCAGCCCTGCCATCAGGGAGGAGCAGCGATCCAGCAAGGCAGATCCTATAGCAATGACAGTTGGGGACCTGGGGCCCAATTGCATAGAACGTTGGCAGACACGTGAGTGGCTGCAAGTTAGATGAATGGCATCTGAACTCTGTGGATAAAACTTTTCTACTTCCTGATTTGTTCTTATTCTGAAAATACATATTAATAATCCAGGACGCGGTGCTGTTCCCTGAAGGTAGTTTACAGGAACAGCAGCCTGGAAAAGCCAGCTCCATGTGCGACGGAAGGGCAGTGCTTAGCGAAAGTGGAGCACACACTTAACAGACGGCAGGCAGCTGGTAGGCGGTGCACTCGTGACGACTGAAGTGACAGGGATACGCTTCCAATGTCAAGTAGAGAGAAGCACTCGAAGTGGAATGTGCACGGATTCTGCTCTACAAAAACCACGCAAACCCTCTGTGCAGAGCGGAGCCGGAGCCTGCGTCACGTCTGTGAGGAGATCCACCTGTTTCTAAGAATGCACGGTCTTCTGGGGGAGGGGTCCCAGGGGTCCAACTAGTGTGTGTCAATTTGCACGAAGGTGGGTCCCAGCCCTGTGCCTACGCCTCAAGCAGAAGAAGCTGCAGGTGGCCCTGAGCACTGCTTTCAAGTCGGCCATAGTCGTTCTGGTGGCCAAACGTCCTGGAGAACGGAGAGCAGGTGCACTCTCAGCCTCCAGGCAGAGACCCCCGCGGCGGCTCCACTCTTAGGCTGCTGCAGCACCTGCGATGTTGCTGCTCTCGGTGGAGGTGGTGGCAAAGCGCCTGCGCCTTGTGCAAGTCTCAGACATAGACAGCACCAAGGACAGGGCTGAAACACGACAGATGCCGCATGATATCAAAGGGGCACATGCAAGACACAAACAGGGCGCTCCAGAGTGTGTGTGTGTGTGTGTGTGTGTGTGTGATTCCACAGGCTAGGGCAGAGCCAGAGAAGTAACGTGCCTGTGCTGTGGTAGCCCACAGAAGTCTGAGTGAGCCACACCCAAAAAGTCTAGGGGAAACCCTGTCCAAACACGGACAGTGGAAAAGGCACACACAGGCTTACGGATTCTGAAGAAGACAGGTGATTTTTTTAAAAATATTTATTTATTTGAGAGGCAGATTTACAGGGAGAGGGAAAGAGAGAGAGAGAGGGAGAGAGAGAGAGAGAGAGGTCTTCTATGCACTGGTTCACTCCCCAAATGGCCACAGCAGCCAGCTCTGGGCAAGGCGGAAGTCAAGAGCCAGGAGCTTCTTTCAGGTCTCCCACAAGGGTGCAAGGGCCCAAGGACTTGCTTCTCTCCCAGGAACATTAGCAGGGAGCTGGGTCAGAAGTGGAGCAGCAGCCGGGACTCAAACCAGCGCTGTGAGGGATGTGGGCGCTGCAGACAAACAGCCTAACCCACTGCACCACAACCCCCGCCCCAGAAAGCATGGTCTTAACCACACACACCCCCTCAGCATGTGCTCCAAGTGTCCTGGGACAAACCATTGTGCCTGTGCAGCTGGTGACTGGCAACAGTCTCATGCATTCCCCCAGGGACACACCGAGCAGACGTGAAACATGCCTTGCTATCCTCACACACGCCCCAGCCCCGACCTCTCCCAGGCTCGGAGGCCAGCACCATGGCCCTGCCTCTCCCCCTAGCCTCCCCCGCCCCTGCCAGCAAACCCCTCGTCCAGTGCCCACACCCCTCGGGCTTGCTTCCCAGCTCCCTGCTGTCAAAGGGACTTGGCAGGTGCAGCTGACCCCTCTACCAAGAACGCTCTTCCCGGGCCAGGTCTCAGCTCACTTGGTGCCCTCCCCTCGTGGAGTGCATCTCAATGCCCCCGCCTCCTTCAGTCTGTGAGCCCACTGCCCCTGTCTTTTCCCTGACAGCACTGCCGGTTTATCATGGTAGCTGTAAATCATTCCGTGAGTTCGCTCTCTCGGTTCCCTGCTGGACTGTGAGCTTTCTGAGGAGCGGGGTTGTGAGTGCTGGCTCTGCATTTTCTCATCAGATGCACAGGACAGGTGCTGGGCCAATATTTGCTGGCTGGGTAGACAGGATTGCTCAGGGCGGAGGCAAAGAGGAGGGATCCCCAGGGGGCAGCAGGAAAGAGATATGGACCACAAGCCTCTGGGTATGTGTCTGCCCTATAGACCTACAACTATGGAGCCTTGGCCTGGACCCACAGGGACCCGAATCCCTGTCTCTAGAAGCTAACCCTGGAGGGCAGGAGCTAACAGAAACAGACAAGTGACCCCTCCCTGCCTCTCACACTGCACTCAGGACAGAGGACCAGAATCCTGGCTCCCTCGGCCCTGGACCCTCAGAGTACTTGAAAGGCCCCCCGAGGGGAGGGGCCAGCCTCTGAGAGCTCACTGCTTAGGGTGTGGAACAAACAGGGGCTTCTTCGCTAATTCGCTCCCCATCCCAGTGGCCGGAGGGCTGAGATCAAGGTTCCGGTAGGGTTGCTTTCTTGGCTTGGAGGCGGCTGGCCATGCTCACGTGGTCCTCACTCTCTGTACATGATTGTCCATCCACGTCTTCTTCTTCTAAGGCCTAGGCTGATAACCTGCTGTTAACATCACTATCTCAGTACAGACCCCATATCCAGGGGCAGGCATTTGGCCTAGCAGTTACGATGCTTCTAGGGGCTCCTGCATCTCATAACTGGTTGCTTGGGCTCAAGTCCTGGCTCCACTTTTTTTAAAAAATAAAAGATTTATTTTATTTATTTGAAAGGCAGAGTTACAGAGAGAGAGAGCTAGAGTCATGGAGAGAGGTCTTCCATCCGCTAGTTCACTCCTCAATTGACTACAACAGTCAGAGCTGCACCAATCCGAAGTCAGGAGCCAGGAGATTCTTCTGGATCTCCCAGGCAGGTGCAGGGGCCCAAGGACTTGGGCCATCTTCTACTGCTTTCCCAGGCCATAGCAGAGAGCTGGATCGGAAGTGGAGCAGCTGGGACTAGAACCAGTACCCATTTGGGATGCTTTTACCGGTTGTGCCACAGTGCCGGCCCCCTGGCCCCACTTCTTATCCCAGCTTATCGCCAGTGCACATCCTGGGAAGTAGCAGGTGACAATTCAAGCAGTTGGGTTCCTGCCATTCACGTGGGAGATCTGGACTGAGTTCCCAGCCCTAGCTTCAATCTGACCCAGCCGTGGCTACTGCAGGTCCTTGGGCATGAACCAGCTGATGGCCGCTGTCTATCTGCCTGTCTCTGTCCCTTTCTCCCTCTTTGCCTTTCAATTGATAACCAAGCACCCTATGCCCAAATTCTGACGGCCCAGGAGGGGGTGGTTAGGACTTCCTTGCTGGAGTCTGGGGGATTCAGTTCAGATCAAAACAGAAGCCCAGGGCTCCACAAGTGAGCCTCACCCCACTCCCTGGGGACAGCGAGAGAGGAGCAGGGGGTGCCCTCCATGGAAACCCCAGCGAGGACCCTTCCTGACCTCCCCACTGAAGGTGCCCAGCCAGGAGCTCTCCGAGAACCCTGGGGCTAACGGCTTGATTTGGGCAAGGAAAGGCCCGGTGCAGGCTCTGGACTCTTGAGACTGGCGTCTATGACCAGAGTTCATCAACTCATTGTGGGTCGCGATCCAATTGTAGGATCAGTGGAAAGACACTCTGGGTGCAACCTAGTGGCACCCTGACCCTTGCATTCACGCCAGCCAGCCAGCCAGCCGGGCCTCTTATGAAAAACAAGAAATTCCAGCAAGGGATTAATGCCTTAATTAGAAATGCAGCTTGGAAATGTAAAGGTTATTCAGAAGGGGAAAAGATACATGCTAATAAGAGCCACGCTATTAACAACAGAATAAAGATGCATTGTTGGCGGAAAGTTTTCCAGGTTCGGTAATGCAAACCACCTGGTCTGCGTGCGGGAGGGCTCCATGGTGACGGAGCGGGGCTGGCGCTGTCGGATGAGGCTGATCCTGTCTCTGATGGCGCTCCCTGCCCATCTTGGACTTCCTGGGGAGGAAGACCAGTGGCCGGAAACCACCGGCAGGACTGCGGGGCCTGTGCCTGTTCGCTGGCGAGCATGCTCCGGGGCTTTGGAAAGCGCCCAGACACCGCCAGGCCCATTGTTCAAAGCTGGCTCCCGGAGCACTTGTAGATCCATCGAGCGAGACCAGAGCATGTCAGTGCTGCAGGGCAGCTGGGAATTCTGGGAAGGATCTTCCAGCCTTGGCCAGGCAAAGCTGACCGCCCCTCCTCTCTCGGTGATGAGGACATGGCCCCGAGCGCGGTGTGGCAGCAAGGCGCCTATGAACCTGACCCGTCCACAGCATTGACCTCCGTGGTGCTTTGCTCAAGGCGTTTCATCTTCACAGCCATCTTTCGAAGCACTGGCACACTCACCTTTCACTGAGCAAGAAACAAAGGTTCAGAGAGGTTAAGAAATGAAGCCCAGGTCACGGAGCTGGCAAAGTGGCAGAGCTGGGATTCAGACCCACAGCCACAGTCCTCCTCCCGGAGAGAGGCAACAGGGGCAGGAGCCCCAGAGCTGCAGGGGTGTGTGGGTCAGCGATCCCTCCCCATGCCCCTTAGGGCTCAAACGCCAGCGACCTGGGTCAGGCTCTTCCATGAACTCACCAGCTATGCCCGCGGGTCTCTTCCCGGTGCCCCAGGCTGCCTGCCATCCCGCCGGCGTGCCCAGGAAGCGGCTTCCCAGTGTGTTGTGTCATCTTGTGGAAGGAGTAGAGCGGGTGGGGGCAGCCGTCCCTCCCAGACCCTTCCTTTTTATGCCCCCAGGACAAGAATCCCAGAGTTAAGGTGAAATTGGACAGGTCCTGGCAGCCAGTGGGTCCCCAGGGCCTGGGTGGAACCCCCCGCAGGGTGAGTGTGGGGCAACTCGGCCTCTGGGGAAGCTGAGGCCACACCCTAATGCTCTGCCGCCCGGTCCAGGCCGGAGGCTGCAGAGCCCAGCTCCTACGTGCAGTGGTGCCCAGGTCCCCCGGGGACATCCTGTAGTCCCTCCTTGCACTCCTCCATGGACAAAGAGCCCACTGCATCCTGGGGTGGTGAGGACCTACCTTGCTGTTGTCCCGAGCTGAATCCCACCCCTTCTAACCTCCCTTCCCCTTCCAGGGCCCCCTGGGCTCCTGTGCATTTGTCCATAGGAAGCAGTGCAGTCACTTTAGGGCTGTGTGGCCTCATCCTGGAGCTCTCTGGGCCCCGGTGTCTTCCCCGTGGAGTGTGGAGGTGAAGGCACCTGCCAGCCAGGAGGGGCTGCTTCCCGGCACAGGGCAAACTCCGAAACAGAGCCCCGTGCCGCCGCCTCCAGCTGGGTCCACGCTGCTAGGCTCCTCCAGGCCAAAACCCTCAGCCCCCGATCTCGCTCCTCTCAGTGCAGTGTGCTCATGCCCCCTCCCTTATCTTGGCCCCTGCCTTCCCGGGGAGAGGCCCAAGGCTCCACGTGGTCCCCACTCAGGGCATCTCGGGACAGTCCTGGCCTCATCTGGACCCCGGCCATCAGTCAGCACCTCCTATTTCTTGGAGAACTGTGGCTGGGGAGAAGGAGGGAAAAGAGAAGGAGGAAGGGGCAGGAAGGCCTCTGCAGACACCAGGGTGGGAGCCGGCTGTGCCTGGGTCGCGTCCAGCCTCTGCTCCTTGCCAGTCTCCCGGAGCTCGGCTTTGTCGTGTGCAAAGTGGCAATGACTCTTCATTTGTGAGGTTGCTATGGAGATAAAAGAAGAACACGTTTGCAAGCATCTGATGTACAGCAAGTGCTCAACCGCTGCTGTCTGACCCTGTGCTTGTCATTAAGCGTGCTTGGTCTTGGACTGAGAGAATCTAGGGCTTCTGTTTTGCTTTGCTTGTCTGTTAGCCAGGAGCTCGCTCGCTCGCTCTCTCTCTCTCTCTCTCTAACAGCATTTTATTTATTTGAGAGGCAAAGAGTCACACAGAGACAGACCTCCTACCTGTAAATTAGTTCCCCAAAATCCCACAACAGCTACAGCTGGGCCCAGGTGAAAGGTGGAGTCCAGAGCTGGGGGCTGGAGCAAGGTACGGAACCCAGGTACTCCAAGGTGGGTGCTGGTGTCTTACCCACTAGCCTAGGTGCCCACTCCAACAGGACTTGTTTGAAGAGACCTTTGGATATCTAGATATCCCTGCCCCAAACCTGAACTGGTGTGAACAGCTCCAAGGCCCAGGGGAGTGGCCCCTATCCAGGTTGCTTCAGCTATAGAGAGGCAGCAGGAGGACCTGGGGGAAGGAAGTGGCACTGCTAAAACAGGGCAAGGAATAAAGAAATTTCCATCTAGTTAGACAGGCGGCTGTTTTAACCAGCGCCTCCTCGACAGAGCCTGTTTGCATGTTTCCCGGTGCTCAGCCAGTGTGTTAATTAGGCAAATAATATATTTTTTGAAAAGATTTATTTATTTACTTGAAAGTCAGAGTTACACAGAGAGGGAAGGAGAGGCAGAGAGAGAGAGAGAGAGAGAGAGAGAGAGAGAGAGAGGTCATCCATCCGCTAGTTTAGTCGCCAAATAGTTGCAATGGCTGGAGCTGCACCGATCTGAAGCCAGGGGCCAGGAACTTCTTCTGGGTCTCCCAGGCGGGTGCAGGGGCCCAAGGACTTGGGCCATCTCTACTGCTTTCCCAGGCCATAGAAGAGAGCTGGATGGGAAGTGGAGCTGACAAGACTCAACCCGGTGCCCATATGGGATGCTGGCACTGCAGGTGGTGGCTTTACCCGCTGCGCCACAGCGCTGGTCCCTTAGGCAAATAATATTCATCATGATATTCACTCTGGGAAAGCTAAGTTGCAAAGGAGAAGGTGGAAGTGACAGTTTAGGTGGGGCAGGCAGGAGTGCGGAGGGGTGCTCCCAGGCAGCGTGGGAGAGAGGGAAGAACGGCTTGTGGGGGGCAGGCAGCCTGCAGGCAGTGTCCTGGAGGGCAGGGGCCTGGGGGCCACGGGGCTGGGGGGTGGGGTGGGGCGGCGGCGAGCCAGGGTCTGCCTTGCTGTCTGAGCGTCCGCATGTCTCTGAGCTTCAGTGTCCTGGTCTGAATCTCGGGATGGACACGGTCCCTCCCTCACACCAGGCGGGAGCACTCCCACAAGCCTCCGCGCCCAGAGTGTAATGCCAGGAAGAGGTGAGCCGCCGGGAGGTGATCCCTCCCCGCCCCTGTCCTGCCGGCATTCACTGCCCTGTCCTCTTGTTGTTATTTTTCAGACTAACGTATTTGAAAGCAGAGTGACAGAGACAGAAGGAAAGAGAAAGGTGTAACTTCCATCTGCTGGTTCACTCCCCAGCCAGGAGCCAAGAACTCCATGTGAGTCTCCCACGTGGGTGCAGGGGCCCAAGCGCTTGGGCCATTTTCCGCTGCTTTCCCAGGTGCATTAGCAGGGAGTTGGATGAGAAGTGGGGCAGCCAGGACTCAAACCCTTGTCCGACAGCAGCTTATCCTGTAGCTCCTCCATGCCTTCCCCAACCCTGTCCTTTTCATAGCGTGGGGTCCTCTGCTGAGCGGAGAGCAGAGCGGAGAGAGGATGGGAGAGTGCCAGGACCCTGAGCCTCCGCTTCCCAGGTCCCCCACTGAGAGCCCTTCAGCCAGACCACGAGGACCCCGGCCCCAGGGAGCCCGCAGGGGAGGCCAGGGTCGTCCTGGAGGAAGCACCCCAGCCTCGTGTGAGTCACGAGGACCAGATGCAGACCCCGCTCCTGCTGCTCTCCGCGGGTCTCTGGTCTGGGGCATTGGAGCCTCAGAGTCCCCACCTGAGCGAGGCTGCCGGGCCGCCCTGAAGGGCTGTGTGGGTCCAAGGGGCTGGTGCACCCCCCTCTAGCGCCGACCCTGCTGTGCCCCTGGGTCTCCCGGTGGCCCGGGCAGGGGCGCCTGTGGGTCATGGCCTGGCCCACACTTGCTGCCTCCAGCCCGGGCTGTGCTAGATCCTGGTTCTGAGTGAGGAGAGGGACCAGGACACGGCGGGACGCCAGCACCCCTCCCCCCGGCTCCTGCCCTTACTGTGGGGAGAGCCCTTTGTACCAGGGAGCACGGCTGTCCCAGGAATCGTCGTCCCTACCAAGGAGCTTAGCCATTCCTGAGCCGCTGCCACTAGGGGGTACTGGGGACACTGGGCTGTACTGGGGACACTGGGGACATCCCCGGGGGTCGTGCCCTGCGAAAGCAGAGGGATAAAGAAGATCAGCCTGTGCCCTACCCCATCTCACACACGCATGTAGACACACACACATACATGCACACACTCACACATAGATGTGCACACACGAACACACATGCACATGTGAACACGTACATGTGCACACACACCCCTGTGGGAGGCGAGAAGGTGTGAGATGCTCCGAGCAGCACCAGAGTGGCGCCCACACTGGGACCGCCTGGACTACCTCCTGAGCAGTAGAAGCCGAAGCAGGAAGGGCTTCAAGGTGCAGAAAGGGGTTTGAGTCTTACGCCCGCACTTGCTCAACTCTGCGGCCTTGAGCAAGTCACTGAAATCCCCCCCGGGCTCACTCAGTTCTCCATCTGCGAACGACAGAGCTCTTCCCCGAGGCCGTGTGCAGCAGCTGACAGTTGTGCGGCTCTGTGTAGAGCGAGGCCACCTGCGGCGTCCTCTGGGCCTCTCACAAAGGCTGCCCCTGGGAACTCCACTTCCAAACCTTTCAGAGGGGCCTGGCCCTCTGCGAACACCCCCGAGTACCCGGATCCTGCACAGGGTTGGTGCATACAACAGTGGCCAAAGTGCAGGCCCCATGCTGCCTTGGGTTAGGTCTCTCCGGCCTGGGGTCTCATTTGCTGCCCTTTGGGTTCAAGCAACAGAAACTGGCTCTGGGCTGCTGAAGACAAAAGCGGGGTGTGGGGCAGGACCTTGGGGCACCTGTGGAATGAAGCACAGAGCAGAAACACTGGGCTGCGAGATGCCCACTCGTGTCTCCGGTGCAGGGAGAAGTGTGTGTCACGGCAGCGTGGTTGGTGTCTGGCACTTCCCCCGCCCCCGCCCTGGTCCTATTGCTCATTCCTGGGAGATGCCAGCTACGGCCGACATTGTCATCTTCCCAAAGCCGACAGCACCAACCCCCAAAATGTGGGCACGGTCTCCGCGGAGATTTGGGTGGAGGACGTGGCCGTGCAAGGACCTGAGACAGGGACAGAGCTGCGGGGTCCCCTCAGATCGGCCGGGGAGAGCCAGGGAGTGACTGTGGAACAGGCAGGCGCGGCTCTGGCCGTGGGCGGAGCGGTGTGGGCATGGTGACACAGGGAGTCGCACTTCCGCCGGGGACACACGCCGTTCACAAGTGTTCTTTATTAATAATAATAATTAATAAATAAATGGTTCAGAGAGTTCTAATTTTCTCTTGCCATCAAAATTAGCATATTTTTCCAGTTTTCCTAAATTGCTACCTTTTGATAATGTGTATATAATTACTAAGCTCCCCGATTCCACCCAAACCCACTCTTTGTGAGGCTGGCGGGTTGCCTGCGTGCTGTCGGCCGCGGGTGAGATTGGGTTTTTTTAAGAACTGTTATGATTGATGTAATTAAGCAACAACAGAATCAAAGCTTCCATGTTGCCTTCCCGGCCTTTCTTCCCCTCCGTTCCCCATCACAGCAGTCACTGGGGCCGCTCTCCCAGAATGCACAGTGTCTCGTTTCGCTCCGAGAACTTAATAAAACACCCACGGCAAACTCGAGGCGGCATTGTTCTCCTCAATTACTGGCGCGGCCCGGGTGCTCGGCGTTAATTGCCACGAGCGGGGAGTTTTACTCAGTGTGCAGTGTACCCAAGCATGGATGGCGTTTAATGAATCATACTAACTCTGCACTCGGAGCAATTAGGTAAATCTAGCTGTTAGTTAGTGAGGCATAAAATAAATTTAATCTCTCTTCTAAAAAATCAATTATAGTGCTGTAATGTATAATTCAATTTGGGTCATGCTACATAAATTTTCTGTTTTTAGTATGTTTTTAAACTGGTTGCTATTAGATTTTGCAAGCTTGGGGCGTGTGTGAGTGTGTGTGTGTGTGTAGACTGCAGGATGAGGGCAAGGGACGACTCCGAGATAGTCCACGTGTGTTAAGGAAACCATTTGTCCAAGGGTCCCCGCCTGTCTGATTCCCTGCGTGTGTCTTGAACACCCACTTGTGGGTGAGCCATCTTCGTGCAGACGGAGGGACAGAGAGGTGAAGCCAGCCCTTGAGGGGCTTCCGGCCACAGTGACAGTGCGGGGCCAACTCCAGCAGCAAAGCAGACTGGAGGGAGGGGCATGGGGAAAGAAGGGAGGGTCTCCAACCTGCCCCTCCCCCTGCGCTCCATTTCCAGCTCTCTCACTGACAGCTGTGTGACCTAAAACCAATGACAGTTTGTCCCAGACTCAGTTTTTTCATCTTAGAAGTGGGCACAATGGCCCCTTTCTCCCGGAGTTTTGGAGATGGACAGGTATGGCGCTGGGGCACAGGACAGAGACCGATCTCTTTACTCGGCCTCTTTACTCCCCCACGGGCGGTGGGCGGGGTAGAGGCCCCAGGGAGCCTGGGCCTCACACCCAAGGTGGAGGGTCTGCGCCTAGAAACTGCCTCCCAAAGACGCCTCTGGAGAGCTCCCCATCCCCACCGCCCCTGCCTGCGGCTGCCCATTTGATTTTGTTAATGGAATTCTTAGGAAAAATTACACACCGTTGCATTCGCCGGCTAATCTCCCAGCAACAGCCATGGTGTCGAGCATTATTAAAATAGTTAAGGCTCCATCCCAGCTGTCTCTTTCCAATTTTCTTGCTTCCAGGGGGTGCTCTGCAAAACAAGGAGCAGGTTTTGCCTCCTGAGAGCTCCCTCCTTGCCAGGCAGACCCAGCCATGGAGTCCTGAGTTCCCGGGACAACCAGGGCCATGTTGGGCATGTGCCAGGGTGGGCGCATGAAGGCTCGGGGGCCGTCGAGAAGTGGGGTTCCCCCAGCAGCATCTACTGGGAGGCCCCGAGTGGGAGGACGCCTCTCCTCCGTGGGCCTGGGTTATCTCCTGCCTGCCAGTTCCCCCCTCCCTCCATCCAAGGCGCTCTCTGTGTGTGTTCTTTGTGACTCCGACAACTCACTTGCCGCTGGCTGTGCTGGAATACGGAGGCTCTGGGGTGCACCCTGTGTTATATCTAATAAGCCGTGAGCTGCTCCATGCCTTGCCTTGCCTCCCTTCCCGGAGTCTACGGGCCATTAAAAAAAAATCCAAAGCAGTGTGAGGGAAGGAACTTGGGCAGAATGAGCGCTCTGGGAGCAGAGCGTGTCGCCCAGCCAAAGCCCAGCTCGCACCGCCCAGACCCGGTGATGCTATGAAGCCAGCCTGCTCAGGCACGGTTGCGGTCTCGGACTTCAAGGGGAAGAAAAGTGGGCTGCCTTTACGTAGGCTCTCTGCTCCGTGAGCATTCGCACGAGAGGCACACGTGACGCTTCCGGTGTTTCTGGGCAGCTCGCCGGCCCCTTCGGTGCCGTTCACGTTTCCCTGACACTGATCAGCTAAGCGTTCGCTGAATCCTCAGCTGTCCAGCACAGAAACCAGGCCTGGGGCTGAGCTCCGGCTCTGCTGCTTTGTTGAGAAGGACGAGTCCCCGGGAGGGAGCCTGCAGAGGAGACCGGGTGGGAAGGGGCTCCCTCCCCAGAGTCGCACAGTGAGTCACAGTGGGCGCCCCAGCCCTGGCCTGATGTCCCAGCTGGGTGCCCCTGGATACCCAAACCCACAACGGCAGCCCTTTGCTCGGCGCTGGATTAGTAAGGAAGTGTGGAGCCTGCAGTGTTAATGTGGCAGATAATACACGAGCACGTGCAACTACGGGCAGACACACACACGCACACACGTGCAAACACAGGCAGAAACACGCATGAGAACATGCAAACACAGGCAGACACACATACACACAGGCAAACAGACACATGAGCACATGCAAACACAGCCAGACACACATGCAAACATAGGCAGACACACGTGCACACATGCAAACACACATGAGCACATGCAGACACAGGCAGACACACACATGAGCACATGCAAACACAGGCAGACACACATACACACATGAGCACATGCAAACACAGGCAGGCACACACACATGAGCACATGCAAACACAGGCAGACACTTACAGATGCACGCGCACTTCACCCGCTCTGGCTCATTATAAAGCAGCAAGGCAAGCAGGCTGCAGGGGTGAGGTGCTCCGATGAGGGAGCTCTCAGAGCAATCCAGGAGCTCCTGGCAGAGGCGCCGTGGGGCTGAGCTTGGGGAACCTGGGCCGCCACAGAGGAGTAGGGGCCTCGTGCAGAAGCCAGGGTGGGCCAGGAGCAGGAAGTCGGAGGAAAGCCGATGCCAGAGCTGTAGTCCCCGTGTGCATCCAGTGCCTCCTGTGCCTGACCACACCACTGCCTGGAGCTCGGGCACTGGGCATGGAGTGACAGGGACGGCTCTTGGCTGTTGGAGCCTCAAAAACCCCACACAGCAAGTCTGGAGGGGATGCTGGCTAGCTGTTTTTTGGTCTGTACCTGCAGGGGCTGTGCACGCAGGGCAGGGAAGGCTGGGGTCCTGGACACACAGAGGATAATGAGAAGGGGTGGGGACAGTTAGTGGGCCACGCCGAGGAGCCTGGGCCCTGCACAGCACTCAGGGCCTCCCTGGACGGTGGCACCTGTGCAGGAGAGGAAGCTGGGTGCAGCACTCCAGGACAAGGCATTCTGAGACATCCCCCCGCCTCTCGGGGTTCCTGTGGAGCTCACCTCACCTGTACCTTCCAGTGTTGCTGGCTGGGGGCCTGGCAGGAGCCTCATGCTGGGAAGAGGCCCCGGCAGAGGGTGGCTGGGCTTCAGCCACACACCATTGCCATGACCGCCACCATCCATGGCAGCCCAGCCTGTAGCTGGACAGGCTGGCCTGGCTGAGCAAATGCTGGAAGCGGGACCAAGGCTCAGCACTGGGCAGCTCCTAGCTGCCAAAGTAGCTTCTAAATTGATTTCAGGCAAAGTGAGGAGAGAGGTGAGCACTTGAGTCTGTGGCCTACAAGCTCTGTCCCCAGCATCTTATTGGATGGCTGTGGGCTGTAGGTGACCTCGAGGCCTGGTTTGTCCTGAGTGGCCCCTCGGCCTCTGTGGCCTGGCCAGGCCTCCTTGTAGAACATAGGGGTGGAGAGACTTATGGCCCTGGACACTCCTGGGGACAGTGCACCTGCTGTCTAGCTTAGCTCTATTACACACTGGCTGTGTGACCTTACAGAAGTGGCTTGGCCTCTCTGTGCCTTGGTTGCCTCATTTGGAAATAAAAGGTGTGGGCTCACTACGGTCTAAACCACTTGTCTTCAAACTTCTGAGTGTCTGAGAGGAACTGGGTTCAAATGCAGGTTTTTGACCCAGCCTCAGACACTTGGCCTTGAGAATCTGGGGTGATTTGGCGCACAGCGACTCCCAGGGTTCATCCCAGGGGCCACTGCATGGAAGATCCAAGTGAGCACCAGCACCTACATCCTGGCCTCCGTCTCCTTCCACGCCCACCGGAGACCCTCGCAGCGCCCCACCCTCGGACTCCGTGTCCCTGAGTCGCCACCCTCAGCACGCTCTTCCCCCTGGCATCACAAACCCTTCCCTCTTTGTTCCTTTTATCTTCAATGGTGATGTGTTTACCATCCACATTTTTCTCCTGCTTACACGTATTAAGAAGTCATGGTAAAAACAAAACAAAACAAAACAAAAAAACCACTTTCCAATGGCTGCACACAGAGCAGAAAAGCCTTCAGGCCTCCGACCTCCCCTCCCAATAACACAAGTTGGCAAGCTGGCTCTGCATCGGTTCCAATTCAAAATCTACTCAAATAAACCACAATAAGGAAGCTTTAATTACGCCCTGCACATCGTTCTGTGCTATTCCTCTCCACGGAATCATGTCTTCACCCCATTTGTTGCCACTATATATTTCTATGAGGACGAACAACTTTCCTTTTCACCACTCTATAATGCTCCCTTGAATTGGTTCAACGCACTTCGGCATTAGCTGATTTCATTCACCCACTGCAGCAAAGCCCTCTGCACGCACGTCTCTGTGCACCTGCGCGTTGCAGGACACTTTCTGAAGCAGCGCTGCTGGCTGGGAGGTGCTGAGCAGTTTGCACCGCAATCCGTGTTGCCGATGCGGCCTCAGCATGGATTTTTATCAGGGCCAGCGTTGCGGCGTAGCAGGATGGGCTGCTGCTTGCACTGCCAGCACCCAGTACCGGGGTGTCGGCTTGCTTGAGTCTCAGCTGCTTGGCTTCCATCGGCTCCCTGCTGGTGTCCCCCGAGGAAAGCAGCAGGTGATGGCCCAAGCACCTGTGACCCTGACACCCAGGAGGGAGACGGGGATGGAGCGCCTGGCTCCTGGCTTCAGCCTGACTGAGACCCGGCTATGGCAGCCATTTGGGGGAGTGAACCGGCACATGGAAGATCTGTGTGTGTGCGTGTGTGTGTGAGTGTGTGTCTCCCTCTCTCTCTGTCTCTCAGCCTTTTAAATAAGTAAATACTTTGCAAATGGACTTCTGTCCGTGGATTCCGCTACCAGCACTCAGTGAGTGGCTACTTCTCTGTACACACGCCCCACCCCTGACCCCTGCCAACCCTGGCTGTTACCCTTTTTTGATTCTGCGGAGCAGATTGATGGAAGCCTCTATTTGTGCATTTCCTTCCTCTTGCACTAAATTACTAGTGAGGTTGAAGGAACCTGGGCTCTCCTAGGCTTTGCCCACTCTCTTTCTCTTACGTGGCTAACGAAACACGGAAGCAACACATCTGCGCGGCACCGTGGTCCTTCCCCGTTGCTGTAGCAGAATGCTTTAGCCTGGGGCATTGGCAAACGAGGGGCGGATTTTGGCTCATGGGCTGCAGGCCCTGAGGTCCAAGACCAGGTGGCCGCATCTCACAGGGGCCTCATAGTGCTTCCATTCCCGATGGAGAGTGGGAGGCGGCAGGTGCAGGTGGAGGGGGTGGAACACAGAGGCCGCATCCCTCCACAGTGCCTCTCTATGATGGCTGATCCAGTCCCGGGAGCATCAGAACTCACTCACAGGAGAAAGGCCTTCATCCACTCACCCACGAGGGTAGCCGTCCATGACGGCTTCCCAGACTCCCCACTGGACGCCACCTCCCACACTGCCACACGTGACTTGTGGTGGCAACAAACCCTGGCACAGGGCTCACAAACACAGCCGTGCACAGGGATCCAAAAAGAACGTGAGCTCCCAGCCCTGGAGCCCCAAGCTGTCCAGCTCCCTGGTGAAAACAGGCTTGCGCCGAGCCCCTGTGCACTCCCCCAGGGCACGGCCTCCTCCTTGCCTGTCTTTGCCACCACTGCACAGAAGCAAGACGAAGGCCATCCTCCTGACAGGTGCACTGCTCCCAGGATGCCACTGTGGCCAGAGCTGCAGTCTGTTCAGGGGAAAGATGGTGGGGCTGGGGAGGCTCACAGCTGGCACCGCTGCCTGTCCCCTGGGGTAGGGGGATGCAGAGACAGGCCAGAGGGCTGGGCCCCCAGGCAGTGTCGTGGGCTGCAGGTAGGTGGCGGTGGGTAGGGGGATTAAGTTCCAGCTTCGTAGCTGATGCTCTTTGAGTCTCTTGCTCACAGAGCTGTGGTTCTGGGTTTTTCTGTTTATAAAATGGAAGCAGTAATGCCAACTCCAAGGGCCTCTTGGGAGGCTCCAGCAGGACTGGGCACAAATAAAGCTGGGGCCTTTTAAAATGTGTAAGCCGTGAGTACTGAATGCTGATGCCCAGGACGGCACCACCAGATCACTTCCCTCGTGGCTTGCACACAGCTGGCTGCAGACTTCTCATGCAGGGGCCATGTCCTGTACGTAGTGCAATGGTTAAGCGCATGGGCCTTGACACTGGAGAGAGCTGGGTTCAACCTGCTGGCTCTGTGACTCTGGGAAGGTGGCTTCATGCTTTGGGTCTCGGTTTTCTCATCTGTGAAATGGGGGCTCATCGCTGACCTCAGAGCGGTGAGGGGGTGGCATGGCCTGGCCCACAGCGAGGGCCCCTGGTGCCGGTGACAATGACTCTGCCCTCCCAGGAGCCCTGGGTTTTCCCCACCCACTCTGTGTGAGCTCCTGTCCGTGGGTTCTCAGTCCATCTGGGCTGCCATACCCAAGCTACTGCCGCCTGGGAGGCTTCTGAACAGCAGACAGAAATCCCAGGTCAATGAGCCAGCAAATTCGGTGTCCGGTGCCGGCCAGCGTCATGGTCACATGTGCCACCCTCTCCTCTAACCACCTCCTAAGACTCTGCTCTTCCTACTGTTGCGTGAGGAGGTAAGTGGTGCTACAGAGGGGGCGCAGTCAGACCACTGCCTCCCATCGCTCACACCCACCCCCGATCTCTCGAGTGGATTGCATGACCTCACAGTTCACGGCCAATCCCGCGTTCAGCACAAGAGTGGAAGAAGGGGAGGTGGGGCTGTGCACACTGAGTGCCCCTGGAGGCTGTAAAGCCAGAGGCAAGCAGGTGCCTGGAGATGGTTGGCTTTAGGGGGCAGATGCCATCTCCTTGGTGAGTGCTCCCCTGGCACATACACATGCCTTCTGCCCCTCCCCTACTTTGTTTTCCCCTGTCACCACCAAATATTCTAATTACTAATGTGTTTGGTTGCTTATCACCTGTCAGTCTGTATTGCTCCATTGCAACATTCTTGCTATCCACTGTTAAAACGATAAACATTTCATTACAGTGCAAACAATGTGAGTGAAGCATTCGGGCAAGGCTCAGCTGGGTGGTTCTTCTGTCTCCCACGCTGACAATGGACGTTGCTCTGTGTCAGCCAGCTGTTGGCTGCTCTGCACGTGTCCACGGAGCTTCACTGGCAGGTCTGCTGCTTTGGCGAGCAGAGCAGGAAGGCAGGGCCTCGGCTGGGCTTGCGAGGTTCCACGGCCCCTTCCACATGCTGGGACAGATGTTTTGCACAGAGGCCCGGATCCCCCAGAGTGAGCGCTTTCAGAGAGGCACAGGTAAGCTGCAAGCCTTCTATCTTGGGACGATCACTTCTTCCTCATTCTGCTTGTCAAGCAAGTCATAAGCCCCGCCCAGATTCAAGGGCTGGGAATGAGTGCTCCCCCCAGTGGGAGGAATGGTAGAGTATGTGTGGCTGTCCCAGGGCAGGGATTTCACTGTCTTCTATGTGCCTGGCACATAACAGGTATTCAAGAAATATATACCGAATGAGTGGACAAATAACAGTGATCATTACAGGGTGCACCTGCCCCAGGCCCTGGGCCCTCTTTCTGCTCAGCTCTCCCTCTGGGCTTGGGCTCCCTCCTCTTCTGTAGCTGATCCTAGAAACCAGGCTTTGAGCTCTCTGAGGGTGCCTTGGGGCCCTGCGCCACACAGGGAGGAGTCAAACAGGCACATTTGACATATATACGACCACAGATCACGACCCAGATGAGAAAATTGAGACCCATGGGAGTGGCACCATCTGCCTCAGACCCCACGTCTGGCCAAGTTTCTCCATGGAAGCAGACGCTCAGAGGCCCCTGGCACTGCTGGTCCCGCCCCAGCCCTACGCTGCCCTTGTGAAGCAGACGCCCAAGGCTTCCCCTTTCGGTCCCAGCACCAGTCACGCAGGGATGCCAGGGCCTTCGTTGTTCTTGCTCCTCCCTGGGGACGTGGTTTCCCAACTGGGAGAAGCCCTGGCAAGGGAGCTGGGTTTAATATTCATGAACCAGCCAGGCATGAGTGATTAGCTGCCTCTGTGTTGGAGGAGGCGTAATTGAATGAGGTGTTTACAAAACAACTTACTTGGCTGTGGCCTGGGGGCTCCTCCAGAGGCCCCGCCCCCACTGCCCACCTTGTGGTTTCCTCCTCTTGCCAGGCCAGGGAGGAAGTGTGTGGCTTTGCACCCGTTGGGATCGGGCCTGCCATCTAATGTATAAATGATGGTATTGAGAGAAGAGTGAGCAACCCGGAGAAGTCCTCAGGAGGCTGGCTGGCAGCCGGCAGGGGGCTGGATCCCCGGCAAACTCACAAAAGGGCAAACAAACTCAGCCTGCAGACTCAGAGCTGATAAAGGTGAGGTGAGGAGGCCCGCGGGAGGGGAGGGGGGGTTCTGATGTGGCCCCACTGGCCACAAAGCAGCTGGGGAACTGGGGGTGTGGAGGGACGCATTCCACCTCGCTTCTGAGCTTCTGCACAGTGCAGAGGGCCCCAGCTGACCTTCTGTGCCTAGCCCTGCATTCCAGCCGCTGGGTAATGCCAGCCAGCCAGGAGAGGCTCGGGGCACGGGGCCAAGAAAAAGAGAATTCCTCTCTCGTGGCTGAAAGGAAAGGTGAGTCAGCGCTCCCACGCTTTCCCAAGAGCTGCCTCCGGGGCGCCCCCGGCCAGCGCTCACTCGGGGTTCTTGAACCAAAGGTTATTGGCTCATAACCACCTTGTCCACCACTGCCTGGGAGGTGTGCAGGGTGTCTGGCCTTGGGCAAGAGCAGCACCCGCCAGGTCCTCCCGCCGGCCCCCGCTAACAGCCTCTCCCTGAAGCAGACTTGAGAGGGAGGCTGGGCGTCTCTAAGGGGGATAGGAAGCCTTAATAGCCGGGACTCCAGCTCCACACCCACAGAGTTCTCCTGGGTCTGCGGTGGTTACGGCGCCCTGCAGGGGCCAGAATAACCGGGGTTTTTTTTGCGTAGAATGCGGAAGGGCAGACCTGGGACTGCCGAGGGCTTGGTCTCTTGTCTCTGCGATGGGCAGGATGTCACAGGGCTTGTATGAGCATTACACAGGTGCGTGTTATATGCAAACCAGTCAAGAGACAGGCATCTGGTCTAGCCATTGAGGCGCCTTATCCCACACTGGAGTACCCGGGGTAGGTCCTGGACTCCAGCTCCAGATCCCAGATTCCTGCACACCCCGAGAGGCGGCAGGTGATGGCTCACATATGTGGGAGACCTGGATTGAGTTCCTGCCTCCTGGCTTCAGCCCAGTCCAGTCCTGGCCATTACGGGCATTTGGGGAGGCGCCAGCAGATGGAAGCCGTCTCTATGGCTTCCAAGTTTAAAAACAACAACAATAACAGCAAATCAAAAACAAGTCAGCATCAACCCCCAAAACAGAAACCTGGGGTTTCTACTGACAGGACTGCGGGGGCTCTGCTGACTCACTCGCTGAGAAAGCCTGGGTAAGCCTCAGAGGGCTGAGTTTCAGGTTTCTTGACTGTGAACAGGGGGCCGTGACCCTATCCCCGGCAGCTGGCTGTGGAACCGAGAGCCGCCGCCATGGAAGACACCTAGCTCCGGCCTGACGCGTAGTAGGTGCCCATCAGGGGCACTCTGGAATCTGAAAGGGGGGTCCCAGATCCAGGAGAGGAGAGGCACAGGGCCCACGGCAGCGGGCTTCAGGGGCTACAAAGCCAGCTGTGTTTCTGTGCGTTGCACAAAGGCAGGACTGGGCCCAGGAACTGCATGGTTCAGCTGGAAGTGTCAGGCCCCGAAGGCAAGAGGAGTGCGTGCTGCCGGCTGGTCAGGCAGCACCCACAGGTGCAGCTGAGGCCGTGGGTGTCACACGCGGCTCCAAGTCCTGGGGAGGAAGAAGGCCTGTGGGCTGATTGCTAAGGTGCCGCCCGTGGCACCATCACCACTCCGGAGGGAGCTCCTTATCTTGCTTCTTGTCACCCTGCTTCCTGCTGCCACGGCCCCCGCCCCCACGGCCCTCCCATGGGCCAGCAGCATCCTCCCGACTCTCTCTAGCGGGCGTGGCCTGGCTGCTCAGAGTGGCTAGGTCCTCCTTCCCCTCACAGGTGCATGTGTGTGTGCGTGTGTGCATGTGTGTACATATATGTGTGCGCGTATACACATGTATGCATGCATGTGTGTGCTTGTATATGCTTGTGCATGTGTGTGTATATGTATTGGGCGGACACAAGCTTATCTTCATCCCTCTGCTTTCACAGGGCAGGACCCCCGGGGATGTCCCCAATGTCCCCAGTACAGCCCAGTGTCCCCAGTACCCCCTAGTGGCAGCGGCTCAGGAATGGCTAAGCTCCTTGGTAGGGACGACGATTCCTGGGACAGCCGTGCTTCCTGGTACAAAGGGCTCTCCCCACAGTAAGGGCAGGAGCCGGGGGGAGGGGTGCTGGCGTCCCGCCGTGTCCCGTTCCCTCTCCTCACTCAGAACCAGGATCTAGCACAGCCCGGGCTGGAGGCAGCAAGTGTGGGCCAGGCCATGACCCACAGGCGCCCCTGCCCGGGCCACCGGGAGACCCAGGGGCACAGCAGGGTCGGCGCTAGAGGGGGGTGCACCAGCCCCTTGGACCCACACAGCCCTTCAGGGCGGCCCGGCAGCCTCGCTCAGGTGGGGTCACTGAGGCTCCACTGCCCCAGACCAGAGACCCGCCGAGGAGCAGCAGGAGCGGGGTCTGCATCTGGTCCTCGTGACTCACACGAGGCTGGGGTGTTTCCTCCAGGACGACCCCTGGCCTCACCTGCGGGCTCCCTGGGGCCGGGGTCCCGGTGGTCTGGCTCTGTCCCCTCAGTGACACAGGTTGTGGGGAGGCAAGTGTTTCAGAGGAAGCCTGTGTCTGGGAGCCCTGAGAGGGGGGACCGGCCCTGCTGCAGGAGCCTCCAGCCTCAATGAGGAACGACCTAAGTGCCTTTGAACCCCCCTCTCACCACCTTCCCCCAGGGGGTCCTGAGCTACCACCAGCCCCTCCTATCCCAGGGCTGTCTCCTGACGTGGAGCCAGAGAGGAGGCCAACCCCCTGGAAACGTGGGCAGAGGGGGCTCCCGGGGAAGAGACCACTCCCTCACCCACATTATCCACTTGTTCAGGAGGCATGTGTGGCTAAGGTGTCACCCCTGTGCTGAGCAGCCAGGACGGTGCGGGTCACAGCTCTGTCCCCTGAGACTGCACACAGTGCAGGGGTCTTGATGGCCAGTGCCAGGGAGCCCTGAGTTGGGGGCCAGTGACCCCGCTTGGTGCCCTCGTCCCTGTGAGGACGTCCCCTGCATGGCCCTTTCTCCTGCAGGACATGGTTTCTGCCAATGGAATGGTAGAGCAAGGTAAGAAGCAGGTGCAGCTCCCAACCATGAAGATGTGTGGGCCTCTAACTTGTCTTAGTGTGACATCTCCTGTCCATCAGCACGGCCCAGACCCTGGGCAATCCCTTGAGTCCCATTTTCACAGACACAGAACCACAAGAGCAGCAGGTGGGTTTCATGGCCAGCGTGGGATGCTCAGAGCGGAGCTGCCATCTCCTTCTTTAGGAAAACAGAACCAAAAGATTTACTTTGTTTGTTTGAAAGGCAGAGTTACACAGGGAGAGGGAGAGAGAGAGAGAGAGAGAGAGAGAGAGAGAGATGTTCCATCTGCTGGTTCACTCCCCACATACCTGTACCAGTTAGGTTTGAGCCAGCCTGAAACCAGGAGCCTGGAACTCCAACTGGGGCTCCCATGGGGGTGTCAGGGACCTAGGGACTTGGACCATCCTCTCGTGCCTTCCCAGGCACATTAGCAGGGGGCTGGATTGGAAGTGGGGCAGCTGGGACTCAAACCTGCACTCCCATACGGGATGCTGGCATCACAAGAGGTGGCTTAACCCGAAGAGCCACGATGCCCATCCCCCTTCCTCGCCCAAGCTTCAGCACAGTAAGGAGATAAGGATAAAAGTGGTCAATCACAGACCCTTAGGAAGCTTAAGCCCCACACCCACCTCTGCTAGTCGGTGGTCTGGCCACTCTGAAGTCCGCCTCCCTGGGCATTCCCCCAGCAATGCTGCGATCCAGGGGAGGGGCTGAACTGGCGAGCAGCAGGGCCCCCGAAAGCCCGATTTCGATTCGAAATCACCGGCACCGCGGGCTGTGTAAGCGCACACCTGGGAAGTCATACTCAACGGAGCGCTTTTCCATGCAAAATCAAACCACAGCCCCGTGCATGGGTGCAGCCGAGGCAGCTGAAACAGACCTCAGTCACCGGGGAAGGGGAAATTTCCGGCGTGAATTCCGAACGCTCGGTGCGACTGAGAGCCGTTCGCTCCCCAAGAGGAGATGGCAAGGGGCTGAAGGAATGTGCACCACGCGTCTCGGCGGTGGCTTCGTGTTGTCCTGCAGGCCCCGGGTGGCACCACGGCAAGACGCCCGTCCACGGTGGCCCCAGCCGCAGGGAGAACCTTGCACAAGGCTGGGAGGGGACTCAGGCCACCTTTGGACGGAAGTGCAGGAAGTGGGCAGCCCGCACCGTGCGCCAGCCGCTGAGGGCGTTTTATGGGTCTAGTGTGGGTGTCAGGGCAGCGTCAGGAGACTTGAGTGCAGCTGGCCGAGTGTCGGGGGCTCTTGGGGAGGCAGGGAGGGAGGGCGTGTGCGTGGGTGGTTGATCACTGCCTTTGGCAAGCGCCATTTACCATTTCACCGTGTTCTCAGAGTGTGCCAGAGCCGGCGTCACACGCCTGGCTGAGTCACTTGTCACCAGCTCTGCTGCAAGCTGCAGACCGTCGTGTTCCCTCTGACTCTGACTCTGAACTTCTGGCTCCACACGGTCCCACGGTGATGGCAGCGGTGGGTGGCTGCGTGCTTCTTACAGGCCTGAGAACTGCTTGGGAGATAAGGCACGGACAGATTCCGAGGCTTCTCCACAGTGGTGACCACAGGCCAGGCCGGGCTCGAGTCCCCCCGGGGTCCACTCTCTTCATCCTCAAGCCTGCTGGCAGACAGGGTTCGCCGCCTGCCATGTTCCTGAGCCACCAGCACTCTGCTCGTGGCCCAGCCTTGCCCTCCATGCTCTGGCCATGCCCGAGCGCCTTGCACATCTTCGCTCCTTTCCACTACTGCATAGAATCTTGGTGTAGACCCATTGCACAGGCGGGCAAGCTGAGAGCCAGAGAGATAAAGGAAACGTTTAACCACTCAGCCGAACAACCGCATGAGGAAGACTGCTCACACAGCTGGCTGATGTTAGCACTGGATTCGATCTGTGCCTATAGCACCCAACACCCCTGCTCTTTCCAAAGCTCCGGTGCTGTGGCCTCTTGAGAAAAAGCCAGTATTATTGTGCTATATATTCGACGCAGGGCATGATGGAAGCCCGGCAGGTGCAGAGGCCCTCCGGGATTCGGAGGGCGTGGGTGTTTTACCGAGAGGCTTTCCAGCTGGGTGCAGTGGAAACTCACAATCGCTGGCCGTGGGCGTGGTCATGCACACGTCACAGACCCACAATCCCGTGACTTTACAACGTGGCGCTGGGGAATACTGCATGGGTTTGCCCCCTCCCTCCCTCCCTCCCTTCTGTGGTCTGCCTGCTTGTGTCCCGCTACCATGCCTCTGTTGAAACTCCAGCCCCCGGCGGAATTAAGCAGTGGGGCCTCTGAGAGACACCTGCACCTTGCACTTCACAGCCTCCAGGAAGGTAAGAAACCAATTTCTATTGTTCTTGTAAAGATTGCTATGTATTATTTGAGTGGCAGACTTACAGAGAGAGAGAGAGACAGAGAGAAAGCTCTTCCAAGCTCTGGTTCATTCCCCACATGGCTGCAACGGCTGTAGCTGCACCGATCTGAAGCCAGGAGCCAGGAGCCTCATCCAGGTCTCCCACGCAGGTGCAACGGCCCAAGGACTTGGGCCATCTTCTACTGCTTTCCCAGGCCACAACAGAGAGCTGGATCTGAAGAGGAGCAGCCGGGACTCGGACCGGTGTCCATATGGGATGCTGGCGCTGCAGGCAGAGGATTAACCCATTATGCCACAGTGCTGACCTGAATTTCTATTGTTTATAGATAGCCACCCTGTTTATGGTATTTTGTTACAGCAGCCCAAACAGATTAAGAACCCCGCCCCCCTGCCACTCCCCCCATCTCGAAGCCAAGGTTCAGAAACCACAGACAACTTGCTTTTCGGGTCTGCACAGGGCTTTGACCGCAGGCTGACTTGCTCATGGCCTGCACTGCAGCTGCCAGGCTGGATCCCCGTGTCTGTCTGCCCCTCCGCACAGAGCTCCTGCTGGCTCTTCCGCGCTCACAGCACCGCCCGTCTCTGTCCTAAGTGGCCGTTCTCAGCCCTTGCTGGCCAACCGCTCCTCACTCTCTCAAGGTGGAGCCCAACCTTCCACCTGGAAGAAGGCTCCACGTGGGTCAAAGTGATTCCGAAGCAAATTCCCCACCAGCAGCCAGCAGTGCTCTGTGGCGTCCTTCTCCGTGCAGGAGCTGAGTGTCACTTGGCGCTCTGTGCCCCAGGCCCCGTGGGACTTTTCTTGTAAACTTTATTTATTTACTTTAAAGGTGCAGTTACAGGGAGAGGTAGAGAGAGGAGAGAGAGAGGTCTTCCATCCGCTGGTTCACTCCCCAAATGGCCAAGGCTGGGCCAACACAAAGCCAGGAGCCAGGAGCTTCTTCCAGGTCTCCCATGTGGGCACAGGGGCCCAAGAACTTGGGCCATCTTCTGTTGCTTTCCCAGGCCATAGCAAAGAGGTGGATAGGAAGTGGGGCAGCCGGGACTCCAACTAGCACCCATGTGGGATGCTGGCATTGTAGGCGGGTGGCTTTACCAGCTAAGCCACAGCGCCGGTCCCTCCACGGGACTTTATTGAGGTCGTTCTCAACCTGATGAAATGGAAGCCAGCTACACAGCCAGGGACCCCCGGAACCTGTGTCTGCAGCCTTCCCTCGGGCTGGCACTCAGAGCTGGGCTGGACCTGTGATGAGCACTGCCTGTGAAGGGTGTGTGTAGGGGGAGAAAGGCCCCCACACACCCTCCTGTCCTTGGCTTCAGATGCGACCCAGTGGTCTCCACGAGGCCTAGAAAGGACCCAAGCCTGGGGTGCACACTATGCCAGCCATGTCGGCTCTGCCTGGGGCACGGCCGCTTGGGCCCCGCAGTCCTGTCGTTGGTGTGAGGCCGGGGCAGAGGTTGAGGGAGGGGAGAAGAGAGACAAACCCAATAGAAACATTAATTCCCAAAGTGCAAGAGCCAACAGGGCCTCCTCGCTCACAAGAGGGCTAAAGCATCCACATAGCAGGAAAGTCAGAGAAGTTCTTGGAGACACAGGCGCTTTCTGAACTAAACATTGGCTTGCAGGGCCGGCGGTGGGGCTGCCGCTTGCAACGCCAAGTCCCGGCTGCTCCACTTCCGATCCAGCTCCCTGCTAGTGCGCCTGGGAAAGACAGCGGAGAATGGCCCAAGTGCCTGGGCCCCTACACTCATGTGGGAGACTCGGAAGAAGCTCCTGGCTTTGGATCAGCTCAGCTCAAGCCATTGCAGCCATTTGGGGAGTGAACCAGAGGATAGAAGACTCTCTCTCTAACTCTACTTCTCAAATAAATACATAAATATTTTTAAAATAATAATAAAAAGAATTGGGGGCCTCTGCTCTGCTTCCCAACTTCCCATTCTTGTTCCCTACTAAATGCCTGGAAATGGACGATAGCTTCCCCCCCGGCAGCATGGAGCCAGCCGGCTGCCCAGTGCTACCTCCCAGAGCAGCCCCTCCCTGCTCCTTCGTCCAGGCAGTCCCCGGCTGCTCCGCACCCCTCGTCGCCTCTGTACATCCTCAGCTCAGCCAGAAATGCCCCCCACAGCCCAGGATCATGGACCCGTGTCAGCCGTGGCTCCCTCACAGAACTGTCAACCCTTGAAGGAGGGCTTCCGAGGCTTTGTTTTTGCTTATGCTTAATGCCAAGTCCAGGGCCTCCCCACTGCAAGGGAGTCTGGGTTATTTAAAGCCGCTGACATAGTCCGTGTTGCTCTCAGCAGTATGAGCTATGCCAACACTTTCCAAATCAGGCCCTCCCTGACCTACAGCAAGACCCGGCCTCCGGCTCTGCATCTCACAGCAGAGGAACCCACCGCTGGCACAGTCAAGGCACGCTCGGACGGGGCGGACGAGGGAGCGGCCCTGGGGGCTGGGCGCTGGAGCCCCACCTGCTCGCACTGTCCAGCGCTTTCCCCACGGTGGCCTCCAGCAGCCTCAGGCCACCGCCCACTCTGAAGGTTGGGGGCTCTGTCCGAAGAACAAAGTGGGGTGGCTCTGAGCCGTCTCCTGGATGGCGAGCCAAGGCCCCAGTCAACTTCTTCCTCACTTGGATCTTGGGTGAAGAGGCCACGCCCACCGCTCTTGGTCCGCAGCCAGGCTCCGGCCGCTCCTGGCTTCCTGCTGGCCTTATTTTTGGAGGCTTTGTCTAGAGAGTCCTGAAATAGAAATAGAGCCTCTGATTGCCCTTTTCCACAAGCCTGGATGGGCTGTCCTGGATCCCAGCACCCAGCCCCTGCCATGTCACAGATACCTGTGGGGTTCCCACTCAAACACCTGGCTTCCCACGGCAGTGGCCCTGACCCTGTCCACAGGCGCTCTCTTACTTCTCTGCCAGGCCGCCCGTGACCTCCATTGCATGGGCCGGGGGGAACATGGGGTTTAGTGACACTCCCTGGGCAGCCAGATAGACACCTACTATGTGCCAGCCGTGGTGTTGGGTTTGGGCATACAGAAAAGCCTGGGGAGACCACATGAGCCGGTGATTGTAATATGACAAGGACGCACAGCACTGCAGGGGTGGGGAGGGGCAGCTGTCAGTCAGAGGTCCTGGAAGGCTGCTTGGAGGAGGTAGTGTCTGAGAGGAGATGACCACGGAGCTGACTGTGCAGTGCCTGGAGACCAGAGACAGCTGGGAGGGAGGAGGCTGGAGCACAGGGCAGTGGAGGGGAGATGACCCAAGAGCGGAAGCCACAATCAGGCAAAGTCAAGTGGAAGCGAACCGGGCTCCAGGAGTTACTCGCCCTGGGGTCTGAGCGCACTCCTTCAACTCCTGGAGGGTGGGTTAGCTCAGCTCTGCAAGAGGGACCGTGATTCTAACCTCACAGGCTTGGCACGACCAGGCGCTAAGGGCCCGGTGGTGGCTGGGCTCTGAATCACCTGTGTGCAGCCAGAGGCCCAAGGTTTCCTCCTACCAGCTGAGCCCTGGCTGTCTCCCAGCTGCACTTCCCAATCCTGGGCCTGGAGCCACTGCCTCCACTTCCTGACACCCCACCCCCACCCCACGTCTCCACCAAGGCCCCATCCCTCTTGGACACCAGGAAGCCTCACCGGGGCCCACCTGCTGCCTTGCCCTTGCCTGCCCTGACCATCCAGAGCAGTTTTCACTGTGCTAAATGTTTACGAGACAGAGCCGTGAAAGTACTAGCAAACGGGCTGGAAGGGAACACCCACAGCCTGTCTGGGGCCTGCCCCTCCCCTTCTCCAACCACACAGGGGTGCAGAAGCCCAGGTCCAGGGGCGTCTCTGAGGCGTCTCTGAGGCTCTCTGAGGCTCTCCACCCCACTGTCCCCCACAGCACAAGTTCCTGCCATCTCAAACCACAGCAAAGAGGCCACCTGGCCGCCACCCTGAGGCCGCGTGGGAGCGTGGCTGGGGGCGGCATGTCTCCCCAGAGTTTGTGAGCTGGTCATATGGACAGGTGAAAGTATGAACGGGGGTGGGGCCCTGTTGGAAGGTGCTGGGTTCACTGGGGCCCGGTCCTTGGAAGGAGTGAATGGAGCCTTGGGGAGCCCCAGCGAGGTCCTGGAGAGTGGGTTGGTTGTCTTACAGCGATGTCACCCCCACGCTGGGCCCTGTCTATGTCTCAGCCATATTGTAACCTGGCCCTCGAGGAGCTCCTCAGAGAGTGATCAGATGGGACTGCCCCACCTGGGACTCTCAGCTTCCCAAACTGTGAGCTAAGCAAAGCCCTGTTGTCTTTATAAAGGAGCCAGCCTCAGGTGCTTAGTTAGAGTGACGGGAAGTGGCCCTGTAGAGGGCAGGACCTCTGCCTGGGGTCCCTACCCCTCCTCCCCCTACCTGCTGATCCCGTGAGCTTGGGAAAGCCGCTCACCCTCTGCGTGGCTGCACTTGTGCACCCGTTAATGCGGTCGCATCTCAGAGGGTTACTGCGAGGACCACATTCAGATACGCAGACCGCTTAGGGGGCGGGGCCTGCTGCCCAGGCACTGTTACATCACACACCCCGTAAAGGGAAGAGGCCCTGGACACAGGGCACGGAGCCTGTAGTTGGGCTGTCTGGATTCCAGCCCTGTGCCACTGCCTGCCAACTGTCTAAAGACAACCTCTGTGACCTCCCAGTCCGTTCTCCTAGTTGCTGTACACAACAATTCAGCCAAGAATACGGCCACCGTAGTAAACGTTTCCGGACCAGCTGATCACCCCCCGCAGACCTCACCCAGACCCTCTCCCTTCGTCGCTAGCACTGGGGTGGGAGGTGTCTTCTTTGTTATTGGAGTAAAGCATTCTTCTATTTATTTATTCAGTAATTCAATAAATATTTATTTATTGCTTAGTATTCCCAGGTGTCCGTGCCTGGGGATCTACAGACAAATCAGGTCTGGTCCTGCCCCTAGGGGCCTCACAGTCTCGTGTTCGCGGGAACCAGGAAGCAAAGGGCTCTGTCACTGGGCATATGGGGCGCTGGGCACTCCCACAGGGGGACAGTGGGGATGCCTGCAGACTGCGGGTGGTACCTTTTGTCCCAGCTGTGGCCCCTCTACTCTCCACTCCCCTCCCCTCCCTAGGCGGAGTCGCCAGATGGAGTAAAACAACACAGTACTCTCCGGTTAATGTGCATTTCAAGAAAACAAAGAACTTTTTCGTGAATGTTTATCCCAAATTCATACACAAGACATACTGACACCAAAAGGAATTTTTCGGTGTTTGTCTGAAATTCAGGTTTCAGCAGGCAAGCCGTGTTCTATCTGGCAACACCACATACAGCTTTGCTTCCTGGAAATAAGAAGAGGAGAAAGGGGTAGGACAGAGGGTGAGGGGTTGCGGGGGGAGCGCAGGGCCCAGCGTGGAGGGGGAGGGGGAGAGCGGTGGGGGGGGGGCCTGGGCAGAGCTGCAGGCGGGGAACTCTGTGTGCACCCTCCTCGCAGCTGCTAGTTGGTCCCCAGCGTGCGCAGGGGTGTGTGGGCACGTCCTGGGAGCCTGAGTGTGCTCTCTGAAATGTCAGCAGAAATAAACCTGGCTAATCCTTCGCGATGGCCCGTCACATTAATATCTCTGAAATTCCGAGCGGATTAAAATAACCGCGAGCATGACACCATGGGGAAGGCGGGGGATTTGCCTGGACGCGGGGGCCCGCTGGCGAGCCTCCCTCTAATTGCTGCTTTGTATAAATAGAGTGTTCCGTGATATCGCCCCCAGCCCTGGCTGACAGATTTAGATGGGAGCCGTCGAGGTCATTAGTGCCTGGGCCGCGGTAAACCGAGGCTCCGCCAGGGCTGTAAATGGGATTCTCGTGGGCCGATCAATCTCACCAAAGCCGTCAGCACAGCTTGTTGATCTGCTAGGTCCTGAGTGGCTACCGCTTCCCAGAAATGTGCTTGCATCTGTCAGAATTATAAGCAGCTGGCAGCTGACACAAAGGTCATATTTGCTGCTGGTGTGAAAATAGAATCTCCCCGGTACAAGAAACGCTACTTAGCAGTGTATCAGTTGCAGGCGGCTCGTTAAAGGAGGGCTGTGTGAGCGTGCGCATGTGTGCATGAGTGCATGGGCGTGTGTGAGCACGTGTGTGCGTGCACGCATGTGTGTAAGTGAGCATGCATGTGTGTGGACATGTACGCTCATGTGTGTGCATGTGTGTGAGTGCGCACGTGTCTGTGTGCATGTGCCCATGTGCGTGTGTGAGTGCATGCGTGTATGCGGGTGTGTGCTCATGTGTGTACATGTGTGTGGGTGTGCATGCATGTGAGTATGCATGAGTGTGCATGTGTGTTCATGTACATGAAGCTGTGTATGTGTGCATGTGTGTGCATATATGCTCATGTGTGTGCACGAATACATTCACATGTGTCTGTGTGCTCGTGTGTCTGTGTGTGGCAGCCTGGCTTGCTGTAACCTACTTCCTCTGGTGGTCCAGACTGAGCAGCTCAAAGCAGGTGCTCAGATGAATACAATTAAACAACCATCAGTTCCCAGAGAACTCATCATCCTGAGCCAGCTCCCTTCACTCACCTACCAAGCATCAAGTGCTCGAGCTGTCCCAGGCTGGGCTCTGAGCACCGCGCAGTGACATCGTCATGGGCACTCTTATTTATTGGTTGTGTGGCTTTGGGCATGTTATTGGCCTCTCGGGGCCACTGGAAGCCACTGGAAGGCAGTGAGAGGACCACACCCGCACAGCCGCCGCCCCTCCTGCTCAGGGCCATACCGGTCCAGCCCCGGCCTCTCCTGCTCACCGTCACCCCTCCCTTCCCTTGCACAACATGTCACAGGCTTGGAGTCTGTGCCACCCCGTGGCACATTTGAGTGCCACACCAGCGTGGTCTGATGGAGCACAAAGCCCTGAGCTTTGGCGTCTCTCAGACCTGGGAGTCACCCTGCCCCAGCAGCTTCCCAGCCCCACAGTCCCTGTTCCAAGCCCCAGCGTTTCACTCATTTTACCATCTCTGAAATTGTCATGGAACCAGGGGCACCTGGTGGTTACACTTGGTGGTTCTTTTTCTTTCCTGTTTGTAAGCCAACAGCAGGTCTTACAATCTCTGGAGTCTTGGGTTCAATGATGTAGGTGTCTGGCCTTCTCCTGCTGTGGACACGTCTGTGAACTGGGCTAATTGCACCTGCTGGGCAGGTGATGGAGCTGAAACTAGACACCACACTGTGGGGGGGGGGTGGGTCAGGGGAGTGCAGGTACTGTGGCGCAGGGGGTTAAAACCCCGGTCCACAGCGCTGGCATCCCACAGTGGCTCTGGTTCAGGTCCGGCTGCATCACCTCCAATCCAGTTCCCTGCTAATGTGCCTGGGAAAGCTGTAGAGGATGCCCCAAGTCCTTGGGCCCCTGCACCCAGGTGGGAGATCTGGAAGAAGCTCCTGGCTTGTGGCTTTGGATGGACTCCACCCCAGCCTTTGCAGCCATTTGGGGAGTGAGCCAGCAGATGGAAGTTTCCTCTCTCCCTCTCTCTGTAACTCTGTCTTTCAAATAAATACAACAAATCTTAAAACATAAAGGCATTGTGGAGAGGCATTGCACAGGGCAGACCCTGGGTGCACACGAGCTGTGAGGACACTGGTAGCACAGCAGAGGGGACCTCATTTCACAGATGGGGACACTGAGCCCCGTGAGGACACTGGACTGGAGTCGCACTGAGGCCAGCAGAGACCTGGGCTTCCCAGAGACCTCAGCAGCCCCTCTGTTCAGTGTTACGAACAAGAGCAGCTCACCAAGTGTACAATCCAACAGGCTTGGCAAGGCAGGGGCTGTCCCCAGCCGCTCAGCCGTCCCCCAGTGCCAGCCTGATTTTACAGGAAATAATGGCCAACGTGCCAGCCAACACTTTAACTTTGGCCCAGGATGTGGGTAAGAAAAATCAAGTCAGATAGTATTTGATCATAATTCAATGAGATAGGTGCTTAAAATCTTTATTAAAAATTTTATGAGTTAGTTTTAACTATGTATATATTGATATAGACTCACACACATCGTTACATACATCACAATGAGCCACAAATTCAGATTTTTAAGAGATGTATTCATTTATTTGAAAGCCAGAGCAACAGAGAGAGGGAAAGACAGAGAGAGGTCTTCCTTCACTCCCCAAATGGTTGTAACAGCTGAGGCTGGGCTAGGCTAAAGCCAGCCTCCATCTGGGTCTCCCGTGTGGGTGGTAGGGGCCAAAGCACTTGGGCCATCTTCTGCTGCCTTCCCAGGTGCATTAGCAGGAAGCTGGATTGGAAGCAGAGCAGCCGGGGCTTGAACCGGCGCTTAGATGTGGGATGCTGGTGTCACAAGCAGTGGCTTGGCCTACCTCAATCATGTCAGCCCCTGGATTGTGTTTTACAAGAAAAAGTTCAGTTCTCCCTCGAACTCCCATTCTGCTTTTGGGTGTCAGGGTTTCCTCTCTCTCCCAGGAGCTGCCCCTAGCTGGTCTTAGGAAACACCATCAGAGCAGCCAGGGGAGCCTGCCTGCCCGCCCGCAGACACCTGCCCAACTGGCCCTTGGGGGCAGCCAGGCCCTGTGACTGAGCGGAGTCCTCATTCCTGCAGGTCTCGGCCTTCGGGCCATGCTTGCACCTGACCACAGCCACCAGCAGGGGCCCACGGCCCTCTGAGTCTGCCTGCTCTCAGAGCCATCCCAGGCACCCAGACATCCTGGGGTGTGTGATCCTACTCCTTCCCGTGTGGGGCTCGCTGAGAGACAGGCTCCAGGCGGCCGCTGCAGAAGCCCTGGGAGCCAGACACCTGTTCTCTCCAACCCTGGTAGCCGGAGGGGCTACATGGCCCAGCCCATCCAATCAGCTGTCCCCGCTGAGAAGGATACAAGAAGCTGCGGGCAGTTCCCTAAGGTGTACCGATCCCAGCCACAGTGGACCTCTTGGGTTTCACGACACGGTTCGCCTGTGCCCCTCGGCAGCCCACGCCTCCTGCCGGTTTCCTGCACAGGCACCCCGCGGCCTCCGTGGACCTCCCAGGAGCCTCCCGCCACATCTGTGTTCCCTAGGTAAGCAGCGGGGGCTGTGGTTCCCAGTGAGAATGAGTGACAGCTCCACTGCCGTGGCTGTCTGTGTCTCTGTGTGGAATGAAGTGTTGAAGCCGGGTGAGTGCCCAGATCCAAGCATCCACCCCGCGCTAGCAATGCGGTACCATGGAGTGGTACAGCCACCTCGGCTGGCCACCCATCCAGGCCCAAAGTGCCCCATCCAGGTCTCAGGGAGCATCGATCCCTGCACAGCTGGCCTCGCACCCACCCCTGCAGCTTGCGGGAGACCCCGATCCTCCCAACACCCAGCCCCTTTGCAGCGGGACTTATCAGGGCCCTTGTGTGCTAATAGCTTAGCTCCAAGAGAGGAATACCTGGGGTACCCACCCAGCATCTCCAGGCTGCCAACGCCTTTCCTCGCTGCCTCACGGAAGCACTGGAACACGCTCCAGGAAACACTGCTGTGGAAAAGCAGTGCCCAGTGTCACCTGAGAGACGTGGACATCTAATGACTTCCAACACCCACCCGCTCCTCACCCTCCAGGCTCCCTGGCCCAGCCTGACCCCATTTCAACTTCCTGCGTTCTTGCCGTGGTCTTGCTCTACGGACTGCACAGCAATCAGCGAAGTCCAGTGCTTTCAGCTGGGTTCTCCGCCTACAACAGCAGCCCCGGGGCTGAGGGCTGGATGTCCCCACGGCGGCTCGCTTGTGCTCCTGATGCTCCAAATGAAGCCATGAGGGAGCCATGGTGAGACGGACAGTTTGCCCCCACCTATCTCACGGACGGTGCAACAGACACGCTGGGTTGACAATAGGCATGACACACACAGCTGCCACTCCCTCCATCCCGGCTTGCCCCCTGGGCAGAGTCTGGGAGGCTGCTGTGACACCCACCCCAATACCAGTTCTCCACCTGCCCTGCCATTCGGTAATGCTTCCAGAACGAACGCTCAGAGCCATTGCTACATTCAGCGGGGCCTGAGCAGTTTCCGGTGGTGAGCTCCTGTGAGCTGCACCCAAGGGCGGGCGGAGACACCTGCCCTGGAACACCTGTCCTGCCTCCCCCTGGGACGCCATGGCTGTGACCCTATGGGCTCAGTGCGACCAGAGTTTGTTCCTGTTAGCCGCTTTGCTCTTCCAAACTGAAGCTGCAAGTTTTTAATACATGAGCTTTCCTTGTGTGTTCGCCTTTCCCCTCCCCCTACAAAGCAGGCTTGTGACACCCATGCAGGAAAATGAAGCAAAAATATGCACAGAGGAAAACAGAAGCACTCCCAATTCTACCACCCAAAGACAAGGCTAAATAAATGCTTAGGAATATATCCGCCTTATTATGTTGGTACTCCCCACCCCACCCCTCCCCACACACACATAACATTTGTATCTCTTGGGGCTCATTCTCCTTCAAGTACCTGACACCCTGGTCCTAGTGGTGTAAACATAAAAGACAATGTATCGGCTCCTTTTGCTGAAAGGTAGTGCCAGCTTCAGGCAAGGCTGGATCAAGGTCCCCTCCTGTTCCTGAAGAAGGGCATCTCTCCAGTCCTCAGCTTCGTTCTGGAGCCCCAGGACGCTATCTGAAGGTGAGCTCTTAAAGTTTCCGGCTCGGGGCTAGCAGGGAACATAAGCCACTTTTCTAGAAGTTTCCATACAAATGCTGACCTTCATTCTGATTGTACCAGCCTCCAGCCACAGCCCCACCCTTGAACCAACTGCTGTGGCTGGGGGGAGGGGGCAGGTGTTGTGTGTGACGTGCTGTCTGGTTTAGGTCAGGGTCATGGGCTGCCACCTCCAGACCCTCCCACATCCCCCCAAGGCCCCCCGAGCCCAGTCAGCAGCAGCTGGAGGGACATGAATTGAGGCATGTGCACTGGATGTTGTTGGCTCCTGAGACCTCTAGCTGAGGAGGGGGGCGTGGCTCACCGATTAGCTTGTCACTGAGTATGTCAAAAATGCAGACAGAGGGACAGCCCTGACAATCCCCCCACTCAGCCAGAGGCTGCTGGAAGGCAGGAGGCTCCACACCTTCTTCTCGATCCACGCTGACCCGGCCACCCAGGGCCTGACCCTCCAGAAACAGGGCCAGCCACTCGCCTCCACCTCTCCAGGAGAATCCTGGGGCCCCTCCTTGTCACAACACCGCTCTGCCTTTGTCACCAGCTGTGTACCACAGGCAAGAAACAGCAGACCACAGGACATGGAGGATAGGGGACCGTGGCCCCTGGGAAATGCCCTGGGCTGGGGGACCAGGAGGAGGCTGCGACAGCCAGAGCATGCTGGGAACACACTTTCACCCCAGCAGCTGGAGAGCCCGGCACGGCACAGGTAAACCAGGAACCGGCAGCTGAACCAAGGCCCCAATGCCAGCTGCCCCCAACTGCAGACCTAGGAGAACACGGGCCACCTCCTACTGAGCTTGGCAGGTAAGAAGTCGCCCTCCTTCTAATGGAGGTGCAGAGAGCCCTGGGAGAGGATCTGCGCTTCGTTTCAAAAGGAAATCTGAGGTGCTCTGAGAAGGGAGGTGGATGAGAAGCAGAAAAATTCCAAAGTGGCCAGAAACATAAGATTTGAATTCGAAGCCACTTTGGAAGCAGGTAATACAAAGTAGGCTTGATGGCCCAGAACAACCGCTCAGCAAGGCGGACAAGCAACTCGGCCAGCTTTCCTGGGATCCCAGAAAAAGGGGGAAGCAGTGAGGACTGTGGGAATGAGGAGAGACACATAAAGGGGCAGAGATAAAATTCTAGACCTGATTTCTGGCTTTAAAACTTTTTCAGGGACAGTGTCGTGGTGTAGTAGGTTAAGCCTCTGCCTGCAGTGCCGGTATCCCATGTAGGAGGGAGGGGAGAGAGAGGAGGGAGAAGAAAGGGAGGGAGGTGGGGGGGGAGGGAGGGAAGGAGGGGGAGGAAGAAGGTGGGGTTGAGAGGGAGTAGGGAGGGGGGAGAGGAGAGAGAAGAAGGGGTGGGGGGAAGGGAGGGAAGGAGGGGAAAGAGATGAGGGAGAGGCATGGGAGGGGTAAGAGAAGGGGAGGGAGGGGAGAAGGGAGGGGAAGGGGAGGCAGAGGGATGGGGAGGAGAGGGAGGAGAGGAGGAAGTGGAGCACTTCTCACAGACAGGGCTGTGGCGCAGGGGGCGTCTGTGTGCAGGAGCGGTGGGACAGGCTAGCAAGGAGCCGGACTCCTCAGTGCCACTTCCGGGAGTCCGTCTCAGTGGATATAGAGAGCGGGGACACAGGTGCCCGGCCTCGGCACTCTCGTGGAAACAGAGGACCACGTCGCCCATCCAGAAGCGGTGGGGTCTTCATCGTGGTAGACCGACACAGTGGGATGCCTCTAGAGCTAGAGATGACAGCACACACCAGGAACACGAGAAATAGCACCTGCCGTGAGCGAGAAGAGGACGCTGCTTCCTGTCTGAAGGGTGGCTCTCAAACAGCAAGGCAGAGAACGTAGCAATGGCTGTATCTAAGCTTCTGGATACTATTTGCATATCTTGGCTAATTTTTATGATTTTTTTTAAAGATTTATTTATTCATTTAAAAGCAGAGAGAGAGAGAGAGAGAATCTTCCATCTGCTGGTTCACCCCTAAATGACTGCGACAGCCAGGGCTGGTCCAGTCTGAAACCAGGAGCTTCCTCTGGGTCTCCCATGCGGGTGCAGGGGCCCAAGCACCTGGACCATCTTCCACTGCTTTCCCAAGGCCATAGCAGGGGGCTGGATGGGAAGTGGAGCAGCCGGGACTTGCACCAGCATGCATATTGTATGCCAGCGCTACAGGCAGAGGCTTAACCTGCTGCACTACAGCACTGGCCCCCTTTTCTGATTTTCTATGTATCTGTATAATACAACAACAGCATCAGAGAGAAAACTAGCCCAGGGAAAAGTTTCTTTGTCCCAAAGGGAAAGAGACAATGGGGTTAGGAGCCTCCACCCCTTCCCCAACTAGCGGAGGGACAGACAGACTCGAAGAAGAAGGGGAACATTGCTGCTCATCTTGTGGAGGCGTGAACCCTGTCCTCGTTTCTCCAGTAGAAGCTGCGGTGTTACGGTGCAGCGGGTTAAACCAGCACCTGCAGGGCCGGCATCCCATAGGAGCACAGATTTAAGTCCCAGCTTCCAATCCAGCTGCCAGCTAAGCACCTGGGAAAACAGCAGAGGATGGTCCGAGTGCTTGGGCCCCTGCACCCACGTGGGAGACCTGCATGGAGTTCCAGGCTCCTGGTTTTGGCCTGGCCTGGTCCAGGTGCACCCCACCCGGCCCGAGACCTCCTGTGCTGGTCTGGTCCCATCTGCCTGTCCTCGTCCCCCTTGGCAGGTGTCAGGTCATCCGCCAGGCAGGAGGCTCAGAGCAGGATGGACAGCTGGGATCTGAACTCCACAGTGAGCTGGAGCCATCAGAAAATACCTCTTTGTGCCTGGACTCCTCATTATTGGGGCAATGGAAAGCAGAAACAACAAAAGAAGGCGGGAGGGAGAACCAAAGGAGAAACAAAGGAAAAGGCAGGGTGGTGTCTTGGACTTGACTCGGAGGCAGGGAAGGGACATTAGTGGGGAAGCTGAGGTTCCAATAAAGTCTATCGTGTAGCTGCTAATTCTACACTCAGGTTCATTTCCGGATTGTGACCCACGAACTGTGGTCACAAAGACTTCCACATTAGCAGGGAGTGCGAGAGGGGTGAAGAGGAACTCCTTAGGCTATCTTCACGGCTTTTCTGCAAACCTAAAATTCCCGCAAAATAAAAAACTTATTTTGGGGACCAGCAGTATGGTGCAGCCAGTAAAGCCGCAACCTGCAGTGTCAGCGTCCCATATGGGTGCCAGTTCGAGTCCCAGCTGTTCCACTTCTGATCCAGCTCTCTGCTATGGCCTGGGAAAGCAGTGGAGGATGACCCAAGTCCTTGGGCCCCTGCACCCACATGGGAGACCTGGAAGAAGCTCCCGGCTCCTGGCTTTGGATCGGCCCAGCTCCAGCCGTTGCGGCCAACTGGGGAGTGAACCAGCAGATGGAAGACCTCTTTCTCTCTCTGCCTCTGCCTCTCTGTAACTCCACCTTTCTAATAAATCAATAAATCTTTTTTTTTTAAAAAAACTTATTTTGAAAAAGTAAAAGTGCTTAGAACAAGGCCCAACACAACGGCAGACTCAGTACCTGTTGATGCTCACTGAATTATTGTGTTGCATTTGAACCATTGCGTTAGTCACCTCGGAGTGGCCATCGCACGGTTTTGCATGTCCCAGAGAGCCGTCTGCAAGGATGAGCCCCTGGGTCCTTATTAATACCCACGCCATGCACCTGTTTTGTATTACCAAGACCTTGACTGAAAGTTATTTTTAGATTTGCTGTATCTAAGCTGTGGATCGTGAGTCAGTTCACATTTCTTTGGCCTTAGTCAGGATATCAATCAGTAATGAAAATATTCCCTGTGGATTAGCCTCTCCTGAGCTGGGCACACCCTGTCATCACAGCCACACCGGGGCTGTGGTCTGGGACTCCCAGCCACAGTGGGCAGGTCACACCTCTAGGCACCACCCACTGCTCCGGTGCTCAGAGCGCTGGTGTGGGAGAAACTGCCAGGACCCTGGGGGCAGCTCCCTCTCACTGACTGCTCTCTCCTCCTGCAGCCAAGCTAGGGGAGCTGGCTCCCACACACAGGCAGGCCCATCCAGGTCCAGGACCACCGTATGCACAATGGGGCCACTTCTCCCAGCCAACCCCTTCCCACATGGCCCCTGTGCCCTATGGCCAGCTCAGCCATCTGACACCAGCCCTGGACTCTCCCTGGGAGCCCAGTGATTTCTGGGAAAGATTAGGAGGGTGAAAGCCACCCTCGGATGTGCCCCGGAATTGTCACAGGGCAATGCTGGGTCAGGGAGGCAGAGAAGAGAGGCAGAGTTTGCTCCTGGAGCCGGCGGGGAGACCCGCACGGCAGCAGGTGTGATGCTGGCCATGGCCCCATCCCAGGGCCACTGCCGCTCCTCTGCACAGCTCCCTCTCGGCAGGGGTCTTTGGATGGGGGCCATCCTCTCACCTCTGTCTTCCTACCAGGTGGATGCAGGAGGAATTGGTATCTCTGGTTACCGGGGTCTGAGGCAGGCAGGAGTTTAGGTCCATGAAGGGACCCTTGGGGACAGCTACTGTCCTAAGCAGAGCGCATTAGGCCCTTGTCAGATCAGAGAAGTCTTGCTCCCTACCTGGCCCCGGTGTGTGCTTAGTTCATCTCCCTGCCCCCCAGGAGGAAGAGGGGTGCTTCATAAGGGAGGAGACTCAGGACAAGGTCTTGCTCCATCCAAACGGCAAGTGAGAGCTGGCGAGCATGGGAGAAGCCCCAGGCTTGGCCCTGGCTGGCTGGGTTCTCCCGATCAATTCTTCCCCACTGTTTTCTCTCCCCATCGCTCCCTGTTGGTCCTCAAACATCCCAATCCAGGGGTAAGGCTCGAGAAGATCATACCCTCTGAGAAGCACCAAGGGCAGTGGGGAGGACTTGGACATAAATTTAGGATGGCTATTTCTAGAGGAATGGAGCAAAAACCTTGGTGAATATTTATTGGGCACATGCTATGTGCCGAGAAACATATCATCACATTTAAGTCACACGTAGGTTCTCAGAGGAGGAATGAGATGCACAAAATCCAGGTAGCGCACCTATGGTCGCATTGCTAACTGGTCACAGTTTGAGGCTGTGAACCGAGGCGCTGGCTTCAGAGCCTGCCTGTGCCCTCCCCTTGGTCTTAAAGCTGTAGGAGAAGCTCTCAAGGTTTCGAAGTGGCCTGAAGAAGAAAGCCCAGGTGGGTAGAAGTTAGCTGTCCCGGGCAGCTGTGAGCTCAGCTCCACCTGCAGGGTGAGGGTAGAGGACTTGAGGACAAGGGACACCCCAGAGAGCCGTGAACTGGCTGGGACACCCCCACCAGGCTCTGCCGACTCCTGCACTGCTGGTCCAGAGTCCTTGTCACTCAGGATGGAGGCAGCCGGAAAAGCAAATGACCGGGAGCTAAGATGGGACAGGTCAGGTCAGGTCAAGGGGCTGCCTGATGCAGGTGCGCAGGGTGAGACAGGCACTGCAAGCAAGCATGGAGGGCAGAGGCACCAAGCGGCAGGCACGGTGGGGACATGGTCCCGACGTCATTCCTGCCTCTACCAGGAAGCATTGCGCATGCTCCTGCCAGGCCAGCAGCCGGCGCAGACTGCTCAGCAGGGAGGGAGGGATTCGGCAGGAAGTTGTAGAAAATACTAATAGCTGCATTTACAAAGCACCTACTGTGTGCCAGGTTCTGCATCAGACATTTCACACTCGTTACCCCTTTTCATTTTGCTCTGTGAGGACAAAGGAGCTCCCTGTTGAACAGAGAGGCAGTGGAAGTCCCCAGAGGCACAGCAAGGAGCTGCCAGCCATGCAGCCCCTCCACAGCAGGACCTGAGTTCAAATCCCGGTCCAGCTGGCCCTGGACTGCACGCTCCTTTCTCCCCCCAAGGACTGAGATGTGTGGCAGGTGCACCTCAGGCAGGGCCTCTTTCTTTCCCTATCCTCAGCCTCTTTCTGCCATGGCCTTGGCCTCTTGCCCTTGCCCACATGTGACAGCTTGCCAGCTCAGCCCCACGCCTCTGTTGGGAGCAGCCCCCTTACAAGCTTAGAAGGTATTTTTATTCCCAGCTGTTCTCACAATTACATTGCGAGGGATGCTGTGTAGGTATGCCATCCCATTCCACAGATGAAGTTGCTGAGGTTCCAGATCAAATAGTCGGCTATCAGTGACCTCTGTTGGGACAGGGTGAGAGGCCGAGAGAAAGAGAAAGATAAAGAGAGATGTTCATTGTCCAAATGGCTGCAATGGCCAGAGCTGGGCCAAACTGAAACCAGGAACCAGGAGCTTTTTCTGGGTCTCGCACGTGGGTGCAGGGGCCCAAGCACTTGGGCCATCTTCCGCTACTTTCTCAGGCACATTAATAGGGACGTGGATCAGAAGTGGAGCAGCCGGGATATGCACCGGCACCCATATGGGATGCTGGCGCTGCAGGTGGAGGGTAAACCTTTTACACCACAGCGCCGGCTCCTTCTCAGTTTCTTTAAACCCCTTTCGAGCCCTCACAGTGGCCAGCTGATCTGGAACAGCCTGCCCAAGAGGGCTCTACTCCCAGCCTGCAAGCTCGTGGGGGTCAGTTGGGCGACCTCTCACCGGGTGGCCGAGGGGGTGAAGATGCGGATGGGGTGAGCGCCGGATGCTGGGGCCTCCCTCGGGACTCTGCTCTCTCGGGCCTTTGATTGGTGAGCTCAGGGTGGGGCGTCTCTCTGCCGGGGCTGGACAGGCAGGCTCTCGATGGCTCTGGGCAAGTGAGAGTGTCCCTGAGAAAGCGGGTAAGCCACCTGCTCATCCTCCCCCAGCCTTCTCCTCCTGGGAGTCCTTTTACTTCAAGGCTCTGATGACGAAGCCCATGCATTAGGAGTGAGCCGTGGCGACCGCAGACACTCCGGCAGCCGGGCGGGACGTCTCTGCTGGCACCCAGCAGATGGGGCACGGAGCTGCGGCTGCGCGGGTTGGGCACCGTCCACTTCAAACCAGAGCCCGAGGCTCCTCCAGAGGGCGGGGCTGAGGAATTCCCCGACTTTGACCTTGAAGGGATTCCAGGAGATGCCTCTTTGAAGTGGGCCAGCAGGCCGGGCGGGGTCCCCAGAGCAGGAGCAGGGACTGGCGGGGTCTCCCCACCACCACCTTGCTTCTCCCCTCCCCATGCCCGGCTCTCTCCTGGTCTCCCTCCCTCTTCACACCAGCCATGCAGTCTGCGAGGGGCTGGGGAAGCCGAATTCCACAGCACTGAGATCACACTTCCACTGAATTCTGGCAAACGGTGCTGTCATGGTCAGAGAATGGGAGAACTTGAAAGGCCCTTATTGATGGCTTCCCCCAACTCCCTCTTTTAATAGATGAAGAACTTGAGGGCCCGGGGGGAGGGTGCGGGTGGCGTCAGCCATGAGTCAGGGCAGAGTCTGGGCTCGAACCCAGGGCCAGACCTTCAGACCCTGCCTCTTCCCAGCAGAGGTGCGGTCAGGGCGAGTACAGGGGACGAGCCCAAGTGCACTCTGGGCCACAAGGTCACGTCCAGGGCCGAGCAGAGCCAGCACTCAGGGGCGACCCTCGGCAGAGCAGACCAGGGTTCTGATTTCTTATTTCTTAAGAACATCTAGAAAGTACAATGCTTTATGTAAACCGTTCCCATTTGTAAACACAAAAGCGATTCACACGCACAAAGAAAACTCCCAGGATGGGGAAACTGAGGCACGGAGGCGTGACCGTGGCAGAGACACATACAGACCAAGGCCCGGCCCAGTGAGTCATCCCTGGGGCAGGCCAGGCTGGGTCTGCTGTCCTGTAGTCCCTCATCCTGTGATGGTGACCCCTAGTGCCTGGTGGCAGCCCTTCCTTCTCAGGCCCCACCCCCCTGGGAGCCCATGCGGCCTCCCACCCCTCCATCACGGTCCTCAGCCCTCCGGGAGTATTTTCTCCCCCTGACATAATTCTTTTAAGGCTCCAGGGTGAGCCAGGACATTCCAGGTCCCTGCTGGCGGCTGGGCAGGCCGGCAGACACCCCGCCTGCCCACCGCCAATCGCGGGCCTCTGAACTCTCTACCCTCGGCAGCTGCCACCCCAGACACATCTCATAAACCCAAATTGGGAACATGTCAGCCAAAGGGGAAAATGAGATCATGGCCACCACCCACCCCGCGGCCCCGACCTCCCTGGGCCGGCTAATCTGCCAGCAGGTCCCTCCCCCCAGGGCCCCATGCCTCCTGCCTGTCCAGCCCCGGTGCTCGCCAGGGCAGAGGGCAGTAAGGGAGGAGGTGACACCCAGCCTCGTGAAACCACGGGCGAGAGGCAAGTGCCGAGAGGCGCGTGGCACACAGGGCTTGGTGAGTTCCAAGAACGGGATGAGCCAAATCAGCACTGCAGGTCAGCAAAACTGGGTGGAGCTAGGCTCAGCGAGCAGGAGGGCGGAGACTAGGTGGACATGGGTGGGGTGAGGGCGGGGTCTGGGGGCAGGGGGCAGGGCCTGGGGACTGTCCTGTCCTTGCCAATTCTGAGCTCTGCTTCCTCGCCTGCAGACAGGGGCTCGTACCCGAGGAGTTCAACGTCTTCTTTCTTCTCCAGGTAAAGTGCTTTGCTTCCTTCCAGCTCCAAGGTTAGGCCCGACAAATGCACCCTTTGATGAATGAATGAATGAATGAATGAATGATGGAAATGAGAAACATCCACCTACTGAGAAAAGAATGAGAACAGACCATTGAACAAAGTAACTTAATACCTTGTTTTTGGGCTGGCACCGTGGCTTAACAGGCTAGTCCTCCACCTTGCGGTGCCGGCACACCGGGTTCTAGTCCCGGTCGGGGCGCCGGATTCTATCCCAGTTGCCCCTCTTCCAGGCCAGCTCTCTGCTATGGCCCGGGAGGGCAGTGGAGGATGGCCCAAGTCCTTGGGCCCTGCACCCGCATGGGAGACCAGGAGAGGCACCTGGCTCCTGGCTTCGGATTTCGGATCAGCGCGGTGCGCCGGCCACAGCGGCCATTGGAGGGTGAACCAGCGGCAAAAAGGAAGACCTTTCTCTCTGTCTCTTTCTCTCTCACTATCCACTCTGCCTGTCAAAAAAAAAAAAAAAAACACCTTGTTTTTTAAGGGATGTACTTTTTTATTTTGAAAGTCAGAGTTACAGAGAGAAAGGGAGAGACACAGAAAGAGAGAGAGCTCTTCCATCCACTAGTTCACTCCCTAAATGGTCCCAGTGGCCATGGCCAGGCCAGGCTAAAGCCAGGAGCCAGGAGCTTCTTCATCTGGGAGTTCCATGTGGGTAGCAGGGGCCCAAACAGCTGGGCCATCTTCTGATGCTTTCCCAGGTCATTAGCAAGAGGCTGGATCAGAAGTAGAGCAGCTGGGACTCAAAAGAATGCCCATATGGGGGGGGGGGGGGGCGGCGCTGTGGCTCAATGGGTTAACGCCCTGGCCTGAAGCGCTGGCATCCCATATGGGCGCCAGTTTTAGTCCCAGCTGCTCCTATTCCGATCTAGCTCTCTGCTATGCCCTGGGATAGCAGTAGAAGACGGCCCAAGTCCTTGAACCCCTGCACCTACATGGGAGACCCGGAAGAAGCTCCTGGCTCCTGGTTTAGGATTGGTGCAGCTCCGGCCGTTGCAGCCAACTGGGGAGTGAACCCAGTTCTCTCTCTCTGCCTCTCCTCTCTCTCTGTAACTCTGACTTTCAAATAAATAAATAAGTCTTAAAAAAAAAAAAAAAAGAGTACCCGTATGGGATGCCTGGGCTGCAGGCGGTGGCTTTGCCTGCTGTGCTACGGTGCCAGCCCCTGATACTTTAAAGTTTTCAAAGTGTTTCCCATTGTCATTTATGTCATCCCTGCGGCACCCTGGTGGACACATAGTGTGGGTTTCACTAAGCCCCCTGACAAGTAAGGAAACTGAGGCAGGGGGCATTTGGAGGAGCAACTACTTATCTGAACAGTGGGTCTGGGTGGAGGGAGTGAGCCCGATGGCCCTGCCACTCTGGGGACCCCGCACCTGCCTGCCCGCAGCGAGGGTGCTCCCGACCCATGACTGCAGATGCAGCGCACATCAGCCTGCTCGGTCCGCCCTCGGTGGGAGGGTCTGGCGGACTCGGAGCGGTGCACTAGCAGCCCGGCCTCCCACAGGCTCAGCTGCTGCCTGGCACCTCCACGTGAACGGCCCCTGGGGGGGGTCTCTGGGTTTGCCCTGCGCTAAGCAAGGGATGAGCAGGGCTCTTCGTCATTTCTCCACCTGCAGCAGAGATGCAAACAGCTTGCCGAGCTAACCAGGGACCTCACTGGAGGCTGCCTGACCATCAGCCTCTCTCTTCCCAGGGACAAGGGCCCCGGCAGGCGACATGGGGGCAGTAGGGAGAGCAGCACAGCGACACTGATATATTTCTTTATTTATTAAATATCTATTTACTTATTTGGAAGGCAGAGTTACAGAGAGAGAGGGGGAGACAGAGAGAGATCTTCCATCCACTAGTTCACTCCCCAAATGGTCATAACAGCTGAAACTGGGCCAGGCTGAAGCCGGGAGCCAGAAACTCCATCCAGGTCTCCCACCTGGGTGGCAGGATCCTCTGTTATTTTCCCAGGCGCACTAGCAGGGAGCTGGATGGGAAGTGGAGCAGCTGGGACTCGAACCTGTGCCTGTGTAGGAAGCCAGAGTCGCAGGCAGCAGCTTTGCCTGTTGCACACAACACTGGGGCCAGACGAGTGGACAGCACCTTCTTCCGTGGCTGAGGGGTCTCTAAGGCGGCACAAGACCCCAGCCCTCTCTCCCCCAGGCTGATTTAAAATAGGGCACAATTTAAAACAAGCAGTCTGTTTGCAACCAAGGCTGGGGTGCGGGGTTCTGAGGCTCCACCCTGCACCCCCACACTCACCGAGGTCTCCCCACTGCCCCTGCTTCTCCATTGAGCACTTTCCTCCCGCACCCTCAGAACCTCCTCCCCACGTGTGCACGCCCAGCCCACGCCAATCTCCTGCTGCCTGCAACTGCCTCGTTTCTGTGGCAGAGACTGCTGCTCACCCCAGAACCTCTACTCCCTGTCGCCACAGCAATGGAGCCCAAGACAGCATTTCCCAGAATGCCCTGCTGGAGCCGGAGCTGGATGCGGCCACAAGACCAAGCCCTGCCGGTGAGCGAAGAGGCGCAGTGACAGACACGGTTCTGGGTTGAGCTGTCCTCCGTGGAGGTGGCGTTCCTTCCACTTCCACATGGCAGGCTCGGGAGCAGCTTGCTCGGAACGCGTAGCACAAGTTGCTGGTTGAGAACAGCAGAGAGCCTGGCTCTCCCTGGATGGCAAAGGTATTATCGTTGCACGAAAGAGAAGCACACTTCTATTTTGTTTGAGTCATTACCATTTTGCCCTTGACAGCGGCTGAACCACTTCACTTTGTTTGTAACTACTTCTTCCTGGTCTTCAAAACCCACCTGGAGGTCACCTCCTCCATGCAGTCTCCCCTGGTTATACCTGTGGTATCTGGCCTCATTCCAGAACACACCACCTCCACTAAATGTTGATGCACTGGCCTCTATTTTATTTAGTGTTACTCTCTGCAGAATAGAGTGTGGCAAACCCCAGGAGGAAAGGCATGAAGACAGGGGGTTGGGTTTGCAGGGTCCCTCGAAGGTGTGGTCTCCCAGGCAGTGCTGTAGACACTGCACAACCCCTATCTGAGGTTCCAGTGCTGGACTTAGAGGCTAAAAAGGAATTGAGGGGAAATGAGACCAGCCAAGGCTGCTGGTGTGGCAGGGGACAGTCCACGCACAGAGCTTTCAGATACGGCCTGATGTCAGCGACTGCAGTCCTTGGGACCTGTAAGCCAAGACACAGGCTGTTACAATCAGATTCTCCCAAAGCCGGAAAACAAGGCGGGCCGATGGCCCCCACCCAGAGAGGTGACAGTGCTTGTTCCCGGGTGTGAGGATGGCTGATCCCCGCATCCCTATGCCGGCTGGACAACAGTCAGCCCTGACCAGAGCCGGCCCCTGGCAGACAAGCCGCATTCTAGAATAGAATGGGCGGGGCTGGTTATAACCCAAGAAAGGAGGGCCCAAGACGGAATGGACTGTGTGATGAGGTAGTGAGCTTCCTGACACTGGAGGTGATCAAGTCAGACGGCCCCTGGTGGGGCTGCGGGGGGAGAACTCACACGTGGCTGGAGGTTGTATGAGACTGTGCCTCTCACAGACCGCCGTGTGAGCCTTCTCCCCTCGGCCCTGGCCCTGCACTTCGCCCGGGATCCCAGCGCCGCACCTGCGGTTCTGTTGCAGTCCCGTCAGGCAGAGCCTCGGCCCCATGGCTTCCGGTGGGGATTCCTGGAACACTCGCCCTGGTGAGGAGCTCTGACCATGCAGGAGGCAACACGAGGGCAGGGGGCACTGGGGGACACCAGGGTGGGAGATGCAGAGAGCTGGGAAAGCAGGGGAAGGGTCAAAGGGCACCACCAAAAGCACTTTGCTCGGGTTCGCAGCTTGGCCCAGGACAGCACCACCTGGGGAAGCCCAGCACCCAGGAAGCACCTTGCACACCCCGGGGAATGCCCGGCAAGGGAGCCCCGCCCACCAGCCCCGCTCGGCCCCGCCCTGGCAGTGGGCCTTGAGTCTCCTCCAGTCCACCCCACAGAGCCCGGTTCCCTCCATGTCCAAACAAAGGGGGTGTACACAGACCGCCAAAGACCCTCCTCCCCCGACAGGGTCCAGGGCAGGCCTAAAGCACCAGGCTGGGCCTCTGGGGTTATAAAACCCCGCCATACGGCCAGTGCTGTGGCGTAGCGGGTAAAGCTGCTGCCTGCAATGCCGGCATCCCATATGGGCACCGGTTCAAGTCCTGGCTGCTCCACTTCTGATCCAGCTCCCTGCCATGGCCTGGGAAAGCAGCAGAAGATGGCCCAAGTCCTTGGGCCCCTGCACCTACATGGGAAACACGAAAGAAGCTCCTGGCTCCTGGCTTTGGATTGGCACAGTTCCGGCCGTTGCTGCCAACTGGGGAGGGAACCAGTGGATGGAAGACCTCTCTCTCTCTCTCTCTCTCTCTCTCTCTCTCTGCCTCTCCTTCTCTCTCTGTGTAACTCTGACTTTCAAATAAATAACTCTTTAAAAACAAAAGCCATGCTTCTTCTGAGCCGTGTGGCCTTGAAGAAGTTACCTAAACCTCCTGGGCCTCAGTCTTCACAGATGTAAAATGGGGATGCAGTACCTGCTTTACAGAAGTGAGGAAGAGGAAAAGTTGACTTACTGATTTTCATTTTGTTTGAAAGTCAGAGAGATGGGGGGGGGAGACAGAGAGCTCTTCCATCTGCTGGTTCACTCCCCAGATGGCCTCAACAGCCACATGGGGGGGGGGGCTAGCAATTTGCTCCCCAATCCCAGTAGCAATCCTCCAGCCCCAAGGTGTATGGCACTGGCGTGGGAACGGGGGAGCTGACCGGTTCATTCTTGGGCTGTTGGTGGATAGGCACCGAGCATTTGTTCAAGGCTGAGGGAAGGGAGGATTGGGAGCAGGAAGACCACGTGCTGGAAGGAGCTCCCAGCAAGCAGCAGCAGAGGAGCCAGGCGGCAGGTGAGCGCTCTCAGGATGCGACCTGACTCGGAACGGTGATCAGGTGCAAGAGGAAGAATCTATGGGAAAGGCAGGTAACCCCAGGAATGGGAACGGACTAGCAAGGCAGACACGCGGCTGTGAGTCAAGGGTGCCCTTGAACTCCAGCCAAGCTGCAACTGCGTCCCACCTTCTCTGTGGATTAGCTACGTGGCCTTGGGCAAGTTAAAGGCACATGGGAGTACTCAGAGACCAACCAGGAGCACTGACCGCCCGGGGCCCGGGGCCCAGTCCTCCTACGACTTCTTTAAGAAAGTCTCTCCCAACCAGCAATCCTGGGAGAAAAGCCCCATCTCCCCTGCAATGCTCTCAGCGTGTGTCCTCAGGCTTAGTGTGGCTGTATTAGACAGGACAGACGGTGAGCGAGAGAGCACTGCCCAATGCCCACGATGGCTGGGGCTGGGCTGGGGACGAGGTCAGGAGCTGGGAAATCAGTCGGGTCCTCCCTGTGGAATGGCAGGGACCCCGCGACTTGAGCCATCACTGCTGCCTCCCAGGATCTCTTTAAGCAGGAAGCTGGAGTCCGAAGCTGGGACTGGGATAGAATCCCTAATTGCCAGGCCAAATGCCCGCCTCCAAGGAGAGCATTTGGACAGTGTTGTTAGCAGGAGGCAGCAGAGTCCGCCCAGCTCGTGGGAGCAGAAAGAACCCACAGAGAATAGGGAGCGTGCTCAGCTCAGAGGTGGACGAGGTGCACCCCAGCCTGGGTTTCCAGGGACGAGTCCCAAGGCCCAGCGCGAGGCTGGCTGACAATGGGAATGCAGTTTCTGCTTTGGTCAGAAAGTTCCAGAACAAGAACGAACGCCATAGGAACCTTTGGCTCCGGAGCCACTCCACCTCCACCTGATTTATGCTGGAAAAAGTGTTGAGCTAAGCAAGCTTTTGTGTACAAAGTGGAAGTGTGCTGGTGTGGGAGGGAGGCAGCAGAGAGGGAGAAAGAGAGAAAATCAGATCACACACACCCCTGCCATGTAGACGCACACACACGGGTACACACAAGCACACGCACACACCTGTACACACATGCACACACATGCAGCCCAGCCTTTGTTCGCTGAGTCCAGATGACCAAGCAGGTCTTTGAGGCCAAGGACCCCACTGGAGCTGGAGGTAGGGGAGGGAGGTAACAGCCGCTGATAAGGGGCAATGAGGAAGACGAGCTCCAATTACCGAGGAGGGCAGGGTCTGCCTCTGACCCAGCTGGCACACACTTGCGTGTCAATAACAGTTGTTCTGTGCCCGCATAGAGAAGGCGCCAAGGGCTTGAAGGCAGCCATCTCCCAGAAAGAGGAGGGCAGGAGACTCTGACACCCAGGGCGAGACACCCAGCCTCCTCCAAAATCAAAACAGGGCAAAGCCGGACAAGAGCTGCTTTGCAGGTTGTCAAAGACGACAAGGTTTGATGCGACAGGCTGACTAGTCCCTTCCTCGGTAGCCATGGGACCGGAAAGCCCTTTGACCCCACTACCCGCTGCCTCCAGGAATTGGCTCTCCAGACAGATCTGTGCCTTGCTCACCTGCAATTGGGCATGTCTCCAGGTGTTTACAGCGCTGCTGCTTATCAGAGCCAAAGATTAGAAGTTGACTCCGTAGGGGTCTGATTAGATAAACCCTGGTGCATTCGTAGGCCAGAACACTCAGCTAAAACCGAATAATGGCACACAGATTTATAAGCAATAAAAATCCAGCCAAAGAGCAAAGTGTACAATGTCATATCTTTGTACGAAAATATTTACACACATCATTTGATATGTACAGCACATTTCCGGGTCTCCCTGGGGAGGGAGACTGGGCTATTTCAGAGTCCAAATTAGACTCGTTCATTGCTTACACTTCTGTACTCTTGTCTACCAAGAGCTTCACGTATCACAGTTTCAGCTTTGATATGCTATTCAAGGTAAATAAACATTTGCGGGATTAAGAGTTGGACTACCAAGCCACAGAGAGGCGTTGGACATGATAAGAAGAGCCACAGGGAGCCACTGATGGTTCTGGAGTAGACGGGCAGCTTGCACACGGTATTTCACAAGGAGGCCCGCAGGAGAGGCTGAGGGTAGGGATAGCGGCCTCGCCAGCCAGTGCAGCTGGAGGCACCAGCGTCGCCCGGCAGGCTGGGATGGGGACAGGAGAAAGGGAGCTTCCTGAGCAGCCTCTGTCATCACTTGCTGTGAATTCTTCCCTCGTTCCTGTCCCCAGACTTCCAGATTATTCATGGAATGGCAGGGCAGACAGACGCAGTCTCTGAGCTGCCGCGCTCTGATCCACCGAGAGGGGCTTTCCTTGTCTCCCTCCCAGCTTCTGATCCCCACAGCCCTGTCCTGCCCCGCCCCCTGCCTCTCCCCTGCTTGGACCACACACACTGGGTTTCTGCACAGAGCCCACTGTCCTGGGTCCACGGAGCTTACCTTGGAAGCGCCCCTGAGGTCAACAAGGCAGAGTGGCCGCCCAGGGCCGCCAGTCCTCTCTGGGTCACTCTCCCAGGTACCCCCAGTACCGTGGCAAACATAAACATCCTGAACCTGGAGAAGAGAAAGCTGCGGTTTCAAGAGTGGATTGTGGATCACCCAAAGTCGGCACACAGTTGGGGCAGAATCAGAACTCAGGTCCATGCTCCGGGGGCCTCCAAAGAGCAACTAGCGTGGTGCTCCAGCTCCCAAGCCCAGAAAGTGTTAGGACGGTGAAGAGGGAGGGGCAGTCTCTGATCTCCCTCCACCCCCACTGCTTCTCCTGCAGGCTCCAGCTCACCAGCTGCCCAGGGGCCCTGGGACCCTCATTCCAGCCTCAGCACCTTACTCTTCTGAGTAAGAGGGTCACACTCCTTTCCCACCAAAGTCTTATTGTTGGCAGGACAGAGCTCGGAGTCTCAAATGATATTGCCCTGTGTTGTGGGGTGGAGGGGGCAGGAGCACCTGACCCCCCAGCTGTCCATCCAGCTGGTCCCACAGGGCCTGACGACCTCCGATTCTCCCCTCTATGTCCCACCCACTCCCTTCTTTCCCACGAGATGGATGTTTGGGGGGTGGGGGTGGAGTAGACAGGTGGATTTGAGGGGAAAGGGAGAAGACCTGTGCCGCCTCGCTATGCTTTCATCCATGTGTTTATTTGCATACTAAACAGTGTCCTAAATTATTGCATTCACCATGAGTGAAACAGGTCCTCCTGGAGATGGCCCAATTGATCCATTTACCCCATAGTCCAGGGTTGTCAGCCTTGGCATTCTTCTTTTCTTTTTTTTAAGTTTTATTAATTCATTTGAAAGGCAGAGTTACAGAGACGGGGGCAGAGAGAGAGAGGGAGAGAGAAAGAGAAAATCTTCCATTTACTGGTTCACTCTCCAAATAGCTGCAAAGGTTGGGGCTGGGTCAGTCCAAGCTAGGAGCCCAGAACTCTGTCTGGGGCTCCCACGTGGGTGCAGGGACCATTCTCCACTGCTTTCCCAGTCGCATTAGCAGAGAGCTGGATCAGAAGTGGAGCAACCGGGTCTCCAGCAGGTGCCCACATGGGATGCCAGTTTTGTAAGGGAAGTGGCTTAATCCACTGAGCCACCATGCTGGCCCCTAGGCTGGGCACTCTTGACATTTGGGGACATACACATCTCCGTGTACGCAGAACCCCTGGGTGCCTGTGGCACCACGCCCTCCAGCCGCGACTTCCCCAATGTTGCCAGACTGTGCCGTGTCCCCCGGGGCCACAATCACCCCAGGCTGAGAGTCACTGCTGTAGTGTCCTGTGCCCCCCGGGGGAGGGACCCAGTGCCCTTTCTTTGGTCCTTGCTGAAGTCACAGTAGGAGTCTTAGCACTGCGGGGAAGACAGGCAGCTGCCTGCCGGCCTGGTGCTCTCCACAAAGGCACTTAAAATGTACATGGAAAATTGAATTAAAAGAAGCTTGCTTTGGTGCAGAAAGCATTGAAATCCATGCACACGAAGAGCTTGCAAAAACTTCATGGAAAATGTACATTATGGAAAAACTATTCAAGGACCTCCAAAACTTTTTGCACCAAATTTCTTTTTTCATTATATTTCCACGTGTTTTTGGCTGTCCCCACACGGGTCGCAGAACACAGACACTGTTCTGTTCTGCCACTCGTCACCTCCAGGAATCAGAACCAGGATCCCAGCCCCGCCACTCCCAAAATGCTGCGACTCTCAGACCACCCCCACCCCCCACCCCCCGCCCCCTGTAACCAGATTCTTTCTGGTCCTTGGGTTTTTCGCCCAGAACTGCCAACAGCTCCTGCCTCTTAGACTTTTTTATGGTGAGATCTACAAGGGCAGTAAAAAGCCTCAAAGGGTTTCCGGGACATCAAATAGCCGCTTTTAAATGAAAAGAAAGGAGCGAGGGAGAGGGGGAGAGGGGCCCGCCAGCCATTTTATTTTCTTACACAAGTGAATTAGACACATATGGAACACGTTTCATTTTGATCAAGCCCTATTTTAAGACATAAGGAGATGGCCCTTCAAATGCGTTCCAGCCTTTGCGGGCCGCTGGGTTGGCAAAGGACTTGGTCTGTGTGTTGCCAGGCGCGCAGGGCGTGGCCTGAATTGGGGGGGGGGGGGGCGTCATCCAGTGAGGAGCCTTGAGCAACACCTCCCGGACATCTGAGAGTTCCCGGATGGCCCGGGGTAGCGGTGGGGGACAAGGTGGGGCAGGCTGGTGTGGTCAGAGCTGACTTAAAAAAAAAGCAGAGCCTGCGTATTTTTATAGTTTGCAACCATTCTGAACCCGAGATGCACTGTCACTCCCCCTGGGGCCGTGCTCAAACTGGTCTCTCTACTTAGAATGTTCCACCTCCCTCGTGTTCCCCACTCTCCCAGTGTGCCTCAAAATCTTCCCTCCCTCTTTCCTTCCAGAAGAACCGGTTAAGTGGACAAAGATACAGGTAATTCTATAGACTTGGATAGAATAGGAGAGGAGAGGGGAGAAGAGACCTCACTGCCACGTGCTGTATTTCACAGGGACAAAGCAATGGAGGCAGGCTAACGCGCCCCCTAACTGGGTGCTAGTGAAGCAAATGCTTCGATAGTCACACAAGGAAGAACACTCACCCATCCCAAACTGAAGATGCAAATGGGCCCTGGCTAGATCAGATGAGAAGACGTGAACAGCGTATATGATGACCCTTTTCTTTAAAAGGAGGAGAATTCTGCAAAGATGGCAGAGGAGCATCTCCAGGGCTCTGCCTCCCCCCCCACCCGGATACCACCTGTCGGCTCAGTCTGTCTGGAGCATCTTTGCAACTGAGTCTATTGAAAAATTGCAGCTTCCAGGGGAAGGCTTCGATGGCCAGTGGCGGTTCATTTTGGTCAATTCCAGCTTGTCACTTGGTAGCAGCTACCCAGCCTGCATCTCCAGCCCCGTGAGAGACAGACAGACAGCTGCACACTCGTGTCCGGGAAGCAGCTTGGATGCAACTCACTGGGAGCCAGGGTGGGCCAGAATGACCTTGTCCTCCACGTACAGGCATGCCTAGAGAGATGGCAAGTTTGCTTCCAGAACATTTCAACAAAATGAGTCATGGGAACTATTTGTTTTTCCCAGTGCTTATCAAAGTTGTGTTTACGCTAGCCTGTGGTCTGTTGAGGTACAATAGAATCATGTCTTCAATATGTACAAACCTCAGTTAGAAAAATACCACCCCACATGCTATCAATTGCCTGAGCCTTCAGCAAGAAATATTCTCAGTGCTGGTGGAGGGTCTTGGCTCGGATTGGTGGCTGCTGACAGCATGGTGGCTGCTGAAGGCGGGGGTGGCTGTGGCCATTTCTTTCTTTCTTTTTTTTTTTCTCTAGCATCATTTATTGTTTTTTTATTTTTTTATTTTTTAACTTTTATTTAATGAATATAAATTTCCAATGTACAGCTTATGGATTACAATGGCTTCCCCCTCCCATAACTTCCCTCCCACCCGCAGCCCTCCCCTCTCCTGTTCCCTCTCCCCTTCCATTCACATCAAGATTCATTTTCAATTCTCTTTATGTACATAAGATCAATTTAGTATATATTAAGTAAAGATTTCAACAGTTTGCACCCACATAGAAACACAAAGTGGAACATACTGTTTGAGTACTAGTTATAGCATTAAATCACAATGTACAGCACATTAAGGACAGAGATCCCACATGAGGGGCAAGTGCACAGTGACTCCTGTTGTTGACCCAACAAATTGACACTCTAGTTTATGGCGCCAGTAACCACCCTAGGCTCTCGTCATGAGTTGCCAAGGCTATGGAAGCCTTCCAAGTTCGCTGACTCTGATCATATTTAGACAAGGTCATAAAAGACAGGGTGAGGATAGTAACCAATGATCCTAAGAGTGGCATTAACCAGGTCTGAACAATTATACAGCATTAAGTGGGGAAGAGGACCATCAGTACACACAGGTTGGGAGTAGAGCCATTGGTGGTAGAGTAGAGGTTATGATTACGAAGGAATGAGGCCCAAGTGCGCTAGACAGGGTCTAGAACAAAGGACAGAGTCATTATTAGAGGAGCTAAGAAAGGTGCTATCTAAGCTACAATTAAGTTTTGAGAGGCAAATAGAACCTGACAGAAGGGGCTTGATAATAATCTGGTGGGCTTTAGGCCTTGTAAGTTAAGAGGCCCAGACCTATCTATCTCTTCACATGGGGTATATCCTAAGGGAGGTGTGAACCTCCTAGGGGAAGGCACTCTGTTGACTTTCATTACTTGGCTGGCCTGGGAGGAGAGCTGGCCAGGTAAAGGCAGGGGGCATCTCTAACAAGAAATTTATGGTTCTGCCTGCAATGTTGCTGACCCTACTTGGCCGTCCCCTCAGGGGCAGTGGTCACTTTGGAAATTGGGCTGAGTGAAGGGCTTTTCAGCTTAGAGCCAATAAGATCTGTGGCTCTGACCTGGGCATCCTTCGACTGCAGGGCAGGTCCATTTCCAGTGATCCCACTCTTGGCAGAGCTGTGTGGCCATTTCTTAAATTAAGGTGACAGTGAGGTCTGCTTCATGTAGACTCTTCATTCACGAAGGATTTCTCTGCGGCATGCGACGCCGATTGCTACCATTTCACCTGCAGCGGAACCTCTTCCCAAACTGGACTCAGTCCTTTCAAACCTGCCACTGGTTCATCAACTGAATTCCTGTGATGTTCTGAACCCTTTGTCGTGGCTTCCACGATGTCCACAGCATCTCCACGGGAGCAAGATTCAGGAAGCCACCGTTTTGCCACGTCCCGACCCGCGAACATTTTGTCATCGGATTGCAGCAATTCTGTAGCTTGCATGATCCTGTGTTTAGATCACAATTCCATCCCTTCTCAGTCCAGTTCTTCTACTGCTGCTACCACTTCTGTAGTCACTTCCCTGCACTAAAGTCTTGAGCCACTCGAAGCCATTCCTAAGGGTCGACTTCTTCCACATTCCCGTGCATGTTGGTGTTTTGGCCTCCTCCCAGGAATTACAAACGCTCTCCCTGGCTTCTAGCATGATGGATCCTTTCCAGAAGGTTGTCCGTTTACTTTGCCCAGATCTATCAGAGCGATCATGTCAGTGGCAATGGTAGCCTCATGAATTATGTTTCTTAAATTAAAAGAATTGAAAGTCAAAATCACTTGACTATGGATGCTGCCTCTGTACCTGTGACCTGTATCAGGGTGCCTGGGTTGGGGTCCTGGCTGCTCTTCGGATTCCAGCTTCATGCTAAATGTGTACCCTGGGAGGCAGCAGGTGACAGCTCAAGTTACTTCCCTGCTGATCAGAGGGAGAGACGTGAGTTGAGTTCCTGGATCCTGATTTCAGCTTGGCCCAGATCCAGCTATCGTAGGCATTGAGGAATGAACCACTGGCCGGGAGCTTTCTCCTCTCTCTCTCTCCCCCTCTCTCCCTCTCTTTTTCTCTTTCTCTCTCTACTTTTTAAGTTAAATAAATGGAAAACAATATTCCCTTAATGACTTGATCCATAGGCTGCAGAATGTACATTGCGTTAGCAGGCATGAAAGTAACATCTCATTGCACATTTCCGTCAGAGTTTTTTTTGGGGGGTGATTGTCAACACACAGCAGTATGTTGAAAGAAATCTGTTTTTCTGAGTGGCACATCTTGACAGTGGGCTCAAAAGGTTCAACAGACCCTTTCTAGACAGATGTGCCGACGTCCTAGCTGTCTCCTTCCATCTCAGAGCACAGAGAGAGGATTCAGTATAATCCTTAAGGGTTCTGGAACTTTCAGAACAGTGAAGCCAGCAGCTGCGTTGGCCCCTAGCAAGGCAGTCAGCCTGGGCACTGATGCTCTGCAATCAGGCGGTGGCTTCTCCTCTCTCGCTGTGAACGTCCCAGATGCCATCGTTTTCCCCATGGAAGACCGTTTTACCTATACTGAAACTCCGGCATGCATCATTGATCTTAGCTGTATCTTCTAGATCATTTACTGCATCTTCTATATTGGTACTTGCTGCTTCATCTCGCGTGTTTATGTCGTACGGATAGCTTCTTTCCTTAAATCTCAGGAACCAGCTTCCGCCAGCTTCAAATTTTTCTTCTGCACCTTCCTTGCCTCTCAGTTTTCATCGCATCAAAGAGTTGGGGCTTTGGTTTCAGGGAATTTTGTAGCTTGCATGATCCTGTGTTTAGATCACAAAAACTCTCTCCATATCAGCAGCCAGATGGTTTCACTTCCTTATCACTCACGTGTTCACTGGAGTAGTGGTTTTAATTTCCTTTAAGAACTTTTCCTTTGCATTCACAACTCAACTATTTAGTGCCAGAGGCCTAGGTTTTGGCCTGTCTTGATTTTTCGCCACGCCTTCCTCACTGTGCTTAATCGTGTCCAGCTTTTGATTTAAAATGGGAGATGTGTGACTGCTTCTTTCTCTTGAACACTTGGAGGCAATGATGGGGTTATGAGTTGGCCTCCTTGCCACACTGCTGTGTTTCAGGGAATAGGAGGGCCTGAGAGCAGGCAGGGGGAGGTGGGAGAATGGCTGGTTAGTGGAGCATCTCGAACAGCATCCACTGCTGAAGTTTGCCATCTTATATGGGCACTGTTTGCAGCACCCCAAGACAATCACTATATAATATTGAAGAGTGCTGGTCACAGACTGCCATAGCCAATATGATAATAAGGGAAATCCTGAAATGTTGTGAAAGCTATCCAAAAGTCATATAGAGACATGAAGTAGCACAAGCTGTGCTGAAAAACAATGCCAACAGACCTTCTCAATTCAAGATTGCCACAAATCTTTACTTGGTAAAACGAACACACCCAAAATATCTGCAAGGTGCAATAAAATGAGGTGTGACCGTATGGGGAATCTGTGCTCTGAGGGTTGATTGCTACGTCTGGTCATAGAGGTGCAGACATAGAGCCAGGTGGCCGCTGTCTTTATCCCTCTCCACTCCCATTGCAAGCCCCTCTGACTCAAGCTAAAACAACTGCCCTGGGATTTAAAGGACCCCTGCTTTTCCCCCTTTGCTTTTCCTTTTCTCCTTTTCTCCCCCTCTATTTTGGGAACCAGACATTAAAGGTTAGGCTATTCAAAGTAACTGCAAGTGCAAGGGGAAGTAGAAACTCTCACAGCACGTGCATAGGGATAGGTGCAGGCTCAGAAAACACAGACGCTATCTTAAGTTTACTCCTCAGGCTCATCCTCAGTGGAGAGGGAGGAGACGTTAATTTCCAGAATTATCAAATTATTGGACTCAAATGTCCTGTTTCCAACAAGAAGAAAAAATTGCAAAGCGTACAAAGAAGTAGGAAATCATGGGTGATACAGGGGGAAAAGTATTCCAACAGAAGCTGTCAGTGGGAAAGAACAGATGGCAGTCTACTAAAGACTTCCACAGCTGTCTCAAAGACATCCAGAAAACATCTTTGGAGAAACTTAGGAAAACAATAAATGAATAAAACGGAAACATATAAATAAGGAGATTTTTATGAAAACCTACAAAGAAGCCAAAAAGAAATCCTAGAACTGAAAATTACAATAACTGGAATGAAAAATTCACCCAAAGGATTCAAAGGCATATTTCAACAGGCAGAAGAACAGTGGACTGTAAGACAGGACAACTACAATTATCAAGTCTGAAGAACAGAAAGAAAAAAGATAAAAGAAAAGTGCACAAAGCCTAAAGGACCTATGAGACCTCATCCAAGGTGCCAATGTGTGTGCTGAGAGAATCCCAGAGGAGAGGGAAAGGGACAGAGAGATTATATGAAGAAACAATGGCCAAAAGCTTCTCAAGTTTGATGAAAGAAATGACTATAAACATCCCAGAAGCTCTGCGAACTCCAGTAGGATGAACTCAGACACCTCTATTGAGACATAGTGTGACCAAAGACAAAGACAGACTCTTGCCAACAACAAAGTCACTTGTATCATACAAGTGATCCTCAAAAACGTAAAATTTTTTATCTTATATATATTTAAAATTTTATTTGAAGTATACACATTTCATGTATTTCATATATACAGATGTAGGAACAAAGCGATACTTCCTACCCTGCCCTCCTCCCACCCATGCCCCTCCCCTTCCTTCTCCATCCTCTCTTATTCCATCTCTTAATTTTTTACAGTGATTTACTTTCAATTGACTTTATATTCATAAGATTAACCCTACACCAAATAAAGAATTCAACAAATAGAAGAAAGAACACTGTTCTTTTTTTTTTTTTTTTGACAGGCAGAGTTAGACAGTGAGAGAGAGAGAGAGAGACAGAGACAGAGACAGAGACAGAGAGAAAGGTCTTCCTTTTTCAGTTGGTTCAACCCCAAGTGGCCGCTACGGCCAGCGCGTTGTGGCCAGCGTGCTGTGCCAGTCTGATGCCAGGAGCCAGGTGCTTCCTCCTTGTCTCCCGTGTGGGTGCAGTGCCCAAGGAACTGGGCCATCCTCCACTGCCCTCCTGGGCCACAGCAGAGAGCTGGACTGGAAGAGGAGCATCTGGGACAGAATCCAGTGCCCCAACCAGGACTAGAACCTGGAGTGCCAGTGCTGCAGGCGGAGGATTAGCCTAATGAGCTACAGCACCAGCCCAGAACACTGTTCTTAAAGAGTGGAGTTAAGAGCTGTAACAATCATTGAATCTCAAAATGTCAATTTCACTCTTATACATTACATTTTTGGTATTCTATTAGTTACCGTAAATCAGGGAAACCATATGGTATTTGTCTTTCTGGGACTGGTTTATTTCACTAAGTATAATGGTTTCCACTTGCAGCCATTTTGTTGCAAAAGACAGTATTTTTTTTTTTATCACTGAATAGTATTCTGTATTGTGTATGTATCATAATTTCTTTATCCAGTCTTTAGTTGATGGACATCTGGACTGATTCCATAGCTTGTGAATTGGGCTGCAATAAACATGGGGGTACACATAACTCATATGCTGATTTTATTTACCATGGGTAAATTCCCAGGAGTAAGATTGCTGGGTCATATAGTACATCTGTTTTCAGCTTCCTGAGGTATCTCTATACTATCTTCCACAATGGCTGTACTATTTTACATTCTCACCAACAATGAATACCTTTTCCTCCACATCCTTGCCAGTGTGTATCGTTTGTTGATTTCTGTATGAGAGCAATTCTAACTGGGGAGAGGTGAAGATTCATTGTGGCTTTGATTTGCATTTTCCTGATGGTTTGTGATCCTGAGCATTTCTTATGTGTCTGTTGGTCATTAGAATTTCCTCTTTTGAAAAATGACTGTTCAAGTCATTTGCCCATTTCTTATCTGGAATGTTTATTTTGTTGTTGCTGAATATCTTGAGCTCTTCATAGATTCTAGATATTAATCCTTTATCAGTTTCATAGTTTGCAAATATTTTCTCACATTTTATTTGCCTCTTAACTTTGCTAAATGTTTCCCTTGCAGTGCAGAAGTTTCTCAGCTTGATGTAATCCCATTTGTCTATTTTGGCTTTGATTGCCTATGCATCTAGGGTTTTTTCCAAGAACTCTTTGCCAATGTCAATGTCTTGCAGAGTTTTCTCAATGTTTTCCTCTAGTAATTTGAAGGTATCAGGTTGTAGATTTAGATCTTTGATTCATTTTAAATTGATTTTGTATAAGGTTTAAGTAAGGTAGGGATCCTGTTTCATACTTCTGCCTGCAGAGATCCAATTTTCCCAAAACAGTTTGTTGAAGAGACAGTTCTCACTCAAGGGATTGATTTTAGCTTCTTTGTCAAAGATAAGTTGGTTGTATATGCATGGGTTGATTTTGGGAGTTTCTATTCTGTTCCATTGGTCTACATGTCTATTTTTGTGCCAGTTCCAGGCTATTTTGATTATAACTGCCCTGTAGCATGTCTCGAAATCTGGTATTATGATGCCTCCAGATTTGTTTTTGTTGTATAAGATTGCTTTAGCTACTCAATGTCTCTTATGTTTTCATATAATTTTTAGCATTTTTTTCTAGATCTGAGAAGAATGACATTGGTATTTTGATTGGGATCCAATTGAATCTCTAAATTGCTTTCAGTAGTCTGGACATTTTGATTATATTAATTCTTCCATTTGACAAACATGGAAGATTTTTCCATTTCTTTGTGTGTCTTCTATTTCTTTCTCTAATGTTTTGTAATTTTCATTGTAGAGATCTTTCACATCCTTGGTTGAATATATTCCAAGGTATTTAACTTTTTCTGTAGCTATTGTGAATGGAAATGGTCTTAAAATTTTTTTCTCAGCCATGACATTGTCCATGTATACAAAAACTATTGATTTATGTCTTATTTTTGTATCTTTCCACTTTACCAAACTCTTTTATGAGTTCCGATAGTCTCTTAATGGAGTCTTTTCGTTCCCCTATATATAGAATCATGGCATCTGCAAATAGGGATAATTTGACTTCCTCCTTTCCAATTTGTATATTCTCGATTTCTTTTTCTTGACTAATGGCTCTGGCTAAAACTTTCAGGACTATCTTGAGCAGCAATGGTAAAAGTGGACATCTTTGTCTTGTTCTGGATCTTAGTGAGAATGCTTCCAATTTTTCCTCATTCAATATGATGCTGGCTGTGGGTTTGTCATAAGTTGCCTTGATTGTATTGAGGAACGTTCCTTCTATACCCAAATTGCTTGAGGTTTTCATCATGAAAGGATGTTGTATCTTATCAAATGCTTTCTCTGCATCTATTGATAATTATATGGTTTTCATTCTTCAGTTTGTTAATGTGATGTATCACATTTATTGATTTGTGAATGTTGAACCACTGCTGCATATCAGGGATAAATCCCACTTGATCTTGGTAAATGATCATTCTGATGTGTGAGATTTTATTAGCTAGCATTTTGTTAAGGATTTTTGAGTCTATGTTCATCAGGGATATTGGTCTATAGTTCTCTTGGTTGTATCTTTTTCTGGTTTAGGAACTAAGGTGATGCTGGCTTCATCAAAGGAGTTTGGAAGGATTCTCTCCTTTTCAATTGTTTCAAATAGCTTGAGAAGAGTTGGAACTAGTTCTTCTTTAAATGCCTGGTAGAATTCAGCAGTGAAGCCATCCTGTCCTGGGCTTTTATTGCTGGGAGAGTCTTTTTTTTTAAAGATTTATCCATTTATTTGAAAGTCAGATTTATACAGAGAGATGGAGAGGCAGAGAGAGAGAGAGAGAGGTCTTCCATCCACTGGTTCACTCCTCAATTAGCAGCAATGGCTGGAGCAGTGCCAATCTGAAGCCAGGAGCCAGAAGCTTCTTCCAGGTCTCCCACGTGGGTGCAGGAGTCCAAGGACTTGGGCCATCTTCCACTGCTTTCCCAGGCCATAGCAAAGAGCTGGATCGGAAGTGGAGCAGCCGGGACATGATCCAGTGCCCATATGGGATGCCAGCACTGTAGGCAGCTGCAGGGTCTTAGTCCACCCGAATGAGGATGGACTGGGTCCGAGGAAAGGTAAGTGCGCCACTCACCCATTCCCCAGCCTCCCTTGATCCCAGAGACATTCAGATGCAGCGAGGAGTCAAGTCAAGCAGGAACTCATTTATTGCGCGTGTAGCAAAGCCTTTTAAAGCACAAAACCACAGGATTATTGGGGCAGGGCATAAGGACCAACCAATTACTTAAAAGGTCATTTTACAAGGCGATTTTTTACAGGACCAGCCATATGTCTGTACACTTGTCATCAGTCACCGTCACCTCTCCTGATGCTGCACAGCCAATTAGCTTTGGTGGTAAATAACTTTGGGTTCTGCCCACCTTACTTCCTTTGGGCGCCATCTTTGGATTGCCTCATGTGCCTAATTTCCCTGCAGGCAGTGGTTTTACCTGCTATGATATAGTGCTAGTCCAGGGAGGGTCTTTATTACTGATTCCATCTCTTTTTATCCATGCCTTCATGATTTAATTGGGGTAGATTTTATGTGTCTAGAAATCTATCCTTTTCTTCTAGTTTTCCCAATTTGTTGACATCAACTCTTTACAATAATTTTCTGATAATTCTTTTTACTTCTTTGATATTCATTCACATCAAATTTTTAATCAGAAATTTAAGAGAAAAGGAAGAAGGAATCAAGATGGTGAGTAGGGCTCTCTAGTAACCACCTCGCCACAAGGACATCAATGGGAACAGCTGTGCACACACGTAGTCGTCTTCACACGAGACACAGAAGCTGGATGAGGGGCCATTGTCTCATTTTGTTATAATCATAAGAAAAAGTTGCATTGAAGAAAGCAAGAAAAATAGTTTCCCAAGTTTCAGACAAGTCTCCTCTCCCTTAGCTCCAAAGAGCAGCTGAGAGAGAGAGGGCACTGAATCACATCTTCGGGCCCACTGCAAAAAATATTCAGTTGGACTAAGCCCAGGCCTATTCTTATGGACCATTTGGAGCCTCTGTAGCCAGATGGCCTCCACCTTCCCTGCCCAGCTACCAGCAGAAAGGAAAGCTCCAGCCGTACCAAGAGGCCAGGAGACAGAGCATAGAACAACACCTCAGAGACCAGAGTTGGGTCCACCATTCAAGATCCAGCACCTGACAAGCCCCAAAGCCTCTCCCCTGTAGCCAGTGTTCACAGGCTGAGGTTGTAGACTGGCCCGCACCAGGCAGAGTCCGGCATCCTGTGGTGTTTGGCTCATTTTGGTTTGTGTCACTGCTGGCCTTAGGTGGTTAGGCAGCCACCCCAGGTCTTTGTGGGAAGCCATGAGCCAAGTTTAGCCAGCCTAGGTGTCCAGAGGCTGCCTTTATCACCCTCTTCCAACACTGTGCAGGCTGCATGGGCCCACAGGACTATGTCTCAGAACTCAGTGTTGGGTGGTAAAGTCCAGCATGCGGGCAGATCCAGATGACCTCCATCCCCAGTCAAGGGCCTGTGAATAGAGTCTCTGGACCCACACCTACACCGTGTACCACCATCATCCTCTTTCAGGCCTGGTGTGCACCTTGAAGTCACAGGATCTGGTAACACTGAGAACCAAGTATGATATACTTAGTGCCTGCCTGGATTTACTTCCAGTGCCAAGTGGAATTCCATGGTTCTATTTTTTGTATTACTATTAAAGAGTTACTTTATTTATTTGAAAGACAGAGTTACAGAAAGAGATAAAGACAGAGAGAGAGGTCTTCCATCCACTGGTTCACTCCCCAGATAGCCACAATGGCTAGAGCTGAGCTGATCTGAAGCTAGGAGCCAGGAGCTTCCTCAGGGTCTCCCACATGGGTGCAGTGGACCAGCACTTGGGCCATCCTCTGCTGCCTTCCTAGGCACATTAGCAGGGAGCTTGGAGTCGGATCAGAAGTGGAGCAGCTGGAACTTGAACCAGTGCCTGTATAGGATGCTGGTGCTGCAGGCCAGGGCTTTAATCTGCTGCACCACAGTGCCAGCCCCTGCCATGTTTCTGGTTGAGCAGTCTTATACTCCAGTCAGCATCATCCGTGCTGCCAGGTGCAGTATCAGACTGCAAGCCCATCTCAGAAACAGACAGACCATCGCAGGCTGACTTTCATTCTTCTCCCAGGCTACTTTGGTTCTGGCAGACTGTGGGCTATGGATGTGATCCAGCATCACGGTGTTGGTGGCCACAGGGCACGGAGTCACAGCCAGCCGCATGCCCAGGAAAAGACTTGTAGGCACGTACGATCACTTCCCCAGTGCATTGAGCAACGCATCAATTTCAGATTTCAGACAAGTCTCAGTTGTGGACTATCACAGGTCTGAATCAGTACAAGCATATCAAGAGTTGAACCAGGCAAAAGGTCGACTTAGGATGCTATCTAGTGCTGAATCAGCAGAAACACACACAGGCTCAGAGAAAAGAGACCACTCAGACGTTCTAGAAGGACAGCCACAAACAATGCCGGACTACTATAACATTCTTCAATGCCTAGGTAATGCCATAAACTAACATTGTCAAGAAATTCCAGGGAACCAATGAAGTGCCAGAAACCAAACATCTAAGAATTATAGTTTCCAAATACTCTAGTGAATATTGCAAAAAGTTGTTCTAAGAAAATTCAACAAATTCAAGAGAAATTATTCGATGCTCTAACAAAGAGATTTGATAGACAGGTGGAAATAATTAAACAAAATCAAGCAGAAATCCTGCAGCTGAAAAGCTCACTAACTGAAATAAAAAATGTGATAGAAGACATAGACAGCAGAATAGCTCAAACAGAAGAACAAATCGGTGCCCTTGAAGATAGAATTGGAAAATACTCATTTGGAGGAGAAAATAAAAAGACTCAAAAGAAATGAAGAAAGCCTGTGGGAACTACAGGACTGCATGAAAAGAGCAAATATCTGCTACTAGGTTTCAAGAAGGACTTGGGAATGCCAGCAGGGTGACAGTGTATTTAAAGCAATAGCAACAGGAAACCTCTCAAGCCCAGAGAAAGACACCACTACCCAGGTACAGGAAGGTCAAAGATCATCAGTCAAGTTCAATCCAATGAAGTCTACCCCAAGACGTATCATATTCAAGTTCTTGAAGGTTAGACAAAGAGATTATGCTCAAAGCTACAAGAGAAAAGACATAAGTAATTCATTAAGAAGTTCCAAGTTGCCTGAATTCTTGGCAGAAACTGTACAGGCCAGGAAAACGGGATGATACATTTTCAGTACTGAGGGGAAAAAATATGAGCCAGGAACCCATCAAGTCCATCCTTCAGAGAAGAGGAGGTGTGAAGACACTCCTAAACAAACGAATGCTGGGGATTTATCGCCACCAGGCCTGCTTTACAAGAAATGTTAAGGGGAGTTCTTCAAACTGAGAGAAGAGGTGCTAATGAGTGAGAAGAAAACGTCAGAAGGTAGAAAACTCACTGGTAGCCATGCCAACAAATTCAGAATGTCCTAAAATGGTAAACAGGGTGTGTAAACCACGTATACTGTTAGCACAAAGACTAAAAACCAGAATGATTACTCTGGTGTGTTAAAATATTGGCAATAAAATGTAACTCAACAACTAAGAATGTGGTGAGAAAAGAAACATAGACCTAGAGCTTAAAAAAAAAAAAACAAGATATTTATTTTGAAAGTCAGCATTACAGAGAGAGATGGAGAGACAGAGAGAAAAATATATTCCATCTGCTGGTTCATTCACCAGATGGCTACAATGGCCAGTGCTGGGTCAGGCCAAAGTCAGGAGCCAAGAGCTTCATCTGGTTCTCCCAAGTGGGTGGCAGGGCCCCAAGCACTGGAGCCATAATCTACTGATTTTCTGAGGCCATTAGCAGGGAGCTGGATGGGAAGTGGAGCAGCCAGGACACAAGCCGGCACCCATATGGGATGCCAGTGTGACAGATGGTGGCTTTACCTGCTATGCCATGATGTGGGACCCAGGAGCAAAGTTCTTTATTAAGATTTCTTATCTCCTTGATTTTTCTTTGTCTCTTTTTCTATCTTTATGATCAGTGCTAAGTTGTTATCATTTCAAGATAGCTTATTGTAGCCAAAGGAAGTTTATTGTAAAGCCTCATTGTAACCACAAAGCAAAAACCTGTAACAGACTTACCAAAAACATTGAACAAGGAATGAAAGCATACCATTGGAGAAAAATCACTTAACCACAAATGAATATTGTAAGAGAGGGAGAAAGATAGGAAAGAGCTACAACAAAAACACAAAACTAGTCTCAAGATGGCAGTAAGACCTTACCTATCAATAATTACCTTAAATGTCAATGGACTAAACTCCTATTAAAACCCTTAGAGGACCAAATGGATTAAAAAAAATTTGAAAACAACAACAAACAGGACCCACCTCTATGCTGCTTTTAAGAAACTCATTTGACCTGTAAGAGTGCACAGAGACTGAAAGTGAAAGATGGAACAAGACTCTCTATGCAAATGAAACCAAGAGTAGCTGTGCTTCTACCAGACAACATAGATTTTAAAGCAAATATGGTAAAAAGAAACCAGAAAGATCATTATGTAATGATACAGGGTTCAATTCAGTGAGAAGAAAAAATACTTACAAATTTACATCCATTGGAGCACCCAACCATATCAGGAAAGTATTAGCAAACCTAAAAGGAGAGACAGATTCCAATTCAATAGGGAACTTCAACACTCTATTTTCATAAACAGATCATCTACACAGAAAATACCAAAGAACAAAGAGAGTTAACTCGCAGTCTGGATCACTCGAACCAGCACACATCCACTGAACATTCTGACAGAAGACACAGTCACTTCAAGAGCGCATGGGACATTCTGCAGTAGATCACAGGGAGGTCACAGCGCAAACTTCAACACATGTAAGACAATGGAAGTCATATTGAGAATCTTTTCTGACCACAGTGGAATAAATTTAGAAATCAGTAACAAGGGAAACTTTGGAAACTATACAAATACATGGACGTTAAACAACTCATTCTTGAACAACCAATGGACCAAGGAGGAAATAAACTTTTTCTTGAGATGAATGAAAATGCTAACACAATCTACCAAAACCTATGGGTCACAGCAAAAGGAGTATTAAGAAGACAGTTTATAGGCCGGCGCCGCGGCTCACTAGGCTAATCCTCCGCCTTGCGGCGCCGGCACACCGGGTTCTAGTCCCGGTCGGGGCACCGATCCTGTCCCGGTTGCCCCTCTTCCAGCCAGCTCTCTGCTGTGGCCAGGGAGTGCAGTGGAGGATGGCCCAAGTGCTTGGGTCCTGCACCCCATGGGAGACCAGGAGAAGCACCTGGCTCCTGCCATCGGATCAGCGCGGTGCGCCGGCCGCAGCGCCTACCACGGAGGCCATTGGAGGGTGAACCAATGGCAAAAAGGAAGACCTTTCTCTCTGTCTCTCTCTCACTGTCCACTCTGCCTGTAAAAAAAAAAAAAAAAAGACAGTTTATGGCAACCAATGCTCATTTCAAAAAAAGGAATACAAAAATCTCAAATGATTTGTCACTGCACCTCAAGGAACTCATAGGGTAAAACCAAATCAAAATAAAACCAATTTCAAAATTAGTAGAAGGAAAGAAATAATAAAGCTCAGAGCACAAGCAAAAGACATACAGACCCCCGAAAATACAAATATCAACAAAATGAAGAGCTGCTTCTTTGAAAAGATAAACAAAATTAATAAATCCTGAGATAGACTAACCAAGAAAAAAAGAGAGAAGATTCGAACATAGAATCAGGAAATGGAGACATGGTGACTGACACCACAGAAATACAAAGGGTTGTTGGAGACTACTATGAAAACTCTATGGCAACAGATTTGACAGCCTAAAGGAACTGGACAAATTCCTGGACACATACACCTTACCAAGACTGAATCACGAGGAAGGAGAATGCCTAAACAGTGATAATGAGTGGCTACATTAAATCAGTATTGATGGTAAGAAATCTGCCATCAAAGAAAGTCCAGGACTAGCTGACTTCACTGCTGAAGCCTACCAAACATTTAAATAATTTTTAGCACTAATTATTCTTAAGTTCCTTCACAAAATAGAAGAGGAGGAGATTATTTCAAATTCCTTCTATGGGGACAGCATTACCCTGACACAAAAACCAGACAAAAACACAATAAGAAAAAAGGAAGGGGAGGGGAGGGAAGGGGGAAGGGAGAGGAGGGAGGGAGGAAAGAAAGACCAGTGAGCTGCAGGCCAGTGTCCTTGATGTCCTTGATGAACATAGATCCCAAAATCCTCAATAAATATCAGCAAATGGAATCCAACAGCACACTTAACAGATTATTCTCCATGATCAAGTGAAACGCATCTCAGGAATGCAAGGATGGTTCTACATATGCAGATCAACAAATGTGATACACCACATCGACAGAGGAAAGGAAGAAAGTCATATTATCATCTCAATAGAGGCAGAGAAGGTATTTGACCAAATTACATTTAGAAGGAACGTACCTCAACATAATAAAGGCCATTTATAACAAGCCAATGGCTAACATCATATCAACCAGGGAGAATGATGAGGTCTTTCCCTGTAAGATCTAGAACAAGACAAACTTGTACTCAGCACTGTTAATTCATCACAGTATTGGAAGTCCTAGCTAGACCACATAGGCAAGAGAAAGAAATGAAGGCCATCCCAATCAGAAAGGCAGAAACCAAATTATTGCTGTTTGCACATAATATGATCCAGAAAACCCCTGAGTCCACCAAAAAGCTATTAGAACTAATAAGTTCAGCGAAGTTGTGGGGCTACAAAGTCAACCACATATAAAAATCAATAACATTGTTATACACCAATAATTACTCATCAGAAAAAGAAGCAGTCTCACTTCCAGTAGCTACAAAACATAAATAATATAAAACCTAGGAATAAATTTAATGAAAGAGTTGAAAGATAGCCATGATGTAAACTATAAACCACTAATGAAAGAAATTGAAGAGGATACAAACAGACAGAAAGACATTTCATGGTCATGGATTAGAAGAATCATTATCATTAAAATTCGCATACTGCCTAAAGCAATTTAAGAATTCAATACAAACTGTCAAAATCCCAATGTACTTTTCACAGAACTACAAAAAAAAATACTAAAATGTGAATAAAATCACAAAAGATTCTGAACAGCAGAAGCAATCTTGAGCAAAAAGAAAAAAGCAGGAAGCGTTATTGTCTCTGATTTCAGAATGTTTTACAAACCTGCAGTAATTAAAACAGCCTGGCACCAGCATGAAAGCAGACCCACAGACCCATGGGACAGAACAGAGATCTTAGAAGTAAACCCGCAAATCTACAGCCAACTGGTCTTCGACAAAGATTCTAAGACAATGTGGTGCAAAACAAGTAGTCCTTTTGATATAGGCAGGCAGATAGGATTGCATGGGTTAGATTTGTGAACTGGAGACCACGCCTTCACTCTGCACCTCTGATAATCTCAGGCCCCTATGAGACCTCACCTGTGCACCCACCTGTCAATCAGACTCCATAGCCACTCCCCTTTGGAAGCGAATGAGAGGTCTGGGGCACAGTGGGCCCTTCCCTTGTCCTGCGCCTTGGGGCCTGTGGCCTCTGGCCAGCGCTCTCTGCCTTCCTGCCCACTCTGTGCTGCCTGTGGCTGCACCTAACCGCACGCTTGCTCCACACGGCTCAGGCCTGCTCTCTGCCTGGTATGGGCCTAACTTAGTTTCTAGCTTCTTTCTCCCCTAAATAAAGCCCTCGCTTTCCTGAGTATTTCTCTCACTGAATAAATACTAAAAACTGTGCCATGTTGCCTGTTTCATTTATAAGCAGCCAATATTTAGAATTCTTATCTAAACATACCGCAAGAACCCTCGAAATTATGAGTAAAGGTTCCTGATTTCACTTTTGATAAATACTCAGAAGAATGAAACTAGGGCCCTACCTGACCAAACAGAAGCAGAAATGAAGAAAAAAATTCATTTACTATAGTATCAAAAAGAATAAAATAGTTAGGAGTTAATGTAATTAAAGACTCGTAGAATGAAAACTACAGAACATTGCTGAAAGAAATTACAAAGGACATAGGTAAATGGAAAGCCATCCCCTATGCATGCATTGGAAGACTTAATATTGCTTATATGTCACACTACCGAAGCAATCTGTGGATCCAGTACAATTCGCACACGTCCTCTTTACATTGCCTCAAAACTCATGTGTTGAAATCTAATCACCAAGGTGATGATATCGGGAGGTGGCATATTGGAGTGATGAGGTCATGAGAGCAGAGCCCTCACCAGTGAGATTGGTGCCCTCATGAAAGACACCCCTTGGGGGCGGAGCTGTGCCACAGCGGGTAAAGCTGCTGCCTGCATTACCGGCATCCCATGTGGACTGGTTCACTTGTGATCCAGCTGTCTGCTATGGCCCGGGAAAGCAGTAGAGGATGGCCCAAGTGCTTGGGCCCCTGCACCCATGAGGGAGACCAGAAAGTAGCTCCTGGCTCCTGGCTTTGGATCAACACAATTGTGGCCAGTTGGGGAGTGAACCAGCAGATGGAGGACTTCTCTTTTCCTCTACCTCTCTCTATAGCTCTGCCTTTCAAATAAATAAATATTTTTAGAAAGAAAGAAAGAGGCCCTGGAGTGCTGCCTTGCCACCTTCACCTCATGAGGACACAGTGAGAAGGCATCATGTCTGAACCAGGAAATTCACAGGAATTCTTCAAATTTCTAAACTAACTCTCAATGGCCATTATTGTTTTTTTTAAAGGTTTTATTTTTATGTATTTGAAAGGCAAAGTAACAAAAAGAGGGAGAGACAGAGAGAGAGAGAACACTCTTCCACCCACTGGGTCACTCCCCAAATGGCCACAATGGCCAGGGCTGGGGCAGGCCAAAGCCAGGAGCTCAGAACTCTATCCAGGTCTCCCATGTGGGTGCAGGGGCCCAAGCACTTGACCATCTTCTGCTGCTTTCCTAGGCGCATTAGCAGGGAGCTGGATCAGAAGTAGAGCAGTCTCGGACTCCAACAGGCTCTCCTGTATGGGAAGATGGTGTCCCAGGTGGCAGCTTAGCTCACTGTGGCACATGCTGGCCCCACTTTGTTATCCTCACCTTATGGTGGAAGACACTGAGAAACAGAGGATAAGCATTCAAGGCCACAGAAACAGTACAATGAGACTAGGCTATGGGATTTGAACCCAGGACTCTGAGACTCAACCAACCATGATTGTTTCATTAATTCATCATAGTGTATGGAAGGAGGGAGGGAGAGAGAGAGATAGGGAGAAAGAGAGAGAGAGAGAGAGAGAGATATTTCTCTTTTACCTTTCCTAATAGTGGAGAAAATGATGTTGCAAGGCTGCTTGTACTGTTATCTGACTTACCCATATTTTAGCATCAGTTCCCTTTTTGCCTGACCATTGCTGTCACAGGTACCAATATAATTATTTGTTCAATATTTCTCTATTTCTCATCCTCAAAGCACTGTATGCACCTGTCTGTCATCCCAAGGTCAGGGACTGGGTCTGTCTTGGACACCATTATATCTATTACACCTAATACAGGCTTACACAAAAGTATATGCTCAAAGTGTTGAACAAATGGATGGATGATGGATGATGGGTGAATGGATGGGTGGGTGGACTGATGGTTGGATGAATGGATGGATAAATGAATGAATGGGTAGATGGATGGATAGATGATGAATGAGTAGATGTGGATTGATGAATGCATGAATGGATGGGTGGATCAATGGATGGGTGGATGGGTGATGGATGAATGGGTGGGCGGATTGATGGATGGGTGGATGGATGATGGTTGGATGAATGGATGGACGATAGATGAATGGCATGGATGGATAGATGGATGGATGGAAGGATGGAGGGGTGGATGTGGAGGGATGAATGGGTGAATGGGTGGGTGGATCGATGGATGGGTGGATGAAGCTCAGCTCTATCTGGAACGTGCAGCCTCAGTCCTACGCCTGGGCACTTGGCTGAGATCCACAGAGGATCAGGACTCTTTTCCTGCTCCCAAAACCTGACTGTGGGTGGAATCATCCAATTTCTACAAATCACAAGCTTCTTTCAACAGTGAGGCTGCTCAGGGAGGCCCCTAAGCCCCAAAGAGAGTCAAGAAAACACTGCTCACACGCAGTCACTGCCGGTCTCTTATCGTTGATGTTTCTTTGATGTAAGCTGGAGCTGCTGTCGTCCCAGGGCTGCTCCTATTTAAGTAACATTTGACAATGTTTTAAGAAGAACGTCAGGAGTGGTAGACTGCTTTGAGCTAATTCTTTGCACTGCTTTCTGATTGGATTACTACTTGATTTGATTATGTATGGACTTGTGGTTGAAGGGGACAAAAATGTCAAAGAGAAAATGGGGGAAGGGCTCTCCAACTTACAGAAACGTGAAGAGAAGTGCTCCAGCCCTGGAGAGAAACCATCTCTATCTCTTCCCTTTTCCCAGGAGAGGCACTGGAGTGACCCCTCTGCTCAGACTGGCATCTGGCTACTCCCTGACCCACCTTGAACTTTTCTCACTTCCTTTCTTACCTGTGCACTTCCTCTTGTCAAGAATGCCACCCCTTCTGCTCTCATCTCTGCCACATCCACATACCATGAGGCCTTCTAGTTTCAACTCATTCATTTCCCATGAACCTCTTCTGACACTAGGGCCAGCAGTTCCTGACCTGCTCTCCCAGGTCTTGTAACACTACTGCCCATGTGGCGATGAGTCATGCACTAACCGATGTTCATGTGTGCTTTGCAATGTTCTATTGCAATTTAAAGGAAGACAGCTGTGGTGTCTTGGGGACCACAGCACTCTTGGGGTTAAAAGAAAAAAGTTGAAGTTGAACTCAGCTACTTTCTTCCCATCTGATCTCAAAGCAGTTACTACCCTTAGTTTGTCCAAACTGGGACTTTCTTTCTTGATAATTCTGAATATGAGTAATATAATGGTCCTAAACATCGCCTGTAAAGCGTGCAATAGAATGTAGATGTGAAGAATCATCCACTCCGAGATAATTCTCACCTCTCCATTGTTACCATCATCGTCACCATCCTAGTCCTCATCTCATTGCTGTTTCACTTCCCATCTATGCATGTGACAGCTTCCAAGCCAGACTAGGAGTCTGCCCTGGTTAGGGACCCAGTGACATATCTCTAAATCCTTCCACTGTTAGTATCTAGTGATCATTCCTTCATGGGTTAATAAACCTAGAGGCAAATGAATCAAGAGAGAAAGTCGCATCTGATGAGAATGTCTTCCAGAGAGTCTGCTTTCTTTCCTCCTCTGACTTAAAAAGAACAGATGGAAAGCGAGGACAGTATACAAGGCAGCAGCCCTCCTGCCCGGGGCATGGGTAATGTCTCCTGACAGCACCAGGACGCTTACTGCTCCACAGTCTCATGCAGTCTTCAAGAGAGTCCTGAGCAGGGTAGTGGGAGACCACAGGTGCATCAGCATCCCACTCCACAGTTAAACAAGGGGGAGCCCAGAGAAGTCAAGGATCTCCCCCACTCCAAGATGGAGCATGGAGTCATAGATAAAACTCAGTCCCAGAAGCAGGCTTCCTGACTCTTGGCTCTCAGACGTGTAGAGGGGGACCCTCACTCTGGATACCAATATTTGACAAGTGTTACCTAACTCATTCCTCATGGTGTCATTACCGAGAACCCACCATCATCCCCATGTTGCGCCCGAGGCAGCTGGGGCTTTGAGAGGTGGAGTGACTAACCTCAGGCCGCAGGAGGAGGTGGGGCCAGGCTGAGCACATTTCTAGGCTTGTGGGCTGAGCCTGCTGCCGGGCTGAGAAAAATCTCCCCCTGTTTCTGGTTCCGCCATTCACAGGAAGTTCAGGTCAGCCACATCCTGCCACCTCCTTCGCAGACAAGATAACACTCCCCACCGCCACCATCCTCCGTCCGGCCACAGCCCAGCCCAGCGGAGGCAGGAGGGCTTCCTTTACTGTCCTGACAACCACTGAATGTCAGAACTAGAAGGGCCCCAATTCTGAGCTTTCCCTCAGAACCATCTGGGTACTTGCTGATAGTCTAGCATGCCCTGGCCACCTCTGCCAGTCTGAGACAAGGTTCCAAACTCTGGGTCTAGGAATCCATGCTTTTGACAACCAGCCTGATTTAATTTGGTGGGAGTTCAAATTTGGGAAACCACTAATCCAAGCTCTCATTTCAAGAGAGGCCAACTGAAGCCCAGAGATGTGACTCTGTCCCCACACCCTGGGCATGTAGGACTAATTTTCTCTTTGACATTTTGCTGTGTCTGTTATAAGGGACCACTAGACACTACTGAATTCCTGCTTTGCCACTAGGAAGCAGACTGGGAGTCAGCTAAGCCAGCTCGATATCTAACACTGGCAGCTGTACCTAAGATAGAGGAATGACACTCAGTGGAGGCTGAGAAAGGCATTCGGGACCCTCTAGTAGAACTCCCAGCATTTGAGGCTGAGCCCACCAAGGGGGCATTGGAAGCCACCATTTTGGAATGATCTGAAACTGGCCCTCAGTCCAAAAATGCTAATCTTCAGCCCAGATGTAGGCGCGCTACCGCCCGCAGGCCAAATCTGGCTGAGCTACTGCCTGTTTTTGTGAAATGTTACTGAAACATGGCCCCATCCACTCATTTATGTATTGGTTGTGGCCACTTTTGTATTACAGTGGCAAAACAAAGTTAAAAATATTTACTCTCTGATCCTCTGCAGAAAACGATGGCCAGTGGTGCTCCAGCCCTGGGCTCGCCAGCAGTTTCATTCCTGGTAACCCCAGAAGGCCCCCAGTCTTCCCTGTAACATCCCCCAGCACCAAAGCAGCACAGTGCTTGACTGGGCACATGGCAGTTACTAAAAAAGCACTGAATGAATGAACCATCACGATGAGCTATTTTGAGTCCTATTATACAACTAAGAAAAGCACAACTTTCCCAAGAGTTAATTATGCAGGCCAAATTCTCAAGAGTTGGAAGTGTTTAGGATGAGAGTTTGTCTCATCCAAGGTATTTTCCTCTATAAACTTGAGCAAAGGTCAGGTAGAATTTGCCAGAAATCTGCAGATATGGAGTCTAGGGTGGATCTTTTAGAATAAAGAGTTGGGTGAGTGGAGGAACAGGAAAGAATAAAGAGTTATCTAAAAGGATGAGCAAACCCTGCTGGGAAGATTGATGCCCTGAGAATGTAAGATGCTAATTCACAGTCCTGTGTTAGCGTCTTCCTGTTCCAATCTGCTTTCTTCTTAGCTAAAGCTGAGCCACGGAGCTTTGCCATCTGGGGTAAAGGAAGGACACTGCAAGGAGCAGAGACTACGGAGGTGAGCGTGACTCAAGCACGCTTACCAGAATACGACTCGACAGGCCAGCTCCGTCCTCAGTGATGGTGAGTCACCGGGGCTGTCCATGGCAAGCCAGAGCCATCACACAGCTGTGGGATGATGGGGGAGACACTCCACCCAATGGGCTCAAACATGGAGAAGCCTTCCCCGGCTCTGAGTTCCTCAGAGCTCTCTGTGGTTTGAGTTCCCTGAGAGGCATAAATGGATGAGACAAGCCCTCCAGAATCCGATGGGCCCCAGCCTTGCTGGGCCATACCACGGAAACAGTCATAGGAAGGGGGGAGCCCTTTGGGTTGGCTGTTCGGAGTGTTTGCTTACCTTTCCCAAATAAACCACACCCACAAAGCATCACTGATAATTTGTAACCTCTGTGGAGTGAACGTAGATCTGAAAGCCAAAAACATTCTTTCCCTGTGTAATTAATAATTAATTCCATGTGTAATTCATTCACCAGAAGGTTGTTTGGCTATCGTATGATGCTCCCGCAAGCACTCACCTTCACTTGCAACAAAGCAACTCAATGTTTTCGCACTCATACGTCATTGCATCACGGAAGGTCTAATTGCATTATTTAATCAGAGTAACAGGTGGAGTTTGAGAACAAGCACAGGTCCCACTTGGTGAGCACACCAAGCTTAACTGATAGGAACCCACGTGCCCAGGAAAATCAGCGAGCGACTTCCTTGGGAGCTTGCTAGATTCACGGGTTAGTGTATGCTGGGCATAAGCACCTGGCTCGCTGGTTAATCCGGCAAGCGGGTTGATTGAAGACGGTTCGGGAGGGCTCCTGCCATGGAAATGCACTTCTAGTCTTTTGGCCTGTACAAGGCACAGCCCACTGTGATGCTCGTGACCCTCCGGGGCCAGGGAAGATTTTCATACAAGGTGAAAATGAGCAGCAGAGACAGGCAGAGACTTTCTCAAGGAAAAACACAGGAGCCCAGTGCAGAAACGTGACAGAGCTGGACCCCAAATCATGGGCCCGGCTTTGGAATCCCCTATTCCTCCAACTCATGGAAAAAGCTTTTGTGCAACTCACACTCTGTGTGGAGCCCCGGGGCTGGCTTGGGTACAAGGCTTAAGTCTGCTGTGTCTCAGCTTGCTAGGGCCTTGTGCTTTCTGGTTCTTCCTCACTGCCCCAGCTCTCCCCTGACTGGGGACGGTGAGCACCGGGGCAAGGGGCGTAAAACCCTTCTGACCGCTTTGGTATCACTGCTAGATTCTTCTGCAATCCGCTCATACAAGGAGCACGAGTGCGTGACAACTCTTCGAGGAAGGGGACAACCGGTGCCCTCCCCCACCCCCCAGCCCCTCACGCCCCTGCCTGGCCTCGCTTTAGTCCCCACCTTCTTTTTCTGCTTCCAAGACTTCCCACGCTTATGCAAAGCACCCTGGCCGCGCTTGCTTACCCAGAGCTCTAGGGGAAGCCCTAAACCTCAGGGTGAAATGAAGGGGCTGAACTGCCCGCGGGGAAGCGAGACACAAATACGCCTGGGGTGCACCGCCAGGCCTGACACCACTTCTCCAGATGAGTCACAGGCTAGCCCACTCACCAGCATCCTGCCCAGCCCCCCTCTGCCTCTGTGGATCTGCAAGGCTGGCCTGGTTCTGCAGCCAGAGTAGCAGGGGCCCCGAGCAGGCAATGGGGGGAGGACCACTCGCCAAGGAAACCACAGCAAGCATCTACCGGGCGCGGCCTCTCTTTTCTTCCTTTGCCCTCTTGCTAAACTGCTCATCAGCACCTCTGCTTCCTGGCAGCGCTTGGAGGAGACCTGAAGAGATCGCCGAGTGCATAGCAGGTGCCCCTGTCCCCTGTTCTCTCAGGGAAGGCAGCCGCGTCCCTCAGGCTGATTTCTCTACAGCTGTATACCCAGGCCTGCCGTCTGCCGGGTCAGTTTTAGACACCAGGCATGCAGTGGTGAGCAAAGAAGCAAACAGGATTCCTGCCCTGATGATGCAGCTGGTTAACGAGACAAAGACATCAAATAGCCACTCCGTGTTTGCCAAGGGCCAGGGCCTCTGTCTATGTGGTTCAGTGCTGCATGGTTAAGGCCCCGGGAGACAATAGACACTCAGTAGGCTGTGTTGAAAGAATGAATGGCTGGGTGGGCGACACAAACAAGTGCAGATGCCACGCTGGATGTGTGAGCAAACTGACCCGGGGTCTGCGAGACTCCGTCACGGGCTAGCTCCCCTCCTGCGAGTTCAGGGAAGGCGTCTTTGCAGAAGCCATGGCCTGCTAAGGTCAACGATGTTGCAAGGGCTCTGTGGGAAGCAGCTAACAGAACAAGGGCATGCTAGCCAGGAGAGGAAGCCAGCCAGGAGGAAGAGCATGGCTGGGATCTTCAGACTAGAGGAAGCAGGGTTCACGAAAGGCCTCGGGGCTGGAGGATGGGCAGGAGAGAGGGGTGGGTTTGAAGAGACTCTGGGGAGGCCAGCCAGGGGGATCCTAGACAGCTGGGGAAGAGAGCCTGACTTCTTTCTCCAAACAGTGAGCAGCTGCCGAATTGTGCTCAGCAGGAACCGGTGTGGGGAGACTTGAGTTGGCATGGGTTGATATGCCTCTAGGAAAAGACATTTGGGGTAGCCTGCATATATGACCATCAGGAGCTGACAGATCCAACAGGAGCTGAAGTTCAAAGCTACAGACTTCCAGCCTACTGTAAGTTCATCTTCACATCATTATATAACATATTAATAAATACTGATATGGCATAGCTGTATGCCAGATGCCACTCTTAGTGTTTTGCAAATATTAACACATGCAAATCTCAAACTGGTCTTGTTATTATCCTGTTTATAAGAAGGGGGAGGGAATCAAGCATGTAGCCTGCTGGCTAAGACACCCGTACCCCGAGTGCTCAGGGTTCAGTTCCTTGGTCTGGCTCCTGACTGCAGCTTCTCACCAGTGGTGATCTCAGTGGTGGTCTCCATGTGGGAGACCTGGATTGAAAGCCAGGCTCCTGACTCCAGCCCATTGTGAGCATCTGGGGGGTGAATCCATGGATGGGAGAATATTCTCTATCTATCAATCTATCTGGTCTCCACCCTTGCAAATTTTAAAAAAAAAAAAAAAAACAAGAAGATGGAGCAACTGGGGTGGGGCATTCAACTCAAGACAATAGGTAACAGCAGGCCTGTCCTCCTCAGTTTTTAGAAGGCATAGATGGAGCCAGAAGTCTCTGTTTGCCCAATGGAGGGAACAGGTGGTGGCTCAGGATCTGCAGTGGGTGAGGTAGTGAGGAAGCCAGATGGGACTGGAAGGGGACTCAGGATCTGCAGCACCAGCTAGGGAGCTGGAGCCCACAGACAGGGAGAGCTGATGGTCCGTGCGTGGACCCTGCAGGAATCCTGGCATCTCTTTCCTCAGTGTCAGAATTGCTCCAGTTTCTTCTCCATCCCCTTTGTGGGCTCCACGCCTTCCTCTTTCTTCACAGACGCCCTCATTTCCAAAGCATAGACCTTCCAAAGCATCCTGAGACAAAAAAAGGCAAATTTGCATTTTTAGAATGTCTTTACAGCTCCTGCTGGATTGTTTTTTGGCTGAGTATTAATTCTGTTTCATAATTCACCTTTCTGCAGAATTTGGAAGATGTTGCTTCTTTGCTCCCAGCATTCAGTGTTGCTGCTGAAAAGCCCACCCTTGATTGATACTTTGGCTGGGTATAGAATTCCACAGTCAGCAAAGCAGCTTTGCAGAGCTGCTGATGAGAAATCCATTGCCATCCTGTATCCTGATCTTTAAAAAAAATTTTATTTTTTACTTAACAGGCAGAATTACAGACAGAGAGAGAGGGAGAGACAGAGAGAGAAACCTTCGATAGCTGGTCCACTCCCAAAATGGCTGTAATGGCCAGAGTTGTGCTGATCCAAAACTAGGAGTCAGGAGCTTCTTCCAGGTCTCCCACAGAGGTGCAGGGACCCAAGCACTTGGGCCATCTTCTACTGCTTTCCCAAGCCATAGCAGGGAGCTTATCCTGATCTTTTATACATGCTTTGTGCTTGCTTGCTTTCCATTTTTCCTTTTCTGGGAATTTTCATTATGTCTTCTTTATCCTTGGCATTCTTTAACAGTATTCTGCCCCCATGTGAGTCTCTTAGTCATTTGTGATGTTGAACACATGGTGGATTCAGACAAGTAAACTCGTGATTGCAGTTCTGGGGATTTCATTGTATTACTTTGGTGAAGAGTGCTTTCCTTGCATTTTCTCCATTTTTCTCTTCTTGGAATTCTTACTATTTAAGTGATAGATATTCTAGAGAGATCCTCCAATTTTCTTATCTTTCTCTCCTATATTCTTAAAAGATTAATTGTATTTATTTGAAAGGCAGATTTACAGAGAGAGAGAGAGAGAGAGAGAGAGAGAGATCTTCCATCCACTGGTTCACACCCCAAATAGTCACAATAGCCAGGGCAGGGCTAGACTGAAGCCAGGAGCCAAGAGCTTCCTCCATGTCTCCCACAAGGGTGCAGGGGTCTAAGCAATTGGGCCATCTTCTGCTGCCTTCCCAGGTATATTAGCAGGGAGCTGGATCAGAAGTGGAGCAGCCAGGATTCAAACTGGTGCCCATATGTGATGCCAGAGCTGCAGATGGCAGCTTTACCTGCTGCACCACAATACCATTTTTAATCTGTTAATCTTGTTTGACTTTCTGAGTTTTCACCTTCCAAATTTTGCATTATTTTTAAAAATTCATGTGCTATGCTTTGATTCTACCCTTTTTTTTTTTTTTGCACTTCCTTTGTCTTCTTGGATAAAATCTCTCCTCCCTGATGCTGTTACTAATAATTTTTAAGTCAATTCATAATGGAAAGAGGTCTCTGGAGGTTTGATGGACAGCTCCATGAAGTTGCATGGGCAGTGCCAACTGGTGAAACTTACTGCAAGGTGACCACGTGGGAAACTAAGCACTTCACCGAGGAACCCCCAAGCCATCAGGAATATCCCCTCATTTTGCAGATGGCAGATGGAAGTATGAGACGCATGTGACCAGTCACTGGTGCAGCGGAGAGTCAAACCAAGAACAGCCTGCTGCAGAATCAGGGCTCAAAGCCCCTGGGCTACCCCGCCTCTCAGAGCAGCACCTGTTCAAAGCTGATGAGTGCTTTCTGGGTACCAGACACGGATCTAAGCCTCTAACAACAGTTGCCGAAGCTTCACGACAACCCTTTGAAGTAGGCCCTCATGATAGCCCTGTGTTGACCAGCACCCTAGCACCCAGAGAGCCTGAACAACTTGCCCAAGATGAGCCAGCTGGGCAGTGCTCAGGGCAGGGCAAAATCCTAGGTGGTGCAGTCCTAGGGCCTTCTGCTTAGTCTGCAGCCATCTCTCCATGTGATCCCCAACTTGTTCTTTGGGTGACAAAATGAGAGAATGTACCTAGGAAATCAGCACACAATAGACTCTGAACAAATATTTCCCTTGGAAAAAAATCTGCCTGCCCTCTCTGATCTTCAGTTTCCTTAACTTCAAGACAAGAAGCTCCGGTTTGGGTGACCCTAAGGTCCCCGCTGGCTTCCCCGGTTCTAAGAGCAAGGCTGTACAGTTAGGGTGGGTCCACCTCACGACGGCGGGGTGTGGGAGTGAGGGGGAGGGGCACAAGTCCTCAAGCGACAGAGGAAGTGAGAACTCAGGAGGTCGGAGTGAGTGTGACTTGTTCTGGAAGGTTCCATTTCCCACCGCTTCTGTGTTCCCAAAGAGCTGGGAAGTTCAAACAACAGACTCCCACTGGCACGCAAGAGGGAACATATGTAACCACTTACAGGCCAGTTAATACGGGGTGGGGAGAAAGCCACGGAGAGGAGGGATGGGGGGGAATGCTGGGGTTGAAATGAGCCAAAGCCCATGGCCGCGCTTCCGGGCTCTGGCTGAAGCGGGTGATTGTGTGTCATCAGGAAACTTGAGACGGGGGGAGAAACAACCCCTGATCAAAGTCCCTTTTGTCGACTTCTAACAGATTAATAGATGACAGATTTTGCACTTACAGCTCCACTCCGAGGTCAGAGGCAGTGAGAAGGGCCTTGTTGGGACTTTTTTCTTCTTTTGTTCAGCTGCTGGGTGCAGAACCCATCATTCTGACAGCCCGGCTGCCTGAAACAATTCTAAGAACGTCTGCCTCCCCTGGGGATTGCTGGCAGCCGGGGGATGTGGGGGGAGAGGGGGCTCCTCCTTAGCACAGACGATCCAGGCTTCTGCTCAGAATCCTGGCTGGGGGTTCCTCACTCCCTGGAGCCCCCAGGCCCATCCTGCCACTGCTCCAGCCCCCTACTGTGACTCCCGTCCGTGACTTCATGCCCTTCAACCGCGAAGCCTTCCTAGCAGAAGTTCGTCGTCCCCGCTGGACTGTGTGTGGAGACGGTGAACGAGCCATCCTTCCTGCTGGCCCAATGAATGGATCAGTGGTGTTGACCAAGCCCGTGAGCCATGGGGCCATGGCGGGAAATTTCTGGAACCAACAAAAGACTGGAGCTCCTAAGTACAGCCAGAGGGAGCGCCAAAGTGAATGTTTTTGCCAGAATGCTACCTGGCCAGCACCTTGTGAGACCCCGGGCGGAGGCATGAGCTACGCCGCGCCCAGTCTCAGACCGCACAACCACTATAAAATAAAAAGCATGTGTCGGGACCTGGCCGCGATCGGCTGCTAAACAATCAATAGCCAAATACAGAGGTCGTTCTCGCGTGTGAATTCTTTTGGATCTGGAGGGCCCACACAGTCCTGGGAAATTCGGTTCTGCTCTCACGAGTTGACACATTAGTAGGAAACTTTTGCCAGTCAACTCCTAGCAAGATGCCAGAGCCAGGGTCTCGGGAGTCCATGTGGAACCCAGCCCAGGGAAACAGACTCGGAAAGGCGAGAGGCAGTAGTCAGCCGTGGGCCAGGAAGAAGGCTGGGCCCCACGTCGGGGGTTTGGGATCTGCAAAGGACTTACAAGGAGGCTTTGGGAAAGCAGCCCCTCTCTGTGCCTCCATGATGTCATCTGTACCCAAATGTCACCAACAGCTTGAGCTCCACCGCCCCCACTGGCTCCAGCACTCTTCCTCAATGAATGCACAACACTTCCGCCAAGAACTGCCCTGCGCAGTACGTTCTAGAATCGACGCCGTTGTTCACTTGTATTCACAGTAGGATTACTCCCATTGTTAATTTTTAGGATTGCTCATTGTGAAAGACACACACATGACAGCACCAGTTAACAAAGACATACGTGAACTGAGGAAGAGGACACAAGCTAAGGTGGGCACCTGTGCATAATTCTGTTCTCCCTCTCCTCCACGGGGATCTATGCCACGTTCAGGGTGCCTCTCCCCCACCCCCACCCCCGGCTCACAATGTCCAGTTTTGGCCAATCAGGGCCACCTCAAGTCTCTGGCCATCATGACTGGTCAGAAAGTGAGCACATATGTCAAGCAGAACCAATCAGACAGAGCCGGTAGGAGGCTCTTGTTCTGCTGGGGCTGCTGAGCTGGTAGGATGGGCGGCCCGAGCAGTTTGGGGTTATTTGGAGCTACAGTGGCTGAGATCCGGAAAGAGAGGCCCAGGGTGCAGCCGGCCCTCTGCAGCCACCTGCACTTCCCTGGCCCAATCGGCTCGCTCTCTATGTACAACAATTTGGGTTGGCTTCTGCCACTTGTAACCAAAAGAATCCTAATCGACACAGGTGATTCTCTCAGCTAGCCCCACGCCCCCCAGAAGCCGAAGAGCAAAAAGACCACCGCTGCGTCTCCAGGGGCTCCTCTGCTCTCACAAAGCCTCGGGGGCTCGGCAGAAGAACGCCTTTCCCAAGGGGCCTGGCCTTTCTCTCCAGGGCCTTTGGCGTCAGTGGCCGGAGCGATGCTGGCACAGCTTCTCAGAAATGACGCACATGCCTTCCTCCCGTGGCGGAATCCACAAAAGGCAAGCGACAGAAAGGGAGCGAGCACCAGGCAGCACTCACCAGGGCCCCGGGGTTCTCAGCCTGAGATGCCGGCAGCCCGGGAGGCAGCCGGCCCAGGGGGCAGCCAGCCCTGTGCATAGGTCTCCTTGGTCCCTGTCTATGCCAGCCTCCCCGGGAGCGTCTCCTCCTACCGTTGCGCTGAGGTTTGACAGCTTCGTCACCTCTTTGCTTAGAAGGTCGGTGTTTCCTTGCAAGGGCCCACAAATCCATAGTACACACAACGTTAAATAAACAAACAATTGAATCTGTGTGCCGTTGCTTCCATCCCATCTGCCATCTGGTTTAGGGGAGCAAAGAAAACTGTGGCTTTGTTGGGTGTGTGTGTGTGTGTGTGTTTGGCTGTTGTTGGGTTTTTGAGAGGGATTTGGCTCCACACCTTCCATGAAAATTCTCTGAGGCTGGGTGCTGGCAGCAGCGAGCCTGGTTAAAAGCCACCTACATTCCAGCACCTAAACTCTCAGCTGGAGGCCACCCTGGGTCCCCATCTGCTAGGCAGCCTGTTGTGTGAAAATTGGATCTATACATAACCAGGGCTCCCCAGCCCAGCAGGAGAGCTGAAGAATGGTTATAAAGGAGCTGTGAGAGGCTGTCACTTACTGTTGACAAAACCTGCCCCTGCCCCTGGGTGGAAAAATCACCCCAGGCTGCCTGGGAGCTGTCACCGGCTGTGGGGCGGGGAGGGTACATTCCACGTCGGGGGTGTGGGAGTCGGGGGCTGAGCTCCCGCATCTCAGCATCTCCTCTTGGCCTGGCTGGTTTTGGCCAGTGGGGCTTAGAGCTGGGGAAGAAAAGGGGCAAGGAATGTACCCTTAGAGCTTCGGATGCTACAACTCTTAAACCAGCCCAGGTTCCTCCTCCATAAAATTAAGACAGAGCTGAGCACAGGTCGCAAACACAGGTGCCACAGGCCCAGGGAGTCAGGGACATGAGAGAGGCTGGCAGGTGGGGACCGGGGTACAAAGGGGACTCAGCTGGCCCCTGCGATGGTGGCCCAGTGCAGTCACATTTCCAAGTTTGCAAGAAAAGCCAGGGTTTGCTAAGATAAAAACGCTCAACATGTCCATAATGGCAACCGTTCAAAGTACCGAGAAAAACTGGGGTCCGAATAAACCTGTATGCAGCCCACACGGGGCCCACAGGCCCTCAGCTTTGGAATCTGGGGAAGACCCCTGGGGGACAGCCCTGGGCGGGGCGGTCAGGGACCAGGACCACCCACCTGACCGAGTCAAGGAGCCCAGTGCAGGCTGGGTAAGCCGGGTAGGAGTCACAGGGAGTAACTGTCTGGGTGTGGCTCCCTGCAGGCTCTGGGAAGGGCCATTTCTAAGCTGCTCCCCTCTCACCGGGTGGTGGCGACAGAGTGACTGCTCTGGGCCCCTCCAGTGCCCAGCGGCCCTGGACCCCCTGCTTTGCAAGTCACTGCTGGGAGAAAAATGTGCTGAGGCTGTGTGGTCACACATGTGCACACACGACGCCACACATATGTGCACACGTGATGTCCTGTGTATCCATGGGACACTCCACTGGCCACAGTGCTAAATGGCTCAGTGTCTCTCTTCTCTCCGGGTTTGTGCTTTGTTGAGTTTTCTTTCTAATCAAGGTGTGAAAATGCCCTAGCTTCATTTGGTTCAAGAAACGCAATTGAGATTTTTTTCCAGTGATAAAAACCTACATCGTTTGTATTGCGAAGAATGCACTCAAATCAATGCAGATTCCTCCTTCCTTTCTCTTAGTGGCGTAGTGAATCCCATTTATTCACTATGGAATCATTCCACTGCACAGCCCATATGCATTTTGGTAAGACAATAGTGCAACATGACAGGCAGAAACCCTGGTCTCTTGTTGACGGCGTCTTGCCACGTGGCCTCAGCTGCCGCCTGTTTAAGCTGATGCATGGACAGCCGCTGACTCCCACCCCTGCAGGGAGAAGTGGCAAGGTGGGAGCGAGTGGGGACACCGGGCGGATGGGTGGTGAGCAGGGTTGGACCCCAGTTCCGGGGAACCAGAGTTGCAGACTCTATGCCAAGCAGGCACAGAAGGCACTCACGGCCCAGGTCGGTCCCCAAGCCCCAAGTAAATGACACCTGCCCGGAATGAGCGCTGGCAGCCGGGAATTCACCCACAGAGAGTCAACAGGAGCACACTGGGCTCGCATCTCACAAAATTCTACCAGCCCCAGCACTCCCTCGAGGCTGGGACCAGCTCCCTGAGGCAGGATGGGGGCAGGCGCAGTTGCAACCCCAAAACAAGACTGAGAAACTGAGGCCTGGTGAGGCAAGGCCGCTGGCCGGAGGGGTCAGTGCAGCCCCCGCATCTAGATTCCAGGTTCCCCATCTCCTGGAGAAGCAGCTTTGTCGGGAGCCGTGGCCCCTGGTGATCCTCTGGCCTTTCTCTCAAAGCAGGCTGGAATGAGGTGCGATTCTCACTCACAGAGACAGAGAGAATCAGGAGAATCAGGTGGGGAGGGAGGGCCCTGCCCACCTCCTTGCAGCGGGGGTGGCTTCGCGAGGCCCCGCAGGACTCCATGGAGAGAGAGCGGCACTGGCAGCCGGAGGGCAGCCTAGTGCACTGCGAGACAAGAGACGAAGAAGCTGCAGTCCGGCCGTCCACAGCCTTGACCTTGGCTTCTCCCTCCGCTGAGAGACGCTGCAACAGCCCATCTCTGAGCTCAGGAGTCGCAGAATCAACAGAGAACCTAACAGTGGGCCAGGAAGAGAGCATGAAGTCTGATCAGCTCGGGAGGCCGACGGCACCATGCAGAGGGGAATGCGGCCCTAAGAAGGCGGGGCTGGCATGATAGGTACGAAGGGCGCCCCCCTCAGGACAACAGGGTGGGTGCAGCGACTGGTGAGGTGGACACAAAGCCTAGGATCCACCACCTGCTGACCCAGACGCTTCAAGTGACCTCCCCAAGCCTGCCTGGCCCCATCCTTGGAGCAAGGACGATTCGTCCTGCCATTTGGAGCCCTTGTGAGGCTGTGGGCACAAAGCACCTGGCACACAGTGGGGCTCAGCTAAAGGCCACCGTGTGCCTGCGTGGCAGGAGCAAGCCTTGGCGAAATCCCAAGTCATCCAGTGGCACAGCAGCCGGCGAGCACCTGGATCCTGTAACAGGCTCAGCAATCCCTCTCCCTCCACTGTCCTCCCCCACCACCACACACAGTGAAAGAAAGAAAACCACAGGCACGGTGTCCCCAAAGGAAACGTGTGTGTAGAACAAGCACCCCACGCAGCACAGCAGACTTGGGGTCCAGATCGGAGCGCTGTGTCACAGCCGGGCTGCACTCTCTGTTGTGTGTCCCATGGGGCCTGGCGCTTCTGGCCAGCTCTGCGGGCCACTCCTTAGGGGGCTGGGGCCTCGGGCTTGGTTGGGCCAAGACTGTAAATTCTGGCTGTGGCAGAGGGCCCAGCACCCCTGGGAGCCAGCACTGATGCCGCAGGGGGCGCTGGGTGGGTGGTGGGCAGCTTCAGCCCCTGATTGCTGGGTGACTACAGGGAAGTAAGTTTCCCTCTCTGGGCCTTGGTTTTTGTCCCAGGAAATGAGGGACTTGTGGCTGAATCTCCCTAGGGGAGGCCAGCTGGCCAGTGGCTCCTGGAGTGGCTCCTGGTTTTGGCCAGGACCAGCCCTGGCCATTACAGTCAATTGAGGAGTGAACTCTCTCTCTCTCTGATTCTACCTATCAAATATAAATAAACAAAATTTTTTTTTAAAAAAACATATGTGGTACTGTGGCTGAGTGGGTTAAAGCCCGGGCCTGTAGCACCAGAACCCCATATAGGCACCAGTTAGAGTCTCGGCTGCTCCAGTTCCAATCCAGCTCCTTGCTAATGCACCTGGGAAAGCAGCAGAAGATGGCCCAAGTGCTTGGGCCCCTGCACCCACACATGGGAGATCAGGAAGGGGCTCCTGGCTCCTGGCTTTGGCCTGGCTTAGTCCTGGCTGGTTGTGGCCATTTTGGGAGTGAACTAGTGGATGGAAGGCCTCTCTCTTTCAAACAAATAAATAAATATTTTTAAGCACGTGATTCAACAGCTTTTAATTTTGTCATGGAGTTGTACACCCAGTGCCACGGTCGATTTTAGGACATTTTCATCTCTTCAAAAAGAAGTCTTGTACCTTTAAGCTCACACTCGCCTGCCTCCCCATCTCAGCAAAGCCCAACATCAGGCAGGGCCCGAGTGCCCGGCACTCCTGTCATCCCTTGCCTGTGCCTCTCTCTGCCTCCCGGGGGGTTGAAGGAGAGCATGGCACAGGGTCCACGCCCACAGGCCAGTTGGGCGGACACTCTAGCCCCCCCACCCCATCCCCCCAGCTTGCAGGGAGCTTCCCTCTTCGAGGAAGCAGCCTCCAGCCTCAGCACTTTCTCTTCTATTGATCCTGGGATTTATGGCACCATTGTTTCCTTTTATGGGGCTGTAATGGCCCCTGTTAAAATGCGCTACATGGAAATAGGCTAATTACTGTGTCAAATAAGTCACCATTCCCCCAGAGAGGCCAAGCCGTCTGGTCATGGGGGCGGGGCGGGGGGGGGGGGGAGCAGGACGGGGGTGGGGGGGGTGGGGGGACAGGGCAGCAAGGTCCCTGCATGTCCACGGCCTCACCCCACTGCTGCTGGACACAGGCACGAGCCACGCCACCCACGGCTGTGCTGTTCTCTCTGCGAGCAGAGGGCTGACAGGCACCCATGCCGGGGTAGGGGTGGGGGAGGGGGACATCTCATTCTTCTGTCTGGTCTTTAAGGAAATGGGGAAAAACGTTCTCATCTCCATTCCAGGAGAAGCCCGTGTGGTGTTCGGGATGCTCAGACTTTTGGTGAGAGACCTGCTCCGCCCACTTGTCTGTGTCTTTCCTGTCCCCACCAGTGCACAGGGGGTGCTGGGGTGTGGAGGACAGCGTCCCACAAGCCCCGGGGCCAAGTGCAGCAGGGTGCAGGGCAGCAGTTCACTCTCCAAGGACAGCACGGATCTCAGGTGGCAGAGAAGGCAGGCTCAGGGGAGGATTCCCCAGGGAAGACGGCCTTGACCCTGGATGAAAACATCCCAGATGCTTCAACCGCCCCAATCGGCTGAGTTGAATCCATTCTTCCACGCTCGGTCAAGTTCTACTCCCTGGACTTCTGAAGGACTACTCCCTCTGTACGCCTGGTCCCCGTACACCTGTCCGGTGGTGTTCCGTGCTCACAGGTGCGTGGAGGGGGGGGGGGGGGTGCTGCGTCACACCAGAGCTCCCTGCCAGGCGACTGAACTTCACCCATGCAGGTGTCTCGCTCCCAGGGGACCAGGAGAATTTGCCCTGGCCCAGGGAGGGAGGGTGGATTGGGGTGTCTCAGACCTGAAACGCTAGCAGGGGAGCTGCTGGTCCTCTCCCATGCTTTGGCCATGGCCTGGAGAACAGCATGCCCCTGACACGCCCTGGTGAGCCCATAGGTGGAGCCCGAGAACCCACCCCAGGCTCCAGCCAAGCCCGAGGCCCAGGAGTGGGAGAGCGGTGTGGAGACGGTCAGCTCACGGTAAGTCCCAGCATGGCTGAACACATCACACAAGCGCTCACTCTCCAAACGTCTAGAAGGTGACACGTCCCCAGCAGCCTCCCTGGGCTGATACCAAGGTGCTTGCAGGACTGGCTCTTGCTGGCAGCTCCAGGATTGAACTCTTCCACTTCCGGCAGGCGCCTGCGAGTCTTGGCTGGTGGCCACGGCCTCTGTCCTGCGATGACATCACTCTGACCCTCCTACCTCCGTCTTAGGGAGACGCTGTGATTCCCTTGGGCCCTCGTGGATAACCCAGCACCCTCCCCCATCTCAAGGTGCGTAGCTGCCGAGTCCCTTCTGCCACATTCACCAACAGCAGCGACCCAGACCCGGGTACCCTGGGGGCCCCATCCAGCTCATCACACTGACTGATACGGAAGACGTTCAAAGGGACTCATGTGCGGTTTCCCCAGGCTGCTCGGAGCACCTCAGAACACCTGCTTCCTCCCTCTGTGGACTCCCCTTTCAGAGCCTCTCTAGTTCTGCAGTTATTGACCAACACATAGCCCAGGAGCCACTGCAGGATTGCAGATCCCTACAGATCCTACAGTGGGCTCTTGGAGGTTTCCCAGGATCGCAGTGTGAAACGGGCACCGCGTGTATCTGCCGGAGCTGAATTACCTGCAGCAACTCTGAACGCGCCGAGAGCACCGGGATCCAACTTCTCGGTCACTGGCGTTGCCTTTCTTGCCTGCGTTTTCCACTCCGAGACACCGCTGGCCGCCATGGCGGACGAGCTGGGGTCTCTGCCCTCCCCGCAGTCCCACTTTCGTCCTCTGCCTGTCCCCCTGCCGTTCGGGTGTGGACCACACGCCATCCTGTGCTTCCCCGCCCTGTCCCCCTCAGATACACACAGGTGCCCTCGTGGGCAGGCAGGCCCCAGTGTGGATAAATGAGGCCGTGGGGCCTGCGACTCAGCCTTGTGTTCCTGGGGCTTCGGTGTGCCCAGTGCTAACACCAGGATGGGTCCAGAGGTCCAGGGCCTCCCCCCTCCCACTGGACCCTGACCGCTGAGCCTGTGACCCTCCCCTTGCTCACCCTTTTGCCCAGATAGCACAAACTTTGGATCCCACTGTGCGGAGTAAAGCTCCCTTGAGAAGCCCACGGGCCCTCCATCTGTGTGTTCTCTCCAGTCTGCCATTTGAATGGGCTTTTTAAACCAAGACAAAAATGGCCGGTTACCCCGGTTCCAGAACAGACATATGCATGATTATGGAGTTTTGGGGGGACCCCCAAGTCCCCATGTGGGAACAAATGGCACCAGGGCATCCTGATCCCTGGGGGAGTCCCAGCCTGCAGGCCCAGGACGGAGCTCCCTTCCACGGAAACCCACAGCACTCCCACTCCCCGGGCCTCTCACGGCTGAACAACTCCCCGCTCGACAAGAAAGGGTTAAGCCCGGAAAGGTTAGTCTCCTGCCTGTTCTAGAATCTGGGATAATTCCTGCCATTAATATTTTAAGCAACTAATTTGACATTTTTCCATTTAATTAACTTGCATACATATGAGAGCAGGGTTTTGAGAGTACCATGACATTTAAACAAAGTCATTTAAGTTTTCCCATTCCTAGTGGCCTCTTTTTTCTTTGCCTCTTTGCTCTGTTTCTGTCTTGCATTCCTGATTCTGAGGCTGGCTTATTAACTTGGAGAAATGGCCAGATCTCCCAAAGCCAGTGTCCCGTACTCCCAACCGGGGTGTCATGGGTGAGCCGGAGGCTGCTCGTCTGTGTGCCAGGTTTTTTTTACAAGTGGCATTCCCCTGATGCCTCACCAACCCAGGTGGAGCTGAGGAGGGGCGGGGGAAAGGCCAAACATTTATCACATTGCAACCACCGCCACAGGAAGGCTGGGCTTTGGGCAGGGGAACGACAGTTCCGTGACAGTTTTCTCTTCCAAATGACAAATAATTGCTGTCATATCATCAAATGATTAAGAAATAAAGGAAAAGAGACAAATGGAGTGTGTCCATCGAGCACCTCAGGAGAGACTTGATCAATGCACCTTAATTGAAAAATCGCACCCTAATTAGCTCCTACCCCGGAGAACTCGCCGGTTCCCCGCGCCGTCCAATCCGCAGCCGGCCGAGCCGCCCGACTCAGAGCCATGAACGTCTACGGCTGCTTCCAGAAGGGACCATGCCGCCTGCGCAGGCCTTCGGAGAGGGAGACTCCCCCACGCCCAGCCCTCCAAAAGGAGCCAGTGCCTCATGCCTGCCTCTGCCCTAATTAATCACAGATTCGCTCTGCCTATCAGCAGCTCGGGCCGCTCTCCCCAGATGAACCTGGGCCCTCCGCGGTCTCCAGCTGACTGCTGGTGGCCAGCCCAGCCAGGCACAGGCACGGAACCCAGGCTGCATTCCCAGCGTGCAAAATGGTGCCCCTTAATCCCATGCATTGAAAATAAAGTCCCGTTTGCAAGTCAGGCTCACGGCGCCCTGGGGAACTTCCACGTCTTCACCTCTCCCACACTCGGGCTATGCTTGGGGACACTCACAGACGCCCAAATGAAATCGCACCAGGGCCACGCGAGAATGTGGGTCCCCATGCCCTTGAGCCCCAAGGGGTTTCAGTCCCAGCTCCGTGACCTCATTAAACTCTATGACCTTGGAAAAGTGCCCTGTTCTGCCCAGGCCTGCGTTTTCCCTTTTCTACAATGGAGACCACAGTGCCTCCCTTTCTGGGAGCCCAGTGGCGACTCGAGGACGCCGTGGCTCACGCCTGCCAACAGCGTCCCCTGACCCCTGTGTGTAAAGTGTTCTTCCTCGGTGGCAAGGAGCCGAGGCAAGCACTCACCAGATGTGTACCGAGGGCCTTGCCTAAGGTTGGTGCCCAGAAAACAGCGCTTGAACTACACGGAACTGAACCGTGCCCGGCGGGTTCCTGCCTTCGTTTCAGCCCGCAGCTAAGAGCCCTTGGACAATTGCTTCTTGTCAGACACTTGATTGGGCAGAGGACAAATAAATGCAAATGAAGCAGACTTGATCTGTGCCCTGCGAGTTTCCATTCTAGGGGAGAACATGATGAAAAGAAAATGTAATAAAAGCAGTTCTATAAAAAAATCGATGCAAACACAGCTTTGGCTAATAGTCGGTGACTGACTTTTCAGTGAAAACCTAGAGGGGAAAAAGTAGACAGGAATGTAAAGGGTGACGGGGAAAAGCATTTTGGTGGAAGGAACAGCATGGGAGAAGCAGAGGATTCTGGGTACATTCCAGGGACGGCGGAGTTCTAGCTGTTGGAGCATATGATCCCAAATTTCAGTGATTTTCATGACAGTAGAAACTGGATGGGTATTTAGCCTAACGGTTAAAATGTTGGTTGAGATGCTGATGTCTGAACTAAGAGTACTGGGCTTGACCCCCGGCTCTGGCTCCTGACTTCAGCTTCCTGCTAATGCAGACTCCAGGGGCAGTGGGGACAGCTCCAGTAGTTGGGTTCCAGCCATCTGCACCAGAGACCTGCATTGAGCCCCCAGCTCCCAGCTTCAGCCGCAGCCCAGCCCCAGCCATCTGGGGAGTGAACCAGCAAGTGGCCTCTCTCTCTCTCTCTCTCTACACACACACACACACACACCTTTTAAAAGTCCATTCTTCCTTGTTGTCAGGTGTTTGGTGGATGGTTTTTCACTTAGTTATTCAAAACCCAAACTCCCTGTACTTAGTTCCTCTTCCACCCCCAGGGGTCTCTTCATATTTGTCCTCAGTGTGCCCTGAGTGCAGACAAGAGCAAAGAAAAAAAAAAAAAAAGGCTCCTGGGATATATGGAGGCTAAGCCTCCACGTGGCACCCACCCCCTCCACCAGAGCACAGATATCTTCTCCTGTCCAACTACAGAGGTGCTAGGAAGCAGCACTTAGCCATGTGCAAGGGACGGCAAGGGAACAGGTTAGGAGAACATGGGATTTCTCTCTGCTTCACAAAGCAAGGACAGATAGATGGCATGGCACAAGATAACTCAATGTCCAGATTGTGCGGGGGGCTTTGTACGCCAGGAGAAGTAAGGGGCTCCTTGCAGGAGAACAGGGAGCCAGCCCACATTAAGGACATGACCTGGGTCCTCTGGCTGCTGAGGACAATCTAGGGGCAGTAACAGGAGCGTGACAGCTGTCACAAGGGATCGAGCATTGGCCTGGCCACAGGTGAAGGAAGAAGTAAGAAGCAGAGAAGAGGACAGGTGCAGAAGATTTCAGTCTTAGTGGAGTTGGTTTTCAGGCAAGCCAACAGGCAGGCCCCTGCTGACCAACTGCAGCATCAAACAGAGCCCTGCATGTCAGAAGCAACACACAAGGATGAGAGCGATGGCAGAGTAGAGTAAGTCCAGAAAGTAGCACCTGAATCAAAAAGTGGAGGCTCTGGGGGCCAGCGCTGTGGTGTATGTAGTGGGTAAAGCCGCCACCTGCAGTGCTGGCATCTCATGTGGGCACCGGTTTGAGTCCTGGCTGCTCCTCTTCTGATTCAGCTCTCTGCTGTGGCCTGAGAAAGCAGTAGAGGATGGCCCAAGTCTGTGGGCTCCTGACCTGCCTGGGAGACCCAGAAGAAGCTCCTGGCTCCTGGTTTTGGATTGGCACAGCTACAGCTGTTGCAGCCAATTGGGGAGTGAGCCAGTGGATGGAAGACCTCTCTCTCTCTCTCTCTCTCTCTCTGTCTCTCTCTCTTTCTCTCTCTCTCTGCTTCTCCTTCTCTCTCTGTGTAACTCTGACTTTCAAATAAATAAATAAATCTTTAAAAAAAAAAGTGGAGGCTCTGGTTCCTTACTAGGCCCTGGCCTCCGGCCCAGTGCAACAGCAGACCCTCTGCAAGCCCCACGTTCCTGGAGGAAAAAGACGTTGACCTTCTGTCAGGCTGGTAGTCGCTGGTCCTGGTGCAAGGGGCTCCAGGGCAGCTGGGAGGGGGTGGAAAATGTGGGTAGAAGGGGAGCACTCATAGTACAACACAGGGGAGTGCCCCATGAGTGGGATCTGCATAGACCCGGGTGGGTTTGTGGGCCACAGTCCCTGTTATTGCAGTACTGCCCCCCACCGGAACTACACCTCGTGTACCTGCTGTTCTATTGAGCAATGCCGTGAGAAGGGTCCCCAGCTTACAGGCCTGACCAAATCTTCCAGATTACCCGGCATCCCTTAAACACACACCATCGGGAGCTTCCCCTGCCACATAGAAACAGAATCTGGCCGGCGCCACGGCTCACTAGGCTCACGCCGGCACACCGGGTTCTAGTCCCGGTCGGGGCACTGATCCTGTCCCAGTTGCCCCTCTTCCAGGCCAGCTCTCTGCTGTGGCCAGGGAGTGCAGTGGAGGATGGCCCAAGTGCTTGGGCCCTGCACCCCATGGGAGACCAGGAGAAGCACCTGGCTCCTGCCATTGGATCAGCGCGGTGCGCCGGCCGCAGCACACCTACCGCGGCAGCCATTGGAGGGTGAACCAACGGCAAAAGGAAGACCTTTCTCTCTGTCTCTCTCTCACTGTCCACTCTGCCTGTCAAAAAAATTAAAAAAAAAAAAAAAAGAAAGAAAGAAAGAAAGAAAGAGAATCTTTGAGTGGATGAGGGCCTGGCATCTGCATTTTTCAAATCTGCCCTGGCTGGGGAGACTGCCCACAGCGACAGGGTGCTCGGTTAGAAGCATTACGGTACTTGTCAGGGTCTGTCCAGGTGGGGAGATCTGAACGCCCTGGAGCCGAGGCTCCACATCTTTCCCACAAAATGGTTCCCAACAAGGAGCCCCGGCCCCAGCCAGGGCCCATCTGCCGACGCAACCCTGCAATCTGCGTTTCTAAAAGTCTTTCCAGGTTTCTGATGCCAGTCGTGTTTGGAACCCATTACACAGCTGGTTAAACTGAGGCCAAGGAGAAGTCCTTTGCCTAAGGTCGTCTTGCCCAGGAGCCAACTTTCCCCTTGGAGTTCCCCCCTCCTCCCGCCCGGGGGCTCTTTCCAGCACCCCCTAAAATCCTGGCAGAGGCCAGCCACGCCTGGGGTGGGGGAGGGTGCTGGCCCCTTCTGGGGAGAGAGCTGCAGCCCAGCTTCCTTCCCCGGCTCACGGAGGCGTCTTCTCCCTTCTCTCCCTGGTACAGCCCTTGCTCATCCCAATAGGATCAATCTCTCTCAGGAATAAATTATGCACAGAGCCTGCAGTCTGTTAGGTCCAGGAGGAGCCTGCAGGACTGACAGGCTGTCTGGAGCAAGAGGGTGGCGGTGAGGCTCCTGCTCACGCCCAGGTGCTGAGCCAGGAGGCCTGGGGAACTGCATTGCTGACAAGCTCCCAGGTGAGGCCAGTCTGGAAAAGCCAGCACCTGGCTGGGAGCTCGGGCTCAGCGGCTGTGGCCTCTGCCTGCAGCGCCTTCCTCCCCGAATCTGCTTAGAAAGTTGCAGGTTCACCATCGACGTCCGGGCTTGGGCAGTGTGGACGATGGCGTGTCCACGGCACCAGCGCTCCCGCTCTGCCCACGGCGGTTTCCCTCTGTGTCGCTCTACGGGCTGGCAGTGCTGCACAAGCTGACCTGAGTCTCACGTCTTCGTCACCAAGCCCAGTCGGACTCTATCGTCCACTAAGCTCTGGGGGCTGGGGGTGCCTGAGAACTGCCCAGAGAGCTCCCTAGAAAGCCCGAGGCCCCCCAGACACAATGACTGGATCCAAACAAAACAGGAAGGGAAAACATTGCGATTGAAATTAATAAAATTTTAATGAAACGTCTACAAAACAGAGTATTACATCAACCTCATTAAGGGTTTCATTTAGTATTCATAAAAATTTCATTATGCTTGAAAACCATGTGTAGGTTAGATTTTCTCACTTTGCGAGAATTCCTGGGCACCCCTGATAATTGCTGAGTAGTCAAAGCCAACCGCACATCAAATGAATGACTCGTAGCCAAAGGATTTCAAAAGCAAAGTGTTATATAAAAATAATTCCTATGATTTTTCACAGGGCAAAAAACTACATTTCCTGTGTTTGATGTAGGCGAGGTGGAGCTGGCAAAGAAAGTGCGCTTGAACCCCAGTCTGTGCCTGGCCTGAGGATACGGCATTCGGTTTCTCCCGGTTAATAAACGGTGCTCCCAGTAATTGGCTGAAATGTGTAAAGGTGTGAAGTCGGGGGCGAGGGAGAGAAGCAGGCGGGAGAAACGCAAACCACGCAAAGTTTTAAGATAACAACAAAGGCAGTCCTTGTGAGTAGGAAATCCAAGTGCCAGCCGGCGGGCAGAAGTAGGCGCTACTGCCCCCTACTGGCTGGAGGTGTTCCATTTTGCCCAGGTACTCCGGTACCGGTTGCTTTCCCCCACACCCAGAACACCCAAGCCTCTGGGAACTGCCTCAAAGAAAGAACTCAGTGGTCCCTGAGGATCAAGCCCCTGCCTCTCGTCCAGAAAGGGGGCGAAAGGGGAACCTTACAACAGCCTCTCTGTCAAGCATCCCGAAATGGATCCAAACCCATCTTGAACCTATTTCTACCTCCTCGGGAACCACTTCTTGGGTAACACGTTCCATATGTGTCTCTCACTGAAGGAAAATGGGCTTTCCTTTCCTTTCCTTCCACAGGGCATCATGGAAGCATCCGGAGGACGGGTCTTTGTTCTAAGATGAGCGAGATTGGGTCAGGTCTCCCCAGGAAGCCCAGAGATAAACTAAGAAGATTTATACACAAGATGTTATGCTGGAAGATTGGAAACAGTCTAAATGCCCAGCACCAAGTGGGGTGGTCAAATAAATTACAAGCCACCCATGCAATAAAATGTATGTAGTTACTAAAATTCGTGTTTTCAAACTATGTTCTAGAAACAGCCACCCTGTAATGAACCCGACGTAGGTTTGCTGTCAGTGCTCTGCAGGAATCAGCGCGTGTCATTGTCACAAGGAGCCTGGGAGGGAGGGACTGCTGGTCCCATCCCCATCTCACACCCAGGAAGACTGAGACATGGAAAAAGCCAAGGCCACACGGCTGGCAGGGACAGTGAACCGGCCTCCCAGAGGCTGCTCTGCAGGGCACGGCAGGACGCTGCCTCTCTCCAAGGGGGAAGGGGGGTGCTGAGCATCTGAGCCTGGAGTCAGAGGGGAGGCAGTTCCCTGGCAGGTCCACTGTGCGCATGGTGAGGGCTTGGTCGGGCAGCTCTCACGAGGAGCGCTTCTAGAGGAAGGTGAGCCCGCATGGACCCTCAAGGTGGTGACATGGCGGGGAGGAGGAGGAGGCATGGGGCAGGTGCAGCGGCTGCAGGATGCATTATGATTGTCCACTGAAAACCTACACAGAAGCCACAGCAGACCGGGGCCCTGCAGAGTGTGCCCAAGCAGGGGAAGGGTGTGTGAGGTCTCAACCAGGAAGCAAAGGTGGCCGCAGCCACTCCCAAGGCTGTGCCGAGGCCAGAGGCCGCATCCCCAGCCACCTTGCCACATCCTCTCCCCTCCCCGGGGAGCTGGGCCGCACCCTGCAAAGTCGGGAGCCGTTTTCTGTCCCATCAGCCACAGCTGGCCTCCTTTGCTATTTTAGGGAAACCGTTCTGTATGAAAACCATGGCAGCGGCTCTGGGGCTTGTGCGAATCCCCAGGACGCCCAGCAGCACGGGAGACGTGGGGGGGGGGGGTGGAAATGCCTCTGCATCCGGGGAAAACAAGCAAACGGCTCTGAGAGCCGCTGGCGTGTGACGTGGGAGGGAAAGGAGAGGCCGAGAACGAGGCAGGCCCGCCCCAGAAGTCAAGCCCGGGCTGCCTGCCCCCACCAACACGCTGCAAAGCTGCCACCTCCCAGGGGGCCACCTGGGTCTCAGCATCCATCTTCATGTCCCCACGACGAGCTCTCCCAGGCCCTCCTGTTCCGGGTCTGCCTCCCGCAGTAGCAAAGCCTGGGCCTTGCTCTGAGCCACCCTCGCCCGTCACTGCCTCCGTTTCTGGCAAGGTTACCCGAGGCTCGCTAGCGCGCACCTGGAGGGCAGGCGCATCCAAACGCCCTCCAGGTGACCCAGCTGGGGCCTGGGGCCAGGGTCTCCATGGGCCAGACAAGAGGGCCAGCCCCCTCCTCTGAGACCCCTTCCCAGAGGGTGGGCCTGGAGCCAGGCTGCCTGGAGACCACTCCGTTCTTGAGCACAGGCTGGTGGGAGCTGGCAGCCGTGCCGGAGGTGGCCAATTCGCTGCCTGGGCTCAGCCAGCCAGAACCCACAGGGACGCAGGAGGCAGGATAGGACTTCTCCTCTCAGCCTCCACCGGCCGTTTGTGGGTAGGAAGCAGGAGGCAGGTGCGGGCAGCTGTGCGCTTCCTCGATGCAGAGAGCCGGCCAGAGACTGTGACCCGAGAGGAGGCAGAGAAGCCGCGAGAGGCTCTGAGTTCCTGGTTCTCGGTCCTCAGAGGTAGGGCCGCGCTTTGCACCCTTGGGTTTTGTGAAACACGCCCTCCCTGGCCCACAGCCCGTGGGTGTGTAATATTTTGGTTCTTGTTTCTAAGAAAAACATCTGCGGTCAGGTGGGCCCCAGCCAGACCACCGGGACCTGTGGGTGCCTTCCCCCAAGGAAGACATGGGCCCCTCAGGAAAGTCTTTGTGGCCTCAGGCCCCCTGCTCTCTCTGGAGCTGGGACGACTCCCCGCCCCCTCCATCTGGACTCCCATATGTGCCTTGCACTGTCCCCACTGTGCAATGAGCCTCACTGCCAGCCAACCAGTGACATCTGAGACTCCTGCCTCTCCGCGGCCATCATGGCGCTGGTGACAGGGCCTGGCGCTCTCTCTCGCTATCTCATTTCTAAAGCTTACCAGCTCCCTGCCGCATGCGCAATACAAGTCCAGGTTCCCGAACACAGCAGGCAAGGCCCCGTCTACCCGCCCCAGCCGTACTGCACGCTGCGTCTGACCTGGCGCCCCACTCCCACAGAACTGCTCTCGCCTGTCTCCTCCACACCTTTGTCCACGCCGTTCCCTCCACCTGTAATTCCCTCTGCTTCCTTCCCAGCCTTGCTGACCTCCCCTTGCCTTGCATGAAGGCTTCTAGTTCTGCTTCCTGCACAGCCAGGAAAATTCTAGACCTTCCAGGCTGAGTGAGGGGCTCCTCCTCCAGTGGGCTCCCACAGCTCCTGGCCGCGCTCAGCCTTCCAGAGCTCAGAGCACACTGGCAATTCATTCCCCATCTTCCCAGAGCTACGTGCAGTGCCAATTGGCCTCTGTCCATTCCCCCACGCCCACGCCCACGCCAGCCCCCCTTCCAACCAAGGAGGCCATTTCCAGGAGCGCCAAGTCGCCTGCCCTGTCTTGGAGATGCTGGTGAGATGGAGGCTCAGACGGGGGCCGAGGCACAGAGCTGGGGAGCCCCAGGCCCTGAAGCAGAGGCCAGGACGGTGGGTCTCAAGCCCTGTGCTCTTCCTGCGGAGGCTGCCCGGCCCTGCCCCGGGAGGGCTCCATTTAAACAAGCACGTTCTGGTGAGGGCCACCCGCTTTTCGGGAGCTCCAATAGAACGTCGACACTGCCCCATGGGATGGACGATCAGAACAGGGCTCCCACAGCCCACAGAGGCCTGCAACAGGGCAGGGGCTCCCCAGAGAGGGCTCTGCTCCTCCTCTGTGCCTCTGGCCCAACTTCCCCAAGAAGGTCTGGACCCTCCATCTGGGTCCCCTTCACCTGAAGCTTTCCCGAAACCTTCCTGCCATGGTTGCCCCGTGGTCGCCCTGATGATGTCCTGTGAACGTGCGTATTTCTCTGTGAGAGAAATGGCTTTGACCTTGGTGTTGGCTTGTGTCGCACCCCAAGTAGACTGTGATCTCTGTATCATTCAGCTCTGAACCCGGAACCTGGCCTTGCATAGGATGGGTGGGGGGAGGGGGAGGAAGGAAAGCTGAGAACTGGCTAGCGTGCGCCAAGCATCTCCCACTAGAACCCCACGCCCTGTGGGGGCCGGAGCAAGACTGCACCCTTTGGGATTGTTCTGCACCACCTAGCATTTTCTCACCCACCTGTACATCCCATAGCTTCCTTCTGTGCTCGGCTGATCCTTGCAAGGCACACGATAAACACGAAGGGCCAGGACATTGACGTGAAAATCAGCCTCTGATCTCAAGTTTGACCTGAGACCAGAGCCCTGCTACTGCCTCAGCCACGCATTGCTGGCTCCGTCCTGGGCGCCCTTGCCCACCGGGAGTCACTCACGGCACAGTGACCTGATGCTTAAGGATACCGGGCCACGGGCTCCCAAGGTCAACGGCCGCCATCACCCAGCTCGGGCATGCTCCCTGTGAGTCCCTCCCCTCCCCAGCCTTCCTCAGAGAAGCCTGTAGCCTTTCCAGCCAGCCCCGCACGGGCGTCAGCTGGCCTCACCGTGGACTCTTCCTGCGAGCCCGCACTGTCGGGGGAGCGGCGCAATGGTGTTCTCCCACCAGAAGCACCAGGAACAGGCTTCGGCGAACACGTCTGTATTCACAGCCACGTACACTGTTAAAGGGCAGGTAGAAGGGGCGTAACTAACTCAGGGGTACACTGACTGTAGGACAGAACCGACACTGGCGCCAATAGGTCTCTCCAATCAGCTTGAAGATCACCCAGCTTTCCAGGTGGGCCAGGCCACACCTGGGAGCAGTTTACCTGATGGGCAGAAGGCGGGGGTGGGGGAAATGTGCCTGGGGGTCCCACTGCCTGCTGGGAGTCAGGCTAACTGCATGGGCTAGGCAGGCAGCCTCACAGGACCGCCCATACCTCACTTTTTTTCTTTTTTTGAAGATTTTTTAAGTTTATTTATTCAAGAAGCAGAGAGAGAGGGAGAAAGATTTTCCATCTGCTGGTTCACTCCCCAAATGGCTGCAACGGTCGCTGCACTTGGGCCATCTTCTACTGCTTTGCCAGGCCATAGCAGAGAGCTGGATTGGAAGAGGAGCAGCCAGGACTCGAACTGGGGCCTATATGGGATGCTGGGGCCACAGGCAGAGGATTAACCTACTGTGCCACAGTGCTGGCCCCAGGCCCTCACTTCTTAATTAGGCCTCCTCGGTGCTGCTCAGGCTGCAGCCCTGCTTTCTCTACCTTCCACGCGCATCTCAGGTCAGCAACACAGGCCTCCCACCCCTAAACCCTACTGCTCAGAAGGCCCCCAGGAGGCCCTGCCGAGGCCAGGCCCAGGGTCTCTGTGCAGCTTCTCCGGACCTGGCAGGTGGGTCTCAGGGCTGCCCTGAGCCAGCGGGCCCAGCTGTGAGCCACCGAGGCGCCGAGGCTGCCACTGCACCAGGGGCCGGCGGCGGCCCACGGAGCGGCTGCCAGCAGCGGGGCGGGACCAGGTGCCCCTGCCCTGGCTCTCAGGTCTGACTTCGCCTCTGACTGGCAAGAGGCCCCATCTCCCTGTGTCCCAGGGGCCACCCCTGGAAGGGCAGTGGCCTCTGTGTGGCTCCCACTTCCTTCTCTTTTCCTCCAGTCCCCACAATGATCAGAAGCCCCAGTTCTGGGTGAGAGGAAGCTTGGGACACAGGGCAGCTTCCTCCTTTCCTGCAGGAACAAAACAACCAGAAAACTGGCACTCTTCCTGCCTCGGGAATCTTCCCCTCCGTGCCAGGCGCCATCCTAGATATTTGTATTTTCCTTTTTTTTTTTTTTAAAGATTTACTTATTTTATTTTTTTTTAGAGATTTACTTATTTATTCAGAAGGCAGAGTTACAGAGAGGGAAAGGCAGAGAGAGAGAGAGAGAGAGATCTTTCATCTCCTGGTTCACTCCCCAAAGGCCCCAAATGGCTAGGGCTGTACCAGGCTGAAGCCAGGAGCCAGGAGCTTCCTCCAGGTCTCCCACATGGGTGCAGGGGCCCAAGCACGTGGGCCATCCTCCACTGCTTTTTCCAGGCCACTAGCAGGGAGCTGGATCGGAAGTGGAGCAGCCGGGACTCGAACCGGCATGCATATGGGATGCTGGCACTGCAGGAGGCAGCTTTACCTGCTGCACCACAGCACCAGTCCCCGTCCTACATATTTCTTTAAATTTTATTTTTATTTATTTGAAAGTCAGAGATAGAGACATTCAGACACAGAGAGCTTCCATTCACTGGTTCATTTCCAAAAAGCTATAACAGCTGGGCCTGGGCCACAGGAAAACCAGCACTTAATCTAGCTCTTCTACATGGATGACAGAGACACAGCACTTGAGCCATCACTGCTGCCTCCCAGGGTGCGCATGAGCAGGCAGCTGGAATCGGAAACGGAGCCAGGTGTGGAAGCAGGCGAGCACCCCGCTGGGCCAGACTCCCTCCCGTTGGGCAGTTTTAGATCCAACATCACATAGAATCTTCACAGCAATGCCAGAAGGTGGGCATTCCTAGGGTGCTCATTTCACAGATGGAAAAGGGAGCTCAGGGGCTGATGCTGTGGCATAGGGGGTAAAGCCGCCGCCTGCAGTGCCAGCATACCATATGGACGCTGGTTCGAGTCCCGGCTGCTCCACTTCCCATCCAGCTCTCTGCTATGGCCTGGGAAAGCAGTGGAAGATGGTCCAAGTCCTTGGGGCCCTCCACCTGCGTGAGAGACCCAGAGGAAGCTCCTGGCTCCTGGCATCGGATTGGTGCAGCTCTAGCCGTTGCAGCCAATTGGAGAGTGAACCAGCGGATGGAAGACCTCTCTCTCTCTCTCTCTCTCTCTCTCTCTCTCTGACTATCAAATAAATAAATAAATCCTTTTTTTAAAAAAAAGGGGGGGGGGAGCTCAGGACAGGTCAGCATTGTGCACAAGGCACTCTGGGAGGGGAAGTCAGAGCTGAGGTGGCGCAGGCTGGCTTGCAAACGGCGCCGCCCAGAGCCCTTCCCATCCCACCCAAGTCTCACCAGCTTGGTTTTCCCTGCATCATACACAGCATTCACAAAGCTGAACACTCACCTGGCGACTATGAAAAATACATTTTAATTTAAAATTGGCGATTTCATAGGCCATGCTCTCTTCCTATAATCTAAGAAACTTTAAACATTTTAAAAGTGCCTGAAAATATGCATTACTTGGAAATTCATAAACATACCTGTAGATAATCCATGGATCAAAAACAGCATGAAAACTAAAGCTAGGAACCAGCTGGAGACAGATGCGGAGGGAAACGTTTTCTTTCCTAACCTGTGAGATCCTGGAAAACACTCAACACGGAGGGGAATCTGTGCCCTGAAATGGGAGAGATTAAAAAATAAAGGCACAAAACGCACATCACAGGAAATTAGAAAAATAAGCAGACCAAAGGAACAAAGTATGAAATGGGGAATTAATCAATAGCTGAAATTAGACACAGAAAACAAGAGAAAGGGAAAGTACATACACAAATGGATTCTTTAAAACCAGCCAGAGTGGGCTGGCCTAAGTCGCTGCTTGTGGTGCCAGCAGCCCTGACTGGAGAACGTGTTCCAGCCCCGGCGGCTGCACTTCCAGCCCAGCTCCCTGCTAGTGCACCTGGGAAAGCAGTAGAAGATGGCCCCAGTGCTTGGGCCCCTGCACCCACGGGAGACCGGGATGAAGCTCCTGGCTCCTGGCTTCAGCCTGGCCCAGCCCTGGCCTTTGCAGACATTTGGAGAGTGAAGCAGGGGATGGAAGCTCGCTTCTTCTCTCTCTTGTGCGCATGTGCGTACTCTCGCTCTCACTCTCACTCTGTTCTGCCTTTCAAATAAACAATAAATAAATGTTTAAAAAAATAGAAAAATAAGCCTGATCGTGTGTGGGGGCGGGCGAAGGCCTCAGTTTCCCCGAGCCTGTGCCTTTGCCGGGCCCACTGGTCGCCACCGTGGGTGGGCAGTGGCCTCTCAGTCTGCCGAGCCCTGGGCTTCCTCCTCTGGCCACAGGGTCTGCTCACTGGCCAGGGAGTCTCAGCGCGGAGCCTGGAGCCCTCACGGCCCAGACAGGACTGGCAGGGCTGGAGTGCAGCCCTTCCTCTGGGGAGGAAAACTCCTCCATCTGCGCTTATTCAGCAAATGAGCCCGGCTTGTCCTTTTCAGCAATGAAAACTGCTGTGGTTTTGTTTTCTCCCTGCTGCCGAGAGTGGAGAGGAAGCCTGTGGTTAGCCATCCTCGGGCGGAGACAGACACAGCCGCGGCGGCTGTTAATGAGCGCCGGGACTCCCAGCCCCAGCCGGCGCAGCTCAGGAAGGCGAAGGAACTGCAGAGGGGGAGCAGAGCCTGCCAGTCTGCCCGCCCCGCCGCCCGCCCTGCGGCACCTGCTGCCTCGCCTGTCTTCTGCTGCCCAGAGTTACAGAGAGCGAGAGCGAGCGAGAGAGCGAGCGCGAATCTGCTGGTTCACTCCCCAAATTGACGCAACAGCCATGGCTGGGCCATCCGGGCCTCCCACATGGGTGGCAGGGGACAAGCACGTGGGCCATCTTCTGCTGCTCTCCCAGGTGCATTAACAGTGAGCTGCATGGGAAGCAGAGCAGCCAGGACTCGAACCCGGGCCCCTCTCTGGGATGCCGGCGTCACAAGTGGCAGCTTAGCCTGCCGCACCGCAACACCGCCTCCTCTGCTTCACCACGCTGAGAGTCAGACACCATGGACCCGATTCTCTTTTACTCAAAGTTACAAAGTCCCTGTGAACCCGGGGTCCATCTTTGGTATCAGAGCTGCTGGCTGCGACTCAGCATGGATCTCAGCCCCTTTGCCATTAAAACCCTGGGTTGGTGCAGGATGGCAGAACTCCCAGGCAAAAACACTCAGTCCTCCGACCTCCCTTGAGTTCACACACCAATCACACTTGATGCTAGTGTGCCAGCCAAGATGGCGGCTGTTGCATTTTCGAGAAAACTTTCCTGGTAGAAGCGGCACATCATCTTCCCCTTCTTTTCTTTCTTTTTTTTTTTTTTAAGATTTATTTATTTACTTGAAAGTCACAGTTACACAGAGAGAGAATGAGAGGTAGAGAGAGAGAGAGGTCTTCCATCTGCTGGTTCACTACCCAATTGGCCACAATGGCTGGAGCTGTGCTGATCCAAAGCCAGGAGCCAGGAGCTTCTTCCAGGTCTCCCACACGGGTACAGGGGCCCAAGGACTTGAGCCATCCTCTACTGCTTTCCCAGGCCATAGCAGAGAGCTGTTTGGAAGTGGAGCAGCCGGGACTCAAACCAGCGCCCATATGGGATGCCAGTACTGCAGGCGGTAGCTTTACCCGCTACACCACAGCACCGGCCCCTCCTCTTCCTTTCTTACCCCTTCTTAGGACCTGAACATAGAAACCCATACTGTGCTTATGGGGTAACATGCGTAAATCTAGAGTGAGCGCAGAAGAGTGGGAGGAGGTTAGGTCCCCAGTGGCGTGATTAATTCACCATCTCCCACTCAGTACGACCCACCCTGCACTCCTTGTGCCATCCGATCAAGCCACGGATGCCGGCTGCTCTGTCACTTGCAGCCAAATGCATGCCTAGCAGGAGCAAGGACAGTAGCTTTAGTCAGTCTTCCAATGTGGCCACGCCGTCCTCTCAGCAAGTGGTCAATGTCTCCTCGCCCAAGTTCAGAGACCAAGACAGCACAGTTCCACAGCCGTGAGGCAGGTCAGACAGAGGGTGAGGGTCTGGAATTCAGCGCTCTCAGTTCTCCCCGGGAAAAGCCTTCTGGTCCCCAAGTCCCAAGCTCTCTTCTCCCTGCAGCATCTCTCCACACTCAAACGTGGAAGTGCCTGGGGACCCTGGAGCATGTTAGCTGACTGCAGTGCCGGAAGTACTTGAGCTCTTTGATCTAAAACTCTGTCTTTGGATCAACAGAGCGGAGTTCAAGACCTGGCCCCGGCCCCACCTTGCTTGCTGTGTGATTCTGGAAACATCCCTGAGACCCCGGTGCTGGTCTGCGGGTCTTCTCCCTGAGGCTGGGATAAGCAGCTCAGAGGCACCTGCTCCTCTCTGGTGCGTGGGGAGCACCTCGCAGAGCAGATCCTGATCGCTGGCACTCAGGACGCGAGGAGAGCGCTGTGCAGGAGAAAGCACTGTGCCCCGTGTGTGGGGCCCCTAGCATCCTGACTTGGGGCTGGCCTGGGGCTGTGACTCCTCCCAGCCCAGGCCTCTTTGCGGCTGGCCTGTCAATGGTCCGTGCCTGTGTGACCACTCATCCCACTTGTCAGCCACAGGAGAGTGGGGCGCACTCACCTCATGAGGCTTTGCCTTTCAGAAAGGATAATTTCTGGGTCGCAGTTCTTATTCGCTGCTTCTTCCTATGCGTTCTTTATTAGTGTCTGAAACTTATCCATTCATATAGTCTTTATATACATATACACACACACACATATATATACACATATGTATATATACATAAAATCACATATATACATATATATTCACACATATACATGCATGTATATACATACATATATATAATATATATATAATGTCAGGCATCAAGCTGGGCACTCAGGGTTGGAAGGGTCTCCTCTATCTGTCCTGCTCCTGCCAGCCCAAGCCATCACCACCCAGCAGCAGCTCGCCAGCTTCACGTCTTCACACCTCCTGCCCCCTGGTCCTTGTGTGGGCTTCTGGCCTCCACCTGCTCACCTGCCTGGGCAGTCCGTGCTGCCTCCGAACAGTCGCTGTTAGGCCGTTCTTCTTCACATGCTCCCCGGCAGGCCCAAGGCTGTGACCTTGGCAAACCTCTAGCACTCTGCACACACTTGCCCGTGCAGCATGGCGGAGGAGCCCAGGGAGGTGTTGCCAAACAGGAAGTGCCATCTGGGCTGGAGGGTGACAGTGATGGCATGCGTCCCTCAGCCACCCAGCAGCTCCCAAGACAGCCTTTGCCTGTGCCCCATTAAAGGACTCAAGGGCAGGGCTTCTTCAGTTCATTCTGACATCCTGAGTATTTGCAGGGCTAGGCTGGGCTATGCCGTTAAACAGGATAGACATAGCCGTGGCTGGACACAAGAAAAGTGGGCTTCTGGCTTGTCTAGGGTGCTCAGGAGCTGGGAGCCCCTTCTCCAGGTTGTGTCCCACCGGGGACACAGCACCTGCAACATCCCTGCAGCAGAGACAGCGGAGGGGAAATTGAATTCAGTTGTATTGATGCTATTCCTCTATGTATTAATAGTAAGTTCAAAATCGATATGAGCCGCATGGGCCCAACTTAACTGCAAGGGATGCCGGGAGGTACAGGGAGCCTATGGACTATGGGTGTGTGTGTTGGGGGTGCCTCCTCTCTGTGGCTCACCACCTCCCAATAGACCTCAGGGTCTGCAAAAGAGGAGCCCAGTAACCCCCGCCAGGGGAGTCGGGTGAGGAAGGGCCTTTGCCTGCTCGCCACATGCTGCCAGCATCCATCATGCGGACTCGCGCTGGGGTTCGTCACGCAGGGTGGCCGGGCTCATGTGTTTATGTGGTGAGGACAAGGCTGGTATTTGCAGCGTGCCTAACCTCCCCGCCAGCCTTCCCCTCACAGCGGTTGCCACCACCCACTGCCAACAGCACGCTCCTGGTCTGTTCCCGGTCTCCTCCCCCAGTTCTGCCTTGGTCGTCCCAGCCCCCAGGATGAAAAGGAAACATGGATACTGCCCCCCCCCCCACTGGAAGGACTGCAGGAGAGGGGGAGGAGTCTGGCCCACCGCCTCAGCTCCTGAGGTCCCCTTTGTGGGGAGGCATTCTTTAAAAAAATAAAATTGATTGACTGATGGGGGGCCCTTCCATTTGCGGGTTCACTCTCCAAATGGGTCCAACGGCCAGGGCTGGACCAAGCGGAAGGCAGGAGACAAGAGCTTCTTCCAGGTCTCCCACGTGGGTGGCAGGGGCCCAAGCACTTGGGCCATCTTCCACTTAGCACTTTCCCAGGTGCATTAGCAAGGAACTGGATCAGAAGTGGAGCAGCTGGGACTCGAATGGGTGCTCACATGGGATGCGGGCAACGCGGGCAGCAGCTTAACCTGCTGCTATGCCATAATGCTGGCTGTGGGGAGGCGTTAGAGCCAGGAGCAACGTGGAAAGAAAATGAAAGAAGAATGGAGAAGAAGAAGGAGGAGGGACAAGGAAAGGAAGACGAAGTCTCTGAGCTCACGGGGAGGTGGGGACGGAGTACAGGTGGAGTGACGGCAGCAGAGCCGGAGTGCATGGGAGAGGGACCGACACGGAGGACAGCCCTCACGTCCCTGCAAGAGGTGCCTACACACAGCAAAGCTCACTGACTTTCTGTGGGTTCCAGCACTGTGCCCCTTGGGAGGTAACAGCTCCATCACAGGGAACCCCGTGCGTATGCATCCGGAACTGTGGGAGAAGCACACGTTCCCAAAGCAGGCAAGGCGACAGCTAAGAGTCAGGACACAGTTCCAGCTGCCTAGGAACACGTTAACCAGACGTGGCCATGACCGAGGGGGAGCACAGTGCACTGAGAGATGAGCCGGTGGCAGAGCTGTGTCCCCGCTAAGGCCTCCGGCTGCCCTCTGCTTCCTGGCTTCAGGCTGACGGCTCGCGGGACCTGCGCTGGCAGTGAGGAGAGTGACATTAGCTCTGTCGCCTGCCACATCCCACTGTTGACTCATATGAGGCTTCCTGTGAGCTAAAAACCCAGTGCCTCCTCACTGGTGCTGCCGGCCCAGGCATCCCACATCCTGTGTGCGTTCGGAGCCCCAAGGTGAGCCGCGGTTTCTTACTTTTCCTTTTGGGGTGCAGTCATCGGGCCATGGGGTTCATTTCAGGCCCCTTTTCAGGGCCTGCCTCCTCGCACCTGCCCACAGGCCCTTCTGGAGGCTAGTACCATGTGTGCATCCGTGCCCCAGCCTGCGGGCTCAGACCCACCTGGGCCCTCAATCTCGTTACCTTGATGGCCGAGACATCGGGCAAGCTACCGACCCTCTTCAAGTCTCGACCTCCCCATCTTTAAAGGGTGAAGATGATCTGTCTCACAGGCTGGCTGTGCGGAGTGAAAGAAAGAATCCAGGCACAACACAGCCAGCCCCCGGTTGCCATGGGCTCTGCGTACTTGGAGGCAACCAATCGTGTGTTCAAAGCAATCAGAAAAAAATAAATAAATAACCTCCCTCTGGACTGAGCCAGTACAGGCTATTTTCTTGGCATTGTCCCCTACACAGTTCAGCACAACCAGCATTCCCACAGCACTCACACTCCAGTAGGTACGTACGTCATCTAGAGATGATTGGAAGTAGAGGAGGGGCCAGCACAGTGGCACAGCAGGTAAAGCCGCCATTGCCTGCAGTGCCGGCATCCCATGTGGGTGCTGGTTCTAGTCCTGGCTGCTCCACTTCCAATCCAGCTCTCTGCTGTGGCCTGGGAAAGTAGTAAAAGATGGCTCAAGTCCTTGGGCCCCTGCACCTGCTTGGGAGACCCAGAAGAAGCTCCTGGCTCCTGGATTCAGATCAGTGCAACTTCGGGCATTTTGGCCAACTGGGGAGTGAACCAGCAGATGGAAGACCTCTCTCTCTCTCTCTCTCTCTACCTCTCCTCTCTCTGTGTAACTCTGACTTTCAAGTAAAATAAATACATCTTTAAAAAAAAAAAGGTAGTTGGGAGGACATGGGTAAGTGATGGGAGAATACTGTGCCACTCTCAACAAAGGATCTGAGCATGTGCAGAACATATCCTCAGCATATATATATATATATATATATATATATATATATATATATCTCAAAAGGCAACTGCATCAGCGGTATCTGCTGACACTGGGAGTTCCTCCTTCTCCATTCACAGATCCATTGTAGTCATCGATACTGGTGTTGAATAAGATGGAGCCAAGGTCAGGGCCGCTTGGCACGCCACTAGAGACCCCCATGTAGGCTGGAGCAGCTAGACGTACTCATTCTATTTGAGGGGGACCTTTCCATCTGTTCCCAGCCCATCTCACGCCCCGCAAGGTCAGCCCCAGCTCTTCAGCGTGAGACCAAACCTCCTGCTCGAGCCCAAGCAAGACAGCGTAGAGGCCGGGCGTGGGAACTGCAGCCACGCGGCCTCTCTGAAGGACAGAGACAGGGCTCCAGTTACTCCTCGAACTCGATTCCCAGAATGCTGGGCTCCTACGGAGACACCGTCACTTCCAGTAAGGTGCCCGGTCAGCAGAAGAGGTAGCAAGTGTGACTGAGGCCTGCTTCTGCCCAGGAGCGGATGCAGAGGCGTGGGAGAGGCGCACTGGGCTACGGCTGAGAGACCAGGGCTCCCTTCTCACTGTGACTTTGACCTTGGGCACGTCTGGTAACTCCTTGGCCTGTTTCAGCTAAGCCACACTAAAGCAGACCAGTACTATAAATCATGCCCCCTTTATACCTAAACCATCTCCCCCAGACTTGACCCATGGACCCCGGGGTGAAGCTAGAGGGTGTGTGCAGGGTTCCAGTCAAGGTAGAGCTCTTCCTAAAACAACGGTACATTAAAGACGCGTAACACTGGCCCCAGGCCTACGTGTCATTTAATTCACATGGATCCGATGCCCGGCCAGGAAGCAGTACTAGACACTGTTGTCTGAAAGAGAATGGAGCCCACACTCAAGAATGTGGACCTTGAGCCCCTACTGCTTGATTTCATCTCCTTGTTCTGCTCTCAACTGCTTGAGGATCTAAGATAAGTAACAAAAACCCACCCTGCCTCAGTTTCCCCTTTGTAGACAAGGGGGCTCATGGAGATTAACTCAGGTCATGCAGCCCGAGAGCTTCACCAGCATCTGGCCCATGGGGCGACCTGCGTGAGCCATTACCCCAGAGGATCCGGCACGGCAAAGGGCTGCCCATGGCTACACGGTGCAGGGGCAGCCAGCCCCACACCTGCGCCCTGGGCCCTGGCAGAACATTTCCCGTTCACCTGGCTGTGGAGGGCCCCCCAGGAGCGCATGTGATGTTGACACTGGGTTGGTGGGGCTGGCAGCCTGGTGCTCAGGAGGAAACTTCTGGATGTCGTGGGGAATAATAAGAGGCTGGGGAGCAAAAGCTTCCCCAATGCATGGCAGACCACTCAGAGGCCAGCAGACTTGCCTGCCTACAGAGCACACACACACACACACACATGCACGAGCCATTTCCCCCACTCAGCCAGCTCCACGGCTCCCTCCTGGAGCCCAGGGCTGATACACACAGACTTTTGGCTCGACCACCCCATCCACATCCTGCCCTGGGCCCCCACACTGCAGCAGAGGAGCGGGAAGAGTCTCATCAATGCCGCCCTGTCCAAACACCTGCTGTGTGTCGGGTCCTAGGCAAAGCACTGTGACCTCAGAAACAAACAACGCAGCATCACTGGACTCATGGCCAAGCAGAGAACACAGACAAAAGATGAGTACAAAGCTCTTAGCAGTGCCAGGGCCGTGAGCTGAGTCCTGTCCATGAGCACAGGCCGGGGAGCAGGCATACCAGGGAGAGGTAGCACCTGTGTGGAGACGACTGGAGCAGTGCGGTAGAAACCACGGTGCTGGGAGGGAGCCTGGGGGCCACGCCGAGGGTTCCGGCTGTGTCTGCTCTGAAGGGGCAGGCACTAAACAGGCATGGGGAGGGCCCGGAAGGAGAGAGCTCTGAGAGGAAGCAGCGTCTGGGCCGATCAGGACTGTGGGAGGTGGACAAGTGGCACGGAGGGAGTCATGGCATGGAATGGCAGGGGTGGGGCCGTCTGGGGAATAGCCAGGTTGTCATGGGGGTGTGGGAGACCGTGACAGTCAGGCTGGGGAGGAAGGGTCCTGGGAGATCGGGGAGGGAGAGTGTGTCCTGGGCTGGCACGGCCAGAGAACACTCTATATTTTTATTTTTTTAAAGAGTTATTTATTTTTTTGAAAGTCAGAGTTACATGGAGAGAGAAGGAGAGGCAGAGAGAGAGAGAGAGAGAGAGAGAGAGAGAGGTCTTCCATCCGCTGGTTCACTCCCCAGTTGGCCACAATGGCCAGAGCTGAGCCAATCCGAAGCCAGGAGCCAGGAGCTTCTTCCTGGTCTCCCACGCAGGTGCAGGAGCCCAAGCACTTGGGCTATCTCCCATTGCTTTCCCAGACCACAGCAGAGAGCTGGATCAGAAGTGGAGCAGCTGGGACTTGAACCAGTGCCCATATGGGATGCCGGCACTGCAGGCAGCGGTTTTACCCACTATACCACAGCACTGACCCCTTGGAGAACACTTTAGAAAGGGAACAATGGACCCACCGGGTGGTGGTCAGTGAGCGGGCCTGGGTTTGCACACTCCCGTGTAGCAGGTGTGAGGAAGCAGAGATCCGTGCCCAGGCAGGCTGAGCAGGCCCCTTGCTGCTGCCTTTTCGCCACATCTCACACCAGGTCCATCGGAAGCCTCACCTCTGTGGAACCCCGCTGGGAACGCGGGAGCTCACTTTGGAGCCAGTCGTGACCGCCAGAAGCGGAAGTGATTCATCCACGGTCACAGGGCGAGGGTACCAGCCGCAGGACTGGCGCCAGGAGTCCCCGCCCCTCGCCGGGACGCCTCGGAATCACCACAGTCGCCCCACCCGACGGCATTTCTTCCCATCACAGAGGCTTCCCGGAGGTGGGGTTGCTCTCAAAGGTGCCAAGTGGCACTTGGTGGTGCAATGGGACCGCTCCTGGGGAAATCCCTGGCCACTGCAGAGACACCAGGCAGGGCACTCGCTCTGTTCCTGGAGCTGAAGCGGGCCCGAGCCCTAGGGGCAGAGAGGGGAGTGGGCAGGAGCCAGGAAGGGGCTTCCTGTGCGTGAGCTACAGGAAAGGAGGCCCCAGGATGCGGGGCGGAGCCAGGATCAGCCAGAGGAGAAGAGGGCACGGGAGGGAGAAGCCACAGGCAGGGATCAGACAGCGTATGGGGTAGGAGGAGCTGGAGTGCCAGTCTTCCTCATGAGCATCACTCCTGACAATTTTGACCAAACTTGGCCGTGACGAGCTGATGCACAGGCCGGGCAGCTGGCAGCCATGGGGAGACTGAGCGGCGTCTTCTCCCTTTGTCCATGCCACCTGCTGCCCCTCCCCACCGACCCAGCTGGTCTGTACTTGCTGCTCTCAGCTAACCCTTGCCTTCCACGTCCCCTGACTCAGCCAAAGGTGTTGGGGTCCTTTGACCAGGGCTTGGAACCCGTCAATCTGAAGTCTTTAAGAAACACGGAGGCTGAGGTTACAGCGTATGTTCACCATCCACGAGACCCACTTGGAGCTCCTCCTGCGGGGAGGGGGTGACACGAGTCAGCAGCCGCGGCAGCTTCCTCCTGGGCCCTTTGTCCTCAAACCCGAGAGGGAAACCCGTGCACATTGAAGGCTTGGCCGGCTGCTTGCAGGAAGGAGTAGGGGCGAGTCTGGGTGGCTCGGGAGGTCACCCTGCCCTCCAGCCCCACTGCAGCATGGACAGTTTACCAGCAGGTATGCCTGACAGCTCTCCCTGAGTGTCTGAGCCAAGGCCCGCAGCCGCTTGATAAGGGTCACAGGTCACAGGTCAGTTCCACCCGCCGCAGACCCAACCCCTTTCCTAACAGTTCTGGAAGCCAGAAGTCTGCAATCCAACTGTCAGCACAGTCAGGTTCTGCCCAGGGCTCTCTTCCTGGCCTGGTGGCAGCCACGTGCTGCCCAGCGTCAAGGCCACAGAACTGTCAGAACAGGGCCCTGTGCTCGGGACTCATCAGACCTTAAATAGACTCCACAGACCCCATCTCCAGATGCGGTGCTCTGGGGGTTAGGGTTTCCGCACGCAGGTCCGTGGGGCCACCCTGCAGGGCGCCGTGCTACAGGGGCAGGCATTCCGTATCGAGGTAACACACCAGTTGGCACACCCTCATCCCACATAGGAGTGCCTGGGTCTTTAATCTGTCCCAAGTGCAGCTTCCACCTGCGAACCCTGGAAGGCAGCAGGTGACAAACAGCTCAATTGCTTGAGTTCCTGCGGTTAAACTTGAGAGACGTGGATCGTGTTTCGAGCTCCTGGCTTTGGTTTGGCATAGCCCCAGCCATTGTAGGCATTTGGGATACTGAAGGGAGCTCTCTCTACCTCTCTAAAATAAATAAAAGATAAAAAACATTTCTTATAAAAGACATTTATTCTCTAAAAAATGACACAATAAAATCATGGCGTTATAAAAGGCCGTCTGCACTTCGCATTCCTCCATAGTAAGCCCAGCCTAGGCCTCTGTGGCATCCTGGCTCTACCTGGGAGCGCCCTGAGAAACAGCCTCGCTTAAGGCTGCCGAGACCAAGCCAGGAGCCTGCAGAGCCCTGCCGAGCCTGCTCTGTGGCGCCCGCTCGGCGTACGAGGCGGGAGGGGGCAGGGGAGCCTTGCACGCTCCCAGGTCTCCTGCATGAGGCAGCCCTATGACAGCTTGGGGAGGCGTGGTTTTCTCTGGGCCGTGGGAAGAGCGCCGGCCCGAGAGCCTGGCCTTTGCCCATCCTGCTACTCCACCGTCAGCTCTCGGGCAGGTCCCGCCTCTCCTCCAAGCTCCAATTTTGCCACCTCTACAGGGAACATGGTGGCTTGAAGCTGAGACTCTCCGAACATGTGCTTGCTTTATTGATTTCAGGACAGCAGATTCAGAGCGTCCAAAGCAAGCTTACTTTAAGCATTGGGCCTCATTGCTAATGGCAGAGGCATCCACCTCCGAACTCCTCTATCTGGATGTTGGGTGATGGTGATTCCCTCCGCCGGCCATGATGGACAGATTGCATGAGTGCCCGGCTTCTTCACCCCTGCCTGTGCCCTGTGCTCCTATGGCTTTGTTTCTTCTCGCTAGAAGGAGATGGGGTCTCTCCCCCTGCGTGCTCGTGTCCTCCAGAACTTGGATGCCAAAACCGAACCACCAGAGGGATGCAATCCTTTGGGAGGTGACTGTGAGTGAGCACAGCCTTCATGCGTGGGGTTAGCGCCTACAGGCCCCTAAGAGCTGCCTTATCCTTCCAGCCACGTGAGGACACAGCAAGAAGATGGCGTCCTGACCCAGCAGGGGGCCCCTCACCTGCCATGGAATCTGTGCCTTGAGCTTGGACTTCTACAAGCTCACTCTTCCGGATGTTGGCAATGCTACTTCCTGTTGCTCCGCTCAGGTGTGAGGGGAAGGAAGGCAGACAGATTAGGACGCCCCCTGTTTTGTTCCGAGTGCAGCCCGTGTTGCTAGCTTTGGCCAGTGATGCTAACGAAAGGCACACGGCGCCGTCTGGAAAATCACCTGCTGGCTTCTGCACCCTGCCATCCCCACGGGAACACAGTCTGGCCAGGCAGCTGCAGGATGGGGTGTGTGATGTGGAGCCGACGCGCTGCGGCTGTTCCAGACAAAGCCGGCCAGCATCACCCAAAGCCGACGTACACCTGAGACGAGAACAGAGCTCAGCCACTGATCCTCGCCCGCCGCAGACCCCTTCCATGGATGTGCTGCCAAGTGCAGGTGGAATTAAAGCCCCTTGAGTTTGGGGTGGTTTTGCTGTACAGTATCATTATGGCAACTGCTGGCTCGCACACCCACAAAGCGGCATGTAGTAGGTGCCCACCCCCATGCCCTCCGGGGAAGCTTCGTTCTCGCGGGCACGGTACGGAGCCATAAATCATGGTCTTGGTGCCAGCCACGCTTCCTTTGCCTGTGCCTCCCACTTCCGATTGATTATAGACGCTGACTGCTCAATTCTGATTAAATACTAAATCATAAGCTGCTTACAGAATGCCTGCAAAAAAGCTGACATTTACGAAGTCCAATAAACTCCTTGCAAGAACAGGAACACTTAGATTGGGAGGGAGAAAAAAAACAGAAAATAAAATCTTCATCCAAACAAACATCGGCTGAGAGCAGGCAGATGGTCAGAATCCTCTACTTGTACACTAGAAAAATTGAGATTTGGCAAGGGCTGTCTGAAAATAACTAGCAAACATCAAAGCGTCGCCTTGCGGCGCCGGTGTTTTCTCTGGGCCAGGCTTCAATATTTTCACAGGCTACTGCACGGAGAAGGTGTTGCAGGCCTCCGCATTTTTGGCAGGGAAAGGATAAGAAATACCAGCAACGATTTAGAGCAAGGGAGGTTGCCAGCAGCCCGAAGAGTGAGCGTGTAAAAGCCAGCAACTGCACAGTCCCATAAATCCGCCCAACTCAGCGTCGGGCCCTCCCCTTAATCTGCCGAGGTGTGAGGGGAGGGAAGGCAGGATTTTCTAACGCGATTTTCCACTTGGATCAGCTTTCAGGGGGGCCTGGGGGGCGTCCTCTTTCAGGGCTAGCAGCCGTCTTCACAGCAATGGAATCCAGCCTTGAAACCACAGGGCTGGGCTCTCCTCACCTTTGTTAAATGAAGGAATCGGGGTGCGAAGAGAGCCTTTGGCTCAGGCTCAAGCAAGCCCTGCAGATCCAGGCGAGGGGGAGGCGGAGGCTGGGCTGTTCCTCATTTCCCCGACCCCAGAAAGGTTCAGAGTGAGAGTGCACTGCCCAGGTGGACGAGCGCACTTACTTGGCTACACCCTGTGCCAAGGACTGGCAGAGCGCACATTGCTCCAGAGGTGGCCATGGTGCTGCTAGGTGGCCCAAGTCTCCGTCCACGTGGCAGAAACTGGGGGCTCTGGAACCAGGTCCAGCCATCTTTGCTTCCAGGCTGCATGGTCAAGGTCAAGGTCCTCAGCCATGTCAGGTGCTCTGACTTCCAGATGGGTGGGGAGGGGGACTGTCCACCTTGCAGATGGGTGAGGAGGGGTATGCCAGAGCAGGATGTGAAGCAGGTGAACTCACGAGCAGGTTACTGCAGCGTTTGGTCAGTGCCACAGTGCAGACGAGCCTGGGGCATTCTGGGAACACAGAGGACAGCTGCAGTGGGGTTGGGGTTTGCAGGGAAACCTTCCTGATGGAAATGGTGCCCAAGTTGAGCTTTCAAGGCTGCATAGCTGCTGACTGGCTGAGGGGCAGGGACAAGCATTCCGGGAAGAGAAGACTCGGCGAGCCAATTATTGCCAACCAGCTTCTGCTTAAACGCCCCCCATGATGGGGGCTCACAGGCTGCTCTCGCTCAGACAGCTCAGAGTGAAGGAAAACGGTCTTGTTTTTTTTAAGTCTCCCAATGGCTTCCATCTACTGGCCCTAGAGCCCTCACAGGACCTGATATTGAAGGCAGCTCTTGTGCCTTAGCTTCTCCAGGCATGAAAGCCATTGCTTGTGTATCAGAGTGCAACCCCACCCCAGGCAGGCCCCTTCCTAACATGTGTCATAGCCCAACATTCCAAGAGAGTGGGGCCAGGGTCCTGAAGATGCTCAGTGTAGCCACTGATAAAGCACGACCTTGGAACTGGAGCTGAATTTCAGGACAGAGGGTCTGGCTCAGGGTGCAGGGTCTATCTCAGGACAGAGGGTCCAGCTTGGGGTACAAAGTCTAACTCAGGACAGAGGGTCTATCTCAGGGTGCAGGGTCTGGCTTAGGGTAGGAGGCCTGTCCCAGCTCTGGCTCCAAAGGCCCCGCAAAGCTACAATCTGAAGTCATGAGTGATGAGCAGCATCCATGGTGTGTCCAAGACAATGGCCTAGAGGAAAAAGGCGGTGAGGGAGAGTAGGTCACGTTGACCTTTAGGGTCCAGCTTCCCAGCTGAGCCATGGGGCAGCCCCAGCGGGCAGGGCAGCCATGCCCATGATCAACACGTGACGAGCACTTAGAGGCATCCCTGATCCAAGGGAAGGGCTCTGCAGCTGTTTGCATTGTTATTGTTACCTCTTGGAGGTGGGAAAGGCACAACAAAGTGCGCTTGAAACAATGCCCAGCCCTAAACTGTGTCCCCCCAGTGCCTGCCACTCAGCCTGGAGCTCACTGGGACTTGTCTCTTTGAATGACAGGTCTGAGCCAGGGCTGTACCTTCGAACCCTCCTGTAGACAATGGAAATAACAGTGCCACTCACAGGACTCACCTCCTCCTGTGACAGTTCATGAGTTAATCAGCAGAAAGCACCCAAGACAGTGCCAGGCGTGGAGCACTATCTGTGTCTTTGTTAAGATGCTGCTGCTGCTGATTCATTATCCCAACTATGCAATTAGTTTGTGTAGCAAAAAAGGGGGAAAAAAAAGGAGCATGAGAAAACTAGAGCTCAGAAGGGGCCCTGTGGGTTGCTCACCTGCCGCATGCAGGGAAAACACAGTGGCAGGTTGCCCTCTCCAAAGTCTGTCCCTCCCTCCCACATTTCATGCCGTAGTGCTAACTTGCTGCTCGTGGAATCAGCAGCCCTCGCTTCACCTCCCCTGGGAGGGGCTGCAAGCAGTGAAGCGAGCGAGAGCACTGACTTCCCTGTGCCTGTCCCACCTGCCGCTCTCAGCTCTGCCCGTCCCAGGGCCTCCGCAGCCCCCTGTTAAGTGACAACTGGCATAGGTGGTCACAATAACGTGTAAACACTCAGACACTGCAGCCACCGCCCGAATCCCTCCACAGCGTTTCCTAATTAATCACCTTGTGTACTGCATTCTAAATTAATTGAATTAAAAGTAATTAAAGCCAGGAAATTGAAATTAGTCTAATTAGATTAGAGACACATCCAGAGCCCGTGGTGAGGGGTGCCATGTAAATTGGCCGGTTTCGGTGGCGAGAAGATAAACTTAGATCGCACGCAGACAGGCTGCGCAGAGGGCGAGGTAAGCCTTGCAAAGAATGAGTCAGAGCCGGTGCAGTAGTGGCATCAGAAGCAACAGTAAGGGGGCCAGCGCTGTGGTGCAGTGGGTTAAAGCCACAGCCTGCAGTGCTGGCATCCCATATGGGCATCGGTTCAAGTCCCGGCTCCTCCACTTCCAATCCAGCTCTCTGCTATGGCCTGGGAAAGCAGTAGAAGATGGCCCAAGTCCTTGGGCCCCTGAATCTGCGTGGGAGACCTAGAAGAAGCTCCTGGCTCCTGGCTTCGGATCAGCTCAGTTCTGGCCGTTGTGGTCATTTGGGGAGTGAACCAGCGGATGGAAGACCTCTCTCTCTCTCTCTCTCTCTCTGGCTCTACCTCTCTCTGTAACCCTGTCTTTCAAATAAATAAAATACATCTTTTTAAAAAAGCAAGAGTAAGAAGTCCCAGCTTCTTCAGAGGCTTCCTTTGCCAACTCTGACTGTTGAGCCCCCACAAGACGGGCTCAACAGGAGGTGCCTTTGCTATACCTGTTTGGCAGATGGAGAATCGTGGTGGAGGTCCCCGTGGCTGACCCAGAGGCCCCCTCTCAGCCTCCCAGATTCTCTTGCAGAATGGACCGCCTGGACGGGGCCAGAGACAACACTGGAGGGTGACCTTCAGCCCGTGCTGTCTGGCCCAGTCTAAGGCAAGCGTCCCCTAGGGCTTTTATCTTCCAGCGATGCCCACGAGGATGGATCATTGTTCACAGTCATCCCTCGCTCTGAAGTAGCCAGGCCACAGTGGCCGCCAACGGCTGTGGAGTGCCTGTGCGTTAGCCTGCCATGGTTTCACGGGGGCTGGCAGAAGACACGAAACTCCCAAGTCAGAGACACAGGAGCGTCAGTACTCCCAGAAACAGCAACTCCAGGGGAGCAGCTCCCCCAACCCCAAATCCCACACGGCGACACTGCGCACACAGGGCGTTGTGTTACAGAAGACAAACCCCAAGCTTTGGGCAGGTGACGAACGTGCCTGCCCCTGGCTCTGGAGCGAGACACTATCCTTCCAGGAGGTTTTATGAGGCCACATCCTGGAAAAGACCACCGGAAACAAGGGCCAGCCGTGAGTGCCTCTGCTCCCAGAACACGGACCAACCCAAAAAGGCCCAGGGACACCTGTCTCCCTGCAGTACCCGGCCCTCGTGTCCACAGTCTCAGCTCAGGCAAATTTTCCCTCGAGGACGCCCCTTGATCGGGCACTCGGGTTACTGTGACCAAGAGAGGGCGGGGGCAGATTCCTCTAGTTAGTCTCCGATTGACATTTAATTAAGGCTACTGCCAGGGGGACTCCGGCAGCAAGATAACGCCAACCTGCCATGCTGACCCCAGCCGCAGCCTCCCCAGAGACTGGGACCAGCCACACGAACAAGTGCCACGGGCGACCAGGATCTACTTTAGGAAGCCAAGTGGATGCCTCCTGCCGTCTGTGTGCAGATCGTCAACCCAGCTCAAGGCAGCGATCCAGGGAGAGCAGTCTGCACGGGCTCTGCTGAGACCTACAAGACGAACACTCTTGGGTAATTCCATCATCTCTCCCTACCCGGACCCTGCACTTGGGCGGACAGGAGTGCTCTCCAGGGCTAAAGTCACAGGGCTAACTTCTTGCCATCTTCTCCAACTGGAGGACTCCATAAATAATGAGTCAGGCGCCCCCACCTGGGAAGCCCCCCTGGGATCCGCCAGTGGTGTTAACTTGCACGCTTGCAGGGTGGATGGGCGGGTGGGGTCTCCTGTGACTACTCCTAAGAATCTGTGTTTGGGGGAGGGAGATAAGGCCCAGGGGGTATCGGTGGTGCCTACGGAAAGCAAGCGTTGTTTAGAATTGCAGGGGGCCCCCAAGCAGGACCCACATCCATCTGGGTGCATAGGTTGCTTGCCGTCAGTGTGGTCTCTTAGTGGGTGGTAAGCCATGGGATCTTCAGTTCAGATCATCAGGTCTGTATGCTCTTTGTCTTGGGAAAGATGGCCTGAGTGCAGGCTGCCCAGTTAGCTCTGCTCGTCCACATCCCTTGTCGGGTGACATTCACCTGCCTGCAAGCAATGACCGGCAGAGGCTGTGTGAGTGCGGGTGGGGCAGACATGCAACCATGTGCACAGGGGCTTTGCAGGAAGTCTGTGTTATGGCTGAGCAGGACTCGGCTCCCCAAGTTCATGCAGGACGGAGGCGTGCTCTGACTGTGTGTTTAAGAGACCGAGAGGGCTCCAGCTCATCGAGAGTTTGCCCTTGGAAGGTTGTTCTCTTGAGAGGCTTGGTTGTTGAAGCCAAGTTCATCCCAGCTCCAGTCCCTGCTCCCAGGCCTGCTGCGCCATTGTTCCCTTGCACGTGCTCCCCCAGACTGCCAGGGCCACCTGATCACCAACTGTGAACCTCCCAACTGCAAACCAGAGGAAACGATTCCTTCTCAGGAAGCTCTCTCGGGGGTTTTAGTTCAAGTGACAAACAGTGGACTAACACAGTGGAGAAGCTCGGATTGAGGCGTGGACCCCATCCCAGTGGGAGGGTAAAGAGGGCAGGAGGCCTGGCAGGTGCATCGGCCAGTTGGATTTCGGGTACCTCAACGGTTTGGGGGAAGTGCACTAAGGGTAAGGAAGACGCTGGGGATGATTCTGAAGCACAGATCTAATTAAGGTCTCTCCCCTGATCTCTCAGTATAAGATTGTGTCTAAGGTGTTCCCACCCCACCACCATCCCAGCAGATCCAGCGTCCCCTTTTCCCAGAATTCCCAGACCTCTGCTTCCGCCAGAAGGCACAAGTGCAGGTGGACACTCACTGTGTCCCCACTGTAAGGGTCTGGGTGACCTGTGTGCTTCTGCATGACATCCTATGACCTAAGATCCCATCAGTTCTGCAGGAGAACCAGGCGGCTGATCCAGACTCCCCCAGGCCTTCGTTCACTCCGGTTGCCCAGGAACAATCAGGACAGAACCTTGAGTTTCCAAAACGGGCCTGGGCAAGCCCTCACGTCTCCCCCTGCACCCCGCTCATCACTCAGGTATCAGCCACGGAGACAGCTTCCCTTTCCAAGGGACAACAGCTCTGCTTCCCGAGGTGCATGGACCAGGAGGAGGAGCGTGGAGCAGTCAGGGGAGGGAAGGCAGGCAGAGACGCAGCCATGGAGAGGCCCAGCTCCGGCCCAGCCACACACAACAACCACCCCACCCCGCCACGTTCCCAGGCACGACATCTGCGTCCCAGTTTCTCCCTCGTTCTCCACGAAGCAGCAGGAGGAACTCGCTTTACACACCCGAGGGTCCATTCTGACAGCTGTAGCCGCACAAGGCCAAGGTCTGTCTTAAAGATCAAAGCCTCCACCGCCCATCAAGAGCAGAGCCACTTGCTGTTTGGAGATGATGGCTTTTCTTCCGTCTTCTGCCCGTCACCAGTCCAGCGTCCCCTGTCCTTCCTGCCACCGCGTGGCACATTCAAAGCAGCCCAACAGAGCCCCCCTGGCATGGGCCGGCTTCCCCAAATTGCAGGTTAAATGCTAGGCTCTCTGGAGACACGCATGTCTCACACGCCCTTCAGGGAAATCTCTATGTTATTACTTTTCACAACCACGTTGATGAGAAGGAAACAACAGACAAAAAAGCAACTGCCTGGCCAGCACCTGCGCTGTTGCCGCTTCCGACGAGCAGCCTGCGACGGGGCTGGCCTGTGGCGCAGTGGGCTACGCTGCTGCCTGCAAGGCCAGCATTCCATACTGGGGCACCCACTGCAGCCCCGGCTGCTCCACTGCCGATCCAGCTCCCTGCTAATGATCCTGGGAAAGCAGCAGAAGATGGCCCGAGTGCTGGGGCCCCTGCCACCCAGGTGGGAGACCAGCAAAGAGCTCATGGGATGTGCTGGCCCCAAGTAAATCTTCTTTTTTTTTTTAAAAAAAAAAGCCTGTTATAGGAAATCTAACAGGAAAAATCTCTCAATCTCTCTCTCTCTCTCTCTCTCTCTGTGTGTGTGTGAGAGAGAGAGAGAGAGAGAGAGAGAGAGAGAGAGAGAGAGAGGAAGAGGGAGACTTTGCGGCTCCTGTGGCCCTGCTTGGGCAGAGAGACCCTTTCGACCCTGCCTCGTGTCCCCCGATGCCTAGCATGGTCTGGGGACACGGGCAGTTAGGACAAGGGGCCCCCCCTCTTCGAAGACGCCAAAGCGCCAGCCTCTGGGGCGGAATGGCACCTCCTACAGGTGTGCGCAACATCTCCATCAGCCACTCGCCACAATGAGCCTGTGGCTCGGCCTGATTCGCTCTGTGGTCAAGGGCACACGGATCCTGAAGAGGAGCTGCTGCTTCCCACCATCAAAGACAGAGCTGGAAGCCGCGTGCTGACGATCAAGGCCATTCGGAATGAACTTCCAGTGAGCAAGCGCGGACTCCCGCCCGGCCCGTGCTCCTGTTCCTGGCTCCCTGCCCCTCGCCCGACTTCACTCACAGAGCAGAATCGGCCCCACCCTCCCCGGGGCTCTGCTTTGAAGCCAGCCCTGCACTTGCACTTCACCCCCCCAGTGCTCTGTGCAGCTGTTCCCGCCTCCTGCAAAGGAGTCAAGAGGAGGCTCCAACATTTCCCGAGAAAGGCTTCCAAGGTGCCGGGGAGCTCCCAGCCAAGAGCCCGCCTCTGGTGTGTGTTTGCTGGAGATAATGAAACATCCGCCGGTAGGGCAGCCCCTGGGGGCCTGGCGGGGCACAGCAAGGCCTTCCCGGGTGCTCCCCAGCCTGGAGATGAGCTGGTGGGGAAAGGAGAGGGGACAGAGAGGCAGGATTGGGCTCAGACACGCGTGTGATGGCCCCTGATTCCACTGGTGCTCAGCCAAGGCCCGTGCTTGGTGTGGGGCCGGTGCCAAGCCCACGTGCTGCCCGCAAGCTGTCTCACCGCTCTGCTGCACACACGCCCCCTCCCTTTCCTGCGGGCTGGGGAGGGGGTTCAGCCCTCACTGCCGGCCCAGCCCCTCGGTCCCCAGGCAGCCCTAGCCTGCTGTCCCCTCTCCCCCAGCCCCACCTCCCTTCCTAGAAGTCAGCCCCAAGGCCAATGGGGGCCTTATCATATTTCAGTGCCCCCAAGGCCTAGCCAGAGTCTTTCAATGTCTCGGTCACGGCCAGAACACCATAACTTACTTATAAATTGGATGATGGGCCGGCGCTGCGGCTCACTAGGCTAATCCTCCACCTGTGGCGCCGGCACTCTGGGTTCTAGGCCCGGTTGGGGCGCCGGATTCTGTCCCAGTTGCTCCTCTTCCAGTCCAGCTCTCTGCTGTGGCCCAGGAGGGCAGTAGAGGATGGCCCAGGTCTTTGGGCCCTGCACCAGCATGGGAGACCAGGAAGAAGCACCTGGCTCCTGGCTTTGGATTGGCGCAGCACACCGGCCATAGCAGCCATTTGGGGAGTGAACCAACGGAAGGAAGACCTTTCTCTCTGTCTCTCTCTCTCACTGTCTAACTCTGCCTGTCAAAAAAAAAAAAAAAAAAAAAGGATGATGGTTTGTGTTTCTCTTTGTATGGCCCCAGAAAGCACATGTGTGAAAAGTCTTTCCAACCTCATCTTTGTTCCTACTCACCCCGGGGCCTGTAGACGAGTAACCAAATTTCCCTCTGTTGTGCAACCGAGGGGCGGGAAGTTTCCGGTGCGGTGAAAATGTCAGTGGTGAAAACCTCTCTTTTGCACTTGAAGCAGCAAGGTCAAGTTCTGCCCTCCCGAGCGCCTCCTCCTCCATACCTGGTTGAGATGTGTCACCGGAACCAGGCCAACAAGGCCTCCGGACAGCACAGAGACCCTGGAAATAGAATGTGCGAGAAGTTTGCAGCAAAAGGGGCGCCCCCAGTGTGGGGCTCTGCAGTGCCGCGGGAACCCCGGTCAGTCTGCAGACGACCTCTAGGCAGCGACACAGAGGCCTGGGCTCTTGAGCCAGGTTGGACAGAGAGCTCCCTAAGAATGAACTGAGTGGCTAGGGGAGGCCCGGGCTGACGCCTGCGTGACGAGAAGCACCAGTCCAGCAGAAGGGGCACCTGTTACCAGGCTCCGGGGCAGGAGTGAGCCGGGCATGTCCAAGGAATGGACAGAGAGAGGCATGCAGCTGGCACGTAGGGGCCAGAGAAAACAAGAGGCTGGTGAAGAAGCCAGGGCCAATGGAATTGTGGGGCCTGGCATCGGTGGTAGGGAGTTTAGTCTACATTTTAAGCACAAGTACAAGGGGCCAGTGCTGTGGCATAGTGGGCTAATCTTCCACCTGCAGTGCCGGCATCCCATGTGGACACCAGATCGGGTCCCAGCTGCTCCTCTTCCGATCCAACTCTCTGCTATGGCCTGGGAAAGCAGCAGAGGATGGCCCAAGTGCTTGGGCCCCTGCACCCACGTGGGAGACCCAGAAGAAGCTCCTGGCTCCTGGCTTTGGATCGGCTCAGCTCCAGCTGTTGAGGCTATTTGGGGAGTAAACCAGTAGATGGAAGACCTCTCTCTCTCTCTGTCTCTCCTCTCTCTGTCCATAACTCTGCCTCTCAATAAAATAAACTTTAAAAATCTTTTTTAAAAAAATCGCAAGTACAAGTTGAGGGCATTCTGGGTGCAGGGTGTAGACGGGATGGAAGGGCAATGAGGGTGGAAAGAGGCCATTAGGAAGCTGTCACAGACACCCTGGGTGATGGCCTGGGCCACAGTGATGGGCGCCGAGTGAAGTTGGCAGAGCCAGCGGATATTTTGTGGGGAAAGCTCGCATTCTAATGGATGCAGTGTGGGGAGCAGAGGGCCATAGCAACTGCACATCCCAGAGTTACACCTCCTCCCAAGCAGGTCCACGGCCAGTGGATGCTGGCCTGTGGCTCCATGGCTCGGTCTTCTCACCTCTGCTGGAGACCATCGAAGCTCCCGAGCTCCACGTGGCATGGGCTGAGGCTTCCCCACAGCGATGCGGCAGGCCAGCGGCTCCCTCTGTCCCAGTTTCTCCACAGCTGCTCCCCTGTGCATCCACCTGGTCTCTCTCATCAGCCCCTGGCGAAGCCTTGGTCCAGAGAACCTGATCTAAGTCAGAGGCTCTTATCAGCTCTAGCACTGTTACCAGCTCATTCCTGGAACTCCTTGCAGTTATGGGGAATTCTGAGATGGCCTCACAGACTGCTCTTCTGCCTTGTATCACCCGACTCTTCCAGCCTCGTCCACCCCCGGCGCCACGTCCCCTCCAAAACAGCGTCCGGTCCTAGAGAAAGGCGCGCTTCCGCTCTCCATGCCTTTGTCCACAGAAGCACCCCTGCACCAGCCAGACCGCGGCCCTGGGGTTCGGAAGGGACAGGAACCCAGGGAGCGCTGGGGAGGACACAGCTTCCCCTGACGGCAAGTAGAACGGGACACGGGAAGACAGCAGCATTGCCGCTCACCCAAGCACTCAGAGTAAACTCTGTGTGTTCTCCCGTGGTCACGTGCACACGCGAGCCCCTACACAAGCCGATGCTGCTGTCAAGAGGACAAATGGGGCTCAAACTCTGCCCCTCCCTTCTGCTCACCATCCCATGCTCCCCAACACAGGCAGGGCCAGGGCTGCCCAGGGCAGGTGCTTGGGTCTAACTTGCACACTGACTCCAGGTGAACAGAAGCAGGGTGTGCTGGTGATGAGACAGCCGTCACTCAGCTGGGGAAGGACTCCCACAAACCCCCACGCGCCCTTGGCCAGCTGCTCCTAGCCTACTGGGCTCCCTGACATCGTTGCTGGGGGCCGCGGGGGTGGGGAGGGAGGCCAAAGCCAGGAGCCAGGAACTTCATCTGGGTGTCCCATGTGAGTGCAGGGGCCCAACTATTCGGACCGTCACGCTGCCCTCCCAGGGTCTGTGTTAGCAGAAGCTGGGATGGTAAGCAAAGCAAAGACTCAAACCCAAGCACTCTGCCATGCGATGCGGGGGTCCCTGGTGGTATTTAGCCACTGCGCCAACTCCCCAGCCCCAGCGCATTCTGTGCAGTAAATCTCTTTTCTGACTGACACTCCTGGATGGCACAGGTGAGGATAAGCTCTGCCCCACTGAGCATCTCGAAGTCAGAGGCCCCTGTTGGTTTTGGGTGTTTACATATTCACTCAACAAACATCCCTCATACTATGATCCCTACATATAGAGGGGGGAGTTGGTTGTGCACACACCTGCTGTTTGTATGTCTGTACACACTGTATGGACGTCACCCAGAGAACACATAAAACCTGGGCGGCTGTGAGTCACTCTGAGATACTAGATGGGCAAGGGTACTTTCCACACAGCCCTGGGAGGTGTGAAGGCAGCTACTTAGTGTTCCCACATTTTGAGAGTCTGTATTCAGGGGTGCATGGGTGCCAGGCATGGGGGAGCCCCACGGACACAGCAGGCATGCCCCAAGTGATCTCCCCAACCCCGCACAGGCCAGGGCCGACCCAGCAATGCCCGTGACTTCTCCTCGTCCTTGGATCAGAGGAACAGTGTTTGAAGATGAGACGGCCGGGGCAAGAACACAGCCTGGTGGTTAGGACATCCGGGTCCCACACACAGCACCCGCATCTGAGTCCTGGCTCTGGCCCCTGACCCCAGCCTCCTGCAAATGCACACCCTGGGAGGCGGTGGTGATGGCGTGAGTAACTGGGTCCCTGCCACCCACATGGGAGACCTGGATTGACTTCCTTGCTCCTGGCTTTGGCTCCAGGCTAGACCTGGCTGTTTGCAGGCACTGGGGGAGGGAGCTAGCAGACAGGAGCAGTCTCCGCCCTTTCTCTCTCTTCTCTTTGTATTTCTGCCTCTCAGACATGCGAATAAATATACAATAATAAAGGATTAGGAGTTGGAGGAGTCCCCCTGCAGTGGTAGGAGCCGCCAGGCACTGAAATTAAAGTAAAGTGAACAAATGTTGAAAAGGGGAGAGTTGGGGCTGGCACTGTGGCATAGAAGGTAAAGCTGCCACCTGCAGTGCCTGCATCCCATATGGGAGTCAGTTCGAGTCCCAGCTGCTCTATTTCTGATCCAGCTCTCTGCTATGGCCTGGGAAAGCAGTGGAAGATGGCCCAGGGCCTTGGGCCCCTGCCCCCACGTGGGAGACCCAGAAGAAGCTCCTGGCTCCTGGCTTCAGATCAGGGCAGCTCCGGCCATTGCAGCCAATTGGGGAGTGACTCTGCGGATGGAAGACTCTCTCTGTCTCTCTCTCTGCCTCTGCGGTTCTATAATTCTGCCTTTCAAATAAATGAATCTTTAAAACAGAAAGAAAGAGGCCGGCGCTGTGGCTTAATAGGCTAATCCTCCGCCTTGCGGCGCCGGCACACCAGGTTCTAGTCCCGGTTGGGGCGCCGGATTCTATCCCGGTTGCCCCTCTTCCAGGCCAGCTCTCTGCTATGGCCCGGGAAGGTAGTGGAGGATGGCCCAAGTGCTTGGGCCCTGCACCCCATGGGAGACCAGGAGAAGCACCTGGCTCCTGCCTTCGGATCAGCATGGTGCACCAGCTGCAGCGCGCTGGCCACGGCGGCCATTGGAGGGTGAACCAATGGCAAAAGGAAGACCTTTCTCTCTGTCTCTCTCTCTCACTATCCACTCTGCCTGTTAAAAAAAAAAAAAAAAAAAAAAAAAAAAAAAAAAAAAACAGAAAGAAAGAAAAGAACAGGAGAGCTAGGACAGGGCTGCTTCGCAGTGTCTTGGGCATGGGTGGAGGCAGCAAAGCAAAGAAAGCTAACGCAGCAAGCGAGCCGGTGGAGCACACCTCGGCTCCCACCCCGCGCGCAGCCCAAATGTAGTCATGCGCAGCCTGGTGATGTAGCCACGCTGTGTCAGCGAGACTGACCGCAGCCCCAGTTTTTGTCCCAAGCCAGACTGGGGCGAGCCACAGGCCCCAGGCCACCCAGGTTTCGGCCAATCCTAAACTTCTCTTTGATGATTCTTGAAAGTGACGTTTTCCTCCCAGGAGTGATCATCGAAGTATATAATAGCCAGTCCTGAGACTGCCCTGGACCATGGAGACCAACGTAGTCCTGGTCAAAACAGACCTGGACCTAAGGACGATGTTTGGTAAGTTTGCTCAAATGCCTGGAACAGCAGCGTGTGGCTGCTGATGCTACTGGCAGCCCTTTTAGGACCATGAGGCAAGTCTTGTGCAGATTAAAAAGAGACTCAGAGGAGGACTGGGTCAAGAAAGCGGCAGAGCCAGAGCCCGGGTCAGATGGTGCCGAGGCCCCCCTCCCCGTGGCTTAATCCTGTGTGTGTGAGGTCTCTGCACCTCACCACTGGTGTCCTTTGCATTCTCTTAACGATCTCACCTCACACGTAGCTCAGCTGAGGTCCAGAGCAGACAAGGGCCCTGTCTATGCTCTGCCAGCACCAGCCCCGGCACCAGCACCAGCCCCGGCACCAGCACCTCAGGCTTCCGTCAGCCCAGCGTCCTTCTAATGAACCCTGAACTTCTGACACCACACTGCTCTCTCTCTCTCTGCCTTGCAGACAAATGAGTCCATCTTAAAAAATAAGTACGAGGATGTGGCACCCAGCCCCAGCACTGTGTGGCACCCAAACATCCGCGCACCTTTTTCCTACTCTCACATCAGCCTTCGCACTCCAGGTGAGAACGGCGCCCTGCGGCTCAGCTCACGGCCGCTCAGCGGCCAAGCAGCGGGCTCGGGTCAGCTCGCAGCACCGAGGCCCAGCACGAAGCCACATGGCGCCAGTCCCTGAAAAGAAGCCCAAGCCCCCACGTCCCTCTCCCCCGGCCCCGGGGCAGGGCACCACGGTCCACCACCCGTGCCTTCCCGGCCATGGCCACAGGGGGCGCACGCAAAGCCTCTGAGTCACGGAGAGGAGCGAGGGCCACCACACCCGGGGCTGTCTGTGCTGTCACACAGGAGCGTCCCCCAGTGGCACAGTTAGCAGGCGACTCTAAGTCTGAGGCCACAGGGGACGAGGATGAGGAAGAGGACGAAGACAATGGAGCAGAGGGGCTGCGGGCGCGCACAGGTGATGCAGGGTACCCTTGGGAACCCCTGGGGAAAGCGCTTAGACTGTTCCTTAGGCCCAAGCAGGAGCGGAAGTCAAGGCTCCCTGCACCTCAGCCAAACAGGTTTTGGAGAAAGACCAGGAGTTTAAGGAGACCCTCGTTCTCAGCGGCCAACTCTGCAGATCCATCCCCTAGAGAGTGAGCACTTCCTTAACTTAACTGTTGCACCCTAGGGCCCTCACTTGCCCGCCTCTAGGCCCCACCTACCCTGGTCTGGCTCTTCACTGAGCCTCCCGCTGTGCCAGCTCAGCTTGTGGTGCAGGGGGAGTCCCGGCTGCTCCACCTCCCACCCAGCTCCCTGCTACGGCCTAGGAAAGCAGTGGAGGATGGCCCAAGTGCTTGGGCCCTGCACCCACATCAGAGACCTGGATGGAGTCTTGGCTCGTGGCTTCTGTCTGTATCAGCCCCTTGCAGCCACCTGGGGAGGGAACTAAAGTCTGGAAGTTTCTCTCTCTCTCTCTCTCTCTCTCTCTCTCTCTCTCTCTCTTTGTAACTCTGCCTTTGAAATGAATAAATACATCTTATTTTTAAAAAGCCCTGTGTCAGTCAGCAGGAAATAGCAGCCAGTGTCGAACACCTACAATCAATACATGGCTCTTTCTCAGTAGAAAGATTTAATAAAAGAATTTCAGATTTTGTTGTTACCAAAAACGAAACAGGACTACAGGAAGGGCTGGGACAGCAGGCTCTTGCCTGAGCCTCCCAGATGGTCTCCCCAGCCACCGCAGAGCTGGCCCAGCAGGGGAGCCACCGCCCCTGACACAGCCGGGAAGGCGAGGAAGCCGGAAGCCGCCACCGCCTGTTCAGGAACACGGCTCCTGCGGTCCTGGGTCACAGAGCCATCACAACTGCCCATCTCAACTCTTTTTTTTTTTTTTTTTAAGATTTATTTATTTATTTGAAAGGCAGAGTAACACAGAGAGAGAAGGAAAGACAGAGAGAGAGAGGTCTTCCATCCACTGGTTCACTCCCTAGTTGACTGCAATGGCTGGCGCTGTGCTGATCTGAAGCCAGGAGCCAGGAGCTTCATCAGGGTCTCCCACGTGGGTGCAGGGGCCCAAGGACTTGGACCATCCTCTGCTGTTTTCCCAGGTCATAGCAGAGAGCTGGATTGGAAGTGGAGCAGCCAGGACTTGAACTGGCACCCATATGGGATGCCGGCACTGCAGGTGGCAGCTTTACCCACTACGCCACAGCACCGACCCCCGGAATGAACTCTTAAAAACTAATTCGAGGGGTCAATACCATGGTGTAGCCCGTTAAGCCTTTGCCTGCAACACTAGCTTCCCATATGGGTGCCAGTTCAAGTCCCGGGGTGGGCGGGGGGGGGGGGGTGTTAAAGCTCAAGACACAGGCTCCATCTCAGGGATTCGCCCCCTGCCAAGTGCTAGTCTCATTGCTGCAGCTGTGCGGAGTCTCCCTTGGTGAACCCAGCTTACAACTCGGGGGTCCAGCTGACGAATCTGCCCCCAGAGTCTCTCTCCGCCCAGCGACTTATCGCAGAAAGGTCTCAAAGCTCCTCCCTCTCCCCTGTGGAATCTGGATGCCAGCTCTTAGCACAGTGTCTCACCCCATTGCTAAACTTACAGGCCCACAATGCCGCTTCAGAAAGTTTGTGGAAAGTGAAATGAAAACAAGGATCCTTTGGCAAAAAAAATATTTTAAATCCATGCTTGTGTGGGGTCTTCAAAAAGTTCCTGGAAAACGTGTGTCATGCAAAAGAGACTGCACGGATTTCAATATTTCTTCTCACCAAAGTAAACTTGTCTTATTTTTTTAAAGATGCATTTATTTATTTGAAAGTCAGAGTTACACAGAGAGAGAAGGAGAGGCGGGGGGAGGGGGTCTTCCATCCTTTGGTTCACTCCCCAGATGGCTACAACGCCGGAGCTGTGCTGATCTGAAGCCAGGAAACAGGAGCTTCTTCCGGGTCTCCCACACAGGTGCAGGGGCCTAAGGACTTGGGCCATCTTCTACTGCTTTCCCAGGCCATAGCAGAGAGCTGGATCAGAAATAGAGCAGCCGGGACTTGAACTGGCACCCATATAGGATGCCGGCACTGCAGGTGGCAACTTTACCCTCTACACCACAACACCGGCCCCAATAAACTTATGTTTTAAGTCCACTGTCCAAGAATTTTTGATGTACTTTTGCATATAGCAGACATGTGGCTGCAAAATTGTGTCTTCCCGTAGACAGCAGGCCATGCTCTTTTGGAGGCAATTTTTAAAATAGATTTATTATTTATTTATTTGGAAGTCAGAGTTAGGGAAAGAGAGGGAGAGACAGAGAGAGAGAGATCTTCCATTTGTTGGTTTACTCCCTAGATGGCCGCAAAACCAGGAGCGAGGAGCTTCTTTCCAGTCTCACCCTGGCTGGCAGGGGCCTAAACACTTGGGCCATCTGCTGCTGCTTTCCCAGGCCATTAGCAGGGAGCTGGATGGGAAGTGGAGCAGCCGGGACACGAGCCGGTGCCCACAGGGGATGATGGTGTTGCCAGCAGTGGCTTTACCCGCTGAGCCACAACGCCGGCCCAAGGGGGGCGGTGTTTGCAGTGAGGCACTGATACATCTTTGTAAAACTCCGGAAGGCCCGCGCTCCCTGCTGCAGCTCCCGCTCTGTCCACAGCTGCAGCTCCCAGCGCACGTGCGCTCCACAGCGGCTAAGGGCCACTCGCCAGCGGCCAGCAGCACAGCTGTACCCGAGCCTGTAGGTGTGCTCAGAGAGAAAACCAGACTGGGACTTGGAAGGCCTCCCGCTGGCCTGCACCTGCATCAATCTTCTGGATCAATCAGCTGAGACACATTAAACAAACCCAGCAGGTGTGTGCCGATGCTTCTCTTTCCAAAGTCATCCGGACCCCCCGCACCGGGCCCGGCAGGGTCTCACACCCACCACCCCCAAAACTCCTGACGTCGGAGGCAGGGCCAGGCCAGGGTCTGTCAGCCTCATTGCCATTGACATTGGTGCCAGGGCCTCACGGCTCCAGCAGCATCCCAGGCCTCTACCCGCCTAATGCCAGCTGCACCCCCATGGCTGACTGGCGATAGCCAAGGATGCCTCTGGACTGTGCTGAAGTCTCCCTGGGAAGCAGCAGTGCTCCCCAGCGGAGAACTAGGGCTCAGTGTCTCATAGCCACGCACTGCCTGGGCGGAGATGTATACATGCATGTAAACAATTAAATATTTATGTGTCCCTATTCTGAGCTGGCATCTGGTAGCAAGTCTCCTTTCGATCAGCATATGCACAAAGCAGAAATGTGACATATTTTCTTCCTTCTCTCTTAAAAATGAATGTCATCTGTGATAATAGTGACATGTGTGGTGACTAAAAAGTGGAATCACCCTACCTCTTTCTGTAAAGCTGCGTTTGGCTCGACCAGCGATGAGCAGGGACCTTTGGGGCCTTGATCCACTTCCCATCACGGCTGCTGATCGCCTGGCTCTGCGAACCCAGAGGAGAAATGAGGCGTCCGATCCACCCACCGTGTGTCACACGCCAGCGATGCCCAGTCACCTGGGAGCCAGCCCCAATGCAGCTCAGTCGCCAGTTCGTATCCACGTGGGACGGGCCTTTCTCCCAGGATCCCAAAATGCACAGACGCTCAAACCCCTTATAGAAAACGGTGCAGTGCCTGCACGAGAGCCTACGTACCTCCTCCGTATGCTTGGAACCATCTCCAGCTGACTTATCATACCCAGTACAACGTAGACGCTACGGAAATAGTCGCTATACTGCATATTTCAGAGAATAATGACAAGAAAAAATAGTCTGTACGTGTTCGGGCCAAACGCGTGACTTTTGTTTTGCAAGCATTTTGATCCACGGTTGGTTCAGCCTGAGGACGTGGATCCTGCAGACACAGAGAGCCGAGTGCGGTCAGGATAGGAGCAGCTCGGTTTCAGGGATAGGTGGTCCTCCAGGGGCTGTGTTCTCTCTCGGGCTCCGTGGCAACTGCAGGCCACCCTCTCTGTTGGGCTCTTCTCACTCTGGGGTCCAGGGTGATTAAGGACCACCCCCCAGCCCACTGGTAGGACATGCTCCACTATGGCTGTCACTTCTGCTCCACTGTGCCCACCCCAGCAAGGCCCAGGCCCAGGCCTGAGGTCAACAGGTGCAGATGAAGGCCCCTCCTGCCGGAAGGACGGGAGTCGAGGGACAGCCACAGAGCTCAGCACATAAAGCACCAGGCTTAGCCACTGAGAGGTCCTGTCCCAGGGCTCCCAGCGCACCCAATCCCTGCCAGGCCCACCCCACACCCACCACCTTCTCTTCCACAGCTGGGAATGTTCCAGAATCTCGATCCTGGCCCACCCTAGGTGGAGACAATAGTCAGGATCTTCTTGTCCATTCAACCACTGTCTCCCCACCCCTTCCAGATTGCAGGGGGAGGATCGATCGTCCATTGGCTCATCCCCCCTCCAATGGCTACAGTGTCTGGGACTGGGCCAGGCCAAAGCCAGGAGCCTGGAACCCCATCTGGGTCTCCCTGGTAGATGTCAGAGGCCTGGATCACCTGCTGCTGCTTTCCCGGCTGCATCAGCAGAGAGCGGTTTTGGAAGTGGAGCAGCCAGGACTTGAATCGATGCTGTGACATGGGACGCTGGCCTGGCAGGTGGCAGCTTAACCCACTGTGCTACACACCAGACCCTCTAAGTCCAATTTGAACTGCGGTCATGCTGAGTGCCTTCAACTTAGAGTAGTGATTTCTCAAAGCTATAGAAGAGGCAAGTCTGTTCAGGGTTTCCAGCCGGTGGTGCCACTGATGTTTGGAGTGGGATAACTCTCTGTTCTGGAAGGTTCTCCTGTGAACCACAGCGGGGTTGGGGCCACATCTCTCGCCTCCGCCCACTGGACACCTGTAGCAACCCCCAAGTTATGACCATCAAAAATGTCTCCAGGTTTCCAGGCCTCCGCTGGGAGGAGAGAAATTCAACTGTCTCCAGTTGAGAACCATGGGGTCAAAGCAGCCCCTGCCCACTGCTGCCAAGTGATTACTCAGTCATCCATCGTGAACGGGTCACCTCCTGCGTGTCCACACTGGCTCCAGGCTGAAGATGCCAAGATGGGGTAGCGGTGACCCCTGCCCCCAGGTCCTCTGAAACAGTGCAAGAAACCACCAGGTACCTTCAAAACTAAGTTTAGCACAATACCAAACTTTCACAGCTCTGTGAACTCACTGCTGTGACAGACCGACAGACAAACCTTGGCCAGAGGCTCGGAGAAGCTGCACAGAGACGTTTAACCTGAGTGAGAGGGGTCGGCGCTGTGGTATAGTGGGTACAGCCGCCACCTGGGGAGCCGGCATCCCGTGTGGGCGCCGGTTCGCTTCCCAGCTGCTCCACTTCTGATCCAGCTCCCTGCTAATGCACCTGGGAAAGCAACAGAGGATGACCCAAGGGCTTGGGCCCCTGCACCCACATGGAGGAACTGGAAGAAGCTCCTTTGCTTCAGATCATATCAGCTCTGGGCATGCGGGAGTGAACCATCAGATGGAAGCTCATTCTCTCTCTCTCTCTCTCTCTCTCCCTCCCTCCCTCTCTCTCTCTGTAACTCTGCCTTTAAAATAAAATAAATCTTAAAACAATGAGTAAAAACTGAAACTGATGATGCCTCATATTCATGCAAATCACTTTCATAAATACAGGGATACTTCAAACAGATCATGGAAAATGCAATTAAAAGATAAGTTGTTGGAGACAAAATATTATTAGGTTTGCACATAGTTCTTTCATAATGTCCATTTTTCATGAATTTTGGGGATACCCCTTACATTCATGGATTTCAATTTTTTTTGCATCAAAATAAGCCAATCTTTGAATGCCATTTTCCATAAACACAAGTCCCCTCATACTCTCTCCCTTGATCTCAAAACAACCTTGAAGAGCTTTCCATTGCTCTCTCCACTCCAAGATGTGGTTCAAAAGGATGAACTTCTGGGGCCAGCGCTATGGCACAGTGGGGTAACACCCTGGCCTGAAGCGCCGGCATCCCATATGGGTGCTGGTTCAAGACCCGGCTGCTCCAGTTCCGATCCCCAGTTCCGATCTAGCTCTCTGCTGTGGCCCGGGAAAACAGTGGAAGATGACCCAAGTCCTTGGGCCCCTGCACCCACGTGGGAGACCTGGAAGAAGCTCCTGGTCCCTGGCTTCGGATCGGCACAGCTGCAGACATTGCAGCCAGTTGGGGAGTGAACCATCGGATAGAAGACCTCTCTCTCTCTCTCTCTCTCTCTCTCTCTCTCTGCCTCTCCTTCTCTCTGTGTGTAACTCTGACTTTCAAGTAATAAATCTTAAAAAAAAAAAAAAAGATGAACTTCCCTAACTGGCGCAGCAAATAAGCGGCAGAACCAGGCCTAGAGCTCAGGTGCCCTAACTCCAAAACGGGTTCTTCTTGGGCCTCTGCGAGAACTGGGAAGCTCTGGTCGCTGAGAGCCTGCTGACGCCTCAGCCTCTGCCTCCCGCGCCCCCGCGCATTCAGGGAAGGTACGGATGGCGACGGGGGGGTGGGGGGTGGGGGGGTGGGGGGGTGCCAACTGCAGAGAGGAAAGACGAAGCGCTCTTTCTGCTGCAAGACGAGTCGTCAGGACTCCGAGCGCAGACAAGACCTTTGACAAGCCAGGGCTGTTGCCTTTCAGGAACTGTCTTTTCAGTTCCAGAAGCTTAGTTTTGGCATCATCGGAGTGAAAGCTCTGAAGAAACTTGGATGTGGGCAGGGTGGCCGGAGAGCCAGGCGGCCGTGCTGATGAGATCAGATACGGACAACCAAAGGACTGGGGTCGGCAGAGGAGGAGGGAGGAGAGGCGGGCACAAGGAGCCACACTCCTATGGGAAAGCTCAGGAGTGGGAGAGGAAGAAAGAGCCACAGGTCTCTGATGAGTTTGAGGAACAGGAAGGAGGAGGAGGGGCTTGGGATGCCGGGACCCTGTCCAGGGGAGGGGCTGGGAGAACTCCACTCCCCTAGGCGGGTGCAGGGAGAGCAGGTGGGCTTTCCCGCACCTGTAGAGAGCAGGAGGATCACAGCGACAGATGAGGACTTCGTGTGGGATCAGATGCGGACCCTGTTGTGTCCCAGCTGATTGATGTGTGTCAGCCAGGATGGCAACAGCTGCCCAAGGACCAGCTTGGGTGGCAAGGCTCAGCAGACACCGTGGGAGTGGAGCTGACAGGTGCAGCTCCGTGGGACGCGCGTGCAGCGATGGACGGCAGAGGAGGAGGACGTGCCCAGCCAGCACCCAGTGTTGTCGTTGAGACGCTGGTTGGGGCGTCCCCAAGGGCACACGTGTTAAAGCCTTGGTCCCCAAAGTCTGACATTAATGGGTAATGCAGTAAAGGTAAGTCCAATGGTGGTGTCTCCCGGTAGGGCCTTTGGGAAGTGACTGCATTAAGTGGCTGGGGAGATCGGCTGGTGGTGGCTTTGTAAACAGAGACCCGTGGACACGGAGAATAAAGAAGCTCCCTCGCTCTCCTCTTCCTGGCTTGCCCTGTGGTTCTTCCGCCAAATGCGTTCTGCCCAGCACCGCCTTATCAGACAGCAGACCAGCAGGGCTGCCCAATCAGACTGTGAACCTCCAAACCCGTGAGCCAACGGGGCTTTCCTCCCTCGTAGTGTCTTAAAGATTTGTTCTAGTGGTGAAAAGCAGCCTAATACACCCAGAGACGCTCTCTGATTGGACCAGCCCATATCACAAGCCAGGTTCACTGAACTTGCCTTTGGAGTACATGTCCCGATTGGCTCACGGGATCCACTCCACTCAAGCAGACCTAGTGGGCCAAACAAGAGAGGGCAGAACCCTAAGAGAAAGTGGGGCCGCTGGTAGAAGGGGGACAGGCTCCTAGGGTAGTGGCATTTCTTAGAGCCGCAGAGGAGCTGCAAATATTGTGACTGCTCAGCAAGCACGTGTCCTCCTTGTCTTCCTTGGGCTCAGATTGTCCACGATCGGGAGGGTCTGCTGCTTCTCTCCATCTTCCGCGGTAACGCTGACGGGTAAGGCAGGAGATGGAGGCCAACTCGCCTTCCAACAGGAGCCAGCTGGGGACAGACTCGGCCTATGCGACCATGGGCTGGGACCCAGTCTTCGGTTCCCACCATCTGCCGGGGCTCTGCACAGGAAGGCTTTGCTTGGGAGGTCTGGACAGAGGCCTGGCTTGAGCCAGTCTGGGAGCTGCTGCTGTCTGATTCTTTTTTTTTTTTTTTTTTTTTTAAGATTCATTTATTTGAAAGGCAGATTTACAGAGGCTGGAACTCCATCTGGTCTCCCATGTGGAAGGCAGGGGTCCAAGCACTTGGGCCATCTTCCACTGCTTTCCCAGGCACATGAGCAGGGAGCTGGATCAGAAGCAGAGCAGCTGGGACTCGAACCCGTGCCTACAGGGGATGCCAGCATCGCAGGCCGCGGCTTAACCCACTGTGCCACAACAGCGGCCCCTACACTCTGCTCTCTAGGAAACAGGCCTGCAGCCCCAGAAGAAAGGAAAAGCAGAACCAGGCAGGGCCCACATCCCTCTCTGCAGGTTCCCTTGGACTCCAGCACCCTCATCACTGAAGCTCTGGGAGACTAGAAAGTTCACAAGGATACAGCACGTGTACTGGAGCCAGGGTTTGAGTTCACAATCACGCTGTCCTCTTTCTAGGGCTGCCCCTCCAGTCGGGGCATGATCCACCCCTGAATCAGCCTTACTCGGCTTTGTGGAATGCTATACGGACACCCCTCACCCCAGGGCAGGCACACAGATGAGAGCAAAGATGCTGTGACAGGCTGCCCAGTGTGACACAGCCGAGTAGGGGGGCCAGGTGGCACCGTGTGGTCTGGCTCTCTGTCGCCCACCCCTGCCTGTCCAGCACCCACCCCACTCCCCACAGGCCCTGCATTCTTAGGGGACCGGCCATGTGCACCCACGGCACAGACCAGACGCAAACCAGCAGCCCTGGTCCCTATCAGAGCATCTGAGCCAGGGCTCACGTGCACAAGGCTGAACCCCAGTCTGTTAGGAAGAATCAGCATAGTTGACACCCTCGCTACTCAAGGTGGATCCACGAGCCAGCAGCATCAGCACCACCTGGGCACCTTCACAAGTGCAGAGCCTCGCGCCCTTCCCAGAGCCAGCGTGGTTGTTTTAGCACGGTCCCTAGGGCATCTCTGAATACGAGCACCTGCGTGCTTGTTGCGGTCGTGTTCTGAGGAACCCTTCCTCGGGTGACTCTGTCGCAGTACAAACATCTTAGAGAGTACTTAGCAAACCCAGAGGCCATAGGTCGGTCACTCAGCGTGGCTTCTGGAAGCAATCAAGGCACTCAGTACAGGGCAGTTGTGGGAGGCGGCTGCCAGCACCCAGCACCCTGCTTACAATACACTATGCTTTTTATAAATAGGAGTTTGTTCTGAGAGAACCTTGGACAGCAGAGCGAGCACGTGACCCAGTCACAGTCATCCGTCACCATGACCCAATGCCTGGACTGCCCACAATGGCCGGTGCTGTTCTGTGCTTACGACTGGTGGCACCATAGGGGTGTTGACCTGCGGGCGATGGGCTTGAGGCTGCTCCGATGGGGCAACAGGAATCTTCGGCTCTGTTACAATGTTGCGGGAGCACCTGCACCAATGCGGTGTCCAAGCAGCACAGAACTGCACGTGGGCTGCAGATGCTCGCCTTCCGAAGCGTGGGGACCGCAGGCTGAGAGGTGTCCAATTCCCGGGCTCTGTGCCCACCGTGAACACCCTCACGACTGCTCTGTTAACACATAGGGGTTCCCAAAATATGCCCGGCCCCGTGGACATGAAGAAGCCAAGGAAACTTCGTGGTCCTCTGTCATGGTCAGCGGCCAGAAGAGGGGCTTCGTGGGGCATCTTAGTGCTGCCTCCAGGCCTCCCTCACCTCCTGGCACATGAGACCTGTTTGCCTTTCCCCTTCAATACCGTGTTTGTAAACAAACCCATGTGCAAGCCCAGGCAGGGAAGTCTGGGCGGGAGTCCTGCCTTACCAAGACCCAGCACCTGCTAAGGGAGGAGGCCCACTCCCCGGGGAAGTGCCAAAGGAGCCATCTGGAACTGTCAGCACGCCCACCTGGCGGGTGTGCGTACGCCCCGTCCTCCTGGCGTGGAGCAGACCCGTGTGCCCACTTCTCCTGCGGTTCCTCTCCCGCAGGGGTGTTCCACTCTTTAACTGGCTGTCAGCTGCTCCTTCTCCCTAGCTGGTTAGATCCTGGTCTCTCTCCTCTCCCCGCTTCTCACACCCGGCACACTCTCATGATGGAGCAGAAGCGATGGGCCATTGCAAGTCTCGGTGAAACAGAAGAAAGCAAACAGAAAAGCTTTCATCTGCTCACTACTTAGCCCGAAACTGTGATGGCAAAAAACACCATTGACCTCCACAGTCAGGGAACGGCTGTCTACACCACAGCCGGGAAATGTCTGTCTACACTCTATGAGCCCCTGAGGATGTGTGTTGACATTACCGGGAGGTTGAGGGGTCTGCAGGGGAGCACACAGGCACATTGACCACTGGCAATGCAAACAGAGCCCATGCCCTCTCCTCGTTTCTCGTTGATGAGCTTGGACGTGAAATAGTGCTGACCCAGCCGAAAGCTTGGGAGTTGGAAGTCTACATCAGATCTCCATACACCAGATTTTTGACTTGCAAATGCCTCCCAAGAATAGCTGCAGTGTCCTTATTAAGCACGGCTTGTGATGCATCCCTAACTTAGCGCCGTCTGCTCCGCCACTGTATAATTCATGGACTTGCCTGATGAAGTTAGGAAGGGATCGAAACCGTGACCAGCCCATGAACCCAAGCTGACACTTCAATTAGTTTAAAAGGGACACAGAGAAAGCTGAAATCTGACCGGCTGAGGCCCTGGCCTGAGGCACGCCGAGCCGGCTGCCTGTAGCCGGGTTCCGGGTCCGTCCACCTGCATCCGCCCAGGGCATCAGATTCCTCGCAGGGTAACTGTCATCGTAGTCGCAGGTTGACATTTGGCCGTGACTTGGCATCTCCACCGATGGCAGGGTAGATCTGAAAACTGCCCGTGGTACTCGGGGTCGGGTTTCCTTAATGTTAGCAGCACGAAGGCCACCCCCCAACATGAACGTGACCATGGAGACCACATGCTCACCCACGCAGCCCCGTCCCAAACGGAATCAGCTCATCTGAGTCACACAGCGCCGTTTTCCAGGGGAGGAGACACAGGCAAGGAAGTCCTGGGTTCAAGGGCAGGTCCGCTGGGCTCGGAAGCTTACGTCCACCATCTGGGCTCTCACTGCGGGGCTGGGGGGTGGGGCCCAGAGCCCCAAGGCCTGGCGCAATTGGCCCACAGGAAGAACGGCACAGAAAGGCAATTTGTGTTTTAAAATCCTTTTTTGAAACTTCTGTGTGTGTTCCTTCCCACAGAGTGTGCACACTGGTGCACACACACAGTGAACAAATGCATATGCACGCGCCGGTGGCGAGGTCTGAGCTGCCTTTCCTGATAGTGAGGTGGACATTGGAAAGCTTGACGAGCAGGTGGGAGCACCTGCCCCTTGCTCATCAGCACCAGGCCTGACCTTGGCCAGGTCATCTTCCCAGCCCGCTCCAGCAGCCTGGCAAATGGAGACCTGCAGGTGTCTGGAACTGGAAGGCTTCTCGTTAGGGGCGGAGCCTCTGACCAGGCAGGCAGTGCAGGGCTTAAACCACAGGGCTCTTGTACCTTCAGGACTGGGGGCTGAGGCTGCGCATCCCACGTGGAAAGGTCCCACGCCACAAGCCTGTACTGACTGTGGCCAGCTGTGTCACCTTCTCTGAGCCTCGGTACCTTCAGCAACACCGGGTGTGTTGGGGATGTAATGGACTAACATGGTCCCTGGACAGGTCAGGAGAACCTTCTGGGTGGACCTCATACTCCTCTACTCTGTCCCTGTGTACCCGCCCCGGCAGGATGGAGGGGGCTGGTTTTCATCAGAAGGTAGTCCCTGCACACCTGCAGGGCTGGGCCCAGGCCAGGGGACAGTCTGGCTTCTGCCAGGAGGGAAAGGTTGCTTGTAGTTGCTGGGGGAGGGGAACCCCAGGAGTGGCGGGAAGTGAATAAGCTCCCTAGTATGCAGCCACCAGGTGCCAGGCTGCACAATGGGCTCCTGACACCCACAGCTCAGCGGCTCTCCCCACTTTCCCATGGCGAGCCCGGGACTCAGGGCTCAGTACCACCCCCTTTCAGGAAACTGAGGTTCTGAAAACAACTTAGGAGCCCCAGGTCACCGTGCTGGGAGGTGGCCGAGGGGGACCTGCCCACCTCCTGCGCCCCATCTCTGCCGCCTCCTGGAGGCCTGCCGTGCTTTGCTGAGCCTCCACCTGGCCACACCCGGTCAGCCCCTGGGGGGTGCGAGAAGTCGGTGACGTCAGAGCCAACGCCCAGACACTAAGCCAGCCACCCAGCATAGCTGCACATGGGGTTGAACAAGGGAGAAAGCACACTGAACTTCAGAGTCCCACGGACCTGCCCTGGGCACTGAGCCCGCTGAACCTCAGTGCCCTCATCTGTAAAATGGGTCCTTCACAAGGGGGCCCGTAGGATCCCAGGAGTGTGTGCACTGCGCTCAGCACGGAGTGGGTGGTCACGAATGCTTTCTTGGCTCCTTCTCTGCCTCGTGTCCCTCTCTCTCCGAATGAGGGTCACTGTGGAGAAGGAGGGACTACACGGCCGGCTGCTTGGGGCCGGGGGCCTCTGATCTCAGCACAGGTGCCATGTGCGTGTGCACCAGGCGTGCCCCCGTTCTGGCCTTTGGTTTCCTCCTGCGCGGAGCAGAGACGAACAGAACAGCTTACAGGTGCGGGCTGCCCAGGAAGGGGGGCAGCAGGACTTCTGGGCGGGGAGCTGAGCCCGCAGGGCTCAGCTCACATTCGGTCTCCGAAATTTCACTTCCTCGTCTATAAAATGGACTCGCTAGGTCACCAGGGGAGCCGCCTGCCCAGGGCGCTCCTAAGTCTCCCCTGGAGTGGAGAGCCCCCAGGCCCACCCTGGCCCCACGTTCTCCGCACGCAGGCCCTGCACCCCGGGAAGAACGCTCACGTCCAGGCAAGCAGACAGGGTGCTTCTGGGCCACCTCCTCCCAGCTGGCTCTTGAGCGAAGCAAGAAGAGGGAGAAGGAGGAAGAAGGGAGAAATTGTTCTCGAACAGAATTGGCCAGCAGGGCAGTGGCAAGGTCCCCAGCACCCACAGGGACACATCAGAATACTTCCTGCCCCGGGGTTGAGACGAGGGAGGCCAGGATGCTGGCGGAGAACAGCCACAGCCAGGGTGCCGTGCTGCAACCACATGTCAGGCCAAGCCGGGGGCTGCTTCTGACCAAGGCGCAGGAGCTGGTGCTGGGTGACAACCTGGCAAGCAGCCACAGGTGAGCCCTGCGGCCCTGGCCATGGCAACGCTCCCCAGTCTGGTTTTCCACTTCCTCCTGTGCTTTCTCGCTTGCAGCCCCTCCCCACGCCACCTGCCCTGGCTCAGCAGGGAGCTGCGCGCTGTCCTTCCTAGACAGGCCTCTGCCGCTCTCTCTGCAGTCTCTGGGGGACTGCAAGGATCAGAGGTGTGATGTTTCGCTTTGAGTACCCCTGGAGGGCTTCTCGGAGGAGGGGATCTAGCCAATCACTGCTAAGCTCCCCTGGATCCGAGAACTGAGCTCTGTTCTCTCGGGTGCTTTCTCCAGAACCCTCCCCACCACATCCCTTCCAGAATCATCTCCACCCCCAGGAGAAGGGGAAGAGGAGGACTGGGCAGGAGCCAGCCGGGCAGGGAGGGACTGGACCAGGAGGCAGAGCCAGTGGATGGGGTGCACACATCTGATCCCGTTTTCCTTCCTCCTTCCTCCCTCCCCACCACGCACACTAAGTGAGCACCCAGCATGCACCTCTGCGTCCGAGCTGCTGAGCACTCACAGTGACACAGCTCAGTGACACAGTGACCGTCTGCTCGGCCCATGCCCTCACGAATGCTGACGGAGCCTAGGCAGGTGACAGCGGAGAGGGCCCCTCAGCTAGGAGCCCCACCCCCACCCCATCTCAGGGACGCAGGCACTGACAGCGTGAAAGGGCCTGAGGCACCCCCTCTTGGGGCAGGGCCTCTGCCCACTGGGGTTCAGAGGGCCCCTAACAGGTGCACAGGTGTCATCTGGTGGATGTGCTCGGGGCACCTGGCACAGGGCGTGTAAACGCCGCCCTGCACACTCACGGGGCCGTCACTGCCTGGCTCCCTCCCCCCCAGAGCCTCCCTCCATCTCCAGCGGCATCCTGGGCACCCCAGGAACCCCAACAGCAGAATTCAGGCATAGCAGGGCAGCACAGGGGGTCCAGGACAGGGTGGGTCCTGCAGGGTCCCTAAATGTGGCCTCCCAATGGCACTCACAGGCCTGATGGTAAGTGTGTGCGTAGACCCAGAGAGGTGCAGTGCCTTGCCCAAAGTCACACAGCAAGAGGAAGCAGTGTCAGCCTGCCCTGTAGGGGTCTCCCTTCAAGTTCTGCTCCCCAGATGGATGTCCGGGCTGGTGTTCCCGAAGCTCAGAGCGCGCCTGGGGGCTGCAAGGCGAAGACAGCCAGTGCCAGTGATTCATGTTTCTAAATGTCATGTTATTCTAGGCGCATTCTCGCTTTGCCACCACCTTCATCCACCCCCCGCTTGCCATCTTGAGAACTGGCTGGGGGGGGGGAGCTGTTTCCACCACCCCATCCACAGGAAAGCCTGGGGGTGAGCCCTGTGCTGGGAGCCCCGGGGCCCTGGCTTGGGAACTGGTGGCTGTGAGACCCTGAGCGAGCCCCTTAGCCTCTGTGTACTTGGCTCCCTACTTCCCTGTGAATGGTGTGGACTGGGGGGAGGTTTGCGGCTTGCATGGGATGCATATTCATATTGGCTAGCGATAAACAAAATGCATTCTCAGGCCGTTGTCCTGGAGCCTCAGGTTCAGTACGTCAGAGGTCGGGCCTGCAAATGCATAGGGTTTGGTTTTGTTTTTTTTTAAATAAAGATTTATTTAGTTACCTGAAAAAAGCGACAGAGAGATGGGGACAGTCAGAGATCTCCCATCCACTCATACACTCCCCCCAAGTGCCCACAATGGCCAGGGCTGGGCTGGCCCAGCCGGAAGCCAGGAACTCCCAGCCAGGTCTCCCACATGGGTGGCAAGGACCCAAGCACTTGGGCCAACATCTGCTGCCTTCCCAGGTGCATTAATGGGAAGCTGGATTGGAAGTGGAGCAACAGGACTCGACCTCACACTGCGATATGGGATGCAGGCAGCCCAAGCAGTGGCTTAAACCCAAAGCCCCTGAATCGGTATTCACAGCGCTCCCCTAGCCCCCACCTGGCCTGCTGCTTCTGACACAACCCATCCACCTGCGGGGGACAGCTGGGCAGCTCTGGGCGACTCCAGTTCATCTCAGGACCCACTTACCTCCTCCAAACGCTCTACTTCATTTGTCCCATCTCCCTGCCCAGGCTTATCTCCACTCCCTGAAGACGTTTGGGCATATGTGTGCACATGTGTGTGCGTGTACATGTGTGCATAAGCATTGTAAGCATATACTGCTCGTGTACTCTTGTGCACATGTGTGTGCATGTGTCTGCCTGCATGCACATAGGAGGGCATACTTGGGTGCACATGTGTGTGTACCATGTGCAGTGTTTGATGTGTGTATTTGTATTTGTGCATGTGTGCACATGAGTGTGTGGTGCACATGGAGGTATAAGTATCGTGCGGCATTGTATACTGTTTGTGCATGGCTGCGTACATGCTCATGTTTGCATGCATGTTGGAACATGCATATGTATCCACATGTCACATGCATGATTGCATGAGAAGGCACACATGTGTGGACACTTTCCTCCCGTGTGTGCGGTGAGGGCAGCCATCACAGGTCCTCAACAAAGAGTTCCCTAGCTGCTGCTCAGGTCCCCACAGGAAGCAGAACCCGAGATGGGGACAGAGGAGGGGCCCTTGACAGAGGCCAAGGGGACTCAAAGGGACGGGCAGGCTCCTGACTCCAGCAGCGGCTGGCAGAATTACCCCAAACCTCACAGCACAGGGGCAGGGAGCGCTGCCCAAGGGTGCAGATCCCGGAGGGGGGAGGGATGAGACAGCCCCCACCTCTCTCTTCTCCCCGCCTCCCACCTCACCCTGGAACTGCCACATTGGCCACACCCAGACAGCAGCCAAGGGTCACAGGGCAAGGCAGAGAGAGTCCCCCCACAGCAGGGGGCAAGGGGGCAGGGGTCAAAGGGCGAAGAACCAGCTCAAGCAGCCTGGCCAACACCTGCTCCCCACCCAGCCAGTGGGGGGAAGGGTGGAAGTCCCCGGGGCTGAGCCCCATGCCTGCCACACACAGACACACGGGGTGACAGCACGGAGCCATGACTCACGGGGTCTTGGTTTCTGGGCCGCACCAGCTGCCCTGGGCCGTCCTGGGCACCTTTTCCAGGCCTGACCGCCCACGTTCGGTCCTCCGCCCCCTTACAGGAGAGCAGAGCGCCCCCATCAGGCAGGGGAAGCGGGCTGGGAGGAGCGGGAAGCTCCGTGCTCGGGAAATGAATTCCGGGCGGCAAAGAGCAGGGCTGTTGTTTGTGATGTAGAACTTACTCCTCGTGTCAAACTGTGTACTGTGTGCATCAGCGCCGTGGCGAGGCAGCCCAGATCTATTACTTAGAGCGGAATCTGCGCTCCGTGTCGGCGAGGGAGGGGGCGGGACGAAGACTACAACTTTAATCACAGGCCCCGCTCGGGGGGATGGCAAGCTGTTCTGGGGCGTGTGAGCAAAACGCTGTCGGATTGCAGCTTCCCAGACAGCTCCTCGCGCGGCGGCTTTATCCGCCGAGCCGTAAATTAGCACACCTACTTCACGCTCTTCAGGTAAAACCAGTAATTTAGCTGGAAAATACACACACAGGCACAGGGCGCGCGCACGTGGGGGCGCTCGGGAGCGGGGCCGCCCCCACCCCCACCCCTCGAGCGGTGAATAGCTAAAATGAGCAAACCAGGATGACAACGACACTGCACCGGCTCCCCGTGCCAGCCCGGCAGCCAGCCCACCCTCCCTTCTACCTGCCTCGGTGCCTCCCCCCGCCCCCACCGCCCCTTTCCGCCGCGAACCGTAAATTACATGCTGACACCTTTAATTTGTGCAAAGTATGCCTGGCTGTGCCTGGCACCAGCAGCCGGCTGCTATAATAAGGTCAATCTATATTCATTGTCGCTTGATGTGCCAGATAACAAGAGCAGCCCGCGCGGTGGTGGCTTCTCCGGGCTGGGGGGGCGGGGGTGTTGGGGGGGGGACAAGGCGGGGGTGCCCGTTGCCGCTCAGAGCAGCTTGGCACCAGTTGGCTCATCACTTATGTGTGGCATGAGCGATGTTATGATTTAGCTAATCACCATCAGTTATTCGCCCGATCGCCTGCCTGGAGACAGCAGCAGGGCACGCCTGACTGCCCCAGCCAGAGAGGGAGGCCAACCCAGGGGCTCTGCTTGCAGACCCCTAGCCCGGAGGGAGCGCCCCGTGGGCGGGGTCAGGCCTGTGATGTCTCTGACCCCTGGGGCCCAGCCAGGGACTGGCCTCTCAATGCTGAATCACAAGGCAGGAGCCAGAGGTCTGGGTTCCCATCCTGACTCTGCCACTCCCACGCTGTGGGAACTCAGACAAGGTGCACGCGACCTCCCAGGGCTGAAATTTCCACCCTGCAAACAGGAACAACTCCACTGCTGGCAGGAATGTGCGAATCCAGCTCCCAGCTGCTGCTGTCTGCGGCTCTCGGGAGGGGGCATCACGTGTGTTGTGGGCAGGTGTCTGTTTCCAATGGGAAACTCACATCCACAGGATGCTTAAGGGATGGGGCTGGACCCGACAAACCAAACCAGCCGGCAGGGGCTATGGGGAGACAGCCTCGGTTCTCGAAGCCTCTGGGCCACCCAAGGAGCCCCTCACCTTTGGCTGGGACACAGGGATGAACCAAGTTCTCACCACTGAACAGACTGGACGTTAATAAAAAATAAAAATAAAAAACCTGCAAGTGACACCAAGTTCTGCAAAGCGGGCTGCAGGGACCAGCAGATTGCCCGGTCCAAGCCTTTGTGCTAGAGACGGGGCATGGCAGGCAGAGAGGGAAATGACCAGTAGGAGCTGGCCCCGACAGGGAAGGGAGGGTGGGTCCTGGCTCGGGACTCCGGCTTTATGGCTGCTCTCGCTGCCCCAGGACAGCCCCACGGAGGGACAGGTGACCGCAGACCCCTGGGAGTCACGGGGCACTGGCTCCGCCTTCCTGGACGTTCAGTGAGGCGTGTGCACCTCCCGGCTGGCAGCTTTGTCCATAGGCCTGGCTTTGGGAGCCAGGCACCCTGAGCTGTCTGGATAGCCACTGGGTCATCTGACAGGCAAGGGTGGCTTGGGGGGGTCTCGGAGGCCCCGCGCGACACATGAGTTCCTAGGGTGAGCTCCCGGCACAGATCAGCTCTGAAGGGACCACGAGGACCAGGCCAGTGGGCATCGCCATGGAAACCAGGGCCAGCAGCCTGCATCTGCCCGACTCAGAGTCAGAATTAATTCAACTAAGACATGGCAAACACAGCCTCGCCCACCTGCTCTTGCGCAGGGCGGGAGGTGTCCCCAGCCCCGCGCCACCCCCACACCCGCGCAGCTGGCACCTCCCAAGCCTCAGACCACTTCCCGCGCTCCATCATCCTTGAAACGTGGTTTGTCCCTCACCTGGGCACCCCGGACGGTGCGTGGGGCGGGGCCGCCGGCCGCCTCCACCAACCGGCGGGTTCGCCTGAACGGACGCCCCGCCCCAACCCCTCAGCCCGAGCTTGACGGACAGCCCCCGCGGGACCGCCTCGGGCTCCAGCCCTCGCACGTGGCCGCGACGCCATCTTGCCGCTGAGGAACCGTGGGGCGAGGCAGGAAAGGCCCACGGAAACCGCAAGGCCTTTAGCTCCTCAAGGGCAGCAAGTGTGGCGTGTGGTGCTTGAGGAGCGCGTGGGACGTGAACGAAGCCCCGGCAGAGATTGTGGTGGGGTGCGGGAGGAGGAGGCAGATCCTAGAGCGACGCCCCACGGCGGCCGGAAGCTGGTGTGTACTGGGTGGGGAGATAGTTCCGGAGAGGGATGAAGGCGGTCGCCGGACACCGTGAGCACACGGAATGCCACTCCCCTGCGAATGGGGGCGCGCCTTGGGCGCTGCCGCGAGGACTCGGAGGCCTGCAGCCCGGGCAGGACCTGGGTTCGAGTCCCAGCTCCACGGCCGCGCATGCGCGCTCAGGCGGCAGATTAGCAGGTTCCTGCCACCCTGTGGGAGACCGAAGCTGGGTTCCCGGCTTCCACCTTCAGCCCTGCCCACCGCATCCCCCAGGGGCATTTGGGCACGTCTGTCTGTCTATCTCATCTCTCTCTGTCCCTCCCCCCTTCCAACTTCAGCCCTGCACCTGGTTCCTCGGGAGCGCCTCTAAGTAAAATCTTGAAAAGACAGTCACGGCATAGCCGATAAAGCCAACACCAGCAATGCCAGCATCCCACGTGGGCGCCATTTTGTTTCCCGCCTGTCCCATTTCCTGTCCAGCTCCCTGCTAATGCACCTGGGAAAGCAGTGAAAGATGCCCCCAAGCATTTGGGCCCCTGCACCCATGTAGGAAACCTGGATGAAGCTCCTGGCTCAGCTCTGGCCATTGCAACCATTTGGGGAGTGAACCAATGGATGGAAGCGCTCTCTCGCTCTCCCCCCCCCCCCGTGACTTTTAAAATAAATAAATAAATACACCTTTAAAAAAAAAATAGAGAATGAAAAACACCAATGACAAAGTGGGCTAATCCAGTTACCAGGACTAAGGACTTTGCTGCACTGTGCCTTCTAGTAACCAAGATAGGAAGAGAAGGTTCTGAGTCCTGATGCTCAAAGGAAAAACACCACTGTTCCCAGAGCCCTCCACGTCTACCCTGCCCTACCCCCAGCCAGGACTGAATGGCAGCAGGCATTAGCATTGGACAGTGTAGAGGACAAGGCAGGACACCAGCAGGTGTCTTGTGGACACACACACACACACACACACACTCATTCCATAGCCATTTGCACAGCAAGACTTGAGAGCGAATCAGCAAAAACCTCCTCGGCAAAGACCTTGTATGTGAGCGAAGCAAAGGAGGACGGGCTGCAAAGGTTTCCAGGATGGGACTGGAATTGCCCCCAAAGGGTCACTTAATGGTGCCCATAGGGCTTCCCGGGAGAGGTGTCCAGGCAGCAGGGAGTGGTTTGCCCTGAGATGTGTAGAAAGGCCTGGTTAGAAGTGGGGCTCCATTGTCACCATGCAGAGATGGTGGATGGAGCCTGGGGCGAGAGAGCAGCAGCCATAGGAAGCTGCTTCCTGAACCCCACTTCAGGGCCCGCGCAAGGCCGGGTGCAGGTGGCAGCTGTGAGAAGGGGTTCCCTGAGCCGCTGTCCTGGGGTACTCGTGACTTCCTGCCCAGCGCGGGGGCTGGGGACCTGGGAGCACGTGCGTGTCCCAGGGAAGAGCATGGTGTGGATGCCAGCAGTCTGGGTGAGCACCTCCAGGTGGTCACGTCCAGCTCTGCGGACTTGGATAAAGCAGTCTCCTGCAAACTCAGGTTCTTTTTTGCCCAAAAATACATATTTAACAGTCTTCTTCGTCTTCCTAATGAGATCATTAGGGACAGAAAGGTAGCTTGAAAGGGCTCTGGCCCGTGCCCACCCATCTCCGCTCGCCATCAAATAAATGGACACCAGTCCACACGCTGTTCCACAAAGCCCCCCACATGGGTATTCGGAACCAGGCTCCATAATCAATAGTGACAACAGCTGGTACACGGCCATGGAATGCTACCCACAGACCCCAACCTCGGAGCCCTGTGCAGAGGAGTGCCCTCCGTCAGGCCAGAGAGCTTGGGGGTGGGGACGGGCAGGGAGACGAGAAGGTGGAGAGGCCCAGGGGCCGGTGGTGGCTGGAGGCTTGGAGTCCCCACCAGGTATGGGAGGGAGGGAAACTTGCTGACCACCAGTGTGGACACAGATGCGAGCCCCATCGATAGAGCCCTATCCAGAGAGGAGGCTGTAGCAGTGACGTGGCTGGTAGGCGTCAGGAAGGGGCTGGAGGAGAAAGACAAGGGATTTGGAGGTTTCTGTGCATGTCGGAACTAGCAGGATCCCCGGCCGCCCAGGGTTCCTTGTGCGTGGCTCAGGGTGCAGGTGCAGCACAGCCCGCAGAGAGCAGTCCTGCACGGGGCTGAAGGGAGTCGCCGGCTGGACCCGCAGACACGTCGTCTCTGAAACCCGCAGCCTGGACGGCCGTACTCAGCAATCATGTGTTTAAAAAGCAATAAGACTAAATGCTTTTCCGTTTCCCCTTTGAGAGGCCATGTATGATAAATGATAGGCAATTTCATGGTTGGAGTTTCAATTTCCGAAAATATTAGTGCTATTCCCCAAGCTCCACTTCCGAGATAAATTCTTTCTGGCAGGCTGCTCCGTTGTCTCCTAATTCCCTGATCCTGAATCTGTTTGGAGGCCTGGTGCAAATCCCTCCAGCTCGGCGCCAGCAGCCTCCTGTCTGGCCTCCCCCGGAAAGGGCACTACCCACCTCCCACATAATAAAAATCCGTGTTTATGAGCCATCGTCTGTGTGCCCAGCCCTGTGCTAGGTGTTATTTTGATGGGGTCTGAGGGAGCTAGAACTCATCATTCAATCAACAAACACTGATTGGGCATGTTGTCCCTGCAGGCTCACAGCAACCACCGTTCCTGGTGCCTCTCAGGTACCGCACACTGTGCTCACCCCACAGTTGGGGAAACTGAGGCCCTGAGCTAATCTGGTACAATCAGGGTGGACTCCAGTGACAGGAGCAAGGTGGGAGAAGGGAGACATTGTACACCTACAATGTGCAGGCACTGGCCACCCCTCTGCTCACGTCTCTCAGCTGTTTATCCTCCCAAAACTCAAGGTAGGGGATGTTATCCCATTTCACAGATACAGAAACTGAGGCTCAGGAGGGCCACACTGTCTCTCCCGACATTCTGATGTCAGCAGGCCCAGCGGTGTCCTACAGCCATCTCCGAACCACGGGATGGCCCCTGTTGGAAACCTCCAAGCCACCCTGTGTACCCTTGAGCCCATCCGTTAGCTCCTGTGGCCTAACCCCGGGCTCCTGCCCAAGCCTCTCAGGTAGATTCCTTGGTGTCTCCCGCCTTGTCCTCACCCTTTCCTGCCAGCCAGACCTCCCACCACAGGTCGGGGGAGACCCCTGTGTTGCTCTCCCCCCACCCTGCTGCCAGACCCACAGCCATGGTGTCTCATGCCCAAGAGGACATCTCCTTCTCTTAGGAGCTCGTGAATCCCTAGCAGAAGTCTGGGCTCAGGTGTTCCAAAGTCGTGAGCAGAGCCCTGGGGTGAAACGTGCTGGCGTGAGACGGCATCTTTCAGAGCAGAGAACGTGGAGTGAATCGGGACAGAATGGAACAAGACAAACGCAACAGCGTGGTGCAGGTAGAAAGGGGGGGGGGGGGGGGACAAGGACACAGAACAACGAGGAACCAAACAGAAGAACGTGGAAGCAACGACGCGGCGTGAACCCGACTAGAACAGGCCGGAACAGGACAGAAGGGAACAGCATGGAATAGGGCCCAAGAGACCAGCGTGGGACAGACTCAGAGGGACTGGGCAGAGGAGGGTGTGCTCCCACCACCAGATGGTGCGCCCTGGCCGAAACACGAGGCCCTGCGCTCACTCAGCGGGTGTTGTGAGGCAGGGGCTGAGCCAGGGAAGGAGGAAGCGACCAGTTCCCGCCCTCGTAGAAGGAGCGGGAAGGCAGGAGAGGGCTGATGGCACCTGTGATCACCAGCGCCAAGCTTCCGGGGAAGAGCGACGGCTGCGGCGTTGGTGGCGGTGGGTGGCAGTGCGTCGGGTGCTGTCTGTCAACATTTCAGAGCTGAAGCACGTGTACGACGCAGGTCCCGTACGATGGCGAGGGGGCTGGGAAATTCCATTTTTATAAAGACTCATTTTATTTATTTGAAAGCCACTGTGACAAGGAGAGGGATCTTCCGGCTGGGCCAGGCCAAAGCCAGGGGCCTGGAGAGCTATCCGGGCATGGCAGGAGCCCAAGCACTCGGGGCCGTCGTCTGCTGCTTTCCCAGGTGCATCTGCAGGATGTTGGATCGGAAGTGGAGCAGCCGCCACTTGAACCGGCGCCCGTATGGGATGCTGGAGTAGCAGGTGGCAGGTTAGCTGGGTGCCCTGATGCCAGTCCCAAGGAACTGAAAAAATTCTCCGGCCATTGTAACTGTGTTCACCAGCGCGTCCTCACGTGTGCACAGGGATGCTGGTGCGGACACAGCTACAGCACTGGCAGTCGAGTGAAAGAACAGAAATGCGATTATAAACTGGAGGATAAGCCACCATGGGCACCACACTGCTCACCCCGACTTCACGGTGCACCCCTCCACTTAGTCAAACAAAGTAGCTTAGTGTGAAACTGTGACACCGGCAGCAGCATCCTGTCTACCCCAAGAGGCCATGGCCAGGGGCTGACCTGCACCTGCTGGGCGTTCAGGGTGCCCTGTGATGTCCCAGCGTGAAGTGACACAGGGCTATGATGACAGTGATAATAAGCAAGTCAAGAAACTGAGACCAAAGGGGAAGGACGAGCCAGCCACACTTGCGTTCTAGGCAGAGGGCACAGCGTGGCCAGGAGCCCCGAGGCAGGAAGGCGTTTGGTCCATTCAGGGACCCAAAACTGAAAGAAAAAAAAAAGCTTGGGGTGAGCAGCGCCCAGGGAGCGAATCCCAGAGAGAGACGAGGGAGAGGGAGAGGCAGGGGCCAGAGTGGGGTTTGGATTTCATTCTTTGTGTGATGAGAAGCCAGTGAGGGGAGCAGCAGGGTCTGGTGCCTGTTTGCTGGGTCCTCCTTGGCTGCAGGGAAAGAGGGGTGATGGTGGCTGGGGGCAGAGTGGCAGGAGAGGAGCGGTGGAGGCGGACGCCCCAGCAAGCGGGGAGATCTGAAGGCGAACCTGGCCGGAAGGCTCTGCCAGTGCCCTGCGCTTAGGTGTGGCAGAAAGGGGCTCTGAAGAAGCTGCTGGGGCCGGGGTTTCCATGTGCCGAGCGGGACCGTGGAGAGAGGGTTTGTGTGGGGGGAGGATCCATTTGCCGCTGAAGATGCAAAGGTGCACGTGTTTGGATGGCGTCCAAATGGGGAAGTCGAATGCATTTGGAGATGCCAGACCTGACCTCTGAGGAGGGTGCGAGCTGGAGCCATCACTGGGGGGTCATCCCCAGTGGGACTGCACGAGGTCGCAGGCACAGCAGTGCAGCCTGCAGCCTCCTCAAAGAGTGCTCCAAGGGCGCCGTGCACGGGCACCCGCGGCGCTTGTCAGACATGCGCAGTTCTGGGCCCCAGCCCCCAGGGTCTCTGGGATGCTGCGAGTTCAGGCCGCATCTGCGCGGACAGAGAGGGCAGAGGCCCCATCCTTGAGAGGTGAGCGTTTTGCAGATCAGAGAGGAGACACCGACATGAAGACAGGAAAGGAGTAGCCGGAGCACCAGAAGGACACCAAGGAGGGGGCGCCGGAGGCCAGAAGGGAATCGGCCACCAGGACCAGGTGACACGGGGGGGGGGGGGGGGGGGTGGCAGCGCTGCGGAGCACACAGTGCTGGGGGAGGGGCAGCCAGGCCGGGAAGGCAGCGCTGAGCAGGGCACAGAGCGACACCCCCACCAAAGCCGGAAAGCGGCTGGGGCTCCCAGAATGGGCCACAAGCCCGCTGGTGGTCCCGGTCCAATGGGAGGTTGGGGTCAGCCCTCCTCCTGTGGCCGTGCTGGCTAGCGGGCGCTTCTCTGCACATCCCAGGCTGCTTCCCTTTCCCTGCCTGCCCGCACCCAGCTCGGCCTCCTCAGATAGCCCTGCCACCTGCGGAGGCCGTCCCTGTGCCGCACCTGCTGCCCATGCAGCTCCGCTCTCCCCCCGCCCCCAGCAGTGAGCTCCGTCCAGTTCCTGGGCCGTGTCTGGCTCTGCCTCCGAGGAACGCGTTGGTTGCTAATGGCGCAATTTTTGGTAACGGTTGGAGAGCCTTCCGGGCATGGCACACATCATCCTGCACACCACCACCCACCCCCGCCCCACCCGGGCTGCTGCCTGGACCAGTGGGGTGAGGCGATGAAAAGCACACTCTAGCTTCGCATGAGCCTTTCACAGTCATCACATGGAAACCCCAACCCTAACACCTTCAAGAGCATCTTGCTGGCGCGGCCACCGAAACCCAGGGGCGGCGGGGGTGGGGTGGGGCCTTTCAGCATCCCAGTGCCTGAGATGTTGAAGCTCTTTGAAAGTTTCCATGCTCCTGAGAGGCCGGGAACCACAGAGGGCCCACCTCTCCCCTCAAGGGCCACACACACACACACAAACCTGGAAAGACCTGAGGAGTCCCCCGTCAGTTCCTGGAGCCAAGCCCCAGGCAGAGAGCAGTGCGGAGCGGCTGCCCGGAGCCCCCAGCCCCTGGAAGCTGGTGTGCAGCAGCCGAGGGCTGTCCCCTGGCAGAGCGCATGCCAGCACGGCGCCTGTTTGTTTTCCACGCGGGAAGGAACTGGGAACATCTGCTCCAGGAAGCCACTTGAAAGATAATCAGGCAGGGATGTTGGCAAAACAGCTGTGTGGCAGGCAGGGAACAGGGGATGCCAGGAGCTGGGGGGAGGGGTTCAGGAGGAGCGCTGAGCTCTGAGCCCCGCCCAGCAGCCCTGTACTGCCTGGGAAGCCACCCCCGGTCCAGCCTCCGCCCTAGCACACCCGGGGGACTTCTTCCTGGCAGAGAGCAGCCTCCAAGGAGAAACACCAGCAGGTGCAGCTCAAAGCCCGGTGGGACGGACCCACCTGGATTTTCCCAGCCCCCCAGCCCTCTGTCACCACGCTTCCCTGTGTGACGTCACCAGGACTCAGAGCTGCCAGGCTCAGGCCCTGCAGACCGCTCGTGGCCTCTTCAGTGATTGATTCGCCAGTGCTTTGGTCCCCACTGCGGATCAGCACAATTTTCTTGGTCTCCAGCTTGGGTCAGGTGTCTCCCCTTTGCCCCTCGTTCAGAAGCCCTCCTGGGAACAGCTGGCCCCGGCAGGACTTCCTCTGCTCCCATTGTCCCATTGTCACGCATGCTCCCCTCCCCTCCCACACCTCACTGGGTCCAGCCTCGCTCTCTCCTCCTTGCACCTGCAGAACACTTTCCCTCTTGCCATGGTCCCTTTCCTCCTCCTGGGGCCACGTAAAGGCTGTCTCCTTACTGCAGTCTGTGTCTGTGTCACAGTGACAGGACACGCAGGTCCCCTGATGTCACCTCCCGCAGCACAGCCTGCCCCAGAGCCCCCAGTCCATGGCGGACGCCGCTTCTCAGGATAACGGACTGAGCAGGATGCTGGGAAGACCCGGGATTCTGTCTGCTCCCTGCTTCCCGGATGAAGAGCAAGGCCTGGCCCACCCATCTGGGGCTGGCCATGCATCCTGCCGTGTGTGGCCCACAGTCCCCTAGGCCAGGCGAAGCTGACGGGTCCTCCGCCCCAGCACCTGCCCACTCTCCTGGGGCAATGAAGGATCCTGGTTGCCCAGTGTCCCTGTGAGGCCCTCAGAAGGTATAGAAAAGCCCCAGCAGGGAGGCAGAGCTGTGGCCCAAGACAAGATGACAGCCCCAGAGGGCCCAAGAACTTGTCTTTGATCAGAGATTCCAAAAAAGCCACTTTCTGGATACAACAAAACAAACAACAACAACAATGTGGGAGTCCCCCGGCTGACCGCTCCCAGCCAGCGTGACCACAGAGGCAGGCTATGGGACTGACTCGCCCAGCAGGCTGGCCACCCCAGGGGTGCTGTGGGTGGGAGCGGCGGCTCAGAGGAGGTGGAGGTGATGATGAGACGGACGCTCAGGGAACGGTGCCATGGAGACCGACTGCTCACCACCGTCACCTCACACACAGCTCTGATGGCCCGGGTGAGGGTGCTGCGATTCTGATCTTGGTCACCCCCAGACACACACGGCACAAGCCCAGCACTGGCTGAAAAGTGGTTCGTGGACAGGTGACTGCACACCGCACCACACTGGCTCGGGAGTGTGGGAGTGAGGCAGCAGAAGGCAGCAGGTACCCGGAGACCTTGACGCCTACCCGCCATGGCATTCGTGGGGAACAGGCAGGCAGCTCCTGCATGCCCCAGGCCCACCCACACCCCAAGTCCTGAGCACGTCTCCCCCCACCCCACATGCACCTGCTCCCCACGGATGTGCCTCAGGTTGAAAGAGAAGAAAGACAATTTCAAGCTGCCTTCTCTGTGGGCTCTTAGCACTTCCAGGAGGTTCCTGGAGGGGTCAGGGCTGTAGTCTTCATTCTCATTTCAACTGGAGCAGCTTTTTTTTTTCTGCCTAAAAGATTGGGCTTCGCTCTGTAATATTTGTTGAAGGCTCAGCAGCTTACACATAGAGGCCAGATCTCTGTCTGCATCACGACAGTGGAATGGATGCACTTCCCCTTACTCCTCCTGCTAAGATCAACCCAAATCCCTGGACGTTATGTGTCAAACAAGCACGAGAAGGCTCTGAGGATGGGCAGGTGGACTAGAGACCCCAGGACACAGGGAACTAGGCACTGATGGAAGTTGAGCTCTGTAAGTCCCCGGCCTGGGCTGAAGCCGCCAGCCAGGTAGAAGCTCCAACAGATAAGGATGAGAATGTGCCATGCAAAGCCGGCTCTCCAGAAAGGACCAGGAAAGGGGCAGCCTACTAAGACTGACAACACTTCAGGGGCCGGCACTGTGGCATATCGGGTCAAAGCTGCCACCTGCAGTGCCAGCATCCCATGTGGGTGCCTGTTCGAGTCCTGGCTGCTCCACTTCCTATCCAGCTCTCTGCTGTAGCCTGGGAAAGCAGTGGGAGATGCCCCAAGTGCTTGGGCCCTTGCACCTGCATGGGAGACATGGAAGAAGCTCCTGGCTTCTGGCTTCGGATTGGCTCAGCTCCAGCCATTGCAGCCAAATGGGGAGTGAACCAGCAGATGGAAGACCTCTGCCTCTCTGTAACTCTGCCTTCAAATAAATAAATAAATCTTTAAAACAAACAAACTTCAACCACTACTGCCTTAGCCCAGCCACATCCTACCAGGAAGTACTGCAGCCCCACCTTCGCTCCATCCAAGGGGAGCCCGAACTCCCTCCCACTCAGCAGGAAGGAGTGAGGCGCTCCGTCTCCCTCCTCGCAACAGTGGCCTTGGAAGAGGCCTGGTAGGAGGCGGGACTGTGACCACCGCTCACCAGCAGCAGCAAGGTCACCCACAGGTGGGTGTCGGTGGGGCCTGCTGCAGGGGTCTTCCTTGGCAGGGGGTTCCAAGGACCCAGACTTCTGCCTTCCCTCGCAGTAATAAAGCAGTGCTCCCCCGCCCCACCCCCAGCTGGAGCTGTATCCAAAGCACCCAGCTACACCCGAGTCTCTAATATCATGGGAAAAGATCTAAGCTGTAATTAAAAAAAAAATCACTCAGCCTAGCAGGAAGGAAGATCTCAGACTGGATGAGAAAAAGACAGCCAATAGATGCTAATACGCATAGGACGAAATGCGACAATTCTCTCACAAAGACTGTTTGTTCTTTCAGAGGCAGAGAGCGGGCACTCACATCTCCTGGGCCGGGTTCCAGGTGCTCTCAGCAGCTGGAGAGCCAAAGCCCGCAGCTGGGAACCGAAGCCAGGTCTCCCACGTGGGCGGCAAGAGCCCAGCTACGTGCACCATCGCCTTCTGCCTTCCGGGATCTGTGTTAGTAGGAGGCTGGAATCGGAGCTGCAGCCGGGAACCAAACCGAGGCCCTCGAACATGGGATACAAGTATCCTCACTGGTGTCTTAACCCCAAGTCTACCATGCCCACCCCAACAGAGACTCAAATGGCAATTCTGAACATGCTTGACCCAAACGAAAAAATAGAAAGCCGCAGCAAAGACACAGAAGACAAGAGCAAGAAACAAATGGAAATTTTACAACTAGAAAATACAACACTGGGAACAAGTGAGTGGGCTCGGTAGCAGAATACCAGAAATAACCCAATCTGAAAAACAAAGAGAACATAAACTTAAAAAAAAAAAAAAAGAACACATCTTCAGAGACCTGTGGAAGTATTTAAAAAGCCTAGTTTCACATATTTGGCGCCCAAGAAAGAGAAGTAAAACAGAGCAGTACTGGCTAAATATTAGGAAAAAATAGCCCCTGACAATTTTCCCAAATGTTAGTGACCCCAGAGAAGATAAAGCCAATGAAACCCACACCAAGATTCCTGGCAACTAAAGACAAAGTCTCAAAAGCAACCGAGAAAAAATACCGTCTTACCTACAGGGGAAAAACTAAATGACAACGTTTTTTGTCAGAGGCCGTGGAGGCCAGAAGTGGCACCACATTTTCAAGCACGGATGGAAAAGAGTTGTCAGCCTAGAACCTTTCCTCTGCAAAAACATACTTCAGAAGGGAGGATATTCACAGATGACAGGAAACTCAGAAAATCTGTTTACAAAACGCCCACCCAAAAACAATAACTAGAGAAACGTCCCCAGACAGAAGGGAAACTAAGAGCATACTAAGCACAATATTTTCCTTATGTGGCTGATGGTTACACTTTCTATATGCTGCTTGGAGCAACCATTTTAACACTGATGTGGTTTAAATGCATATTGACAAAGTGGTTAAGATCATTAAGAATAAGGGAGGGTAGTGACAAAAAGCAAGTTAAGGTTTCTACACTACACCAGGACCTGTAGGCATGATGGCACCAGTGACTGCAAAAATTATGTGTATATAATGCAATACCTAGAACAGTCACTAAAATGCTATACAAAGAGATATGCTCAAAAATACCACAGATAAACCAAAATGGAATTGTAAGAAGTGTTCAATTATCTCTCTGGGAGGCAGGGAAAGAAAAGCAGAGACAAGAAGACAAAATGACAGATTCAAACGTAGACTTATCAATAGTCAAATTAAATGTAAATGGTCCAAATACAGCAATTAAAAGATGGAGACCGGTGAGTAGGTTAAAAGGCATGGCTCAACTAAATGCTACTTCCACATACTCACTTCAAATATAATGATATAGGCAAGATGAAAGTAAGAAAAACAAAATAGGTCCAGGTGTGTTATACATGGCAATCAAAGGAAAGCAGGAGTAGTCACATTAATTATCAGATAAAATACACTTTGGAGTAAATCAAGTGTTCAGAGATGAAGAGGGACATTATATAATGATAAAAGATCAATCTACCAAGAAGACGTAGCAATCTTAAATGTGAATCCACCAAGTAGAAGTGATGAAGATGTGAACCAAAAATGCATAGGACTAAAAGGAGAGATGGCGAAATTCATAATAACTGAAGAGCTAGATAATTCTCCATCAACAATTCATAAAATGATTAGACAGAAAGCTAAGAGCATAGAAGCATTTATCACCATCACTAACATGTATTGAATGGTAGGTAAATACACGTTACCTTCAAGGGCCTGTGGAACATAGCAACATGAACCATAACCTGGGCTATAAAACAACCCTCAAACTTAAAATAAGTGAAATTGTCCAGAGTATGTGCTCCAATCAGAATGCAACCAAACTAGAAATCAGTAAAGAAAAATAACTAGAAAATCTCTGGAATTAAAAACACACATAAGGTCAAGGAGGAATCTCAGGGAAGTTTTAAGGATGCGATGAAACTGAAAATACAGCATGGCATGAATCTGTGGGACACAGCTAAAGCCAGGCCGAGGGGCAAATTCATAGCAATAAAGAAGAGGAAGTCACGAATCTCGGTCTGAGCTTCCACCTCAAAGGCCTCAAGAAGAACGGAGTAAACTCAGAGCATGTAGAAGGAAGAAATAGCAAATATTAGAGCAAAACTGTGAAATCAAAAATAGAAAACAGTAAAGAAACTCAAAGAGCTGGTTCTTCAAGAGGGTCAATAAAATTGGCTAATTTCTAGCAAAATACACAAAGAAAAATGGCTAAAAATTACCAATATAGGAAGTGCAAAAGGAGATATCACTACAGACACTGCAGACGGGTAAACATAAGGAAATACTACAAGTCTACATGGATGAACTTAGCAACTTAGATGAAATGTGCCCACCTCTTGGTGACACAGGTTACCACAATTCACCTAAAATGAGGTAACTTAAGTAGTCACTGTAACTATAACCTGTAATGATTTTGGAAAACCAAATTCATAACTTAATTCCCAAAAAGCAACTCTTCAGGCCCAGATGATTTCATAGGTGAAGTCCACGCAATGTTTCAAGAATTGACACCAATTCTACATACTCTCTTCCAGAAAATAGACAAGAAGGGAACACTTCTAACTCTCTTCTGAAGCTCCCATTACTTGAATCCCAAAACAAGACAGATACAGGCAGTTATCCCTCCTGGATAGGGATGCAAAAACCCTTAGCATAATATCAGCAATATGTTAAAGAATTATAAACAGGTTTATTCCAGAGATGCATACAAGTACAATATTTGAAAATTAATCAATAAAATAAACCAATTAGCAGATGAAATAAGAAAAACTGCATGATGTTATTAATTGATGCTAAAAGGCATTTGACCAAATTCATCAGCAATTCATAAAGAAAAGTCACAGAAAGTAAGAATAGAGGGGTGATTTTCTCAACTTGATAAATGGCATCTACAAAATACCTTGAGCTAACATCATACCTGCTGGTGAAAGACTGAATACTTTCCCTCTAAGACAAAGAACGGGCAACCTTGTCTACTCCTCACTCCTATTCAACGTTGTGCTAGAAATCTTAGTAAGGCAATGAGACAAGAAAATGGATTAAAAAGCATATAGACCGGGGCTGGCACTGTGGTGTACCAGGTAAAGCCACTGCCTGCAGTGCTGGCATCCCATATGGGAGTTGGTTCGAGTCCTGGCTGCTCCACTTCCAATCCAGCTCTCTGCTATGGCCTGGGAAAGCAGTGGAGGATGGCCCAAGTGCTTAGGCCTCTGCACCCACATGGGAGACCTGGAAGAAGCTCCAAGCTCTTGGCTTTGGATCGGCACAGCTCCAGCTGTTGCAGCCAACTGGGGAGTGAACCAGCAGAGGGAAGACCTCTCTCTCTCTCTCTCTCTCTCTCTCTCTCTCTCTCTCTCTCTGCCTCTGCTTCTCTGTAACTCTGCCTTTCAAATAATTAAATAATTTTTTTTAAAAAAGCATACAGACCAGGAACAAAATCTGTTCCTATGCTCTGTAACATGATTGTCTGTCTAGAAAAACCTCAAGAATGGAACAAAAGAACCAAAAATAAGCCAAAAAAACCTCCTGGAACTAAACAAGTGATAGACGCAATCTTGATAAACATTCAAACATTAGTTGCATTTCTGTATACCAAAATTAAACACATGGGCACCAAAATTAACAAGTACATCACTTACAATTGCTTTTTAAAAAGTGAGCTTTAGGGTGTAAATATAGTGAAACACATTAAGAAATCGTACTCTGAAAGTTATACAACGCTGATGAAAGAAATCAAAGATTTTTAAAGGGGCTCGTGTTGTGGCACAGGCAGCATCCCATAGGGGCACCAGTTCGAGTCCCGGCTGCTCCACTTCTGATCCAGCTCCCTGCTAATGCACCTGGAAAGTGGTGGAGGATGGCCCGAATACAAGGGTTCCTGCCCTCATGTGGGAGACTTGGATGGAATTCCAGACTCCTAGCTTTGGCCTGGCCCAGCCCTGGACGTTGTGGTCATTTGGGGAGTGAAACAGTGGATAGAAAATCTCTCCCCCCACCCCTCTGTGTGTGTGTGTGTGTGTGTCTGTAACTCTGACTTTCAAATAAATAAATATTTTTAAAAAACAGCCAAATTCAGAAGCTCACTTAAGGTTCCATTTATGTAACATTCTTGAAATAACAGGATTATGCAAATGGGGAACGGACTGGAGCTGTCTGGATTCAGGAGGTGAAGGGGGTGTGGGCGAGCTGAGTGATCCCCTGTGACCCTGTTGATATCCTGTCCCTGCCCTACTCTGCTCTGCAGCTCCACAAGGTGTCACCACTGGGGACACTGAGCAAGGGGCCCCTGGGCTCACTCTGCTGTCATTTCCTGCAATGACCCCAAACTCAATCTATGCATTTGGCCTGTACATTGCTATATCACCAAGGCTCACACGAGGCCTCTGCTCCCCACTTCCTCTTGGTGCCTCTCCCCTTCCAGATTCCACACGAACTACCCGTGCTCATTCAGAAGCGCTTGGCCCTGCCGGCAGAGAGCTTGGAGTCTCAGCTCGGGGTGGGGGTGGGGCCAGGGAGAGTGGATATCGGACACAGGCCCCAAGGCATTTGCACCAGGCAGGGCTGATCCAGGCAAAGCAAGATGGAATGTTGCAGCCAGTGATCAAGGGCCCTGAACGCCAAGGCAAGGCTTGGAGCCCTGGCGGCTTTGGGGGCCTGGTAGCGCCCCCTTAGCGGCAGGGACCAGGATCCAGCTAAAAGTGGAGTTCCAGCCTGCACCCCCATTCGCAGGCCTGTTCTTGAACCCATTGAATCCTGCTTTTCTTCTTCAATGTTGTCTTTGGGCCTTCCTGGCTACCTCTCTTGTCCTGGTCCCTAGTGATAAGCGCTCCTGGGCCGGGAGCAGCAGTCAGCAGTGTCACTGCTGTGGCCTCCCATGGCACCTGTGGCCAGCTCAGCTTCCCGACTCCCCTTGGGCTTTCCAAGTCCAGGCAAGTGCAGCAAGGGGGCTTGGGTCAGAGGCTCTAGAGGTAAAGTTGCCCCACCCAACGGAGAGCCCCGAGCATGGGGCCAGTGGAGAGAAGAACGAGACAAGATAACCACGTGACGCGAGGCCCTGCGGCACTGAGATGAGAAAGCCCAGGGAGCCCCCGGGGGTGCCCCCGATCTGAAGGAGGCTGAACAAAATGTCCTGTGCACAGGGGACTGTGGGGGCTCCTTCTCTCGCGGTGACCTTGGCTGCTGCCGCCATGGAGAACCACCCTGGCCTGACCCCGGAGCTCCCTCTGCTCTCTGCATAAGGAAAACAGTCCGGTCCTGGCCCTGCACCCCTCCAGCCCCCCGGGGAGCAAGGCCCAATAAAAAGCACCCCACAACCCCCACGTGCCCCAAAGACACCTGACCTAGGGGCAGAGCTGGTGCCTGCACAGCCTCCCCCTGCACCCTGGTCTTCCCAGGCCTCACCTTGGCCTCCGTTCCTCTCCCCCTCCCCGGTTCTCCTCTTCCTCCTCTGTGCCCTCTACCGCCTTCGCCTTCCTCCCTCCTCCCATCTCTTTTCTGCCCTCTCTTTCTCACTTCTCTTTCTGTTCCCCATCTTTCTCTTTCCCTTTCCGTCTGTCTTTCCGCCTCTCTCTTCTCGTCCTCTCTCCGCTTCACCGTGTCTGCCTCCCTCTCTCACGCTCCCTCGGGAGGCACCCACAGACACATGGACTCCTAGGAGACGGGGAACGCAGAGACACGTGCAGCAAAGCCTGCCGCCCGTCTGCGCTGGGTGATGCATTACGGAAATCCATTAAGCGGCTCTCCGTAGCGAGCTAAGGGAATACGTCAAGGTGCCAGCCCTGGATGATGAACGCCCCTCGTAGATCAGAACACCATTGCACTCCAGCCCTGGTGTCAGGTGCTGCGCGGGCATGATGGACGGTGGGGATCCATCACGGCGCCCGTGGGCCGTTCCCAGCACAGCGCGCATGCCCAGGCTATGATTTAGGGGCAGAGTCTGGACCCCTCCCAAGATGCACACACAGCAAAAGTGCATTCCTCCCACTCCACCTAGGGTGAAAGCCATTTGTAGTGGATAGCTTCAAGGTTAAGGAACTGGGGAATCAGACAGATCCAGGTTCAAATCCCAGCTCCGCCACTTAAAAGCTCTGTGACCTCAGGGCACATTTTCCTCCCGCTCTAAAACACCACAAGCTTCCCAGGACTGACGTGGGGCTCCCATGATAGAATGCAGGTGGAACAGGCCTGTGCATCGTGCACACAACCGGAGCTACAGGCCCCGCCTCCACCAGCCTCTCCAAGGAAACCATGCAGGCGGGGCCTCTCCCCTCCTGCGCCACCTTCACCTCTCCCCTCTCCTTCTATCCCTGGTGGCTCCAAGGCCAGCAAGTGGAGTCCCGAGGACCCCATCTCAAGCCAGCCCCCCAGGAGGCCTAGCGGATAAGCCCTGCCCACCAGTCCCTCTTTCTTTTTTTTTTAAAGATTTATTTATTTATTTGAAAGTCAGAGTTATACAAAGAGAGGAGGAGAGGCAGAGAGAGAGAGAGAGAGAGAGAGAGGTCTTCCATGCACTGGTTCACTCCCCAATTGACCGCAACAGCCAGAGCTGGGCTGACCCGAAGCCAGGAGCCAGGAGCTTCTTCCAGGTCTCCCATGTGGGTTCAGGGGCCCAAGGACTTGGGCCATCTTCCACTGCTTTCCCAGGTCATAGCAGAGAGCTGGATCGGAAGTGGAGCAGCCGGGACTCGAACCGATGCCCATATGGGATGCCGGCGCTATAAGCAGCAGCTTTACCCACTACACCACAGCACCGGCCCCCCATTGGTCCCTCTTGTCATTCATTCTTTACTCAGGCAACTGGTACTGGGCACCCACTAAATATAGAAGGGACAAAGATAAAAACCCTGGAGGTCACGTCTCTGTCACTTGCAAACTCAATCCTTCCCTGGGTCAGTGGCCTGCTCCGGGGCCCTGGAGTCAGCCCTGAACTAAAAGGACTGTGAAATGACTGTGACAGTTAATGCTCTTTTCTTTCTGGAGACATACAGACAGGAGTTCCCATCTGCGACGGCCAGGGCTGAGCCGGGGCTGGAGACAGGAGTTAGAACTCAATCCAGGTGTCCTGCAGGAGTAGGAAGAACCCAACTTCTTGAGCCGTCCCCATTACTTGTAGGAAGCTGCAGTCAGCCACTGGGGCCAAGGATCGAACCCGAGCACCGGGGCATGAGATGCAAGGGTCTTAATCAGTACCCTGCTCCTTTTTAATTGAGTATTTTTTATTTTATCTGAGAGGCAGAGAGATGAGAGAGAGAGAGAGTGTGTGTGTGTCTCCCATCTGCTGGTTCACTCCCCAACTGACCACAATGGCTGGAGCTGTGCTGATCCAAAGTCAGGAGCCAGGAGCTTCTTCCAAGTCTCCCAAGTGGGTTCAGGGGCCTAAGGACTTGGGCCATCTTCTACTGCTTTCCCAGGCCACAGCAGAGAGCTGGATTAGAAGAGGAGCAGCCGGGACTAGAACTGGCGCCCATATGGGATGCCGGCACCACAGATGGAGGATTAACCTACTGCCAGCCCCCAGAGTTTTCAAAGGATGGATTCCCAGAAGTAGAACTATTGATTCAAAGAATACTGGAAATGGGGCTGGCGTCATGGCAGTGGGTTAAGCTGCAGCTATAACGCTGACATCCCACAACAGTGCCAGTGGGAGTCCTGGCTGCTCTACTTCCCATTCAGCTCCATGTTAATGTAACAGGGAAGGCAGCAGAAGATGGCCCAAACGCTTGGACCCCTGACCCCCACATGGGAGACCTGGATGGAGTTCCAGGCTCCTAACTTCTGTCTGGCCCAGCCCTGCCTGTTGCAGGCATTTGGGGAGTGAACCAGCGGATGCAGCTCTGTCTTTATCTCTCTGTCTCTCCACTCTCCCCATCATTCTGCTTTTCCAATAAATCAAAGTTTTTGAAAAAAAAATGTGAAAACTCGAAGTTTGTCCAGGGAGATTGTGCTAATTTATGTTTCGGTTTCATTGTGTGGTCACTCACTCACATTACCATTGTCACCAGTGAGCTGAACAGCTGGGCAAGTGAAAATGGAACCTTAAGGCTTTTGTTGTCTTTCTGGGGTTCAAAGAAAAATTCGACCTTTTCTTGCGTGTCAGCCATGCAGATGTCTTGCTCCCGGCCAGCCTTTCCGCTGGGATGATCGTCTTGTTCTTCAGGCTCAGTGAGAGCTCTTTATTTATGAAGGCCACGAATCTTCGGTTCCGTAAATACTTTCCCCAAGTTGACATCTGTCTGTTTTCCAAGTCTCTCTTCTCTTTGAAAAGTTCGGTGTAGGCCCCGTCCCTGACAGCTTCCCTTGGCATTTTTCTTCCGTTGTTTGTACGCTCAGAGAGATGCCACTCCTGTAGGGTCATCTGGATACCGGAGTTTTCATCTCTGGATCTGGGGTTCCTACCTTTAACGCTGTAGCTTATCAGGAGCCTACTCTATCCAAAGTCACCCAGCACCCCTTGGGAGTGCGACCTCTCCCCGTGAACCTGTGGGTTTCTCTTCATCTCAGGTTCTTCTGTCCCCAGAGCAAAGATGGTTTAGGGCATCGGCCACCAGCACTGGCCGGTTCTTCAGCCAGTAAGCAGCAGGCGTTGTCGGGGCAGGAGCTTTCAAATCGATGTTTGTTCTTTCTGAAATTTCTTAGCTATTTTTAGCTTGTTATTCTAGCAGAGTCATTGTAGAGTTGTTTTTGTCAAATGACCAAAAGTTTCCATTGATTGGGTTTTTTTGGCCTGGCCTATGTATTAATTTAGGAAAAACTAGCACCTCTCACTGTTCCCTTCCACCCCGGAGCGTGCTCTGCGCCTCTAAGCCTCCGCAGATTTCTCTGTGAAAGTCCTGCGCCCTTCTTGCCGAGAATCAGTTGCTCAGAGGGAGAGTACATTTTTGTTTGCTTTCATCTCTAAACTGGTGAGCGTGGGTGCAGAAGACAGTCACTGATTTTGATGCACTTATCCGGTGTGTTCCAGAGAATAGAAGACAGTACCTCGAAAGCTTCATGGAAATGGAAAAACTAAAAGAGAAGTAAAGAGAAGCTCATTTTTGAGCTTCATGTTGCCAGACCTTCAGAAATCCATCCACAGTTTTCCCGGGATCTTTTGCACAATTTTCATCTTGCATGCCAGTAGACTTAGCTTTTTGTTCCACTTTCCATGGACTCCTGGAGGTGCCCTCGGGGTCACCAGCACTGTGCCCAGGGACCATTCACAGGGAAATCGGCCTGAACGGAGTCCATCCCTGCCTGCTCACTGTGAGCGTGGGGCACCCGGGGAGCCAGGCACGCCTTGAGAGAGAGGCCTTCCATCTGCTGGTTCACTCCACAGATGCCTGCAATGGCCAGAGCTGTGCCAATCCGAAACCAGGTGCCAGGAGCTTCTTCCAGGTCTCCCACGTGGGCACAGTGGTACAGGGGCCCAAGCACTTGAGCCATCTTCCACTGCTTTACCAGGCCATAGCAGAGAGCTGGATTGGAAGTGGAGCAGCCTGGACTCGAACAGGGATCCACATGGGATGCTGGCACTGCAGGCGGCGGCTTTACCCACTACACAACAGCGCCGGCCCCTAGGTCTACCTTCCATTCTGCCACTTTATACCATGCTTGGTTATAAATCTCTGGAGTTTTTCCATAGCATCTCCGAGTTCTCCAGGTGTGTGATTAGAGAACCCAGAGCTAACCATAGCCTTCGCCCTATTCTTGGTCGTTAGGGTGTTGCGTTTTCCTACTGTGTGAAATCTTACATTGGCTACAAGCTCTGGGGAGAAGTCTGAAAGCAAGTTGTGTTGAACGAGGGTATCTCTGCTCATGTCTGTTTGAAGACGGGGATTTTTCGCCGGGTGAAGAGCTGTCTCCTGTGACAAGTGTCGTGAGTGGGGATGTCCTGCGTTGGGATTGTTGCTTCCTACCAAGAATGGGCATCTTCGCAGTCACTGCAGCCGGAAGACAGAGACAGGCGTTTCCATGGCCACCGCGGCCACCACCACCTCACACTCCGCTCACTAGGGACCAGCCGCAGAGGGGTTCTGATCCGTGGGGAGACCAGACCCAGTCGTGATGGCTGCTCCCTGTCTCCCTGCAGAGGCAGGGCCAAACGACTCAAGCAGGGCGGGAGGGCCACGGGCAGGCTCTTCCGGTCTCCTGCGTGTCTCCTTCCTCCCCTGATACCATCCCATTCACAGGCTCACCCCCCCACCACATACATGTGCATACACACAGAAGTGTGGACACTAACACACATGTATGCACCTGCACACATGTACACACATACCCACGCTCCCCTACACCTGGCCACCTATCCAGAGGCCTTGACCATGCCCTGGCCTCTGCTCATCCTTCTCACCCCTTCACAATCCTCCCCTAGCAAAGTTCAAGGTGGCACACCTCTTCCAGGAAGCCGTCTCTGACTACTTACTTCCAACTGTCAGTACCTTTCTCTCTCCAAAATCCCATAGAACCACAGGGTTCCAGCGCTACAGGTGACCTAAACCTCCCCGCAGCCCAGCTTCCCCCCAGCCAGGACCTTGTGGGACACTGGGAAGCCAAATGCAGGACAGGAGCCCATACAAGGGCTGTCGGCCTTAACCAGTCAGAAGGGACAGCAATGGGCCTGAGAACTGTGTATCACCCCCCCCTCTGCGGCTCTCAGCTTAGCACCCTTTGTCACCCCTAGAGCCCCGCCTCAGCAGCGCACACAGTCCTCAACGAGGCCGTGAATGAAGAGGGACAGAGGGGGCGCGCGTGTGAACAGGTGGGGGGGGCGCAGCAGTGAGTGGCTAAACAAACGGCGGTTGGAGGAATCCCTAAGCTGCTATTTCCATCATCAAGGCTCAGGGAACATCTTTCGCAACACTTCTCTCCTTGGTGATGGAGAAATATGAAAGGGGTCGGGGGCTGAGGGCAGAGGCTGGGGGCCGGAGGTGGTGGAGTGGAGCATGCGGAACACACGCTCCAATCCAAAGCCCTGGTTAAGCATCACAGGGCCCCCCCCACACGGCATGGCCCCTACTCTGTCTCCCTCCTTAGTCCAACGAGACCACGGCCGAGAAAGCGCTGGGCAGCCTCAGAAGTTCCACTTGCTCGTAGTGTGAGGCACAGGACGTCAGTGGACAGCTGCAGGTGGCAAAGGCTTGTTGTCCCCTCCGTGGCACCGCCCACAGTGGAAACCTGGGGTGCCCGCCTCAGCCCAGCCCTCACCCCGCTTTGGACCCGCGGAACTTGGAGCAGGTGCAGTGCTGCCGAGGCACAGACTGACACACGCTTCTTGTAAAAGAGAATTGGGCAGAGGAAATGGAAACCTGGGCGCCTGGTTCACACTCACCAACACTCAGAAAGTCCCCAGAGCAGCCTCCAGCAGGCAGACCGCCCACCTGGCCAGCCGCTGGAGGGCCTCACGGCACAGGGCCCCGCTTGCTAACAGTGGCCACATGGAAGGCACGGCCGCCTGAGCCCTGCAGGGAGCACTCGCCTTGTCCCAGCCGTGGCTACGGAATGCCCGTGATTAGCACGGACACAAGCAGAGCAGCGTCCAGTGGTGGGGGTGGGAAAAGCCCTGAACGCCCCCTCGGCCCCTGCACACCTGCAGTGCCCAGAGCCACCCCCTTGAGGCCTCTGGGACATTTCTTTTTTTTTTTTTTTTTTTTTGACAGGCAGTTGGTTCACCCCCCAATGGCCACTGCAGCCAGCGCACCGCGCTGATCCAAAGCCAGGAGCCAGGTGCTTCTCCTGGTCTCCCATGCGGGTGCAGGACCCAAGCACTTGGGCCATCCTCCACTGCACTCCTGGGCCACAGCAGAGAGCTGGCCTGGAAGAGGAGCGACCAAGACAGAATCCGGCGCCCCGATCTGGACAAGAACCCGGTGTGCCGGCGCCGCAGGTGGAAGATTAGCCTAGTGAGCCGCGGCGCCAGCCTCTGGGACATTTCTACACACTGCCAGGACCCTGCCAAAGACAGAACTCTCTACCTTTCTTTTGGAAAACTTTTTTTTTTTTTTTAATTTGCGAGGCAGAGAGCTCACATCTGACGGTTCACTCCCAAAATATCTGCAGCAGCCGGGGCTGAGCCAGGCCGAAGCTGGGAGCAAGGAATTCCACCTGTGTCTCCCCTGTGGGTGCCAGGAACTCAACCACTTGAGTCAACCCCGCTGTCTCCCTGGGTGCTCATGAGCAAGAAGCTACAATTGGGAAAGCAGCCAGGATTTGAACTTGGCCACTGTATTACAGGATGCGGGTGTGCCCCAAGCTGCGTCATAACCCCGAAGTCCAAGTGCCCTTCCCCAAACCCCTTCTGTGGAGTGGCTACATTGAGGCCCGAGCGGAAGACAACTCACGGCCAAGCGGCCTGTGAGTGGCAGAAGCTGGCCCGGAATCCTGGCTGTCGGCCTGCCCGAGCCTTTGCCATGCCCGTGGGAATAGAATACCTACAGGTGTCATCTGTGTGGACCCCATGGTCTTCCCGCAGAGCCTTGCTCGCCTGTGTCGCAGCGCCTCGCTGTCCTGGTCATCACGGAGTTGCCTGAGCGACATGTCGATCCAGAGGGAGAGCCAGACTTCCAGCTTCCTTGCCAATGACCTTGAGCCCATGATTGACGTGACCTGAGATCTCAGGATCCCCTACAGCTCTCCCTACACAGATCATGGGGGAAAGCTTCGCTCCCCACAGGTTAGGTAGCACATGGCCTGCGTCTGGAGAGGTGCTGTAAAGAGTGGGTGGTGCGGCTGGCGTGGGCTAAGCCTCCGCCTGCAGCGCCGGCATCCCATATGGGTGCCAGTTCGAGTCCCGGCTGCTCCACTTCTGATCCAGCTCTCTGCTGTGGCCTGGGAAAGCACTAGAAGATGGCCCTAATGCTTGGGCCCCTGCATCCATGTGGGAAACCCAAAAGAAGCTTCTGGCTCCTGGCTTCAGATTGGCACAGCTCCAGCTGTTGTGGCCATTTGGGGCGTGAACCAAAAGATGGAGGACCTCTCTGTCTGTCTGTAACTCTACCTCTCAAATAGATAAATAAAATCTTAAAAAAAAAAAAAAAAAAAGAGGTGAGTGGTGCGGTCTGAAGGCTCATGGCATGTACCACAGACAAGACACGGGGCAAGGCCCCTCCTGTTCTGCAGGGGATGAGGAAGAAGGCAACTGGGCGTTGTTCGAAATGGAAAAGGGAAGAGAGAGAATCAGAGAAGGGGGCGGGGCAGCGACGGCCCAGAGCTGCGGCTGCCTGGTGCGCAGGGCGAGAGCGAAGCATCAGGTGGTGGAGCGGCCAGGAGGCGCCTTGAGGACAGAAACACGGGCCTCCCTGCGTGAAGCTGTCTGCACCACAGGTGATGCAAATCCCGCCTTCGCCCCCACCCCATATCTCCCAGTAGATCTGCCCCACACGCAGATGCTTTGGGCCGCCAGATGGTCACGTGGAAAGTGAGCTGAGGCTCAGCTTTCCACCCGAGTCGCTGTGGAGCAAGAGGAAGGCAGTGTGTGCCAAAGCTAGAGCCCACGGCCCAGGAGCCTCCGCGTGCCGCCTCTGGGGCGGCTCGAAGCCTTGTGCCTGATCTCCATGGCGGGAAGAGTACAGGCGTCTGTCTGAACCAGCCTTACTGCACCTCCAGGGGCAGGGAGGATCCCAGAGGACATGCGAGCTGATTTAACCCCATGAAATATTCATGTTGTCTCATCATGAGCTCCGCGCTGGGAACCCAAGAGAAGCAGCAGGCAGTGGTCATTAAATTTCAGGTCACCAAGCAGGGGCTGGGGAGCTTGTTAAAGACGAAGGTGCCTGCACTGCCTGCCAAGGACTCGGATTCAAAGGGACTTTGACAAACACCGGGATTGGAGGGGGGGGGGTGCCATGATCCCCAGCCCTCAAGAGGCTCACGAAGCCACTGCCTACTGCAGTTACAGGATTCACCTGCAGACCGCTGACCACCACCACCCCCCTCCACGCCACCCCGAAAGCACGCGTTCCTATTGGCTGAGAGTCACAGCCCCAACTTAGAGCAGCCAATCACGGCTGAGAGCCACATGTCTTTTTGCCTTGGCTCTCAGCTCTTGATGGCCAATACCTCTGCCACAGGCATGGCGTTCTTCTCTGCCAATGTCAGTCTTGAGGGGCTGCCCCTTCTAGGCAGAAAAACACATTGACTTGAGCAGGACAAAGGATTAAAAAAAAATGCATTAAATATTTTCAGATTAAAGCCCGTGGTACACGCCCGAGCTCACCTGCCCATCATCTCCATGCTTCCGTGTGCTGGCTCCTGTGCTCCCTGGGCCCATGTCCCCCTGTGTGTCTCAGCCACACCACATCCTTCCAGAAATGACCCGTCCAGGTCCGATGCTAAAACGAAATGCCACAGAGTCCCTGATACAAAACAGGAATTTAGGGCCGGCACCGTGGCTCACTTGGCTAATCCTCCACCTGCCACGCCAGAATCCCATATGGGCGCCGGGTTCTGGTCCCGGTTGCTCCTCTTCCAGTCCAGCTCTCTGCTGTGGCCCGGGAGTGCAGTGGAGGATGGCCCAAGTCCTTGGGCTTCTGCACCCGCATGGGAGACCAGGAAGAAGCTCCTGGCTCCTGGCTTCGGATCAGCGCGGCACACTGGCCGCAGCGCACCGGCCATAGTGGCCATTTGGGGGTGAACCAACGGAAGGAAGACCTTTCTCTCTGTCTCTCTTTCTCTTACTGTCTAATTCTATCTGTCAAATAAAAAAAAAAAAAACAGGAATTTATTTTTCGTACTGCAGGAAGCTGGGAGCTTAAGATCAACGTGCTGGCCTCTGGCAAGGGCCTTCTCACTGCATCCCAGTACAGCAAAGGCCCCCCCACCATAGGGAGACAGAGCAGGTATACCCCTCAGCTTATCTTCCTCATCTTATCAAGTCTCTGATGCCATCCTGGGATCCCCTCATGACCTCATCTAAGCCCTAACTACTTCCCAAAGACCCCACCTCCCAACGCCACCAGTAGATGAATGGGGGATTATGTTTCCAGGACGTGAGCTTTGGAGGGGTACCATCCAACCACAGCAAGTCCTTCTGGGAGGACTTCCTGGGAAATGTTTCAGCTGGGAAAATGAGACAAACAGCATCAGAAGACAGACAGAAGGATTTCTCCAAGACCGCCAACTACAGCCCGGGATGCTCAAGCCAGCTGGAGTCCGGCGTGTCAACAGGTGCACCTGGGCAGTCAGTCAGTCCAGTGAGAGGAAGGGAGAGTGCTATGGGCTGGGGTGGTTTTTTGTTTGTTTTGTTTTGTTTTGTTTTAAGAATTTGAAGAGGAATTGAATTTGGAGGGAAAAAAAAGTTTGCACCCTGTGTTCACGTACTCGAGAGCAACTGAGCCCCACGTGGCGGGAGCTGGCCCCGATGACCGACAAGGCTCTGAGCAGCCGAGAGGAGATGGAACTGGGGCACAGCCAGAGCACAAGTGTGAAAGTGAAAGTGGGCTGGAGGGCAGCTGAGAGAGAGAGAGTCTCCAGAGATGCACGCTAATTCCACAGACCTTCTCCGAGCTGCACCCAGGCTGGCTGCTGGGGACATGCAGGTGAACAAGGTCATCTCTGTCGTCACTCACTGGGACTGAGATTCTAGAAGGGGCACAAGAGCCACACAGCGACAGTGTGTCTCATCGCAGGGCCTGCAGTCCCGTCTCTGAGCACCAGGACACAGGCCAGGTGCCACCAGAGAAGCGAGAAACAGTAGGGAGATCAATTTTCGGGTGCCATAATTAAGCCCCTGGACTTTACATGGGGAGGCCAGAGCTTTCATGGAAATAGCCTGGGAAAAGTGAGTAGTGGGGCCGGCACCCCGGCAGGTTAAACACACAAGCACCCACACCTGCGGGCAGCCAGGGCAGGTCGCCATCCCAAACTGGGCCGCTTTCTCTCGCACACCAGCCCTGGTCAGAGCAGGCTGTAAGGAACCCGGCACCACATGTGCAAGGAAGTCGGACTGCTGGGGGGCGGGCGTTTAGGGGAGTGGCTCAGATCCACCTGGGACACCGGCCTCCCACCTGGCATTGCCTGGGTGTGAGTCCCAGCTGCGCTCCTGCTAATGTACGCCCAGGCGATGGCTCAGGTTCTTGGGTCCCTGCCACCATGGAGGGGACCCAGAGCACGTTCTGGGCTCCTGGCTTCAGCCTGGCTCAGCCCCAGCTGTTGTGGCCATTTGGGGAGTCAACCAGTAGATAGAAGTTACCTCTGTCTTTCTCTCTCTCTGCCTTTCAAACACAGTGAAAATCAGTAAATAAAAATTTAAAATAATAAAAGGCAAGCTTCTTGGGTCAGGACTAGGGAGGGTGGAGAGCTTTATGACTTTTTGCTTTTGGCCATGCCCTCCACTCTTTGATGTTTTTTGTTTGTTTTGTTTTGTTTTTGGTCTCAGTCGGATCTGTGAAAGCCAAGGCGGTTCTGGGTGTGGTTTTTTTATTGCTTTATTTTCCTTCACATTAATGTGATATTAACACAAAAAGAACAGATTCGGTGTAATTCACAGGTGCAATTCTAAGAATTAATGACATCCCCTCCCTCCCTTCTCCTTTTCTTCTTTCTTTTCCTTCTTTCTTTCCTTGTTCCATATTTAAGACTTATTTTTTAGATTTATTTATTTATTTGAAAGGCAGAGTTACAGAGAGAGAGAGAGGTCTTCCATCTGCTGGTTCAGTCCCCAATTGGCCGCAATGGCTGGAGCTGCGCCGATCCGAAGCCAGGAGCCAGGAGCTTATTCTAGGTCTACCATGCAGGTGCAGGGGCCCAAGGGCTTAGGCCATCTTCCACTGCTTTCCCAGGCAATAGCAGAGAGCTAGATCAGAAGTGGAGCAGCCAGAACTTGAACCGGTGCCCATATTGGATGCCGGCACTGCAGGCGGCAGCTTTACCCGCTACGCCACAGCGCTGGCCACCTTTGAGACATTTTAAATTCACACTACAGTCAAAGGCTTATTTTAAGCTCTTTTAAGCTGAAGAGACAGCCTGGGGTCAGCAGCCGGCCCAAGGATCAGCAGGTGCAGGGGTGAGGCCTGGAGGAGCACCCGGGCTGGGCCACAGAGGCTGTCCCAGCTCTGCTCCTCGCTGTGTACCTCGCTGTGTACTCCTCGCTAAGTGATTGGGCCCCTGCACCCACATGGGAGACCCGGAAGAAGCTCCAGCCTGGCCCAGCCCTGGCCATTGCGGCCATTTGGGGAGTGAACCAGTAGATGGAAGGTCTCTCAGTCTCTCTCTCTCTCTCTCTCTCTGTCTCAGTAACTCTGCCTTTCAAATAAATAAATCTTAAAAAAAAAAAAAAAAAGGAGGTCTGATTCTGTGTAGAGTAGTAGGGTCCTCCCACAAGAGAACAGAGCGGATCTGTGGCCAAAAGCTGCACACACCAGGGGCAGCCTGGAAGGTAGCCCAATGGGTGTCTCTGAGCTCAAAAACATTTATAGGTAACAAGGTAGTCCTGGAAGCCTGCTTGGAAGAAGCAGGGAGAGCAGGAAGGGGAGAAAGGAGGCGGCAGGGTGGGAGGAGCCACTCCACGTCTCCATCTGTAAATGGGAACGCCACCCTCGGCAAGGGCTTGTGAGATTGAAACTTCACAGCTCACTGTGGCTCTCATGTAAGCAACTGGCTTTTAGATACACCTGACACCGTGACAGGATAAATAAAGCTGCACTTGAATGGCATTCCACTCTGGCCGCCATGAGAAGCGCAAGTGAGCAAAATTCTACTGAGATTCAAGGACATCTATTCTGCACCCAATGACCTGGGGAGTGCTAAATCCCTCTGTCTGTTACACAAGACCTTTCAGATCCCACCTCTTAGTTCCTTAATGGCTAAGCAATTGCAAGGATATATTACATCCTGCAGACGCACCGGCGTACCCCGCTATCACTGCACTTGTCAATTTTCCCTCTGCATAATTCAGAGCTTTGCTATTTTGGAAAAAAAGTGTTGCTAATACTTGTACATAGTTTACACCAGATGCCATTTAAACAGAGTCCGCGTGCCTGAAATACTCCAGGCAGTGAGACCGGGGCTATCCTTTGGTGGTGCTTGGCAACCCTCAGAGTGGCATAGGAGACCTCCACCCACCTCTACAGCCGAGAGAGTGCAGGCGCCTTGGCTTGCATTTGCCAAGGCAACACTGTCAGAGCGTCTGTGGCTCCCTTAGCTAAAGGGATACAAGATGCCGTGACAGAGTCATGCGCTCACATGTCTAAAACCGTATCTTAAAGATAGGTCCAAAAACTGGATTTATCCAGTTTAAAAAAAAAAAAAAAAGAGAGAGAGAGAGAGAGAGAGATTGCTTTGGTGGGATTTTGCCAAGATCCCATGACAACAAAAAGATGTTTGCATCAGCTACTTCTCACCTGTTGATCTGCCACATGTCAGCACAGGAGGTTGGTTTCCTAAAGAATATTCAAGGGGGGCCTTGACAGGGCTTAGCCTTTCCCCACAGAGAACTGACAGCGTTAATTACCTGTGGATGGGGAACCTTTTTTTTTCTGCCAAGGGCAATTTGCATAACTCTAGCATCAATCACTGACCATAGGAAATTAGCAGCTTAGAAATTGGCCCGTGAGTCGCACTGGTGGTCACAGACGGCAGAGCCAGATCCATTGATCCTGCTGGCCTTGGAGGGTGTGCTGGTGGGGCGTTCCCCACCCTTCGCAGTCTTCACATTCCTGGGTGAAGGGCCACTGCTGGCTCGTTTGCATTTTTTCCCCAGCAGCCCAAGTGATTCATGTGGTTGAAAAGTTCTCCGTGAAGAGCACACAGAAGGTGAAGAAGAAATATTCCACGGAGCCACAAGACACAGTGCCGAAAGCTTGGTGCCCTGGGAAGAGCGATCGCGAGTGAAATCGACACAATGAAAAGTCCCCCTGCACTTGGAAGGGAATGCAGGATACCGCAGGCCTGCGCGTTCGTTCCTCCGCGGAATGTTACCCGTTTTTATTTTTTGACGATTCCTGCCCCTGCATCTCAGGCAGAACACGCTTTCTCCCAATTACAACCAATTAAAAGCTATTTAAGGAACACTCGGCAACAACAATGTTTAACAGAATTAACACCACGCGCTGCAGAAGCAAGGCAGCAGAAGTTGAGAAACTTATCGATGGCTTCGCTAATGCCAACTCGCACTGGAAGTTCGCTTCTAATTTTCAAATTTGTCTGTTGTTGCGCAAATAGCTCTTGGGGCTGGCACGTTTCCAAGGAGAAGTTTGGAGGTTTGTTTAAAGAGTTGGTTTTTGTTGCAGCAGAAAGAACGGTATTTCGCTCTGAGTAGAGTTTCCTGTTTGGCTGTACACAAGGAGGGCATCACATTCAACACGGCACCGTCGGATGGCCTAGGGCATTGCATCCAGGAGACGCTAACAGGATCGTATTCTGCCGTGCACAGCGATAGGTGGAGGTAAACATTACAGTTGTCCAGAAGGGCAAAGGGGTGTGGGCTGCGCCACCTTTGGCTACTCGCTGCACCATGCATTCCCCTCCCCTGTGTCCCTCTTGCCAAGGACTCTGGAAGGAAAGGAGGTGTACCGTTCCCTCTGTACAGGTGGGTGGACTCAGACGCAGGGTGGCTGGGTAGCTCGTTCAGGGCCAAGTCGCGTGGCAAGATTTCCACGGGAATCTGACTCTAACCCCTCCTAAGAACAAGAAAGCTCATTCCCGTGAACCCAGGACCGTGAGGCGCTTTGTGCCTGCCTCGGTCTCTGTCTGCAAGGGTGAAGCTGGGGTCTGACCTGGGCGGAGGGCACATCTGGCATCAGGCAGTGCCTTGGTGCAGCTCCATTGAGTTGAAGGTGTTGGCAACAGTGGCTCTGTGACCCAAACAGCGTGGTCTAGGCATTAGAACCCACTGCACCTGCAAAACACATTCAGAAAAAAAGAGCGGCTGCTGGGAGAGAGGTGATAATCCCTCTGACATCAAAAGGCTGTCTGGAGGGATAAATTAAATGACCTGTGGGGGGGAGGGGAGGAATCCTTAGAAAGAAGCAAACCCACACACCTGTCTGTAGGCTACCGAGTCTGCAGGGTCGGGGCGCTGACTCAGGTTCAAGTGCTGCTGCAGGTGCAGGACCAGCAGCATCCGGAGCCTGCTGGGAAGTCACACTACCCCAGAATCTGCGAGCTTCAGGTGTGTACATCCAAGCCTGAGGAGCACTGCCGAGGCCCCCTGGTGTGGCTGTCCAGGTTTCACCCTCAGTGTGTGTAGCTCGGAGAAGGGTTGGCTCCACTCATTCTCCTTACAAGAATAGAACTGAAATGGCCATGAAAAAGTCATGCCCTTGGCACAGGTGCCGCTCTCGCTCTCCCATTCCAGAGGCCAGGGCAGACAGGACCAATCCACCAGGCAATTCTCCTTCAGGGAGCTCCAGAGCAGTCTCACCGCACGTCCTCACCACACATCCGGGAAGCCCCGCGTTCTTTCTGGGTTTGTGTAGGTGTGGGACCTACGTGCCACCCCCACCAACATCCATGTGCTACAACCCCATCTTCATTCACGGGTTGTCCTTGTCTCCAGTTTATGCTGTTTTCCCAACAACCCATCCAACTGATCATTCGTCCCCCGCAAAAGTGTAAAATATATATACAAAAGTGTAAAATACACGGCCACTCTGATCCGACAGAAGCCAAATGTCTCAGAGGTTAAGTGACTTCCCCAGGGATGGAGAATCCTATTCCTCTGACTCAGCACTTTGTGGCAAGGTCCCCCTGTGTCTCACCATCCACATCAACATTTTAGGCTAAGGGAGAGAAAACTCGAAACCTCACCAAAAAAAAGGGGGGGGGGGTAAGTTGCCACGTGGAACGCCCTCACCCCGTATCAGAGTGCCTGGTTTGAGTGTCAGCTCCTCTGCCAGCAATCCGGCTTCCCTCGGGAGCAGCAGAGGATGGCTCCAGTGCTTGGATCCCCGCCACCCGCACGGGAGACCGGGACTGAGTTCTGGGCTCCTGGTTCCAGCCTGGCCCAGCCCTGGTCATTGCAGGCATTTGTGGAGTGAACCAGCAGGTAGAAGATATTCTCTCTCTCTCTCTCTCGCTCTCGCTCTCGCTCTCTCCTTTCAAATAAAAATAACTTTTAAAAAGAAAGGTAGAAAGACACCAGGAGTTTTTTCTAAGAGATCTGAGTGCTTGAGCTACGTTGCGTGCCTCCTGGCAATCTCCCTGCCTCCCGTCTGTAGCTGGGGCCAGCATCTTCAGCACCGGGAAACCGTGGTGTGCACCACAGCCGCCTCCCTCGTGTGGCCCTCTCCCCACTTCCCAGCCACCTCACTCAAACGCTGTCCCTCCAAACAAGGAGGGGTCTTCTGAACTTATCTTTTGTTCGCACGTAATAGGAAACGGACGGCCTCCCTACGACGTTTTTGCTCATGAGCCTTGGAGGAAGCAGCCCCAGCTCTTAGAAGGCAAATCGTTAAGAACTAAAATACATTGTGGGCATCCATCCTGGCTGGATCCAATTGCAAGTGAAAATGAATGGCAAATTCTTGTGACCACATGAAGGGCCACTGATTCATCTGAAATCAGTTAAACATGAGAACAATATGAAAACCATCTTGAGTTGGTGGAGTACAGATATTTGTATTTTTTTGCCAATGCCCCGGAGAGACCAGGAGATGTTGGCAGACCAGTGTTCTGTAAACAGGCCCACAGAGCGGGGAACTAAGGAACCTAACTCTTGTTGGGTTAAACTATTTGTCAACTTTTCCATTTCCTCCGTCAGAAGGTAATTAAACAGTAAGCAGATGTCAGAATCTAATTGGCTCAAGGAAAGATTGCTCAATGACTTCTGGGGCTTGTGTTGTTCTATGCAGTGTCTGCAAACATCCCCTTGTTGCTAATGGAAGCAGAAAGTCACCCAGTTAGTTTCGCTACCCTTGGGGGGCAGAGGCTGCCACAACAAAGATTGGGGGGCTGGTTTGTAAAGTTCGTGGAAATTTAAATCAAAGGATGTTTATTTTGGGGTGAACTTTTTCAAGCATCCGTGAGTGGATTTTTTTGATAAGATGGATTTTTCTGAGCTTTCTGAAGCCCTCTCGTACACCTACGGATAGGCAGTGTCGGTCTAGAGACGCAAGTAAGAGAGCCCCTGGGACACGGCTGTAGATGACAGAAGCAGAGAAAAGCCTAGCCTAGGGGGGAGGGGAGAAGGGGGGGGGGATGTGAAGGAGGAGAGAGGAGGAGAGGAGGGAAAAGGAGGGGAGAGAGAACAGGAAGACAGGCATAGGAAGCCAGTGTTTCGTAGGAGAGACCCAAGGCCATGGCCAAGCCGGCTGTGCAGCTCCCTCACTTGCTGCCTAGGGCCCCCGGGCCTGTTGACCTGACCTGCTGGGTTTACCCCTCCGCTGACCACCAGATCTAGGAGTCCCTGTCCCGGCTCTGCGCAGGCCCACCGTGAGACAGGAAGGGTCATGCACACAGAAGTCGGGAAACTAAAACCTGAGCAAGCGCTTTCCTTTCCCATCTCAGCCCAGAGGGGCGACGCACCCAGGAGTTCACACAGGGCGAGGACTGCGGTGGGCTAGGACGGGCTCCTCGCTCTGCTGTGTGTCTTTGCTCCACTACAGGGGTCCCACAGCGCTGTTGCTTGGGGTCCAGCGTGTTTCAGAGGCCGGTGGAACACCTAGCAGACCCCACTGTAGACCCCTGCTTCTCAAAATCTGCCACACACACACACACACACACTGAAAGCCCTCCATGGGATTCGAGTAAGTGTCCAGCGGGGCAGGTGAGGCTCAGACTTGACAAACACCTGTGGGACACCGTGGTTCAAACCCCAGTGGGCGCACGCACACCCCTACCAGAGTGCAGAGTGCCTGGGCTCAAGTCGCGGTGCTGTTAATCCCAGCTCCTCGCTCACATGCACCCTGGGAGGCAGCAGGTGATGGCTCAAGTGGTTGGGTCCCTGCCACCCATGTAGGAGACCCAGACTGAATGCCTGGTTCCTGGCTCTGACCCGGCCTGGCACCTGCTATTATGACCATCTGAAGAGTAAACCAGTGGACAGGAGCGCTCTCTCTCTCTCTCTCTCTCTCTGTTTCTCTTCAAATAAACTTCAATTAGTAAAGAAAAGAAGAAAAACAACTTCCACCCTGGGTTTTCAAATTCTTTTTTTTTTCTTTTTTTGTTTTTTGTTGTTGTTGTTGTTGTTTTGTTTGTTTTTTTTTTTTTTTTTTTTTTTTTTTGACAGGCAGAGTGGACAGTGAGAGAGAGAGAGAGACAGAGAGAAAGGTCTTCCTTTTGCCGTTGGTTCACCCTCCAATGGCCGCCGCGGTAGCGCGCTGCGGCCGGCGCACCGCGCTGTTCCGATGGCAGGAGCCAGGTGCTTCTCCTGGTCTCCCATGGGGTGCAGAGCCCAAACACTTGGGCCATCCTCCACTGCACTCCCTGGCCACAGCAGAGAGCTGGCCTGGAAGAGGGGCAACCGGGACAGGATCGGTGCCCCGACCGGGACTAGAACCCGGTGTGCCGGCGCCGCAAGGCGGAGGATTAGCCTGTTGAGCCATGGCACCGGCCTGGGTTTTCAAATTCTATTCGCTTACAGCCAGCTGAGTGCTGTGGACCCCATGGCTGCTGGCTCTCCCGTCAGGATGAGCCTCCTCCATCAGATCTGTTGACCACCACTTGCAAGCAGACTTCCCTTAGAGCATCCCGGACACAACCAGCAGCAGCTGTGAGACTAAAACTCACAACCCATGAACTTGAACATGGGCCTCCCCTGCTGCGATGTGGCTGACGCCACCTTGCTGTGTGGTCTCCGATCGGCATAACCCCGTTTTGCTGTCTGGGGAACTGCCGTCCAACAGCTTGGCCCTGAGAACAGACAAATAAACGCACAAGAAGGCCCCTGTTCTGTATAAAGCCTCTGTCCTGGGTGCCAGCAGACCAGGCTAAAAAAATCGAAATGGGATCACTGACACAGAAGTCCCAGGTCCTGGATGAGAGCGGGAACAGGCCCATCCCCAGACAGGACCAGCGAACGTCGTTCCCTCTGCTTTGATCCTTACACAGGGACTTTCAAAGGCCTCATGGCAGAGGCTGGCACTGTGCTGCAGCGGGTTGAGCACTCACAGGGATGCAGTTCGAGTCCCAGCTGCTCTACTTCCCATCCAGCTCCCTGCTAGGCAAAGCTTCCCCTAGGGAAGCAGCAAAGGATGGCCCAAGTGTGTGGGTCCCTGCACCCATGTGGGAGACCGGGAGGAGGCTCCTGGCTCCTCCCTGGCCCAGCCCTAGTCATCCTGGCCATCTGGAGAGTGACCAGCAGATGGACACTCTGTCACTATGCCTTTCAAATACAATCAATCTTTTTTTTTTTTTTTTTTTTTTTTTTTTTTTTGGACAGGCAGAGTGGACAGTGAGAGAGAGAGAGACAGAGAGAAAGGTCTTCCTTTTGCCGTTGGTTCACCCTCCAATGGCCGCCGCGGTTGGTGCGCTGCGGCCGGCACACTGCGCTGATCCGATTGCAGGAGCCAGGTGCCTATCCTGGTCTCCCATGGGGTGCAGGGCCCAAGCACTTGGGCCATCCTCCACTGCACTCCTTGGCCACAGCAGAGAGCTGGCCTGGAAGAGGGGCAACTGGACAGAACCAGCGCCCCAACCGGGGCTAGAACCCGGTGTGCCGGTGCCGCAAGGTGGAGGATTAGCCTAGTGAGCCACGGCGCCGGCAGCAATCAATCTTTTAAAAGGGGGCTCACAATTCATCCACCTGCAGCCAAAGGCACAAGGTAAAAATCCCCTTCCCTCCCCCCGCCACTCTTCTGCCCCCTCCCAGGGTGACACGCAGGGACCACACCAAGGCTCCCTTGGCCCCTGGCTTCCACGGGGTCTCAGCAAGAGCTCAGAGCCAGGAGAGGGAGCCCAGGCTGCCCACCGTCCTGACCTCTCAAGAGAGCTCCCCCGAAGCTGAATGATGTAGGAATTCAGCAGTGAGCTGAGAGAACTGAGCACAGCCCTGCACATGCCGCACAAACCCCGCCCTGCCAGTCCACGCGCACCTGCAGCTGCCAGACCCTTCCAACATGGCCGCAGGCTCGACACACCCACTCCCATCATGCCCCTGAGCCTCACTCCCTGGCGTGCACTGTGAGGCTACTGGGATTTCCGAAAAGGGGCCACAGGAGTGGTCCGCACTCAAGCCCCACCCCAAACTCCACCCTGTTTGAATATTCAATGGAGTGTCTCCCCAGGCACCAGCCCCCTCCTATAAAAGGAAGACTCCAAAGTCAAGTTCCCCTGGGGTGTGTACTGTCCCTTTGTCTGTCTCTAAATCAGTCTCCTGCTGCCCTTCATCTCTGTCTCCTCCCGGAGACCCTGGCTCTTCTGTGGGACCCCTTCCTCCCAGCTTTGTGAACAACTGTCTCAGGCTCAGCAGGGTGGTAGCCCTGGGCCCCTGTCCTCAGGGCTGGGGCCCGCCCACTGCTGACCAGGCCATGGGGAGCGGTTCCTCCGTGAGTCAGTGCTAGCTGGCACCAGGGCACTCGTGAGCGCAGAGCCCGGGGAGACATCAAGGAGGACCTCCTGGAGAGGAGGTCAGGGCCCTGTGGAAGAACAAGGAGGAGTGGGACAGGCGAGGTGGGGGAAGGGAGGGCGTTTTAACCAAACAGCCCTGATGCCAGTGCGTTCTGGGAGGGGCAGGGAGCCCTGTCTGGAGAGAAGACTGGGTGCAGAGGGAAGGAGTGGCGTGGATGGAAAAGCCAGCGCAGAGCCTTGGCGCCAAGAAGGAAGCCTGGGACTGCAAGCCACGGACAGCCGGGGCACTGTGAGAGGTGTTCGCTCCAGGCGGTGGCCCAGGCGCACGGAACTGCCTGGCAGTGCCGGGAGACCCAGGGCTGCCGGTGGGTAGCGAAGGGGACAGAGGGTGATATGGAGACGACACCCGCTTCCCCTTCCTGTAGGGGCAGCGGCGGTGTAGATGTCACCCCCGAAACCACCCTCAGCGCTTCCTGAAGAGGTAAGGGAGACATTCGTGGAGGGGGGAGGTGCCTACAGTCCACTCTTGAGTCGAGAAGGTTCCTGGGGCCCAGGGCACCTCGGAGCTGTCCTCTGCTCACGTGTGTGAGAACAGCCCAACGGGGAGCGTGTCTCAGAATGGGTGCCCAAGGTGGAGGCAGGGACAGGAAACCCCAAAAGAGTGCCATTGCAGGGTTTCCTGGAAAGCACCCTGCAAACGTCCCCAAGCCGCTGCCCCCGAATCTCTGGGTTGCCGGATCCTCTGCCCAACAGAACCGCAGGTGCTGGGGCCGCTCTCTCTGAAGGGTTCCATGGCGGTGACATCGCAGTGTGCACGCGTGTGGGGTGGGAGGGGTCTGGGGAGGGGGATGTCAGACCACCTGAGACAGCACAGAGCCCGTGGGCAACAGGAGGATTAAAGGGACACAGATTCGAGAGGCAGAGACCTGTCAAACTCCGTGCAAACAAATATGCCCAGTGAGGAGGCTGCTCCCAGGAAGGGACCGTCATGCCCAAGGGTGCACTTCCCTGCCACCCATCCCCTGGTGATGCAGGGCTACTCAGTATTCCCCAGGAGGCGCGCTGATGCTTGGCTGGAAAGACGTGGTTGGAGAGCTCGAGTGAAGGAAGACGGGCTGCAAGCCAGCTCAGGAAACACATGCTCAGAGGTGCAGGGAGCTAGCGCTGGGGGTGGGGGTGGGGGGATGCGGGGTGTTGGGAGCTGGAAGGAAGCAGAAAGTGAGCGTGTCAGAGGCAGGAAGAGGAAGTGCTGAGATGCATCAGCCACTCCTGGCGGGCGCCCATCATGACGACAGTCGCGGAGGTCACCGATGCCCTTGACAGTCGCGGAGGAAGCGGAAGCCCGGGTTCAGCACCTCTGCTACCCACTGTGGTAGAGGTGTAGCCCCGTTTCCTAGATAAGGGAGCTGACGGACAGGCTGCCGGGTAAGCAGGGAGGCGGGACTCCACCCCGTCACCTCCTGCCTGTGATCGCGGGACCCTGTGTGGTGAGGTTGGTGCTGGGGACAGCGGAAGTGGTGGAGATGCTGATATGGGCGATGATGACGTGGGGAGTTGCGCGCGTGCTCTGAAGAAAGCCAGAGCGAGCGCCATCCACCGTGCCTAAGGAAGCCCTTTCAAAACCACGGTCAAGTCCAGGCCCAAGGGGCAGGAAGCGGGTCCACTCCGTGTTTGCTCCGAGGGGTCCACCTACTGGGAAAACACAGGCCAGCCAAACAAGCCTCTTTGTTCTCCCTGGACAGCAAACAGCGCAGGGCGAATCCTCCTCCAGGCCCGCCCGCTGGACCCGTGAGGCGCGGTGCTGATGGAGTAATGGCAGGGCAAATATTTTCCTGGAGAAAACGATCAAACTTGAAGCAAGCAAAGCAAACAGGGCCCTTCCAAAGGGCAGCTGGTGTGGAGCTGGCCAGGAACAGTTAGGGGAAGATTCCAGAACAGGGGAAGCCTACGGCCTGGGGGCTTTGCTCAGAGGGAGCTGTGTTGCTCACCCCCCCACACCTTGAGTTCTATGGTGACGGTTAAGGAGGGGGAGAGAATCCAGGCCACACACTGCAGGAGGGGACAGCACCCGCGCTGAAAGGCCGGCACACGGGGGCTTGCGTTGTAGTATTCATTCATCCAGCCACTCTCACGTGTGTCAAGCGCTGGCCGCCCCAGGCCCCAGCCATGGCTACACAGTCCTGACCCAGCCTTTCATTCCCTGTGAGGCTCAGTGAGTGCATCTGTGAAATGGGGCTACGCCAGGGTGGCTGGCAAGATGGGCGGTCATGTAAAAGTCACTCGGCACAGCGTCTGGCTCATGACTGGCTCCAGGCTATGGTCACTACGGGAACCCCCCCTCCCATGCCACCAGCCAGCCTCTCCCTTCCTCCCGGGGGCAGGTGTTCCCCTTGCCCTAATTGTGCATGCCCCATCCACTCCTGCCTCTTGGCCTTAGCCAGGGTGTTCCTCCCAACATGGAGTTGCCACTCAGTACTCCTCCAGGTGCCCCAAATCAAACAGGCCCCTGAGCAGCGTCTTCACCAGGCCTAGTCTGCTGGGCATTTCCATGAGGGCCCCACCCCCGACCCTGTGCCCAGGAACTGCTCCTTCCCCTCCCCCAGCCTTGCCTGGCCTGGAGACCTCAGCACCACTTTTCTCCTTCTGTGTCTGGCTTTCTACTGTGACCACAAAACTCCATTTCAGGGGCAGGTACTGTGGCAGAACGGTGAGGCCATCCTTCGGAATGGCTACATCCCATCGTAGAGTGCCAGGGTTTTAAGTCCTGCCTCTGCTTCGGATCCAGCTTCCTGTTGAGGGGTACCCTGAGAGGCAGCAGGGGATGGCGCAGGGGGTTGGGTCCCTGCCACCCAAGTGGGAGAACTCTGAAGTCCTGGCTTCAGCCTGATCCAGCCCTGGCTGTTGTGGAAATTCTCTCTCTCTCTCTCTCTCTCTCCCTATCTCCCTTTCAAATCAATGAAAAATAGGACAACTCCATGTCAGTGTACCTTCCTCCAGGAAGTCCTCCAGGACCCAGGCTGGGTTACCAGTCTTCCTTGCTCTTTCCCAGACCACCTGGCCTTCCCATCACCCCATGGTGCCCTAGACCAGCTCTGGTGTGTCCTTGGGGTCCAGCCAATCCTGGGAAGACTCGTGAAAGGTCTGTGGTACGAGGCTCAGGGCTGGGCCCCAAGGGTAAGACAAGAGGTGGGGGCCCTGACAACATGGACGTGGAGGCTCAGGCCGTCGACCACGGAGAGGATAGAGGAAACACAGTGACCCAGGACAGCTGTTCAGAAAACACACACAGGAAGGGGACACAGCATCATCCAGGGAAAGAGGGAGGCAGAGTCCCGGGCAGAGGGGGCCCACACGCTAAGGCCTGCGGAAGGCTCTGGTGGCCCCGAGAGGGCCCGGACAGCAAGGCCCCGGGACCCCGAGCTGGGGCAGAGGCATGCGCACAGTGCATTTCAGAAGGACCTGCAGAGTGCTGAGTGGAGGTCAAGGTCAAGGGAGGGTGCACCCTCGGACAGTCAGAGCTGTCAGTGGCCCGGGGAGGCGGCGGCAATGAGCATGGGCAGAAGGGGGTGCAGGGATTGCCAGGTGCTGTTGGGCGGGACCAACACATTAGCTGATGGAGTGCATGGGCGAGGCAAGGGAGGGAGGGGTCGGGTGACCCTGTGAGTGAATGAGTTCCTTCTTCACAGGTTCAAGGGCACCCAGCCAACCCTCCGTGGGCCTCCCACACCCCTCCAAGCTGAGACAGGACTTCCACCGCCAACAGCCAACCGGCCAGGCTCTGTCTTCCTCTTCCCAGAGCAGAAGTCTCTCCCAGATGACCTCGATTCCAGGAACAGCTTCCTCTGGCTGCTACTCCCCCCACCCCCTCGTTGGCCCTGACTCTGCCCTAAGTAGAGGGGAAAGGTAGGGGGTGGGAGGTGCAGGGGCGGGGTTGGGGGAGAGAAGTAGCGCTCATTGAGCACGCACTGTGTGCCGGCCACGCTCACGGGCCTTTACCTATGGGTCTGCGTTGGACGATGCAGTAATCCAGGAAGTGATAGATTGGCCGTGCCTGACGGCCAAGGCCTGAGTGCACTGCGTGGCTCAGACGCAAAGAACAACTCCGCTGACTGTCAGATACTTGCAGCTGAGGAATGAGATAGCGCTGACCCCTGATTGTGGGTTGAGATCACAGGCGTAAAGCAGTTGACGGTGCGGATTCCATTCGCATTTCCTGTTCTCATTGCCTCCTCACTTGGGTGCGTGCTACAGCTCAGCTGCAGATCAGATCCCCGGCTTTGGTGGGGGTGGGGGGAGGCGCCTCTCCTTGGACTCCACCCCCGCCTGCCACAGTGGCCAGGAGCAGCCAGCATGCAGGGATGGACCACACGGGGCTGCTGTGCACCCCGCGGAGGGCAGTGTGGGCAAAGGCGGGAGGCGGGGCTGAGCAGAGCAGCACTAGGGGCAGAGAGGGGAGCCCACGGTCCTGACTCAGTCGGCAGGAACGCTTGTCTAGCGGGTCACGCAGTGGAGATGGAGCTGGCTCCCGGCCCTCAAGGAACCAACGAATGACTTGGCAATGAGATGCAAAACCACGAATCCGTTATTGCCAATAAGTGGCCAGGAAGGGAAATCCACACCCACTGCATTGCTCTGTGCCCTGGTATTAGCCCAAACCACACACACCACAGCCCTGACAATGGTCAAGGCCAGCACTGGGGGGCTCATGGCTCACCTGCCCCAGGAGCACCCCGCCTTGGCGGCAGACAGTGTGAAAAAGATCTCGGGGGTTTTAAGTAACCCCAAAGCTTCCTATGAACGCGCGTAGGGCCATAGCTGTTTCTAGGAGGAATGCGCTCTCCTGGGGCCGAGATGGAGGAGTAAGGTTCGGGTCAGCAGAGGTAGCGGGCTCAGAGCTCAGACTTCGTTTGGAAAGACGCCAGCCCAGGGTGCTATATTTCCCTGGGGTGTAGACCAAGAAGGCCACTCTAGAGCTGAGAGTTCCGGGAGCCCTAGGCCCTGAAGTATCATCCACAGAAAGCGTGGCCCTGCGCCGGGGCCGTGATGGAGTGTGGCACCATCTTCCAACACCTGCCCGGTGTCTGCTGGGAGCAGACACTCAACCGCGCACGGAGCGGGGTCTCCTTAGCAGGTTCCTCCACTTCCCTGAGCCCCAGTGCCCTTATGTGGAAGGTGTCAGACTCTCTCCGCCGAGCTGTGCAGATTCAATGAGACCGCAGAGCTGGGCACGCGGGAGTGCTCAGGGAAGCTTCGTCTCCTTCCTTCACCGAGACGCTGAATGCAAGTGCATCACACATCGGCCGTGCACTCACATTTGCCCACGTGCGGAGCGCGGAGCCCTGGGAAGGCAGGCTTCCAGGGTGCAGGAGCTCCAGAGCTCTGCAGAGGGACCACAGGGAACGCAGGGTCCCATGGTCAGCACCAGGGAACACAGGCTGCAGGGTTGCAACGCAGGGCTCACGGAAAACAGCCTTCTCCTGCCTCGCAGCTCCTGCCAGAGCCCCTCTCTCCTGTGCCCCTCCTGTGGCTGCGTGCAAGCTGCCCTCTCCAAGCTCATGGTTCAAGGGGCCCCAGCAGCAGACCCTGAGACGAGCTCACGGGGCGGTGATTCCGAGAAGTGAGGTTTGGGGAAGCAAGGGACCATGTGAGACAGGAAGGGACGAAAGCTGACCACGTGTGACCGTTGAGCAGCTGTCCCTGCGGCAAACTGAGACTCCGGCCCTCCAGCACCTGTCTGGGAACCTGAGCGAGCAGCAGGGAGCTGGGAGGCTGGGCCATTGCTGCAGCCGCTGGCACCCCCATGGTGAAGGCTGCGGCCCTGCGATACTCCTGCACCTGCATTCCCAGGCCAGGCCAGCCCAGTGCCTCTGGGGACCAGGTGAGAGAGGCTCTGGCACTGTGTCCACTGGGCTCTGGGAGCAGCCCAGAGCTGCAATAGCACTTGGATGTTCGGAACACAGTTCCACAAGTCTGCCCCCACCACCACCACCGGCCCCGGGTTGGCAGTCGGCGGCTTCCCAGCGGCCCCCTGGTGCCAGCACGGGCTGAGACCTCCAGGCACGTGTGCTGGCTTCTATCTCCTCTCGTCCTCCAGGGCTAAGGCATGTGGGGCCACTCCTCCTCCTGCTGCCTGCCTCTCTCTCCCTAGTCCTGCTGCGGGACGGCCTCTTGAGGAGCTGGTAAGAATGCAGATTCCCAGGACTTGCCCCACTGAACCTGAACCTCGGGATGGGGCCCATGCATGCATGCATGTGCCTTTTTTTTTTTTTTTTTTTTTTGACAGGCAGAGCGGACAGTGAGAGGCAGAGAGAAAGGTCTTCCTTTTCCATTGGTTCACCCCCCAATGTAGTTATTCACTTCTTTTTGTTTATTTGAAAGGCAGAACAAGCATCTGGTTTGCTCCTTGAAATGCCCACCATTGCCGATGCTGGGCTTGGTGTAAGCCAGGAGCCCAGAACTCAGTCCAGGTCTCCCACGTGGGCGGCAGGGACCCAATCACTTGAGCCATCACCTGCTGCCTCCCAGGGTGCACATTGGCAGGAAGCAGAGCTGGGATTCGAACCAGGCTCTCTGATATGAGGAATGTAGGCATCCCATTCAGCCTGTTAAGCGTTGCTCAAACACCTGCCCTTGTATTTCTGTTTGCTGAATCTACAAACTCTCTCCCAAGGGGATTCCGATGTCCCCAGAAGTTCAAGAACTTGTTGTATAAACTCTCCGAGTCACCTTACCCACACCCCGGTTTTGATTAGCAGTTGCCCAGTAGTAGCTCACTTTTCCTTCCCAGACCCCTCCCCTCAAGTCCGCGTCCTGGAGGGCGCACCAGACACCTCGAATGCAGTGTGCCCCAACCCAGCACAGTCGCCTCTGCCGCACCCCTGCTCCCACGTCATCTTATTGGGTGGCCCCTTCGTGCAGTTTTTGCCAAAACCGTTAGGATCCTAGGTCTCTTTCATGTATGTGAACACACACACACACACACACACACGGGATGGGCCTCCCCCAGACCTTTAAATTCTCAGAGTTCTGACTCCCCAGTCCTCCCAGCCACAGCCGCTTCGGGAGAAGACAGCGAAGCCCCTGGAACGCTGCGGTCTCAGGCTCACAAGTCTCCGTTTCGCTGCGTCCCTGGACATCCAGCCTCGACGGCCATCGCTCCCCCGGTAGGTCGGGCCGTGGACTACATGAGCCACAGGACAGTGCGGGGCTGGAGAAAACTCTTTCCAGTCTCGCTGCCCCCCGCCAAGGTTTCCTGGGCAGAACGGAAGTGCCTTCCCTCCTCTGCCCGAGCCTCTCGGAGCCTGAGTGTCACCCGGCCTCGCCTGGGGCAGAGAGAGACGGGCGCTCCGCGTGGGGCCAGCCGCACCTCTGTCCCTCAGCACCCGCCCCAGACTGCAGGGCTCCGTGGAACACCTGAACGAAGGAGCAGGAGCCCGCAGGTCGGAGGCTGGGTTTGACCCTAGCGACAGGTGTGACGGCAGAGGGAGGGATGGCAGACAATTCTAGAGAGCGGCAGGAAGGACAAAGCAGTCGAGGGGTCCGTTCCGCAGGCAAAGTGGACAGAGTCTTGGAAGATCTGCAGAGCCGGTCCTGACCCCAGCTTCATCATCGCCTGGACAGCCCTGACACCTTTCCTCACGGCCCATGGAACAGGGGCTCCCAGGCTCCCCCACTCCCCAGGTTCCCAGGCTAGACCCCACTGATGAGCCAGTCCCGTGCTATTCGGAAGGTGGGAGAGCCACAGGCACAGGGGCCGGGTCAGGGTTGGGGGAGGCTGCAGCTGCTTCCCGACCAGCATCTGCCTGCTCTGCCCACAGCTGCAGGGTGACGGCCAGCGCTGGCTTCCAGACGAGTCCTTGAGAGCCGTCCCCAGGGGAGCCCACACACACTGGCCCTCCAGCCTTCCCTGCAGCCGGGGAACCCTCTGATTCTTGGAATCAGCACCTCACAGAATTGTGGTGGTTTTTTTTTGTTGTTGTTGTTGTTGTTTGTTTGTTTTTGACAGGCAGAGTGGACAGTGAGAGAGAGACAGAGAGAAAGGTCTTCCTTTACCATTGGTTCACCCCCTCAATGGCCGCTGCGGCCAGAGCACCGCGCTGATCCGAAGCCAGGAGCCAGGTGCTTCCTCCTGGTCTCCCATGTGGGTGCAGGGGCCCAAGCACTTGGGCCATCTTCCACTGCACTGCCAGGCCACAGCAGAGAGCTGGACTGGAAGAGGAGCAGCCGGGGCTAGAACCAGCACCCATATGGGATGCCGGCGCAGCAGGCGGAGGATTAACCAAGTGAGCCACAGCACTGGCCCCACAACTGTTCATTTATTGTCAGAGCTGTCCCTCTCACTCCTCACCCACACCAGCCCGGGAGTGGGGGAACCCAGGCCCTGGGCATCACAAGTCACCGGTGAGGATGGGCAATGAGGGCCGGTGGTTATGGCACAGAAAGGAGCTGGGGGCAGCTCCGGCCCCTTCAGCAGGCTGCGAACACTTTCACTCTCCCTCTCCCTGCTGAGAAGCAAGGGGAGCCCGAGCGGGACCCCAGAGCACGAAGGCGGGCCCAGCAGGTGCATCCCATCCAGCCTGCGTGCCCTGCACCCCTCCGTGCTGGACACCTCCCACGGGGCCCAGCCATGGCCGCTTGTAGAATTCGGAAGCATACAGGCCAACCCCCAGCGGCAGAGCGGAGGACGAAGAGCCAGGCGCAGCTTGCTATGAATAGGCGTGTCTGGCCGGGCAGGTCACCAGCCACAGCCACACAGGCCAGAAATACTGCTCAAGAGCAACAGATGCGAATGATCCGGCGTCCCACAGCCTCTCTCTGTTGGAGTAAAGAAAACAGGAGTGGGTTCCCAGACAGGGCGAGGTGAGCGAGTGGGGTGGGGGGTGCATGGTAGCCGGACAGCTGCTGAGACGGGGCTTCTGGGGTGGGAGAGGCCCTCACACACGGTGTCTATTTCCAAAGCAGGTGGCTTCCCTTGGACCTCGTGGGATTTTGCGGTAAGTGTGCCTGGAGGCTGGAGGTGAAGGAGCATAGGTGGCCGCCGGCCCAGGGCCTGGCCCAGCAGGTCTCAGCAGGGGGAGCCTTTGTCCCCACCCCTCCGCAGGGGACACTGGGCAGGGTGTTGCTGCTCTGCGGAGGTCAGAGGCTGGGATACTGTTCAACAGCCTGCATGGGCAGGCTCACTGCGCCAAGGGCTCCAGCCCCACTGCTGACCCCACCCAGGTGAGCAGCCCTGGCCTGGCCAATCTCGCACACCCCCTGCCACCCCAGACACCAGTGCCTTCCCGTTCATTTCCAAGGGCCCTGTCGAGGCAGCCGGAGCCCACAAGTACTCGTAGCTACGCAAATAGCAACTCCTTATTTGCTGTGTTTGCTCAGCCAATATTGACTCTGCAGCCTAACGCTGGTGCTATTGAGCCAGGGTTATTCTCAATATTGTTTGAGCAGCATTAGGACAGCCTGTGATAACCAGCCGGGGAGCAGGAAGCTGCTGCCTCCCCTCCTCCCGCTCCTCCTCCTTTACCCCTTCCTCCTCCTCGTCCTTAGCACCCTCCCATCCGAGGGACCCTCCTGGGGAGACAGAGGAACCTGCAACTGGCCTGCTCCACTGAGCAAACACCCCCGGGGTTAGGGAGCGTGCCCCCTGCTAAGTCAACACTCCAGGGGAGTTGGAGCAACAGTCAAAGCTTCCTTAGCGAGGCCATCCTTCAGGGCTGGGGCTGGTGCAGAAATGGTGGCTATCAGCCAAACCCTGCAGCAGATTTGAGATTAGGGCTCGCAGGCGAAGCAGAGGGAGATAAACCTGGGCATCAACAGAGCACCTGCAGGCCAGGGTCTGCTGGGCCCGCACAAGGCGCAGGGCTTGCCTGCCAGAGCTGGCCGCCCACGGGGGCAGCCTAGCGGGACGGGAACAAGATGGAGGGATCGGGCTGGACTCCGTCCCCTGAGACTCAGAGGGTGGTGCACGAGCTGCTTCGTGCGGACCGCCTGGGGTGGCTTTTCCCTGCCCCCAAGGGAAGCAAACGCAAGCCTGGCTGGACAGCTGGCCCCAGGCCCTTGGAGTGTCTCTATTAAACATGTCCCGGAATCACTGCAGGGCCATTCTAAAAACCTGCTCCCGCCAGCCCTGGTGGCCTCACAGCACTGAGAAGGCCATTTGCGAAAATTGGCCATTAGCATTCTCTACTAACTGCTCTCCAAAGACTCGGGAGACCAGGGGAAGCTCCTTGGCAACCTGCTACCATGGAGGTCCTTTGTGGGCACCTGGGCTCCAAGCTCTGGCGACTGACTTTTCAAAGACATGGTGCGCATTTTCTACATGTGGTTCAGCATGACGGCTCATGCAAATGGAATTAAAACTAAGCTTATTTTGGTAAAAAAAAATTTGAAATGCAAGCATACTTTTTTCTCATATACATTTCAAGTTATTTATTTATTTTATTTATTTGTACTTATTTGAGAGAAGGGGTGGGGAGGGAGAGAGAGAAAGGAGCTTTTCCACCTGCCAACTCACTGCCCAGATGCCAGCAAGAGCCACTGCTGGGCCAGGCTGAAGCCAGGAGTGGAGAAGCACTCAGGGTCTCCCACGGGGGGGTGGAGGGGGCGGGACTCAACCACCTGAGCCAGCGCTGCCGCCTCCCAGGTGCGTATCAGGTGGAACCTGGAATCCGGAGCTGAGTGGGGACCCGAATCCAGGCACTCGGATATGGGACCGGGCTTCCAAAGTAGCGTCTTAACCACTAAGCCAACACCCCCCACACACACACAGCATGCATTCCCACGAGCCTCTGGAAGATGGCTGATCCTCCACCCAACAGCCCAGTTGCTCGGGTTTTCCCCTCAGGAGGCAGGTTAGCCTGCGTGCCTGCCCAGTCAGCAGCCCCCTCCCTGGGATCCACCTTCCCACCCACGGCAATGGCCTCACCATAGTGTTCAGTCACCTGTTGGGACAGAGAAGGACGCCTGACTGAGGCGAGGCTCGCTATTGGCTGGCCACTGGCCAATCGGATGCTTTCTTCTGGGAACCAGGATTTAGATTCTTGGTGTTGGGTCCGTAAGTTGAGAGATCGGGTGCAGGTGGAGGGGAACATTTGGGAGTTTGAAGAAGGCATGACAGAGAAAGCCAGTCTGCAGAGAAAAGAGCAACACACACCTACGGAGAGAGGGAGCTAGAGAGAGTGCAGGCCAGCAGCCGTGTGGGCCCCAGGTCACCCCCAGGGGGCTCCACCTTGAGTCTCTGGGGAGGACTGGATGTGGTGCCAGCGCTTGGTTCAGTGAGATTCCTCATACCTTGCAACAAAGTATCATTATTGCTGCTGTTGTTGAGAGATAGCTTTGTAATAATTCTTTCTTGTAACCAAGCAACTGTGGACCACAACCAGTTCCCCCTCCCCTCTTGTGGTTCACCCTTAGGTCTGCTTGGCTCCTCTGTCTCCTGCCATTTCTGCACCTGCCATTTCTAGTGCTTCCCGGGTAATGACAGCTAGCAGCGTGCCCGGTGACCCGCAGATGAGCACACTGCGTAACCTACACACCGCGTGCCGCTTGGTGGCTTGTTTGCTCAGCCTACTCCAGTGGAGGCTGTTAGCCTACCAGTCAATAATTAGTCATTCAACAAACATCCATCAGGCTGCAGCCCAACCCCAGCAAAGACACGTTGAAAGGACACTTAGCCTTTCAAAGACCAAAGAGCAGGCGCAAGCCACCTTTTTTTTTTTTTTTAAATTTTTGACAGGCAGAGTGGACAGTGAGAGAGAGACAGAGAGAAAGGTCTTCCTTTGCTGTTGGTTCACCCTCCAGTGGCCGCCGCGGTAGCATGCTGCGGCCGGCGCACCGCGCTGATCCGAAGGCAGGAGCCAGGTGCTTCTCCTGGTCTCCCATGGGGTGCAGGGCCCAAGCACTTGGGCCATCCTCCACTGCACTCCCTGGCCACAGCAGAGAGCTGGCCTGGAAGAGGGGCAACCGGGATAGGATCGGTGCCCCGACCGGGACTAGAACCCGGTGTGCCGGCGCCGCAAGGCGGAGGATTAGCCTACTGAGCCGCGGCGCCGGCAGCAAGCCACCTTTTCAACTTCCCTGCTAGGAGACAGGAGCTAATCGGATGTGCCAGCAGCCCCAATGGAGCTGGAAGTCACCAGTGATTCCAGCAAAGAGGCGTCAACACAGCCCCCAGCTTGTGGTTTGCCCACCGTGGAAGGCAATTCACTCACAGCTGCCAGACCCAGCCTGAAGGAGAACCCACAGGGAACTCATCCTGTCCCATTTCTACCGGGTACCCTTTTAGTCCACAGAGAGCACCTTCACAGAGCCATGACCTAGCACGCATCCCAGGCTGTGACTCGCTGGGTGGTCTTACCCTGCTGCTTCTCCAGGTGTAAACCACATCACCCAGGCTCCAGGCTCTGCAGGATGCTCCAAAGCCATCTAAACAACTGTGGCCACGTGGAGGACTGGGTTTCCCTCCCTGGCTCTCCCAGCTCCCCTTTGGGGGCTGCCACTGACAGAGCTATGGGCTGGTGCCTTACGGCTGCTCAGGGGACCCGCTGATAAGCCAGGCGAGCCCCTTCCGCAGCCGTGCCGGGCCTCTGCGCCACTCGCTGTCTCTCTCTTTTCCATCCTCGAACACGCGGCATCCAACATAGAACCTAACACACAGCAGACCTCAAAAAGACTGGATGAGGAGCAGGCGTTCAGCGTCGTGGTTAAGACGCGGCTCGGGGCGCCAGCTGAAGTGCCTGAGCTGAGGTGGTGGTTCCTCTCCCACTGCCGGCTTCCTGCTGCTCGTGTGTCCCCTGGGAGGTGGCAGGTGACGTCCCCAGCAGTTGGGTTCCTGCCACCTACATGGGAGACCCAGACTGAGTCCCATGGAGACTCCTGACTCCTGACTTTGACCTGGTCCAGCCTCAGCTGTCGGGGGCATTTGGAGAGTGAACCACCACCAGATGGGAATTCTTTCTCAAATAAATCGATTAAGAATTAAAGAATTTTTTAAGAGATCAGTGAAAGAAAGAATACATGAATAATGAACAAAGGCACCGTCAGGCCTCTTGGCTTCCTCTTTCTGCACCTGCTCCCCATCCCCCACCACTCTCTCTCTCGCTCTTACCAATGCACGTACCTAGAGGCTCCCGCTGTTCCCCAGACACCCACCCGAGGGCCCAGGCTTCACACACAGGCCGGGCGGGGCTGCAGGGGGACAGAGCCTGTTCTGAGTATGTGGTCTTGACCGAGGAAGGAGCAGCCCCAGATGTTTCTGGTGGCTGGTGGCTCCCGGCACTCTTCCCGGCACAACTGGACATGGCCTCCCCTTGCTCACTTGAGTCCTAAGCAAGCCCCTGCTGTGGCCCCGCTGCAGAGGACCCTCAGAGGGGACCCCGTCCGAAGTGAAAGTGACCACAAGGTGACCCCGTGTGGCAGGAGCCCCAGGGGCCGCCAGCGGTTTGCAGGAGGAGTTTACATCCCCCGCCCTCGGGGGCCTGCAGCAGGGCTGACCTGCTTGCCCAAGGGGGCCCCTCTGCCTAAGCTGTGCCTTCACCCTGCACCTGCTTTCCTAGCAGAAGCCCCGCCTTCAAGGGACATGGCCGTCACACCCAGAGGGGGCCTGCAGGGGTCAGCTTTGCAATGGAGCGCAAGCTTGCTCGGCGTTGGGAGGCCACAAGGACCCGCTTCCGCCTGGCGAGGGCCAGCTCCTCAGGGTGCCCTGAGGACCCAGGCTCACCCACCCACAGCGCCTCATGACCTCGTGCCCAGAAAGACGCCAGAGGCTTCCTCCTCCGCCCACCAGCAGAATTCACGTCTGTAAGGGAACCTGGAGCCCCCACCAGGGACCTGCTCACTGCCCAGCTGTGGGCGCCAAATCCAGAGACAAGAAAGGACCAGGTCGCTCTTTCCTGAGGTTCCTCCTCACCTTACTTCTCTTTTGCACAATGACGTTGGAACGTGGTTAGCTTCCGTGAGCAGACAGCTCTGCCTCTGAGAATCAGTGTAAGGAAATGATCGTAAACATAGGGGAAGCTTTGGACACAAAAAGGTTTATCATAGCAGCACGCAAACTAAAAGTGCAATCAGAGAGGGCAGGCGGAGCACCTCCGTGTGACGGAAAACAGGGTGCAGCATAGTCACCGAAGTTAGCATTCAGGCTGTGGGTAGTCAGCACCTGGGTTAAGACGCCGCTGGGGATACCCATCTCATGTTGGAGGGCCTGGGTTCAAATCCTGGCTCCATTTCTTTTCTTTTCTCTTTTTTTTTTTTTTTAAGATTTAGTTTATTTATTTGAAAGACAGAGTTACAGAGAGAAGGAGACAGAGACAGAGGTCTTCCATCCCCAGATGGCCACAACAGCCAGAGCTGCGCTGATCCAAAGCCAGGAGCCAGGAGCTTCTTCCGGGTCTCCCACTTAGGTGCTGGGGCCCAAGGACTTGGAACATCCTCCACTGATTTCCCAGTTGCATTAGCGGGGAGCTGGACTCAAACCAGCGCCCATATGGGATGCCAGCGCCGCAGGCTGGGGCTTTCACCCTCTGCACCACAGCGCAGGCCCTTGGCTCCATTTCTAATCCAGCTTCCTGCTAACGCACACCCTGGGAGGCAGCAGGTGATGGCTCAAGTTCTTGGGTCCCTACCACGCACATAAGCGGGAGACCTGGATTGGGTTCCAGGCTCTTGGCTTCAGCCTGGCCCAAACCCAGTTGTTACAGGCATTTGGGGAATGAGCCAATGGATGGAAGATCAATCTCCCTCTCTCCTTCTCTCCCTCTCTCCCTCTCCCTCTCTCTCTCTCTCTCTCCTTCTCTCTCTCAAATAAATTTTAACAAAAGTATCATTCAGTCCAGCTTTTAGTAAATGAGAAAATTCCATTATAATAAGGAAGAGAGAAATATAAATTGTTTTAATCCTATGAGGACAAAAGCGACTACGTAGAAAAAAAGTTCTTTTCCTGTGTGTACTTTTAAGTAGCAAGACCACAGGACAATCTCCTCAAAGAGACTATTAAAATTCTGTTTTACATAATAATTGTGAGGGGTAAACTTAGTGGAAAAGGAAAAGGCAGTTCCTGGTAGTCTAGGCAGCTAGAGGTGCCTCTCAAAGCTATCGTCCCCAAATGATCCGCCGAATCCCTGCTGTCCACCAAGTACTCATCCGGCCAAAGAGATCCGCTCAGCACCTCCCGGCATCACCAGCGCCGCGCAGTTTGGGTTGCTGGGGCCACAGGAGTAAGGAAGGCGATGGGGCCCCTGCCCTCGCAGAGGGGACTACGCAGAGAGGCGGGCGTTGAAGGATTCTGCACTGACGCATCATCAGTTGTGGGAAGAGCTACAAGAAGTCTGGCATTGAGACCGGGGTTGGCTGCCCATCACAGAAATCCAACCATGCTGATCAACACAAAGGAAGGTTTTCTGTCTTACAAATGCGACCAAGCCCAGAGCTGGAATGGTGTCTCCCACAAAGTCATCAGGGGCCCTGGCTTTTAAAGCAACAAGGCTTCTTCTCAAACCCCCTTAAACACAAAGGCCCAAAACGGGGGCTGGAGCTCCGGCCATTGCATCAGGCCTGCAGGCGTGATGAAGGCAAGGTGCACCAGTCCGGGGGGCTGAATCAGCTCCTTCTCAGTTCCTGGGAGGCTGACGCAGCAGTTTCCCAGCCACCAGGAGGGCTGAGAGCTGTGATCCTTTCACTGGGCCAGTGCCTCCCTGTTGAGTCAGGATTTGTCATAAACGCAGGCAGCCGTCACAGAGGCCGGGAAGCCAGCAGCAGCCTCTGCCCAAGGCGAGGTTTGAGAGCAAATGACAGGGCCATTCGAGGAGATCAAGGTGGGAAATCGAGACCCTGGACTGGAAGCTGAGCCCTGAGGGCTACGAGGGTCCCAGATAAGCAGAGGAGAATCGCAGGCGGGAACGGCTCCCCTGGGAAGCAGAGGAGCTCCGAAGCGGGCTGGGGAGACCCGGCTCTCCGCCCGGCGTCGGCAGGATCCTCGTGCGCCCCACGGAGTCCATCCAGCCGTAACTGAGCTGTCTGCCCTCGGAGCCTATGAAATATTTACCAGGGCCCCTGCCGGGCTGTGCTGGGCGAGCAGAGGGCAACGGCACCGCACGCCACAGCCCCGTTCCCTTCGTGCTGATGGGCCAGATGGGCAGAGGACACTCACCCCAGCTGGAGCCGTAAGGAGAGAACTGGCTGTGGCGCAGAGCTGCTGGAGGGGCAGGGTCACCCCTGGGGCTCAGCCTCCCAGCGGCCCCGCGGTGCTCCGCTGCTCAGCCGAGCAGGCCTCTCTGCACCCGGACAGAGGCACCACGCTGGGGCCGGGGGGCGGTGGTGGTGGTGGAGGACTGGAGGGTCTGCAGGTCGGGCACTGCAGAGATGTGCATTTTATGGTGCTTTTTACTTGCTCGTTTTAGTGTTCGTTTACTTGATAGAGCGAGAGCGAGAGCGAGAGAGGGAGATTGCCCATCCATTGGTTTACTCCCCAAATGCCCACAACCGCCAGGTCCACACCAGGCCAAAGCCAAGAGCCAGCGACTCCATCAGGGTCTCCCGCATGGACGGCAGGGGCCCAAGGACTTGAGCCATCACCTGCTGCCTCCCAGGATGCATTTGTAGGAAGCTGGATCAGGAGCAAAGGAGCCAGGACTCGAACCCACATCTCCAGCAGCGGCTTAGCCCCCGGCACCACAAGATCCACACCAGACTAGCGTCTCTTATCTGCCTTCATCATCATTCCTGCCCCATCAACTAGGGGGTAGCTGGGTCCATTTCACAGATGGAGAAGCTGAGGCCCAGGGAGGTAAAGGTTTGGTTTACCTTGCAGACCCTGGCCCGGAGCATGCTGGTGAGAGCCCCCATGTGTGCCTGCCACAACACTGGGACATTGGTCCAACTTCCCTTGGGACTCAGCATCCCCATCGGTAAAATGAGGTCACCGGGTGTGGACCTGTGCAGGTGCCTTCCCCATGGCGTCCAACTTCCGCCCACAGCAGCCCGGCCGGGGCAGCACCCCTGCTCCCACTGCATCTCCAGCTCACGTGTGTCTCCGTGTGGGGGTCGGGAGGAGAGAAAGAAGGGAAAGGCGAGGTAGAACAGGGAGGAGACAGAGGGTCCCTAACACCTTTGCTGCCACATTGCTGTGCTCCAGGGAAAAGGGGCAGGATGGGGACAGGGAGGGCGGGGGATCCCGGCGGCTACAGCGTGAGGGACCTCCGCTGAGCTCTGCTCTGCATTGCTGGCCAAGGCACAGCCAGGTCCTCCTTGCAGGGGCTGCCCCGTCCACGGCCCCTGATGGGCTGCAGACACAGCCAGGGCTCACGGGGCACCAGCAGGCAAGGACAGGCGTGCCCAAGGCGCTGGGAAACACTCAGTAGGTCCCTCATCCAGCGGCAGAGCAAATTGGGGGTTTTCTTAAGAAAGCACCACTCGGTGTATTTCTGCCCAATAGACTTCCCCACCACCCGCGGAAGCAGGAATCCAGTAATGAAGTCAGCATGCAGAACTAGGGGAGACAGGTCCCCCATTGTCCACAACCTCTTGCAGCCCCCTCCCATAGCCGCTCCTACCGAAGGGCGTTGCTTTCTGTACTGCATTCGGCTCCCTATGGCATTTTCAAAGAGCGTGTCCCGAGGACCCTGAACCCTAAACTCACTGACGCTGGTACAGCACACAGCTCCTCCCCTGTGATAAAACAAAATGTAGCTGGAGGGGCCGGCGCGGTGGCGTAGCGGGTAAAACCGCCACCTGCAGTGCCTGTTCGAGTCCACTTCCAATCCAGCTCTCTGCTGTGGCCTGGGAAAGCAGTATAAGATGGCCCAAGGCCTTGGGCCCCTGCACCTACGTGGGAGACCCAGAAGCTCCCAGTTCCTGGCTTCAGATTGGCGCAGCTCCAGCCATTGCGGCCAACTGGGGAGTGAACCAGCAGATGGAAGATCTCTCTCTCTCTCTCTCTCTCTCTCTCTCTCTCTCTCTCTCTCTCTCCCTCTGCCTCTCCTTCTCTCTGTATGTAACTCTGACTTTCAAATAAATAAATAAATCTTTAAAAAAATATATGTAGCTGGAAGCTTTAAGTCACCTGCAGGTTCTCTCTACTGGCTTTTCAAAGCTTCCCTTTCTTATGCCCTGTGACTCCCCCTCCTCACTGCCACCTGCAGCCCTGCAGCTGGCTTTCTGGGCATTTGGGGCCCGGCCCCACAGAGATATGCTGGGCCGCCTCCAGGATCCTTCCCCAGCCAAGCCTCATCCCCCACCCCCCTTGAGCCCCAAGCACCATGTCTGGTCGGACTGCACTCTGGGCAGCCCTTGCAATGTCAGCTGCTCCGTCCTCGTCCTCCACAGCCCCAATCTGTCTCCCTGGGCTCATCCACGCCATGGCTCCTGCCCTTCCCCTGCCCTCCCTGCCTACTCCATAGAGGCGGGGACTCCCCAGAGTCCGCCCACAGGCCTCCTCCTTGTTTCACCCTCTCCCCCTGCCCTCTAGCTGCACCAGAGGGGCTCAAGGGGGCAGCATCTCAATGCTGATGACGTCCGAGTACATTCTGCTGGACAGGTGTCTTGCAAAAGTCTACACATCAATTACGTGTTGGCCATTCAGGGCACCCAAGACACAGGCTATCCGCAGCTGAATTCGCCCTTGCACCCCGCACCCAAGCTGTGCTCTCCACCCTCCTCCCCCCAATTCTGATGAGCCAGGAGCCTGGCAGTTGGCTTCCCCAGCCCCCTCCTCCTCCTCAGCATGGGTAACTGGTGATCTGGTTGTGCCCACGTCACCAGGGTCTCTCAGAGCCACTCCTCCACTTCTTCCCCATGGCCTGTCTTCACTGATCACCCTTTGCTGGACCAGTGCAATAACCTCTTCACCAGGCTCCATGTCACCTGCAGGTTCAAGGGTGCCTGGAGCCCAAGGCCTCCCTGACTGAGGTCCCACCTTCCACTCAGCCTCGTCTCCGCTCACTAGAATTTGCTCCAGGAGCTGGCGTTGTGACACAGTGAGGTAAGCTACCCCTTGCGATGCCTGCGTCTCATACGGGCACTGATTCAAGTCCCAGTGGCTCCTCTTCCAATCCAGCTCCCTGCTAATGTGGCTCGGAAGGCAGCATATGGTGGCCCAAGGACTTGGGCTCCTGTACCCACCTGGGAGACCCAGATGGAATCCTGGCTTCTGGCATCAGCTTGGCCCAGTCCTGGCTGTTGTGCCCATTTGGGAAGTGAACCAACAAATGGAAAACCTCTCTCTCTCTCTCTCTCTCTCTCTCTCTCTCTCTCTCTCTCTCTCTCCTCTTTCTCTGTCTCTCCTCTGTCACTCTTTCAAATAAAATAAATAAATCTTAAGAGAAGAACTTGCTCCAGCTGCTCCACACATTTGCAGTCCCGGAAGGGACCTGTTCTCTGCCCCGCCCACTCCAGCCGAGTCCCCTGAGACTGACAGAGCCTTGCCCAGAAAGTTCTCTCCTACCCTTCCACCCCTTCCGCCCCCATCTCTCCCGGCCCTCCCACCACAGGCATGGCCAGTCCCCACCCCACCTCCGCTGCAGGTCTCTCCCAGGAGCACAAGTGCAGGCGAGGGTCACAGCACTCCCCATCCCGAATTGGATGTCCTTGTTCACAAATCTCATACCCCACCAAGATCCAAGTCCTGCGAAGACAGGAGCCTGCACCACGGTCTCGCTGTGTCCTGTCTCTGGCCAACTTAAACCCCCGGGGGCCTCAAGGAGCAGCTGGATGGATGGACAGGACAGGTTGGGGGACCTAATGGGAGAAAGAAACCCCACCAGGGGCCACGCACAACAGCCGGGAAAACCCAGACGCGTGGGGAGAGCGAGTCTCTCAGGGCCCCCAAGCCCGTCCAGAGCTCAGAGGAGCAGGCACCTGCGGGAGCCGTGGAGACCCCCTCCCGCAGCTCTTTCCCCAGAGCTCCCGGGCTGCAGTCAATCAAAGAGTGAGGTCTGAAGGCGACCTGTGCTTCTCCAGCCAAGCCCCGCCCAGACGGCCCGGGTCTTCCGGCAAAGGGCGAGTGGCGCTTTGTCAGAGTGGCTGTGAGGGAAAGGGACAAGGGCATTGCCAGCACACAGGATCTGGGAGGCAGACCTCCTGCCCACGCAGAATGAATCGCAGGGAAGGCAGAGTGGGCAGGAGACAGGGGCGCCATTAGCAGTGTCTTCTGTTGGACTTTGCGCCAGCTAGCGTTAGGGTAATGGACTTAACCTGACCTTGGTCTTTGTCCGCTCTGGAGAAAGGTAAACACTGACACCCACGCCACAGCTCGGGAAAAGAGGTGAGTGCAACCTGTCCCGGCAAATGTCACCACCCAGCCGGCCATTCAGACCCCACCTCGCCCTTACCCTGCCCCTCCTCCCTCCTGCTAGCCTCCACCCTCCTCTTCCTCATCCGCGACCTAGCGCCAGGCCAGCAAAACCTGGGTCTTCAGTTACCAAAAGTGGAAGAGCTCAGATCTCGTCTGGCTCACAACCCATTGTGAGAGGAGGGAATGGAGGCCCAAGGTCGGAGAGGGATTGGCGCCTCTCACGTGGCCTCCACGTTCCTGACACTCTTTGTACCAGAGCAGCTCTCAACTCCCTCCCTCCCCCTGCAGGGTCTATCCTGGAACCCTTCCCTCCTTACAGGGTCTATCCTGGAACCCTTCCTCCCCTGCAGGGTCTATCCTGGAACCCTTCCTCCCCCTACAGGGTCTATCCTGGAACCCTTCCTCCCCTGCAGGGTCTATCCTGGAACCCTTCCTCCCCCTGCAGGGTCTATCCTGGAACCCTTCCTCCCCCTGCAGGGTCTATCCTGGAACCCTTCCTCCCCCTGCAGGGTCTATCCTGGAACCCTTCCTCCCCCTGCAGGGTCTATCCTGGAACCCTTCCTCCCCCTGCAGGGTCTATCCTGGAACCCTTCCTCCCCCTGCAGGGTCTATCCTGGAACCCTTCCTCCCCTGCAGGGTCTATCCTGGAACCCTTCTCTCCTCACAGGGTCTATCCTGGAACCCTTCCCTCCTTACAGGGTCTATCCTGGAACCCTTCCTCCCCCTGCAGGGTCTATCCTGGAACCCTTCCTCCCCCTGCAGGGTCTATCCTGGAACCCTTCCTCCCCCTGCAGGGTCTATCCTGGAACCCTTCCTCCCCCTGCAGGGTCTATCCTGGAACCCTTCCTCCCCCTGCAGGGTCTATCCTGGAACCCTTCCTCCCCTGCAGGGTCTATCCTGGAACCCTTCCTCCCCCTGCAGGGTCTATCCTGGAACCCTTCCTCCCCCTGCAGGGTCTATCCTGGAACCCTTCTCTCTCCTACACGGTCTATCCTGGAACCCTTCCTCCCCCTGCAGGGTCTATCCTGGGACCCTTCCTCCCCCTGCAGGGTCTATCCTGGAACCCTTCCTCCCCCTGCAGGGTCTATCCTGGAACCCTTCCTCCCCTGCAGGGTCTATCCTGGAACCCTTCCTCCCCCTGCAGGGTCTATCCTGGAACCCTTCCTCCCACTACAGGGTCTATCCTGGAACCCTTCCTCCCCCTACAGGGTCTATCCTGGAACCCTTCCTCCCACTACAGGGTCTATCCTGGAACCCTTCCTCCCCTGCAGGGTCTATCCTGGAACCCTTCCTCCCCCTGCAGGGTCAGACCTGGAACCCTCCCTCCCCCTGCAGGGTCTATCCTGGAACCCTTCTCTCCTGGCAGGGTCTATCCTGGAACCCTTCTCTCTCCTTACAGGGTCTATCCTGGAACCCTTCTCTCCTGGCAGGGTCTATCCTGGAACCCTTCCTCCCCTGCAGGGTCTATCCTGGAACCCTTCTCTCCTGGCAGGGTCTATCCTGGAACCCTTCCCTCCCCCTGCAGGGTCTATCCTGGGACCCTTCCTCCCCCTGCAGGGTCTATCCTGGAACCCTTCCTCCCCCTGCAGGGTCTATCCTGGGACCCTTCTTCCCCCTGCAGGGTCTATCCTGGGACCCTTCTCTCCTCACAGGGTCTATCCTGGAACCCTCCCTCCTCCTACACGGTCTATCCTGGAACCCTTCCTCCCCCTGCAGGGTCTATCCTGGGACCCTTCCTCCCCCTGCAGGGTCTATCCTGGGACCTTTCGTCCCCCTGCAGGGTCTATCCTGGAACCCTCCCTCCCCCTGCAGGGTCTATCCTGGAACCCTCCCTCCTCCTACACGGTCTATCCTGGAACCCTTCCTCCCCCTGCAGGGTCTATCCTGGAACCCTTCTCTCTCCTTACAGGGTCTATCCTGGAACCCTTCCTCCCCCTGCAGGGTCTATCCTGGGACCCTTCCTCCCCCTGCAGGGTCTATCCTGGGACCCTTCTCTCCTCACAGGGTCTATCCTGGAACCCTCCCTCCCCCTGCAGGGTCTATCCTGGAACCCTTCCTCCCCCTGCAGGGTCTATCCTGGAACCCTTCTCTCTCCTTACAGGGTCTATCCTGGGACCCTTCCTCCCCCTGCAGGGTCTATCCTGGGACCCTTCCTCCCCCTGCAGGGTCTATCCTGGGACCCTTCGTCCCCCTGCAGGGTCTATCCTGGAACCCTCCCTCCCCCTGCAGGGTCTATCCTGGAACCCTCCCTCCTCCTACACGGTCTATCCTGGAACCCTTCCTCCCCCTGCAGGGTCTATCCTGGAACCCTTCTCTCCTGGCAGGGTCTATCCTGGAACCCTCCCTCCCCCTGCAGGGTCTATCCTGGAACCCTTCCTCCCCCTGCAGGGTCTATCCTGGAACCCTTCTCTCTCCTTACAGGGTCTATCCTGGAACCCTTCCTCCCCCTGCAGGGTCTATCCTGGGACCCTTCCTCCCCCTGCAGGGTCTATCCTGGGACCCTTCTCTCCTCACAGGGTCTATCCTGGAACCCTCCCTCCCCCTGCAGGGTCTATCCTGGAACCCTTCTCTCCTGGCAGGGTCTATCCTGGAACCCTTCCTCCCCCTGCAGGGTCTATCCTGGAACCCTTCCTCCCCCTGCAGGGTCTATCCTGGAACCCTTCTCTCTCCTTACAGGGTCTATCCTGGAACCCTTCCCTCCCCCTGCAGGGTCTATCCTGGAACCCTTCCTCCCCCTGCAGGGTCTATCCTGGAACCCTTCTCTCTCCTTACAGGGTCTATCCTGGAACCCTTCCCTCCTCCTGCAGGGTCTATCCTGGAACCCTTCCCTCCCCCTGCAGGGTCTATCCTGGAACCCTTCCCTCCTGGCAGGGTCTATCCTGGAACCCTTCTCTCCTGGCAGGGTCTATCCTGGAACCCTCCCTCCCCCTGCAGGGTCTATCCTGGAACCCTTCTCTCCTGGCAGGTCAGCCCTGGAAGCCTTCCCTGACTACGGATCCAATGGATGAGAACAGCTGCTCTGAGCCCTGCCCTGTCCGACTTCCCCTCTTCCCCTGGGCCGCACTTGAAAGCGATGAAGGCAGGTTGCAAAGTGGGCGAAGGCTAGGATGGACTGTGATGCGTGGAGAAGAAGCCTGGGGGCCAGCCTGAACGCCACTGCTCCGGGGCCAGGTCTGGCTGGCTCTTTGCACACAGCGCCCTGTTACACTCTGTCCAGCTTCCTGCTACCCATCTCAGCCTCACCCAAGTCTGACACCTGACATTGCAAGCAGAGCCGAGACGAGACAGACGGCACATGCGCTCTTGTCAGGCCGGCTCTGTAGATGCCACAGTGGAGCCCTCGTGGCCCCTGCTCAGGTGTTCTCTGAAGCCGACTGGGGGGCGAGGTGGCATCTCTGACACCTGCCCACAGCGGCGGTGGCACCTGGGAGGAGCAGGCCCTGAGCTCCCTCCCCACTTAGCCCTGGGGCCCTCCCCGACAGCGCTATCACCATGCCCCACCCATGCCCACACCATGCCATGCCGATGGCAAAACCAGAGACAGGAGTCTGGTGCCCTCTGCTGTTCGGCACTCTGGTTCCAAAGCCTGAGGATGGCGCCGAGGCTGGCAGGGGAGACTCAGAGATTGTCACCAGTGCCTGGGGTCACCCCAGCCTGCAGCAGCCCCTTTGTGTTCTTTCCAAAAGCATCCAGAGATGGCACGAGACGTGAGCGCTGAGGATCGGTCAGGATACACCAGGGGATGTCAGAGTCCCAAACCGTCCCCAAAGCAAAGCAGCTTAGAACGGCCACGGCTCAGTCCGGAGGGCGAGCTTCACGGCCACTAAGGATCATCTTGGGGGTGCTGCTCCCTGCATCTTCGCTCCAGAGCCCAGGTGGACAGAGCCACCGCCACCTTGCGTGTCGCCAGCCACGGTGGCAGGGACTGAAGGGCCTCACAGAGACGCTGGCCAGGATTGGTCCCATGGTCACCCCTGGGGAGCACTAGCGCAAGGGGCCCAGCCCTCTTGGGGGAGCAGCCGTCACAGTCACGGGCTCTGAATCTGTCGTTCGCCGAGTCTCCAGGCACTCCCCAATGCAGCCCCAGGTGGCTCCCAGCACAGCCTCACGCTCAGGCACCAGCTCTCGGAGGGGGGGATGGCGGGGTCTCAGGTCAGCAGTGAGCTGTGCCAACCCCAGCCTCACATGCAGATGGGGCGCATAGAGCAGGAGACCCCACACCGGAAGCCAGCTGTCTGCTTCCTGCTGAAATTCAGTATCCAGCAGGATGACCAGGGCACAATGGCAGGAAAATGGGGGCCGCATCCCAGCAGTCACCGCTCCGTGGCAGCCCTGGGGTCCCTCAGGGCAGCCACTCCAAGCTCCCCCAGCCCCAGGAGCCAGCCATCCTGCCTGACCGGTAGCCCTGGGGGCCCCCTGTTGAGTTGGCTCCTTTTGGTTCTGTCTGCCTGTCTCCGGTCCCTCTGTGGCCACCTCTGTGGCTCCCTGAATTTCCTCTTGCATTCTGCTATCTGCATAGCTCTGTAATGAATGGCCACTTCACTCAAGTCAACTGGACCTCGCGGTGACACCAGCTCAGGGGCTCCTCTGCTCAAATAGCAGAAGCAGAGAGAGGCAGCCATGTGCACACAGGCTGTCATTGGAGTGCCCCAGCTGCTGACTCCGGATGGGGACTCGCAAATCATGGTTACTGGGCTCTCCTGAGCGGGAGGAGCCGCACGCCGCCTGCGCAGCCCGGGAGCGGGGAGGGGAAGGCAGGGAACGGGATTTTCCTAGAGTGGTCTTGGAGGGTGCTCTGGAGAAGACACAGGATGCGAGGTGAGGCAGTGAGAGTTGGCTTCTCACGGCTGCAGCAAAACCCTGGAGACGAGCGACTTCGGAAGGGAGGCGGCTTCTCGCAGCTCGGAGCTGTGGAGCGTCTCGGTCCAAGGTTGGTTCCCCAAGTGCTGGTGAGGGCACTTTTGTGCAGCCGAGGGGGTGGTGGGGTCCAGCTCGGCTTTTCTATAACCAATGCTCCCACAAGGGCTGCCTCCCAAGGTCATGGCCGTAGCCACCCCAGGCCCTCCCACTGCACCTGCATCAAGCGTCCACCCTGTTAGCACCACTCACCCAGGGCTTTGTGGCTTCAATCCGCATGAGCTCTTGTCCAAACCAGGGCAGGTCCTCTCCCACCTCAGCTGTTTGTTGCTTTCTCTGCTTCTCCACGTCTCGGTTTCTTCCTCTGTCAAGGGAGCACAACAGCCTTTGTCTTCCCAACCTTCTGCTTTGAGGTTTCCTCCTGCCCCCCCCCCCCATGACCACCACCACCACCACCACCACCACCACGCCGTGTGCCCCTGACGGGCTCTGCCCCTATCCTGGTTGCCTGATCAGGATCCCAGCCCAGCCCACCTGCCGCCTCCCGTGGGATCCTCTGCATTGACAGAGAGAACTCTGAGACGGGAAAAGAGAGGGAGTGAGCCCGTGACAGTGAGAGAGGCTGGCAGGGTAGAGACGGGGCACCCACCATCTGCCTACGTCTGCGGCTGAATCTACCGCCCCACTCTGCTTCCTCCTCCTGGGGGAAGTGAGTCGGCCTGTCTTGAACCTCACTTGCTGGGTGCATGGGTGCAGTGCCTGCCTCCCTACCCCAAGACTCTGGCCCAGTCCTGCTGCGCTTCCCAGTCTCAGGAGGAAAGTGCTGGGCTGGCCGCGCTGGGCGCACCGGCTGTTTTGATGTTTCTGTTTTTCGCCTTTCCTTGGAGAGCTCTGGGTTTGCTTCAGCCCGGCCACCTCTCAGCTGCTGGTCTGTGGCCGTCTGGAGGCTGAATTCCACCTCTGGAAGGAGCCACGCCATCGCGCCATCGGCGGGTCTCCGTGCTCAGAAGCCCCAGAATGCATGAGCAGGGCTGCGCGTTCCCCGGAGGGACGGCAGCGCCCCTCAGCCCACCGCGCCTCTCTTCACCATCCAGTCTCTGGTTGCTAGGAGGACCTCCTCCGCCCCCACCGTATTTTACCACAGTCTCGGGAACAGTGCACCAGGACAAGCTGTGTATGGACATCGGCTGGCAACTCTGTGGAGAAAGAGGCCGGATCACTGTGACCTGCTACCTTTGTCGCTTTAACAAAGCAAATGCTTGGGGCCGGCGCCATGTGCGGTGGCATAGCAGGTAAAGCTGCTGCCTACAGTGCCGGCATCCCATATGGGCACCAGTTCAAGTCCCAGCTGCTCCACTTCTGATCCAGCTCTCTGCTGTAGCCTGGGAGACCAGTGGAGGATGGCCCAAGTGCTTGGAGCCCTGCACCCACATGGGAGACCAGGAGGAAGCTCCTGGCTCCTGGCTTCAGATCGGTGCAGCTAGACCACCCGGGGAGTGAACCAGCAGATGGAAGACTCTCTCTCTCTCTCTCTTTCTCTTTCTTTCTCTCTCTCTCTCTCTCTCTCTCTCTCTGCCTCTCCCTCTTTGTAACTCTGTCTTTCAAACAAATAAATACATCTTAAAAAAAAAAAAAGGAAATGCTCAGAGACTCCATTTCCCCGTGTGCAGAATGAGAGAGCTGTATTTCGATGCCTCAAAAGGCTCCTCTATAGCTAGTGTTTGCTTGAAACAATAGAATATTAGATCCTGGGAACACGTGCTTTCAAAGATTTATTTATTTATTTAATTGAAAGGCAGACTTAAAGGGGGAGAGAGAGAGAGAGAGAGAAATCCTCCATCTGCTGGTTCACTTCCCAAATGGCTACAATGCCTGTGACTTGGCCGGGCCAACCCCAGGAGTCAGGAGCTTCCTTCGAGTCTCCCAAGTGGGTGCGGGGCCAAGTGCCATCTTCTGCTGTTTTCCCAGGCACTTAGCAGGAAGCTGGATTAAAAGTAGAGCAGCCAGGACATGAACCATATGGGACATTGGGGTTGCAAGCAGTGGCTTAACATGCTAGGCTATAGTGCAGGTGCCTTAACCTCATTTTTAAAAAATACTTTCAGGGGCCAGTGCTGTGGCACAGCTGGTTAAACCACAGGCTGCAAGGCCAGCATACCATATGGGGGCTGGTTCAAGTCCCGGCTGCTCCACTTCCAATCTAGCTCCCTGCTAATGCACCTGGGGAAACAGCAGAAGATGGCCCAAGTGCTTGGGCTCCTGCACCCACATGGGAGATGCAGATGGAATTCCTGGCTTTGACCTGGCCCAACCCCAGTTGTAGCCATCTGGGGAGTGATCCAGTAGATGAAAAATCTCTCTCTCTCTCTCTCTCTCTCTCTCTCTCTCTCTCTCTCTCTCTTTCTCTCTGTAACTGGCTTTCAAATAAATAAAACAAATCTTTAAAATAAAATACCCTCACTGCAACATCTGGGCAGGTGTTTCACCAAATGCCCTGCCACCTGCCTAGGCAGGCCGACCTGCAAAGCCAAGCAGCTCACCATTCTCGGTGGTCTCCTGTGCCCCCCTGCCCGGGTGCTCAGGGTACAACTGCCTGGCCCGCAGAGATGGCCACCCTGAGAGAATACGCGGTGGCGAGTCCTCGGGTGCCATGCCATGTCTCCAGTTTTCTCTTCATTTTTGTTTCTCACCTTCCTATTTTTATTAACTCAGGGGCCCCCCCAGGCCCCAGGGCTCAGGCTCTCAGTGCCCTGTTAGGGTCGCACCCCAGCTGCACCCGGTGGGTGTTGCCGAGGGCGTGCCCTGGCTCCGTCCATCCCTCAGATCCTGAGCTCTGAGCTCTGCCTGTGCTGCAAACGCTCAGATCTGGTGAGACTCAAGAGGAGTGGAGCACGTGACGCACCCACGAACGAGGCGCCCCATCATTTTGGTAATGATGATTTTATTGCTTTTTTACACACAATTAAAGCTCACTAATTCAGATCTATCAGAGAGGACAGTCAATGGCTGGAAAGTCCACATTAAAAAATAATTTAAAAATAATGTCGTTTTATTACTTTCAAATCTATTACTCAATGCAGGCTAATAGTGTTGTGTGGCGAGCCCTTGGGGGACTCACGTTAACGAACAAATAAGAGCAATTTGAGGTTAGTCTATCAATTATTGGTGCGGAACAGGGTGTCTCAGAAAGCACTTGGAAATGCTTCCACTGAGTGCCAAGATCTTCACGCGTTTTCCTCCGTCCATCAGCTTCATGCCGTGGGCAGAAGGCCAGGCAGCCGTGGCCCAGGACTGTCCGCGTTTGTCCAGATTCCCACCAGGCGGTGTCTGAGTGTGACAGTGTCTCTGAGTCAGATCAAGACCTACATTTTGGGGGCCGGCGCTGTGGCATGGCGGGAAAAGCCACCATCTCAGCATATATAATCATCATCATTAGCACATCTTCAAACCCCTCAATCAAGCACCCACTGCTCACACGTCAGGCCAAGGGAAGCTTTTTCCGGAGAGGAGACTCTCATCACCGATACTGCTCACGCGTGCCATGACAGCGGGCAAATTCAGAGAAGCTCACGGGGCCGATGGGTCTGTTTTAAAACACTTGCACCTGCTTGCTGCCTTCCCCCAGGGACAGGATCACTGCGGTGCCGGAGGAAGCCCGGTGTCCCTGAGACCAAGTGCTTCTTCCTCACTGACAGTGAGGAGCAGGTGACAGGCCGCGCTGCCCTGATGCCTTCAGCACCGAGGAGCTCAAAGCCAAGTTCATAGCTCAGCTGGCTGGAGCTCAAGGCCTTCTAACTCCCCCATGGCGTCAGCCTGACGCACACCTTCAGCTGCATGTTTCCAAGGAAAATGACTGTCACTACCAAGTGAGCTTGCAGAAGCCTCCGTTTAAATTTGTTTTCTTTTGAATTTCAGTGGCCTTAAGTGTGGCTCAAAGCTTCCACTCTACCGAAGTCCCCACCATTCCCTAAGCACTGCCCGGGGCACTGTGTCTGTCCTGTCTCCTCTCTTGCAGTCTGCCAACTTTCCGTTTCCCATCCATGGATGGCTTTTCCTGGTCGGAGATTCTCCTGGGAGTGTAAGGTGGGGCCATGGGGAGAGGGAGGGACCGGCCCTGAGAAGGAAGGAACCCCTGCTCCCCCTCTTGCTTTATATTTGTATTGTTATTATGACTTAGGCTGCCACAGTATCACTCACACAGAGCCCGAGAGGGGCTAGGCGGCACCCTACAACTCGTACGTGGTCTCTCTTTTCTTTCTTTCTTTCTTTCTTTCTTTCTTTCTTTCTTTCTTTCTTTCCTTTCTTCCTTCCTTCCTTCCTTCCTTTCTTTCTTTCTTTCTTTCTTTTTTTTAGATTTATTTTACTTATTTGAACGGCAGAGTTACAGAGAGAGAGAGAATCTTCCATCTGCTGGTTCACTCCCCAAATGGCACAACAGCCAGATCTGGGCCAAGCTGAAGCCAGGAGCCAGGAACTTCCCCCGGATCTCACATGTGGGTGGCAGGGGCCCAAGTACTTGAGCCATCTTCCCCTGCCTTCCCAGGTGCTGGCTGGACGTTAAGGGAGCAGCCAGGACTCGAATCTGTGCTCCAATATGGGACGCCGGTGTCGCGGGCACTGGCTGAACCCACGGAGCCGCAACAGCGACCCCTGCCTGCTCCTTCTCCACACACCGCACCCACTACGATAGCCATGGGAGGCCGGGCCCTGTGCGGCCATGCAGGCCGTGTCCCCAGAGGGACAGGTGCTTGGTTTGTGCTCCGTTGCTCCCCATCATGGACACTCTCAGCTTTCGAACAAGCGGCCGCAGCTTTTCACGTTCACCGTGGGGCCCTAGGTCCTGGAGTTCTGCTCCAAGCCCGGGGCCGGTGGGGCTCCTGGAGGGGCAGGAGGGGCATCAGAGCTGGAAAGCAGCCTGTGCACTGGACCAGGGTTGCCCTGTCCCACTGCCGCCGGGCGCCACGGGGCAGAGGTCTTCGGGGACTTCCCTGCAGGTCCTCTCCTCTCTCCTTACCCCAAACCCAGCCAGCAGCTGTCCTGAGCCAGCAACACCACTCTTCCTACACTGCCACCCCACTCCCAGCCCTGCACACATCCCAGGCAGAGATCTGACTGAGCCCCCTCACAGCCCTGGCTCCAGGTCAGTTGAGGGGTGGCCCTTTTGCCCCGTGCCTACTCTGTGCCCTTCTGAGCCTCTCCAAGGTGGCCCCAGGGAAAGCAGTACTTCCCGCGTCTCTGTCTTGGACAGAGCACTGTGCTGGGCGCCCCCAACCCTTCAGGTCCCCTCAAGCCGTGCTCAGATGCTGAAGCTGCATCCCAGGGTCCCCCGGCAAGAGGAGCAGGGGTGGGAATAGATGCACGGTGACACCCATGCCTCCTCCGGCCCACTGCGGCCCCTCAGCTGCCACTGGCACTCCTGGACCAACAGGGGTCAGTGGGGACGTGGCCCAGCCCACCACCAGGCTCCCCTGAGGATACCGGCCTCCATCAAAGGCCTCTGGGAGTCACCCCTAGGCCCCCACCCCACCCCTGCTTCCAGACACGGCTCGGCCAGTCTTGTGGCTGCACTTGAGTTTTGCTGGGGACACCACTGCTGGGGGACGGGGCCCTGCAGCTGCCGCTGGCTGAGTCAGCGAATATTTATCAAGCCCTGGGCTGGGAGCCGCGGGGAGGCTGGGGGTTGGGGGCACCTGATCGTCCAGTTTCTTTTTGATCAAGATGCTTCCTAAAAGCAGAGGAAGAAGGCAAGGAATGTTTCCAAATCCCTACTTCTTCCTCTGCCTGGGACCATGCGGCAGACACGCGGTGCGGACTTCAGAGCCGGAGCCTGGGGGCCGGAGGGCCGGCACCCCCACGGCTCCCTGGGCCACACCCGGGGAAGCCGCTGTCCCTTGAGTGGGTGAGAACGCTCACACTCACCCCTCACCCGTCTGCCTCCTCCTCAGTGGGTTCTCGCAGGGTGAAATGAGCTCATGTATAACAAAGAGCTTTGTTGACTGTGCAAATGTTAGGTTGTTCTTTCAATATACATTTATTAAGCCCTGAGTTAGGCATTACAGTCCCTTCAAATGCAAACGAACACGGTTCACTGGGAGTCACCCCTTCTTTCTTTCTTTCTTTTTTTTTTTTTTTTTTTTTTTAGGTAAAATCCACAGTCATAAAACCAACCCAACCGTATTAAGGGGAACCATTCAGGCACATTTTTGTGCACTCACAAGGCAGAATACTTCAAACTCCTCTGTCGAGTTCCCGGTGATTTTCCCTCTCTCCAAAAGGCCCATGGAAGGAGGCATTGGTGGTATGGTGGTGAGCATAGCTGCCTTCCAAAAGGCCCATGGAACACTTTTTAAAACCCCGTTTCTCTTCCCCTCTTGGTCCTTTTTGGGAGTTGACGTCTCGCAGGCCTGAGAGCTTCCAAGCGCCCCTCTGATGGCCCGGGCCTCAGGCCAACCCCTGGATCCAACCCAGCTTTCTCTGCCAGCGCTGGGGACCCCAGAGCCCCAAACCTGCCGCTTTGCTTCCCACCAGCACTGGCTGAGCCGGTAACTGCTGCGCATCTCATTAAATTACCTCCCATAAAGGCGCCATCGAGTTCACGCGTGTGCCCTGCTTTCTTGGAGTCGGTCTCCGAACCCAGCGTCCCGCCTTCCCGGCAGCCTGCGCTTCGGCAAACGGCCTCCTTGTCAGGCTGAGGGACAGCCAGGTGCAAGGGGCGGGGGTGCTGTGTGGGCAAATATTGGACTTGGCCCCGCTCGCATCAGGAACCCAATTGGTGTTATTGATTGACAGATTCGGGGACCAACTGTTTAGAAAGCTGAGCCCCTTCGGATTGGGCTAGGTGTTTCGGCAAACAGTTCTAATACTGGACAAACAGGCCGGTTGGAAGAAGTGCCTGGCGTGTTAGCAGAGCAAACCGCGCGCTGTGCAAACAGCTTAGGAGAACGTGGCCACCTCCGTGTAACCTCGGCTGAGGTATTGATCCCGCCGGAGGCAGCCGCCGGGCCGAGCGGGGAGCAGAGAGCTACAACCCCAGGCTGAATGTAAATGTTATCTTTAAGCTGCCGCTGTCAGGGCCCTAATGGGCATCTGTTTGGAATTTGTCTTCTTGCAAATCTTTAAATCCAGGTCAGGGCCAGGCACAGAATCTAATAACAACTTTGCAGAGAGATCGCGGCTGGGGACTGATTCTGTTCTCCGCCTAAGTCCAGCGGGGACGTGCTCCTCTTCTGGGAGGCAGCTGCCTCGCGCGCAAACTTGCTAGGTGCCAGCCTGGAGCTTGGAAGACACGAAGCGCAACATCAGGGCGAAGGCGAGGGCAGAGCAGGGAGGAGACCTGGAACTCTTGGTGTTTTCTCTGCCCCCGGAGCTGTGCACGAACCAGAGCTGGTCGGGGGCAAAGAATCCCAGAGAAACCGGGCTCTCAAGGCAGCTGGCTGTTCAGGCCTCAGCGTGCCAGGCCAGGTGTGGGGGACTGTAGCGGAGGCCACCACGAGGAAAGCCGCAGAAACCGTGCAGTCCCCGCCCTCGCCCTCACACCCCGTCCTTAGCCCAGGACAGGTGTCCCGGCTATGCGGGCAGAGGCTGGGCATAGGCAGCAGGGACCTCAGCCATCTGCCCACTCTGGGTCCCAGCCCATTCAGAAACCAACCCCTACCTGTATTCCATGGGAGCCCAGAGCAGTGCCACCCTCAGGACACTCCTCAGTACTGCATTTTATAATGGAAAAAGGGGGACCTGCAAACCCTGTTGGCCATTTCTCCTTTGGCACCCGGCTTCATGGAGACAAGAAGAACCGAAGAAGGCTGTGGCGAAGAGAAGGATCTTTAAGCAGAGGCTTCTCAGAGGGAAGAAGAAATGATTGGCAGCTTCAGCGTCCAGTGCCTGGGGGCAGAATCCCAGCTGTGTGACCTCGGGTGAGTTACCCAACATCTCGGAGCTTCCTATGCAATGGGCACGATGGCGTCCTCCTGCAGGGACTATGGGAAAGACTGGAGACTGCCGATCTCTGTGCCCTGGGGCCCAGTCCTCCCTCCCAAACCCCTGGACTGGCCACGCAGACTTTGAACTTGCAAAGAAAGAAACACGTATGGGCACCAAACCAGGGTCGGCTCCTGGGACAATGATCTGCACAGCCGGTTGTATGGGGACCATGCTCAGAAGGGCTCTCGCTTGGCTTGAGGCTCGGCTGTCACTCTCCCAAAACTCTGCCCAGTGTTGGAACAGCAGGCCCCGCATCTTCATGTCACAGCCAGTCTCAGACCAGACTCCCAGAGACATCTAGACGATGCCACCACAAGACAGATACTTCCAGCTCCGCTTGCCATCGTCTTGAGCCAGCACAGCCCATGCTTTGAAAATTCCAACCAAAGTCTGGGTCACAGATTTTATTGTTATTTACATATTTATTGGGGGGGGGGGTTACTACCCTTGAAATCCCTCCTAGGGAGATCTGAGCCTGCAGACAAACCCCTTCCAGGCTGGCTGCCTCTGTAAGCTGAGGTCAGGGTCAAGGGAGAAGCCCAGCTCTTCCCGGGACAGCAGGGGGCCTGGCTCCTGGGCTCCAGTCCCTCTTTTATGAAATGAAGCAGGCTGCGGGAGCGGGCACAGGCAGGCGGGAGGGTCAAAGGCCGTCTCTCCCAGCCTGTTTCTCAGGTGTTTAGAAATATTCCCCCCAGGGGCTGGCATTGTGGTGTAGTAGGTTAAGCATCTGCCTGCGATGCCAGCATCCCGTATGGGCGCTGGTTCGAGTCCCGGCTGCTCCACTTCCAATCCAGTTCCCTGCTCCTTCTTTTAAAGCTCCCACCCTCACGACCTCATCCAAACCTCACTGCCTCGCAAAGGCCCCGCCCCCAATATCATTGCACATGAACTTGGAGGCTATTTCTAAAACATGATTTCAGAGGCCATACTCAAACCACAGCAGGGCTCTATGGCAAAGTTTTGAAAACTCTGAATAAAGTTAACTTTCTGAGCTGCAGGAATTCTCAGAACCTTTACAGGGTTCACAGAATCAGAACTTTATAGGGTTCACAGGAATCTTGGCTTGTTGTACTGCAGGTGGTCTAACCGCCCACCCACTCCGGGCAGCATTCACCCTCCGGCTGATGAAGCAGTCTCCCACCTGCACTGGGCACTGTGAAGTTCTGGGAGTGCCCTACCAGAGACCCCAGCAGAGCACGTACTTGTGCAAAACTTACAGGTGCAGGTGCACACCATTGCCTCCTGTTCTCCACGTGGCGTGGCTGTGGATCCCGTGAAAAGTGCATTTCCTCCCGTGCCCACATCTTGAGGCCCCACCTCTGCATCGCACTAAATGTCTTAAAATGCACCTGCTTCCTTGCTTGCTAGATTCATAAATAACTCAAGAAGTTGCTTCAGAGTTGGCCTAAGTAGATTTTCAATAAGACTTTCTTTTATACTGGTTTTGTTGAGTTGCAAAGAATGTTCATTTCAGAGGCAATTCATTTTTTTAAAGATTTATTTTATTTATTTGAAAGGCAGCATGATGGGGGGGGGGGGGAGAAATCTTCTACCCACTGGTTCACTCCCCAAATAGCCATGATGTTCAGAGCTGGGCCAGGCTGAAGCTAGGAGCCTGGAACTCCGCAGTGGCCTCACACGTGGTGGCAGGGGCTCAAGCACTTGGACCATCATCTTCTACCTTCCTAGGCACATTAACAGAAACGCTGGGTTGGAAGCTGAGCAGCTGAGACTTGAACCACCCCTCTGATATGGGATGCCAGTGTCGTAAGCAGCAGCTTAACCAGTGCACCACCATAACGAGCCACGGAAGGCAACATTTGTTAACCTAACCGTCCAAGTTGCAATTTTTTCCTTAGACCCTGGAAAGTTCCCGGTTCCAAGTCTCCTGTGCATGATGGAGAGAGCAGAGTTGCCCTTGACCTGGTCTGAGAAATGCTATCCTTAAAGCGAGCAGTGATCATTTTCACAGCCATTACCAATTGAGCAGAAATGTCAATCTCGTGTCTACTTCAGACTAGAGATTGGCGTGGTGGGGAGAGTCAGGCGTGGACAACAGAAAGTGAAGGCGCCTGAGTTGCAGGGAGCGGCACACTTCCTTGAACTTGGTTAACAAGGTGTTATCTAACAGGACCTTAGGGGGCTGCTGTGCTGGGTAGGGCAAGATTGCTGTGCAATTAGTTTATCAACTCCTGGTATGTAAATGAAGGCTTTTAAAGTCCTTGACATCGGCTCCTGCTCTTAAGTAATTGAACTGTTTCCCCTGACGCTCTTTATTTTCTCCAGGCTGGACACTTCTCCCTTAATTAAGCATTTATGGAGTCCACCTCCTGTGAAGCCCAAGGAGGTTGCAACAGGAGTAGGACCCAGCCCCTGCCCTCCGCCAGCCCTTGGCCTGATAGGGGCCAGATAGTGGATACTTCCAGCTTTGCAGCAACCCACCACTGCCCGTCTAGCACAAAAGCAACCACAGACATGCATCAATGAGAGTGGCGTGTTCCAATAAAACTTTATTCGCAAAAACCACACGGGCCGTCCTTTGCCGAGCCCTGGTCTAACTGACGCGGTGTAACCAGGCAGCTGAAGTTCAAGGGAGCTAGGATTCTTGTACCCCTGCCAAGTAATGTTTGCCTCTTCAACTGTCAGCCTGATGCTCCCACCTCTACAGGCTGCACCTGTCTCATCTGGGACCAGGGCATCTGCTAAGACCCCACCCCGGGTGTGTATCCGATTGGGGTGCCGCCCCTACCTGATAAAAAGAGGTGTTCGTGGGACAGAGGTCTCTTTTCACCACAGATCACACTCAGCGGTGCGGCTCCTGTTTTTTTGTTTGTTTGTTTGTTTTTCTCTCTCTTTCACAGACAACCCTCTGGGTCACTCGTGATGGACACTTCTCTGTGTGGGCCCGCCCACACTCCCGTGTGGATGGATGCCCATTCCCTCACTGCTAAATTAGAAACCCTGCTCCTATTTGCACACGTCACTAGTCTCCACTTAGTATTTTTGTCTCTGTAAGAGCCTGGACTGGAAATTAACATGCACGTTGCGCCCATGGCAGAGACAGACACAAAGAAGCTGGCTCTAAACCTAACTCTGCCAGCCACGTGCTGGGGCTGCAGAAGGGAGGGAGCAGTGCTGGGTTCCCGGAGGACAGAGGCTTCCTGGAGGAGGTGTCTGAGCCTGGGGCGCCGTTGCCTCTCATTCAGGCTTGATTTCTTCTTCTGTTCTCACTGATGTTTTTCATCCCCTGGGAAGGGATTCCCTTGTGCCCCTGACACTTGTGCCCCGGCTAAAATGGGTGCTCACGTCCTGCCTGTGAAATCTCAGACTCTGAGTCATATCCCACCGGGTGCTGGATTCTGCGGAAGCCACTGTGCCTCTGAGGGGAATTAGCTGCGATCTGCAACCATGGCTCCAACCGCTTTATTGTTCTATAGGATACTTCTCTTTGCATTGTCCATTTCTGAGTGCCGTTGAGTTTATTGTGGCTTGTTTGCTCGGGCTGGGCAAACAGAACAAAGGAGGCCGTGAGCCTTTGCTCTCCCCAGCTCCCAGCACCCTGGCCGCTCACCAGCTGCGGCCCAGGCTCGGGAGGCGCTGGCCTGTAAAGGCTGGCCAAGAGACCATGTCTGAGAATATCTCCACCTCCACCCACCAGGAGCTAGGACACTTGGGACAACAGCAACAGGGCAATCAACGACTCGCCCGGCGAAATGAGGGGAGCAGATAACAGCCAGCCCCAGGGAGTGCTGGCACACAGGGCACCCCGGGAGTGGGCGTGGGGGACCGAGCCCCTCCGTCATCTCCATCAGCCCCTCTCCAAGGCCTTCCCAAATGAACACCCAATCCAGCTGGGAGCTGTGCTGGCTGTGTCCCCCACAGAAGTGCCACCCTGAGTCCTTCTAGAACAGTCTACAGCCCCCACTGCCTGTTTACTCCTGGGTTAAACCCTCACAGATCCCCCCAACATGTGCGTGTCTCCCGGGGAAGTCAGGGGAGGACCAATCAGAGAATGCTGGATCCAAAATAGAACTCTGGGGTGGGCATTTGGCTCAGCAGTTGAGACGCCAACAGCACCTGTGTCCCACGTCAGAGTGCCTGGCTCAGTTCCTGGCTCCAGCGCCCAATTCAAGCTTCTTGCCAGGGTGCACCCTGCAGCTGCAGGCAATGGGTCCAGTACTTGGGTCCCTGCCACCCATGTGGGAGACCCAGCTTGGGTTCTGGGCTCCTGTTTTGGGACAGGCATTTGGGGGTATGAACCAGCAGATAGAAAATTCTCTCTCTCTCTCTCTCTCTCTCTCTCTCTCTCTCTCTCTCTCTCTCTTTCTCTCCCCACCCCCCAGTCTTTCAAATAAATAAAAATAAGTAAAATCTTTTATAAAGCCACAAACTTGGAGTCTTCTTGGTATTATAAAAACACGGTCAGTGGGGCGAGTATCTGGCTCAGAAGTTAGGTAGCCAATATACCTCCATCCCACATCAGCACACCTGGGTTCCATTCTCGGCTCTTGGGCCAAAGCAGGACCTGGGAAGCAGTGGTGGTTCAGCCCCTGCCATTCAATGTGGGAGCCCTGGGCTGAGTTTCCGGTTCCTGGCTCCTCTCCAGCCCAGCCCCAGACATGGCAGACACTTGGGGAGGGAACTAGCAGATGAGAGCGAACTCTCTGTGTCTCCCTCTCTGTCTCTGACTTTTGTCTCTCTGCTCTCTCTTTACCTCTCTAATGAATGATGAAACATGGTTAGCACCTGCAAGCACGCTGCTTCCTCCTACGCGCCCTCTCAAGCTGCTTTCAGACCCCTGGGCTGGAGCATAGCCACTCCGCCGCCCGCAGCTCCCTGGCCCGGGACAGCTGGCAGCCAGCCCTCTGCCCACAGCTTCCGGTGTCAAAGTGCTCAGCCCCCCGTGCTGGAGGAGCAGTCCTCTGCACCAGGAGCCCGGAGACCTGGGTCAAAACTGACCCACAGGGGTCGGCGCCGGGCATAGTGGGTAAAGCATCCCTTATGGGCGCCGGTTTGAGTCCTAGCTGCTCCACATCCAATCTAGCTCCCTGCTAATGCTCCTGGGAAAGCAGCAGAAGATGGCCCAAGTTCTTGGGCCCTTTCACCTGTGTGGGAGACCCTGAGGAAGCTCCTGGCTCCTGGCTTCGGATGGCCCAGCTCCAGCCATTGCAGCCATTTGGGGAGTGAACTAGCAGATGGAAGACCTCTCTGTCTCTGTCTCTCTCTCTCTCTCTCACTGTAACTCTGCCTCTCAAGTAAATAAATAAATCTTTAAAAAAAAAAAAAAACTGACCCACACGAATGACCACCAACCAAGGGCCTTTCTCTCAGAACGAACACGAGGAGAACAGGAGGAGGGACTGACACAGTGCAGATTCAGTAACACAAAGAGTTTTCAAAAAGTTCATGGAAAATGTCTATGCTGAAAAAGCTATGCTGGGTTTCAAAAACATTTTGCAACAAGGCAAACGTTTCTTTTTTAAGATTTATGTTAATTTTGTTTGAAAGGCAGGTTACAGAGGGAGAAAAGAGAGGTCTTCTATCTGCTTGTTTACTCCCCAAATGGCTGCAATGGCCAGGCCTGGGCCAGGCTGAAGCCAGGAGCCAGAGTCCATCTGGGCCTCCCATATGAGTGTCAGGTAGCCCAGCACTTGGCCCATCCTCCACTGCTTTCTCAGGCACATTAGCAGGGAGCTGGATTGGGAGCGGAGCAGCCGGGACCAGAACCGGTGCCCATATGGGATGCCGGCGTCACAGGCGCGGCTTTACCTGCTGTGCTACATCAGCCCCCAAACCTGCCTTTTAACTTCATTTTCCTCATTCCCAGCTCTAAGGGACCTTTTAAGTCAATAGCTCCAGAACTTAGGGAATATTCAGAGAGAGGAGGGGAGGGAGGGGAGAAGCAGAGGGGGGCTCTCCAAAGGTGCTGAGAGTGAAACCCATCGTGGTGAGCCTGCTGGGGCGCACCAGCAGTGAGAAAACCTTGAACACGGAGGAGCACCGAGGGCTCCTGCCTGGGGCTCGCCCGGGCTCAGCGGGCTCCTCAGCACTGATTCTCTTCACGGAAGGAGTAGGACCCAAGGGGGTGGCCCCCACTCACCTTCCTCAGACAGGTCCTTCTGAGAAGGGAGAGAAGGAAGGAAGATGGGAGATTTTGCTCCTGGCTCAGCTGGTGGAGCCGGCCGTGGGTTGGGAAGAGCCTGCACTGGCTGAGCACCTGCTGTGTGCCGTGCCCATGCACTGGCTGAAACCCCTGTGTCCCTGCCTCGCCAGCGCTGCCTTGGGAAATTGGAGATGTATTTAGTTTGTGTCTTGAATGGAGAGCTGGTGGGACCGCAATAGTGTGCTTGGGGTAGTGGCAATGACGGCTGACCCGTGCCAGGGAGGGCCCCCCCTTCTGGCCCCCACATCCCACTCACCCCACTGGTCAGGCTGCAGGACACCGGCCTCAGACCCTGGGACCCTCTCCCACTTCCTGAGAGGCCAAACCCAAACCTGGGCAAATAGGGATGCTGGGTACCACCTTGGCTCACCCATCGCCCCACTCTTCACAGGCACCTTCTTGGGTGAAGTCCACTGCCAGTGTCATCCCTGACCAACTCTGTCCATGGACCTGGTGGCCTCGCCAGCCATCTGAGAGCTGCCGACAGGTGCACAAGGCTGAGAGCCAGGCCTCAATGGGGCAGGGGGTGATGCGTCCCCGTGTGCAGTGATCCTCCATCCTCTGTCCCCAAGCCTGTCCTCCCCACACGACAGTGGGGGAGCCTCCAGCCCCACTGCTGTAGCGGAACACAGAGGGGTCACCGATGAGGCTCTCAGAGGCCCCAGGAACACACTCGCCTGGGAAAGATGGCCAAGTGCTAAGAGCTCAGGTGTGGGTGGCGGGCATACCTGGGCCTGGCTGGAGAGACCCCCACCCCGGCCCCTCTGCCTGCCTGCCTGGCGGTGTGGCCATCGTCCTCCGTGGCCTCTGAGCCAGTGGTCTCTGCGCTATCCCCGCCAACACGTCCTTCTCAAGCTCTCTGGGCCTGAGAGCCACATTCAGCTTCTTGGCGGTTCCCGGACCCTCCTGCCTCCTGTCACAGGCCACGCCCAGCCCCACCTCCACCCATGGATGCCAGAGTCCCCTCCTGAGTTCCTTAGTTCCAGTTCCCAAGAGATGGCCCAGCTTTCCATGCCAAGCCACATCCTAACTCCCTGGCTCCTCCGTGGATTGCACCCGGGGGTCAGGCCAGTGGGGCCCAGGTGGACTTGGTCACAGGGCAGGCTGAGGGCAGGGCTGAGGGGACATCTTCCCTCGGAACGGCCTGATCAGCTTGCTGAGGCTCCATGCACCTGGTAGGAAACCCCAGCTCTGCCCCTGCCAGGCCGTGGGAGCTTTGGTTCTCCCATCAGCACCTGGGCACTGAGCCGCCCAGCTCTGAGCTGCCCTCCAGCTGCAACCCCAGATGAGATGCAAGCGAGCACCCAGCGCGGCACATGACCATGTGGTGGCCCTCTCTCATGCAGCCCTGGAAGTTACCTGCCCTTCAAGCTCTGGCTCCAGGATGCCTCCTCCAGGAAGCCTCCCCTGGTCACCCTGGCTCTCCTGGATCAACTGATCTTGCCTACAGCTGACCCTGGGATCTGCTCTCCTGGTCTCCTCTCAGAACTCCGACCCTGCTTTCAGGCAGGCTCAGACAACATCAAGTTGAATAATATCCTACCCAGTCCCCAGGCTCATCACCTCCCCAGGGTGGGCACCTGCTAGCTGGAAGCCATTCCTTTGCATTTAACCCTCCAAGGTGCATTGCGCAGGCCTAGACAAACAGCAGGTGCCCCAGAAACATTTGTTGATACACAGTCCAAGGTTATAAAAAGGATCTGAGCCCAACTTCCTCCTCTTAAAAAAAAAAAAAAAAAGCCATGAGCTCAAGCACAGCCAGTACCTGGGAAGCATCCTATATCCATCTAACACTTGCTACATTCATTGTGTCAATCAATCAGCAACCCCTCCCACAATGCAGATGTGGAAGCTGTAGCCCTGTAGAGTGAGGGAGCTGCAAGCCAGGGACAAGGTCACGATTCGAACTTGAGGCTGGTGACATTGAATCCATTATCCTTCCCATCCCTGGGGCCGTAAGGCATCAAAAGCCAAGACAGGGGTCAAGGGGTGGCCGGGGTTTTACTGTAGAGAAAACGACACAACCGTCAGGAAATGTGCACCCTGTTGCTCTCCAGGTTCATGGACCACAGAAAAAGCAGCTTCTGCTGGGCCTCCAAGAAGCGTAGGGGCGTGGGCAGGTGGCTAGAAGGGGGAAGCACCATGGGGAGCAAGCAGCGGGCATCTGTGGCTCCCACCGTGGGGCGAAAGCCGGGAGCCAGGGGGAAGGATCGGGAGAGACGTGGCGCCAGATGGCAAGGCGGCCTTGACCCCCAGGCCACGACCGCCAGCCATGGGAGCAGAGAGCAGGTGCTGGGAGACACCTGCAGGTGCCCACGCCCAGGGTTCCATGAGCTGGGGCGGAGGCCAGCAAGCAGGAGTGATTCAGAGAGAGAATCACTGGTGTTTTTCCCAAGAGCACTTTGCAGTAGTAGCCAGTGGCATCCAACAGTGAAAGGCCTCTGTTGGAGGGAGAGAGCACCCCGTCACTCGTGGTATGCAAGCAGAAGCCAGACTGTGACCGTCAGAGGCTTTGTGGAAGGGGGCCCTGTGCACAGAGTAGCTGCTACCGCCCCATCTTCTCTCAGATGCTGGGGCTCAAAAATGCTGGGAATTTGATCCCCATAAGCATCGGTTTTTATCCCATTCAGAAATAGCCAGACTGGCTTAAGAAAAGAAATCCCCGTGCCTCTTTCTATTTCTTTCAAAGTCTTTAAATGTCAAGTTACAGACCACTGCTCTGCCATGCCGGTGGCTGGATACCAAAGCCGTGCGTGCCGGGTTTAGAACAGCGCCTGGCGTGGCCGGAGGAGGAGCCCCACTTCATGCATTCCTCGTGCATGTCTATTTTTACAGCCACGAGACACGTCGCCTTCCCTCCCTGTTCACATCGCCGTCACACGGGGACGCTGACACGGGGCCATCTGTGCCCACAGACGCATCCTTCCGGGAGGGGAGGCAGAGCGGGCAGCGGGGGGTGGGGGGGTAGATATGCATTTTGGTTCTGAGCCTGAAAATGGACTTGGGAGATGATAGCTCGCAGATGCGTGATGGCCAGAGATTCCTTTTCCCCAGTCACTGAGGGTTGCTCACCGTCGGAAGCTGCAGGCGGGTGGATCGTCCACCCCAGCCCTGCCTTCACTCACTCACTCACTCCAGGCCATGTGTCCTTCCACCACCCCTCCCTAGAGGCCAAGCCCCACCCCCAGAGTCCTCCCTGAAGCCAGGATCCCTCTGGGCCACAGGGCCTGAGCCTGCACTTGTGGAAGGACTTCTCGTGGGCTGGCCGCAAGGGAAACCGGGACTCTGGCTCAGCACAGCCATGGACCCCAGACCCACATTCTTGGGAAAGGAGCCCTGGGTCCATGCCAGAGCTGTAGCGACATGGCAGTCACCTGAGGCCTGGAAGATGCTGGAACTGCAGCACCACTGGGAGCCTGGGTCAGCGACTGGTGAAGCCGCTGGGGCAAGGAGCTCAGAAAGCCGCTCCACGGGCCACAGCTGCCGGCTGCAGGGTGTGGCGCCCCGATCAGGCCCAAAATGGGCCACCCCGCACCAGTGCAGAGACCCCGGGGCTGCTGCTGGCCACACGCATTCCAGCTCAGGGGAGCAACGCCAGGACCCCACGCTTGAATGCTTTGTGCCGGTTAGCACGAAAACTGGTGCTTGCAAGTTCAAGCCAAACTAGCTTGAGTGAAAAGAGAAAGAAACTGTTGCCAGTACGGAGGCTGCTTCCTGGCTGTGCCATCTGGGGTCGGTGAAACCCTCACTCTCTGTCTCCTCTCCTTGGCTTCTGGGGGCGCCGGTTGTCTTTTGTCTTCATGTAGGTCCCTCCCTCCCTCCCTCCCTCCTTCCCTCCCTCCCTTCCTTCCTTCCTTCCTTCCTTCCCACAGTACAGAAAGACATGATGGGCATGTTTGGATTTGTATTCTCTCAATTTAGCAATAGCAGTTGAGACAGCTCATCTTCTCCAATGGCTTCAGTGGAAAAAATCCAAGGGTGTCCTCTAATTGGCCACACCAGGCTCTTCGGTGCCTCTCTAAATTAAGCTCTGCAGGCCCCTTCAGGGAGGTTTTCTGAGTGGGTGGGCCTAGCTCTGCATGACTGACAGGTTGTGCAGGACCCCCCTCCACCAGGGGTGGGGGAGCAACTTGTTGAAGGAGAATCAGAGGGGGTGAGAGACAGGTGCAGAGCGCCCAAAAACGGAACCGGCGTCCACAACAAGCACCAAAGGGGAGGAGACGTCCTTGGAATCTCTTCTTGTTTCCATGGAAGATTCTCTGTATCCCTCACTCTTCAGAGGGGAAAAGCAAGCCTCCATCATGACCGATGCCTTGTCTAAGGCCACCCAGCCAGGTTCGAATCCAAATCCACACTCTTGTAGCTGCCCACGTGTGCAGGTGTCAGCAGGCAGAGAGCGTCCCGGGTCAGCCAGATGACCTTCGATGACTCACTTCCCTAAGCATCTCAGCCGTGTCCTCACGAGGTGTGCTACGGTCCCAGGACCCCTGGGGAACGAATGCCATGGGGGTACATTATTGCCGCCGGCCAGGGGCTAGCCGTTCCTGTCTCTTCTGCCTGCAGTGGGAGTTCTGTTGGGCCTGGTGAATAAAACCTGTAACATGGAGCACAACTGGAAATGGAAAGCGCCCCTAGCCAGAGCAGTTCCATTTCCAGCAGCCTAGGACATCAAAGCGGCCGCAGAGCCTGGAGATGAAAGCCTGCATCTCCTTAGCTTGGATGAGAAGAGCTGGGAAGGGACACCCCAGGAAGCTGTTCTACAGGCAGACTGGGAAAATCGGAGAGAAGGAGTTTCTGCCCAGCAATCTGCAAACGGAAGTTTAAGCCAGACGCCACTGCACTCACATCAGCGCATCACGCCAGCAGGGCGGGGCAGGGCAGCGGCGCTCACGCTGGGGGTTCTCAGGCTCTTGGCGGTCCCAGGCAAGGCCAGGCTGCCTCATCTTACCCCAGACGGCCCTCTGGGATTCAGGGAGCTGGGACAATCCTCTGGAAATGCGGCCACTGGCCCAGACCGTCTCTTCCCAGTGGCGTTCCACAGAGTTTGACTGCATTCTAGGGCCATACGCACAGGCAAGTCCATCGCCTCCCTCCCACAACCAACCAGCTCCGTCACAGATGTAGCATCATGCCGATGCCACAAATCATATGCATGACCCACGCCTCTACAGATACAACCTGTGACCCAACAATTCCCCTCCTGTGTCTAGCTCGCTATCCATGGCTGCTTAACAAATGGTCCCAAAATCAAATACCTTAAGAGAGCGACAGTATCGGTAATGGCAGCATCCATGGTCAGGGATTTGGAAGTCGTTTGCTTGGATGCTGCTGGCTCTTAGGAGCTCACAGTCGGCCAGTCAGTGGGTAGGACAGAGGCTGGGAAAATCACCTGCAGGATGGCTAACCCCACCCCCGGGACAGGGAGTGGCTGGTCCCGCCAGGTGACAGGCGACCCGAATCTCACCACACAGACCTCTCCAGAGGGCTGCTTGAGTGTCCATACAACAAGGCAGCCACCGTCCCCCAGAGAACGTGACACAGGAACCAGCAAGGCCACAGCTCATTGACAACCTAGCCTTGGGAGCCACAGCACATAGCCTGCTGCTCACCCGGGCCGGCCCTAGTGAGGGTATGAGAACACGAATCCAGGAGGCTGGCCCAGAGGCCGGTGCCACGCTGGCTGGCAGCACCCGGTGACTCTTGGGGCTCTCGGCTGGCTCCTGAGTTGAGGCTGGCAAGCGTGTTCGCTGTAGCATTGCAGAGTAAGCTCTCTGGAGGCTGTGCGACGTGGATGGAGAGCTGCGCGGGGATCCCGTGCACATGCGGCGACCTGCGTGAACCTCAAAAGCATGAAGCCACGGGCAAAAGGTAAAACACAGAATGAATTCTGACGTGCCACCTCACTGATTTCACTTAAGGACACATACCGGGGGCTGGCGCTGTGGCACGGCCCGACACCAGTATCCCATACAAGCACGGGTCTGTGTCCCAGTGGCTCCACTTCCCATCCAGCTCCCTGCTAATGCGCCTGGGAAGGCAGCAGAAGATGGCCCTAGTGCTTGGGCCCCTGCCACCCACATGGGAGACCCAGATGAAGTTCCTGGCTCCTGGCTTTGGCCTATGACCAGGCCATTTGGGGAGTAAACCAGAGGATGGAAGCTCGCTCTCGCTCTCGCTCTCGCTCTCTCTCACTTTCTTTCCCCCTAACTCTGCCTTTCACATAAATAAGTAGCTCTTTTAAAATAAGTTAGTAAAGACACAAGCAGACAAAACAACAAAACACATATTGCAAGAGCACGTGCAAACAAGATGCCGGTTACACCTGTGAGAGCGGCTGCCGGGGAGGTGGGGGCTAAAGGGAGCACATGAACAAGCCAGCAGGGCCCTGTGGTTATTCCACAAGTGTCATGACCTGAGAGAGAAATGAGCGCAGCCGGATGCACTCCAGGACAAAGGATCCCCGCCCAGGAAGCAGACGGCGTCCCCCACGCCCGGGCCACCAGCTCCCAGCTCCCAGCTCCCAGCAGGCCCCTGACTTGCTGTTACTACTGCTAATGTTCTGGCTCGATGGGTCCCTCGGGTTTGTTTTGTTCCAAACCCCTGCATCTACCCGCTTCCTTCCTAACACTCCAGATGCCGTGGCCGCCTGCGTCTTGTGTAAATTGAGCTCATTCCCTTTCCTCTGAAGCAGCTCTCCTTCACAGGCTCTGTCTCAGGGAAGCCCCACCCCCAACCCCATCACTCAGCCATCCAATCAGAAGTGCATCCTCGGGGGTCTGCCTCCACCTGCAGTGCCAGCACCCCATGTGGGCGCTGGTTCGGGTCCCAGCTGCTCCACTTCCACTCCAGCTCTCTGCTATGGCCTGGGAAAGCAGTAGAAGATGGCCCAGGTCCTTGGGCCCCTGCACCTGTGTGGTCAGGCGTGAGTCCTACATCACACCCTGCAAGCGGAGTAGGCGCACCTGGCAGGTGTACAGGAATAAAACTGGGACTTGACATGCTCCCTCCCTAGGGGGAAATCACAGTGACCCAGTGAGGGGCACATGGACCCTAGGCGGCTCCCTCGTCAACCATTGCCTCATGCAAGGCCGCGAGAGGATGTGCCTGGCTTCTGGAACATTCTCAGTGGGCCTGGCTACCATCAGCAGCCCCATAATTAACTTTGGGGTGTTTGAGCATGTTGATATTTTTAAAAGCTAGAAATTCTGGGGTCGGCGCTGTGGCGTAGAAGGTTAAACCTCCACCTGTGACACCAGCATCCCATATGGGTGTGGGTTCAAGTCCCAGATGCTCCTCTTCCGATCCAGCTCTCTGCTATGGCCCGGAAAGGCAGCAGAAGATGGCCCAGGTCCTTGGGCCCCTGCACCCATGTGGGAGACCCAGAAGAAGCTCCTGGCTCCTGGCTTCGGATCTGCCCAGCTCTGCCTGTTGCAGCCATTTGGGGAGTGAACCAGCAGACGGAAGACTTCTCTCTCTCTCTCTGCCTCTCAAATAAATAAATAAATCTCTTTAAAAAAAAAAAAAAAAAAAGGAAGTTCCAAAACTTAGCAGCACAAGTAAATGTAGACCTTGTTGCCCTTAAGAATGCCGCATAATTGTAGGTAATGACCAGTCAGTAGCACCCATGGTTCTATTCTGCTCTGTACTTGAACGAGCTTTTACATGTCACAGCTTTCTGAATGAACACATACACTTGGTGACAGCACCTCGGTTTAAAATTTAAAACGCTCCATTAAAGTTAATCACAATCTTTAGGAGGAAACGGCACATTCCAGTTTATCTCCCGGCAAAATGCCCCCAGAATTTCTTCTGCTTGGTTCTACACCCACAACCCATGTGAGGGTTTTTACCCATGATTTTGTCGCGTTCTTCCAGGCTTTTCTGTGTCAAGGTCTTCCCAGCTCAACCAGAGAGGGCCCAGAGCTGCCCACACGTCCCCTAGTCCCCCGAAGCAGTGTGCGAGGGTGAAGCCACCACGCTGGCCGGCTGGCCGGCTCACTGACAGAGCAGCCTGGATCCTGGCTGTTGGCAGGATTCCCATCTGTCTGCATAGCCCACGTCGGCCCCCGCCCCCGGCCCCGCTGCCAGCCAGGGCTTACGCCCCGTCCATTAGAGGCCCCATTTGTGCCGTTAGCAGGAGTTCAGCAACAGCTGCCGGCAGCAGGTGCAAAGCCAAAGCGAGCCCGGCTCTGGAGAGAACTCTTTTGCTTGTTCGAGCCAGCTGTAGAGACGGTGACAGGGAAGAGGAGTGGCGGGGGCAGCTCGTTCTGAAAGCCAGCACAGAGCAGGGGAAGTCGGGCCCGGCCGTTCTTTGAGTCGGTCAGTGTGCGGGGCCAGCTGGTTGCCCACCCAATGACACCACAGCCAAACGCCCACCCCCTGCCCTCCCCCATGCCTTTTGCAGGCGCCGGGATGGTCCCACCTGCTCCTCACACTTCCAAAGAGCCTCTGCCCCTCTCCAAGCCCAGGGAGGGCAGGGGCCAAATGTGAGAAACGGGACCACCACTTAGAAATCCCAACTACGCACTGGCAAAAGCCACCCCCACCACACACACACACATACACACACGCCTGGAGCCTGAAGAAACGCAGACTCTGAGGTCCCACCACAGACCACCTGGGCCAGGATCTGCTGCCTCCGTTTCCCCAGGTGCACACGGCAGTCTGAGACACACTGGGGCGGAGGTCAAGCATTCAGTCAATCACCGCACCTTCTCCCAGCTTCCCCTCTGTGCCTGCCACTGCTGCGAGCACTGGGCTGCAAGAGTGACCTAAAGGAAAATACCCTGGTTCCCATGGAGCTTTTTTTCTTTCTTTTTAAGATTTATTTGAAAGGCAGAGGGACAGAGAGAGATCCTCCATCTGTTGGTTCACCCTCTCAGATGGCTGCAATGGCCAGGGCCAGCTCAGGCCGAAAAGCCAGGAGCCTGGAACTCCATCTGGGTCTCCCATGGGTGGCAGGGGTCCAAGCACTTGATCCATCATACGTTGCCCTCCCAGGTGCATGAGCAGGGGCCAGAAGTGGAGCAGCCAGGACTCAAACCAGTGCTCATATGGGCTGCTGCTGTCGCAGGTGGAGGCTTGATGCACCGCGCCACCGGGCCGGCCCCAAACTTACTTTCTAGAGGACAGAAAAAGACAATGACTAAGATGAAGGCACAAATAGGATGCTGGGATGACCACTAGGGAGGAAAGGTAAGTGGGGAAGAGAAGGGCAGTTGCACACGGAAGGGCCTGGGGAGGATGCAGGGAGGCTGGTGGGTGGCCAACAGCCCTGGTCTGGCCAGGACTACGGGGCCTCCCGGGAAGTGGAACTCCCAGTTTGAAACCAAGATGGTCACAGGCCAGCAGGGACAGCTGGTCCCCCAGAGGGAGGGCAAGGGCAGAGGATGAGCTCAGAAGGGGCAGCTTCCTGCAGAGCCTGGCCACTCACAGGGCAAGCCCGGCAGCGCTGAGTCAGAAACTGCATCTGCACAAGGGCTCAGGGCAGCCGGTGCTTTTAGCTCTTTGTCGTGCTGGGTGATGGCCTTGGCTTTGACTCCGAGATGGGCGTACCTCCGATGACATGTGAGAACATGAACAGGCTGCCGGGCTGGGGACACACTGGAGGTGACCAGGGGACCCGTGAGGAGAGGCCAGCAAAGGGCCAGGCAAGCCCCAGGCTGGTTGCACAGCGGTGGTGAAGGGAGTTCTAGATTTTCCTGGAAGGGCTGATCTCCCAGGAGAGAAGTAGATGCAGTGCTTTCTTCTTCTTTTTTTTTTTTTTCTTTTTTTTTTTCTTTTTTTTTTTTTTTTAAGATTTATTTATTTACTTGAAAGTCAGAGTTACACAGACAGAGAAGGAGAGGCAGAGAGAGAGAGAGGTCTTCCATCCACTGGTTCACTCCCCAACTGGCCACAATGGTTGGAGCTACACCTATATGAAGCCAGGAGCCAAGAGCTTCCTCCGGGTCTCCCACGTAGGTGCAGGGGCCCCAACACTTGGGCCATCTTCCACAGCTTTTCCAGGCCATAGCAGAGAGCCAGATCAGAAATGGAGCAGCCGGGACTCAAACCGGCGACCTTACGGGATGGCAGCATTGCAGGCAGCAGCTTTACCAGCTACACCACAGCACCGGCCCCAGTGCAATGCTTTCTATAACATGCTTTCCCCCAGCCTCGCTTTCCTTGCACGAATCACTTGGGCTGGGCCCCTTGCTGCCGGCACCACAGGGAGGCACTGGTTGAGCAAGCTCCTGGGCCCACAGGAAGCAGGGTGGAGGCAGTCATCACAGGACCTTTCTCTGGGAAAGGCCTGTCCTCACATGCGAGCTATATCCCAATGAGCCCACAGGGAGAGACACTGAAGCCCAGGAAGCACTCCTGAGAGTGCCAGACAGCGGGGGAGGCTGTCACGGTCACCCAGGACCGGGCATGGTCCTGCTAGTTCCCCACTCAGGCCACCAAGGCTCCCCTCTGCCCACGGGAGTAAGTGTAGGCTTGGAGCCTCAAGTCCAGCACCTTCCGCATCCACACCAAAATACATTTGCCAATGTCCAACATTTCCCCCATCTCCACCCTCCAAGTTGACCTCTCTTCCGTGACCCCGCCTGGGGTAGCTGCAGCCATCACCCCACAGCCTAAGAACCAAGCTCTGAATCAGTCCCTACTGCCCCAATCCGGCCCAGCCTCTGGCCACACCCTTCTCCTTGAAGCAAACGGTCAGCAGGCTCGAGGGGAGCCACATACCCTGCTCCAGAGCACAGTTCCACATCTGGAGTCCAGGAATTCAGCTCATCGGCACACAGCCCCTTTCCACGTCTTGCCCAGGCCGGCCCTGCTGAAGGTGCTGTGCACTCCCAAGCCAGCAGTGTCCAGGGGTGACGTGCACAGCGCTGATGTGTGGGCTGAGGTGGGAAGGGAAGGGATGGGTTACAGGCACTCCTGCTTCATCCCATTCCAGTGCAAAATTGCAAGGATTCTGAACATTCCAAATCAGGCCCCACCACCCAGAAGATGTATGTCCTGGCTAGGCCTGCGGCACACTCGGCAGCACAGGTCTCCCGGGCCCGCTCCTTGCCTCCTCCACCTGATCCATCTGACCTGAAACACAGCTCCAGGCCCATGTGGGGATCATCTGTCACTTTTGCCATCATCAGTCCTATCCCCTCTCAGCTGGTAGCTGAAGTTTTCTGTTCTGGAAAAATCCATTCCCTGTGGTTTGAGTGGGGTTGAGCTCCTGGAGGTTCATCTGTTAGAACTGCCAAGAAGGCCCTATATGATGAAAAGAGAGTCCAGTCCAGCACAGGGAGAAGAAAGGGAACCTGAGGTGGTGTGCAAAGAAGAGCAAGCCCTGGGAATCTGGTGTGAGCCCCAGGATCCAGCCACCCCTGAACCCAGCTCCCTTTTTGGATTAAGCTGGTTGGAACTGGAGTGCAGTCACTAGTAACTAAAACAGCCTCAATACTAACCCTAAGTCATAAACACTGGAGCTGCCAGAGCCTGAAGGGGCCTTGGGAATTTCCAATGAAACTTCTAGTTGATGTGTGAGGAACCTGAGACACAGAAAGGGGAACCAGTTTGTCCCAAATCACAGTCAAATCAGACCAGAGCTGAGACTGGAAAGCCCACCTTCCTGCACCTGAACCATGGCCCACGGCTCCTCTCTGTGTCACCTCCCTCCCTCGGCCCTGCCAGACCAGAGCTGCACCCCTCCCTCCCCAGGCAGCGGTGTGAGTCCCCTGGCTCCAGGCATCCCTGTCCCTTGTCCCGGATTTGCATTATCCATTCACTGCTCCAGTGGCTGCCACATCCCAGATCAAGGAGCCCATCTCTTCATCCCCCACTGAGCCTAGCCCCACACCTGGCACATAGTAGGTCTGCAGCAGGACTGGCCAATTTACTGGTCAAAGACCCCGAGACCCAACAGGCTGGATCCTGCCTGCCTCCTTTTCCACCTGACACCCTGCCTCGTGTCCTCATCAAGGCTGCTGGGCCAAGAAGCTGTTTGCCAGGCGGTCAGGAAGAGCCCACAGGCCAGAGGCAGGGCGCTGTGCTGCTTTTCTCCCCATCTCCTTTTGCTTTCCCTGCTCTGCCTGCCGAATTCTCTCCCCCTCCCTTCTTCTGTAGCAGCCCGAGTTGTTCCACTGCACGTGGCCAGAGCCCCTGTGAGCACAGCCCTCCAGTGCTGCCTCTCTGTAACAGAGACTCCCGCGGGACGGGCTGCCGAGGCGTGCTAAAATTACATTGCCATTTCTGCGCCTATGTTTTTAAGCTGTTATTTTAGCATTTCTGACTGGTTCACAGTTGACACCTACTGACGGAAAATTAAATGAAACTTGGCCAAGAACAAGCCTCCCCTCTCCTCCCCGCTGGAGGGCCAGCGCCCTTTTATGAAGGAGACACAGCTGCGGAGGAAGAAAGACGCAGGGGCTGCAGCACAGTTCCAGCTCTGCCACTAGGGAGCCCTCGGGCCTGGGGGTGTGTCACCTAAATCCTCTGAGCCTCCTTTCTCTCCTCTGTGAAATGGGGTTCCTGAGAGGTTCCTGTCAAAACATCCGACAGTACACCGACAACGTGAAGACTATTATGATGAAAATTTTCAGCACACAGTAGGTGCTCAGTGAATGCTACCTGTGTCCTAGGCTTATTATGCCTTGTATTCCTAGCCACCTGATTTGATAGCCTGTGGATTAGTTTATGCTGCACACCGGGTAAGTAAGTGACCAAATATGAGAATTATGGCGTTCTGCTCCTTCTCGGGCCAGTCAGCAGAACATGTCCCCAAGTTTGGCTCCACAAAGGCCTTGGGGTCAGTCTTCTGCAGTGTCCTATTCGGGGTCATACCCACACCCCATGGCACCACCTGCAGCATGAACCAGCTCCCACCTCCCTCTTCCTCTCCCACCCCTCTCCTGCCACGTCCATACCTAGAAGCCCTGGCCTTGAATTTCTGACTGCTCAACACGCCCTTCCCCTGCCTGACGACGTGGCTACTCCTCTCTCAGCCACGCGAGTTTCATCACATCCTGCCTTCGGGTTCTCGGTCTCGGGCTTTCTGCCTGGACCACCGTCAGCAACCCCACCCAGCCCCCTCTGGAGAGCGAGCTCCTGGCAAGGACCGGGCCTTCTTCACCCTCCTTATCCTTGGTGCCAGCCAAATGCTGATGTACTGTGGGAGCTCATGCAGTAATTCTTCCAAGCACAAGAGAATTCGTCAACATATGAAAATTAAGAGGAGCCAATACGTAACAATAGAAAATTTCCTTCAATGCATATATTGTCAATGAAATTGCAATCCATATTCTAACGGGGTTTTTATGAAACTGAAAAACCAATTCTAAAGTGTACCTAAAGACTAAATCCATAAGAATAAGCAAGATAAGCTTGAAAACCTGCTGTACTAAATATCAGAATATGATAATGCTTTATCAGTTAAGATACAGGCAGCAGCTTACCACGATTTGACTGACAGGTTTTTGTTTGTTTCCAGAGGTGAAGCAGTGCTCTGAATGTTGTACATTGATCCCTACTCTCGTGATATGGGCAGGGGCAGTGACCATAGCCCCCAGGCAGCCCTGTGATCACGAGGCAACAAACACTCCCGGTGATCCCAAGCCATGGAGCTGCATACTCACTGTATGACATGCATGTTTGACTTAGGATGCTTTCAACAGATGCTGGGTTCCAGCATAAGTCGAGGAACAGGTGTAGTGGATTTGGTAGAAAAACACGCAAATGAACTGGTGGGTTAAAGAACCCACCGTATGGGACACAGGCATCCCAAGCAGCAACTTAGCCACTGCACCACATGGCCACTCCGGATCAGGATGGGGAGATGGGCCTCTTCAGCCCCCCATGTTACATCAACAGCCGGCTCTGGAGTGGGAAAAGGCGAAGCTGAGCTTCCTTCTGCCTCGCTGTCCTGTGCTAAGGGACCGCCCCTCAATCTCGCTGGGCTACCAGAAGCTGGCCTCTGGCTCAGGACCTGATGGTTGTGGGGCGGCTCTCTGTTCAGCGGAATCACACAGCCTCTAACCAGGCTGATAGGGCCCCCGCCCCGCTAACTCCCCACAAAGCTCAGGACACACACGGGAAGGTCACTGGTCGTTAAGTGCTTGGTCCTAAAGTATCCCATCACTGCCGCGCACAACTCTGGCCAGGACAACAAGCTACCGGGCCCGGGCGCACAGGAAGGGAAATCCAACCACGTGCTCTGAGGTGACGAGAACCGGAGCAATCAGGGGAAGAACACGACACTCACCTTTCACCCCCTCTCCTCCCACAACCGGAGCTCTATATTTTTTAAGTAAGAGGATAAGAGGACTTATTTTTAGTAATTTTATAAAGCATTTTAGGAGTGAACAAGCAGAGGGAGATTCTGTGTGTGTGTGTATGTGTGTGTGTGTCTCCCCGTCCCCCCTCTCTCTGTAACTCTGTCATTAAAATATATAAACAAATCCTTTTTTAAGGGGCCGGCGCCATGGCTCACTTGGTTAATCCTCCACCTGTGGTGCCAGCATCTCATATGGGCGCCGGGTTCTAGTCCCGGTTGCTCCTCTTCCAGTCCAGCTCTCTGCTGTGGCCCAGGAAGGCAGTGGAGGATGGCCCAAGTGCTTGGGCCCTTGCACCACAGGGAGGACCAGGATAAGCATCTGGCTCCTGGCTTCAGATCAGCGTAACTCCGGCCGTAGTGGCCATTTGGGGGGTGAACCAATAGAAGGAAGACCTTTCTCTCTGTCTCTCTCTTTCTCACCATCTATCTGTCAAATTAAAAAAAAAAAACAACTTTTTTTTTTTTTTTTTTTTTTTTGACGGGCAGAGTGGATAGGGAGAGAGAGAGAGAGAGAGAGAGAGAAAGGTCTTCCTTTTTGCCGTTGGTTCACCCTCCAATGGCCGCTGCGGCCGGTGCATCTCGCTGATCCGAAGCCAGGAGCCAGGTGCCTCCCCTGGTCTCCCATGCGGGTGCAGGGCCCAAGCGCCTGGGCCATCCTCCACTGCACTCCCGGGCCATAGCAGAGAGCTGGCCTGGAAGAGGGGCAACCGGGACAGAATCCGGCGCCCCGACCGGGACTAGAACCCGGTGTGCCAGCGCCGCAAGGCGGAGGATTAGCCTGTTAAGCCACGGCGCCGGCCAGAAAAAAAAAAACTTTTTAAACACAAATCATTAGACCCATAAGTCATAAAATAATTATAGGTTTAATTGCATAAAGATATAAAAATTCTGCATGTCAAAATGATCTATAAATGAAAATAAAGTAACAAACCAGAGAAAATCATTGTAGCATAATACATACTGACAAAGGGTGAATTCCATAATATACAAAGAGTTCCTGGGGGCCAGTGTGTGGCGTAGCAGGTAAAGCTTCCGCCTGCAGTGCTGCCATCCCATATGAGCACCGGTTCGAGTCTTGGCTGCTCCACTTCCAATCCAACTCTCTGCTGAGGCCTGGGAAAGCAGTAGAAGATGTAGAAGATGACCCAAGTCCTTGGGCCCCTGCACCCGTGTGGGAGACCCGAAAGAGGCTCCTGGCTTCTGGCTCCAGATTGGCACAGCTCCGGTCATTCAGCCATCTGGGGAATAAACCAGTGGATGGAAGATACCTCTCTCTCTCTCTCTCTCTCTCTCTCTCTCTCTCTGTGTGTGTGTGTGTGTGTGTGTATTTGTATGTAACTCTGACTTTCAAATAAATAAATAAGTCTTTAAAAAGAGAGAGAGAGAGTTCATGAAAACTAATAAGAAGAATCAGTATGGAGAGTAGGAGCTGATGTTGTGGCACAGTGGAGTTCAAGTACTGTCTGCTCTACTTCTGACCCGACTTCCTGTTGATGTGCCTGGGAAGCAAGCAGGACATGGCCCAAGTGCTTCAGCCCCTGCCACCCACATGGGACACCAGCATGGAGTTCCTGGCTCCTGGCTTCACCCTGGCCCAGATCTGGCTGTTGGGGCCATCTGGGAAGTGAACCAGCAGAGGGAAGATCTCTCTCTTTGTCTCTCCCTGCCTCTCTATTCCTCTGCCTTTCAAATATGTGAATAAACAAATATTTCTTAAAAATAGAATGAAAAAGAAAAAAATTATAGAGAGTAGTGGGCACACAGTAGGTAGTCTTGGGCAGAGGATTTAGGGAAACAAATATTTTCATTTACTGCTGCTACAGGTGTGACCTGATGCTGGTAGGGGGGATTTTGAAATACCTATTAGCAAGTTAACACATGTAAATTTAATGCAACAATTCTTCTAACTCGTTCTATAAAATACTGGGTATAAAGGTATATATATTCATTGTTGTTATATAAAATATTACAAAAAATAATATAATTATTGACCATATGGTTATATGGTATAATTAATGACCATATGGGTTATTTCAGAATTTCTGATGATGGCAAAAAATACTGTTTTAAGTGGAAAAATATTAATATAGTGCTCTTAAACAAGTATGGTACAGCCAAACCATGGAACACAATGCTACCATTTAAAAACTGTGAGGCGGGGGCGGGCGTTTGGCACAGCAGCTAAGACACCACTTGGGTTGCCTGCATCCCCTATTGAGAGCCTAGCTTCAAGTCCCAGCTCGGCTTCCAACTCCAGCTTCCTGCTAATGTGCACCTGGGAGACAACAGATGGTTGCTCAAGAGTGTGGGTCCCTGCCGGAGTCCAGCTCCAGCAGGTCCAGGGGTTCCCCAAGGTGTGGGAGGCATCAGCGTAGAGAGGAATGAGAGACATGCTCACAGCAAGGCTGATGGCATGGCTCCGATGAGAGAGCACCAGACTTTACTTTTATACCCTAAGTTACATCCGCTGTTCATTTTATACATTCTCTACTGTTCTCATAAATTCTGCAAATGTCCACTCATTAGTGATCCTTACAGAGTTAATGATTCTTCCTTACAATAACAAAGTCTGTTTCTCATCTATTTTAATCCATTGATCTCCTATTACGTGTAACTCCTCCCTAACCCCGATCTCCATAGCCATGTAACAATTTCTTTGATTTTAAAGATTTACTTGATATTTGAGATACAATAGAACAGAGATTCAAACTTATTCTAAATTATACAATAATCGATTGCAAAAAAACATAGTGGTTATTTTGCAAAGAATCAGAACATCTCCCTATAACAACTGATTATGAAGACTGGAACATTTACCTTTTGGTTTAACTCTACTAGTAACCATTAACACCCTGCTTTAAAAACCCATTCATTACACATGTCCTCTCCATAACCCTTCACTACTATTTAGTTCTAGTAGCTCATTTAAGACTCACTCCCTGATTTTGGTAATTACTTTATGTTCTTCCCACTAGGCCACACAAACTAAGGTATTTACAAGTCATTAGTCTATAATAAGACATACTGTCAGGGCCAACGCCATGGCACAGTAGGTTAATCCTCCACCTGAGGCACCAGCATCCCATATGGGTGCTGGATTCTGTCCCGGTTGCTCCTCTTCCAGGCCAGCTCTCTGCTGTGGCCCAGGAAGGCAGTGGAGGATGGCCCAAGTGCTTGGGCCCTGCACCCACATGGGAGACTGGGAGGAAGAACCTGGCTCCTGGCTTCGGATCAGCGCAGTGCCGGCCGTAGCAACCATTTGGGGGGTGAACCAACGGAAAGAAGACCTTTCTCTCTGTCTCTCTCTCTCACTGTCTGTAACTCTGTCAAATAAAAATAAAATAAAAATCTTTAACCAAAAAAAAAAAAAAAAAAAAAAAAGACGGACTCTCAAGTGGATTACAGCAGAGACTGGAGACCTTTCCCAAGCACCCTCTCATCCCGAAATCAGGGCTAACTGCATGCCACATACCCTGCAGTCTGGAGTTCCCACTAGGCTTTTGTTGCAGACAACTGAAGCATCAGAAGGGGCTGACTTACTCTAGGAGGATCCAGTCCATCCAGCAGCTCAGCCGTCCGTGAGGTCATTTTGAGCACAGGCCGTTTCTCAGAGATTTCCAGGAATATAGCGATCATCAGCAAGATCATCAGGAAACTCTGGCTTTCTTGTGTCAATAAATCTAAAACCACCAGGAGGACCGACCATAGCTTGTGGTTCTCACGCCCTGCGGAGACAGACTCCTGCTGTGACCTTGTCAGACACCCAAAGTTGCCTTGGCCTCCTCAGGTCCCTGCCATCTATGTGGGAGAGCCAGATCGAGCCAACTCCTGGCTTCAGCCTAGCCCATGCCCCGCTAATGCAGGCATTTGGGGAGGAATCTTTCTTGGTTTCTCTGCCTTTCAAACACAGGTGGACACCAATGTGACACAATGCGGTGAATACAAACAAGGAAAGACTCCAGGAGCCACCTGTGGCGGAGGTCTGTAGTACTCATTGGCCACTCCCCACTCTGAGGTCTAGCAGAGTTAGGAGTCCTAAGAACCAAGCAAGATCAAGGTCCATCAGGGTCACTGATGATGAAGTCAGATAGGACTCCGTGGAGTCCATGTTCATTTTATGACCTAGTTTTCACAAATCAGAAATCAATTTCAGTTCTTAACAGAAGTCCATACCAATGCAATACTAATTCTTCTGGAATATTTAAGCATGGGAAGGCAGAGTCTCCAGAGGTCAATTCGAGGTGACGGGAAACCATGTGCTTGGCTAAGTGGCTCCGGACCCTCGCCCAGCCGCCTGCAGAGCAGGGATTCAAAGTCATCTCTGACAACAGGACCAGCACTTTTCCATCTCAAACCTTGCCTTGGTTCTCCTGGCTGTATTCCTATGAGAAATCAGCTTTTTCTTTTTTTAAAGACTTATTTATATATTTGAAAGAGTTAGAGAGAGAAAGATCTTCCATCCACTGATTTGCTCCCCAGATGGCTGCGACAGCGGGGGCTGGGCCAGGTGGCAGCCAGGAGCTTCCTCCAGGTCTGCCAAGTGGTGGCAGGAGCTCAAACAACAGAGCCGTCTTCTGCTGCTTTTCCCAGGCACATCAGCAGGGCGCTGGATGGGAAGTGGAGCAGCCGGGACACCAACCGGCATCCATGGCAGGAGGCAGCTTTTCTGGCTACATCACAACATCCTCCCTGGGAAATCAGCTTTCTCAACACTGTAACAAAATATCTGGGTCTGCTAACACACAGAAAGGTCTATATGGGAGTGGGCATTTGACATGGAGGTTAAGATGCCACTCAGTGCCTGAGTTTGAGTCAGTTCTGTTCCTCATTCTGGCTTCCTGCTCATGCACACCCTGGGAGGCAGCAGGTGGAGCAACAAGCAATTGAGTCCCTCCTGCCCACGCAGGGGAACTGGACTGAACTCCCAGCTCCTGGCTCCAGCCTGACCCAGCCTCAGGGATTTGGGGGGTGAGCCAGTGGATGGGGGAGATCTCTCTCTCTCTCTCTCTCTCCCGAAATCCTTTAGATAAATAAATAAATAAGTTTTAAAACTTAAAAGGTTCAACAGCTCTCATTTCAGGGGTTTCCAAGTGCAAACAGCAGGGTGGAGGCGTGGCTCTGGGAAGAACCTGTGTGCATAGAGTGGATGGAGGAGCTTGTGTAAAGGGGGGATCACAGGGCGAGCCATGACAGCCCAAACTCAGGCTTTTATAACAACACTTGCGAGGCAACCACCTTCCAAGGGCACGCCCCCAATGACCCAAGCCCCTCCCACAAGGCCAATCCCCTAAAGGACCCAGCACCTAACTGCAGCAGCACTGAGGACCAAGCCTTCGACCCATGGGCCTTTAGGGGACCCTCACCCTCCAGCTACGGCAGCCAGGTCGGCATGAAATTGCATCCCTGGGATCAGAGCTTCAGGGTCCATCCTCCGAATAGAGCTGTGTTTTCAGTCTCTGGCTGAATGTGATGGTTTGGCCTCACCAACACAACCACTTCTCTTCCCGTAAAAGCCAAAGCCCCTGGGTACATGTACTGGGTGAGCACATTAGCACCCTGTGAGCACGCGCAACTCGATTAGTAAGATAAAAGCTGAAGCCAGGAGCGCTCAGGCTCTCCTTGGAGCCACCGTGCCACGTGGCAGGGCCTCGCCCATAGTCAGTGAGAATACACCAGCCCTCCTGCTCTACGCCCCACTCCCCGCCGCTCGCCTCTTCCGTTAGGAAACTCAGCACCGTATTTTGCCTTCGGCGTCCGTGATTAGTCTCGGTCAGAGTTACAGAAAGCAGTTTTGTATTTCAACGACCTCACTACACTTCCATCTTTCAGTGTGCTTCTCTATGCACAGGCGACCTAGGCTGGGAGCCCACGCCATGAGACCTGGCAGAGTGAGGGGGGCTTTGGCCTCAGTCTCCCTGTCTGCACAACGGGAGAGGTAGTCAAGGGATCTCGCCGTGGTTAACTGAGATCGTGCATGTAGTATGCCTGTCACAGCAAGCACCCCAGAGAAGTTAAAAAGTCACTGTTTTCGGCCGGCGCCGCGGCTCAATAGGCTAATCCTCCGCCTTGCGGTGCCGGCACACCGGGTTCTAGTCCCCGGCACACCGGGTTCTAGTCCCGGTCGGGGCACCGATCCTGTCCCGGTTGCCCCTCTTCCAGGCCAGCTCTCTGCTGTAGCCAAGGAGTGCAGTGGAGGATGGCCCAAGTGCTTGGGCCCTGCACCCCATGGGAGACCAGGAGAAGCACCTGGCTCCTGCCATCGGATCAGCGCGGTGTGCCGGCCGCAGCGCACTACCGCGGCGGCCATTGGAGGGTGAACCAACCGCAAAAGGAAGACCTTTCTCTCTCTCTCTCTCTCACTGTCTACTCTGCCTGTCAAAAATAAAAAAATAAAATAAAATAAAATGGTATTTAAAAAAAAGTCATTGTTTTCTTTCAGAATGGTTGAATACTGGCAGTTCCATGGGGTTCAACCCAATAGGCTTTTTAACAAAAAAGAAGAGGTATTACAAGTAATATGACGTGGGGTCGCCGCTGTGGCATAGCAGGTAAAGCCACAGCCTGCAGTGCCAGCATCCCATATGGGCACCGGTTTGAGCCCCAGTCCAGCTCTCTGCTATGGCTTGGGAAAGCAGTGGAAGATGGCTCAAGTCCTTGGGCCCCTGAAACTGCATGGGAAGACCCAGAGGAAGCTCCTGGCTCCTGGCTTCAGATCGGCGCAACTCTGGCCATTGTGGTCAATGGGGAGTGAACCAGTTGGATGGAAGACCTTTCTCTCTCCCTCTCTTTCTCTCTCTCTCTGCCTCTCCTCTGTGTAACTCTTAAATAAATAAATGAATAAAGATTAAAAATAAATAAATAAATAGATAATATGATGCTTTTTCTCAACCCATCAGACATCACGGGACACTTGGGCAGTTTCCCATTTGGTAGAAGTAACTCGAGCACGGCAGGTCAATGGCCCAGTGGGCTCAGGGGAGAGGCAGTCAGGGCAGCTGAGGACCCAGGGCCAGGAGAGAGGGGCCTAAGGAGAGAGACGGGATGGTGGCAAAGAACTTTCTGGGCTTGAATATTGCCCAAACACACTCCAAATCCTTGGCTTCCCTCTGCTCAAGCTGTTCCCGGATCCCAGCCATTCTTCAAATGGCAGCCAGCCATGGCCCCCTCTGACGGGGGCCTCCTGCCCACGGTGCCCCAGCAAGTCTTCAGGAGGAGCCCAGGGCTCAGGCCCAACCAGCCAGACGTCTATCCGCCGTAGTGACAAATGCACCTGCCTCGTCTTATACTCTCCTGCAGTCCCAAACAGCCGAGCTCAGAGCCTGGACAAGCACATACTTAGTCTAGTGGTTCAAACACCCATGTACGGATCAGAGCCTGGGTTCAAATCCTGAATCAGCTTCCTGCCCACGGGGACCCTGGAGGTAGCAGTGATGGCTCAAGTGACTGGGCTCTGACCATCCACGTGGGGGACCTGGATTGACCGGGATCGAGTTCTCAGCTCCTGGCTTCGCATTTAGGGAGTGAACCATCACACGGGAACTCTGTCTCTCTGCCTCTCAATAAATAAAATGTTCAAAAAGAGTCGGGGGAAGGGGAGGAAGGAAGGAGTAGAGAAGAAGGGGGAAAAAGGAAGAGAGGGAAGGAGGGAGGGGGGAGGGAGGACCTGTCACTCATGGCTTTCCCTGGGCCACCAAGAAGTGGGGAAGTCATCTTACAAAGCAGTTGCACTCGGGAGGAAGTGCAGAAGGTGGCCAGTAGGACAGGGACAGGGACAGGTGGTGGCTGAATCGCTGGGAGAAGCGCCGAGGAGCAATGGGTTGGCAAGGAAGCTGGGGACACGCCTTGAACGATGTTTGCAAGGGGCCTTCAAGACCCGTGTTGAAAACGGAATTCAATAGTACATTTATTTTGGTGCAAAAACAAAACAAAAAAGTTTGAAATCCATACCTAACTTTATTTCAGAATATGCACTTTCTGGGAACTTTTTGGAGACCCCCTCATTTTTGGGGTGGCTTGGAGGGCAGCTGAAAGAAGCCAGCCCCTCCACTCCCTGCTGCGCACCCCTCCCCCAGAGCTGGTCAGCCTGGAGTACACAGCAGTTCCCTGGCAGGGACCTCGGCTTGAGTCCCAACAGCAAGCATCGGAGTTTCTGTCCGCAACAGCAGACAGGACTTGGTCTTGCTCCCATCCTGGCACAGTGACCTTGGCCACCCACTGGACCCCCAGGGCTCACAGTTCCCCTGCCCTAAACTGAGCCCAGCCTCTAGGCCACTTTTCCCTGCGTCTCCAGTGAAGCCCCGGACTCCTGTAGCCCCACCTCCTTGGAAGCAGCAGGACAAAAGAGAGTGGCTCGGAACTGGAGCCCAGAGAGCTGGCGGGTACCCGGGGGCCGGGAACTGGGCTGCGTTCCCGCGAACGGCGCAGCCTGCAGCTGGAATCAGAGGCGGCCGGTGGCACCGCCGGCCCAAGCGGCTCTGCTCTTGTCAGAATATTAACACCCTGCCTGCATTTTGTGCGTCACTCATGATTGCGACCACAGTTCCAAAAGGATTATGCAGCATGCATATTTATGAGAGGAGCCCAGACAGAGACTACCACATTTTAAAAGATGCAATTATCTCTCAAAAGTTCAGCTTTATTTTCATGCTAATGAATACAATATTTTTAAGCAAACCTAATTGGTTTGCCTGGGCTCCCATAAAAGCTCTCAACTCATTAAAGCTCTGAGGTCCCCTTCAAAAGGGGCTTTAGAGGGAGCTGGGGGACCAGGAGGGGAAGCAGGCTGTGTGCCTGCCTGTCCCCACCCCCGCCCCCATGCCCTCCCCTGCTGGGTGACCTGGGTGACCAGAGGCCTTTCTGGAGGGCCACCCACCCTGCTGGTCGGGACCCTGGGAACAGAGGGCACCAGGGGAAGCTGGGAACCAAGGGGAATGTCTCCCCATCTCTGCAGAGGGGGCAAGGCCAGTGTTCCCGCCACCCCGCCAGCCACATGACACTGTCACCAAGCTCCTGGCTGCCTGGTGGATATGCACCAACCAGGACAGCAGCCTGGGCTTTGGGCTGGGGCCGGGGAGAGCTGCTGCTCCCCAGACCCCTGCGCTCTGGCGTCTGTTCTTTCTACTTTGGAAGCACACTCCCTTGTCACACACAGGTCGCTGTCTCCATTTTACAGATGAGAAAACCGAGGCCCAAAGCTGCGGAGCGATTTCGCACTGCGCTGCAGGTCTGAGATGTTCTCCAGGACAAGTCCACGGATGTGGGGCTTTCAAGGAGCAGGGGCTGCACCTTTGCTGCCTCGGGGTCCCCTCTGCTTGCTTCTGTCTCAGCCACCTCCCCACAGTTTAAGCTGAGTCCTTCTCACTCATGCCTGCCAAGGGCCTCCTTGTACAGGTCTGCAGGCTGTGCACTGTGCAATGCTCGGGGATAAAAGCCTAAGAATGGCACCCCCTGGACTTCTGCAGCACGACGCCCTTCTGCTGGCTTTCTGCAGAGCCATTGGGGGTCTCGGGCTACCCTTTACACGGGAATGATGTATGGGGTCCACCCTGAACGCTTCTGCTGGGAAACTCCCCGCAACCTCAGGACTCAGGACTGAAATCCAGGCACCTGCTAGACCAGCAGTCTCTGCGCAGACCCAAGAGGGGTGTGGGCAAAGCAGAAACCAGGGGGTAAACCCAGCCACAAGCGAGGAGGCGGGCAGCCCTGGCCTAGAGCCCTCTCCCCACGGCCCAGGCCACCCAGGAGGAGGTTAGGGCGGAAGCACCAAGGTTCTGCCCCGCACAGGCGCCATCTGACTGACAGTAGAGCAGCAGTGGGCAGAGATTCGCTGAGAAGCAGCGAAGTAACTGAAACGCAGCTGTGAAGCAGACTGACTGTGTAGGGTGGGCTCCCACACCCCTCTTGCCTGCTGGCTGCGGACCGGATGCCTCACGGAAGCTCAGGGCGCCAGCAGAGCAGTGGAGGGAAGCCGACGGGGAAGGAAGGGAGTGACTAGACCCTAAAAAAGCCAACCAGCCGGGGCAGGTATTGGGCCTAGCAGTTACGCCGTCTGCACCCCTCCACTTCCACCCTCCTGCTACTGCAGACCATGGCTCCAGGGGTTGAGTCTCCCCCGCCCATTGCTGGAAACCTGGATTGAGTTCCCGGCTCCCTGTCTGGCCCAGGGGGTTTCTCTCAATCTCTCTCTCTCTCTCCCCCCACTCCCCCCAATCAAATTAATTGTTAGGAAATCTCACAAGCAGGCCAATCACAGAGGAGCAGGGAGGGCATTCCTAAAAGGGCCGCGTGGCCCTGGCAGCGGGCAGACCTCCTAAGGCGCCAGTGCAGGGTAGCCAGGCCAGGAAAGGGGGTCAGCAGCTGGGAGCGGTGGGGAGTGGAAATGAGGCCTCAGCGAAGGTCTACCCACCATCCCACTTCCACCCCCACCCCCACCTCCACCCACAGTCCTCATGACCACCTGCTGTGTCTCCCAGCTGTATTACAGGTAGGAAGGGGAGGCTTTGCAGCTATGGGCAGCAGGAAGCGCCTGGAGCATGCCATGCAGGGGCATGGCTTGCAAACCCCTGGGTGACAGGGGAAAGGCGGGGCCTGCTTGGAAGGAATACGATTTTGAGATTAGCAGAAGGGCAAATGCAAGCTCCCTTAAAGAAGCTGGGTCATGTGTGCTCCCCGGGGCCTCCCCCGGGGAACCAGAAGAATGACCCCAGCGGCTTGGGAACTGATCTCCTGACCTGGGGTGTCACTGCAGGAGCCCAGCCAAGCCCCACACTCCAGTCCTCACAGCCGCCTAATTGGCTTAGATTTATCAAAGCCGTTTTTAACGGGGAATTTTATATGAAGGTAATTACACTCAGCTGAACTGATTTTATTAAACAGCGCTGCCTTCCTGACAAACAGATCTGTTATTAATTTGTAACAGAGCAGCTATTTCAGCCCATTTGCAGCATTGGTAATGAGCCCTGTGGCCACCACAGCCTGGAACACCCCCTTCTGGGGAAGGCAGCACGGCCCCGAGGCCGGAGCCCAGGACCTGGCTCCAGCTCGCGGCTGCGCACGGCTCTCCTCTCCTGAAATGAAGGGCTGGAACTTGGTGTGTCCTGGGGGATGCTCTCTAGGCACCTCTAGGGTCTGGGAGTCTGGAAGGACTCTCAAGGCTAACTGGGGCCTCAGCTTCCGCATCTGTGGAGTGGGGTAACAGCAGCGTCTCTCAGACGATTGAGTAGATGAGTGTAAGTCGTCTAGACCAGTGTTCGGGCATGTAGATAAACACTTCTTATCCCAGGGCCGGGGATGGCAGGGAGCTTACAGCCATGGATGAAACAAGTGGGGCTCCTAATTCCCACTATCGTTCCCATCCCGATTCTGGGTTGCCTGGGGTCCATCCCATCCCGCCCTTTGCAGGAGGCTGAGAGACAGCCCTACAGACAATGAGGAGAACCTGGGGAACCAAACCCCAGCCTTGACCCTGCCCCCCAGGAACCTGGGGTCTGTGCTCTGCCATGTGGGTCGTCCTCACCGGGTGTCCCAGGGAACAGACAGGATCAGCTGGAGGCACTCAGATGTACCAGCGAGTCAGGACAACCCAGAGAGCCCACCGGAAGTGTCCCTGCCCCCGCTCGCGCACCCAATACCATGATTTCTGCCCCTGGGGCACCCTCTCTAGAACCCGGCAGGCACTCCATCCCCCCACCCTGGCTTTGCGCTTTCCCTCAACTCTTGGTGCAGGGGGGAAAGAGCAGTTTCTACAAGATTGGTTTGCTCAGTTTCGTGGGGTCAGCCGTCATATCCGGCCCCAGCTCACCGCGTCCTTGCCCTCCAGCATGCCTGGGGCAGGACGGTCCGGGCAGCTTCCGGGTAGCCTGGGCCCTCTGACAGGAGGCTCCTGCTGTGCAGAATGCTCTCTGGGCTGCTCAGAAACAGGAGCCACTGAGAGGCAGCTTTTCAGCAAGTGGCCATTCACATCCCATCCATGCCGCATAGACAATGGCCCACCCGGGGTCACAAGAGCCCCAGGCCCATCTCTGTGGCTTTGTGCACTCTGGCCCACCCTGGAAGCAGGGACTGTAGCCCACAAGGCCTCCTTCAAGTCTCAACACAGATGTGCGCGCGGCATTTAGCTGCTCAGCAGGGCTAGCCTCCCTCCTCTCTCCACCCTGGCATCGCAATTCAACCCATCCTTTGTGCTGAACTCAGTGTCTACCTCCTCCTCCCAGAAGCCCTCCTTGTGTATTTCCCGGCGTCCTCTCTAGGTGGGCAGAGACCACATGACCTCAGCTGTGTTGTCTGGCAGTGGTGGTGGCCAGCCTCCTGCAGAGTGAGCTATCCTGGAGAGCACAGCTGAAGCACCAGTGGCCCTTTGGGGCAAACCTGGAATGTCACATGCCTTCATTAGAATCAAGTCACTGGCTGGCATCGCGGCTCACTAGGCTCATCCTCCGCCTTGCGGCACTGGCACACCGGGTTCTAGTCCCGGTCGGGGCGCCGGATTCTGTCCCGGTTGCCCCTCTTCCAGGCCAGCTCTCTGCTGTGGCCCAGGAAGGCAGTGGAGGATGGCCCAAGTCCTTGGGCCCTGCACCCCCATGGGAGACCAGGAGAAGCACCTGGCTCCTGGTTTCAGATCAGCGTGGTGCGGCAGCCGCGGCAGCCATTGGAGGGTGAACCAACGGCAAAAGGAAGACCTTTCTCTCTGTCTCTCTCTCTCTCTCACTGTCCACTCCGCCTGTCAAAAAAAAAAAAAGAAAAAGAATCAAGTCACTAAATCGCAGCCAAGGTCAGGGGGCTAGGGGGTGCACAGGCTCCCCCTTTGGAAGGGAGGGCGTTCAGATAATCAGTGGACTTGTCTTTAAAACACCACACATGGTGTCCCCACTGGAAGAGAGGAAAGGAAGCAAAAGACTTCCTCCCCACACCTCTCTGTCATCAGAGAACGTGTTTCCCAGAAGGCCCCTTTCCTTATGTGTAATTGGCCAGAAATGGGTCACGTGCCGGCCTCTAGACCAATCCCTGACGAAGGGAAACAAAATCCTGTGCCTCGCTTAGACCAATCGTGAATGTTCCGCTGGCAAATGGGTACTTTTTTTTTTTTTTTTTTTTTTTTATTTTTGACAGGCAGAGTGGACAGTGAGAGAGAGACAGAGAGAAAGGTCTTCCTTTTGCCGTTGGTTCACCCTCCAATGGCCGCCGCGGTAGGCGCGCTGCGGCCGGTGCACCGCGCTGTTCCGATGGCAGGAGCCAGGTGCTTCTCCTGGTCTCCCATGGGGTGCAGGGCCCAAGCACTTGGGCCATCCTCCACTGCACTCCCTGGCCACAGCAGAGAGCTGGCCTGGAAGAGGGGCAACCGGGACAGGATCGGTGCCCCGACCGGGACTAGAACCCGGTGTGCCGGCGCCGCAAGGCGGAGGATTAGCCTGTTGAGCCACGGCGCCGGCCAACAAATGGGTACTTTTTTGTTTCAACCAAAGCAAGTCCCTTGGTCACAAGGAAGTAGGGAGAGCACTGAGTGGGCTGGCCAGCCAGAGTGTCTGCCATGTTCTTCTGCTGATTGGGCAGTGGTAAGCGTTAGGCTCGGGGTGGTGATAACCCACGCAGAGGAAACCTGCTCCCTTTGTTAATCACCTTCCATGCTGTCAACCCTAAATGATGGACAAGAGAAGAGTTTGCTCACTGAGGGCGGAGCTTCACCCCCCAGGCAGCAATACCACATGTTGCCTTGCAAACTGGGGCAAGTCTGTTACCCTGTGTGTGCCTGTGTTTTCAGCTCTATCTAAAGGGAATGCAGATAGCAGCTACCCGGGGTTCCCAGGACTCGTGTAATATGTTTGGAAATCCATCAAGCACTACAAGTGAGGCCCGTGTGCATTCTGATCACGGCCGGTTGTCCTGGTTTCGAGTTAGAGGGCAAGAGCCCCTCGGGACTGTCTGTGCTCTTGTTTCTTTCCACCTCTAATCTCCAACACAGGGTGCCGCAAAGAAGTCAGGTCCCCAGCACAGACACAGTGGTGCCACCCAGCTGAGGAAGCCCCACTCCCAAGCCTGCTTAACAACGCCCAGGCTGATTTAATATGAGCGGCTGAGCTCATGGCTCCTGGAGCAAGTTTAATTTGCTGGGAAAGCGAGTTGGTGAAGTTCTAATAATGCAGTGCTGCAAATAATACCAAGGAGAGTTTGCATTATGATAACTTTCCAATTAAAATGGATTAATGGAGGAGAAAGAGCGGCGTAGTGTCTAGACAACATATTACTGAATCCTTGGAGAGGGCGAGGGAAAGGAGTGGAGGGAACCAGGGAAAGAAGCAAGACAAACAGGTGAACTCCGAAAGTCAGAGGCACGCTTGTACGCTGTGATGCCCCCAAGGTCCCAGGCAGGGGCCCTGATCCCTGGTACCCCTACAGTGGCCGCCCAGACTTGCCACTGCTGAGAAAACCAACCTATGAGGACCCAGGGGTCTCTGAACTCTCAATTCCTTATTAAATCAAACAGCACCCAGCCTTATAGCTGGGATTAACTTGCAGCCACCTGGGAGCACCCCAGCAGGGGAGCAAATGCCCTGCTATGAGCCTCAGGAGACTGACACAGCCCAGGGGTTACCACCTGCTTCTATGTCACTGCGCTTTGTTACAGGACTCAAAACAACTCCTCCACCCCTCAGCTGGTGGCCCCGCCCCTGGCCACTGCTCAGTGATCCCTGCAGATCCATTCAGAACCCCTGTCCTGGAAACCCAGATTGTAGGCATGAAGGATCCAGGGTCGGGATGGAGCTGGGGCACTTCCAGGCAGAAAGGGCCACTGCTGCTGCGGTCTTGAGATGTCCAGGCAAGGCTCCACCTACAGGGCCAGGTTAGTCCACTCTCCTTTGAGATGCCCAGGGTGCATCTCAGGTGAGATGCTCCTCCCCTCCGCTTAAGCTAACCCATCATCTTCTACTGCTTGCAAGAGAGGAGGCTGGCTGGACCACAGAGGCCGGTTTTCCACACATCCCTGTCTTACAGAGCATGGTGAATGTCTCAGTACCAGAGCTGAGGAGTCTTCCAGAGATCTTTGATGTTCCCCTGGGCCCAGGAAGGCTTTGATTTCTTGCGAAGGCCCAGAGCTGGTGAGCCAGGTCCTTGTGGGTAAAGTCCTGGCCCCATGCTGCCCTCTGCAGGCAAAGAAAAGGCCCAGGTAACTGAACAGTTAGACATGCAGGAGGCAGCATCTTTGTAAAACTTCATTTATTTTCATTTTATCTGAAAGGTGGAGTGACAGAGACCTGGACAGAGGCAAACAAAGCAAGATCTTTCATCTGCTGTTTCACTCCCAAAATGCCCACAACAGCCGGGACTGGACCAACCTGAAGCCAGGAGCCTGGAACTTAACCCCTGTTAACCCTGGTCTCCCACATGGGTGACAGGGACCCAATTACTCAAGCCTCCATCTCCCATCAGCAGAAGGCTGGAGTCAGAATCAGAGCAGGCCGGCGCAGTGGCTTAACAGGCTAATCCTCCGCCTTGCGGCGCCGGCACACGGGGTTCTAGTCCCGGTCGGGGCGCCGGATTCTGTCCCGGTTGCCCCTCTTCCAGGCCAGCTCTCTGCTATGGCCCGGGAAGGCAGTGGAGGAGGGCCCAAGTCCTTGGGCCCTGCACCCCGTGGGAGACCAGGAGAAGCACCTGGCTCCTGGCTTCGGATCAGCGTGATGCGCCGGCCGCAGCAGCCATTGGAGGGTGAACCAACGGCAAAAAGGAAGACCTTTCTCTCTGTCTCTCTCTCTCTCACTATCCACTCTGCCTGTCAAAAAAAAAAAAAAAAAAAAAAAAAAGATCAGAGCGATGACTCAAACCCAGATACTTGACGTGGATGCAGGCATCCCAAGCTCCCTCCCCTCCCACTGTACCTTCCTCTCCCTTGTTCCTCAGTGTCTACAGACGAGGAACTGCCACGAAAAGCAAACCAGCCCAGAAACGAGGAAAATACAAGCAAAAAACTACTAATGAGAAAAGATCACCACTTATTCAGTAGGCGCTCCAATGCATCCCAACTACACACACACAGACACACACACACACAGGGCCCACAACCACCTGGAGAACACTGGAGAAAAGTCTCCACATTTGGAGGCTGAGTTCCTCCCCTGCTTCTTCCTCTCCATTTTTTCAGTAAAATATATCTTAACATAAAACTACCACCTGGCCATGTTTAAGTGTACAGTTCTGGGGCATTAAATACATTCACACTGCTGTGCAAACCATCGTCACCATCCATCTCCAGAGTTCTTTTCATCTTGCAAAATAGAAATTCTGTATCCATTAAAAAAATAACTCCCAGGGCCAGTGTTGTGGTGCAGTGGGTTAAGTTGCCACCTGCAATGTCAGCATCCCATATGGGCACTGGTTTGGGAGCCGGCTGCTTCACTTCTGATCCAACTCCCTGCTAATGCACCTGGGAAAGCCGTGAAAGATGGCCCAAGTGCTTGGGCCCCTGCCACCTACATGGAAGACCTGGATGGAGTCCTAGGCTCCTGGCTTCTGCCTGGCCCAGCCATAATCCCAGTGGAGCCATCTGGGGAATGGACCAGCAAATGGAAGATCTCTCTCTCTTTCTCTCCCCCCACCAGCTGTAACTGTGCCTTTCAAATAAATCTTTTAAAAATATAATAAACAAATAGATCATAACTCCCCATTCTCCTTGCTCCCAAACCCTTGGGAAGCACCATTTTATTTTCTGTTTCTATGAATAGGACTATCCTAAGTATATCATAAAGGTGGAATTACCACCATGCTTGTCTGTTGTGCCTGCCTTAACTCACATAGCACAATGTCCTCCAGCGTTACTCACATGGTAGCATGTGTCAGGATTGCCTGATTTTTAAGACTGAGTAGTATTCCTGTGCGTGTGCATGTGCACGTGTGTGTGTGTGTGTGTGTCCTGTTTTGTTCACCCATCTATCAACAGACATGGGAGCTGTTTCTGCCTTTTGGTATTGAGAACAGTGCTTTTGTGAACACAGACACACAAACACCTGTTGGAGCCCGTGCTCTCACCCTTTTGGGTATATCCTGGGAGCAGAACTTTTTATTCACACGACCATTTTGTGTTGTGTGTACTGGAGCCACCACTTTGCTCTCCACAGCTGTTTCACCGTGTTTCATTCCCACTGGCCATGCACAGGGATCCCAATTTCTCCATGGTCTCACCAACACTCGTTATGGGGGGCAGGGTTCTAGATGGCAGTCATTCTGTGGCATGTACAAGGTATCTCCCTGCTTTGATTCGCATTTCCATCAGGATTTGTGAGCATCTTTCCATCTCGTGTTTATTGGCCATTTCTATACCTTCTTTAAAGAAGTGTCTATTCACGTCTCTGCCCATTTTTTGATTGGGTTTGTTGTTGTTGAGTTGTAGACATTCTTTACATATTTTGGATATCAATACCTTATCAGATACATGATTTACAAATATCTTCTCCCGTTCTAGGGGCTGCCTTTTCACTGTATTGATTGTATCCTTTAATGCCCATGCATTTCAATTTTGATGAAGTCCATGTGATTTACCTTTTCTTCTGTTGCCTGTGCCTAGTGTCATGTCCAAGAAACCTTTACTAAATCCAGTGTCTTAAGGCTTTTCTCTGCTCTATTTTAAGAGTTTTGTCTTCTACATTTAGGCTTTTGATCCATTTTAGTTAACTGTTGCATATGACATAAGGTAAGGGTCCAGCTTTATTCTTTAATTGAGAAAATTGCCCTCTCCACATTGAATAGTCTCAGTTCTGTTGCCTAAAATCATTTGGCCAGGGCCAGCACTGTAGCATAGCCTGTAAAGCCGCTGCCTGCAGTGCTCACATCCCATATGGGTGCTGGTTCGAGTCCTAGCTGCTCCACTTCCGATCCAGCTCTCTGCTATGGCCTGGGAAAGCAGTAGAGGATGGTCCAGGTCCTTGGGCCCCTGCACCCATGTGGGAGACCCAGAAGAAGCTCCTGGCTTCGGATGAGCCCAGCTCTGGCCATTGCAGCCATTTGGGGAGTGAACCAGTGAATGGAAGATATCTCTCTCTCTCTCTCTCTCTCTCTCTCTCCCTCTTTGTAACTCTGCCTTTCAAATCAATAAATAAAAATCTTTTTTTAAAAAAGTCATTCAGCCATGTATGAGGCTTTATTCCAAGGCCACGTTGGTCTGTATTTGTCTTTATGCTGGCACCACACTGAGTAGATGACTACAGTTTTATAGTAAGGTTTGTAATCAAGAAGTATGAGACCTCCAACCTTGTTCTTTTTAAAGGTTTCTTTGGAGGAGGGGGGCTGCTGTTTGGGGTCCCATGTGAATTGCAGGATAGATTTTTTTTTAATTTTGGTAAAAATCACCATTGGAATTTTGATAGGGATTGCACTGAATCTAGATTGCTTTGGATAGTGTTGACATTGTACCAATATTAAGTCCCAATCCGTAAACGTAGGATGTCTTTCCATTTGTTTGTCTCTTCTTTAATTTCTTTCAGCACCAATCTATAGTTTTCAGCATGCAAGTTTTTCACTTTAAGTTTATTTCTAAGTATTTAATTCCTTTTATGCTGTTGTGATTTCTTAAGTCCCTTTTTCTATTGTTCATTATCAGTGTAGAAATGCAACTGATTTTTGTATGTTGCTTTTGTGTCTTGAAACTTTGCCACATCCATTTTTCCCTGTTTGTTTCTTAAGCTGGGAGGTTGGGTTTGTCTGTCTGGAATATATTATTTTTAAAAACGGAAACTTTAAGTCCCAAATGTGCTCCCACTAAAACAACTCCTCTTTGGCTACAGTTGGAGCTTGGAAGGAAGTGGGTAGCCTTTGTTCTCCTTGGCCCCAGAGTCTGTCTGTCTCTCTCTCTCTCTTTCACTCTTGCGTCCCAAGAAATGCTAGCTTCCCAAAAAGTCAGGGACACTTCCTAAGGATGAGCTAGGCAGCCACAGAGCCTGTGGACATGCAGAAGGGTGACCTTGGCCAACAGTCAGAGTTCTGAGTGTGAGAACAGGCTCCACCACTGATGCTGTGAGGCTCTGCCCAAGTCCCGCCCTGGGCCTGAGCTTCTAAACAGTAACCTGGTCGGAATTAAAGAGTCCCCCTTCATTGTGTGGACACCACTCGATAACGGGGGGAGGAGAAGTGGAGGGAATGAGAGGGAAAGAAAAATCACAGGAAACTTGAATCACATATTGGTTTAACACAGTTAATTTTCCCAAGCTCTAATGGAAATGGAAAATCAAAAGTGGACTCAGAGTATAATAAAATATTGCTCAAATATTTACAGTAGTGCTTGTCTGGCTTTAACAGCAAAAAAAACCAATCTGGCCTTCCACTCCTATTCCAGCCCTGAACCACTGCTGCCACTCTGTGCCAAACCATTTAGCTGGTGAGTAACACTCTTCCAGCATCTCACCATTGGCTGAGCACTCTCCCCAGGGCACCCCTAAAGTCCATCATTTCTCTTCCATTGGGATGCTACAATCAAGACAACAAAACAAGAATGTTAACAGTAAGCACAGGTCCTGCAAATGTGAGAAAGGTGGAGACAGGGGGAGAGGAAAGTCAGAGAGATGGGGAAATAGGAAGAGATGAAGACTGACAGAGAATATGGGTGCCAAGACCATTCAATGGTCTCTTCAACACATGGCACTAGGGCCACTGGATAACCACATTCAAAAGAATGAAGTTGGACTCGAACTCACTCAATATTCAAAATTTAACTCAATTGCATCAATGACCCAACTGTAACAATTAAAAATGAATTAAGGGCCAGTGCTGTGGCATAGTGGGTAAAGCTGCCACCTGCAGTGTCAGCATCCCGTATGAGCACCGGTTCAAGTCTCAGCTGCTCCAATTCCATCTAGCTCTCTGCTATGGCCTGAGAAAGCAGTAGAAGATGGCCCAAGTCCTTGGGCCCCTGCACCTGCATGGTAGACATGGAAGAAGCTCCTGTCTCCTAGCTTTGGATTGGTGCAGCTCCAGCCATTGCAGCCAACTGGGGAGTGAACCAGCGGATGGAAGACCTACCTTTCTCTCTCTCTCTCTCTCTCTCTCTCTCTCTCTCTCTCTGCCTCTTCTTCTCTCTGTGTAACTCCGACTTTCAAATAAAGCAATCTTTAAAAAATTAATTAAAATATTAGAAGAACACATAAAATAAATCTTCTTGACCTTGGATTTGACAATAAAACCTTAGATTTGACACCAAAAGCATAAGCAGCAAAAGAAAAAAACTGACAAATTGAGATTCATAAATAAAAAAAAAATTGTGCATCAAAGGGCAGAGTCAAGAATGTGAAAAGGTTGGGGCTGGCATTGTGGTGCAGTGGACTAAGCCATCAACCGCAATGCCTGTACCTACATGAGTGCCAACCCCAGTTTCAGCCACTCTGCTTCTGATCCAACGTCCTATTAATGCACCTGGGAAGACAGCAGATGATGGGCCAAGCATTTGGGCCCCTGTACCCATGTGGGGGACCAGACGGAGTTCTAGCCTCCTGGTTTCAGCCTAGCTGAGCCTTGGCCATTCCAGCCATTTGGGCAGTGAGCCAGCTGATGGAAGGCACCTCTCTCTCCTCTCCTCTCCTCTCCTCTCCCCTCTCCCTCTCTCTCTGTAACTCTGCCTTTCAAATAAATAGATAAATCTTTTTTAAAAAATGAAAAGGCAATCTACAAAATAGAAGAAAAATTTTGCAAATTGTACTTCTGATAAGGTTCTAGTATCCAAAGTATATAAAGAATTCTTACAATGTAAAAACCACAACAAGAAGATAAGCAACCAAATTTTTAAAAGGGCAAAGAATTTGAATAGATATCTCCCCAAAGATTTACAAATGTCTAACAAGCACGTGAAAAAGATGTTCACACTCAATAGTCATTAAGGAAATGCAAATCTAAACCATGATGAAATGCACATGCACTAGAATGGCTGTAACTTACAAAGGGAAGTAACCAGTGTTGGTGAGGGTATGGAGAAACAGGAGCTCTCATAATACTAATGGGGGGGGGGGGATGTGAAATGGTGTAGCCCCCGTGGAAAAGAACTTAGTGGGTCCTCAAAAGGTTACACCGAGAATTTCCATGTGAGCAGTAATTCTCCCAGGGGTACCCAGGGCTACAAAGCTCTGTGTCTACAACTTCTGCATCGGTGGATCCAACCAAGCACGGATTCATGATATTTGAGGAAAAGACTTGTGCCTGTACTAAACATGTACACCTATTTTTTTGTTTTTTGGTCATTATTCCCTAATCAATACAGCGCAACAACTACATACACAGCATTGACCTTGATTTAGGCATTATAAGTAATCTAGAGATGATTGAAAGTATGCAGTGTGGGTGGGGTGTATCTGGCACAATGATTACGTCACTGCTCAAGACAGCCACACCTCACATCAGAGTCCAGATTCTTTGGCTTCTCATCCAGCTGCCTACTAATGCACACATTGGGAGGCAGCAGATGATGGCTCCCACACATGTGGGAGATGCAGCTTGAGTTCCAAGCTCCTGGCTTTAGCCTGCTCCAGCTCTATTGCAGACATCTGAAAGGTGAAGTAACAGATGGAAGATATCCCCTCTCTCTCTCTTTCTCCACCCCTTCCACCTTTCACATAAAATGAAAATAAATTTAAAATGTTACAGGGGCTGGCACTGTGGTGTAGAGGGTAAAGCCACAGGGTAAAGTGCGGGTTTGACTCCCAGCTGCTCCACTTCCAATCCAGCTCCCTGCTAATGTGTTTGGTAAAGCAGCAGAAGATGGATCAAGTGCTTGGACCCCTACCACCCACGTGGAAGACCCAGAAGAAGTTTCTGGCTTCTGGCTTCAGACTAGCCCACCTCTAGACACTGCATCCATTTGGGGAGTAAGTCAGCAGATGAAAGCGGTATCTCTTTCTCTCTTTCAAATAAATAAATATTTTTTCTTTTTTTAAATGTTACAAATACAGTATACAGGAAGATATGTGTTGGTCATATGCAAATGCCAGACCATTTTATATAAGGAACCTGAGCAGCTGCATATTTTGGTTATCTGATCCTGGAACCAATGCCCCATGGAGGAATTATGGTGCTATGGTTTGAATGTTAGCTTGCGGGGGTGGGGGGGTCCCACAAAGGCCTATGTGTTAGGGGCTCACTCCCAAATGTCTTATGTGAATGGTTAATGGGTCAATGTTAATGGTCAATGGGTAGGGACTTAATCCAATTACAGTGTTCAAGCTAGGGCCTTTGGGAAGTGGTGAGATTGGATTACATTGCTGAAGTAGACCCCCATAATCAAATATGGTGGCTGTGAAAAAGAAAGACACACAGATGTGGAGAAGGAGCCTGCTTCCATCTCTCTCTCTGCTCCCTGGGTGTCACCCTGTATACTCTGTACTTGTTCTAGAATCCACTAACCTTATCAGTAACCAGAAAAATAGTGCTGTCCCATTTTGGACTATGAACCTCCAAAACGGTGAGCCAAGATAAGCCTTCTTTTCTGAATATTTGTCTCAAGTTATTTGTTATAGTGACAAAGAGCTGACTAGTACAGACCATACTCAGGAGAAACGAAAACGTATGTCCACACAGTCATTGGTACACAAGCGTTCATGTCAGCATTGGCTGTGATAAGGAGAAGGGGTCTCTTGGTTCATTTTCTGTGGCTGGAACAGAATATCTATGAGTGAGTGATGTAGAAAGAGCAAAGTTTCCTGGGGCTCACAATTCTAGAGGCTGGGAAGTTCAAGGGCATAGCTGCAGCTTCTGGGGAGGGCTTCCCTATGGCATCATCACACAGTGGGAAAGCAGAAGAACAAGTGCAAGAGAGACAAGCATGAGAGGCTTTCTCATTCTCAGGGCCAGCGCCGTGGCACAGTAGGTTAATCTTCGGCCCACGGCACCAGCATCCCAAATGGGCACCAGTTTTAGTCCTGGCTGCCCCTCTTCCAATCCAGCTCTCTGCTATGGCGTAGGAAAGCAGCAGAAGATGGCCCAAGTCCTTGGGCCCCTGCACCCATGTGGGAGCCCAGAAAGAAGCTCCTGGCTCCTGGCTTCGGATCGGTGCAGCTCCAGTGGTTGCAGCCATATGGGGAGTGACCCAACGGAAGGAAGACCTTTCTCTCTGTCTCTCTGTCTCTCTCTCTCACTGTCTGTAACTCTACCTCTCAAATAAATAAATAAATCTTAAAAAAAGAACTCGCTCCCACACAAACCTACACCACAAGACAGGCATCAGTCCTTCTCAGTCCCCTCCTTCAACAGGTGGTGAGGTCACCATCATCATCCACTCTCAACACTGTTACACAGGGAAGCAAGTTTTAAGGAGATCTGAAGAGGAAACCCATCTGGTGGCAGCAACTCCAATGTCCATTGGAAGATAGATGGCTAAGCAGATTGCACCATGTGCAAGCACTAAAGTATCCGTCAGCTCTGGAAAGGAGTGACAAGTGGATGCATGGTGCAGCGTGGATGAATCTCAAATACAGGATGCTCAGGCCACATGTTATATGGTTTCTTCCATATGAAATATCTAGAATAGGCAGATCCGAACAGACAGAGCATGGGTTAGTGGCTGCTAGGGCATGGGAAGAGGAGAGATGGGAGTGACGACGTAGTGCATATTGACTGTCCTGCGGAGTGATGAAAAAGTTTGAGAGTAGAGATGTGGTGGTGGCACCACATGGCGGGGGCACTGAGTGCCACTGAACTGTACCCAATGGAGTGGCTAATTATAGGGACAGCTTTTTTTTTTCTTCTCCTTTTTATTTATTTTTTGACAGGCAGAGTGGATAGTGAGAGAGAGAGAGAGAGAGACAGAGAGAAAGGTCTTCCTTTTTGCCGTTAGTTCACCCTCCAATGGCCGCTGCGGCCAGTGCATCTCGCTGATCCGAAGCCAGGAGCCAGGTGCTTCTCCTGGTCTCCCATGCGGGTGCAGGGCCCAAGGACTTGGGCCATCCTCCACTGCCTTCCTGGGCCATAGCAGAGAGCTGGCCTGGAAGAGGGGCAACTGGGATAGAATCCGGCGCCCCAACCGGGACTAGAACCCGGTGTGCCGGCACTGCAAGGTGGAGGATTAGCCTGTTGAGCCACGGTGCCGGCCAGGGACAGCTTTTGATGCAGTTGTTAGGATGTCACTGGGGACACTTGCGTCCGAGATTGGAGTGCCTGGCTTCAGGCCGCAGTCCTGCCCCAGTATCAGTCCCCTGCTAATATGTACAAATGTACTCCAGGAGGCAGTAGGTGATGGTCCAAGTACTCCAGCAGCAAGTGCTTGAGTCCTTGCCACGCACATGGGAGACCCATGTTCTAGGCTTTGGCCTGGCCCAGACCTGGCTGTTGCGGCCATATAGAGAGTAAACCAGCGAATGGAAGATCCCTGTCTATCTCCCAGTCTCCCTTCCAGTCTCCCAGTCTCCCTCCCTACCTTCCTCTCTCTCTCTCTCTCTCTCTCTCTCTGTCTCTGACTTTCAAATAAATGAAAACAAATAAATACATTTTGAATGACTAATTGTATTGTGAGTTTCCCTCAATTTATAAAACTGACAGAATTCAACTTACAAAAGAAAAGAAAAGAAAAAAGCAGCGTAGACAGTGAGACCTGAACAGTGACAGGGACCTGGAGGGACGGAAAGAGAAGAAATGGAGCTGTCGGGAAAATCTGTGGCCCATTGTAAGAAATTTATTAGTGCTGTTTGGTCAGCAGGTTGCCAGCTACATTTAACATGGATCTATATACAAAGAAAATGGCTCGTCCTACATAATGAATATTTAATCATGCACGGCCGGGCAATTTCACAGAAGTAATTAAAAGCAGTCTTTTGTTTATTGCTCAAAAATGATAGCGACCCGCTGACCAGGGTGGCAGACACGGCGACACATTGAAAACGTCACCCCTTGACATATGTTATTAAAGCAGAATTAAGGGCCACTTTCTTCTCCTCCTCTTGGAAGCTAATCGCTCCTCAGCCTTCCCATGGGCCCACACACAGAGCACGGCTCCAAGAGGAAGCGGGGGTCCAGGCCCACACCCCCTCGATCCACAGCCTGCCCCTTAGATCCACAAACGGGGACAGAGATGATCGTTTAGAAGACACAGGGATGTGTGTTGTTTGTGGAAAGCTCTCCCCAGCCTCCTGCCACAGCCAGGCAGCTGCATGAGCTTGTCACTCGACTCCTATGCCTTCCCAAAGTGCCACTCCCTCCCTTGTCACTGGGACTTGCCCACGGCCCCGGTGGTCGTGGGCTTCCCCATTCCAGACTGATGGCAGTGCGTCTGTGGACCAGGCTCTCCTTCACTCACCCACCTGCTGGGGCTCCCCACTGCTCTCCTCTGAGCCCGGCTGAATGCTCCCCATCAGGGTTCTTGGTTACCAACAACAGACAATGACCTTAGCTTTGGAACGACCTAGGAAAATCACCTTTTTTTCCTTTCTGGCTTATTCCTTCTCATGCTCAGTTTTGGGGGAAAAAAAAATGCTTCATGTAAGTCCAGCTCTTGGGACACGGCCCCTGGGAGACAGAACGGGCCAGCCCTCTCTCTCTCTCTCTCTCTCTCTGCGCCTGCCCCAGCGTTCTTTACCAGTGCGGCCTCTCCCCTACATCACCCTCGCTTGGCGCAGGTGTAGCAGTGATGCTCCCATGTGCTCAGACCTCAGTTCCATTGCTGACAAATAAGTAGGCTCAGGCGGCACAAAGACGTAAGAGGAGACCCCCGGGTGGCTGCCGTGAGAAGTGATTGCGATCATGAGTGTAGACCTTCCACACCACGCCAGGCACACCGCCAGGGCTCAGAAAAGGCTGGTTGCACAGCAGGTTTTTGATGCCCCTCCCTTCTAGAGCAGACCCTAATTCCTCTCCCCTCCAGTGTGGGCCAGTCCTAGAGACTCGCTTCTGATGTGCAGAATGGGGAGGAAGCGATGGTGTGGCCCACTGCCAGGTCTGCCAAGACCTCACCACTTCTGCTTGTTTCTGTCCTGGATCAGTGGCTCTGGGGGAAGCTGACCACCCAGCACGAGGATGCCCAGGGGCTGTGGAGAGACCCATGTGAGAAGGGCTGAGGCCTCCTGCCAATAACTGGTGCCTTGGGGCCGGTGCAGTGGCGTAGCAGATAAAGCCACCACCTGCAGTGCCATCCCATATAGGCACCCCTTTGAGAGATGGCTGCTCCACTTCCGACCCAGCTCTCTGCCATGGCCTGGGAAAGCAACAGAAGATGGCCCAAGTCCTTGAGCCCCTGCACCCATGTGGGAGACCCAGAGGAAGCTCCTGGCTCCTGGCTTCAGATTGGCGGCAGCTCCAGCTATTGCAGCCAACTAGGGAGTGAACCAGCGATGGAAAACCTCTCTCTATCTGCCTCTCCTCTCTGTGTAACTCTGACTTTCAAAAAAAAAAAAAACTGATGCTGATTTGCCAGCTGCGTGAAGGATCCACCTTGGAAGCGGATGCCCCCAGTCCTCGCTGAGCAGGCTAACGATTCTGAGCCACGGAAACCAGCTAACGTGCATGCTCACCGATGCTTTAATCCAGTAAATTGGAGCCAGCAGTCTGGTACAGTAGGTAAGGCAGCCGTCTGCAGTGCTAGCATCCCATATGGGCACTGGTTCAAGTCCCAGCTGCTCCACTTCCAATCCAGCTCCCTGCTAATGTGCCTGAGAAAGCACAAGCGTTCGGTCTCCACATGGGAGACCCTGAAGGAGCTCCAGGCTCCTGGCTTCTACCTGGCTATTGCGCCCATCTGGGGGGTGAACCAACAAATGGAAGATCTCTCTCTTTCTTTTCTCTCTCTGCCTCTCTCTCTGTGTAACTCTGCCTTTTAAATCAATTAATTAATTAAAAAATTAAAAGTAGGTGGTGCAACGTCCAGGGTGTGTCCTTATCAAGAGAGTGTAAGTTTCTCCTTTCTACCGACTGGAATTGGAGTTGTCACCTGGGATTATAAAGTGACCTTGGGAACGGAGGCCATGAACACAGAACCAAAAGACAGAGGGCACTTGAGTCCCTGACACGCCACCCAGGAGCCCCAGCCGTGGCCAGGCGTGGCCCACCTTCCATATGGGTGAGAAGTAGAGCTCGGCTATTTGGGTTTTGTTACAGCAGAGCTTGCTCATAACTGAAATGGAAACGAATGTTGATTACAAATGTATATGTCACACTGTGTCACACTCATGAATTCATTTAAATCCATATCACAACCCCACGAGGCAGGCAGGACAGCAGGTAAGACAGAAATAAACAGCGAAGATTCGGAGAGGCTTAAAGACTTACTCATAGTCACACAGCTATAAGAATACCATCTGCAAGTGGGCATTGTGACGCACTGGTAAGCCACCCTGGGGATGCCTGCGTCCCACGTCAGAGTGCCTGGGCTCAAGTCCTGTCTCTGCTTCCAATTCTAACTCCCTGCTACTATGCACCCTGGGAGGCAGCAGGTGACGGGCCAAACACTGGGGATCCTGCCACCCACATGGGAGACCTGGATGGAGATCCTGACCCTGGCTCCTGGTTCATCGTGGCCTAGCCCTGGCTGTTGTGGGCATTCGGGGAGCAAACCAGCAGATGGAAGAGTCTCTCTCTCTCTCTCTCTCTCTCTCTGTCTCTCTCTCTCTCTCTCTCTCCCTCCCTCTCTCTCTATTATTATTCAAAGTTGGAGCTAGTGGATTCAAATGTAAACTCATTGTGTGAGCGCTCCTCTTGTGAACTCAAGACCCCGGGCTGGGTCTGTTTCCACCTGCACCAGCCAGGCTGCTCTCTTCCCGCCCACAGCCCCATCCCACCTCGCAGTCAGTTGCTCTGTTCCGTTTCCTCACGGACCCTACAGCTCAGCTCTGTGAAGCCAGGACCTGCCCTGGGAGATTTTGTTTCCCTGGTTGTAGACACTGCATAAGGACTCGCCAAATGATTGGTGAACTTGACAACCTGTGCTGAAGGAGGTAAGGACGAGAAGAGGGCTGGGGGCTGGCCTAGAGCATAACTCCCTGGGCACCCTCACAATGCTCTCACCTCACCAGCCTTTGCACTCTCTCTTTTTAGTATCTATTTAGAAGCACACAATGTATGTTGGCCTTTTATCAGTCAGCATAAATGAACAGAGAATCCAAATGCCATTTCAGTCTCAGATCTAAAGACGGCAATATCCCCAGCTAAGCAACAACATCACACAAGATGCCTTGGAGGGGGCTGGTGTTGCGGTGCAATGGCTTATACCACAGCTTGTGCTGCCGGCATCCCATATCAGAGTGCCAGTTCAAGGGACAGCTGCTCTGCTTCCAATCCACTTCCTTGCTAATGCTCCTGAAAAAGCAACAGAGGATGGCCTAAGTATCTGGACCCCTACCACCCACATGGGAGACCCAGATAAAGTGAGAGGATGTGCCTGACTTCTAGAACATTCTCAGTGAGCACCGCTATCATCAGCAGCCCCATAATTAACTTTGGAGTGTTTGAGCATGTTGATATTTTTAAAAGCTAGAAATTCTGGGGCCAGTACTGTGGCGTAGGGGGTTAAGCCTCTGCCTGTGAAGCTGGCATCCCATATGGGTGCGAGTTCGAGTCCCAGATGCTCCTCTTCCAGTCCAACTCTCTGCTATGGCCTGGGAAAGCAGCAGATGGCCCAAGTGTTTGGGCTCCTGGATCCTGGCTTCAGATTAGCCGAGCTCTGGCCATTGCGCCCCCAAAGACCTCCCACCAGACCCACCTCCCAGATGGCATCATTAGATCAAGTCCTCACCCTTAACCCTTCAACCATGAACACTGAGACATCAGTGTTCACACAACTGCACAAGTTGTTGGGAGACAAGTCCTCCTCAATTCACAACTGAGGCCCTGGGTGACAGACAGTCCTGACTCCACTTCCAATTCCAACTTCCTGCTACTGCCCAGCACGGGAGGCAGGGGTGACAGCTAAGTGCTTGGGCCCTGCCATCCGCATGGGAGGTCTGGATTGAGTTCCAGCCTGGCCAGGCCCTGGTTGCTGCAGGCATCTGAGGGATGAACTAGTGGATGAAAAATCAACATCTTTTTCTCTCTGCTTTTCATATAAAAAATGAAAAGAAATGAATAGATAAAGATTTTACACACTCTCAAATAAGGGGTGCACCACAGTTGGGAGGCAGAGGAATACCACATTAGTAACATTTCAGATGTCATTTGGGAAATACGATTTCTTCTTGCTTTTCCTTGCGATCACCCTGGTTCCAAGGTGATGACACTGTCACGGGGCTCCCACCGGCAAAGTCTCCTAATGTCTTCCCCTTCCCCATAGGCAAGGGCCTAGCATAGCAGATTCCCTCCCGTGGAGCCTTCCTGTGTCAGCATCTGGTTCTCCCCAGCCCCAATCCCCAGTCTCCCTGGGGTGAGGGTCCCCAGCAAGTGTGCTGGTGAAGAGACAAAGAGCCAGCCACCCACACAGGGGTGCCTTCCAGAGACCATGGCACCCGCAGAGTTGGGCAAGCCAGCAGCCCTCCTATTGGCCTTTGGCTTGGCTTCCCACCCCCACCCCGGCCCCCACCCCTGCCTCCTTGTTCAGTTTCAAATCATCCACCTTCAGAACATGCCTGGTTCTGGGAGCAGAGTGAGAGAGTGCATAGTTAGGAACTGTCCCATCTCTACTTCCTGCCAGTGCCTTGCGCTACAGCCTGGTGGGTTCCCAAGGAAGTAAGGCAGAGAGGACCTTCATCCCAACCAAACTCCAGCTGGGCCAGAGGGTGGCCGGGCCCCGGGGTCTTCTCCAGAGGCTGTGCAGCCCAAGCAGCCAGCAGGAAAGCGGCCGTGGCAGCCCTGCTGCCCCTGTGCGTTCCCCTAAGCCCTCCGTCCTCGCCCCTTGCACCTGGTCACCTGAGGGCCGGGAGGGCCGGGCCCTGGCCAAGGCTTTAGCCTCCAGGTAGTAGGACCCCGTGCAAACTGGCTTAAGCAAACGGTGAGGGTTTCAGACCAGAGGGGCGGGGTACAGAACACGGGGGCAGGAAGGCTTCACAAAGGCCTGGAGCGCCCAGCCAGCCCCTCTCTCTCTTTCCTCTGTGTGTGTGTGTGTGTGTGTGTCCCCCTCTAATGCTGACTTCTTCTCTCTCACACTCAGATCGTCTGATTCCGCAGGCGGCCCCAGTGTAGACCCAACTAATGCGACCAGTGGCGGAGGGCCCAGATCCCGGAGTGGAGATGCTGTCTCCCGGCTCCGCCTGCCTGCTGGGGTCCACACTCCTGAGCAGAGGCGATGGACACTTCTCCACCACAACCCCTCGTGACATCACCACAGGGGTCACTCGGACTCCCTCTGGCCTACACAGTGACGGAAGCCGGAAGCCGTCCACACACTTTGACATCTTACTGTCACTAACCCAAACTTCACAGCCGAGCCCTTCATGCCACTTAGCCACCAGCCTCGGGGTCGCCTACCTGCTCTTCTGACAGGGTTTGACGCGGCTGGAGGGCGGGAAGACGGGGCAGATGGAATGCGCATGTGCGTGCCCGCGCATGCGCGTGTGGATGTGGTGTTTGCGCATGTGCATGTGCGCGCAGTTTGGACGGCCTGGAAGAGCTTTGACAGCCCGGTGCCGCGGCCTCCGATGACTCCTCCTCCGGGTGCAGATGGAGGGCAGGTGCTGGGACACCAGAGCAGAGGGAACCAATTACCTTCTCCTCCTTCAAGGAAACTCACTTTTAATTTCCTCTGCGATCGTCCTGCTCGCTGCGGAGCCGAGGCTGGCGGCCGGCTCCCCTTTGATTCCCCCTCGCAGCCGCTCTCCGTCTCTGGCCTCCCTGCCCTTTCCCACCCCCTCCCGGTTTGGCTGTTTTATATTTAGCCCCAGACGGTTGAGAAAATATGCAGTGCGTGCGACCGTGCAAGTCTCCCCGCTTGTTGTGGGCTGGTTTCGGGCGCCGGGTCAGGTCTTTCTCCTCTCGGGGGAGAGGGAGTGAACAGGCTGCATACTCTCACCACGGCTTGGGGACAGGCCGGATCTTGTGCTCAACAGTTCGCATCAAAGCGCTCTCAGAAGTCCTGCTCCTCACAACCCCGCCCCGCACTCTCAGGTGCAGCGACTGATACAGCCATTCATTCATTCACTCATTCATTCATTCAACACATATGGGTCGGGTCTGTGGCTGGAGCCGGGGTTTCAATGGTGAAGCAAAGCAGGACACCTGTTCTTGAGCAGCCCTCTTTAAATATATATATATATATGTATATGTATATATGTATATATATGCGTGTGTGTGTGTATATATATATATATATATATATATATATATGAGAGTTGAAAGAATTAGAGCAAGAGAGAAAGAGATTTTCCATCCATTGGTTCACTCCCCAAATGGTCACAACTGCCAGGGCTGGGCCAGGCCCAAGCCAGGAGCCAGGAGCTTCTTTCAGGTCTCCCACATGGGTGCAGGGACCCAAGCACTTGGGCCATCTTCTACTGCTTTTCCCAGGATGTTAGTAGGAAGCTGGATTGCAAGTGGAGCAGCCAGGATTTGAACCAGCACCCATTAGGGATGCCAGCCTCGCAGGCAGCAGCTTCACCGGCTGTGCCACAGTGCTGACCCTCTGAGCATCCTTAAATGCAGAATGGTACAGAGTGGGCGCCCTGGACCCCCTTCCAGCACCTGGTGGGCTTGCCTGGCTGCCAGCTGTTGCTCAACAAAGTGGACCCTGGAATGCGGCAGGGGCACTGGAAGCGTTCACGATGGGTCTGGGGTGCATGGATGGAGGGCCCGGAAGCAGAGTGCAGGCCCCCAGCAGGATGTGGGGTTCCTGGAGTGCCCAAAAATAGAGGCACAAAAGGCCTTGGAGGAGGTAATTGAGTCGCTTGCTTTCATTTTCATCACGAGGATGACTGGGCTGAGGGCCAGCCCCACTGGCCAGGGGTGAGAATGCCTCCCCTGCCCAGGACTCTGGGTGTCACTTGCAGAAGTCTCTCCTGGTCATGTAGCCGGCCTCTTCCTTTGTTCTCAGGCCTCAGTCACGCTGTCCCTGCCAGCCGGGACAGCCAGGAGCAGAAAGGTCAGCCACGTGGTGCCTCCATCAAGTGCAGACTCCGTGGCCCTGCCGCTTCATCTGAGGGGTCCTGGGCTCTGAGTGAGCTGGGGCGTGGAGTTCTACCTGGGCTCCAGGTGCCCGGTCACTGCACCAGCATCGCTAGAGGACTTGGCCTCCCAGGACAAAGGCCGCCCCGGTTGCCATGGGGAGCAGCCTGATCTCAGGGCTTGCCTTGGAGCCCCCTCGAAGCCCCATCCAGGGGGAGGACCCAGTGCCTGGCTGAGCTCACTGGAGCACAATGGGCTATTTTTAGGGCCCAGTCACACACGCCGAGGAGGACCGCTTGCATCTGGCATGCTGAGCTGGGGGCTGTCACTGCCCAAACCCACTGCCCTAGTTCTGCCTGTCAGCCCTCTTTTGTTCTGCCTGCTTTGTCATCTGTGCTGGCACCATTTCTCTGGGAGTGGAGAGATGAGGTCTCAGCAAATAGCATCTTGGAAGTGGCTTCCCATGGTGGTGCGTTCACTTCCCCAGGCTGCTATCCATGAGCCCCACAACTGCAGAGGACAAGAGCGACAGATTCACCAACAAATGGAAGACCAACCCCCGCCCCGCCACCTCTCTGTAACTCCGTCCTTCAAATACATAAATAAATCTTTAAAAAAAGTAAAGAGTTGATTAACCCAACAGTTAGGACAGTGAGGGATGTGTGTGTTTGGGGGATCCAACAGCTGGTAGTCAGTTTCTGAGACTCCTTCATGATCTATGCTGGTTCACTTTGTAGCTATTCCTCTCTCTCACACACACAATTTATACTCATTATTTTGTATGTATGATTTATTCCACAGTTAAAGAGTAAAAAGGAGAAGCATAAGTTAATGAAGTACAAGGAAAAAAAGAGAATTTTTTTAAAAGATGTGTTTATTTATTTGAAAGAGCTACAGGGAAAGAGGGGGAGACAGAAAGAGAAAGAGGTCTTCCATCTACTGGTTCACTTCCCAGATGGCCGCAACGACCAGGGCTGGGCCAGCCAAAGCCAGGAGCCAGGAGCTTTATCCGATTCTCCTACATGAGTGGCAGGTGCCCAAACATCTGGGCCATCTTCCACTGCTTTTCCCAGGCCAGCAGCAAGGAGCTGGATGGGAAGTGGGGTGGCCAGGGCACAAACCTGCACCCATATGGGATGTCGATGGCACAGGTGTCAGCTTTACCTGCTATGCCGCAGCACAGGCCCAGAAAGAATTTTTAATGTTCTGTGAAAACACTAACAAATAATCAAAACTGTGGCAAGTTTGATGTAAAAAGCAGAGGAGGTGCATCTATTCAGAATTAAAGAGAGATTATAGACACAGAGAGTTTGAAACTTTAAGAGAATGCTATAAACAATTCTATGCCAAAACATTTGAGTGCAGACAAAACAAGTAATGCTCTAGAAAAAAAATGTATAAAAAGATATTAAAGTGGGACTTCCTCCATCTCAGCTCCAGTGACCATGAACGAGCTAGTCACCAAATGATTTGCACTGCCAAAGCCAATGCCAAACCTCCTCTTCTCCACAGGACACACCAAGGTTTTGTGAACCCTCTCCTGCCGGCACTGGTTAGCACCCAGGTCCACCTGCTAAAGGACACGAACAGGAGAGATCTGGAGAATGGAGGATGCCTTTGAAGGTGGGAGTGTGAGCAGGTGCTGTCCCCTCTGCTCCAGCCAGGTCACAGAGGCTGAAGGACCACTGCAGTAGCTCAATGCATCCTCAGGAGTGCGGGTTGTGAATATTTCCAAGCACCTGGGAAACTGGAAGGCAAGTTGCAGTGATGGGAGGAGCAAAGGGCAGAGCAAGGGAGAAGGGACGTCTGAGCGGGAGCTGTGTTCTAACTGACAGTGGGCACGGGTGGGTGAGTTTACCAAACGCAGCAGAGAGGGGAATAAGTGCCTGCCCTCCAGTGGGTGGGATCAGACAGAGACGACTGGATGGCACTATGCCGCAAGCATTGCTACTGGAGGTTCCTGTGGGGTGCACGGGGCTCAGGGAAACCCATGAAATGCCAACAGAGAAATCAAGCTTTAGATGCCCACAAGCCCAGATAGCACCAACACCTTCATACGTTCATCTGTCCTGGGACAGCACTCCCTTCCCCTTCTGCACCCAGACAGGCCTGCGGGTTGAATACAGTCACCTATTATCTATCTATCTATCTATCTATCTATCTATCTATCTATCTATCATGTGTCATCTATCACCTATCATCTATCTGTCAACTATATCTATGCTGGACAGGATATACTTATCTCAGAATTATAAACAAGATTGCATCTTCAGAAAAGTGATTAATATAATTCCCACATTAACAAATAAAAAGAAAAACTATATTGAAAAACCTTTTGATAAAATTCAAATAAACAGCCACCCGTGATCCCAGCATCCCAAATGAGTGCTGGTTTGAGTACCAGCCGCTCCACTTTTGATCCAGCTCCCTGCTATTGTGCCTGGTAAAGCAGAGGAAGATGGCCCAAGTCCTTGGGGCTCTGCACCCACAGGGACACCCGGATGGAGTTCCAGGCTCCTGGCTGGTAGCTATTGTGGCTATGTGGGGAGCAAACCAGTGGACGGAAGATGTCTCTCCCTCTCTCTGTAACTCTGCCTTTCCAAATAAATAAAGCTCAAAAAATAATTCAAATCTATTTATATTTTAATTCAAAGTTTTGTGTTAAAAACAAAAACTTCTTCAAGAATTAGTGATAGTGGAAATTTTTCTTAATCTGATGCAGAATATTTTAGGAAAAGCATGCACCCAATATTATACCCAGAAGGTGAAACATTAGACATATGTTCTTTACAATGAGAAATCATTTTATCTGCAATTAAATCTAACAAAAAAAATGTTCAAGACTTTTGCAAGGACAGAAAAGTAAAATCATGTTGAAGGGCACAAAAGAAGATTTAAATATTAAAGTCACATGGGACATTCATACATGGGAAGATGCCACAGCTTAAAAAAGAGCCATTATCCCCAAAATATGTCCATAAATTCAATACCATTCCCATCTTAGATCCAAAGGATTTTTTCCACATAATTTGATAAGATGATCTTAAAATTAGTATGGAAGAAAAGAGGGCTACGAATAGCCACAGGCAATTTTGAAATAAAAGAACCAAAACTGGGAGACTTATTGTGCCAGATAAAATAAATTTTTATGAAGTTATTATAATTAAAATATTGTAATATTGCTCTAAGAATAGATAACCATGGAATTCAAGAGGGAGGCCAGGAACAAATCCACAAATATATGTGTGTATGTGTGTGTAGTTAATATATACAGCAGTGGGGACCGACGCCGCAGCTCACTAGGCTAATCCTCTGCCTGCAGCACCAGCACCCGGGGTTCTAGTCCTGGTTGGGGTGCCGGATTCTGTCCTGGTTGCTCTTCTTCCAGTCCAGCTCTCTGCTGTGGCCCGGGAGGACAGTGAAGGATGGCCCAAGTCCTTGGACCCTGCACCCGCTTGGGGGACCAGGAGGAGGCACCTGGCTCCTGGCTTCGGATCGGTGTGCTGGCCATAGTGGCCATTTGGGGGGTGAACCAACAGAAAAAGGAAGACCTTTCTCTCTGTCTCTCTCTCTCTCACTAACTCTGCCTGTTGAAATATATATATATACAGTGGTGGAATTATAAATCAGTATAATGAATGATTCTATTAATAATGAATGAAGTGGGGCTGGCATTTTATGGTGTCATTGGTAAAGCCACTGCTTGAAACACCATCAACACCATATGCCAATTCAAATCCTAGATGCTCTACTTGTAATCCAGTTCCCTGCCAATGCACCTAGGAAAGCAGCAGGAGATGGCCCAAGTGCTTGGGCCCCTGCATTGATGTGGGGGACCCAGAAGAAGCTCCTGGCTCCTGACTTAGACCTGGCCCAGCATAACCTTTGCAGCCATCTGGAGAGTAAAGCACAAGATTTAAGTTTTTCTGTCTCTCCCTCTCTATATATAACTCTTTCAAATAAATAAATCTTTTTTAAAAATAATAGTGACTGAAGAAATTAATTAATTAATGACCCTAGAAGAATTGGCTAGTCATTTGAAAAAAAAGGGTAAAATTAGATCCTTTGTCACATTGTACATATGAAATCCAGAGAGATTAAAGATCTAAATATAAAAAATGAAAGTTTTTAGAAAAAATAGGAAAATATAGAAGAATAGTTTTATAAAATTAGTATAAAAATTGTAATCAAAATATGCTAACTACAAACTATGAAGGAAAATTTTGAGATGTTAAAATTATTAAAATTTAACACTTCCAGCCTAACAAAAGCCTTTATAAATAAAAAGAAAAAAGAAAAGTTACAGATTAAGAAAAGCCCAACAAATGGCTAGAATCCAGAATATATAGAAATCAGTAAGAAAAAACCAAATGACCCAACCAAGAGTTGAGCAAAACATATGAACAGGCAATTCATAGAATGTGAAATGGTGGTAAATAATCATTTAAAAATGGATTTCGTCACACTGGCAGTCAGGGAAGAGGTTACATTTCCCAATAGTCAGACTGGCAAAGTCTCATAAGTCTGATAAAGGACTTGAAAGCAACAGAGCACAGGAGCTCCCAACCTGAATCCAGAGTGAACTGGCACAGTTACTTTGAGGAGTCATTTGATACTATCTGACAGATTTGGAAATGTGCAAGCCCCACAGGTCTGCGAAACCAGTTCTAAATATCCACCTTATTGATGGCTTCCCACATAAGCACAGGGAGACCAACACAGAGCAGTCCATTGCAGTCCTGCCTGCAGTGGTGAGAGAATGGACATCACCATGGTTCACCCTGTGGGATATCACATGGCAGTGACATGAGCCAAAGGCATGTATTTCACACTTCACACTCTGCCCCTGTACTTTCCCAGTCCTGATTCCTTGCTGTCTATACGATCTATCTGCTCCTTCCCATCCCCCCTTCCACCAACAGCCTGTTGTAATTTTTACTGGGATGATACAACAGATGTATAGCTGGCCTCCTTGCTCTGTGTTGGCCCCTGAGAGCCATCCTTCTGTCAGAGGCATCTTTCTAAAGTGAACATCTGACATTGTCACTTGTCTGCTCAAAACCCTCCTGTGGCCCACAACACAAAGCCCAAATGCCTTAGCAGAGCTTACCAAAGCCTCACTTTTCACCCCCAAAACACTCCCAGTCCAGCCACATGGGATTATTCGTGGTTTACCAGACATGCCAGATGGTCAGCCTCTGTATCTTGGTCACATGACTTGCTCTCTCAGCCTGGACTGAGCTCTCCTCTTCTTAGCTCCTTCCCACCTCGACTCACCTGCCTGTCTAAGTGGATTAGCCTGGCAAGTGTCTACCCTCGTTCATCAAAGCTCCTCCCAGGAATCTTCGTGAAGAATTGGCAAAGTGCCTTCCACACCCACCCCCTTGCTCTCTTCCACGCTTCCTCCAGCCACATCTCAGGCACAAGACCACATTCTCTTCTCGGTGGGAGCCAGCTCTTCCCATAGGCTCATGGACTCATGCACACTGGGGCTTGCTGGACTTGGGTTGAAGGTTGCTGGTGTCTCCCAGATGTCGCTGCTCCTTCCCAGCCTTGTCAAACCACAACACTTTCCGTGGCGACCTCCCTACTGCCATACTCACAACCCCATGGAGTTCACACTCTGGGACCAGCTCTGAAGAAGCCAGTTGAGCCCAGAGCTGCTTCAGGTGAGAGCAATTGAACAGATGCATGTTTGTCCTGCACTTTCCTACATGCATGGCCCACAGAACCAAAGAGAAGGAGGCAGAGAAGGCACCGCTGCAGAAGAGAGAGAACAGGAGAGCCGGGAGGAGCGAACCGTGTCCTCACGAGGTGGTTCCATCCAAATACCCACACAAGACCCAGCCTTTAGGTAATTTAAGCAGAAGTTGTCCCATCTCCCCTGCCCCTTACCCAAGTAGCTTTAGGACCATATCCTTGTGAAGCCTTTTTCCTTTAAGCTTTATGACAACAACAACTTTCTGTAGAAGGGTGGTCTTAGTACGTGCAAGTCTTTTCTCCTCGGATGCACCTTGACAGGTTTGGTTGTGTGTGCTTGCAGATCAGAGCAGCCCAGCGCTGAACTGCTCAGCAAAACAGGTGGAAACAAATTTAGACACCTAAGGGGGGGGGGGGGGGAGAGTACCAGAAACAAGAGGAGAGAGAGACCAGCACAGTGGAGAGAGTTTGGGCAGTGTGGAGGGCAAAGGGCCAAGTACATTAAAAAAAAAAAAAAAAGTTATGTATTTGAACGGCAGGGAGAGAGAGATTTTTCCATCCATTGATTCACTCCACAGAGCTGGTCCAGGCAGAAGCCAGGAGCCAGGAACTCCACCCAAGTCTCCCACATGGTCAGCAGTGGTCCAAGCACTTGGGCTGTCTTCCACTGCTTTCCCAGGTGCATTAGCAGGGAGCTGGATTGGCGAACTAGGACTCAGACTAGCACTCTGATGTGGGACACTGGGATCCCAGGTGGTGGCTAAATCTGCTGCACCACAATGCCAGCCCTGAGTCAACTTCTAGAACAAGGGAGACCTTCGCACGGTTGTCACTCATGTGCTCAGGGCTGCCCCTCCCTCAGTGGTTGCAAGAGTCTGCCAGACTCGTGGGTGTAGAGAGAGCAGTAGTCTGATTTCAGCTCTGGGACATGTGAGGTGGGGATGGCGGAGGTCCTGAATCCACACCCAGAGAGCATGGGGCTCTTCAGGGATCCATGGAAATCTTGCAGGAGAGAAGGGGTTTGGGGGCTCAAGATGTTGTGGAGTGGATCGGAATGACCCTGGGCTGACCTCTGGCTCATACTTGCTGAGCGCAGAGTATCTAACAAACTCAGAGGAAACCACGAGCCTTTCAAAGCATCCCAAAGCCCTCCGGCTCCTGGAGAATAAACAGATCGGCGTGCACAGCCTCCTTCTCATATGTGATGGTTCATGCTCCCTCCTCGTGCCTGGCTACAGACCACAGCCACCCAGAGTCGGAAGGGCCCACAGAGTGACAATTCAATTACAGAGTCGTGAGGCCCAGAGAGGGCAAGCAACTTTCTCAAGAGCACACAGCAAATGGCTGGAAAGCAGAGGCTGAAACCCACATCCTCCGCCACCCGCAGGTCTGGGCTCCTTCCCGGAGCACCGCAGCGGCTGTGAGTGAGGCCAAGGCCAAGGTGGGCCGGAGGGCACCGGGCTGGCGCATCCTGGGAGTCAGAGCGGCAGACAACGAGGCCTTGTTTTCCCAGACAATCTCCGAGGGCTCCGGTTCCAAGCAAACACATTCCTGAATCTTTGCCAACACGTTTCAAACCAGGCAAGGAAAGTTATAAATGGGCTTTTTCTCTCTGCAGATAAGAGAACCACAGAGGGGGGGCTGTGAGGCTTGGGCTGACGCTGTGCTTTCCTGCCCAGGCTCTGCGGCCTACGGATCCAAACTCCCTGTCCCATGCTTCGAAGTTGCATGGCTGGATGATACACGTGTGTGCCTTCTTCAACCAACACCAGAAACATATAATTTTTTGCTTTTATATGTTTGTTGGAGAAATGGAGACACAGAGAGAACACCTACCTGCTGCTTCACTCCCCAAATCCCCAGGAACTCAATCCAGGTCTCCCACAAGGGTGCCAGAGACCCAGTGACGTCAGCCATCACTGCTGCCTCCCAGGGTCTGCACTAGCAGGAAGCTGGAGGTGGGAGCCAGAGCTGGGCCTTGAACCCAGGCCCTCTCATGCAGAACACAGGCGTCTTAACTGCTAGGCCAAATGCCTGTCCCTCACTGTAAACATTTTAGATCTTTTTTTTTTTTTTTTTACTTCTTTCATCAGAAAAAACCCACAGTAAGCATTACATGAATTACATTCATTGTTTTACAAAATATCTAATTTATTTAATTCATCAATAATCTAGTTCTCCAGGAATGGAAGAATTTGAGGGACTGATGTTGTGGCACAGGGGGTTAAGTCACCACTTTTGAAGCCAGCATCGGAACACTGCTCTGCTTCCAGTCAGCTCCCAGGAAAGCAGCAGAAGATGGCCCAAGTACTTGGGTCCCTGCACCCACGTGGGAGACACAGATAGAGTCCCTGGCTCCTGGCTTTGACCTGGCCCAGCCCTAACCATTGTGGCCATTTGGGGAGTGAACCAGAGGCTGAAGATAGATGTCCCCATCTCTTTGTCTCTCTCCCCTTCTCTCTCTGCATTTCAAATAAATAAAATAAAGATCTTTAAAAAACAAAAGAATCACAGAATGTGGGTAACCACTGAAGCTGGGATCTGGGTACATGGAGCCCATTATACTATCCTCACTGTTTTATACTCTTTTTAAAATTCCACAATAAAATGTTACAGCTATATAAATATTTTTAAAAGTCTGCCTCTCAAATTAATATGCATCAAAAGCAAGGATTTCCATTTTAAATATTTCCCCTGATGGTTAAAAAAAAAAGCCAACTTGCTATCAACACGATTCAGCTTGTAGAGCTGTCCTGTGTCAAAACTCCCACGCATAAGGCCTGAAAACTGGGACCCAGGATGGGGCTCACAGCCCGACACACGGTGTCGCCACCCCAAGCTGAGGCAGTGGTGACAGCCCACTGACTTCGTCACGCTCACTTCACCCATGCGTGCATGCGTGCTCACACAGCACACTCAGGAACACGGCAAATGTGTGCATGGACCCTGTGTGGTTGCTCAGGCTTCTAGGGTCCCCCACTTAAAAAGTGATGCCCCCCACCCTCCTGTCCATCGGCACGTGCCACACGTTCCCGGAATTCCTTCCCATTCACCTGCCTCCTCGCTGCTCTCTGAGCTGCCTGAAGGCTCTCCCAGGCTCCTCAGCCCTGGGCTAGGATGGTAGGATGGACCCTGGCCCACACAGAGGATTTCAATGTCATGCTGTGTAGCATCCTGGGCTCAGAGCGCAGAGCGAGGAGGAAGACAGGAGAGAAGCAATGTGGCCTGGCAACCACAGCCAAGAGCAGTGCTCCTCAGCCCAGCCTATTACCTGTGGGGCCTCACTCTCCCTCCCTCAAATGCAGATAATGAAATGAACGTGGCAGGCTGGGGTAAAGAAGAGAAACGCCTAGCACCTAGTAGGTGACAAATAGAAGGCTATGGGACGAACAGTGCAGATGCTGGGATCGAGGCGATGCTGAGGCAGAGACCGGTGTTTCAAGTAGAGTGGCAAAGGCTTAGCAGGCTGGTTAGCCAGAAATCTCAAGTTCAAGGGCTTCTCATGGAAACAAGGGAAGAAAGAGAGCCCATGAGTGTTTAGGTCTCTTGTGTGCTGTGACTTTAATTAATCCTTCAACCTGGAGGTGGAGGATTCCACACCCACATGTCTGCAGGAGGAAACATTTACACAAACACATCGAGTCTCTCACCCAAGCTCCTAGGGGTGGCACCTAGAGGAATTTCTGGCATCCAGTACAGGAAGGGCTTCTGGCTCCCGGGGTACTCTCCCTAGCCTCTCTAAATCCAATCAAGACCTGGAAGCTATTCAAAGCACATGCGCTTCGAGGCCCAGGCCCTTGTGCCTTTGTTTAACAACAAACAGGGTTTGATTCCAGACTGGCTTAGTGCAGGTTGGCCTGGGCAGGGCTGTTGCCTGGGAGGTGGGGGGAGGAGCCAGAGCCATCCTATGCCCTCCCCCTGCCCATCAGAGGACTCTTCTGCTCCCCTGAGGTCCAGCTCTGAGCACTTGAGCCTCTTAGACCTCTACCATCCCCTGGGAACCATGGAGAAGAGAGCGTCCGTCAAGGGGCACAGAGAAGAGAGAGGAACCTTGCTGGGGCACAAGGAAGCCAGAGGAGGGGAGTACCTGGTGCCCATCTCAGCTCCCCACTGAGCAGTGTGGCGTGATGCACCTGTTACCTCACTGAGTCTCTGAGCCTGTTTCCTGCCCAAGGAGGACGGGCCTGCTCACCCCAAAGGTGGCAATGACAGTCTGTAAGATGACAATGTGCAGAACACCCCCAGCCCATAGCAGGCACCCAAATACACCAGCTTCCCCTCCTATCATCCAGAGCCCCCCACGCTTCCTTCACCGTGACCTCTGCCATTTCCACGCACCCATCTGTATAAGCTGAATATTTACCTACAAATTGGCTCACTTTAGAAATTCAATCTTTGGGGCTGGCATTGTGGCCAGCATGCAATGCTGGAATCCCATATGGGCACCAGTTCGAGTCTCAGTTGCTCCGCTCCCAATCCAACTGCTCTCTAATGTGCCTAGGAAAGCAGTGGAAGGTGGACCAAGCACTTGGGCCCCTGCACCCACATGGGAGACCCAGAAGAAGCTCCTGGCTCCTGGTTTGTCCTGGCCCAGCTCTGGACATTGTAGCCATTTGGGGAGTGAACTAGTAGATAGAAGATTCTCTCTCTCTCTCTCTCTCTCTCTGTAACTATGACTTTAAAATAAGCAAATGAGTCTTTAAATTGTAAAAAAGGAAGAAACTCAGCCTCATGCCACAGAGAGAAAACCAGCTGCATTTGAAAAGCATGCATTCACTTGTTTATACCCATTGTTGACCAAGCATTCATCATCTGGCAGGTACTGTTCTGGGTACCAAGGCCATAGCACTGGACCAATGGCCCCTCGCCTTCACAAGGCACCTGCTCCAGCAGGGGAAGGGGGCGGCGCACAGAAAGAGTGCGGCACGGGCAGCGCAGCGCACTGTAGGGAGAGAGCAGCCAGCATGCAGGGCCACCCTGCTGCGGGGGCAGAGACCCTGCTTCCTGCTGTGGGGCCCCCTCAGGGTTCTCTGCTTCTTCAGCCTCTTGCTGCTGCCATTCGGAAGATCCACAGTTCACAACAGCAAGGGAACAGCTGCTTGGGAGGACAGGCAGTTTCTTAGGGGAACGAACCACACTCCACGCATGACTCAACAGACAATGTCTGTAGTTCTCATCCTGAAAAAAATGAAAACGCAAGTTCTCACACAACCTGGGGGCTCCCAGGAGCTTAAACACCAAGGGAAAACCCAACAGCCCAGGTGTGCAACAGCAGGGAAGTGGATGAACAACTGTGCTCTCTCCACACTCGAAATACTCCCCCACACGACAGAGGCACAAGCGGCCGACCCACACGGCCCCACGCGTGTGCCCCAGACTCAGAAGACTTGATCTGCCTGATGCTGCGGCCTGACACTCTGGCTGCGGGGACAGAAGGCAGAGGCGGGCAGGGCCCTTGACCAAGACAGGCTCAGAGGACTTTCTGGGGAGACTGAGGCGCTGATTGTGATGTAGACTTTATCAGCCCTCTCCAGACAGTGATACTCAAATGGGTGCACTTGGTTACACATAAGTTACGCTTTTGATAAACGTGACCTGAAAGTCACATCCCACCACGTCGTCCACTGGAGAGACCCTCTTTGAGATCACGCATCCACTCCCTTTTCCACATCAGGAAACTGGAGCCCAGAGGAGGGAGTGGCGTCTCCAAGATCAAGGCCAGGCAATGAGTTAGGGTGGTTGAATTGAGCAGTCGTGTGGCCAATGCCAAGTTCACAGAGCGCTGTTCGATCCCCTCTGACTCAGCTTTTACAGCTCTGTCAGGCAGCAGCCCTGTTGTGCCCAGGATACAGACGCGTGCACTGAGGCCTACGAGGGTCGGAAGATGTGCTGGAGGTCACACAGCCAGCTTCACGTGGCGTCCCCCCTGCTGAGGCAACAGCTGGCGGGAAAATGCGAGCCCAGGTCCTCCACCCTGGAAAGCAGATTCTCCCCTCTCCCCTGCACATCCCCCGCCCCCCCAAGCAGAGGGGCCGGCAGCACCCAGTACCAGACAAGCAGAGCAGAAGGAAAGGGGAGCTTGGGGCTGACGCTGTGGAATAGTAGGCTAAGCCTCCACCTGTGGCACCAGCATCCCATATAGGCACGGGTTTGTGTCCCGGCTGCTCCTCTTCCAATCCAGCTCTCTGCTTACGTCCTGGGAGAGCAGCGGAAGATGGCCCAAGTGCTTGGGCCCCTGCACCCACGTGGGAGACCTGGAAGAAGCTCCTGGCTCCTGGCTTCAGATCAGCCCAGCTCTGGCCAATGTGGCCATTTGGGGAGTGAATCAGCAGATGGAAGCCCTCTCTCTCTCTGTCTCTCTCTCTGTAAGTCTGCCTCTCCAATAAACAAAATCAAGAGAGAGAGACAGAAGGAGGGAGGGGGGAGGGAGGGAGGGAAGGAGAAAGGAAGGAAGGAAGAAAGGGAGGGAGGGAGGGAGGAAGGAAGATGGAAAGGAAGGGAGCTCTGTGAACTTGGGAGCGTGAGACTTCAGGGCTGCGGGCACCATTGCAAGGAGCTGCCTCTCCCCCAGGCAGGGCATGCCCAGTAGTGCGAGGGAGCTGGTAGGAGACAGCCCTGGCTTTGCCCAGAAAGATCCAGCTTCCCCTGGACGCTTTTTCTAGCACGGCCTGCCAGGAGAGATTAGGATCGCCAAGAGCAACACGATGCGGCTGCAGGAGCTGAGAGGGTTCCGGGGCACTCATCTCCCTGAGACAGGCGGCTTGTTTGAGATCTGACTCCACTCCACAAGATGAGGTCGTGCCAGGTCCCGCTGGAGCTGACGTGAGGACAGCAGAGGCCCTGCAGGCAGCAGAGGCAGTGGGCTTCTGGCCAACCCGAACAGGACCAGGGTGCCCCAGAGGACCAGGGAGCGGGTGCTTCTTGGTGAGGGCCAATTCTTACAGGGTCTGTGGAATGCCCGCCGGCTATGGTCCAGAAATGGGAGGCACCTGGTTGGCGTGCTCCAGAGTGGGAGGATAGGACCCGGCAGAACTGCCAGCTGGCCTGGAGGCTGGCAGAATGTGCAGAAAGTCAAGTGCATAGCCTGAAATGCTTTTGACATCACCACTGCACGGAGCACCGTGAGGCACCTCCTGGGGAGCCATGTAACCTGTGCACCACCTGCGGCGGACTCCAGAGAGGGAAGAAAGAGAAAGACTCGGCTCTGTGTTGGGGTCAGCTCCAGGGCAGAGATCAAGAAACAGCTGAAACTCACAGTGAAAGGAGAATCAGGGCCCACAGAGGCAGGAGGCCGGAACCAAAGGGGACGGGGACGGCTGGCAGAGATTTGCATCGTGTAGGACTCTGGACTCCCCCAGGACAGGAAAGGAGAGGTTCTCAATCCTTGTCATCCAGCTTCTCAGGGCTGGGGACACTGACTGGCCTGAGTGACATGTGCTTGAGCCAGATGGGCTCCAAGGAATGGGAGAAGGGGCAGAAATGGGTGTGGTGTCTCCTGCCCTCAGAGAGCACCTCATGTAATTCGGCAGACAAAACGAGCTCAGAGCAGAGCAAAACAGGGCATGCGGGGGTGGGGCAGGTACTGTGGCACAGCACACGGAGCCGCCACTTGGGACGCCAGCAGCCCATTTTGCAGTGCCTCAGATCGAGTCCCACCTCCACTTCCACTGCTCCATTTCCAATCCAGCTTCCTGCTAATGCATCCTGGGAGGCAGCAGATGATGGCTCAAGTATTTGGGTCCCTGCCACCCACTTGAGAGACTCAGATGGTATTCCAGGCTCCTGGCTTCAGCATGGTCCAGCTCTGGTTATTGTGGGCATTTGGGGAGTGAACCTGTGGATGGAAGATCTCTCCTCTCTCTCTCTCTCTCTCTCTTTCTGTGTGTGTGTGTCTTTAAAGAAGATGAAAGTGGCACCGGCACCCCGGGTTCTAGTCCCGGTTGGGGCACCAGATTCTGTCCCATTTGCCCCTCTTCTAGTCCAGCTCTCTCTGTGGCCTGGGAGGGCAGTGGAGGATGGCCCAAGTCCTTGGGCCCTGCATCCACATGGGAGACCAAGAGAAGCACCTGGCTCCTGCCTTCGGATCAGCGTGATGTGCCGGCCACAACGCACTGGCCACAGCAGCCATTGGGGGATGAACCAACGGAAAAAGGAAGACCTTTCTCTCTGTCTCTCTCTCACACTGTCCACTCTGCCTGTCAAAAAAAAAAAAAAAAAAAAAGAATTGCCTCAGCCAACACTGGGCACACAGCCCACGGCTGCCTGAGGTTAAAAAAAAAAAAAAAAAAGCCTGTGGGAGGAATAAAGAGAGTAAAAGAGAGTAATGGAAGGAGATGAAGAGATGAAGGTAGAGTGAGAGTAAGAGTTGGGGAGGGAGAAAAAGACAGGAAGGAGGGAGAGTTTTGCAGACAGCACAGCAGGACAGAGCATAAAGCCTCTAGGAGGTGAGAAGCTGGTGCCCTCCCCCGCTCCGCCCCCTGCTCAGACTCCCACCAACCACTCCTGTGATCCTAGGTTCAGAGCCCCACCTGCAGCTGCCAGTTCCACAAAGCTTGGCTCAGTTTTGTGACGGTGCCATTTGCCTGCTCCTTCCTCCCCTCACGTCCCACCCCCAGCTCCCCTGCCTGAGAGGCCAGGATGCCTGCAGGAGCCCACCATGGCATGGACGCTCCGTGGCTACCCTGAACCAGAGCGGGGCAGCTCCGGGCCTCATTTCAGGAGCTTCTCAGATGGCCTGGTGGTATGGAACAGACCAACACCACTGGGCACTCCTTTCCCTGCACTCTCCCTCACTCCCCCGAGTGCTGTCAAAGGAGCTCCTCCCTCAGAAGCCTTTGACTTGACCTCTGCTTTGGGGAATTCGGGCTAAGATCCACCCCAGGGCTAAGATCCACCCAATCGGCCAGCACCGCGGCTCACTAGGCTAATCCTCCGCCTTGCGGCGCCGGCACACCGGGTTCTAGTCCCGGTCGGGGCACCGATCCTGTCCCGGTTGCCCCTCTTCCAGGCCAGCTCTCTGCTGTGGCCAGGGAGTGCAGTGGAGGATGGCCCAAGTGCTTGGGCCCTGCACCCCATGGGAGACCAGGAGAAGCACCTGGCTCCTGCCATCGGATCAGCGCGATGCGCCGGCCGCAGCGCGCCTACCGCAGCGGCCATTGGAGGGTGAACCAACGGCAAAAGGAAGGCCTTTCTCTCTGTCTCTCTCTCACTGTCCACTCTGCCTGTCAAAAAAAAAAAAAAAAAAAGATCCACCCCAATCGATATGAAAGAGAAGATATGAATCTTCAGTGCTTCCTGGGCCCAAGCACCTGGGCCCAGGGCGTGGCAGTCACCAAAGTCTAGCTTCTCTGACCTTTATCTCCAAACACCTGCAGGCTTCCCGCCCACTGGGCCCCACCTCCCAGAATCTCCTCTCCACACCTGGATGATGTCAGGATGCCTTCTGGTCCCCAGGCTGGCTTGGTACATAGCCAGTCCCAGTGTTTCCGGGACCAGAGACAACATGATACATTGTTACTTCATGTTGGGAGGTTGTTTTGCTCAGATGCAGGCTGATCCACCAACCCCAGCTGGAAACCTGTATTTCCACTAGCTGCTCCAATGCCAGCCAGCCTGAGGTCCTGATATAAGCCCGGATGCCAGGAGCCTGGGCTCCAAGCTGAATTTTGCCATCAGAAGGTATGACCCGGATGTCCCCAGGAACGTACGTCTCCTCCCTGTGAGCTGATGATGAATGAGACATTCTGGAAGGTCCTTCACACTCAGACGGGACCAGAGGATCCCTCCCCATCCTGCGCCCAGAGGAGACAAAGCTGTGCCCTGCAGGGCAGCTCTGGCTAACAGGCTCCCTGTGGGATCACTGCTTATAGAACGCAGGTAGCTTCTGCACCATGCTGCTCCCTGGTACTGACACGGCGGAGGAACGTAAGCACAGGTGTCCAAAATTCAACACACAATTTTTTTAAGGAAACAAGGTGCCGAGAAAGAATCAAGGTACTTTCCAAATGCAATTAGTAGAATGTCTGAATCAAGCTGTGTTTTTGAAACACTTGAACGTGCAATGAAATGGATGATGTCTCTTGGCCATTACTGGCACCAAGAGAAGCCAGATTCCTGGGCACACAGCAGCGCCTGCTTTTTAATGTCCACATTAATTACCAGGTGACCAGGAAGCAAAGCTTGAGGCACTTACAACCTCACACAATCGTTTGTCATATACACCGTAGGCATTTTGCTATATTTTTACATATTTTGCTATATTTTACAAATCACTTAGGGGACTGGGGTTGACGGGCCGTAACAGTATTCTTTTTCCTCTTTAAACATAAAATGGAAAGACAATTTAAAAAAAAAAAAAAGAGGAAGGAAAAGAAATAGATTTTCCAAAAGTTCATGGGAAGGCATATTATAAAAAAATAAATAAATAAAACTATACATACATGGATTCCAAAAGTTTTTGCATGAAAAAAAACTATCTTTTTATTTAAAATGCATTTGATTTCTGTGAAAGACAGAATGACAGAGAGTGAGGGGAAGACAGAGAGAAAGAGATCTTCCATCTGGAACTCCATCCAGGTCTCCGACACGGGTTCAGAAGCCCACACATTTGGGCCATCCTCCACTGCTTTCCCAGGCATATCAGCAGGGGGCTGGATCAGAAGTGGAGCAGCCGGGACTCAAACCAGTACTCCAATAAGAGGCGCTGGTGTCACCACCAACAGCTTAACCTACTGTGCTGCAACACCGGCTCCAGAAGCTTCCCTTTTAACTCCATTTTCCCCATAAACGTTTTGACGCTGCTGCATACGTTTTCAGAAGCACTCCCAGACAGAACACCTCATGTGGGGCAACAGATTTCCTGACATAAAGTGCAAGCCCACGTGCAGTCTTCCCAGTTGACCTGGTAGCCGTGTTCCTGGAAGATCCGGTGCACCTCCCACCCTTGCAGACATTCTGGGTGTTTGTTGTATAAAGTGGATCTCAGCTATCACTTACGTCCACGCCCCGGGGGACACGCAGAGCCACACAGAAGGCCAAGGCGGCTCTGCACTGTGAGACAGCCGGCTGCACGCAGGTCAGGTGCACCAGGGGTGCGCAGAGCCAAGGGTGTACTGACAGCCTGCACCTCAAGTCCGTGGGAATAACATCTGGGTGGCGGCAGGGGCATAGGAGGGGCAAGCCGGACAGTGATGAAGTCCTAAGTCACCTGTTTGCTGCGGCAAGTTGTCCACAGGTACCCCTTCCACAGGCCCTAGCCAGGAGCCTGCCTAGACCCTACCTGAGACCACACTTTTGGGCTTAGGCTGCGAAGGGCCCTGTTGGATATACATATGCTTCCAGGATGGGGACATGGGCCTAGATCGTCAATCCCAGACAGAGCAGGACCTCGGTGCTTAACCTCCAGCTCTCAATGGAGGAATCTAGGCACAGAGAGTGAGGAGCTCACCCCAAGCCACACAGGCCCAGGTGAGTGGACAGCATCACAGGAACCACACAGCCCCACTCCTCCCTGCTGACCTTCAGTGAGCACGTGGGCCTGGACGGGATTCTTAAGATCCAGGAAAAATAGGATGGGCTGTTCGCATGGGCAGAAAGAGGCTCAGACAGGCCCCGGAAGAGCAGCCCCACTGGCTGCTACAGCAGGGAATCTGGCGTAACAGCACATGGGCCCCAGACTGCCCCACAAATCCCACAGCCATTAATAGCAGCAACGGCTGCCAGGCATTGCGTCTTGCTAAGAAATTGACATGCGTCATCACACTGCTCTCCTGACAGCCCCGGGAGACAGAGATTAATTTTTGTCCAATGAGCTATGGAGGTGACTTGCCCAGAATCACACCTCTGGAAAGAACTGAGCAGGACTTCAAATCCAAGGCCACACGCTGCAAAGCCACTGCTCATAATGCCCACCCCGTCCCTGACTTCCGGGCATGAGTCTCCTGAGTGGGGCAGTGGGCCCCTGTGCTGTCTGTCCGCCTGATTCAGGCTGGGCTCTGCTCAGTCCCTAGTCCCCGTGGAAGCTGCGACTCTGCCAGTGTCACAGCGCCCCCTGCTGCCCACTTCCATTGACTTCTGCAGGGTCATTGACGCTAAAGTTGTCCCCAAATGAGAACCCTACTCTAACACCTTTATCCAGCCTCCCGGGGCTGGAGACAAAACCGAGAGAAAAATCAATGTCTATTGCCAGCCTTGTAGGCCCCCAAACCCCGCACCTTTCTGTGCTGCTGTTACAGAACAGGGCAAGCGTAGCCCTGGCCTAGCTTTCAGACCCTGGAGCCAGCCCAGTGCTCTTCCAAGTCCTGCAGTCTTGCATAAGCAGAGGCCTGACTCCCGTACCTGCAGCATGGAGACCAAACTGCCTACCCTTCTGCTGGACTGCAAACAAAACAAGATGGTCCTCGAGCGCGCTCCGAAAGGGCGACAGGAAACAGAGTCAGAAGATAAGCTTTTGGCCGGCGCCGTGGCTCAACAGGCTAATCCTCCGCCTTGCGGCGCCGGCACACCAGGTTCTAGTCCCGGTCGGGGCGCCGGATTCTGTCCCGGTTGCCCCTCTTCCAGGCCAGCTCTCTGCTGTGGCCAGGGAGTGCAGTGGAGGATGGCCCAAATCCTTGGGCCCTGCACCCCATGGGAGACCAGGAGAAGCACCTGCCTCCTGGTTTCAGATCAGCGCGGTGCGCCGGCCGCAGCGCGCCTACCGCGGCGGCCATTGGAGGGTGAACCAACGGCAAAAGGAAGACCTTTCTCTCTGTCTCTCTCTCACTGTCCACTCTGCCTGTCAAAAAAAAAAAAAAAAAGATAGGCTTTTGTTTTGGTGTAAAAAACAAAAACCAAAACTGAAACCTATGCATACAAAGGGACACGACATTCCATATTGGATTCCTGGGTTAGATTCCTAGCTCCACTTCTGACTGCAGCTTCCTGCCAGTGCACACCTTGGGAGGCCGCTGGTGATGGCACAAATAACTGGGTCCCTGCCACCCGAGTGGGACACTTGGATTGAGTCCCAGCCCCCAGCTTCAGCCAGGCCCAACCCGGGCTATTGTAGACATCTGGGGAGTGAATCAGCACACGGGACCTCTCTGTCTCTCTGCATTTCAAACAAACTAAACAAGTAAAACCTGCTTTTTAAAGAGTTCCTGAAATTTGAATAAACTATGCATTTCAATTTGTTTACACCAAAGTAAACTTACCTTTTAATCCCATGGTCCACGAACATCTTGCAGCCCTTCACCTGCGTGGGGCCTGCCCTTTGGCAGGTGGCACCAGTGAAGCAGCTGCTGCTGTGTGCTGAGCGCTTGCTCAGGGGCAAGCACCCAGAATTCACCTGCACTATCATAATGACTCGGGAGGTGGAACAAGGAGACTGAGGCCCGGAGGAGTGAAGCAGCTTGCCCAAAGTCCCCGCAGTGCACAGCGACTTCCGGTGGCGAGCTGGTCTGCCAGGCCCTGGAGTGCCATGAAATGGACAGAGTGTGCAGGGCTGTGCAGGTGTGCAGGAAGAAGACATTAGGAGAATTGGGAATAAGTCCTTAGAAAACTAGGACCACAGAAAGTTTTGGGGGTTTGAATCCATCTCAGCAGACTTCCTGGATCCAAGTCTTCCCCTGCTGCAGGGTCCACAGCAGAGTGGCGGCTGGAACTGGCTGCCCTCGGGGAAGTGCCCACATGGAAAGAGTGACGGATTCCACCCTCAGAGGCTGAGAGAAGGCAAGCCATAGTGTCTGTGTACTGTGTCTGTGTGGACCAGGCACAGTACAAAATACTCTGTATGGATTCTCTCCTTTAATCCCCCAATCACCATTAACAAGTCCCCCTTACTGCTGAGAAACTGGACTTCTGAGTTACTGGCTTTTCCAAGGTCTCACAGCAACTCAGCAAGGAGCCAGGCTTTGAATCCAGACAGCCTGACTCAGAGCCCACGGCTGAACACCAGCTCCAAGCCTCCCCAGGTGTAGCATTCTGGCAGGGCTCCTGAGTTTCCTGTCTGCTCCCTGTGGCCGGCACCCTCGGGATGCTCTCTGGTGACAGTGCCCTGAGCAAGGTCAATTAGGGAGAAGGAGAAAGCCTGCCTCTCTCCCTGTGGCCCCAACATCCAGGAGAAAGTGGAGAAGGCCTGGAGATGGAGGAACCCACCTTGTGTCTCTGTCGCCCTCCTCTGTCCCAAAGGAGAACTTCACTGACCCAGCCTGTGCAGGGCCTGCCCTTAGCAGGGCCAGGTTCAGGAGTTCTCCCCAAGCCCTGCGGAGGAAGGGCCAAGTTGCCATTGGTTGGTTTTGTTTTGATAGGTATCACTAGTAACTGACACGTTGTTACCATGTGATGTCATAGGCTGCAGCATGGGGTGATGGAGCTGGCTCACTTTCTCAGTGTTGGCGATGAGAAGGCCAATGCAGGTCCTTTCTCTGATGAGCCTAGAAGCAGGGGAGGACCAGAACCTGACCCTGGCCGAGGATGGAGCACCCCAGCTTGAGCACCAAACCATGCTCCTGTGGGTGACCCTCTCTCCATTTATATCCCTGTCCTAGAGCATAGGACAACTCTGATGTCACAGTTGCGCAGGAAGTGGAATTATAACTTCCCTGGGGGGAGGGGCATTAAGAAAACAAGATCCCCCTCACCTTGGGACTTTCCCCTCCCACCCTGCCGCCTGATCCACCTAGCGGGCCACCCCACCTCCAGCCCTCAGCTGCAGCACACAACCACTCAGTCACTCCCTCCTTGGGGCACTGAGAGCCGGATGCCCGGGGGTAGCTGGGCTCGCTCACGAGCTGCATCATCAATGTGCACGCACGTCCAAGCCAGGCCTCAGGTGCTGCAACTCAGAGCTCCACAACTAAATCACAACTAAATCACAACTACCAAATCCAGGAGTGGCCAGAGAATGCTCTAGGCCTTCCACCCGAGAAGCCCGGTGCCATCTAGAGGCAGGAAGAAGCCCATGGCGGGGGTGTGTGCACATGTGTGTGTGTGTGTGTGTAGTTGGAGAAGTAGCAGGTGCCTGGCCCAAAGGGACAGTGGTGACAGTGGCCAGCAACACCCTTAGGCACACGCCCACCAGACCTCTCAACTTTCAAAGAGAAACCCAGAAAATTCTGGACATGGTGCTCCTTGGTATGTACCCAATGGAGTTGAAAATGTGCACCCGCTCGAAGCCTGCACTCAAGTGCCCATTCTCAGTGCCAGCTGTAATGTCTCTCATGAGACGCACGGGGAGCCACACTGTGGCACACCCAGGCCATGGGATGTCCCATGGGGCCAGGAAGAACTGTGCTACCAAGCCAGGAGGAAGCGCAGGGGAACCCAACACGCACATTGCTGCACGCTGTCATTCCAACATTACGGCATCCTGGGAGAGGCCTAACTACACAGACGGCAAGTTAGTGGGCACCAGTTGTACGAGATGAGGAGGCAGGGGACACGGGATGTGCAGGACAGTGCGCTACAACAGTACAGGAATCTTAGTCATCTTCCAACCCACAGAGCAGACAACACCAAGACTGGGCCCTACAGGAAGCTCTGGACTTGGGGTAATGGCAGGATCATCAACTGGAGTACATGTACTCTGGGCTGGACTTTTTTGAAAGCCAGAGAATGACAGAGAGAGAGAGAGAAAGGGAGCAGGAGAAAGAGAGAGAGAGATCAATCTTCTATCTGCTGGTTCACTCCTCAACTTTCCTAACAGCCAGGGCTGGGCCAGGCCGAAGCCAGGAGCCAGGAACTCCATCCAGGTCTCCCATGTGGGCAGCAGGGATCCAAGCACTTGCGCCATCACCAGCTGCCTCTCAGAACGTGTGCCAGCAGGAAGCTGGACCAGAAGCAGAGCTGGGGCTCCAGCCAGGCAGTCCAGTATGGGACACAGGTAGCCCAAGCGGCGCCCTACCTGCTACACCAAATGCTCATGCTGGGAGGCTGTTCCCACGCAGGGGTCGGGGTACGTGGGAGATTGCTGTACCTTCAGTTCCATTTTGCTGTGAATCTGAAACTGTTCTTAAAAAAAAGAAAAATTATTTAAAAAATATCAATCAATAAAAGCCTCTGTCCATACCAGAGGAGCGCCCGGGGCAGCGGGAGCGGTGTGGTTCCATGCCCCAGGGTCAGGCGCTGAGAGTGCAGAGCGGAATGTGAGTAATAAAACCAAGTAGAAGCCAGTCTGTCTTTGCCTCACCACGCACTGGCAACTGCAAACCCTGTCAGCGACAGCACTGTCTCCTCGGGGGCAACACCCCAACCCCACCCCGGGACACTAAGGATGCAGACCCAACAAACAACTGTAGATCTTGAGCTAGCCTGAGACCCCAGACTAGGCAACTCAAGAAGTTTCTGAGTACGAGAATCAGAGGCTCTGAGGCCTGATCTGTGGCGGCTGACCCTGGGGCCCTGCAGCAAGGTGTAGGATCAGCTTCCACAGCAGGGCGGGCCTGGAGCCAGCAAGACCAATGAGAGCAAGAGCCCAGGGAAGCCCCAGAAGCCAAGTCCCTGTGGCCCCAGCATGGCTCCCCGTGAGCACCTGCAAGGCGACAGGAAGGCTGCGGGAGGGGAACCTGGCGGCCTGAGGCTGAGGGACCACTCACACACACACATCGGGCCCTTTGCTCTCCCAAGCACAGTCGCAGGGGCCCACACACCACTTCACCTTCAGGAGGGGGGCACACACATACTCCAGACGTGGAGCTGGAGCCAGAGCTGGTGGGCATGGTCACGTTTCCTCCATAGCCAGTCCACATCACTCCTGGAAGCTCTTCTCATGAGTGACCATGCCACGTCGCTCCATGGCAGAGAGACCCAGCCATCCTTCAATTCGGACTCATCTCTGTCCCCCTTGCTGGGTGCCCAGGGGTATCCCCAGGGTGATGACACCCCTGACCCTCACACTATCCCATGGACTTCCAAGGAGGCACCAAACTGACAACCTTCATGGCCACTAGACGTTGGAAGCCAAAATGCCAAGCTCTGTCACCACTCAGCAGTGTGGCCACGGCCATGTCACCGGCCTACTCTGAACTTTCCACAGATGTGAAAAATGAGGAGGGCTGAGGGCTCTCTGGGGTCCCTTCTAAATCGAATGCTGAGTTTCTCAGGGCAGATCCACCACCTGCCCTCAAGAAGAGCAGCCAGGCCGAACCACAGCCAAGCGGAGAAGCAGGAGAAACGGAAGGGGACGGAGCTGGGCGCTGTGCGTAGCAATGTTCTGGAGACAAAGAGGAGCCAGCCGGGGATGGAGAGGCCAGAGAAGACGCCCTGGCGGGGTGGGCAGAGGTGCTGCCTCAGAGGGGCACGGTGCCCTGATGGGCTGGGCGAAGGCGTTCACTGCGATTAAAGGAGATAGGAGAGAGAGGCATGCCTGCAGCCGGCCTCCACAAGCAGCCAACCCAGGAGGCCTGACAGAAAGCCGACAGCTGCTACAGGGCAAGGAGCAAGCCCCGCCCACCCACTGCCCCCCAAGGTGAAGCAGCTGTGAGGCTGTTGACCGAGGAAACAGTGATCAATTTTTCATTACGCAGAGAAGGCGACCCAGCGGCTCCGGATGTCAGCGGTCTCCAGGCAACAAAGCCAAGCCAAACCCACAGTGCCCACACCTGCAGAGATGCTTCCTCTGCAAATGTGGTCGCGGTGGACAGTGTGGTCACAGGCTTGGATGGAGACAGGAGGCTGGCGGGAGGCAGAGGCGGGGGATAGCATGTGGCGGCCGCAATGCTGGGGTCAGACGCCAGGGCTGGGCCCTGCAAGCAGATCGATCTCCAGAAACGAGGTGCTGTGAGCCACCGGTTGCCTGCCTCCTGCCTTTGTGAGCAACCTTCAGGCCCTGTGGCCCCAGTGTAGACAACTTCCCCTCACCTTACAGCTGAAGACACAGAGCCTGAGGGAGGAAGGGGCCGTCCTGGAAGCCGGCCCAGGGAGCCTTGCCACTGAGCCCCGGTGCCCACAGTGAGGCTGGCTCACACATGGGCTTGTCCAAAATGCACACAGGGAGCTTCTGAGAGATCTTTAGCAAAGTGTCCGGATACTGAATCTGCAGACTCAAAGGAGAGGCTCAGACTCTCCTGCCCTGCAGGGTGTTGTTGCTATTTTTAACTTTGGGCCCACTCTCACCAAGACACAGAGAAGGGCCCTTCCGGCTGCCTTCCTGGCCTCTCCCACATCTCATCACTCCCAGACAGCTCCTTGTGTTTGCCTTAGCGTTGCCCAGTGAATGTCAATGGAGAATCAAGAATAAGTCAACACAGGCCCTCGCCATAAATGCCAAGGCTTGTTAGCAGAGTAAACCGTGTGCTTAGCCTGTCTTAGAAGAATCTTCACTGAGTAAACAGGAGGGAGGCTTTCCTGGAAAGTAAACAGAGCAGAGAGCTGAGGGCCCTGCAGGCGGGAGGGTGACTCCTCCCGCACAGGCCGCAGGGTGGCTGGGATTGGTACCCTTGAGGGCCCTTCACACTGAGGGGCCAGAGAAGGCCAGGGGCTTGTCCAGTGCCACACAGCTCACTGAGGCAGGACCAGGGCCCCTGCCCCAGCAGCCTCAGCCTTTCCAGGAGCCATCCATCTCGATAAGAAGGGAAAACCCAGAGTCTGAAAGAGGGACCTGGGAACCGATCTTACTGCCCTGAGCTGTTACGAAAATGACATCTCAACCTCCCAAGGGGAAAAAAATATATTAATTTATTTGAAAGAAAGAGAAAGGGTTCCATTCATAGGTTTACTCCCCAGACGCCCAAAACAGCTGGGGCTGGGCCTGGACCAGGCCAAAGCCAGGAGCTGGGAGCTCCATCCAGGTCTCCCATGTGGGAAGCAGAGACCCGAGGCCTTGAGCCATCACGGCTGCCTCCCAGGGACTGCATTAGCAGGCAGCTTCAGGCACGGGGTAAGGACTCACAGGACTCTCATTAGCATAAATGGGGGAGTAAACACAAAACCCTACGCAGCCCGTTAAGATAATGATACATAGCTGAGTATGGAACCCAGGCACCACAATGCAGGATATGTGCACCTTACCTGCCAGGCTCAACACCTCCCCCTCCAGGACACTTTTTGTATTTAAACACAAGAGGGAAAGGGGGCCCTGCTGTGCCTTGTCCACAGTCACAAGGGTGGGAACATACCATTGGTCCAACTAGGCCACCAACTCGGAGTGTCTCAACTGTTCACGTGGATTCACCCTTGATGGATACGAAAACAGGCAGAACGGCTCCTGATCTTTTAACCACAGCTCACAACTTCCTTGACGGCCTTGTTTACAGGAGGTTCTCATTTTCCCAGGTAAAGAAACACCACGGCCTGAAACCTCTGAACCATAAACGTGTTAGTCTCAAATCCAAGTACAACCACTGACTTCCAACCATCTCAAGTAAGTTCTCGCCACAAAGGAAACCTTCAAATATACTCACTTCTCATTTAATTTACAGATTCCTTTCCTCTTTCTCAAAAGGACATGAGCACATAACCAAAATACAGAGCCACACCATTGGGGGGGGGGGGTTAATCCAGTACCAAGAAAAGGAGGAAGAAGCAAATGCATTATCCACTGGGGCCAAGTTCATTGCTGAGATGGGGCAGGCTGCATGGCACTGAGTTTCTTACTACAGGAGAGAGTGAGAAGTCGCAGGGCTCTTCTTGTTATAGAAGATGGTGACAATGAAACCCTAAATAGCCAATGAAAATAATCACATGGAACAGGAAGGAAGGAAGATGGTCATCAATTCCCCCCAAAGACGCCCACTTCCTCCTGGCTCGGAACTTTACAAGAATTTCTCACACGCGACCTTACTGAGGAGACAGTCACGACGCAACAGCCTCCACAGGTTTTTACGGCCAAAGCAGAAGTGGTTTTCATCGTGGCTGCTGCTTCCAACAACCTCGGGCGAAGGCCAAGGGCGCACCAGACAGCACAGAGGCTCAAGGACGTCTCTCTTTGCTTCTGGACAAAGATGAACCCGAGTGTGTGAGGAGGAAAAGTCAAGTGTGCTAAGTAAACAAGGAGGGAGGCGGGAACACGCTGAAGGGCACTTGGTTTCCTCTTGGCGGGGTCACAGGTAGGTACTCAAACATGGCTTTCGTCACCAAGCTACAGAATCACTCGCTCAGCTGGACAGCCCTGACTGTGGGCTTCACACACCCCAGCCAGCCCAGGCACAAAATGGTGTGCAGTGTCAGTCCTACCCACCTGGCCATTCCTAGGATTGGCCACTGTGGGGCAGCACCGAGCCAGCACCTGTCAGAGCAAAGCTTGTAAACAAGAGCCGTGCAATTTTATCAACCCACTAATTCCATTCATCTTGAAAACCCAATACTTGAGCACACTCAAAAATATCTAAAAGGCCTAAAAATAAAACAGTCCCTCCAACAGTGGGGGCCATTTGTTTGATTCCCATTTTGAACATCACAGGAAAAAAAAAAAGTTTTTGTTTCAAACCGGAAGTACGCTAAATGTTTTACATGCACCATTTCATTTAATCCTAGAATTCTGTGAGGGAGGTGCCTTCATTACCCCCACCACGCATAACACGAAATCGTGGCACACAGGAAACCGGCTTGTGGCACAGTGGGTTAAGCCACCTGTGACGTCAGCACCCGACTGGCGCTCCTCTTGCAGTCCAGCTCCCTGCTAACATGGGAACTTTCCCCAGGGAAAGCAGTGGAAGATGGCCCAAGTGCTTTGGGCTCCTGCGCCCATGTGGGAGACCCAGATGGAGTTCTAGGCCTGGCCCAGCTCCAGCTGTTGTGCCCATTTGGAGAGTGAACAAGCAGATGGAAAATCTTGATCTTTCTCTGTCTCTCCCTTTCAAAAAACAAAACTGTGGAACAGAGAGGTTAACTGGCTCAGCTGGAGACACACAGCCCTTCTCAGTGGCAATGGACCTGAGTTCAGAAGCCCACAGAGACGTCCTGCTCACGCCTCCTCCCAAAGCATAAATTGTCTGCCCTATCCCAGCCCGCGGCATAACACCTGGGAAAGCTTGTCCTTGTTTTTATTTTGAGCTAAAACTGTCTCAAAACTGCTCAGAGTCTGGAAGTTGAGCCTCTCTTCCATATGAAAGCCCCCCACCCGCCTTTTTTTTAAAAAAAGATTTTATTTATTTATTTATTTATTTGAGAGGTAGAGTTACAGAGAGAGGGAGAGACAGAGAGGTCTTCCATCCGCTGGTTCACTCCTCAAACGACTGCAGTGGCCAGGCTGGGCCGATGCGAAGCCAGGAGCCAGAAGCTTCTTCCAGGTCTCCCACATAGGTACAGGGGCCCAAGGACTTGGGCCATAGCATAAAGCTGGAACGGAAGTGGAGCAACCCGGACTAGCACCAGTGCCCACATGGCATGCCAGCACTGCAGGCGGAGGATTAACCTGCTGTGCCAGGGCGCCAGCCCCACCCTTTCCCTTTAAAAAAAAAAAAAAGTGAAAACTGATGTTTTTAATTTATAAGTAATGCTTGTTTGCGGGTTGTAAAAATGCAGGAATATGGCAGTCCACTGGAAGATAAAAGCGTCCCTCCCCGTGCTGAGACAATGGCAGCCTTGGATCCTGAGCCTGTGACGCCTGTTCCCCTCGCACCGGGCGCACGGCCTGTGTCCGGGGCCGGTCCCCAGCAGCCCCGCAGAGCGGCCCCAAGCGGCGGCAGTGCCCCGCCCGCCCCTCGGAGCGCCTGCATCTCCGGGCTGGACTCCCACGGAGATGCCTGCGTGCAGTGGCAGGACAGCCGGCCCTGTGACAGGACTCAGTCGTTCTCACCCTGTCCCCGGTTCTGCCCAGCTCCCTCCACGCGCGGGCCCGCACGCACGCGGCATCTTCGCTTGGGGTAACGGCCCCCCACAGAGCAGAGCCGCCTTCTTCCCCAGGGCGCCACCGACCGCGCACGCTAAACCGCAACGCGCGGGCTACACCCGGGCATGCGCAGAGCGGACGGCCCGCGCGCGCCCCCAGCGGCAGCCGGAGCAGCTCGGCCCCTAGCCCCACCTCTTCCGCCCGGCGCGGACGCCGATTGGCCAGGGCCCGGCTATACATGCTTGAGCGCGGGCGACTAGCCAGACGGGTGGTCGGTGGGGCTTTCTGGAATCCCCAGCGGCAGCTGTGAAGGTTGAGGGCCAACTATGAGACACAGGGAGCACCGGACGCCAACGCATAGCGTGGAACCCCCCCCTGTGGGCGTGTCCCCGAGGGACGCCGGGCTCGCACCGGAAACCCAGCCTCTACTTCCCGCGGCGTTAATTCACTGACTGATGCACAGTCCCCGCTGTCCTCCCTGACCACGTCGCCTGCTTCAGGAGCGGACCGCCGGACACCCGCGTCTGTTAAGACGGCCCGCACGCTGCGGGGGCACAGCCGCTTCAGAAGGCACAGGACACCGCAGTCCAAAAGGCCACGGCCCCTACACTGGTGACCTGGGGATCCCGGGCACTTCACAACTTTTAAGCGACCCCCGTCCTTCACACAGGCTGGGTCTGACTCACTCCCTTTCTGCAGCCGGGCCCCTCAGGTTCACTTCCGAACCCCACGTCGGCCGCACTCTGCAAGCTCTCGGCCAGGACTGCCCCCGAGGCGGCGGTGTGGCAGGACCCCAGCACGGAGCGCCAGTGACAGCCCCGCGACACCAGTGACACAGGCGCTCTGCCGCAGGAGGTCACCTATGGTGCGCACGGTCCCCAAGGCCCAGCACACCCAGGAGGAGTTGAGCTCTTTATTGAACAAGGAAATGCTCAGTCAAAAAGCCCGAAGCCCATGTCGTCATCAGACTCCTCAGATTCTTCTTTCTTGGCTTCCACCTTCTTCTCCTCAGCTGAAAAGGAGACACCGCGTCAGTCCCGCTGCTGCGGACCCAGACTCCGCTGAGCACCCATGGCAACCCCGCCCATCACCAACTCCCCTGTCAACCCCCCTCCCCGCCCCGCACACCCGCTGCCTACCTGGGGCGGCGGCAGCCGCAGGTGCGGGGCCTCCTGCCGGGGCGGCGCCAGCGGCTGGAGCAGGGCCCCCGGCCCCTACATTGCAGATGAGGCTCCCAATGTTGACATTGGCCAGCGCCTGAAACACACAGCCAGCATTAAGCAGCACTCAGGAAAAGGAAAGAGCAGCCTCGACTCCCCTCCGGGCTGGAACCACACCCGCCCAGTGCATCAAACAGCTTGTCTTTCAGTCCCAACACCGACTTCTCTTGTTGGTTAAGATTCAGGACGAGGCACACTGCTGTACTGAAGCTGTCACAAGTAACCACTGAGCTTTCCAGCCCTCACGGCGCTCGCACTGCGCGTGCGCGGCACTAGGGACCAGTTACCAGAACCCCTCTCCTCCTACACATGGGACAACCGGCCCCGAGTAACCTGTCAGCAGTCAGGCGTCCTGAAGCAACTAAGGCCTCCCGGCACGCTCTGCGGCCGGCGTGCGCTTCCCAGAATTCCCTATTTCAGACTGCCGGCCGTCTGGGCCATTTTCAAAGCGGGATTCACTAAAAGCTGACCCGGGTGCATGCTGTCACTCTTGCGAAACCCCAGCACACAGGCCGCCGAGAGCCCTCCGAGGCTATTATTAGCCTTCAGCGGCCTGCACCAGCTCTGGCCAGGGGCCCCGTCTCCATCGGCCCGGAACACGGGCGGCCGGCAAAGCCCAGCGCCCACGGGAGTCCGGGAAATCAAGTGCTCCTCTCGCTTTCTGGGAAGGAACGGAGAGCCGGGTCTGACCAGCCGGAGCTTACTTAGGGGGCTGGGGCGTAGGGACAAGCGCTCCTGGCCTGGTCCAGTCGGCCTTACCTTCGCGAACAAGCCTGGCCAGAAGGGCTCCACGTTGACGCCGGCTGCTTTAATGAGGGCGTTGATCTTGTCCTCCTGAAACCGACAGAGCGCCGGCTAGCGGGGCACCGGGGGCACAGCCCCACTCCCCGCTCCCCCAGGGACGCCCACTTCCAACTCGCGCCAGCCACCAGCGAAGCGACGCGCGCCGAGCCCGGGCTCTGCCAGGGCTTCCCGGCTCACGCGGCCAGGCCGCGGCGCCGAGCAGGGCTCCCGTGCCGCCCCCCATGCCTCCAAGCACCGGCGCCCGCCCGCCCGCCCGCCCGCGGCCCAGCACGGGGCCCGCCCGCCGCGCCGGAAGGGACGCCGGGACCGCGTGGACCGGCCGCCCCGCACTCACCGTGACGGTCACCTCGTCGTCGTGCAGGATCAGGGCGGAGTAGATGCAGGCGAGCTCGGAGACGGAGGCCATGGTGCGGGGCTGGTGGGCTGGCGCTGCCGGGCGCGGTGCTAGTCGCCGGATGAAGTGAGGGCCTCACCCCAACGCGGCCTTAGCTTCCTCGGAAGAACCGAGCACCTTTGCGGCAGCTGAGGAAAGGGAGCCGTGCGCCTGCGCACAACTTCTTATACGGCCGCAAGAGCCAATCGGCGCCCGTGCCGGGCGGAAGGGGCGGGACGGAGGGGGGGGGGCGGGACGTACGCGCCTGCGCTGTGCGCAGGGCTCATTCTGGGAGTTTGTCCGCCGATGCTAGGTGCCAGCTCTCCGGACCTGGCGAACCGGGACCGCGTTTAGGAAGAGGGAACATGCTCACTGGATCCAGGCGCGGCTGACTGCGCTCCGCACCGGTGCGAGAGCGTTTGAGCCGGGTCCCGGCCCTTCGGTGAATTAATACCCAGGGTGTATATCGTGAGAATCTTACACCAGCGAACTAAGGAGCGACATCTCCGTGAAACTTTGTCAGAGAAGCCTCGCTGAACCCCAACAGCTGTTTCCCCAGAGCCTTGGGAAGTGGGAAACATGAAAGCTAACTTCCATATCCTAGTAAAGGGTGCCCATCACAACCTGACGGGGAAGCCTCGGAACATTCCCTCGCAGATCAGGGACGCACCGCCTCTGTAGGAAAAACGATTAGATAGAAGCCCTCACCTTCTAGGTGCAGAACTTGCAAGAGAACCCATAAACAATTCAGAGTGATAGTTCGGTGTAGCTGCTGACATTCCTATACCCAGCAGGTAAGCTATCAAATGCCATACTAAAAGCCGCGTCGTAGGACAGCAATGAAAACTGCTTCTAGAAAAAATCTAGCAAGACGTGCGTGTCCATCTTTTTTTTTTTTTTTAAATATTTATTTATTTGAAGGCAGAGTTACAGGGAAGCAGAGGCAGAGAGAGACAGACAGGTCTTCCATCTGCTGGTTCACTCCCCAAACTGCCCCAACAGCTGGAGCTGCGCTGAACCAAAGCCAGAAGCCAGGTGCTTCTTCCAGGTCTCCTCCACGGGTGCAGGGGCCCAAGCATTTGGACCGTCTTCTACTGCTTTCTCAGGCCACAGCAGAGAGCTGGATGGGAAGTGGAGCAGCGCCCATATGGGATGCTGGCACTGCAGGCACAGCGCCAGCCCCATGACCATCATTTTTAAAATCATAAAACTATGAAGAGGCCACCTTTGTGGTGACATCTGCACCCCCTGAGCCTTGGTTGAGTCTAGGCTCCTCCACTCCCCATCCAGCTCCTTGCAAAAGAAGTGGGATAGCCCAAATACTTGGGCCCCTGCACCCACACGGAGACCCTGCAGCTCCTGGCTCTGGCCGCCTTTGCCCCTGCAGTTGTGGCCATTTGTGGAGTGAACCAGTGGATGGAAGATGTCACTCTGTGTTTCAAATCAATGAATTTAAAAACTTTATGGACCATCAAAGGCAACCTTAGAAGAATGATGGGAAGATCCTACAGTCGATAATTCTAATGATGTAACTTCAATCAAAATTCCATTAAGGTTTTCAATAGAATCTGACAAGCTGACCTTAAATTTTAAATGTAAGGATCAAAGGCCAGTAATAACCAAGACGATTTTTTAAAGCAAAGACAGACTTAAAATCCAAGAACACAAACTTCACCACTGCAATCCCTGTGCCCAAAACATGGCACATAGAAGATGCACAAGTATATATTAGATCAACGTTTCAAAGTGTTACTGGCATGCCTAGATACGTGGACCAGAACAGAACAAACCCAAAAAACGCACCTTCTTGGGAACTTGGCAGTGTCAGAACTATAGTTTTACAAATCCAAAGTGGATTGGTTGGCAACAGGTGACAGAACAAGCACCTGAGAATCCTCTCTGCCTCTGAAATAAGTGAAAAATTCTGGAGTTTCTACTGAAATAGGAAGCATTCTAAAAATACATGTAATGTTTCCTATTACACTGAGTGACAAATACATGCATTGTCTTTCTCCTTAGCCTTTGAAACTGCTTTTGGTCAGGACTAATATAATACTTTTAATATTGATATTAAAAATGCACAAACTATCATGTTAAAAAGTTCAGCCTTGGGCCGGCGCCGCGGCTCACTAGGCTAATCCTCCGCCTTGCGGCGCCGGCACACCGGGTTCTAGTCCCGGTCGGGGCACCGATCCTGTCCTGGTTGCCCCTCTTCCAGGCCAGCTCTCTGCTGTGGCCAGGGAGTGCAGTGGAGGATGGCCCAAGTGCTTGGGCCCTGCACCCCATGGGAGACCGGGAGAAGCACCTGGCTCCTGCCATCGGATCAGCGCATTGCGCCGGCCGCAGCGCGCCTACCGCAGCAGCCATTGGAGGGTGAACCAACGGCAAAAGGAAGACCTTTCTCTCTGTCTTTCTCTCACTGTCCACTCTGCCTGTCAAAAATTAAAAAAAAAAAAAAAAAAGTTCAGCCTTAAGCCAGCACCGCGGCTCAATAGGCTAATCCTCTGCCTGCGGCGCTGACACACCAGGTTCTAGTCCCGGTCGGGGCACCGGATTCTGTCCCGGTTGCCCCTCTTCCAGTCCAGCTGTCTGCTATGGCCCGGGAGTGCAGTGGAGGATGGCCCAAATCCTTGGGCCCTGCACCGCATGGGAGACCAGGAGAAGCACCTTGCTCCCAGCTTCGGATCAGCATGGTGCACCGGCCACAGCAGCCATTGGAGGGTGAACCAATGGAAAAGGAAGACCTTTCTCTCTGTCTCTCTCTCACTGTCCACTCTGCCTGTTTTTTTTAAAAAAAAAAAAAAAGGTTCAGCCTTAAAATAAATGTAAATTTAATGAGCAAACAGGTTCACTCAGGCAAGAATAGCTATTTCACCATGATTTTTCATAGTGCTCTGTTTTGTGCCAAACTGTGTTTTCTGTTTAAATGTCTGGGAAAGTGTACTTATTCTGTAGGAATTATGGTTGTCAGACAAAAAAGGCATCTCCCATTCAACGTCAGATGACTTCCCGTGGGCATTTTCCAGGGCTTTCTTCTCATTCAGTCACAAGGAAGAGCGCCAGGTAGAAGCGAGACGCGTGCTTGCTGCGGCTAGTGTGTGTGCAATGAATGACCATCACACCTCTGTGGTTCTGAGTGCTTTTTATTTCATATCTAAATGAAATGGCATATCTAAATGTCAGAAAGTGAGTATATACATACAAAATGCAAAACACCTTCCGAAAATGGTTTTATTATGGGCCAGTCCCGATATCTTTATTTTGAAAGTTTCAATTGTCAAATATGTCTAAAGTGCATTCTTGCAGCTAATCAATAGCAGCATTTGTTTCGTTTAAAAAACCAAAGAAATAGACCAGAGCTGGAGAAGTCACAATAAAAAACGAAGCGTGATCTAGATATTACCTTAATTATACCAAGACAAACACTTGTGTGAATTAGTTTATAAGTCCATAAGAAATATACAAAAAACAGCTTTATAAAAAAGTCCATACAGCAATGAGCCCGGGGTCTTGCTCTGCTAGGAATATTAAATACGGTGAGGCACATAATATACAAGGTCTGCTGACTGCTGCGTGTCTTTGGAACCATCAGGGAAGCTCTGCTCTAAGCCAGTGTCTGACAGGGCTGAGGTCTGGGACGTCCAGCGAGGCCGCAGGAGGCTGCTCTCCGTGGCTTCGGAGCAGTCACCAGCACCATTGACGACGCTCTGCTGCTACCGGGGCGGTCTTGTTCATGGCTTCTTGCGCCTAAAACCAAACCCAACATTTAGTGTGGAATTTTGCAATTGGTGACCCCTTTGTAGTAAAAGAAATCTTCAATAGGGCTTTGAGCTCTGTTTTATCGTGGGAAAACTCAAGTCCTGAGAAAGCAAACAGCATGTAAGATATGCTTATCTAGTGTTACATGTAGACCACAGGACCTCCCATCTTTCTCCTGTCACAACCATTTTCCAAACTGCCTAAGGAATACAAGAGCTAAAAATACTGCACAGGGGCTGGTGCTATGGCACAGCAGGCTAAAGCCCCGGCCTGCAGGGCCAGCATCCCATACAGGTGCCGGTTCGAGTCCCGGCTGCTCCACTTCCACTGCAGTTCCTCTGCAGATGTGCCTGGGAAAGCAGCAGAGAATGGCTCGAGTCCTTGGGTCCCTGCACCCATGTGGGAGACCCGGAAGAAGCTCTTGGCTCCTGGCTTCAGATCGGCTCAGCTCCGGCCATTGTGGCCATTTGGAGAGTAAACCAGCAGATGGAAGTCGTTTCTCGCTCTCTAACTCTGTCATTCAAATAAACAAATCTTAAAAAAAAAAAAAAAAAAGTAGTACACAGGCAGATATTTGCAAAGAAGGGGTTTCCACTATGTCAAGGAAATGCAGTATTTGAGTTCATAGAAGACGAAGTGTGGCCCCATCACACCGTACATCCTGCGGCTCAGCCGCACTGATCTCAGCACTGGCAGGTCAGGAGAGGGAACACAAGGCCGTCGTGCACAACTCCGTGCAGGAGCACTGGCAGGACAGGGCCAGAGCCGCCCTTGCTCCATCACCTCCAGGAGGAAATGATCGCTTCTACAGCATGTAGGATGGCAGGGGATGCTAGGAGGAACACACAGCGAGGCCCCCCTCACAGTGCTCACTTGGGCTGTGCGTGATGCTGATACCCAGGTCCCAGCTGAGATCCCGCTCTCATCTCCACAGCCACGGAACACTGAGAGGAAAATGACAGAAGAGGACAAGGTCAGCTCCTCTCAGCAGTCTGGGAAACACAGTGCTGTTCAGACAGCTCTCCCCGGGTGATCTCCAAGACACCTCTGCTAGAACGGCACTCAGACCCCTGCGGTCCCTTCCTGGCACAGGCCACACACTCACAGCCGGAGGGTCTCTACAGTCAGCTGGGACCCCCCTCTAGTTAGGTAAGGAAGAAGAGAGTTCTTGAGAGCCTCCCGACCTCTGCTTCCCACATTCCATCCACAGGAGCCCCTCGTCAGAGGAAGCGTTATAGAGGACGACTGTGAGCTGGTGTGAGGACACTCCTCCAGCCCGACCAGAAACGCGGTCCTTCTACACTAGCTCCCCATCAGCCCGAGAGCAGGACAAATGCCTTGGCTGATGCGCTCGCAGCAGGCGTCCAGGCCGCGCTGGCGGTGGGAGAGCCTACCTCAGCATCCGCAAAGAGCAGCCGTGTCTACGGCTGTGGGGTTCAACCATGCCGAGCCTAATTTCTATTAAGCAGACAAATGTTTCATCTTCACCCCTACCCTTGTCTCTACATCGGTCCACTCAGACTCTGTGCCATCTGGCTGGGCAGGTGCTACTGTGGATGATCTTCGTTTCCGACTACTGAAAAAGGGGAAACACGATGCACTAATTATTTCTGCATCTGAGAACAGGAAACATATTGCAAACAGGGAGGACCCATCTACACCCCTCTGGGGAGCTGCTGGTAAATTTCACAGGATGTTCTGTTCCTCAAGAAAGAGCAGCTAGGAAAGCATCTTTGATGATCACTCACCCACTTGTTGATTCTTGTTTTAAAGTCTCAATATCAGTAAACTGAACAGCTTGTCCACCACCCCTTGTTTTAAAAACATCACCCTAAAGCCAAGAGAAAAGGTCACTGTTACACTCGCGACACATGCAAATGATGAATACACACATATATTTAAATACATATCAAGATTCTACTGCTTTACGGAAACTCCCACCCACAAAACCAGATGGTGCTTGGGACTGTGGAGTCTGTACTGAGTTACTTAGAAATTTGAGATCCGTCCTCCACCAAAGCAAAGAAGCCAATACAATGTAATCTGTAACACTATCACTGCACAAATAAAAATTCTTGTCCCACTTGTAATTTAAAAACTCCACTGAGGGTTAAGACATCTGCCTGGAATTTCTACACCTTCTAAGGCCCTGTTCTTTCTTCTCTGAGAGCCCCTGAAATTTAAAAGAACAGCTTATACCCTGAATTTACAAGTGAAGAAACAGTTACTTGTTCAGTGGCCCCAAAATCTGCTTATGTAAGCCCAAATCTGACATCAATGTGCTTAACCACTTTCCCGGATGGCGACTGGCTCATCTTTATAGAGTGAATTAAACTAACAATTTCTCAGCTTTATATGGCGCATTTTAGTGGAAAATTCCTAGTGTTATTCCAAATAGGGACTACCTTCCAGAGTTAAAATTTTTAAGAAGTATCCTCTAAATGGAATTTAAAAAGCCTTTTACTCTCCTGATTGTTCACTGCCCCTTAACAGAGGAGATCTAGAGACAGGCGAGCATCTGGGCGGCTCTGCACAGAGGCATTTTCATAGGTCAGATTTTAACGTGGGCCTTTACCTAGAACTGACACAGCCAAAGTAGGAGTTCTTGGTGTAGATTTACTTTTGAAGTAAGGATTAAAACTAAACATTCAGTAATAAAGTCCAGATAGCCTGGAGTTCTATGCAAGCTAAGAATCTCAGTCTGTTTAAGAAGATTTGGTCTCACAACCTAAGCAACTGCTTTTATTTTCTGCTACCAGAAGCGTTCCATCACTCATTCATGTTCCAGCTGACACTGCCTGTGTGACATCAACAGAGCAACAGGGTTGGGTTTTTTAAAAGTATATGTTGTCTCCTGGGTGAATGAAGCTTTACCTTAATCAGTTTAGTTTCAATCTCCCCATCGGAGGCTAGTTCCTGGTGGGTCAGCATGTACTTCTCACACTTAGCTAGTGCCTTTTCATTTGCAACAGCTACTGTGATGGCATGAGGGACATGTGGCTGCATGACTGTTTCAGTGTGCACGTTAGAGGCGGGCTTATGATCTACCCATCTGTCTCCCGCAGAGCGCGACCGTCTGTGGCGGGGACGAATCGGTGGTGCGTTCTGATCAGGTTGAAGGAGGAATGGAGAAAGAAGCATAACCCAGAATTAATTGACAGGCATTAGAAGTGCAGCAGGTTTGTTCAATGATGACAGTATCAAAACAAACCTTTTCAAAAGCTAAATATGTAATGTAAGCAACTTAAACATTCTCTTCTTTTTCTTTAAACATGAAACCAACAGACATCCTTGTAACACCAACTAGTACATTATACATCCAACAGAGGCTGACGTGACAAACTCTGATAACGCTGCCAGCCTTTTCTGCTTAGGTGCTGGCTCACAACCGTTCACCCTGTATTCTCAGTCAAAAGCCACTATCTACTCCTGCATTTGTGAGCTGATTAACTGGGCCCACAACTCTTAAAAATTTTCAGCAAGATTATTAAAAGCCTTCCACATGTCCAAGGCCTTGAAACAAAAGAGGAAACACTCTTTATGCAAAGCCACACACAAAAGAATATTAAACGCTGATGAAGCTTTAGTATAAAACATTCAAGTACATAAGGTGTAATAACTGTATGTCAGAAAAAAAGAGTAAAACAATGTTAAGTACTTCTAAGTACTTTCAGTTAAGATATCCAGATCTCCAAACAAAAATTTATGAAAAGTTCAAATAATGGCTAAAATATACAAATGTCTTCCTCCCAAACATTTTATACAGGCCCAAGAATCCAATAAATATAGTATATCAAATCAGTCTCTATTAATACAGTAAAAACCTAGTTGCTTGCACTCAGGTTCCAGGTGAATCTGGGAAAGTTAAATTTAGCACAGTCGGCCTACAAAAAGAAATCTTTTCCACATACGTGACAGTTAATAGTATGTAAAACTGAAAACAAACCGAAGTCCATCACATGCCAATCTTTCAGAGTTAGTCAAGCATGAAATCCCAGTTTCAAAATCCACATTTCTCTGGAAAATGATTACATAGAAGACCATAGTTCTATATAGTTATAAAAAAATGAAGCACTAGTGACTGCTCCAATCATTATAGCACAAAACAGTTGCCACTAAAGAGACTGAGGCTCAAAGCAAGCAGGAAACTGCATTCTCAGAATGGTTTAAGTGGTGTTAATAAGCAAAGTCTGGCCCTTCCGAGCTACCCCCTGGCAGAGTGAGGGTGTCCTTGACACATCTGGCAGCAACACACTCTGAAATAAGCTTCGGCAAAATGACAGTCTGGACTAGCAATCTACCGGCACTGAAGAAATAAATACCGAAAAAACTCCTCTTTGAAGTATAAATTCAGTCCACCTGACATAATTTTTGAGCAACACACACAGACATTTTGATACTAACCTTAAGGTGACTTTTCTGCTGCACTTCTAAGAGGTGTGGATTTCAAGTGAGAAGTTAAAGGACCTCTAGTCAACCCTCTTACACACCTCAGGGCCAAGCCAGAGGCCAGCAGGCAGTGAACGGTGTTGTAAGGGGAGTGACTAGAGTTGATCAGAAAGACCATTCACCATGATTTGCTCCCTAAGAAGGTTGTAGCCAAATTGGCAAAGCACAGAACCTCAGGCCCGAGAACATGTCAAGCTGTGGTAAATCCCTGGGATTCCTCACTATCCCTTAAAAACTGGGACCTTGGGCCACCTCAGTGGACGCTCATCCGCCCCAAGTTACACAGTAAGGAAACCAAAAGCAAATATGTACCGCATGATTAATTTGTTTAGGAGAAAATTTCTGAAAGATCTATGTTAAGATTTTACTAAAGATACAATTCACAATTTTAACTTGGTCTATTTACTCAAAGGAAACTTTACCTTTATCCTTATATGAAGAAAAACAGGCGAGTGAATTTACTTTGGTTGACTGATTTAGATTTGAGTGATTTAGGTTTGAGTGATTTAGGTCTGAGTGAGGCAAAGCCCTTGTAAAAGGCCTGCAGAGCAGCCCACGTAGCCCTGCAGCAGTTCCAAAACAGCTGCCCTGGCCGCTTCCCAACAGCCCAGAGCATGCACATCGAAGGGAAGGGGTGGACTATTCTATATTAAGAGATTAAACAGACAGGCATTCGCTTTGATGGGATAATGGACGAAAAATGAAGTCATTTGGGGACAATTTGGGAGATTAGAGGATATTTATTTATGATGTTCACTTCCTTCGAGGTGATAAAGCAAGGTGATAAAGGTTGTGGTTGTGCAGGACAATATTCTCTTTCTATTGATAGCATCCAAAAGTCTGTGAGTCTGATTTACTTTCCAAAGCTTTAGGGACAGATTGCTGGCACACCTATAAAAACGAACAAGTGGCAACTCTAGGGAAGGGGGAAGGAAGCCAGTGTATCCTGTTTATAAAATAAACCACGTTAAAAAGTGGAATTCAAAAGAACAATAAAAAAATGTAATTTGAGGAAAGGGAACCAAAAGAAAAACCATGGGAAGTGTGCTCTAAGGCACTCACTTTCAACATCATACAAAACTCATGAGCTTCTGCAACTGGGACGCACACACCACACCCGGGATGCCCCAGGGCTGAGGGAGTTTGCTGAACACAGGATGCTGATTCTGTTGCCAGCAGTGTTTGGGCTTTCTCAGTCAAGAGCCAGGCCTCACTTTTGGGGTGAGTCAATCTTCCAAATTAACTACCAGAAAAATCAGACCTTGTTTGTATGGGAGCCCACCCAGCTTTCCCCTGAATATCTGGAACAAAGTTACAAAGAGCAAAGCAAAGCAAGTCTATGAGGACAAGCGTAGAAATCTGGCACTAACCCTGCAGCAATGATCCTCTTCTACTGCTAGCTCCTCTCTGAATGTCGGGACCACCTCCCTGCCTTCAGGCCAGTACACCCCTCGCCTTCTGTCTGACACGATACAAGTTTGACTTTGTCCTGGCTCCCGCTGCCTACGCCTTGCAATAGATGTGACATTGAGAGGTGTGTTGTACGGAGGAATTTTCTGCTCCCATTCCGAAATACAGGAAGCTACAGAAATGCTGCTGCAAGAGTTAGAGCGCCTATGTAGCTGTGGTTGGCTCATGAGTTGCTGGCCGTTGGGAATCTGAGCAATAGAGTTACTAGAAAGCTAAAAAAATTGGAGAGACATTAATGAGCAAGACTGAAAAACTGAGACACAAGTCATCACTTATCTATACTTTAGCACACAAAGACAACATTGTAAGTAACTGTTCATACGACTACTAAAATTGATGTACTTACTAAACTTGTGCTTACACTAAATTTAAAAATATCTCAAATAGAAGTTTCAGAAACATACTAAGTAATTGAAAACAAAAAACTGATTCTGATAAACAGCCATCTAGTCTGAACGAGCTCTCTAATACTAAGCCACCCCCCACCTCAGATAACTCACAGGCACCGGCGGCGGAGACGCAGACCGTGGAATCACTTTTTCTCGGTCTCGCTCCCGAGAGGGTCTCTCTGGCTTCTCAGTTTTGGGTTCAGTAACAATAGCCTTCAGCTGCTTCAGTTTCTCATCTTTGACCCAGAGTTTATTCTGCATCTCCAGCTGTGTGGCCGCCACTCGGCGCTCCTACGGGTTTTCAGTGACAATTTACATCTAATTCTGTGGTACGCATCCCGTGCCAGCTCACTGCATCTCCCACACCCCGACCGCAGTGCACATTCACACGACACTCACACATTCTTTCTGCCACTTCATGGTCGTCTCTGTCACCATGCCTTGTAACCGGGCTTCTAATCTGCGTTTGTCAGAGAACTGTCGCTGAAGCTTCTGGTTCTGGGTTTCCAGCTCCTGCTGCAGATTGCGCTTGTCCTCTTCGTAGATGGTCGTTGTCTTCTCTAAAATCTCGATCTGGGGAGGCAGAGCGTTAGGCTCGGTATTTGGCAGGTAAACACTGTGTGGCTATGAAATCCTCTTTCTAATTTGCTACTGCAGGCTCACTTGTGGAAAGAAAAGGCTTGCAGAAAGCACCATTATCTTTTTTTTTAAAGATTTATTTTTATTTTATCTGGAAGGCACAGTTACATAAAGAGAGAGAATATCTTCCATCCACTGTTTCACTCCCCAAATGGCCGCAACAGCCAGAGCTTGGGCCAGGTTGAAGCCAGGGGCCAGGAGCTTCTTCCATGTCTCCCATGTGGGTACAGGGGCCAAGCACTTGGCCTATATTCTGCTGCTTTCCCAGGTGCATTAGCAGGGAGCTGGGGCAGAAGTGGAGCCGCTGGGACTCGAACTGGTGCCCTTATGGGATGCCAGCACTCCAGATGGCAGCTTAACCCACTACACCACAACGCCAGGCCCAGCACCGTTATCCTTTAAAATGTCACCTGAATTCTGACCTTCATTCTCAGAAATGGCAGCTTGTTCATAAGCAAGTCTCTCACCGCAAGATAAAGTTATAACTGACTTCACGGGAAAATTACTTTCCCAACTAAGGCCTAAAATTTTAACTTCCCAGATTATGCTCAGAATAAGGAAAACTGTATGGCTGAGAGTAGCCGCTCCCTCAAATGAGCATATAAGCCCTGCACCTCCAAAGGGTCCTTGGTAAATGAGAACAAACGTGAATTACACAGTGCCGCAGCAAGCACCGAGACAGCATTTCCTTCTACCCTGCAGGGAGACATTCATGCGGAGTTTGTACTTTTAAAATCCGACCTGTAAACCAGATACGGATCCAATCAGCACCCAGTAGTTAGAATGTGTATTGTGAAAAAAACTATGCATGATTCTCGAAGTATTCTGCACCAACATTAATTTGTGTCTTAATTCCATTTTTCCGTAAACTTTTTGAGGTACCCTCATATTGTCATGTTGTCCAAGGCATTATTACATTTTCTCATGTAATAATTTATTTCATGTGATAATTGGAAAAAGAAATAGAGTGAGGAAACACTTCTAATCAAAAAGTAAGGGGAGGGTGTTTGGCTAAGCGGTTTAAGATGTGGTTGAAGTGTGCCTGTGTTCAACTCCCGACTCCAGGTCCTAACTCCAGTTTCCTGTTAACAGAGCCCCTGAGAGGCAGCAGTGACAGCTCAGTGACAGAGTCCCTGGCTCCCAGCTTCGTCCTCCGCCCAGCCCTGGCCACCAAGGACATCTGGGAAGGGAGCAGGTGGATAAGAGCTCTTTCTCTCTCTCTGTGCCTTTCAAATAAATAAATTTTTTAAATCGAAACTTTTTTTAAAACACACTATCACCACAAAAACCCTAAAAGTCCTCCAGAAGGATCCATTGTTTGGGCCAGACATTTTTCTCAATCGCTAGATTCCTAAGACTAAACACGATTATGATCCCTCTTCCCTATACTGGTCACTCATATTTCCTCTACTTTGGGCTGAAATGAAGACTAATAAATGACCAAATATAACTTAACAGCAGTAACAGTCAGAGAGCAGTGCTGAATGGGCCATACACAGTCCAGCAGTGACAAAACAAACCTTATACTCTAAAGTTTTGTTCTTCTTCTCCAGACGTTCTATCTCCAATTTCTGTCCTGAGATCACCTTTTCTTTTTCATTTAGTTTCCCTTGAATGTAGTTTTCTTTATTTAAAACAGCACTGTCGCATTCTTGTAACATGGCTTTAAAAGTATTAGCTGAAACCAAAGCATGAGGTCAAGTTTTACTCCAATTCAGATCAGCAAATGTTTCAATTTTATTAGCAGACATTAGACATAACATTAGCAACTAAGCAAATCCATGCGAATCAGTCTGTAACAGGAAAATCAGTTTGGAAAGAAATCAGGAACCTGAATCTCAAATCTATAAGAGACATTCATAGGGGCTTTCTGTGTAGTACTGAAAACACAGCCTCCCCCTGCCCTGGAGGAGCCTCCTCTTCCCAGCCCCACAGTAAACAAACTGCTTCCAAATAACAAAAGCACAAACAGAAACAGCTCTGGAGTGGGATCAGTCAGACCTGAGCTGACTCCCTGGTATACTGCCTACTGGTAAAGACTTGGGCAAGTTATTTTTCTGAGCAAATTTCATTTCTATACAGAAACCGAAATATCACTCTCACAACTTTTTTTTTTAGTTTCTTAGAATATAAAAAAGAGCCGTGGGAAAACGCCTGTCCTCCTAATTAGACAACGTCTTGAGAACACAAAGACAGAATCTCTCCTGCAAAATCGCTCCCTGGGAAAGGCGCACCCAACACTCACATCCCGGTGCATTCCTTCCATGTCTGAGGGTGACGCACCTGCCAACACGCCTGCCCTTACCTTGCTTGTGAAACTCGTCAATCATCATTTGCCGAAGACGATGTCGCTTCTCCAAGGCCTCAATCAGCCTTGGGAGTGTCTGCTCATCACTGATATCCAAGAGTTCACACGACGGCAACGGTGGGAAGCTCTGTAAAACCACGCCGGGGACGGAGGGCTCTGCGAGAAGTACACAACAGCAGCACGTTACACCAGAGAGAAGGTGCTGACTGAGGCAAACCAACACTGTGACCAGAGCAGCAGTCCGGTTAGCCACGGAATTTCTTGAGCTGTCATAATTCTACTTCCTTACAAATGACAGACAGTATGCAAGAGAAGAAACCTCATCTACATCTTGGTCCAAATGTTTTTGCCCTCGGTTCTTTAACAGAGAGGATACAAATGGTTCTCATATAAAACAGACTTGGTTTTCTTTAAGGAGACACAGACCAATCCGCGGGCAAAGGGTAGAGCACCGATCTTACCGTCAGCGATGGGACCTCCTCGCGCCTGGTTCCTGAACCGCCTTCCAGGCGTCAGACCACAGATTGCCTTGTCTACTGGCCTGGCCACTTCTACTTCTTGGGTCACTTCCGCAAACCTCATGACTTGCTAGAACACAAAGCAAGTGGAGTTTTGTAAAGAGCCCAGACAAGTGCTGCTGAAGAAGAACTGAGGCAGCAACAGTGGAATGGCCGCAGCTCCCTTCTCTACCCCAGAGGCTCAGCACCCATCCTTAAAACCTTCAGAACACCACTCTTCACGTCCACAGAGGTCTTCCCAGCGCAGACTCGAGACTTAACAGCACCAACACAGAAAACCTACCAAGCTTTCTTCGTAGTCTTCCGCCTTTGGATTCACGCACACAATCATCCGTACTTTTCCTTCCCCATCAAAGTAGTTCTTGAACAGATGGGTTAACTTGGAGTCTCGATACGGAACCATCTGTAAGTACATTCAAACCCAAACATGTAAGGCGACAATGCACATGAGTGACACCATACAAAAGATCAAGAAGGCCGCCGCCTACCTTGTTGGTCCCATACATCTGGTTCTCTCTCAGGACTTCCATACACGTTCTTAGTGTCATCAGTGACTGATTTATGTTACCTGATAGAAAACACAAGAGTAGACAAAGTGTGGTCTATATAATCTCAACTTCATATAACTTTTACAAATAACAGATTCTCATGGCCCCGTGTAAAGAACTGTCCATGCATGGCGCAGGCTGTCTCTCAATAGTCTACTTCTGGAGAAGCTAAAAGCCATCCCTCAGGGTTCCATCAGGCAGAATAAATGCACCATTACACTTACAACCCATAAGGTTCCTCCCAAATTCTAAATTCTCTGATGCAGATGTGTAATGTCCTCATGTTGAAATATTTTCTCTAAAGCATGCCCATGTCAGGGTCCAGCAGGCCTCATCAAGTCCAGAATCCCCCTGCACACAGGGCCCATGCTATTTCCAACAGCCACTCAGGAGCCACTAACTCCGTTCCCTCCCCAGATCAACAAGGACTGCTTAGAAGGCACACTTGTTACTTCTGACCACTCCTGTCAGGCTGTGGCCAAGGCAAGCTCCAAGAGACCCGGCAGGCTTCTGCACGTGCATTGGAGCCTGGATTAAGATCCGCTCACTCCATCACACCTTCAGCCCTGGCCTCTCAAGGACGCAGCAGAACCTTGGTTACGCCTTCCAAAACGCAGAACCCACCGCACCCCTGTGCTATTGCACGATTCGTGCTTTCCCTCCCTCCCCCATCTCCCTTCCTCCTCCTCCCACAGTGCTCTCAGGAACGGGGATCATCCTCAAATCTGAGTGACGCATTTGAATCTTCCCTTAATGGACACAGGTTCTTACCTCGGGGCTATGTTGTCCGGAGCTACATTTCAGGCAGTGTGTTTTTACTTTTACTAAACTCTAACTGGAATTTAGCAGTTCTTTCAATTACAAAGGTAGACCAAAAACACAGTAGTAGTGGGAGTGCCTGTGGAGTGTTCACGTTATAGTTCACTGCTGATCAAAATATTTATTTTACCATTACTGTGCAGCTTATTTAGTTATTAGGCCTGCTGCTGGGTTTTTATTTAATGCCTTAATAAAGACGCACATAAATGACTGTATGACAAATGTAAGAATGCTTTTTAAAACACACTTCAACAGAACTGCCTTTCTCTGTGATCCTCTCTGCATTATACATTCACACTGGGAAGGGGGCACAGGCTCCAGCATGGGTCCTGCAGCCCAGAAGGCAGTGCCCTGGCCCTCTGCGGTTCCTTGGAGGAAAGCTGCTTATGCCCACCTCCTCAACTCCTCCTTAAAGCCAGCCCCTTGGCCACTTCCAGGAGGACAGTGGCTCTCACACACACGCTGCTGTCACAGGACTGACGTCCTCGACTCCAGTAAGTTCTGGTCTCCATTCTGTTGTTGCCGAGCAAGCACGCCCAAACCCCAATCTTCATCACTCAGGAGCACAGTAGGCCACCCCTGAAAACGGTGGTGGGCGTCTTACACCCCAGGACAGACACTTCCCCGGGTGCTCCTCGCCCCCACCAGCACTCAGAGGCCCTTCTACCTTCTCCAAGCATCAAGTCCCTGGTTTTTGGCTTCTTCCCAACCCAGCTGAAATCCCTTTCCCATCAAAGTTAACCCTTCCTCTTCCAGATTCTTCTGCCTTTCCCAAGACCTTCCTCCACCAATTGTAGCTTTAATATTTGGTACCTGGCACCGGGGCCACAATGCCAGACACAAAGACTACACCCACAAGACTCCAGTGATCAGGTGAGAAGCAGGAACCCTTTGGCCTAGGTAGCAGGAGGTCGAAAAGGCCCCATTTGGCACCATTGGACTTAAAACTTTTTCATCTCATCAGCACATAAACTCAAGTCTTTATTGTCTTCCAACTTACATTCTTAACCATTTCATAAATCCTTCAGTCCTGTCCGACACACAGCTCACTCTGCTCCCCTGAAGTACCAACCCTGCGCACCCCTAGACTGGATCACTCAGCACTGCTCTGCGCCCCCACAGAACCTGGGGCTTACATCCATCACCCTCCACCCAAACAGCCCATCTCTCTCTTTCTCTGGCAGGGCTTCAGCCTTTATTACTGCATTCAAGTCCTGGCCATTAAAAGATTACTAACATCAAACACAGACCAAGGAGAGGTCACACACACACTTCCCCCAGCTGCCCTCACTGTCCTGGGCCTCACACCTCCCGAAGCAGATGAGGAGTGCTGGAGCGACTGCTAGGTCACTTAATTTCAAGGACTGGGCACCGCCGACAATCACAGGTAACTCTTTCAATAGGAATATAACTTATTTTCTATTTATTTTAGCCACTCTTCCTTATTCTTAAAGAAATTACTGTGTTGTAATAGAAAGATACCAAACCAGCAAAACTAAAGAAACAGCACTGACCATTAAACCTTAGCCTCCAAACTAATTAAATTGAAGACAGTCAGGCTTAAACCACCTAAAGATAAGTGGGTAATAAACCGGCATCCCAAGTTTTTAAAGGTTGTAGCAATAATCAAGTTCTATGTTGTACTCACCAGCTTCGCGTAATCTATTCCCTTCTGCTTTGGTCCGGTTAGTTCTTTCACTTCCAGCAAGATCTACTAAGGATAACTGGCTTATAATAATTTGTTCTTTTTCCTGAAAGGAAGACCACAAAGCCAATAACCTAAAATGTTATCATTGGTTTACAATGTTCTTTAAATAGATTCAAGTCAACAGCTACTAAGTTTTCATGAATATAACATTTGTACAAAAGGGAAGGGCTAGGGATACCCGTTTCAGGGGAGCATGCCAGGTTGGTCAGGACACTATTGGCTATTTATCCGTTGTCTGGGCTCCCTCCCACATCAGACCATAAGCTCCCTGAGGGCAGGGACTCTATCTCTAGCACTCAGCAGAAACTCAACAAATACTGGGGAAGAAACTGTGACTCCAAATAGGGCTATACTAAATTTTTCTATACAATCAGCTATTTAATAGTTTTATACTAACCTAATAATTTCATAATACTCTAATTTTATAAAAATAAATCAAAGTCAAGAGATACCTAGGTGATACTGTTATATTAGATGTGACTCAAAGGAAACCACATGTGTATGGAAGGTCAGCTTATAACCACATTGTAGCTGTCATTAACGAGTGCTGACCGTCAGCCACACGAGGGACCGAGAACCTGCTGTGCACTGCCTCCTGCAGTGATTACGCCCCCGGGAAGAGGGTCTGTTGCAGTGCTAGTAATTGAACAGAAATCAGAATTCTAATCCTGGTCATCTTCAGTACCATGTCCTCCAGCCATTTATGAACCTTCATAAGCCAGGATTTCATGCTAGGGTCTGAATACAGCTACACGTGAATAGCTTAGAACTATCAAATTACATCTACTCATACACAAATGCTGTTTAGCGACATAAGCCTTGTAGCACAGTGGGCCCAGCAGTGAATCCGCAGACAGGGGGCCTACTGCCTATCAGCCAAGCAACGAGTGACATGGGACACTGGCCACCAACTGCTGCCATTCAAAAACCACAATGTAGAGTTCCACACACAGAAGAAGTTGGCAGAGAAAAAACAATGACTCACACGTCACACGTTCTTATTTTATCTCTTCCAATGAAGACACTGTTTTAAAGATCTGCAAACCTTTTCCAGGTTCTTACAGAACAATTTTATTGCAACGAAACCTCCCTAATTTAACTCTAATTCCAACTATAGCCTTACCTGTAGGACATTGTCTCCATCTGCATCTAGGGGCGCCTGCACTAACTTAATGTTGAACACACTGTGCGAACGGCTGGACTCGCGATTCAGATGGGTGTTAGCAATCCGTCTCTTTTTCTGGCCTGTGACAACAGAGAAGTCATTGATTATACCAGAATTCAGCCACTTCCTTATACTCATACACGCTCTCTCATAAAAAGGATTACTGTCCAATGATGATAGCTATGCTCAGTTCTGCTCTAACCTCTCCAGAAAACTTCAAAAGCCTCCTCAGTAGACTTCACTTCCACTTCTGTACATCCTGCAACATACATGTTATGGTTCTTATCTTCACGAAGCATTTTAGACTGTGGAAGTCTACGGGGAAGAAAAAACAGATTAGTTTCCTAAAACTAAGAGAGAATAAGATCTTCACTTAAGACTAGGACTAAAATGCCAGGCAACACGACATCCATTCTCACAATGGAGGTAAGTTTACATGAGACTCTAAAGCAATGTTAAACTCGGATCAGACTATACGGATAGCTAGCCATGATTAGTTACCTAACAGGATAGCAGGAACCAATTGTATCTGAAAAGCTTTGCTCTACCAGCACATGAAACAACACGTACAAACAGAGACCGAAGTGGAAGTCGAGGACCATCACATGCACAGGTTAAGATCTAGCATTTTCCTAATTTAAACAGAGCAGCAGACAGAACTAGTTCTGAATTCACCAGCAAAAGCAGACAACACATTCAGAAAGAGTTTGGTATATACCAGGAGTGGCAATCCTTTCAAAGTGGCTCTTCAAGTTTTGGTCTGTATGGTAGGATAGGGGATGGGTAAAGACCCTGCTTGCTTGGCCTCAGTCCTATGAATGGGGAGGGTAGAGACATCTACCAGCCACCATCACCGAGAGTCAAAGGCGGATTTTTCAGGAAGCCAGGCAGGCTTAGAGGTCACAGGGCAGCCCAGTGCCAATGAAAAACCACGTATATGCAAACATGCCACAGATACCAGCCACTAGCATAACTGCACCCTCTCCTGAAGACAAGAGCCGACACAGACACATACACAAAATCTGGGTTCCTCAAGGGCGTGCCGAATGTGTTCCACCTACCAAAGGAATACAGAAGTTACTCTCCTCCAGCAAAACGTTCAGTGCAGACTAAGTGACAGGCACGGGCTGGGATCTTAAAATCCCCCCCTTGCAATGCTCTTCAACCAGCTCAAACAAGCTAACAAACTACATCTGGGTGCAGGGCCAAACAAGCACCCGTGTAAGCTTGTTCAAGGAGTTACCCAGGAAGGTTAGAAGACACAAAAGTCACTTTTATTTGGCTTTCACATAAATCAAATCAAATCAAGATAGGGTCCTTTGAAAATCATTTCATTTTTAACTAAGCAAACAAAAATCGAACACAAACAGACAGAAAGGAATCTAACTGGTAGCAATGGCTGACTTCAGAACACTTTGGGAAAATGGTACATGCAAAACCAGAGGCAAGACAGCTGACACTTGAAATGAACAGGAAAGCACTTAGTCAATATTAAAAGCAATGCCTCTTAAGGTCCTCATGTACTTCTCTATAATCCAACCCCATGTATTTCTTTCCTAACGCCAATATCCCCGTGGTAGAGAGGTCACTCCAGTAATCAGTTCCTTTGTAAGGTTCTCATTTGGGGAAGGGTTCGTAGAACAAAAGCAAAGGGGGCACTCTTTCTTCACATAAACTTCTGAATTAATACTAGCAACTTTGTGATTGTCTTTTCTAATCTATGCAGATGCAAATCCAGGGACTCTGCACAGATACCTGCTCGGAAACACGACTCAGTACGAACCACAGAGACTTCTATCATGTGTGCACACAACCAGAATCTACGTATTTTTGTGGAAACATAAGTGGATGTTGACACCTGTCCTCCTTCCAATGGTTTTCTCAATTTCACTGTTCCTCCAGTATTGTTCCATGACATATACACACAAAAGTTATAGACAAGGCATGACTCTTCATATTACTTATGGCCTGGGGCCAGTGCGGTGGCATACTGGGTTAAGCCATTGCCAGCAATGCTGGCATCCCATATGGGTGCCAGTTCAAGTCATAGCTGCCTCACTTTCAACATAGCTCCCTGCTAATGTGCCTGGGAAAGCAGCAGAAGCTGGCCCAAGTGCTTGGGCCCTTGCACCTACATGGGAGACTCAGATGAAGTTCCAGGCTCCTGGCTTTAGCCTGGCCCAGCACTGGCCGTTGCAGCCATTTGCGGAGTGAACCAGCAGATGGAGGATCTCTCTCTCCCCCTCTCTGACTCTGAAACTTCCAAATAAAATAAATAAACCTTAAAAAAAAAAAAAAAAAAAAAGACAGCATTGAAGACCAGCCTTTAACCTGAGAACAAAACCAGCACTTGGAGACCAGACACTAGTATGAGACCCAAGATTCCAGCGCCAACGCGCACACATGCAGATTTCTCTTCTGTGATGCCAGTGGGGAACTGGGCTTCAGTCTCCGCAATGGAGACCGAGGGAAGCTGAAGGAGCAGGCCTTTCCCTCGGTCAAGGACAAGGCAGCCGTCACTTCCTACCACCCAGGGAGAGGTCTCTGAGCATCACCGTGCAGACAGCAGCTCTCGGCTGCATTCTGCAGAGACCGCTGAGACACGCGTGGCTACTACGATGGCTACAGAACTGCCAACGCTGAGTCAGGTTCTCCAGGGTGGCCCGGGGTGCACGGACAGGGCCACTTCCTTATAATTAACTAAGGTCCTTCTAAAGGCACGGCCACAGGCCGCGGTCTCCAGAGCACTCTGCGCTGACTGCCTGGCTCACTCTGCGCCTTACCTGCCTTCACCCACTGGTTCTCTACAACCACATACCCAGTGAGTAACCAAAGCTCTCACTGAGCACCAGCTACAGGACTAAAGTTCTATCTTTTCATTCTGAAAACAAACGCAAGCATTCACAGCTGAAATTTATAGTTGACAAAAACAAGGATCAGTGAGGTAAGTGACTCCCCCAAGGTTAGCAGCCAAGAGGGCTTCTCCTCATTACTTACTTGGGCTTGGTGGGGTCAAAAGGCACTTCTTCTAATAGATCATATATGTAATTATTATATATTTCAATGTAAGAGACAAACACTCCATAGACACTGTCTTCATCAACCTCTTCTGCTTTGCAGAATTCTCGGACGGTTATCATGTCTGCAAATTCTGGATCTACTTGTCGTCTAAAACACAAAAACAAAAGTGTCTGATTTTAGTATATATTTTGAATCAATATCAAAAGGAGATGATCTCAAGAGAAAACTCAGAGATGACATAAATGGGGGCTGGTGTTGTGGCGCAGTGACCTAAGCCACCACCTGTGACACCAACATCGCATACGGGGGTCAGTTTGAGTCCCGGCTGCTCCACTTCTGATCCAGCTCCCTGCTAAGGGACCTCTCGGAAAGCAGCAGAAGACGACCCAAGTGCTTGGGCCTCTGCACCCATGTGGGAGACCCACATGGAGTTCCAGAGTCTGGGCTTTGGCTTGGCACCAGCCCTGGCTTTTGTGGCCACCAGGAAGTAAACCACTGGATGGGAGATTTTCTCTCTCCTTTTTTTAAATTTAATTTTATTTACTTGAAAGGCAGAGTCACAGAAAGAGAGAGGGAGAGACAGAAAAATTTTACATCTGCTGGTTCGCTCCCCAAATGGCCACAACTTCCAGAGCTGAACTGCTCCAAAGCCAGGAGCCAGGAGTTTCTTCTGGGTCTCCGATGTGGGTGCAGCTGCTTTCCCAGGCGCATTAGCAGGGAGTTGGGTCAGAAGTGGAGCGGCCAGGACTCAAACTGGCACCCATATGGGATGCTGGCATCACAGGCTGCAGCTTTATCTGCTACACCACAACACGGTCTCTGGCCCCTCTCACCCCATAACTCTGCCTTTCTAGAAATGCATCAATCTTAAAGAGAGAGAGAGATTATATAAATGACCCACCATAATGAGCAGAAACTCCCAAAGCAGCTGTGTTCACACTCACGGTCCCCCAACAGTACCCCCACATCCTCCCAGATACACAACACAGGCTTTGACAGCCTCCCCCACCCACAGAGGCACCTTCTCATGACAATGACTCAAAGGGTACTGGAGAGACAAGAATGCAAGAACATGCCTCAGCTCTGACCTCTCGAAAGCCAACTGTCAGACCAATTCTCCACTCACTTGTCACCTGCCCCACCCTGGGGAAAGCACAGGCAGAACCCTGGGACCCCACAGAAACACGATGACTCACTTGCTGGAGGGGGTCTTGGGGTTGGGCATGGCTTCCCTCTTCTGGCGCTCCAATAGGGCATCGACCTCACACTGTATGTCCATGCTGTTCCTGTCGTTAGACTTAAACACCTGAGGCAGGGCAAAAATCAGACCATACTTCTAAAATTCACTTCCATGAACATACTCAAGAAATAAGAAACGTTTAATAGTGAGACACAGCTCAGTTTTCAAAACAGACCCAGTGCTTCGGTTCTCTCCCTTAACGCCACCGTGTCCTGCAGCACTGCGATCCCCGTCTACAGCGAAGCAGTCCCAACACAAAGAATTACACTCACGTATCGCTTAGCTTGAAACGACCCTATGCTGTTAAAGATCATGTCCAGAGAGCGAGGAAGCAGCCCTCCTTCCCCTGGGGAACCGGTCATCGTGTGGGTCTTTCCACTTCCTGTCACCCCATATGTGAAAAGGAGACCTACAGGGTAACAAGTCACAGTGAGTTCCATCATGAACGTCCTCCACTTGTAATATTTCTCCACTGCATTTAAAACACAAAGAAATTAACCAGCTGGACAAAACAGGTTTAACAGCATTCTCAAAGTAAATCTGAATTCAATGCCAAACATAAGCTAAACAAATACTTTTTTTTTTTTTTTTTTTTTTTTGACAGGCAGAGTGGACAGTGAGAGAGAGAGACAGAGAGAAAGGTCTTCCTTTGCCATTGGTTCACCCTCTAATGGCCGCTGCGGCCAGCGCACTGCACTGATCCAAAGGCAGGAGCCAGGTGCTTCTCCTGGTCTCCCATGCGGGTGCAGGGCCCAAGCACTTGGGCCATCCTCCACTGCACTCCCGGGCCACAGCAGAGAGCTGGCCTGGAAGAGGGGCAACCGGGACAGAATCCGGCGCCCCGATCGGGACTAGAACCTGGTGTGCCAGCGCCGCAAGGCGGAGGATTAGCCTATTGAGCCGAGGCGGCCGCTTAAACATATACATTTTAAAAGGAGAGGAAGAAAGGAAAATCGAACAAAACTCCAAAAATGATACCATTTTTGCCATGGATGAGGTCATCTACCAAGGGACTTGCCACCACATCAAAGAGCTCCTTCTGAGTGGTGTGAGTGCCAAATACTTGCTTAAATGAATACTGAGTCTGTGCAGGGAGACAAAACAAAACACACTTAGACAAACAAACCCCACTGGAAATACATCTGTTTAAACCTGGAATGTTTCTCTATGAACATCTAAGACATGCAAAGAAAAAATATTTGTTTTTTTAAATTGGTTGTATTTGATTCTTATTTATTCGAGGGAGTAAAGGGAAGGAATAGGGGGAGAGAGAGAGAGTGTGCAAGCTGAGGCTTGCCCCGCCATCAGCTGATGGCACAGGGCCTGCAACGGCCAGGAGTGGGCCAGGCCAAAGCTAGAAGCCAGATCCGCACTCCAGTCTCTCACTGGGTGGCAGGAACCCACTACTTGACAGGACCTGCTGCCTCCCAGGGTGTGTGCTGGCACAAAGCTGGAATTGGGAGCAGAGTGGACACCTAAAACCCAGGCACTCTGAGATGGAATGCCAAACACCCACCCCACGCACGGCCTTCAAATCTAAGTCATTTCCTACCTACATAACCCTAATCATAGACTGGTAAACAGGGGACTGCCTCAGGAGCAGCGCCTTCTTCTTTTTTTTTTTTTTTTTTTAAAGATTTATTTATTTATTTATTTGAGAGGTAGAGTTATAGACAGTGAGAGGGAGAGACAGACAGAAAGGTCTTCCTTCCATTGGTTCACTCCCCAAATGGCTGCAATGGCCAGAGCTGTGCCGATCTAAAGCCAGGAACAGGTGCTTCTTCCCGGTCTCCTGTGCGGGTGCAGGGCCCAAGCACTTGGGCCATCCTCTACTGCTTTCCCAGGCCACAGCAGAGAGCTGAGTTGGAAGAGGGGCAGCCAGGATTAGAACTGGTACCCATATGGGATGCTGGCACCGTAGGCAGAGGATTAACCTACTGTGCCACAGCGCCTGCCCCCTCCTTCCTTCCTAAGAAAACAAAGGCCTACAGGAGGAACTTGCCCAAGCCCATGGGGTGGTTAGTGTCACAGCCATCCCTAGGGCAGTATGAGGCAGTGACAGGTCTGAACCAGGACCCCACACCCTCACCTACTGAGTGTCTGACAGACGGGGCATATGTAAGGCGCATTTCCCTCTGAGGCAGGAGAGAGACAAACAGCACACGGATGTGGCTACTCATCTGGGGGTCGTGACTTCTGACAGGATAGTGGGGCGCCCTGAGGAGGTGCTCTCTAAGCCGAAACCCAATGCGGCGGTGGGGAGCAGGCCAGGAGCACGCAGGGGACAGAGAAGTCCTAGCTAAGGCACCAGCCATCAGGCAGGATTCTGGCTCTCCCAAGAGGCTCAGGGACTGCGTGAGCGCTGAAAGATGAGGCTGGAGACACACAGGAGACTCACCAGGGTTTTGCCATTCAAAGACCCTTGAAAGGTTTTAGACAAGAAATGCAGTTTTGTTTATGCTTTAAAAGCTCATTGTGGCTGCTCCGTGGAAAATGGATCAGAGCAGACATTCCAAATGAAAGCAGGCACTCCACTCAGCTCCAGCAGCCTTGGCCAGGATACCTGTCTACCTAAATGTTTAGAGACATTCGTAACCATTTGATGGGGGCCCAACAGGCAGCCTGTGTCCAACAGGCTCATCTCACGGAGCACACTAAATGCCCGTGTCTCTCATCTCTCAAGCTTAGCTCCAGCCAGCACGAGCTACACAAAAGGGCCAGCTGCTACGATGCGCTGAGAACTGAAGAAAGCTGCTCCTCCAGTGCAGGCGGTCTGGGAAGCTCTGGTCTCAGGGACCAGGCTCAGACGAGGGTGGCAGCAGTGGAGACAGAACTGAACAGTTTCAAGCAAGAACACTTTGGAGTAGGACTGACGGGACTACGAACCAGATAGGAAGACGGGCCAGTAGACAGTAGGCACCAGGTCCATGACCTGAACCCCTGGACAGACAGATGCTGGCACCATTACTTGAGAAGACTGGGGGAAGTTATTTGGAGGAGAAAAGTCAAGAGCTACCTTCTAGACGTGCACACGCTAACAAGCCTATGTGGCGTCCAAGCAGCGATCTCAAGCAAGCGGCTGTCAGCTGGTGTCTAGAGCTCGAGCAAAGGTTTAGGCTGTGGATAAAAATGTCAGCTTTCTCCACACCAGACAGGTACTGCCATGGGCAAGTGTGGCAGAAAACAGGCCCCTGGGCACGGCCCAGGAGGAGGCTGGAAAAGGACAAGAAGTCAGCTAAGGGTGACTGGTGAGACAGGAGAGCAGAGAGCGATAGAGGGGCAGGAGAGTGCCAAGGGGAGGGGGCTGCAGAGAGCCGAGCACAGGGACAAGGTTAGCAACAGAGGTCACGGTTAGTCTCTAGAAGAGCATTGCCACGGCGGCGCCACGGCAGCCTGAAGGTACCTCCTCCCCCTGCAGCCCCACAGCCCTGCCCACTTCAGCACAACTGACCTCCTGCCTTCCCTGTGACCACTCATCTGGTAACACCGTCCCAAACAAGTCATCAACCCATAACGGCGAGGGCTCTCCCACCGTCAGGACAGCAGCTCAGCAAAGGTTTGTTCAACTGAACTCAATAGTTTACTAAATGTAAGAACGCTTCATGGGGCCAGCGCTGTGGTTTAGCGGGTAAAGCCGCTACCTGCAGTGCTGGCATCCCATATGGGCGCCGGTTCTAGTCCTGGCTGCTCCACTTCCAATCCAGCTCTCTGCTATGGCCTGGGGAAACAGTGGAAGATGGCCCAAGTCCTTGGGCCCCTGCACCTGCGTGGGAGACACAGAAGAAGCTCCTGGCTTCAGACTGGCGCAGCTCTGGCCATTGCAGCCAATTGGGGAATGAACAAGCCGATGGGAAGACCTCTCTCTCTCTCTAACTCTGACTTTCAAATAAATAAATCTTAAAAATAAAAAAAGAACGCTTCATTAAGTATACAAGGTTTGTTATTAAATGTTTCTTTTATTTCCACACATGAAATCGTGTGTTTATCAACTGCCTGGCATGATCGTTTGTCATCCACATCAAACTATCCTTAATGTGTGCTCTAAAAAACAAACACCCAGTGTCTACACCAATTAGCCCCATAGCCCATCCAGCACGCCAAAGCTGTGTCTCTATACTCTAGAAATCAAAAGCACTACAGATACAGTCGCTACAGTGAAGCACATGAGTCTTTCAGCAAAGTGCAATCACATGTGACTGTTAAATTCACCCTGTGGGGCAGCAGGCTAGGTCACCACCTGGAATGCCCGCCCCTCACATGAGTGCTGGTTCAACCCCAGCTCCTCGACCTGCAGTCCAGCTTCCTGCTAATGCACCTGGGCAAGCACGCTGGCCCAAGTACGAGGGTCCCTGCCACCCATGGGAGACCTAGGTGGCGTTTCCTTCCAACTCCTGGTTTCAACCTGACCCAGCCCTGGCTGTTAGAGGCATTTGGGGAATGAATAAGCAGATAAAGGATCCACCTCTCCCCCATCTGTGTCACTCTGCCTTTCAAGTAAATAATAAACCTTAAAAAGTTTCCCAATGGAAAAGCCATTAAGGAGACAACACAGCCAGTACAAACCACTTGGTTTGAACCGAGTTCAAATCACCTCCTTGTAGTCTCCATTCCTGTTGAGTCGGTAGCCCTCCGGGGTGTGCAGCTGAACAGTTGTGTTACTGACCACTTCTATGCAGCACTCCTGCTCGGGAAAGCCCAGCGGCCGCACCCTGCAGTACACCTGGAGAAGCGGGAAGCTCAGTCGGAAGCCTGGTCTCCATTCGCTTCCCGTTCACTCATTCCAAAAGCACTTGGTCTCGCAAGAGATCTACACGTAGGGGCCCCAAAACCAAACCTACTACTCAAGGCGGGCAAAAGCAAACAGTCACGCCAGATATGAGAAAAGACTTAAAAACACACAAAATTGAAATTGTGATAACAAAGTATCAAACTGCACAGCTTCCCTTCATTTCTGCTGTCATACTAACAGAAACATCTCTCAAAACCAACAATCTATCACACAAGGAGGTAGCTTTAAAAAACTGTTAGAATTCTTGGGAACTGTCGATTAACACTTTGCCAGCTTAACCTAACACTTCATACACAAAGAAGGGAGAGGGTTTGGGGTGGCAGGGAAACCTGCTCAGCTGTGTACCAAGCACCCCAATCCCAAACTCAGACTCAGGGACCCACTGCAGTGCCAGCGAGAGGGAGGCCAAGAAGACCCAGAGCCAACCCACGCTCTTCCAGTCGTCGCTGGCTACAAGCACTTCCCACACGCAAAAGAGAGAAATACTTGCAGTTGTGAGTGGGCATGAGACTGACTCTGCTGCCTATACCACAGTCTCTCTATGAGACTTGGAGCTGGGGCCATCGGCCACTGGGGGCAGATCTGAGCAGGATGGCCCCCCAAACTCAGAGTATGAGCCCCGCTAGAAGTCTGGTTATCTAAATATTTCAGATTACAATTAGTGACAGGAGGCATGCAGCCCAGAGACTTCATTTGAATCAATCCTATAGAGAAAACAAACTTGCACGGCCAGAACCAGCTTTGCACGGTTCAGTAAAACCATTAGACTCCACGTTCCACATCTCTTCGTGCAAGCACACCCGTAAGACAGAACAGGCCTAAAGAAAGAGCACGCACGCACATGCACGAAGCCACAGGCAGACCTTACCCCGACCGGGTCTTTAAGGTTCGTCTGGGATCCTTTTTTCACAAGAGGTTTCCTAGGTGTCTTAGCCCTCCTGGTCATAGAAAGAACATTTCAGTTCAACAGCAACAGGCAAAACCCACGAGTGTAATTCACCCGCAGACAATCTCCCTTGGGGCTTATCGAATGGCCTCCTAGAAGTTCCGAGGAGCCGGCATCAGCCTCACCGACTGCACTAGTGGCATGGCTCTCGCACGCAGCAGTGCTTCAAGTCTGCTTCAGAACACATTTTTGTTCCCACGTGTAATTACTCACTCTTGGATGAACTCTGGATCTTAAGCAGCTCTGCATATTTCTCTTGAGTAACAACTTCACAGAGGCACTAAAAACCTGAAGCATCTGCACATACCTGCCCACATCTGTCCTAAAACACATTTATGTAAGTGGACAAGCACACTAGCCTCCATCCACAGGCAGACAAGCGAACAAATTACAAAAAGCACAAGGAGGCGGCTGTCCATCAAGATTTCTGTCTGCACGGTCCTTGCAAGGAGAAACTGTGGTCAGCAGCCGTTCAGAACTGTTAACCCGTGTGCCCCAGAATGAGGTCCTAACCTGCGAATTCCAGGGGCCTCAGGGCAAGGGGATCGGCCTGTCTCACCATCCCTCTGGCCTACCACTTTTTTTCCCTTTATCTTATCTGCAGGCCAGGTGAACATTTTGCACCAAAATGCCGCGGAATTTGGTCAATACTTGGGTTGCACATGACCGAAACAATTTTTTTTATAACATATTCCCTGATGGAACAGGAGCTAAAATCAGTGTGACTTTTCAAAAAAAAAATTTTTTTTTAACAGAAAGCTTTCGGCTTCGGGCTCTTCAGGAAGTCCGCCCATCGCTCTGCAGAGTGCGGGAATGCGGGCGTGGGCGTGCGGGCTCGGGCAGCCCCCCACCCCAGCCTCCGAGCCCCAGACCGCGCCCGGCCGCACACGCCAGCGACCCGAGGGAGACGAGGGGGCCGAGACAGGCGCGGTGCAGCGGCCCCGAGCCCTCAGGACGACCCCGCCTACGGGAACCGGGGTCCGGCGCCACCCGCCTCCGACGGGGCTGGCCTGTCCGCGCCGCGGGGAGCCCGGGCGGGGCGGCGGGGGTCTCCGCGCCCGGAGAGGCCCCAGGCGGAGGCTCCGGCTCTGTGGCGGCGGCGGTGCTGGGAGCAGAGCCCCCGGCCCGGGTGCCCGCCGCCGCCCGCCCGTCCGTCCCTCTCGGCGACCCCCTACTCACGCTGGCTTCATGGCAGCAGGCTCGGCGGGGCCGCGGCACGCGCGCGGGCCGGGCTCGATCGGGCGGGCTGACGGACGCGCCGCAGGAACCGGGTCTCGGCAGCTCAAGGCGCGGCGCTCCGGAAAGCCCGGCGGCGCCGCTGCGAGCCCAGGTGAGCTCGCGCCCGGCGCATTTCAAACGGACCAATCAGCGCCCGCTCGCGGGGAGGGGCGTGGCCTCGAAGGCCGTGCCCGCCCTGCCGGAAGTGGCGCTGGTCTCCTAGGCGACCGACGCAGAGTCTGGTTGTCAGCGCCAGAGGGACCGGAACTCGAAGCCCTCGCGTTTTCCGCTGAGGAGACTGGGTTTTTTTCCTGATGGTTATCGACTACATCTGTGCTCCTAGCGGCCTCCCGCCCCTTCTCACCTTCCTACAGGCGCACGGCGGGGCTGCGGGTAGTCATTTCCTTGGCCTGTGTGGTTGGACGTTAATTAGGATGGTTTTGATGTTTCCTGTTACAGACGCGGCCTCTGTGCATAGACTTGGAAATTCATCACTTAGTACAAAGCAAGGAAATTCGTATACTCCTAGAAGCAGAATCGCTGCAGCCACCCTCCCGCCCAGCTTCCCCTGGGAAGGCAGCCCGCCTCTCACTCAGGGATCTGGTCTCGTCTCCCCCACCGGGAACCTGCGTGGCTGGCTCTGCTGTGGCCTGGACCTGCGGTGCCCGCATCCCGTATGAGCGCTGGTTCGATTCCTAGCTGCTCCTCTTCTGGTCCAGCTCTCTGCTGTGGCCTGGGAAAGCAGTGGAAGATGGCCCAAGTGCTTGGGCCCCTGCACCTGTGTAGGAGACCGGGAGAAGCTTCTGGCTCCTGGCTTCGGATGGGCACAGCTGCGGCCTTGCTGCCATCTGGGGAGTGAACCAACGGTCAGAAGACCTCTCTCTCTCTCTCTCTCTCACCCCCCCCCCCACACACACACTGCCTCTGCCTCTCTGTAACTCTGCCTTTCAAATAAATAGCTATTTTTTTAAAAACCTGTGTTTCTGCCCCTCGCTCTTCCAGGCTCCTGGTCCACCACTGCCCCCTACACCCCTGCACTGAATCGCGGTGCCCTGAACTCACCACCGGCCCAGGGCCCTTCTCTCTGCCTGCGGCCATGCCCTATCGCCAGTTTTCAGCAGATCTGCGCACACCCCTGCCCGGGACAATGAACACCCAGTGCCCACATCCACCCTCCCTGGCTCTCCGCACCTGTGGACTTGCTACAGCCCTGTGGATTCCTGTCTCCTGTGCCCTGTGGATTCCTGTCTCCTGTGCCAGCGAGTCTCTCGGTTCCCTCACTAGATGGCACCGTTGCCTACCCTGTGCCTGGCAATGTGGGTCGGCCATCAGTTGAAGGAATGAATGAATCCATCTTTTCAAACACAGCCCCAATCCAGGACCCAGCACAATGCACCACCTCCAGCTTCTCCTCTTGGTCCGTTTCTGTCCATGTTAAAGCCCTTTGGCTTGATTTTTGTAAAAACACCATTCTATCGTTTCAAAAATGGTCAGGTGACGCCTTCCCACAGCCAGCCAAAGACCTGCATTTTCCCCCAGAACCCTCTGGGGGAAACCCAGGCTGGGGACAGGTGCGGGGAAGGAGAGAACTGGCAGGCCTCTTTTTAGGTCAGCTTTTTTTTTGGCACTCAAGGGGTAAAACTCATCCTTTTGGGGCTGGTGCTATGGCATGGAGGGTAAACCTATGGGCACCAATTTGAGTCCCAGCTGCTCCACTTCTGATCCAGCTCCCTGCTAATGACCTGGGAAGGCAGCAGAGGATGGCCCAAGTGCTTGAGCCCCTGCACCCACATGGGAGACCCAGAGGAAGCTCCTGGCTACTTGCTTCAGAGCGGTCCAGCCCCAGCCGTTGAGGCCAATTGGGGCAGATGGAAGAACCAGCAGATGGAAGATCTATCTCCCTCTCTCTCCCCCGCCCTGCCCCCAACTCTGCCTTTCAAATAAAAAGAAATCTTTTAAAACACAGACACACGCACACACAAACTCACCCTCTTTGGTGGTATGGTTCTGGGTATGTGACGCTCAGCCACCTCTAACATCTGCCATTTTCCGCTCCTTGGTAGCTGCTGCACGTTCTCCGCTGCTAGCCCTGGCAGCCACTTTCCTGCGTTCCTTCCCTGTAGTGTAGCCTTCTCCAGAACTGTCTCTTCTTCACTCAACACAAAGCTTTGAGACTGCCCACTGCCTTGTGCGGCTCAGGAATCCATTCCCTCCTGTTGCTGAGTGGTTTCCCATTATTCTTTTATTTTATTTTATTTTATTTTTAAAAGCTTTTTTAAAGATTTATTTATTTATTTGAAAGTCAGAGATACACAGAGAGAGGAGAGGCAGAGAGAGAGAGAGAGAGAGTGAACCATCCACTGGTTCACTCCCCAATTGGCCACAATGGCTGTAGCTGTGCCAATCCGAAGCCAGGAGCCAGGGGTTTCTTCCTGGTCTCCCACATGGGTGCAGGGGCCCAAGGACTTGGGCCATCTTCTACTGCTTTCCCAGGCCACAGCAGAGAGCTGGATAGGAAGTGGAGTGGCCGGGTCTCGAACCGGTGCCCATGTGGGTTGCCGGTGCTTCAGGCCAGGGCGTTAACCCATTGCGCCACAGCTCCGGCCCCTCCCATTATTCAAATACAGAAAAGTGTATCCATCCACTTATGAATGCAACTGATATAATGACTGGCTTAAAAGTGTTTGGGGTGGACTTGTTTCTATCCCATCTAGGATGGGATTATGAGTCTTGTGGAAAGTGCAAGTTTAAGTCTGCCCAACTGAGCTCGGAGAACCTTAGGGGAATCACTTAAGAGGAACTAGCACTACGCAGCTTTGAAATCATTTATTCATGCAAACACTCCGCTGTGGAAACCTAATAAACGCCAATGAAGAGAAGCGGCCGAAGCCCAACGTCAGCGGAAAGGGAGTAAAATGGAGCTCAGACTTCCCGGGGAGCTGGGTCCTCGCAGCCTCCCCGGGTCCTTCCCTGGCCCAGCAGTCACCTGGTGGCCTTGGAAGCTTCCTTCACAACCCCGGGCCACGTGGCTCCCTGTACACAGGTCATTTATACAACGAGTGGTGAGATGTTCATGTTTTCAATACTCAAAAAGCGAATTAGTGAGAAGTAGCCAGGTCAGATGGAGGCACTGCAAAATTCACACACAAAGAAACGCACCACCCAGACCGTATTTCAAATGAGCACATGCAGAAAAGGAGAAGTAATTAATCCAAGGGACTGAGGCCATCTGCCTTCAGGCTCAAGACAAAGCTCCTGAAACACATGGAAGGCTCCTTGTCCCACCCTGACACGAACGAATCATTCCGAATCAGCATTTGGCACTTGCTAGGACTGAGCAAACCCGCGCCATATTGTGGCTGATGGAGCTGGGTTCTCACTGTTGGAGTTGGAGCTGGAGCTGGAGTTACAGATATCAAAGAGAGAAGGCATGAAAAGTGTCAGGGAATTCTTTGAGCTATTTTGCAACATTTTTCTTTCTGAAATTATGCTTTAAGAAAAAAGATTGGATTGTATCAGTGCTTCTTGGATTCCCTTTTATTAAAAATAATCTGAGACTTTTTCTCAATATTCACAATCCCAGGGGTGGGAGTTTGGTGCAGTGGTTAAGTTGTGCTTGGACTGCCTGCATCTCATATTGGAATCCCCGGGTTTGAGTCCCAGCTCCATGTCTCATCCCAAGAGGAGCTCCCTGACAAGGGGTTCCCTGGCAGGCAGCAGGCAATGGCTCACACACCTCAGTCCTTTCCACCTACATAGGGGACCTAACATGAGTCCCAGGCTCCTGGCTCCAAACTGACCCAGCATTGGCTGTTGCATACAGATGGTAGATTCTCTCTCTCTCTCTCCTTCCTCTTGCTCTCAAATAAAAATGAATAAATAAATGTTTAAAAGAATTAGAAACCCCAAGATCCCCTCCTCTCCTCCTGTATCCCAAATATGTCAGTGTGTGTGGGCCTGAGATTGTGCATTTTATGTCATTGGAAAAATTTTAGAAAGGCTGGATTAAGTGACCGTGGACGTCCTTTGGCTCTAAGCTCTGGAACAGGCAAAAGTTAAGCCGGTTCTGCTTTTTCTGTATTCAGGAGATGGAGAGATACAGACGGATCATGGGAGTGCCGACTTGCATTGTCGGAGGCTCATTCCACACAGATACCCACAGGACAGAGGAAAGTCCTTTAGGCAATCGTCTAGAAAGAAAGTTCCGGAAAATTGCTTAATTCTTCGAAAGTCCTGTTATCCAGAGATCTTCTGGAGTTAAACATCTCAGGAATGAGCGCCTGATTTCCACCCTTCCAACAGGACAGAAACCTGCTGGCCTGGGGCCTTTGTCCCCACTGCTGTCTCTACCTGACATGCCCTTCCCCGCACGCGGGCAAAGCCGATTGCTTTCTGTGCCTCAAGCGCCAGGTTTTCTGGGTGACCATCACCTTCATCTGCCCACCCGTCCTTCCCTGTTCCTTCACCAGGCTCCTTTCCTTCTGTGCTCAGTATTGTCTGGATGTATCTGGATTTGTGTGCCTGCTCAGCCACAGCCCTGGCTGCACGCCAGGGTGGACGTCATGGGTTTCAGTCCCTTCTGGACCCCCCAGTCCTGGGGCAGAGCCTGTTCCATCCCCGCACTCACTAGCCACCGAGTGACTGACCCGGGTATACGTGTCCAGGGACCTGTTTCCTAACGAAGAATGAACACGTTTGCAGGGTGGCAGGTAAAACACGGCCAAACCAAGCAGGAAACAGGACAGCGTCGAGATGAGAAATAAGTTCTCTCTGTGTCTCCCACAGTTCAAGAAAAGCAGCCGTTGCTGAAGTTGGAAGAACATCTCTGAGATTGCAAATGGGTCTTTGCCACAATGGACTGTGGCCGAGAAAGTCAGGGGCTGGCATGCAACTGACAGGTTCCAAAGTGACCTTAGCATCAAGAGATGCTCCCTGGAAAAGGGGCGGCTTTGGGGACACAGTGGGTCCGCGTGAAGGGTTTCTGGAACACGATCTGACAGCACCGTGGCACAGCACACCGCCTCCCCAAGCCCTAGCACGCGGCAGGGTTTCGTGGGAAAATACTTTGAGCAAGCAGCCAAAAAAGGCCTCCAGTTCCCCTGAGCATCGCCCCGCCCCGCCCCGTCCCGCGCACCCCAACCCCCACAACTACAAACTCCAGTCTTCGGGAAAAAGATGAAGAGCTCTTCTCTCAAACCTGAGCCCCGGAAAGTGAACCGCTCTCAGGAGGCAAGCGAGGAGACCGTTCGCCATCCGGTCTCCTTCAGCCACTTTCTGGACTCTGCAGCTAGGGGCGCGCCTTCGCCCAGGTAGAGCCAGAGGGTGTCCATGGGGAGGGGGCGCTGTCTCCCAGAGGAGCGGGAGGGGGCGCCTTCCCCGCACTGAGCCAGTGCCTCGGTGAGCAATGCCACGGATGGGAGCACACCACACCCCCTGGGCGTACTGAGACTTTTTTTTTTTTTTTTTTTTACTTTATTTTAACTTGAGACCCCACAGCATTAACAGAGCTCTACCCAATGAAGTCTTCACCTTGACCCCTTGCCCACCTTTTTGACGCTGGTCTGGATTGAGCAACGTGAAGCCCACGTCCGACACGCGCCGTGGATCACGGAGTGCTTAGATATTAATCCATTGGAACTCATTCTCACTTTACATTAGAACTTCTCGATCCCTGTATCACATGTGTGGTAGAATGTTAACTGGTAACAGTGTCCCAGAGTAGGCGATAGGACAAAAGTTGCCCAAAGTCATACAAATACCGTAAAACACTTGATCCGATTTCATTGATTTAACATTTTGACGTTACACGGGACGAAAAACAACACAAAGATTAGATATCTAAAATCCTTCATGTGGATCACCATTATTTTTTTTTAACTTTTCACCATTATCTTTTAACTCAACATAGAACATGATTTTGTTATCTATAAATAAAGAGAATTTACAACACTATTTATCTTTGGTATTAGCAGACAAGGCACTTAAACTTTCTCTCGTTTTTTTCCACCATAAAATTAGTTATACGGAGACGAACTCGAAGCCCGCAGATCCTGCCAGGGTACAGTTCCACTTGGAATAGCAGATCACCGTCACAGGAACAAATTTCGTCATGCAGCCCGCAATTAATGTACCAAAAATTTACCAGCCCATATAATTTTATCTGCCTGCCTTCCCCAGAGGAGGTAAACAGATAATAAAACTGATGAAATCATATTTCTTGATCACTCTCATCCAATATACATGGTTACTGTCCTCCAAGCAATTTGCACAGCCATCAGAGTGTCAGGACCGGCTCCTGGTGGAGGCGGTATCGGAAGACGGGCGTGTGTGTGCGTGTGCGTGTGTGTGTGTGCGTGTGCGTGTGTGTGCTGGGGATGCCTGAGTCAGCAATGACCAAGAGCAGAGCAGGGGGTGATGCACTTCCGTGACGATGCATCTCACACCGGCGTTTCTGCAAACATCGCGAAATACTGCACATCAACGAGCAATGCCACGGACGAGAAAACTCAACGTTTCATCCTTGCTGTCCGCCAGAATAACAAACCTGAAAGAGCCCCCCACGACCACCCATCTCTCTGGGAATGCACACTGCCGTGGGAATACACGCATCACGCGTGCATCCAAGGATGGCAAGCAGAGGACACGACAGGCAACACGAGGAGCTGTTTCAGAAACCACAGCCCTTAGCGGCCAGGACCAGTTAGGAGCGTGGCGTCCATTTAAGGCTGAGCATCAACTGCTTGGCCAGATGCCCTTGCGGAAGTATCCCATGCGTGTGGCAGCCCTGGCGCTTGTGCCTGCTGTCTTTTGTGGGGTTCTTGTCTTCAGGCACACGGGCACAAGACACCCCCTTCTTCCACGACCTCCTGGCATGGTTTACTTACTTATCTATTTTTGGTGCAAGTTTGACACCAGTGACTGAATCCTGAGCAACAACTATCACAGTACTACGGCCCAGGACAGAAAACCCGGACCGGAAGGTGGAGGCCATGCCCTGAGGTGGGGGGGGGGGGGGCTAGGGGATCGCTGAAATCGACAGCAAGGGAAGCAACGCTGACAGGGACAGGCCCAGTGCTGCTGGAGTGCGTGACCTGCATGTCTTCAAGCTTGGCCCTTGCGCCCCTCGCACTGGAATCGTCTGAGGGGTCTGCTCCACGGCCTGTCTCCTCTACGGAGCCCACCCCTCACTGGCCAAGCAGGGCCACGTGGGGCGGACTCAGCCAGCTCTCACGTCCAGCACGGTTTACCTGCACTGCACAGTCTGGGCAGATCAACCCAGCAACGAAAACAGCAAAACAGAACACCTGCCACCCAGCAGCAGGCTGTGGGCATTTAAAAAGCCACAAACAAACACACACCGTACAAACCCCAAACCCGTATGGACAGGGGAACCTGCCCTTGGAGGTGAGAATGGCCTTGTGGGAAGAGAGGCCCTTCCTTCTGTACACCCTCCCCCAGGCTGGCAAGGGAAGAGAATTCCTCCCCCAGAGCGGGCCTCCTCCTGCTGGAGGGTCCTCCACGCCCTGGGGTTCCCATGGACCCAGCTTCTCCTCACGTCTTCCCAGAGGCCTTTCTCCCCTCCCAGAGGAGTTGCCAGGCCTGGTGGGGGCTCCTGGGACTGTGCTTCATGAGATCCGGCACCTGGAGCAGACTATTTTTGAAGAATGATGCAAAGCTACAAGGCACATTGCTTCTTCCTCCAACTGCGCCAACAGACTTGAAAACCCCACCCTCGACAGATTCTGAACTGAAGGAGACAGCACCCACTGGCCTTCACCCAACCTGCTTGACCCGTGGTCCCCGTTCAAATCACACATAGAGCAGCAGTACAAATCGAGAGGAGCTTCCCCAGTGCAATACTTTGTTGCCGTGCGCCCGTCGGTATGAGGACTATGGGCCACCGGCGGCCAGCACCGTGGGCAGGGTGTTGTGGCCGAGCGGTGACAGCAGGCCGGAAGCGCTTGGGGCCGGAATCATGTTTCTTTTTTATGTATTTCTGGCTCAGGAATCCGATACAGAGCAGCTGAGAAATAAATTATGTTGCTGAGGCTGAAGATGACGCAGAGAAGCACGGCTCCGGCTATCTGGGGGAAAGACAAGGGCCTGGCGGCGGCCAGCAGCCACTCCTTCCGCAACGTCTTGTCCAGGAGTATGGCTTCCATCTGCATGTGCGTGGCCAGGATCACACACACGTGGAACAGCTGGTGGCTGTGACCTGCAGCGGACACACACAGGGCCAGTGAGATCAGCGAGGGAGAGAGACAGGGCTATTGATACAGGTGATGGCGCACGCGCCAAGAACACGAACTGTCCATGAAGACAGAGGGTAGATTAACAGTTGCATCAAGGGATCAGCGCTGTGGCATAGCAGGTAAAGCCACCGCCTGCAGTGCCGGCATTCCGTATGGGCACCGGTTCCAGAGCCAGCTGCTCCACTTCTGATCCAGCTCTCTGCTATGGCCTGGGAAAGCAGTAGAAGATGGCCCAAGTGCTTGGGCTCCTGCACTCCCATGGGAGACCTGGAAGAAGCTCCTGGCTCCTGGCTTCAGATCAGCGAAGCTCCAGCCATTGTGGCCAATTGGGGAGTGAACCAGTGGATGGAAGACCTCTCTCTCTGGCTCTCCTTATCTCTGGGTAACTCTGACTTTCAAGTAAATAAATAAATCTTTAAAAAAAAGTTGTCTCAAGCAAGGGGACATGCAGGAGCTTCCTGGGGAGAGGGAAATGTCCCAGAACTGATTGATGGTGCTGGTCACCCTACTTGGTAACCTTATTAAAAAAAAAGTCTCCATCTCCATTTTCAAAAAAAGGAACCTTTTCTTTTCTCTCTCTTTTTTTTTTTTTTTTGAAAGGCAGAGTGGACAGTGAGAGAGAGAGACAGAGAGAAAGGTTTTCCTTTGCCGTTGGTTCACCCTCCAATGGCCGCCGTGGCCGGCGCGCTGCCCTTATCCGAAGGCAGGAACCAGGTGCTTCTCCTGGTCTCCCATGCGGGTGCAGGGCCCAAGCACTCGGGCCATCCTCCACTGCACTCCCGGGCCACAGCAGAGAGCTGGCCTGGAAGAGGGGCAACTGGGACAGATTCCGGTGCCCCGACCGGGACTAGAACCCGGTGTGCCGGCGCCGCAAGGCAGAGGATTAGCATAGTGAACTGCGGCGCCGGCGAATTTTTTCTTAAAAAAAAAAAAAAAAGAAGGCTTGGCCGGTGCCGGGGCTCACTAGGCTAATCCTCTACCTGCAGCGCCAGCACCCCGGGTTCTAGTCCCAGTTGGAGCTCCGGGTTCTGTCCCTGTTGCTCCTCTTCCAGTACAGCTTTCTGCTGTGGCCCGGAAAGGCAGTGGAGGATGGCCCAAGTGCTTGGACCCTGCACCTGCATGGGAGACCAGGAAGAAGCACCTGGCTCCTGGCTTCAGATTGGTGCAGTGAGCCAGCTGTAGCGGCCATTTTGGGGGGTGAACCAACAGAAGGAAGACCTTAAAAAAAAAAAAAAGGGCTACTAGAGCAAACCAAATTCACTTTTTAAAAAGAGTTATTTACTTATTTGAAAGGCTGAGTCACAGGAGGCAGAGGTCTTCTATCCACTGGTTCACTCCCCCAGATGGTCACAATGGTCGGAGCTGTGCCAATCCAAAGTGAGGAGCCAGGAGCTTCCTCTGGGTCCCCCACAGGGTGCAGGGGCCCAAGCGCTTGGGCCATCCTCTAATGTTCTCCCAGGCCATAGCTGAGAGCTGGATTGGAAGTAGAGCAGCCAGGACTAGAACTGGCACCCATATGGGATGCCGACACTGCAGTCAGCGGCTTTACCTACTACGCCACAGCAACGGCCCCCAAATTCACTTCTAAAATAACTCATCCAGGGGCAGCACTGTGGCGTAGTAGGTTCGTCCTCCGCCTGTGGCACCAGCATCCTGTATGGGCACCAGTTTGAGTCCTGGCTGCTCCACTTCCAATCCAGCTCTCCGCTATGGCCTGAGAAAGCAGTGGAAGATGGTCCAAGCGCATGAGCCCCTGCACCCATGTGGGAGACCCAGAAGAAGCTCCTGGTCCTGGCTTCATATCAGTCCGGCTCTGGCCATTGTGTCCGTCTGGGGAGTGAACCAGCAGATTATATGTCCTTTCTCTCTGTCTCTGGTTCTCCCTCTCGAATATATAATTTTTTAAAAAAGAAATCCTACTATCGGGCTGGCGCTATGGTGCAGTGGGTTAACATCCTGGCCTGAAGCACCTAATCCCATATAGGCGCCAGTTCAAGACCTGGCTGCTCCACTTCCCACCCAGCTCTCTGCTGTGGCCTGGGAAAGCCGTAGAAGATGGCCCAAGTCCTTGGGACTCTGCACCCACATGGGAGACCTGGAAGAAGCTCCTGGCTCCTGGCTTTGGATTGGTGCAGCTCCGGCAATTGCAGCCATCTGGGGAGTGTAACCGGCGGATGGAAGACCTCTCTCTCTCTGTCTCTACCTCTCTCTGTAACTCTGTCTTTCAAATAAATAAAATAAATCTTTTTTTTTTTAAAGAAATCCTGTTATTGATTTATTGATCTTGGAGTCCTGTGGTTGCCGTGGCAGGGCCCAGCACACAGCCGGATGCTCCCCAGTCCTGCAGGAAGGAGACTGGCACGCAGACCTGCAGGCGCACGAGGAACAAGGTTGCGTGAAGGCAGAGGGAAAGGCGGTCATCTCCCATCCGGGGAGCGCAAACCTGGAGGACCCTGACCCTAGGCTCCCGGCCCCCAGGACTCTGGAGGATGCCGACCCTGTGGACACCCTGACCCCAGGCCCCTGGCCAAGGAGTGCAAACCTAGAGGACGCCGACCCTGCAGACACCCTGACCCCAGGCTCCCGGCCCCCAGGACTCTGGAGGATGCTGACCCTGTGGACACCCTGACCCCAGGCCCCGGGCCCCCAGGACTCTGGAGGATGCCGACCCTGCAGACACCCTGACCCCAGGCCCCCGGCCAAGGAGTGCAAACCTGGAGGACGCTGACCCTGCAGACACCCTGACCCCAGGCCCCCGACCCCCAGGACTCTGGAGGATGCCGACCCTGTGGACACCCTGACCCCAGAACCCCGGCCAAGGAGTGCAAACCTGGAGGACGCCGACCCTGTGGACACCCTGACCCCAGGCCCCCGGCCCCCAGGACTCTGGAGGACACCGACCCTGTGGACACCCTGACCCCAGGCTCCCGGCCCCCAGGACTCTGGAGGATGCCGACCCTGTGGACACCCTGACCCCAGGCCCCGGGCCCCCAGGACTCTGGAGGATGCTGACCCTGTGGACACCCTGACCCCAGGCTCCCGGCCAAGGAGTGCAAACCTGGAGGACGCCGACCCTGTGGACACCCTGACCCCAGGCTCCCGGCCCCCAGGACTCTGGAGGATGCCGACCCTGCAGACACCCTGACCCCAGGCCCCCGGCCAAGGAGTGCAAACCTGGAGGACGCCAACCTGCAGACACCCTGACCCCAGGCCCCCGACCCCCAGGACTCTGGAGGACACCGACCCTGCAGACACCCTGACCCCAGAACCCCGGCCAAGGAGTGCAAACCTGGAGGACGCCGACCCTGCAGACACCCTGACCCCAGGCTCCCGGCCCCCAGGACTGCATGCAGTGTTTGTGTCGTTCCAGCCACCCAGCCTGGGGCGCCGAGTCATGGCAGCCCCAGCAGACTCACAGGACGACATGAGACTTAAAGAAGGAGTCTCCGCCCAGCAGAAGTAAGAGTCGGGGTTGTGCCCGGGACCTCCCTGGCGGGACCAGCCCTGTCTCCATCCCAGTGGGAGATAGCACAGAAAGCCACGTCGGCAGTGGCCATGCGTGCACCGCACCTGCAGCAGGTAAGCGGTGCCAACAGCCGCCCACCGGGGACGGGCGGAGCTTCCTGCTGGAGTGTCCCACGGGCCTGCGAGTTGGTGCTGGGAGGGGATACCCACTCCAGCAGCCTCAGTTATCCAAGGACCGGAAACGTCTCCAAAGGTCTCGTAGTGATCTCCCGGGGGTGTTTTTCTTCTCTATCCCTAGACCCAAGGACAGGGTGGTGGTGAGTAGCTAAAATGCTACTAAGAAGGCTGCATGCTGGAGAAGTCAGGCCCAGGGCTGGGAGACTTCCTGTCCAGCCAGGCGGGGGCCAGGGGTGGGCCCCGTCCTCGCTGCTCCCCCAGCGTTTTGCTGGCTGTCAGCTCTTCCGGCAGGACAACAGAAGAAAAGGTGGTGAAAGGCTGATCAGATCAAACAAAGCAACTCTGGCCACGTCCCTGGGTAGGAAGAGGTGGGCAACCAGGGGGAACGTGACAGAGGCTGTGACAGGCCCTCTGAGTCCCACAGCGCACCTCTAAGGAGCTCTCACCTTGGGATTCGCCAATGCGGGGAGCCGCAGTGACCCAAGGCTGCATCCCACTGTGCATCCCACCAGCCCCGCCCCCTCCCCAGACAGGGAAACAACTCCCCCAAGTAGGTGTCAGCCCCCTGATGGTGACACCATCACCCTCGGCTGCACCCTGTGTCACACCTTGGCTACTCAGGTTCCCAGGAGAATCCCAAGGTCTCTGTCCCCAACCCCTAGAGCTCCTGGATCAAGGGGGTCTGCACGTTCTCAGATGACGCTGACACTGCTGGCCAGGGGTACACCTGAGAGCCACTGCTGGCCCAGGACTCCTGGCCCCACACACCCACACACCACGCACAAGACACATGCTCTCCCTGCTCTTCGCTGCCCCCTGGTGTCTGCTACCCTCTTTCCTGTTCCCTTCCAGGGCTGCCCCCAATGCTCATTTAACAATGGCATCCCAAGGGGCCGGCACTGTGGCATGGCAGGTAAAGCTGCCACCTGCAGTGCCGGCATCCCATATGGACAACCGATTTGAGTCCTGGCTGCTCCACTTCTGATCCAGCTCTCTGCTATAGCCTGGGAAAACAGTGGAAGATGGCCCAAGTCCTAGGGCCCCTGCACTCGCCTAGGAGACCCAGAAGAAGCTCCTGGTTCCTGGCTTCAGATTGGCTCAGCTCTGGCTGTTTGGACCATTGGGGAGTGAACCATCAGATGGAAGACCCCCACCCCGTGCCTCTGCCTCTCTGTAACTCTGCCTTTCAAATAAATAAATAAATATTTTAAAAACACAATGGCACCCCATGTTCTAGATACCAATGGGACTCCCCAGCCTGCAGCCCATCAGAATGCATTAGACCTGCTTCTCTTCACCCCTCGCCTCCTGCCTGGCCCTGTGCTGGGCTGCACACAGGGCCTCTGTCGCCTTGCCGTGTCACTCACCGTGGCTGGCACCTGGACAGCTTCCTGCCCCTCCCCCAGCCCACCGTTGCAGCTGCAGCCCAGGACGGACCCCACCCCACCCCCTGCACCCCGAGGCCATCGCCGCTCACCGATGTAGTCAAAGCGGCCCGGGGCCAGGCGCTCGGGCAGGTGTGCCGAGTACAGGAAAGAGGCCAGGAGCGTCATGATCATGTGCTTCTGGTGGTACAGGGTGGCTTCGTTCTGGCCGCTCTCCCCTGGGAACAGGAAGAGCTGCAGGGAGGCAGAGAAAGTGCGGGTCACCAGAGGGGGACAGGTGCAGGTGGTCCTTCTCCCTCACCCACCTGCAACTGAGACTGGGGAGGGGGCCCTGACACCCACACATCTCAGCGTGCACCTCCCCGGGGTCAGGGCCGGAAGGGGCAATGCTCTGAGGGTGACCCAGTGAGACCACGGACAGCTGCGGCTTAACCCCCAAAGGCTCCTGGGAGTCTTCGGGGTTATTTAGTTACAGGAGAGAAATAGAGGGAAAGAGGAAGAAAGGAATGGAAACTCAAACAAGAGAAGAGGAAGGGGAAAGGAAAATGCTCGCGGATAAATCGCCACTCCTTTTTTGGGGTAAAATGTGCACGCAGCAGCAGGTTCACACTTGAAACCGCTTGGAACCGGGGTATCCACTGCATGGCCGCGCCTAACTGCAGCCGCAGCACAGTTTTGTGGGGTCCTCACCTAGCGAGAGCAATGGTTCCCACCGACAGAGGGCGCCAGGCCACGCCTGCTCCGCTCATCTCGCACCTGAGTAGGGTCAGGCACACGCTACTGCCCCCAGTGGCAGATCGGAAAAGTGAGTTGTGAGCCAGGTGGTGAGGCCAGGGTGGGATCCAGGCAGCCCTGGCGGAGAGCGACACGCCCTCCCCCACCGCAGCCCAGCACACGGCGCTGGTAAGGATGCAGCTCCGCGCTGTGCGAGTTGGTGGTGCGTGGGACTGGCTTGCTCCGTCTGCTCTGGCTTCCTGTGTGCGGTGTGCGCCCTCGAGGAAGGGGTGAGGGGAATGGGCTACACTGGCATCTCTGGGTTGCCCCCAGACCCACACCGCTGGAGCCCAGAGCCCTCGCCGACTGCTCGGGCTGCCAGATGCAGCTCTGCCTACCAGCTTTGCTCCTGGCCCTGCTGTCTGCGTCTCATGGCCCGCGGTCAAGGGAAGGGACTCCGGTCACCAGGTGCTGGGCAGTGCTGAGACCGTGGTTTTGCTTAATCCTCATTACCTCCTACGAAGGAGGGGAGGCTGGCCTCATTTACAGATAAAGGGGAGAGCAGCTCAGAGAGGTGATGCGCACTGCCCAGGGCCACACAGCTGGTGTGTGGGCAGAGGCACCAGAACTTGAACTTGGGCCCAAGTGCACGGATGCTCCCCTTCTTGTCCTTCCTGCTGTCCCTCCAACACCCTGTTCCTCTGTGCGTTCCGTTCAACTCCCATCTACCCTGCGAGACCCTCATTCATACCCTCTGCTCCAGTACTAACACCTGGGATGATGCCAACAATGAATACATCATTAGACTCTCGCCACCAGCCGCACTGCACAAGTTACCTCCTGGAATCCTGCCCACAGCCTGATCAGAGATGTTGTCCTGTTGCCCACTGTACAGATGAGGGAAATCAAGGCACAGAGAACTTGCCCTGCCCGAAGACTGGCAGCGAGAGTTAGGTTTGCCTCCAGAGCCCGCTCTCCTGCTCACTCTGCAGAACCCCTCGCTGCCGGCCCCGCCCTGCTCACTGCAGCTGCTCCCGAGCCTCCAGTCACACTGCCTGCCTGGGCCTCTGTGAGAGCCGTCCCCTGAGCGCACCCCAGTGCTATGAAGGCAGCACCTGGGCCTGGACTTCCATGTGTCCCTGGGGTGCCCAGTGCCATGCTCCGAGCACAGGCACCATCAGGCAGGGCCCTTACCCTGTAGAAGATGGGCAGGGAGTCCCAGGTGTAGGGGTATGCAAAGGCGAGGATGCGAAGCAACTTGCAGAGTCCTGGCTTCTGGATCTCAAGAAACCTAAATCCCGGGCGGAAATGGAGAAGAAACGGGGCTGAGATGGGTTTCGGGAAACATACACAGACACACACACATACACACACACACACACGTGTGCTCACCAAAACCAGCCAGGGCCTGGCAATCAGCCTCTCTCTTCTCCCATCTGCAGGAAGGGAACAGGAGCTCTGAGCGAGACCTCCTGGGAGACCCTGTCCTGCCACGTAAGAGCAGTGGTGTCCAGGCCGAGCTCAGGAGAAGGCGCCAGGCAGAATCCTTCAATGGCCAAATTATTTAACTGCAGTGAGTGGTGGTTCTGTGCAGTGGGTGAGCCACTGCTTGGGATGCCAGCCCCCCATATCAGAACATTAGCTTGAGTCCTGGCTTCTCAGCCTCCAATCCAGCTCCCCGCGAATGCGCCTGGGAAGGCAGTGGATGATGGTCCAAGTGCTTGGGCCCCTGCACCCATGTGGGAGACCCAGACGGAGTTCCAGGCTCCTGGCTTCAGCCTGGCCCAGCCCTAGCTGTTGTGGCCATTTGTGTAGTGAACCAGTAGATGGAAGATCTCTCTCTCTCTCTCTCTCTCTGCATCTCTGTCCCTCTGCCTTGCAAATAAATTAATTAAAAAATGAAACCTTATGATTACCATCAGCACAGGGAGATGGGGGATGGGGAGCCATGGCACAGCCTCCCCCCACCCCCATGGAGGCCCCTGCACGAAGGCCAAGATGCCCCAGCCAGTCAGAGCCACACCATGCAGGGTTGTCGTGAGCGTGTGACCCAGGAGAGGCTGCTAGGCTGACCGTGTGCACACACAGGGACGCCGGCCTTCCCTCCTCGCTCACCACCACGCACAGCCCCCTCCAACCCAGAACAGAGCTGCACTTGAACCAGAGATGCGACCATCGCAGAGGCAGACCCTCCACACAGTCACGGCCGAGCTGGCTGGGGGATGGCACAGCACAGGCTGGGCACCGGGAGGACTTCCCGGGCCGGGAGTCTCTACCCAAAACCATGGCTCCGATCTGAGGTTCGGGTAGGCAGGCACTCACATGCCCTGCCGGGTGGGCTGCCGAGGCCAGGCACCCACTTATATCGCAGTGGACCGTGGAGGGCTGGGGCCTTGCAGCCCGAGGCCCCAGCGTGGGTGGCAGGCACGGCCAGGGCGCTGAGGCTCTCGGGGGCCATTGTGGCCCCATCTGCTGAAGCCCTCAATGCCCTGAACACTCTCAGCCTGTGCCATTGGTTGTGGCCCATGTCATGCTGTCTGGCGGGACGGGGTCCGTGTCCTGGCCCCTGCTCCCCACCTCTGCTCCTCTGTGCCAGCCCGCATCCTTCCCTTTGTCCCTCAAACACTCTCCACGGCTCTCTCCAAGCTCGGCCCATTCCCCCAGGCCAGTGTCGTCACCTGACCACTGAGCCAGCTGCTGCCTGGAACCCTCGGCCAGGGGGGTGGGGTAGGGGGCGGGAGGGGGCGGTTCCTGCAGAGACTCCCACTCCCCAGGAACCCTTCTCAGGGACAGGCAGGCGCTGGACCGGGTCAGGCCTGGACACAACCAGAATCTGCATTGCCAGGCAAGAGGGGGCCACCTGGGCCCTGAGACGCCCCCACGGCGTCCAGAGACAAGCTCCCACTTGGCTTCCGCATCTCTCCCGACCCTGCCTGTGAATCAGAGAAGGTGGAGAAGGCACAGCAGCCCAGGGAGGTGGAGGGAGAGAAGACGGGGACCGCAATGCATCCTCCCCCGAACAGCAGCCACGGCCTCAGATTGAACCCCAGGCCCCGGGAGACACGAGGCAGTGCGGTGCGTTGACTGTGAGTGATCCAGGCGCCCTGGGTTTGAATCCTGCCTCTGCCCTCGGATCCCAGCAGCAGCTACGCCTCCCGTAGGAGGAGTTGATGAAGAATGACGCTCGCAAGGGGCCCTGCACTGCGCCCAGCACAGACTCACCCTGACAAGATGCTGGATTCTAACACACTCATGTGCCTGCATTGTCTCCACGCGCTCCCCTCCCTGTCTCGCAGCTATGTTGCATCAGAAAACAGAGACAGGAGAGAGCAGACGGACTGGGCGACTGGCCCAAGGGCCGACGAGCGCTAAGGAGAGAGGAAAGCTAGGATTTGAACCCAAGGCTGTCTGGCTCCCTCGTTCCACGCCCCCTCCTTCCAGCCTGCTCCCCTGCAGGCTGAGCGATCCTCAGACCCTGGCCCAGGCTCTCTCTCTCCCTCGACCCCAAGAACCAGGGCGCCTGCCGTAACTGCCTTGTCAGCCTCCCCTGGCAGACCCTGCCCAACCACGTCAGGCCCTGTGCACTTCCGGCACCTGCCATTTCCGAGCCAAAAGAGGCTTGCTCTCGAAGTGCACTCCCTTGGCCACTTACAAGTGAAGAAATCTGGCCCAGGCTGGCGAGCGCCATCCCCCAAAGCATGGGTTTGCTGCGACTGGAGATAAACATTTCGCCCAGGGGCAAACAGACCAGCCTCTCCAGCTGCAAAGCCGAGTCTACAGGGGAAAAAGGAAAGAGAAAAAGCAGAACAGGAGAGAGACAGCAGCAGAGGAAAAAAGATAGGAGGGCCCGTGGCCACCGAGGTCCCTCCCACCACTAAGGTGCAATCCCACCTCGGGCCACAAGGTGTCGCCACATCCAGAGATTCCAGCAGCCGCCGGACACTCCCCGAGGTCTCCAAGGCTCAGCCTAACCCCAGGAGCCAAAGGCTGCTTTTCCTACCAGTCTCTCCTAAACCCTGCCGAAACCCTTGCAACAAGGCTGGAATTTGGAAGTAGCGCTGGCCACCAGTGGGCCTTGGGAGAAATCGCTGTCTTGCAGAGCTGTGCTGCGTGTGTGCGTGTGTGCATGTGTGTGTGTGTGTGTGGTCATGGCTGTCGTGCTATGGTGCGCACTGCCCTGTTTTAGAGAAGCACAGGAACGCCCGGCCGCAGCAGCACCTTGTCATCTGGCCGCGCCCCCTCCAACCTCTGAGAACCACCACTGACTGCGGCGCCTCCTGCCTCCACCCAGGGCTGACCTCCCAACTCCCTCCAGGCTGGCTCAGGCCCCCCTGAACTCAAGCCCAGGGCGCAGCTCACCGTCTCCCGGGGAGAGGGCTCGTCACCCACCCCCAGCACCGGCCACTGACCTCTCACTGAGCAGCTCTTTGCCGAAAGCCCCGGGCTGCATGTGCCAGAGGCCGCCCAGCAAACCTGGCACAACCCACGCTCCTGAGGGGCGTGAGGCCCCCTTAATGGGCTTCTGGGTGCCAGGCTTAGCGTGAGCAGGCCCAGCTCGGGCCCTCGGCCACCCCCAGGCACATGGGGTGGGCACGCATGCTCTCGAGCCCCTCTCGGAGGCTCTGGAACACACGCATTTGAAGTGAATTCCACCAGGGACGACACAAGTATTGCGTGTGCAGACTGACCCTCCTGGTCTGTCCCGGGATGCCACACACGCCACTGAACCCGCGGTTTTCTGGTGAGTCTGTGAATAACCCGGGTTCCTGTCTCCTGTGTGGTTGCAGGTGTGGGGCTGGGGCGGGGCCAGAGGAGCCCTGAGCTCCGCCTCCCAGAGGTCCTTGTTGAAGGCGTGGACCGTGGCACCCACAAGGGGCAACGCCTGGCCTGAGGCCACACAGCCAGCCCTCAGGGGAACAGGGCTGGGATCCAGGCCCTGTCCTCTACCTTAAATTCCCAACACCACAGCCACTGGGCCAGACAGGGCCAGCGCCGGCCACGGCCCAGGCGCAGGTGAGCCGCAGGCTCCCGCCCCGAGCCCACGCAGGCAGGTCCTGTGCCAGCACTGCACGGGTCCTTGTTGGTGGGCGGCCGCTGGCGTCGCGGCCACGTCTCCCCCTGGGGTCCCCTCGCCCGCCCGTCCCAGGGCACGTTCCCGAGCTCCTTGTCTCTGTCATCTGCGCAGCCCCTCAGCTCCCGACCTGGCGCGGAGTTTCTGACTTAGAGACCGTGAGGCCTCCTCTGTGTCCGGCTGTGCGCTCTGCCCCCGCCGGGCTGCTCCCAGCTTTAGGCCAGGGCTGCGGCTTCCTCCCTCCCCGGGGGATTTCCCAGGAATGAGACTCGGGCTGCCTTGGAAAGCGACCCCCACGCCTCCAACCCGACGCAGAAGAGAGACGAAGGAGGGCGAGCTGAGGAGGGTACTTCCAAACCTCTTGGGATTTGATTCTTGGGGGGCTGGAATTGTGCATCGCACGGAGCGCTGCAGCCTGTGACACCTGCATCCCATAGTCCGAGTCCCAGCTGCCCTGCTTCTGATCCAGCTCCCTGCTAACACGCCTGGGAAAGCAGCAAAGCTGGCTCAAGTGCTTAGACCCTTGCCACCCACGTGGGAGACCTGGATGGAGCTCCAGGCTCCTGCTTCAGCCTGGCCCAGCCCTAACCCCAGCCCTAGCTATTGCAGCTATCTGGGGAGTGAACCGGTAGAAGACAGACTTCTCTCTCTCTCTCTCTCTCTCTCTCTTTTTCAAAACATAAATAAATAAAATAAATCTTAAATAAGAATTCTTCTGTACTTTAGTTTTTTAAAAAATACTTATTTGAAAGCTAGAGCCACAGAGATGAAACACACACACACACACAAAGAAAGAGAGAGAGGTCTTCCATCCACTGGTTCACTTCCCAGATGGCCACAATGGCCAGGGCTGAGCCAGGCTGAAGCCAGGAGCCAGGAGCCTCATCCAAGTCTCCCATAGGGTGCAGAGCCCCAAGCACTTGGGCCATTTTCTGCTGCTTTTCCCAGACATTAGCAGGGAGCTGGATCGGAAGTGGGGCAGTCAGGACTTGAACCAGAGCCCTTATGGGATGATGATGTGGCTGGCACCCGACCTACCCACTACGCCACAACACCAGCCTCTCTTCTGTATTTTTAAGAAACTCACTTCGTCAAGTTCAGGAAACTCCTCGTGTCCTTGGGTCCTGCAAGACTTAACTGTCACCCAAAGGAAGCCAGAGACAGAATCACCGTGGAGAAGGGGCAGAGTCGCTCTCGCCGTCCCTGTGCGCTCCCAGGCTCCCGAGGGCAGCGATGCACACTGGCTGTGGGCAAAGCTGTTGGGGTGCGACCGCCCAGCCTCCCTCCATGCTCCTCCTGCCCTGCCACAGAGGCTCCCAGCCCTGGCAGTGCGGGCACCTTGCCATAGTCTAGACCGGACAGGTCTGGCACCTGACACGGCCACCGGGAGGCTCCCTGATGAATTCAGGGAACTGAGCTGGATAAGCAGTGTGGGCATCGACCCCTTGGCGATGTCTTTCACACTCATATCCAACGAGAGCTGGACGTGACTCGCCGGCCACGGGAGACAGGCGAGACATTTCTTTCACTCGTCACCTAGCCACACACCAGGCAGGCCCCAGGTGACTGTCAGTGGCAAACTGCGTTTTTTGGGGGGCTCCTCTGGGCCAGGCTCTCGGGAGGCATCCTGGGTCCATTACATCAGCCTCAGACGGCATTGGGTCCGTTTTACAGAGGAGCAAACAAAGTTCATGGAGCATCAGCTGTGTAATTTGTGGGGCCTCTTGGTTTAAAAAAAAAAAAAAAAACATCTAGGGCTGGTGCTGTGGTGCAGTGGGTTAAAGCCCTGGCCTGAAGCACCGGCATCCCATAAGGGCGCAGGTTCTAGTCCCGGCTGCTCCACTTCTGTTCCAGCTCTCTGCTGTGGCCTAGGAAAGCTGTAGAAGATGGCCCAAGTCCTTGGGCCCCTGCACCTGCGTGGGAGACCCGGAAAAAAGCTCCTGGCTCCTGGCTTCGGATCGGTGCAGCTTCGGCCGTTGCAGCCATCTGGGGAGTGAACCAGCGGATGGAAGACCTCTCTCTCTGTCTTTACCTCTCTCTGAAACTCTGTGTTGCAAATAAATAAAATAAATCTTAAAAAAAAAAAACCGTCTGGGCGTGAGCCCCGGTTCCCATGCCCTCCCCCGCTGCATGCGCCGCTCCCAGCTGAGCCCAGAGCTCCGGGTACCTGGAGTAGCAGGAGAGGCCGGTGCTAAGGACGCTGTTCAGCACAGCCATGGCCACAAAGTAATCGTGGAAGCCGGTGCGCACCAGCGCGTCGGGGAACGCATATGCAGAGTAGGCGATGGCAGAGCCTGGGGAGGGAAAACAGCCTCGGAACAAAGCCTGGCCTGCCGCTAGCACCCCACACCTCCGCCCGCCTCTGTGCCCTGGCCTTTCCCACGACCCGTGCCCAGGGTGTGCCCCTCCGCGCCCTCTGCCTGCCCAGAGCCTTTGCTGCAGCCCCCACCACCTCCCGCCTGCACAGATCCTGCCGAGGACACAGAGGCACAGAGAGGGCTAGCAGCTCACCCAGGGTCACACAGCTAGAACGCGGCAGAGCCCAGGGTGCAGCCCAGGCAGCCTGGCGACCGAGGCCCAGCTTTTAGCCACATGCTGTCCCCCCAGGTGGACAGTGCCAGTGTGCGCAGCTCATGTCTTGGGGGCAGGCATCTCGCCTGCTGGTGCCCCCAGGGTGCTTCTTGTGGAGACATGGTGCTGGTAGTAGGGCCGTTGCTGGGGCTGGCGGCCAGGCCCATGAGGGGCCGGGTTGCTTTCAGGTTTCTGAGTTTGTGAGCCGTGGGCTCCCAAGCACCTCTTAGACACCTGATTGCCCACCATCCTTTTCAAAGGGGCCAGGTGAGCTTCACCTGGAGGGAGGGGCCTGGATCTGTACCCCTCCCTCCCCCCACAGGTCCCACAAGGCCTCTCAGTGGTCACTCATTACACCAAAGACCTCAAAATCCTAGGAATCCGGGGCCGGCACTGCCTGCCACACTGGCATCATACATGGGCGCCAGGTTGTGTCCCAGCTGCTCCACTTCCGATCGAGCTCTCTGCTATGGCCTGGGAAAGCAGTAGAAGATGCCCAAGTCCTTGGGCCCCTGCACCAGCGTGGGAGACCCGGAGGAAGCTCCTGGCTCCTGGCTTCGGATCAGCACAGGTCTGGCCATTGCGGCCATCTGGGGAGTGAACCAGTGGGTGGAAGACCCCTCATTCTCTGTCTTTACCTCTCTCTGTAACCTTGTCTTTCAAATAAATATTTTTTTTTAAAAAAGAAATAACTTCAAAGCCCTTGGGATCCTAGGTCAAGGCGGAAACTCTGCCACCTGTGTCACTTCACAGATGGATTAGGGGAGGTGGTCCCACAGGCATGAGGGCCTCCTGGTTCCGTGCTCCCCACCGAGCGGGGAGTAGACCAGCCCTCCTCCAGGTCTGACACCGTGGACAGCTCCCCATCTGGGACAGGAAGAACCTCGGGCGACACCAGAGCCAGGGAGCCCCGGGCCCTGCCCCGAACTGCGCAAGGGGAGCCAGGCGTGAGGAGGAGGGGCATCGGGCATGGCTCTGGCCTGGGGCACTGCCTGCAGGACAGCTGGGGTTCACATGGGTCCTGGAGGGCAGGGCGGCCTTCCCAGACGCAGCTCCGTTCCAGGTAAGGAATGTGAGCGTTCGTCCTCTTTCTGGCCACAGAGAGCAGAAGGAGGAGTCCCTGAGCAGGCTGGGGATCAGAGCTGTGGTCGGGAGGGGCCGAGGCTTGGGCGTCTCTGAGGTTCCCAGGGCAGAGTCTTCACAGCTCTGCAGGGAAGGGAAGAGACGGTTTGGGGGAGCGGCATGTGTGAGGGCACCACGCAGGGAGCCAGGGACGGAGGAAGAGAGCTCGGTGCAGTGGCTGACCCCACGGGCTTCGACTGTGACGCTGGCTCTGGTCTTTTTTTTTTTTTTTTTTTTTTTTTTTTTTTTTTTTGACAGGCAGAGTGGAGAGTGAGAGAGGTAGAGACAGAGAGAAAGGTCTTCCTTTTTTTCCGTTGGTTCACCCTCCAATGGCCACTGCGGCCAGCGTGCTGCGGCCGGCGCACCGTGCTGATCCGAAGCCAGGAGCCAGGTGCTTCTCCTGGTCTCCCATGCAGGCGCAGGGCCCAAGCACTTGGGCCATCCTCCACTGCACTCCCGGGCCACAGCAGACAGCTGGACTGGAAGAGGAGCAACCGGGACAGAATCTGGCGCCCCAACTGGGACTAGAACCCGGTGTGCCAGCGCTGCAGGTGGAGGATTAGCCTAGTGAGCTGCGGCGCCGGCCTAGCTCTGGTCTTTATGAGTGTGCCAACACCCTCACTGTGCCTCACTTACAGCAGGGGTGCGGTCCGAGCACTGACCCTGGGGATGCTGCCCTCTGTTGGCCCCCAGGGCCGGGCACTGCTCTAGGGGCTTCCCCTAGAAGATACTTAGGGGTAGCTCATGGCTCAGTGGTTAACACTCCACTTGGGAAGCCCACAGCCCAGATCAGAGTGCCCGGGTTTGAGTCCCAGCTCTGTGTGCAATTTTAGCTCCTGCTAGTGTGCACCCCAGGAGGCAGCAGGTGGTGGCCCAAATACTTGAGTGCCTGCCACCCATGTGGGGAGACCACGATGGAGCTCAGAGCTCCTAGATTTGGCCAGGCCCAGCCCTGGCTACTGTGGGCATTTGAGGAGTGGATCAGCAGATACAAGTCGGCCTCCGTCTCTCTCCTCCTTGCTGATCTCTTTCACAGAAATAAAACAATAGAATTTAAAAAATTAGAGCCCTTGAATCGCAATACTCCCATGAGGAAGATGTCCTGCTGACTTCATGGGTGAGATGTCCGAGGCTGGGAGAGCCTAAGTAGCAGGCTGGGGTGGGGGGCACTGGGCCTGCAGTGCCATGGTACGATGGGTGCAGGTGCTGGTGTCCACAGCTTACGCCAGGTGCTGACTCCCATCACCAGTAAGTGCGAGGCAGGCGACCAGGGCCAGGAAGCTGCAGGCTAAGGGCTGTGGACTTCACCCCAGGTGACCGGGAGCCCAGGGATGTTGTAAATGGGAGGGGTGATGTTCGAGGAGATGTTGTAGAAACAGCTGGGTGAGGTGGGAAAGGCGCTGTGGGGCCCGGGCCAAGGCATAGTCAGTAAAGTCACCGCCTGGTTTGAGTCCGGGCTGCTCCACTTCTGATCCAGCTCCCTGCTAATGTGCCTGGGAAAGCAGCAGAAGACGGCCCAAGTGCTTGGGTCCCTGCACCCAAGTGGGAGACCCAGAAGAAGCTCCTTGCTCCTGGCTTTAGCCTGGCACTGCCCTGGCCATTGTGGCCATTTGAGGAGGGTACCAACAGATGGAAGACCTCTCTCTCTCTCCTCTCTAACTCTTTCAAATAAAATAAAAATATTTTATATTAATAAAATTAATATATTATTAGTAATTATAATAAAAATAAAACCTTAAAAAAACCAAGGCGCTGTGGCCATGGGCAGGTGAGTGGCCTGGGACCTGCTCTAAGAGAGCAGGGCGCAGTGGTGAGCAGCACACAGAAGCGAGACGCTTGGCTGAACCTGGTAGCTGATCAGATGTGGGAGGAATGGCGGAGGCACGGAGCAGGTCACCCAGGGAGCTGGACCGAGGGCACAGGCCCAGGGACCAAGTCAGCTTGCTCACCCAGGAGAGCAGAGGAAGGGGCTGGTGGGGTGGCGGGGGGAATGAGAGCCGGCGGGGAGTACAGCCCTGGGGCCAGAGACAGATGGGGTCTGAGGATGCGGCAGAGCCCCTGTGTCACAGGCCTGTGAGTCAGCCCCAGAGGGAAGGTGTCTGCCTTGGCCCTGGTGGTCGGGGCAGGGGGAGGTGGTGGGGCTCAGTACCCAGTACCCAGTTTCAGCGAATGTGGGGCAGAGGGGCCACACAGCCAGGCAATGGGGGTGCAGAGGGAGTGAGGCAGTAAGACTGTGTGTGAGTATGTCTGTGCATATTCGGGAACCCTAAAATGTTCATGGACAATGGATTTAAAGGTAAGTATGGGGGCTGGCACTGTGGTGCACCTGCTTACACAAGCATCCAAGTTCCAGCCCAGGCTGCTCCGCTTCCAATCCAGCTCCCTGCTAATGGCCTGGGAAACAGCGGGAGATGGCCAAGTGCTTGGGTCCCTGCACCCACATGGGAGACCCAGAAGAAGCTCCCGGCTCCTGGCTTTGGCCTGGCACCACCCCAGCCATTGTGGCCATTTGAGGAGTAAACCAGCAGATAGAAAACTTTCTCTCTCTCTCTCTCTCTCTCTCTCTCTCTCTCTCTCTCTCTAACTCTGGCTTTCAAATAAAATAAAAATAATGTCCAATGCCTCTTCCCAGGTGTGACAGAGGCAGCCTGGAGGTGCAGGGGGCCGGCTCCCCAGGCTGGTGGGACTGGGGGGGGGGTGCTGTTCAGGGCTCCTGCAAGCCGACTGGTAAACCTGTCGTCACGAGCCAGTAAATCACAGACTCGCCATCACATGCATCGTGTTAACAGAAGCCCGAAGTACTCAGTCTGCTGTACCTGTGGAAGCTCTACGTGTTGCCACGTCGCCCCTCCCACCTCATCATGGAGGGGAGTGCGGGTGACTGGGCCTCTAGCCTAGCAGGTAAGATGCCACACCCCACAGCTGTGTGCCAGTTTGCGACCTGGCTCTGGCTCCTGACTGCGGCTTCCTTCAGTGCAGACCCTGGGAGGCTGCGGTGATGGCTCAACTCATTGGGTCCCCGCCACCCACGCGGGAGACTCAGATTGTATTCCTTTTGTATTGTATTGTTTCAGTCTTTTTTTTTTTCTTTTTTGAGTAGACAGAGAGAGGGAGAGAGAGAGAGAGAGAGAGAGAGGTCCTCCATCCGACGGTTCACTCCCCCAAATGACAACAATGGCCAGAACTGGGCTGATCTGAAGCCAGGAGGCTCTTCCAGATTTCCCACGTGGGAGCAGGGGCCCAAGGACTTGGGTCATCTTCCACTTCTTTCCCAGGCAGGCCAAAGTAGAGAGCTAGATGGGAAGAGGAGTAGCTGGGACTCGAACTGGCACCCACAGGCGATGCCGGCTCTGCAGGCAGAGGCTTAGCCCACTAAGCCACAGCACAGGCCCCCTCCTGGTTTCTGTCTTGGTCCTGCCAAGACTCCCCACTGCAGGCATCTGGGGAGAGAACCAGTAGATGGGAGCTCTGTCTTTCTGCCTCCCAAATAAATAACAGACATTTTTAATTTTATGAAACAGTGAATTAAAAGAAGTTCATTTCGAGGCATAGTTTTTTCATAACACGCATTTTCCATGAAGTGTTGAAGACCTCCGATCTAATTCATGGGTCTCAAAATTTTCTGCACCAATAAATTGATCTTTTCAATTCCATGTTCCATGAACTTTTTGCGGCAGCTTTGAGCTCCCGCCACAGGGAGCAGCAGACACTACAGATGGGAGCTGTTGTCCTCAGAGCACCCGCTGCAGACCAGTCTCTTCCAAAAAGGCTCCCCAGGACCCCGGGCAGGACCCCAGCAAACCCGTCACCGCCCTAGGGCGCACCAGCTCAGAGGGAGGAGGGGAGGAGGCAGGTGGCTGGGTCATGGAGAGAGTCGGCAGGAGCAGGGCCTCACATACCCAGGCTGAAGAGGTTGACGGCGCCGTAGTCCAGGAAGTAGCAGATGTGCCGGGCGTTCCTGGACATGGAGCTGAAGGTGTGTGCGCAGCTGGACGCGAGGGGGTACACACAGCTGGTGCACATGTACACAAGCATGGGCCACGAGTAGCTGTCATTGGGGATGTCAGTCACGTAGAGCGCAGTTGCAAACCTCCACACGAAGAACCTGCAACACACAGCACGGCGCACTCAGCCTGCGGCTGCCCGTCCTTGCCCTGTGCAGGGCAGGCAGTGAGTCGGGAACGGACAGATGTGCTAACAGCCCCCTCCTATCTGGTGATGGAATGCCTTCCCCGGCATCTTGCCCCAGAGCTGCTCTAGCCTCGGCTTGTATGCTTCCAAGGATGGGAGGCTCACCACCTCCTAAGCCAGCCGACCATGGGGAAGTTCGGCACAGAGTTCCAATCTGTGTGCTGGCATCTCTTTCCATATCATTGGCCCTGGCTCTGCTCATCAGAACCCCAGAAAACAAGCCCGTCGGATATTCCTAGGCAGTCTTCCTGGCTCCCTCCCCTCAGCTCCTTGAATTAAATCATGCTGGATCCCCTGACCGTTACCCCCAGGATGCACAGGGCAGCGTCACACTGCCCCTGACTTCTGCACTTCCTGCGGGACGGTTGCAGTCCCCCAGGTGGAGCCCGAGAGGACTAATCATTTCCCTCTGCGCTTCCACAGGCTGCCTGCCCTAAGACTGCAGCCACCTCTCTGAGCGGCCGTGTCCACGGAGACCCTGCACTTTCCACGCCCCCAGCCGCCTGTCCTTAACCCCACGCCCAGGGCTCTGCCGCAGAGCCCTCCCCTCTGCAAAGCAGCCCTGGGCAGTCGACTCCCTGGCCCAGGAATGCCTGTGAGTGGAGCTCTCCCCGCTAGCACTGCAGGGCGTGGCTCAATCCTGGGGCCGGGCCTTTGTGTTCCTGCTGCGGAAGAAATCAAACTCAAGCTATTTGCTGTTTCTCAAAATGTATCCTGTCATCTTCAGACCCCATCCATTCCCTAAGGGCATTGGGATCCGGGCTTTGAGCCTAGCACGGTGTGGATGCCGGATGCCAGAGGCCTGGCTACAGGTTGGCTGGAAAGTCACCCGCAGGCCTGTGTGCACAGAGGTCAAGGGCGGCCAGGGCAGTGCTCAGTAGCAGCACAAATCTCAAGAGAGAACCAGCATGGTTCATCCAGAAAATGGGACAGCGCGTGGCTGTCAGAAGCCAGAGAGAGTGACAGGTGTTGTGGGGCAGTGGATTAAAGCATGGGCCTGCGGTGCCAGCATCCCACATGGGCGCCAGTTCGAGTCCTGGCTGCTCCACTTCTGATCCAGCTCTCTGCTATGGCCTGGGATAGCAGCGGAGGATGGCCCAAGTCTTTGGGCCCCTGCACTCATGGGGGAGACCTGGAAGAAGCTCCTGGCTCCTGGCTTCGGATCAGCTCAGCTCCAGCCATTGTGGCCATCTGGGGAGTGAACTAGTGGATGGAAAAACCCTTCTATCTCTCTGTCTCTACCTCTCTCTGTAACTCTTTCAAATAAATAAATAAATATTAAAAAAAAAAAAAGAAATCTTAAAAAAAAGGAAGGTAGGGCTAGCGCTGTGGCATTGTATGTTAAAGCCCTGGCTTGCAGTGCCAGCATCCCACATGGGCGCCGGTTCGAGTCCCGGCTGCTCCACTTCTGATCCAGCTCTCTGCTGTGGCCTGGGAAAGCAGTGGAAGATGGCCCAAGTCCTTAGGCCCCTGCACCCGTGTGGGAGATCCGGAGGAAGCTCCTGGTTCCTGGCTTTGGATCAGCTCAGCTCATTGTGGTCATGTGAACCAGTGGATGGAAGACCTCTCTCTCTCTTTCTCTGCAACTCTGTCTTTAAAATAAATAAAAATAAATCTTTACTTTTTTAAAAGGAAAGCATGGATAACGGCTCAAGTACTTGGGCACCCACCACCCACATGGGGAACCTGGATGGAGTTCTTGGCTCCTGGCTTGGTCTTGGCCCAGCCCAGACTGTTATAGGCATTTGGGGAGTGAACCAGCGGGTGGAACTCTGTCTCTCCCCCCATCCCCCCCACCTCCGCCTTTCAAATAAATAAATAAATCTTAAAAAATAATAATAATAAAAAAAGCAGTCCCAGAGACTCAATGATGCCAACAGTGAGCAGGTGCTGGGGAGGGACAGAGGGAGCCTGGGAGCTCCAAGAGACGCGGGGGCTGGGAGAAGGGGACTCCATGGCTTCACCAGGTTATTGTTTAGCAGCCAGTAGGCATTTCACTGCAGTAAACTGTAAAATGACAATGACCTCCTTGGGCGAGACCTTGCTCCACCCTCCCCAGTCTCAGCCCCCAGGGCCGCCACGCTGCTGCGTACCGAGACCACTCTCGTCCAGCCCGAGCCTGGGCTCTGTCTCTCTCTCCCCTGCACTGAGCTGGTGGGTGCATTGGCCCAGGTTTGTCTTCTGACTCCTGGACAGGCTAGGGCATGGGAGCTTTCCTGGTCAGGCTTGAGGGCCTGCCCCTCTCTGCTCTCTGCTCAGTAAGCAAAGCTGTGAGGTGTGTGAGGCTGTTTCTCACCGAGACCTCCCTCTGCCGGTCTGGGAGCCCCATCCGTGTGTCCTCGTGCTCAGCTCTGCACCAGTGCTGCCAACCCAGGCTCTCCCTGCTGCTATGGGTCCCAGGCTGACCACGAACACCCATGGCTCTGTGTCTTTGCCCGAATCCTCACAGCAGCCCTGGCAAGCGTGCAACCGTCATGCCTGCTTGGTGAGGCCCAGACAGCATGGCTGACTTGTGCAAGCTCAGGACACCCCAACCGGGGCTTCTGGGAGACCTGGAAGGCCCCGAGGCAGAAGGAGCCGGAGGTAAATCTCATCGAGCCAGGCCCAGGAGCAGGGAAGGGCAGGAGAGCTGGGGGAGCCCCCTCGAATCCTCCCACAATCCGTGTCCTACAGCCCATCCCAAGGCAGACTCAACCTCTCTCCCCCTCCCTCCCCCACGCACCCACACCTGGGAGGGGGCTCCCCAAACCCAGAGCAGACTCTCAGCCCTCCCAAGTCCCACTCTGGTCCCCGGAGCTCCTGAGTGAGAGGGGCCGGCCACAGGGCTGGCAGGTACCAGAAGGGCAGCAAGTGAGTCCAGATGTTGAGGGTCTCATTGGTCATCTGGAAAAGGCTTAGGATGCAGGCAGTGGCGGAACTCTGTGGGTGCCGGTAGCCGAAGAGGATGCCTTGCTCATGGAACACCTGTGGAGGGAAGCAGAGGGGGCACGGAGGTGAGACGGGGGCGGCATCTCCAGCCGCCGTCGCGCTGCCTCCCGGGCTGGGCACTGTGAGCCAGGGACACCTGGGCAAGTCCTCTACCTGCTGGCCTCCTCCCCTCCCTCCTTCTCTCCCAGGAGCTCCTAAAACCCCAGGCAGGAGTCCGGCCTGTCTTTGTGCTCCCAGAAGCCCTTACTCTTGGTATGAACATTGCCTAAGACTCCGTGTGCGCACCCTCTGGCTGGGGCCCACAGCCCGGTCTTTGGACACCTTCGTGGTTGGCTGACATAGATGCTGTCTGTCTGAGCCAACAGGCCCCGGATGGCAGGGGCCGGTGGGAAGATTTCTGTAGAAAGCCCGCCCCAGCCCCTACCCCCAGCACCCTCAGGGCCGGGATGTTCACAGGGCGCTTCATAAAGGTCTTTTGATGATGAAGCCGATGATGCTGGTGCCTGTGCTCCCAGGAGCGGGGGGGCTGCCTAGAGAGGCCACCCCCACCCAGGGAACCAGCTAGACAAGTCACACTGCCTTTGCTCTGGCTGGGTACAACACAGGCTATCCACCCAAGCACCATACGACATCCACTGAAAATGAGAAGATGACAGGGCAGGAGCGATCTTGGCTCAGGACGCAGTAGGAATGAAGAAACTGGACACTGATCATATTCCCACCATGATCGTAAGATCCTTGCAAGGCTAAGCACCGCTGACGGGGCAGAGGCCGGGAATGACAGAGACAGGCCGAGGCCCTAGGCTGCAGGGGACATTATCCCCTCTGGGTGGTTGATCCAGGCAGGGCCGGGGAACGGCCGGCCGGCAGAATCACTTGTTCTGGCTCTGCCAAGGCAACCGCAGGAGGGACTCAATGAACTCAATAAATAAGGCAGCAGGTTCATTTTTAAGTTGACCATCTTTTCGTGGCCTGCGAATGATGCTATCAATATCCAAATGGCCCTTGGGTGGGAAGGGGGAAAAAGTTCCTGACCCCTGACCCCTGGCATATAGACCAAGACTTGTCAGTCTTGACCCTGGTGATGTCTTCAACACAGAATCCACAGTTGTCAGGGGCTGGCCCAGCGTGGCTTTGCCTGTTAAATGCCAGCGGCCCACGCTCTGCCTACACTCCCCTGCCGGCACGCAGTGAGGACTCCAACGGCTCCAGGTATGGTCACCACGGCAACATCTCCTCCAGCTTAGAACCAGTGCCCTCGGTCAGTGTCGTTAGGACCTTTGAAAGGTGGATTATAAACGAGCCCATTAACGGAGGCAGATAACAAAGGTGCTGTTAGTACCCTAAAAATACATCAGCCACACCGGAACGTAAAGCCTGCTGCGGTCTTCCAGGGAAGGCTGGGAGGATGGAAGCAGCCAAGCTCCTCTCCCCCGGGCCGCCCGATTCTTAACTTGACAGCGGCTCTGCATTCGGAAACAGCCAATGTCTAACACACTGCAGGCTGCGTCTCGAGCTGCGTGCTTGGATGACATGGATGTTTCGGCCTGAGCCAACAAGCCCCCACTGGTCAAGAGGCCAGAGGGACCCCCGAGGGAGGAGTGGATCGTGGGCTCCGAGCTTGAGAACCCTCGGTTCCATCCTGAGTTAAGCCGGTCAGCGAGGGGCCAGGGGGATCGTGAAGTTGTTTCATGGTCCCATGAAGAAATGCTATCAGAATCAGGCGTGGGTCTTGGCTAATTACGGCCATTTGTTCCAGAGTTCGAGTCACCATGCCCTCCTGCTGATGTGCCCGGGGTTACAGCCAACAGAGGCCTGTGATGCACAGCGGAACCGTGACCTGCAGCTTCCCACCCCACGGGGCCGATGACCAGAAGGCAGACTGGCCAGAGCCACGAGCAGGAGGTTGGCACATGCGTAGCTCAGTCAAAGGCTCCTCTGCAGAGACTACGGCTCCCAGGAACTCCTCACTGGGTCTCTCTCTTTTTTTTTTAACCTTTCAAGTTTCTTACTTTTAAAAAGAATGTTAAAATGAATTAAAGCTTGGGTTGCTTGTTAAAATGCAAGAGCTCCAGAAAGGAGCAATTATGAATTATTCACTCTTTCTTCTGCATCAGGGCAGCAGATTAAAGGAACATTATTCAATGGCCCTCGTTACAGCGAGATAAGGAAGGCTGTAGTCAGGATCCTAATGATAGGTGTAAGGGCTGTGGCAATGGGCTCTGGCTCTGCTGGAGACGCTGGGCTCAGCTCTGAAGACGGCACAGAAGAGTGGGAGTTTACAGTCAGGAGCAAGCCTGGGCGGGGAGCAAATTACCAGGAAGAAACACCAGGGGCGAGGGGGACTGGCCAAAGCTACCCGAGAGCAGCAGGCGCCGCAGCTCACTAGGCTAATCCTCCACCTGCGGCACCGGCACCCCAGGTTCTAGTCCCGGTTGGGGCACCGGATTATGTCCTGGTTGCTCCTCTTCCAGTCCAGCTCTCTGCTGTGGCCAGGGAGGGCAGTGGAGGATGGCCCAAGTGCCTGGGACCTGCACCCGCATGGAAGACCAGGAGGAAGCACCTGGCTCCTGGCTTTGGATCGGTGCAGTGCACTGGCTGTAGCGGCCATTTGGGGGGGGTGAACCAATGGCAGGAAGACCTTTCTCTCAGTCTCTCTCTCTCTCTCACGTTTAACTCTGCCTGTTTAAACAAACAAACAAACAAACAAACTACCCGAGAGGATTCTGGGTGAAGGCAGGCAGGGGCGATCAGACTTCCCCAGGGGTTGGTGGAGGCCAAGGAACCTGACCCGGTGTCCAAGGTGAGTAGGAATGAAGGAAGAGGAGGGGGTGGTGGCTTTTCCTAAACTGACTTGGCAGGGTTCTTGATTTTGCAAGGAAGCTCACAGATGCCCCTAGAAGGTTCTAGAACCAACCAAGAACACATGGCCAAGCAAAGACTCTCACCATTGTATGATGCCAAAGATCTTGTGACCAGGGCCTGGCCAATGAGGCCGAAAGCACCATGTGCCGGCGGTGGGTGGTCCCCAGGCAGGAGGTGGGGGAGCAGGCTGCGGAGCTCAGAGACTGGGGCAGCCAGGGTGGGCGGTGCCAGGACAGTAGCCAGAGAGAGGCACGGCTTGAATCTGCCCAAGGTGAGTCACGGGGTGAACTCTCCTCCCCTCTCTGGATTTTTGTGTTCTTGTTGGCAAAGGGAGAGATGGGGGCGAGACTGACACAGCCAAGAGCCAGAGAGGGAGCAGAGGGGCTGAGAACTCCATAAATTGGGTATCCTGGCCAGATCTATGGGGAGGATATTTTGCCCCCAATCCAGGGCCTCCATCTGACCTGCTAGCCTCCCCCCGCCACAGATGGGAAACCCCAAACCATGCAATAGCAGCAAGGTTTAAAGCAGCCCCTCTAAAACAACTGGTGATAGACAAAGAAAAGGAGTGTGTCTGAGGACCAGCGACGTGCCACTTAGAAGGGGACTGACGGCCCGGTCCTCCTCAGCATGAGCCTCTGCCTATTGCATCCAAATGTCAGTGCACATGCTCACTCCGGCTCCGAGCCCCTCTGCGCACAGACAGGAGAAGGGGTCTCCCCATCTTCCCACTCTCCCTTCACTAAGCCATCCCCACGGGGCAGATTTTCACAGAACGCATGGAAACGACCTACTCAAGAGAACAATCTTGCATTCCAAACCCGGTGTGACCCCAAAGGCAAATGACAATCATTGCCTTGACATCCGGGGCTCAGCCTCATTCCCAAGCCCCGCATGGTAGCAGGCGCCTGCACATTTGCACAGCGGAACCGATTTGTGAGACTCCACCTTGCATCCCCGGTTGCAAGCTGGGCAATTTGGAGGGAAATGAAATCAAATTGCTTGCAGCCTGTTATTTAGAAGCGAGAAACCCCAGGCACTGAGAGCGAGGGGCTCAGCCATGAGTTTTCCCTTCGAGTGCTGCTGCGAAGTCAGCGGCTGGGAAGGCTCCCTGGCATGGCTAAGACCCCGTGCACCTGCTACCTGCTGCCTGCTGCCTGCGATTCTGCTGCGGCGGTTTTAAACCTTTGGCTTTTCTCGCTATTAAGCCACAAGTCACCTGGGGGAGAAAATGGAGTGGATTTTGGTTGCTGGAAAACAGGAGTGGATTTTGGTTGCTGGAAAACGGGAGTGGCGGAGGAGGGTGGGGAGATGGGCAGGCCAGGCACGCACTCTGCATTTTCCGCCCACAGCTCTCTGTATCCTTGCAACCACCTGGGAAGGAAGAGCCCTTTGGTTTTCAGAAGACGAATTTTCTGCAACTTGTCCAAGTTCCCAGAAAGAGTGGAAGCAATGCCTAAACATAAACGCAAACCCCCACTTCCATTTCTCCCCGGCCTCTTGCATGCCAGCATTCACTGCTGCCGCTGCTCACAAGGGCTCTGATGAGACAGCAGACGCTCCCGCCCTACCCTGGGTGTGGTTCCGGGCTCTCACGGGCTCCTCCAAGTGGTAGTTTCATTCTCTTGTTTCCAATGCTGTTGTGGACTGAATCCCATCTCCCCCACCCCAAAGTCCTAATCCCCAGCACCTCAGAAGTCACTGTATTTGGAGTGCAGGTCCTCTGAGAGGCGCTAAGTTAGAACGGGGCTGTTGGGATGGGGCCCTAATCCAACATGCCGTGCCCCTCACGAGAAGAGATGTGGACCCAAAGGAGGACCACAGAGCACACAGAGCGCCGAGGGTGTGTGGGGCAGTGAGCCAAGGAGAAAGGACACAAACCCTGCCAACACCTTGGCCTTGGATGCCCAGCGTGGAGAACCAGGAAGAAATGTTTCTGTGGTTCAACCACGCAGTCCAAGGGATTTTGCATTGCAGCCTAGAAAATGCGTGCATGTGGTGAGCTTGCCTGCCCGTCCCTAAGCCAGCGCCTCTCCAACTCTTCTGCGGGTGTCTGCAGATCACGGGGGACCTCACTGTGGTCGGAGCCGGGCTGAGAGTCTGCATTGCTAACAAGCTCCCAGGCCTGCTGCTGCTGCTGCAGGTGTCTCTCTTCCAAGCCCCGGCCCCAGCGCTGTGCTGTCCTCTCCAGTTAATTGCAAAAGACAAAGTCCCCACCAGGCAAGGTAAACACAAACATGGGTGCGCAAAGAGCCAGGATGGGGATCAGAGGTGAGTGGGGAGTCTGGGGAGGTGCGGGGAAAGGACGAGGGGGCCAGGAGGGCAGGCCACCCATGTGTGTCAGTTGCCACCTGTCGGGCACTGGGCTAGAGAGCAACCCGGCAGCAGGAAGGGTACAAAGGGAGCCAGACTTCCTTTACACACAACACACATGCAGTTACTAGAGCTGGGCTGAAACAATTATAGGCAAATGCGAGTTTAGAACATGGCTGTGATGGTCACCAAAAAACCCCCCCCATACCTGTGCAGTATTCACCCATGCACAAAGGTGCCTGTCGTACACACAGCTCAGTAGTTACAGGGGACTGTGGTGAATGTCTCCTGGCCAATCAGGTACACAAACGTAAGGACACAAAGGATCACTACCCGTTGCATGCCCGCATTCCATTATCAGAGCGCCTGGGCTTGAGTCCCGGCTCCGCTCCTGATTCCAGATCCCTGCGGGTGCACATGCTGGGAGGCGCAGTGATGTAAGTAAGTTGGGTCCCACGTGGGAGACCTGGATTGGGTTTCTGGCTCTTGGCTTCAGTCTGGCCTAGCCTCGGCTATTGTGGGCATTTGGGAGGTAGATCAACAACAGCTGGGCTATCTCCAGTTCTCCCTTTCTCTGCCTCTCTGCTTTTCAGATGAATTTAGAAAATAAAAAAAATTGAGTAAATATTACTCGATTCAAGTAGCATAAAACAAACCCCATTGAATGAAAGCATTATCGAGCATTCATCTAGAGAAGAAAAAAAAGTGTGGAAGCTGAAATAAAGTAGCATTCCTGGATTTTGCATTTGTTGTAAAACTGCCCTCTTCGGGGGCCGCACTGTGGTGCAGTGGGTTAGGCCCCCAGCTGCGATGCTGTATCCCGAATGGGAGTACCGGTTCAACTCCTGGATGCGCCACTGAATCAGAATGCTAATACCCTGAGAAAGCTGGTGATGGCCCTCAAGTACTGGGGCCCTGGCCACGCTCTGCCATCCATGGAGTTCCAGGCTCCTGGCTTCGGCCTGGCCCAGTCCTGGCCATTGTGACCATATGGGGAGTGAAACAGCAGATGAAGATCTTCCTCTCCTTTCCATCACTCTGCCTTTCAAATAAATAAATCTTTTAAAAAAAACCTTGCAGTCTTTGATTCAAGAACTAGGAAAACTATTTTCAGTTTTAGGCATTGATTAGGAGTTGACCAAAGGCGAGCTTGTGTTAAGTTTCTAACACGGTACTCAGTCTGTGGGAGGCGGAATAACGGCCCTCCAGAGATGGTCAGGTCCTAACTGCCGGGACCAGGGATTAGGTTTGGTCACACAGCAAAGGGTCACTAAGGTCACAGGTGGAATTCAAGTTGCTGATGAGTGGGCTTTAAAATAGCAGGGGCTTGGGGCCAGTGCTGTGGCATAGTGGGTAAAGCCGCAGCCTGCAGTGCCGGCATCCCATATGAGCACTGGTGCGAGTCCCTGCTGCCCCACTTCTGATCCAGCTCTCTGCTGTGGCCTGGGAAAGCAGTAGAAGGTGACCCAAGTCTTTGGGTCCCTGCATCTGCATGGGAGACCTGGAGGAAGCTCCCAGCTCCTGGCCTTGGATCGGCTCAGCTCCAGCCATTGTGACCATCTAGGGAGGAAACCAGCGGATGGAAGACCTCTCTCTTCCTCTCTCTCTCTCTCTCTCTCTCTCCCCCTCTCTGTAACTCTGACTTTCAAGTAAACAAATAAAATCTTTAAAAAATAAATAAAATAGGAGGGGCAGGCATTTGGCCCCACACTTAAGATGCTGACTGGGAGGCATGCGTCTCACGCTGGAGCGCCTTGGCTTCGATGTCTGGGCTCAGGCTCCTGACTCCAGCTTCCCACTAATTCAGACCCTGGGAGGCAGCAGCTATGGCTCAAGAGGTTGGGTCCTTGCCACCATGTGGGAGACCTGGATTGAGGTGCCATCTTCTGGCTTCAGCCTGGCCCAGCCCCAGCCATTACAAGCATTTGAGGAGATCTTGATCTGTCTGTCTGTCTCTGCTTCTCAAATGAATACACACATAAATAGGGAGAGTCTCTACAGTATCCAAGTGGGCCCAGTGCTTAAAACTGGAAGAGGGAGGCAGAAGGGGATGTGACAGTGTGAGAAGAAAGTCAAGAAATATGCTAACGCAGGCTTTGAAGGAAGGGACCAGGAGCCAAGGAATGTGGGCAGCCTCAGAAGGTACACAAGGCCGGGAGACAGTTCCTCTCCTACAGCCTGCACCACCTCCTTGGGTCCTTGGCCCTGGGAGACCCATTGGTTAGACTTGCATCCTACAGAACTGTAATATAATAAATTTGTCTTTCCTTTGAAGCCTCCAGATTTGTGTTAATGTGATATGGCAGCAGCAGAAAACTAATACAAGGTCAGAATTTGACCACACACACACACACACACACAACCCAAACCCATTCCTCGTGCTGGGTATGGCAGCGCCAGGGTAAACTGCCCACTGCAGAATGGATGACCCTGGAACCATCCAAAGGTTGTGTGTGACATTTTCCAAATTCTCTCCCACAGAGGAGCCTGCTGAAGCACATCATATCTGACCTGAAATGACCGTCATCCACCCAACGGGAACACCAAATAAGAGCTGTGAGGCCGGCGCCGTGGCTCAATAGGCTAATCCTCCGCCTTGCAGCGCCAAGTTCTAGTCCCGGTTGGGGCACTGGATTCTGTCCCGGTTGCCCCTCTTCCAGGCCAGCTCTCTGCTGTGGCCCGGGAGTGCAGTGGAGGATGGCCCAAGTGCTTGGGCCCTGCACCCGCATGGGAGACCAGGAGAAGCACCTGGCTCCTGCCTTCGGATCAGCGCAGTGCGCCGGCCGCAGCGGCCATTGGAGGGTGAACCAACGGCAAAGGAAGACCTTTCTCTCTGTCTCTCTCTCACTGTCCACTCTGCCTGTCAAAAAACAAAAAAACAAACAAACAAAAAAAAAACCTTGCATGGGAAACAATTCAAGATGGCTGGAAGAAGTTGGGGGAATAGCGTATCCTCAAATACAGAGAAACTGACATTATTCTCAGCATGAGCTCTCCACTGACATTTGTTGTGGGATGTTGTTAACAAACCCTGCAAAGAATCTAAGTTTGGTTAATTTCACTTTCAAAGGGATCAAACTATGGACAGGGTTTTTCTAAGCCAAAGAAGCCGCATTTGAAAGACTCAAACAAGTGACATTCTAATAAAATAATAATTGAAGACGGGTAACAAGAATATCTGGACTGTGGAAGGGAAGATTCACATGCAGATCATCCTGAAATTCATTTCTGTAGAGATTAATTTTCTGGACATTGTAGACTGAGGTACAATTTTGAGCAAAATCCTACTATATATATATATATATAGTTTTCTTTAGAATACATTTTTGTCTTAACAAAATAAGTTTAAAAGTTCTATTTTTTAAGATTTTTTTAAAAATTTATTTGAGAGGTAGAGTTACAGACAGAGAGGGACAGAGAGAGAGGTCTTTCTGAGCCAATCTGATGTCAAGAGCCAGGAGCTTCTTCTGGGGCTCCCATACACATACAGGGGCCCAAAGACTTGGGCCATCTTTTATTGCTTTCCCAGGCCATAGCAGAGAGCTGGATTGGAAGAGGAGCAGCTGGGACTAGAACCAGCACCCAGATGTAGACCCTGGGAACAAGAGGTGCTGGCTCCAGGGTCCAGGTTCCTGCCCCCATGGGAGACCTGCATCGCGTTCCAGTTCGCAGCTCCTCACAGCAGCACCAACCGTTGCAGGTATCTGGGGAGTGAACCAGCAGATAAAGGTTCCTTCTCCCCGTGTCTGTGTGTCTGTCCCTCTCTCTGTGTCTACCTCTCAAATAATTGTACAAATCAATTTTTTTAAAAAAGTTGTTTATAAAAACAGCAATAACATATGTTGATCTCTATGAAACTAAAATGTTAAGTTTCATATGCAGTCCCTTTGCACTGCTTTAACTTGCTGTGTAAGATTTCTGATTCATTTCTGACTCCAAACACGGCTCTAAGGATGTCTGTTGGTGGTTCCACTTGTTTCACCTCAGCAGAACCGAGCAGAAACTCAGCAGAACTTTCTCCTCATTGAATTAACATTAAAAATAACCTAAGACCTACACTGCAGTGACACAGGAATAGTGGTCTAATTAGGCATCACACAATTATATCACACAAATTATGTGATAATGTTGATTCCAACACAACAACTCATAATTTTGCTGAAATGGCAAGAAAAATAGATTTTATGGAAAAACATAACTTTTGAATTATGTTTTTCTTTATTAATCTTTCAAGTGTCATGAAATCTATCAGTATAACATCCAGATGTACACAATAATGATTAACTTTAGTTGACTTTGATATCTTGCTGACCCTAAAACTTAGAACTTTGTGGTTTTCTGGCCATATGAATAGAAGTATTTTATACACTGTTTGCTAGCTTTGTTACCTAGCCAGATAGGGTAACCTCTCAGTATTTAGACGCAGGGTCCGGGGCCTGCACCTGTTCTCCTGGGTCGGACCCAGCATGCCTCAGCTGACCTGGCTCCATGCGATCACGGTGACAGCATCACAAGGCAGGGGTGCCGATGCATTTTACAGATGGAAACTGAACCTCAGTGGAATAGCAGACCCAGGATGCAAACCATCGTCTGTGGTCCAAGATATCTCAAGTGGCAAAATTAAAGTGGCTCCACACAGGAGCTGCTCAGGTAGAGAAGGAAAGCAAAGCCAAGCCCTTCCTGAAGGGTCTTTGCTTTTAAAAAAAATATATTTATTTTCACTCCATTTGAAAGACAGAGAGAGACAGAGATCTTCCATTTTTACTGGTTCACTCCCCAAACACTTGCCACAGCCAGGGCTGAGCTAGCCTGAAACCAGGAGCCCAGGACTTAATGCAGGTCTCCCACACGGGTGGCAGAGACCCACGCACCTGCTGCAATCCTCCACCATCCTCGGCCGCTGGATGGGAAGTGGAGCCTCCGAGATGCGGCCGCCACGCAGCTCCGTGCACGGAGCCTTCCCGTTGCCAGGATCACCATGGTCTTCCTGCCTTGGGAACTGAGCACCTGTCCCTGCCGGCGTGGCCTCGCCCACACCACACTCCCCTCCCTGAGGCTGCGCACGCAGGGACAGCGTGGGAGCTCCCGCAAGGTGCTGCTCCTGAGACGCTCCACGCCGACCCCTGCACAGCGATCTTGACTCACAGCCTGCTTCGGGGAAGCCACTCCAGGACACCTGCTCTGCCCTCCTGTGGCCACCGCTCAGGCCACGTGTTCCAGGAGGCTCCTCCGTCTGCCGGGTCCCCCAGCTCCCCACTGATCACTGAGCCACAGAACGTGAAGTGAAATAAGGAGTCACTGGGCCACCTGCAGCGATTTTGTTTAAGACTTTTTTTCCTTTCTTTTTAAAACTTTATTTGAAAGGCAGAGAGATAGAGACAGAAACAGATGAGATGTCTCTGCTGCTTTACTCCCCAAAAGCTTGCATCAGTAGGGGCTGGGCCAGGTGGAAGCCAGGCAGGAACTGCACCCAGGTCTCCCATGTGGGTGTCAGGGATCCAAGTATTTGGGTCATCACCCACTGCCTTCCAGGATTGGCAATCAGCAGGAAGCTGAAAACAGAAGGCAGCTGGACCTTGAATCCAGGCTCTGAGATGGGACGCAGGCCTCACACGTGACTTCCAGGGGGTATCCCAACCACAGCACCAATCCTCCACCAGGGTAATTTTTCAACCTAGCATAGCCTAAGCCTTCCTGCCTGACCCTGCTAGTGGTGTTAAAATAACCTGAGTAACATATAAACTAGCAGACAGGGCCAGCACTGTGGCATCCCATATGGGTGCATGTATGAGTCCCGGTTGCTCTACTTCTGATCCAGCTCTCTGCTGTGGCCTGGGAAAGCAGTGGAAGATGGCCCAAGTCCTTGGGCCCCTGCATCCTCGTGGGAGACCCAGAAGAAGCTCCCACCATTGCTGCTAACTGGGGAGCGAACCAGCAGATGGAACACCTCTCTCTCTCTCTGTGTCTCTCTCTCTCTGCCTCTCCTCCTCTCTGTGTAACTCTGACTTTCAAATAAGTAAATAAATCTTAAAAAAAAAAGTCAAAGGAAAAAGCTAAACCAAACAAATGATCACAAAAGCAAGAATGCTGGAGTTACTCTACCAGGTGAATTCTAAGACAAAACAGCACTGGATACAAAGGCGATCACTACAAAATAATGAGACGTGTACTTCACCAGGAAGCTATAATAATTACAAACTCGGATGTGGCGCTCACATGCATACAGCAGAAATGAACTTATCTAGAAGGCGTAGTTCAGAAAGGGGCCGCGACGGCGGGAGATTCTGACACAGCTCCACCGCAGCGTCCTAGCCTGCTTGGTGCTGCTGCAACAGAATACCAGAGGCTGCGAACCGGCAAAGAGAAGAGGCCTGTGTGCTTCACAAAGCTGGGGGTCGGAGGGGCCGCACAGCTGGGGTGGCAACATCCCAGCAAGGCCCCGTGCATTATGGATGGCTGTGTCACACGTGGGCGGGAGGCAGAGGAGGCTGAGTGTGCAGGGCGGCGGGTGTGTGTGCGTGCATGTGTGTGTGTATGTGTGTGTCTTACTTACAACTCACGCTCCTGAGACAGGAGTCCCCGGGACCCACCTGCCTTCCCCCAGGCTCCTCCTGTGCGGGCTCCACCACCTCAGCTCAGCCCGCTGGGGACCGCACAGGAGCCTCTGGAGGACAAACCCAAACCACGTCCAAACCGTAGCACGCGGCCAGCTCAAGCGGAACGCACTTGGGAAGAACACGGGGCTGGCTTCTGTGTTATCTCACGGGCGCGGATGGATGCTGCCCGCAGCAACTGGAAACTCTGCTCTATTGCAGACACACTTGGAAGATTTAGGAACATTGACCGTGCAGTGGGCCATGAAGTTAGGCTGACCACATTTCAAAGACTGGACTGATACAGAGGGCAATCTCAGACCACAATCAATTCGGTTAAATCCATAGCACAGGATGCTTGGAGCCACCGAGTTCCTGTGTGATCCAGCGGTGCCACTCCTGGGCGTTTACCCAACAGAACTGAAAACACGTCCTCCCCAAACCTTGTAAAGCAATGTTCATGGCAAGCAACTAATTGTCTATCAACAGATGGGTGGACAAACAAAGTGTGGACTATCCATTTAATGAAATATTATTCAACCATGACAGCAGGTGCAGCACTGCTATATTCTATGGCAAATCCATTCAGAGAGACACTCAGAGCAGTTGTCAAGGCTCAATGTGAGGAGAGTGGGAAATGGAGTTATGAAAATGTTCCAAAATTGACTGCATGATGGTTTTGTCCAACATACCCTGTGTGTGTCAACAGACTAAATCCACTGACTTGTACACTTTTTAAAACATGCTATCTATTTATTTCTTTGTTTTCTTTGAAAAGTAGAGAGACAGACTGAGATCTTCCATCTGCTGGTTCACTCCTTAAATGCCTACAATAGCCAGGGCTGGGCCAAGCTGAAGCCAGGAGCCCAGAACTCTATCAGGGTCTCCCGCAGGGGTGGCAGGGATCCAAATACCTGAGCTGCCTCGGAGTGCACATTTAGGAGGAAGCTGTATTGGAAGTGGAGTAGCTTGGATGCAAGCCAAGTGCTCCAATATGGGGTGCAGGCATTCCAAGCAGTGACTTAAGTTTCTGTGCCAAAAGCCCAACCCAAATTCTATACTTTACAAGGGTGAATCTTATGCTATGTAAATGCAATGGTTTAAACAAGGTTTGGCTTCCAAACCTGTGTAGACACTTAAGCCCCAAAGTCATAAGTTGGTGGTGTTGAGAGGGAGGAGGCTTGAGCCAATTGTGATGTCTAGGAGTGGGCCTGGTGGTGAGAGGCGTCTCCTTGGAAGAGGGTTGGTTCTAAAAGCCGAGTTGTGCCCAGCCACCCTCTCTGCTTCCGTGGGATCCTCCTCTGCACACACTCTGCCATTGTCACCCTTCCCTGCCCAGATGCTAAACCAATGGGGCCTGCCTGATCTCGGCCAGTGAGCCTCCAACACCGTGAGCCAAGAGAAACGCCCTTCCCTCCGAAGGAGCTGGTCCTGCGCGTGGACAGTGACAGATCTGACCAGTGCACAGAGTTAATCTCAGCAGAGCTGCTACAGAAAACCTTCCCCTGCAGAAAACTCAGCTGGTGCCAAGCTGCTCCCAGCACCACCGGGGGCTCCCTGTGATAGGCTGAAAGGAGTCGGGCAACACGCCCAGATGCTTCTATATGTAAATCCTATCGACCAGAAAGGCAAGAATTGCAATCGTGGACAATACTACGTATTAATTATATTAGAATATTAGTTAACTTTTTCCCATAGAACTCACACAACTCACTTGTGGTTGGCATAGCCTGAATCCCAAATCCAGGCAAGGACAACAAACGAAGGAAAAATCCTAGGTCGCATCTAGGAAGGAAATAACACAGGCCAACGCACTAAATAGATTGAAGGATCCTAAGTAAATCAGTAGCTGATTCCAGCAAGAGATTAAAAAGGTACATCATCACTAAGCCGTATTGAAAACAAGAACAAAATGCTGGTTTCGTGTTAGTAAATCAATCAATGGAATTCACCACCTTGTCATCATCTGAAAAGCACATGGATAGGAATACAAGTGTTCTTTAGAATTCTTACAATTAAAAGGGAACCATCCTAGCAAACTACCAATTAAAAAAGAAGGGCCTTTGCCTGATCGACAGCACAGACTACGTTCCGTGGTGCAGTGCTGAAAGCGTTCCTTTTGATTAGAATCAAGGCCTGAAGATTCCCATCGGACAGGCATTTCAACAAGCTCCCGTTGATTCTGCTGTCCGGCTCCACCCACCCGCTTGGGAGACATCCTGGGTGGTGATGGCTCCTTGCTCCTGGATGCCCAGGCCACCGACCCAACACCACCCCAGCCACTCATCTGGTTGTGTTTGCTCTCTCTTTTTCATAGTCCCATGGTCCTATTTCATTTTCCTTGGCTCCTCCCAGCAGCCTGGTGCCAGTGACTTCACAGATAGCACCTCCATTTACAGATGAGCTACTAGTCCCCGGGAGAGCTGCCGTGCACGGCTGGGCCATTGCCACTCCTCTCTGCACACATCACCTGGGGAATCCTCCTGCGTCAGGCATCCGGGGCCAGGGGATATGTTTCTCTGTAGCCTCTGGGTCAAGGCTGCAGTCAATAAAAGAATATCGATTTCGCACAAAATGTCCTTGTTTCCCAGCTAAGTGTCACGCCACATTGCTTAGGAACTGGCTGCCTCCATTTCTCTGTTTTGTCTCCAAGTTGGGTTTGTGTAGGAATCAGCACTTAGCTACTTATTCCATTCTTTCAGGTCTGGATTCAAATCTCTAATGAGCCTCTAATGTACCCAAGACTGTTTTTGTAAGCTATTTTATTCATTTGAGAGAGACAGACAGACAGACAGACAAAGCTCCCAGGCCAAAGCTGGGAGTCTGGAACTCGACCCAGGTCTCCCATGTGGATGGTAGGAACCCACCTACTTGGGCCATCCCCTGGTTCTGCATGAACAGGAAGCTGGACTTGGGAGCAGAGTCGGGACTCGAACCCAGACTCTCATGGGTTAAGACTCCTAGCATTCTAGGTCAGACACACAGGCTGGTCTTTAGGCACCAGGGAGATTAAATAGCAGGAGGCGAAGGCCCTGTGAGAGCGGAGGCAGGTTCCCAGCAGTGCCATGGCAACCGGGCTCCGGCTCGGCCTGCCTGCTAACCTGCCGCATCGCTCCTCTGGCCCTGCCAGTCCTACATCGGCGAGAGTCCACCCGACACCGTCTTCCGGGGCACACCTCGCTTCACTGGCTTCAGGGTCACCTCCTCTTCCATCCTGATGTCGAGTCCGCTGGAGAATTACTTTTCTGGGGCAGTCCCAAGTGCTTGGCCATCAGCCGAATAGGAAAGGCTGCTCCTGCTCTCTGAATCCCCCAGACGAAACATCTCTCAGGACATAGCGCTCAGTCCTCTTGAATGCAAATGGAAGAGGATTCGACTTCGGGACTGGGCTGCAAAGGATGGATGTGCTCCTTATAAGGGGAGGTGAGCCAGTTCACCACAGATCGGACCACAGGGATCTCACCAAGCCTTATTAGAGCAGACTGCCAAGGAGCCCCATGGACAAGCTGCCTCCCGAAAGTTCAGAGGGGTTGGCACTGTAGCACAGCGGGTTAAGCCTCCTGCGACTCCAGCATCCCCTATCACAGCACCAGCTCAAGCCCCGGCTGCTCTGCTTTTGATCCAGCTCCCTGCTAATGGGCTTAGGAAGGTAGCAAGTGATGCCCAAGTGCTTAGGCCCTTGCTACCCATGTGGGAGACCCAGATGGAGCTCCTGGCTCCTGGCTTCAGCCTGGCCCTGCCCTGGCCACTTGGGATGAATGAGTAGATGGAAGATTGATTTGTTTCTCTCTCTCTCTCTTACTTTGCTTTTCAAATAAATAAATAAATAAATAAGTCTTTTGGAAACGTTCATTAAAATGGAATTAAAAGGTAAGTTTCTTGTTGTGCCAACAAAGTTTGACATCCATGCGTAGTTTATATTCATAACATACATTTCCACTAACTTTCTGAAGCCCTCTTGTATGTTGGGCTGGGTGCTTGTGAGTTCTCAGGCCCAGGAGTCCACTGGAGGAGGGTGCTAAGGCCCAGTCAGCAACACCCCCACTACCCCACCCCAGGCCCAGCCTGGGCCTCCTGCAGATGAGTTCCCCGCCCCTCCCCTGCTAGCTTTCAAGCACCCATAGGTGGGTCCTAGAAGCACGGCTGCTCCCCCGCCAGCTGCCGCCGCCTTCCTCCATCTCTAGCTCGAATCCGTAACCTCCACTGGGACTTTGCTTCTGGATAGAATACTGACATCTCAGGAAGGGCTCCAACTTTAAAACCTCGGGGCTCACTTCAGTTTCCAGGTGTGGTGCAGGGAAGGCAGCAGGAGGCTCTAATTCCCACCCCCGCAAAGGATCCCGGGAGGGGACGCTTGACGTGAAGAAGGGGCCAGTGCAGAAGAGGCTGACTGAGAACAAGCCGTCCCCTGCTGCAGAGCCCGGCCGCGTCGCACCTGGAACTCGGCCCTGGGAGGAGCAGAGCACGTACCTGGGGCACCTGGTCTATGCGGAACAGCCTGGGCAGCTTCAGGCTCAGCATCGTGAGGCCGCTGGGCAGGGCCGCGGGTGGCCGGGCCTCGCTCACAGTCCCAACATGGCTTGGAGTGCGAGGCTGCTTCCCTGAAAGAGGACAGCATGGAGAAACCCAGTCAGCCTCTGCCCACTGCCACGGGGTCAGGACCCCGAGCGACCACCACGGCTGCTTTAGAAAGAGCAACAGCGAGCGGAAGCATCCGACAGGGAGCAGCATGGGCAGCGGGCAAGCCTGGGACAGCGGCCTCCCACATCACCAGCTCAAGTCTTGGCTGCTCCACTTCCCATCCGGCTCCCTGCCGATGCGAGAAGGCGGCAAAGGGTGGCCCACGTGCTTAGGGCCCTGCCACCCACATGCAAGACCCGGATGGAGTTCCAGGCTCCTGGCTTCAGGCTGGCCCAGCCCTGCCTGTTGTGGCCATTTGGGGAGTGGGCCAGCACATAGAAGATTCTCTCTCTCTCTCTCTCTCCCTTTCAAATAAGTAAATAAATAAATACATTTCAGAGTTATCTGATGATGATGGCTGGGTTGTCCACCCCAAGAGTGCTGGAGGGAGGGAACGGAATCCCAACAAGGGTGAGTGTGGTGTCTGTGGCTCAGCAGGGCCATCTATGAAACCTAACTCCAGTGTGGGAGTGGGAAAGGTGGGGCCTCAGGTGGGGTCACGGAGGCTCTACCCTCACAGAAGGGATCGGAGCCCTTGGGATGGAGTCCCAGGACCACGTGGACCACTGGCGCCGAGTGACGACGCCTGGCGCCATCTCTGAGGATCGATCTTCCCCAGACGCCGAGTCCGCTGGTGCTCTGATCTGGGAGGTCCCAGGCTCTGGAACTGTGCGCACTGGACTTCTGCGCTTGTGTGCGTTACCCAGGCTAACGTAAGTTGTTACAGCAGCCTGCAGGGACAGAGGCCGTGCACCTAAAACTGCAGGGCTGGAAGAGTCCCTAGAGGCCCCAGCCCCTTCTCCAGAGGATTGGAGGGGAGGAGCGATTTCCCCAAGGCTGCATAGCAGGGGGAGTTGGGGCTGCTCTCTGTCCAGGCCCTCCCATCCCCGACCCCGCACCGCTGTCCTGTGGGCTGCCCCTGGGCACACAGGACCAGGAGCTGTCTCCAGGTCTTGGAAGGCTAAGTGGCTCTTCCAGAAGCTTCCTGGAGCTCAGCTGCCCTGGAACACACAAAGGCACCGAGGCCAGCAAACGAACCCAGGGCGCCTGTTGGAGACAGAGGGACACAACGTAACAAGGTTGCTTCGCTGTAGGGCTGAGAGAGTTTAACAGTGGTGAGTCATGGGAGCTGAAGAAACCCAAAGTCCTCGGGATGCCTAAGACACTGAAATACAAGTTGGTTGAGCAAAGGAATGGTCTAGAAAAGAAGGAATTTATCACAGTCAAGGTCTCTTCTATGGGCCAAAGAGTACCACCGCCTCGGTCCTCACAGTCCCAGCCCCCACCCCGTCAGCCACAGGGGTTCTCTCCCTGCCTCTGGGCGCCCAGGGACCTCCGCCACACCCTTGCTCTGCAGCCCAGTTGACTCCAGAGCCCCCAGCTGGCCCCACTGGGGAGGAGCCTCCCTGGGCTGGAAGGAAACAGGGTGAGCGCCCGGCTGATCCGCGCCTCCAGCAAACCATCATTAACTGATCACTGCTGCCCAGCCTCTGAACTCGCAGGGTTCCTGTCTCTGTGGCTTGTTTACTTTTGCTTCCTGGGATGTTTATTTAGGTTCTGCAGGTTATTAAAGGGATGACTCTTCATTGTCACAAACGAGCTTCTTTCTTCACAAAACTCCGATATAAGCACGATTCACAGCAGTGGAAAGATGGAAATTTCCAGAGCATGTGGGACACGTGCATACAAAGGGGCAGTCATTCGCCTTAAAGACCAAGGGGATTCTGACCACGCTGCAACGCGGGTGAACCTTGGAGCCCGTCACAATAGAACATACATTGTACAATTCCACTCAGCCGAGGGCTCTAGGACAGTCAAAGACACGGTGACTAGGACGGTGGCAGCCGTGTTGGACGGGTGTAGACCGGGATGATGAGCAGAGCTCTGCAGAGGGGTGGCGGGATGCTCGCACAGCAGTGTGAACTCGTGCCGCTGCACTGCGCGGCTGGAAATGGCCCAAATGGGAAGCGTACGTGAGGAGAGCTCTGCGGCAATAAAATAGTCCTGCCGTATTGCAGGAGCGGAATGATTTTAAAACATCATACACATTTTACCAAACTCAAGAAAACAGAAGGTAGACCTGGTAAACACAGCACTGAGTGCCGTGGTCCCCACCACGTCTCTGCGGCCAGGTGGCCCCCTGCAAGGGAGGAAGGGGAGACCGGGTGGAGCTATCAGGGGCAGATCCGGTCACATGGATGTTGCCCTCCCAAGCAGCTTAATCCAGTCTTGGATTAATGGGTGACCTTGGGAGCAGGTCTTTCCGTCCCATGCATTCCCCTTGCAGCACGACGTCCTGCACCACCCCAGGACTCTGCAGCGTCCCCACCAGCAAGAAGGCCCTTACCAGATGGCACCTTGACCTTGGCCCTCCCAGCCTCCAGAACCAGGAACCAAATCAAGTTTCAGTCGGTGTACACTGCCCATTCGGTGGTATTCGGTCGTGGCAACAGAAACTGGACCGGGACATTAACAGCCCATCCTTGGCTTTCTCCGTCTAAATCACCAAGACTTCCACACTCCCAGGGGCACCGCTGACCCACCAAGGGTGCCGCTGACCCACCTACTTACCAGGCGAGACGCAAAGACCCAGGAGCAGGGGAAGCTCGAGCACGCCAGAGAAACCTCACACCATCAGGGCCCTGGGGCTGGGTCTCCGCACACCTGCTCTCCTTAGTCCCCAGATTCTCCCTGGGTCTGACTCAACGTCACGGGAAAGGAAACGAAAGACTCCTCCCTTCGCGGCACACCCCTGGCTAGGACGGCCGGACAAGCCAGGCCAAAAGGAGGGCACTGGGCACAGTCCAGGACTCACCCATTTCTTCACTTAGTCACTGTCGATGGCGTGTGAATTGTGGGACAAGGAAAGGCAGGGCTAGAAGGGTAGCTGACTGCCCGGTGTGTGCCGCAGCTGCTTTAAGACAAGATGAGAATGTAAAGTCAGCAGACACAAAAGTTGTCTTATTCCTTCATGGTACAGGAAGCAGACAGATGAGGAAGACAGAGAGAGAGAGAGAGAGAGAGAGAGAGAGAGAGAGAGAGGCGCGAGGGATGCACACCTGCATCATCAGAGTTCCCATAGATACAGAAGCCATAGGAGGGGACCCAGTGGTGCAGGTACCTGAGAGAGAACTTGGGAGGGGTTGGCTCAAGTCACGGAAGCCGCAGCCTGGAGACGTGGGAAGCCGATGTGGAGGCTCTGGCCGAGTGTGAAGGCCTCAGAACCACGGGAGCCATTGTGTCACTGGCAGCATGAGACTGAGGGGCTGAGAAGCTGGGGGAGCCATGGGCAGAGGGGAGAGCCTGGGCTCCACCATCCACGGGCGGGAGAAGGGTGTCCTGCTCTGGAAGGCAGAGGGGATGGGAGCTCGCCTCGCTTCGCCTCACCTCGCCGCTCCTGGGCCTCGGCCGGCCCACACTTGGGGCGGATCTTCCCCACTCTTGTCCACTGACTCCCACACCAGTCTCCTCTGGAAACACCTCACAGACACACCCAGAGCTAGCGCCTGACCGGTTCTCTAGGTGTTCCTGAAGTCAGCTGGTAACACCTGAAACAAACCTCCTCCAAGGCACCCAGCTAGCCAATACCAGACATCGGAGGAGGAAGAGAGGGGAGACTACCCCCACCGCACTGCACCTGTGTACCACCTGGCTCAGCTCACTCACCCTCACCACGGCCACCCCAGTGAGCCTGGCACAGTAGGGAGGGGCCTGGGGTAGACTCAAACCCTACAAAGACTGCTTCGCCATTTCGGCAAGTTCCTTGCCACCCGTGCCTCGGTTTCCCAAACTGTAAACAGAAATAACCAGCATTTTCTTTTATTTCTTTGAGTGGTAGAGTTACAGACAGTGAGAGGGAGAGAAAGGCCTTCCATCTGCTGGTTCACTCCCCAAATGGCTGCAATGGCTGGAGCTGCACTGATCCGAAGCCAGGAGCCAGGTGCTTCTTCCTGGTCTCCCCTGGGAGTGCAGGGTCCCAAGCACTTGGGCCATCCTCCACTGCCGGCATATTCTTCATAGGAGCGTTATGAACGAATAGGAGAAAAGTCTACGGCCACAAGGTTGGGGCCCAATAAACACCTGCAATTAAGATTCATTCTCAGAAAGGAAAGTTGATTTTGTGTTTATAGACAGGACGCTGAGGCACGGAGAAGCTGGCACTTGCCCAAGGTCGGTCTGTGGCTGGCTTCAAGGTCTGTGGGGGCCGTCGGGGGTGGAGGCCACAAGGCTCCCTGGAGCTTCTGTCTTCGGGACTGGGGATGTCCAGAGTGCTGCCCCTGGGGCCCTGGGCTGTGTCCCACCTCCGTGAGTGCACAGTGAGAGGGCAGCAGCCATGAGCTGCAAGAGGATCCTCACTGGACCAGCGTCTACTGCAGCCTTGATTTTGACCTTGGACTCCAGCCTCCAGCTGTGTGGGGAGTGCATTGCCGCTGTGCATAAATAAGCCCCCTCCTCCTGGGGGGGACTGTGGCATTTTGTTGCAGGAGCCCCCGAGTGGACTGAGGCACCCAGAGTCGTTGTTTTAGGGAGTGAGGGTCGTGATGGAGGCTAAGAGGTGAGAGAGGCACTCCGCCGCAGACATAACCAGAGGACGTGTGCTTGGCTCTCTGGATTGCAGGGAAGACAGCAAGTCTCCCCCAACTTCAAGAAGGACCACAGACCAGAGGTGTCAGTTTCTTTTTAACAGAATCAACTTCGGCCAAAGGGAACTGAGCCCGCACACAACGCACAGGCATTTACTTCTCCTAACTGAGAGGAGATGGAAACTATGGAATGACGTTTATGACCCAGATGCTAAGCGATGAATGAAACTGAGACACACGCTAAGACCACACTTGACTGTGAAGTATCACAGTATGAGGTTTTTGTGGGGGGCCAGTACAGCGGTGCAGTGGATTAAGCCACTGCTTACAAGGCCAGCGTCCCATATCCACGTGCTGTTGGAACCCCACTTGTTTTGCTTCTGATCCAGCTTCCTGCCAATACTCCTAGGAAGGCAGTGGATGATGGTCCAAGTTTTTGGGCCCCTGCCATCCATATGGGAGACCTGGCTTTGGCCTGGCCTAGCCCAGCCCTGGCCATTGTGGCCATCTGGGGAGTGAACCTGTGGATGGAAGACCTCTCTCTGTCTCTCTCTTTCTCTGTCTCCCTTCTTTCTCTCTATGGTATTGCCTTTCAAATAAATAAATCTTTTCGAAACAAAAAGCAGGAGGGTTTTCACAACATGCTTTCCTTCCAGTCAACGAAATAAATGTGTTGTTATTTTGCATCTCAAATGTGAACTTTTATGTTTATCAAGAACTCTGACTCACCCACAGCCCGTCATGGAAGGTCTCTGAGCTCGGCCACTGGTTCATGCACTGTGTGTATTATGACCCACTGCAGATGGAATGGAACACAGAATTAACACCCGGGTCCTGCTGGTCTCTTTCCGTCCAAGCCAAGCTCTTCATTCCGAAAATGCTTTCAAACCAGAGGGTAATTTCCAGAATCTCAAATAGCAGCTTGGTGTGTTGTCGCTCTTTGCAGAGGTCCAGAAAGAAGCTTGACTAAAACAAAAGGATTTCCAAGAGCTCCAAAATCAAAACACAGTGTAGAGGCTGGCGCCATGGCTCACTTGGTTAGTCCTCTACCTGCAGCACCGGCATCCCATATGGGCACCCATTCTAGTCCCAGCTGCTCCTCTTCCGATCCAGCTCTCTGCTGTGGCCTGGGAGAGCAGGAGAAGACGTCCCAAGTCCTTGGGCTCCTGCACTCATGTGGGAGACCTGGAAAAGGCTCCTGGCTCCTGGCTTCAGATTGGCGCAGCTCTGGCCATTGTGGCCATTTGGGTAATAAGCCAGCGGGAGAAGACCTTTCTCTGCCTCTGTCTCTCCCTCTCACTGCCTGTAACTCTACCTCTCAAATAAATAAATAAAATCTTTTAAAAAAAGACACAATGTACAGCTCTGCTAAGAGTTCAACCCCACAGTGTTTTTTTTTTTTTTTTTTTTTTTAATAGCTAAAACAGGGGCCGGCTGGCCGGCGCCGCGGCTCACTAGGCTAATCCTCCGCCTGCGGCACCGGCACACCGGGTTCTAGTGCCAGTCAGGGCACCGGATTCTGTCCCGGCTGCTCCTCTTCCAGTCCAGCTCTCTGCTGTGGCCCGGGAGTGCAGTGGAGGATGGCCCAAGTGCTTGGGCCCTGCACCCCATGGGCGACCAGGAGAAGCACCTGGCTCCTGGCTTCAGATCAGTGCAGTGCACTGGCTGCAGCGCGCCGGCCACAGTGGCCAATGGAGAGCAAACCAACGGAAAAGGAAGATCTTTCTCTCTGTCTCTCTCTCTCTCTCTCTCACTGTCCACTCTGCCTGTCAATAAATAAATAAATAAATAAATAAACAAACAAACAGGGGTCGGCACTGCAGCTCACTTGGTTAATCCTCCACCTGCGGCGCCGGCATCCATATGGGTGCCAGGTTCTAGTCCCGGTTGCTCCTCTTCCAGGCCAGCTCTCTGCTGTGGCCGGAAAGGCAGTGGAGGATGGCCCAAGTGCTTGGGCCCTGGCACCTACATGGGAGACCAGGAGGAAGCACCTGGCTCCTGGCTTCAGATCGGTGCAGTGTCGGTTGTAGTGGCCATTTGGGAAATGAACTAACGGAAGGAAGACCTGTCTTTGACTTTACCAGTCAAATAAAAAAAAAAAAAAATAGCCAAAACAAAACAATGGAAAGAGGAGGATACCCTCTCAAGGGCATTTTGTTGGTTTCTGAAATTGTTCAGGGAACAAAGGAAAAGTCAGCAAGGCAACCACCAGGGCTTCTCAAGCTGAGACTCGCAGATTCAACCACAGCTAAGTTGACCCAAGGGGAGAGCGGCCCCAGGCCCCTCATTCCTCTCAGGTTCGGGTTCTAGCCGTACCCCTGGGGGTCCCTGCCCAGAGAACGTCATCCACCCCAGATCTAGCTCAGGCTGAACATGTCTAAGTGTAAGGTGACCGAACATAACCTGGTGTACTATTTTCCCAATGAGAAAGTCCAAAACACGGCTCATTACTAGAAATCCAATGAATTAAGCACCCAGATTTAGAAAACACAAAGATACCCAACATATGTGTTTAACAGAAAAAGCTGGGCCGGTGTTGTAGGGCAGGGGGTTACGCCGGTTTGACTCCCGACTGCTTTGCTCCTGACCCAGCTCCCTGCCAATGCACCTGGAAAAGCAGCAGCAGATGGCCCAGGTGCTTGGGCCTCTGCCACCCATGTCGGAGACCCGGATGGAGTTTCTGGCTCCTGGCTTAGGTGTGGCTCAGTCCTGTCTCTTGCAACCATTTGGGGGATGTCTTTCTCTCTCCGACGCTCTTTCTTATAAATAAAACAAATCTTAAAAAAGCAAAAGTAGCCTTGCCATTGATATTTCATAGAAAGAAAGGTATGCAAAATTCTCATAGGTACCTTTGATCACAGGATCTTTTTCATCATCGCCGCCGCTTTTTCTTTGAGTCCCCTAACATAGTTTAAGCAGGAAGTGTTGTCATTTCCATCTAAGTCGTGCTGGGGGGCTTTGGCATGCTGAGTGCCTTGAACGTGAGACTGCTGGCTCAGGTTAAGTCTGTCTCTGACTTCTCCTGCACCCCTGTCTCCTGCCCCCTTCTCCCCTAAGCAAGTCAGAGAACCCAGAATTCCTCTTCCCCAAGATGGGGTCCTGGAAACTGGAACCCCGCGCCCCAAAGCAAAGCCATAAACCCGAGCAAGGTCGCTCTCTCCCTCCCCCACTTCTCCCCTGCAGACCCTCATTCCAGAGGGTCTTGCCCCGTGTCCAGGAGGGAATCCCACACGGAGAGGCCAGAACCAGCCCTGCTGGTTCCCCCGCTGCCTGTTCCCATCTGATCAGAGCCCTGGTCCGGCTCCACGTCTACATCAAACCCAGCATAAACACAGACGGGGGTCCGAGGTCCTTGGGTCTTCATTTCAGAAGGCTCTTGTATCACACACCACTTTGAGGAAGTCAATCTGTTTACGTGCTTTTGTCTTGTTACCCTGTCAGCCGTGGCACTTGGGGCCCTGTTTTCCGCCTGTGCGGCTGCGCTTCATGGTGAGACGTGTCGCCCTAGTCACAGGGATGCACTTGCTGTTAGCACTCTGTGTGAGCTCTGCTCCAAATGCTGCCCCTGGCAGAGTGCGAGAGGAACGTGTTGCTTCTAACCCACGCCCTCTGGTTGGCATTTGAATACAAGCCGTAAGCTCCCCCGCCCTCCAGAGAGCAGAAGGTTGGTTCTGCTGCATTATTTGGGGGCAACACCAGAGGGTTTGCTGATGAGCACGGCAAATGCGGTTTTGCTGCAGAAACAGCGGAATTGGACCCAAACGAATGGGTGAGGAGCGCCGTCCAGGTGCCCGCCCTTGAGCCCGAGCAGGGACAGCAGCCCCAGCGAGCCTGCTCCTCTGCAGAGCTCAGAGGCAAAACTGAGTTGTGCCACTAGACACGGTCACATCAGCCTTCCCTGAGCTTCCTGGCCAGGTGTGTGCGAGAGCCTGCAAAGGGCGCGCTGAGGTTGCTGGGAGCATTTGGGTATCTGCTTGCAAAACAAAGCTATAAGTGGCAGAACTCAGCCAGAGCCCCTCACTGCACTGCACCCCCAGCTCGAGATGTGTGTGTGTGTGTGTGGCAGGGGTGGGGGTGTGGTGTGGTGCGGGGATCCTGTAGCTCTCAGATGTCTCCATATCCTGATGGAGCCCACGGCTATGTTTCAAGAAACCCCAGATGCAGTCGGCTGGGAGTCACTATTTTTGTGCACCAGTAAGATGGAAAAAGTGCTGTCAGTTCAACATCACAAGCCTCCGCTGATTGGAAATGAGTCCCGATTTCAGAGCTATGGAGTGTGGGTAAGCGACCCCGAAGCAGGGCTGCAGCGGTCACTGTCCCCATCCTTGCCACTGTGCTCTTAACGGGGTCCCGAAGGCCCCGTCACAGCCAAACGAGGAGCTGCTGCTGCAAGCCCACGCTCCTGGGAGTAAATCTCCAGTTCTTCTCTCTCTCTCTCTCTCTCTCAATGGATCGTGTCAGCTGCAGCCCAGCATTTACATATCAAAGTCCTGAACTTGACTGTGGTGTAAGGGGTCCCTGCCCCTCTCCCCCACCCAGACATCCCATCGGTATCTTCCTGGCCCATCGCCAAGGGGAGACTTTGGTTTGATAGCACTGGGTAATAAAACCTGGGGAGGAAGTGCATGAATTTCACACCCAGAAAGCCTTTGTCCAGCAAAATCCCAGAACAAGGAGAGGGAAGGGGAACTCCGTACCCACATCAACCCCAGTGTGAATACAGACGGGCACTCGGCTCCTCTGCTGGCTTCATTAAACCTTGCTGGCTTGCTCACCTCTGCTCCGTGTCTCATGTCCGAAATGCTTTTCCGGCACAGAAACAAGAACCTGTGGTCTAGCTGTCTCTGACTGCAGTAGGACCCCATGTAAGTGACTGGGCAAGCGCCAGGTTGCTGTGTCCTCCTGCATGAAACAGGAATGCAGTGGCCCTGGCCGTGAGCAGCTCTGGACGACCCCATGTAAGGCCATGGGGTCTTCATGCACCAAAGCCCACTCCTAGTCGGGCCACTCCGGTCCTTTGGTGGGGACTCCCTCCCCAGCTGGCTCCCAGAAAAATAAAAGTGTGAGAGCAGGAAGCCACCGAGAAGCCATCTAGTCCAAGCCACTGCTGGGAGCCTGCACCTGTCAGAGGTCACACATTTGACCCCCAGGAAGCCACGCCGACGGGGGATGTTGGGTTCTGTGAGAAGGCAGGGGTGGGATGTCTGGAGTGTGCAGCCAGCATCCTCGGAAGCCCCGGCACAGGCTAGGAGGGCACCAGAGTGGACGGGACACTCACCGGTCAGTAACGTCACCAGCAAATGCCCCGAGCACCTCAAAAGTCTTTGTCGCAACTCATTTCTATGTCAAAGCACCTGCTGTCTTTCAAAGTCGTTTTCACTCACAATCCCCAGTGCCCCTGAGCGGACCCCGATCCTACAGCAAGGGCGACGCCCAGGCATGTGCGCCCGGGAGGGTCCCGAGGTGCCCCTTGCTTAGTTTAATGCTGTGACCTCTGCCCCGGGCGGAGCTCAGGCCTCATTGTCACAACATGAGACCTACATGACAGCGTGTTTCTAAGCCACCTGCAAGACAGCCCAGACTCCCACCTTGGCACATTCATCCCCCCACCCAGACAAGAGGCACCTGCTTCAGCTTGCTGGAGGAGCCATGGCTTTGGGAGGGAGTCCCCCCTGCTCTGCCAATTTGCTACAAATAACAATCAGTTTGTGTCAGGGCGGGCGTTTGGCACAGCAGCTGAGACACAGCTCGGGACACCTGCATCCCATATACGAGGGCCTGGGTTCGAGTCCCAGCTCCTCTCTGATCCCAGTCTCCTGAGAGACAGTAGGTGGTGTGGTTCAAATAGCTGGGTTCCTACCACCCAAAGTGAGTTCTGGGCTCCTGGCTTCAGGCTGGGCCAGCCTCAGCTGTTACAAGCATTTTGGGGATGGGGGGTGGGGGATGTATCAGTGGATGGGAGATCTTGGTTTACTCCCCCTCCCCCACACCTTTCAAATACACTTCAAAAATTTCAAAAATCCCTGCGTGTGCAGAGTGGCCATTGTGGCACAGTGGGTTAACCCACTGCGTGGGACACCCGCAGCCCATACAAGAGTGCCTGGGATCAAGTCCTGCCTCCACTTCTTTTTTTTTTTTTTTTTTTGACAGGCGGAGTGGACAGTGAGAGAGAGAGACAGAGAGAAAGTTCTTCCTTTTCCGTTGGTTCACCCCTCAATGGCCACTGCGGCCGGTGCACTGCGCTGATCCAAAGCCAGGAGCCAGGTGCTTCCTCCTGGTCTCCCATGCGGGTGCAGGGCCCAAGCACTTGGGCCATCCTCCACTGCACTCCCAGGCCACAGCAGAGAGCTGGACTGGAAGAGGAGCAACCGGGACAGAATCCAGCGCCCTGACCAGGACTAGAACCCGGGGTGCCGGCGCTGCAGGCGGAGGATTAGCCTAGTGAGCCGCAGTGCCAGCCCCTCCACTTCTGATACAACTTCCCGCTAATGCGCCCAAGAAGCAGCAGATAATAAATCAAGTACTTGAGTCCCTGCCAACCATAGGCAGAACTGGGTGGAGTTCCTGGCTCCTGACTTTGGCCTGGCCCAGCCAAGCCCCAACTATTGCAGGCATTTGGGGAGTGAATTAGGGGATGGAAGCTCTCCCTCTCCCTCTCCCTCTCCCTCTCCCTCTCTGTGTATCACTTTCAAATAAATAAAAATGAATAAACATTCAAACATTACTTGTGTGACAACTCCTCCTGGTGAAGGCTTTGCTTTCCACTCACCAAGAAGCAAATCCCCTTTGGTCGTAATGGTGAGGCCTCAGCCTCCTGGGTGTGGTGGGGGCAGTGGCAAGGGCCTGGCTTCTTCGCTTGGTGCTGTGAGGCGTGGGTCCGAGCACGCTGGACAAGGGGCACAGAGCGCCAGCTGGGGCATGGCCTGGCACTCAGGCAGGCCCCATGTGGTCGCACTGCTGCCTGCCTCCCTCCTCTGGGGCTCCTGTCTCGCCCTCCTCCCTCGTGTGGACAGCACACAGCACAGAGGCCCGGAGGGGACAGGGCCATCCCTGTGCCAGAGGGCGCCGTTCCCAGGCCTCCCCACCACCAGGGGTCGCACGCACTCCGTGGGAGGGCAGAGAGAGGGGCCCAGCTCCCACTCACCCTCAGCCCCGGTTTTACCCACACAAATGCACGTGATCTGGACAGTGTTGTGGTGCAAGGGTTAAGCTGCCGCCTGCAATGCCAACATCCCACTTCAGAGCGCTGGTGTGAGTCCCGGCTGCTCTGCTTCTGATCTGGCTTCCTGCCAATGCACCTGGGAAAGCAGCAGCAGATGGCGTGGGCACCTGCTGTCCACCTGCGAGATCTGGATGGAGCTCCCAGCTCCTGGCTTTGGCCTGGCCCAACCCTGGGGAGTGAGCTAGCGGATGGAAGATTCCTCTGTCTATCTGCCTTTCAAATAAATAAATAAGTCTTCCCTAAAAATGCATGCAATCCAAATTTAAAGCTTTTGTGCCTCAAAGGACACTATCAAAGACAGTGAAAAAACAGCCCGCAGAATGGGAAATTTGCAAATGAAATGTCCAATAAGAAAGTAATATCCAAAATGTACAAATAATTCCACAACCCAATTCAAAACTGAGCAAGAGACTCACAAAGAAGATTAGGAAGGGCCCAGGACAACAAGTCATTCAGAAAATACAAATCAAAGCCACAGTGGGACACCAGTTCACATCACATCAGTGCGGCCAGGATCAAAAGCAAACCAAACCAACAAAAGACACAGAAGGTACCTGCTGGCAAGCATGTGGAGACACTGAAACCTTGCTCCTGGGATTTTAAAATGGCGCAATCAGTGTGGAAAACACCTTGATGCTTTCTCAAGAAGACAGACATGGAATTATTGTATCATCCCCAGATTTCCCTGCTAGCTATAAACAAAGAATTCAGGGGCCGGCGCCGTGGCTCACTTGGTTAATCCTCCGCCTGCGGCACCGGCATCCAACATGGGTGCCAGGTTCTAGTTCCGGTTGCTCCTCTTCCGGTCCAGCTCTCTGCTGTGGCCCGGGAGTGCAGTGGAGGATGGCCCAAGTGCTTGGGCCCTGCACCCGCATGGGAGACCAGGAGGAAGCACCTGGCTCCTGGCTTCGGATGGGCACAGCGTCGGCTGTAGCAGCCATTTGGGAGGTGAACCAATAGAAGGAAGACCTTTCTCTCTGTCTCTCTCTCACTGTCTAACTCTGCCTGTCAAATAATAATAATAATAATAATAAAAGAAAGAATTCGAAGAAGCCCAGGGTGATGGCAGCAGCATTCACGAAGGAGGAGGCCCCAGGATCCATGCGGTACAGACTAAGCCTCAGCACAGAGACTCCTTTCAGATTTGGGATTTTTGGAGTAGGGCAGTTCATCCGGTAAATTCCATGCAAACATCCCAAACTCTGAGAAACTCTGAAGGCTGAAACACTTCCTGTCCCAAGCATTTCAGACAGGAGCACAGAGCCCACACGTCCACCATGGAATACTATTCAGCCTTGAAAAGGCATGGAATTCTGACACAAGCCTCACGGTGAGCCTTGACAACACGAGGCTAAGTGACACGAGCCACACACCAAAGGACGAACACTGGGTGACTGCGCTTCCCTGAGGTGCCCAGCACAGGCAGAGTCACAGAGAGGGAGCAGCGTGGAGGCCCCCAGGGGCCCAGGGCAGGGGCCGGGTGGGTGTGGGAATGAGGAGTTGTTAGGCAAGGGGTGCACGGTTCCCACTCGGGATGATGCAAACATTGTGGTGACAGTTGCACAACACTTGAAATGTCCATGCCACTGAATCCCACACTTACAAGTGGCTCAAAGAATACACGGCACGTGAAATATATTTTAACATACACACACACACACAAAGTGTTGGAAAAATGTGGGAGTTTGGAAGTCTGCTCCACAATTTAACTATGGTTGCTTTGATACAATAAATATTTCCTCTAAATCGTCCCTCTAAATACATTATATGAATGTTGTTGCTGCAAAAACGCCCCTACACGGAGCAGCACAAACTAGTACAACCCGCCTTTCTCCCTGTTGTTTAAGAACCTTGCTTCTGCTTTTATTTTTACGATTTATTTATTTATTTATTTATTTGAAAGGCAGAGTTATAGAGACAAACAGGGAGAGACAGAGTGAGAGAGAGAGACAGGCAGAGAGAGAGAGGTCTTCCATCCACTGGTTCATTCCCCAGATGGCTGCAACAGCTGGAGCTGCACCAATCCAAAGCCAGGAACTTCTTCTGGGTCTCCCACATGGGTGGCAGGGCCCAGCACCTGGGCCATCTTCCACTGCTTTTCCCAAGCACATTAGCAGGGAGCTGGATCAGAAGTGGAGCAGCCAGGACTCAAACTGGCACCTGAATGGGAAGCCGGCACTGCAGGCGGCAGCTTTACCCACTACGCCACAGCGCCGGCACCTCTACCTATTTTACAGATGGGGGCCTTGGGTAGGAAATAACTCACCTGGGGTCACTCGTCGAGGACTGGCAAGGTCAGCATTAAACAAGGTCTGGGGGCAGACGCCAGCGTAACGGGGAAGGAACTGCACCCTATACTGCAGTGCCTGGGTTTGAGACCTGGCTCCTGACTCCAGCTCCCTGTTAACGCAGACCCTGGCAGGCAGCGGTGACGGCTCACATAACTGGGTTCCTGCCACCCACGTGGGACACCTGGACTGAGTTCCTGGCTCCCAGCTCCCTGCCACTGAAAGCATTTAGATGGTGAACCAGTGGGTGGACATCTCTCTCTGCCTCTTGAATAAATTAATTTTTCATTTATGTATTTGAAAGGCAGAGCAACAGAGGGAAAGGGAAAGACAGAAACATATTCCACTGCTGGTTATCTCCCCAAATGACCACAATGGCTGGGGCTGGGCCAGGCTGCAGCCAGGAGCCAGAATCTCCATCCGGGTTTCCCATCTGGGTGGCCCAAGTAGTTGGACCCTCCTCTGCTGCTTTCCCGGGCACAGAAGCAGGGAGCCAGATCGGAAGTAGAGCAGCCAGGGTGGAACCAGCCAGGGCACAAACCAATATGGGATGTCAACATCACACGAGGCGGCTTAACCCGCTGCGCCATACTGATTCCTAATTAATTAAAAAAAAAAAAAAAAGGATTTAAACAAGGTGTGTAGCTCACCATGGGAAGAAATGCAAAGACGTTCAATAAGGTTTGCGAGAACAGCAGCCCCACCCTGCCAGAGCCCATGCCCGAATCTACCCAGGCAGAAAGATCCGACGCACAGGGCGGCTGCGGTCACCCCAGAGCCCAGTGGCACATACTGGCACGCCAGCCTGGCTGCAGCCGGGGTCAAACACCCCCTTCAGCAGAATGACAGACAACTCCCAGGTAGCTTCTCCATTCACGAGAGCCAGGGTGATTATGTCTGTCCATGCAGTGTTTTCCAAACGGCAGGTCCCAACCTCTCAGTAGATCACGAAATCAATTTAGAAAGACACAGCCAGCAGCTCCAAATACAGAGGCAGGGACAGCAAAGAGAACACAAAAGATCAGTGTGTAGCTGCACACAGGGACGCGCAGTTCTGTGGATATTTGCTGCGTCTGTTACGTATTTTGTTTCTTACTTTACATAGGCACGGGCTTCAGAAAGTCGGTGGAAAAACGGAGCTAAAACATAGGCTCGAGTGGGTGCAAAGGACTTTTGCAAACTACATGTTTGGATTCCCACGAACTTGCTGAAGATCCCTCGTATGTGTTTATGTGCAAACTGGCTTATTACAAAAGGTTATTTTTTTTCTTATTGAAGGGCACAAAGACCCTTGAAACAGTGTGCTGATGTCACAGTCGCCTGTCTGGATTAGGGCGGGCACGGGGTGTCTCAGGAGCTGGGGGGACCGAGGCTGCCAGGTATCCAGAGAGCTGAGTGGCTTCGCCAACACAGCTGACACTCTTGGGCTGCTGGGGCTTGGAGGATGCTCTGAAGAAGTGGACAGGCCAGGGGCACCCGGGGTTCGGGTCTCTTGGGTAGCCAGGCTCAAGTCTGCCCTCTGAGGTATGAACTTGACTGAGCAATCCCACCTGACTTGCATTTTCTGTCGCTGGTAAAAGCATGTTAACTCCTGCCTGGCCAGGGCTCTGGGAGGCAGCAGTGACACACAGGAAGGGAACGTGGTTTGTCAACTACAAAGAATGCAGCTGTGTTTACCACTGCTGCTAGGGCAACAAAGACCACACTCTGAGGGTTCGAGGAAATCCATGGTGAGGCCTGGGTGTGGGGGGGAAGCAAAGAATTATGGGTAAAACTAAGTGTGTGTGCAAGGGCCTGGGTGTGCATGTGAGTGTGTGTGTGCCAGGGACAGGGGCCATGGGTCTCATTCAATTTTCTGTGAGCCAAGCCACACCCATAGGGTAACCTGATGCCCAGACAGCATCCGAGGTCCAGGGCAGGAGTCCCTGGGTCGGCTCTCAATGGGGGGAACAATCCTGTCAGCCATTGATGAATGAAGGGAGCGTTCCTGCCCTGGGAACCGGCCCCTCTGGCTGGGTGGGGCGCCCCTTGGCCTGTGCGCTGAGGGAGAAGCCGGCTCTGCAGGCTGGGTTGGCCGTGCTCTCTGATACCACAAAAGTCCACGCCCAAGGTGACCAGCTGGCCCCGGTTCTCCCTGCAGACCCAGCTCTGCCCTGTGCACACCAGTGCGTGTCACCGTAGGCTACCCCATGTGAGCACAGGCTGAGGTCACGGCCACCCCCCAGCCCCAGCCTCTGGACTCCCACTGTGGCCAGTTTTTCTGGCCTGTCCCCAAGCCCTGTTCACCCTGTGGCAGCCCACCTGTGGGCAGCCAAGCCCGCAGTCCTCCTCCTCCAGGGGGGCGCCTCCATGGTCTCTCCTCCCCCTGCTCTCTCCTCCCCTCCCCAGATGTAGCAAGCAGGTGGCTAAAACCAGACTTCTGGTGGCACAGATCTGGGTTTCAGGCCAGGCCTCTCCACTCACCAGCCGGTGCCCATGAACTTGCAGCTTCACTTTGTCCGCCTTGGTCTCCCAGGCCACCTCATCAGCTGCTTGGGCTGTGCAGAGAGCTCAGCCTGCAGGTACGGGAATCACTATCATCAGCTGATTCTTTAAGGTGTAAAACGATTGGGATTCCTTGAAGACGGGACCTGGGTTATTTTTTCTATAACACCCTCCATAGACACCTGCTGGCTGTTCCGCTTAGAGGCTGCCCATGCATTCGTTTGTCCTTCTGTCTGTCCATCCATGGAAGACAGGAGCCAGGCAGACCCTACTGAGCCTGGGGGCAGCTCCCCGCAGGATGGGGGAGCACACAGGCCAGCCAGCCCAGGGCTCAGATGCCACCTGGGCTGCAGAAGCAAGGTTGAAAGGAAGCCACCTTCATGGCTGGGGCATGCAGAGGGTCAGGGTCTATTCCACTCCCACTCCCACAGGGAGTCTCAGCATGGGTGGGGAAGAGGGCACAGCTCGCAGCAGGTGCAGCTGGGGCAAAGGCCAGGGGGTGACTGTGTGTGGCCTGTCACCTGCCTGGGCTCCTTTGAAGATGGAAAGTGTGCAGCTTGTTAGGGCTGTCTGGGGGACAGAATTGGGGGAGTATGTGCCAGTGGGGTGGGAGGGAGCCCAGGGTTGCCTTGGGGGTGAGGGAGGAGGAGATGAGAGTTGTTTCCTTCCCGGGCTAGCTGGCTCAGAGGCTTCCTGGAGGAGGCTGCTTTGTGGGCAGGCAGGGACAGGGACAGTGGAGTGCGTGGCCCCCAGTGTGCCTACACCTCCTTCCCTACCTGCCCCCAGCCCTCACACAGGCTTGCCAGCCACACCTGCCCTGCTGGGGTGCGGAGCTCGGGCCCACACTGGGCACGCCCACCGACTGGCCCCTTGTCAAGAAGCAGGGGCTGTGGCAGGGCTGCCCCCTTCAGCCTGGGTGGTGAGAGGCAGGAGGCACCAGCTTCTGCCAAGCAGAGCTCCGGCCTTGGGTGCACTCTCCTGTCCTCTCTGGGCTCAGGGTGCTCATGGGAAGAAGGGGACCCTGGAGCAGGAGAGCTCGAGACCCTGGCTTGGTCGAGGTATGCTGCTGTCATGGAGTGCCTGAGGCTGAGGAACCACACAGGAGACAGCATTGCGGAGGCTGGGAAGGTCCCGAGCGAGGGCCTGCATGGAGCCGGGGCAGAGGCACCACGTGTTGGGGGAGGGGAGCAGGCACAGGGCAGGCAGGGGGCCAAAGTCATCCTTTACTCGGGAGCCCGCTCCTGTGATAACTAACCCACTCTCTCAATAACTAACCCACTCCTGCAATAACTAACCCACTCCCTCAATAACTAACCCATTCCTGTGATAACTAACCTGCTCCCTCAATAACTAACCCACTCTCTTGATAACTAACCCACTATCACAATAACTAACCCACTCTTTAGATAACTAACCAACTCCCTCAATAACTAACCCACTATCTAGATAACTAACCCACACCTGCAATAACTAACCCACTCCCTCATTAACTAACCCAGTCCTGTAATAGCTAACCTGCTCTCTTGATAACTAGCCCACTACCATAATAAATAACCCATTCTCTCAATAACTAACCCACTCTCTTGATAACTAACCCACTCCCTCAATAACTAACCTGCTCCCTCAATAACTAACCCACTATCACAATAACTAACCCACTACCACAATAACTAACCCACTACCACAATAACTAACCCACTCTCACAATAACTAACCTGCTCGCTCAATAACTAGCCTACTACCAGAATAACTAACCCACTCTCTAGATAACTAACTCACTCTCTAGATAACTAACCCACTCCTGTGGTAACTAACCCACTCTGTCAATAACTAACCCACTCCCATAACTAATCCACTCTCATGATAATTAATCTGCTCTCATTAGCTAACCCATTCTCGTGATAACTAACCCACCCCCATGATAAACAACCCACTCTCATGATAACTAACCCACTCCCATGATAACTAACCTGCTCTCACAGTAACTCATCCATTCCTGCCATAACTAACCACACCTGTAATAACTAACCCACTCCCACAGTAACTAATCCACTTTCATAACTAAATCACTCTGGTAATAACTAGCCCACTCTTGTGATAACTAACCCACTTTCACATTAACAAACCACTCCTGCCATAACTAACCCACTCCCACAGTAACTAAGCCACTCGTGATAACTAATCCATTCCTATAGTAACTAACCCACTCATGATAAGTAACCTACTCCCACATTAACTAACCCACTCCTGCAGTAACTGACCCGCTCTCGTGATAACTAACCCGTTCTCGTGATAACTAGCCCATCCCCACAATGACATGAACGCCCCTCTGCCCTCATGACCTACCCACTCTCACAGCAGTTGCAATGGGGCTCTGGGGGACAGGTTCCAACCACGAGACCCCAAGTCGGGCCCTCCCCAGGGCAGCTCCTCCCTTCCGCCCTGGGCCGCTCTGCTTAGGGACTCAGGCGTCCTCAACCCTCCTCCCTCCAGCAGGGCCCTGGCCGGGACACCTCTTGTGACCTCATGTGGTCTGTGCATCCCAAAACCTCTTGGGGCCCTGGCATGGGGGGTCCGAGGACCTCCGGGAGCCACAGCCTGGTAGACAGCCAGGAGGGACAGAAGCTCTGAGGAGCGCAGAGAGGGGCATTGTGGGAGGAAAGTGTGCAAAATGGAGACTTCAGGCTTCTGCAGTGTTTGAAAACAATCTCATGACCGTGTGACGGCAGACACACAGCATCATGCATCCGTCAAAGCCCCAGAAGGCACATCACAGAGTGAACCCCAATGCCAGCTATGAGCACTGGTTAATGAGAACGCACTGGGCCTTCAGTGTGCCATAGGAGGTTACGTTGCCGCCTGCAGTGCCAGCATCCCACGTGGGACTGCTCCATGTCCCACCCAGCTCCCTCTAATGCACCTGGGAAAGCAGTAGAAGATGGCCCACGTGCTTGGGCCCCTGCACCCACGTGGGAGACCCGGAGGAAGATCCTGGTTCCTGGCTTCAGATTGGCGTGGCTCCAGCAGTTGCGGCCATTTGGGGAGTGAAGTAGCAGATGGAAGACCTCTTGCTCTCTGCTTCTGCCTCTCTGTAACTCTGCCTTTCAAATAAATAAATAAATCTCTTTAAAAAATGGAAAAGCAAAACCAAATAAAGCAGGACCAATATTAAAATGCCAAGGGATCCCCAACCATTCCCAGTTCCTTTTGACAGTCTCAAATGACAGCCCTGGCCTGAATCTGCATGTGGGGACCAGGCTGCCGTCCAGAGCAAGGCTGCAGCCCTACCACTCCTGCCGGGCTTGGCAGGCGCCCTGGCCACGAACTGTTAGGTGTGTGATCCCAGGGACAGATCGCCACAGATGCTGCAGGCGGAAGCGCAGCAGACCAGGGCAGTAGAGCTTGATTTGTACAGATTTGCAGCTGAAAACATGCAACAGGGTCTTGGAGGAGAAGCGGAGGCCCCAGATTCATCCGGGAGGCAAAGGGTGGGGAGGTTCAAAGCCCAGGGAGCACCTGAGGTGCCCATCGGAGGGGACACAGGCAGCCAGGCCCAAGGAGGAGCGGGCGGGCTCAGGGATGACGGGGCACAAGAAGGCTGGGGTGGGAGAGGAGGCAGGAGCCCCCCAGAGCCCTGGGCTCCCTGGCCAGCAGGGGTGAGAACTAGGGGGGCAGGGTTGGAGAGGGAGGAGAGGGCCAGCTTTAGGGAGATGGAGGGTGGGAACAGGTGCTGTGAGAGGCAAGGGAGTGGCAGTGGCTCCCAGGGGGGCACTCGTCCCTGCCCTGGGGCTGCAGAAATGGAGAGAGGGGTAGGAATTTGCAGGATCATTTATTATGCACTTACTGAGTACCTAGGATACACCCAAGGCTCTGGCAGGATATGGGGATGGAAAAGTGGGTATGATGGCTCTATCCCGTAAGAGCTCGAGGTGCGGTGGGGATGGGCAGTAAGAGCTGCCACCCAGTACGGCCAAGGGCGGGACTGCGGTTACAGCCACGGGCTTCTATGGGAACACAGAGGAGGACATCGCCCCGGCTCCACTGTTTCCCTGAGTGCCTTGGAAAGACGGCCCGTCTCTGATCTCTTTACTTACTGAGGACAACACAGGTACCAACGGCTCTGGGGAGAGGAAAAGCCACGGGTACCCAGCAGGTGACCAGCAGCGCCCCCAACCATCTCAGTCCTGCTCTGATGCTCTCTCCTCCGCCCCCCCCCCCCGCCCCTCCCTCGGTTTATAAAACTGCTCCCAGACAGCCTGCTTCCCCTCGGCCTGATCCACCTCCCTGGGAGCAGCGGCCACAGCTAACAACGCTCGGTGTGCAGGGATGGGAGGAGGTTGCCATGGTGACCTCCAGCTTGGCTTTAGTGGGCTTTGAGTGAAACAAACCTTTTTTCTTTTCTTTCTCCTTGTTATCCCAGCTCTTCTAAATGTTTACGCTAGGAGATCACTGCACGTCTGTAAAGGCTGCATGGTTGAATGGCACTCTGCCACACTGCAGAGGAAAACACCAACAACCCGGACGTGGGCACCAGAGGGGCGGCAGTTACAGTGCGTCCATGCACACGTGTACCACGTGGCCACCACAAATGTTGCAGGTGTGCGCTGACTGCTGTGACAATTTGTTAGAAAGAGCACGTTCCTGAACAGTGCAGGCCTGTAATGCCCTCTGTATAAAACTGCATTACATTTGACTGCCTATTTATGGAGAGGAAAAATAGGAGGCGGCTCTCCATGCTCTGGTTCATGCCCCAGATGGCTGCAACAGCTGGAGCGGCACCGATCCGAAGCCAGGAGCCAGGAGCTTCTTCCGGGTCTCCCACACAAGTGCAGGGGCCCAAGCACTTGAACCATCTTCTGCTGCTTTCTCAGACCATTAGCAGGGAGCTGGATCAGAAGTGGAGCAGCCAGAACACAAACCAGTGCCCTTATGGGATGCTAGCGTCACAAGCAGTGGCTTTACCTGCTATGCCACAATGTCAGCCCCTTATTTTTAATTTTTATTGTTTAACCAGAGCAACAATGCTTTCAAATGGAGGCCAGTGAATCAGTCCTGTGCTTCGGCCAGGCCAGGAAGCATCAACGGTGCTCGCCCAGCCGGTGGGGGGGGGTGGTGCAGATGTTCCATTTCCTTGTACACTCACCTGAGACACTAGTCCCAGCCTTCCTCCACCTGCCCCCAAACCCCCTGCTGGCCCAGGGGCACAGTGACGTAGTGTTACCCTGTTCGGGGTAGCTGGGGACCAAATCTTAAAGCTTAACACCTCATGCATTTGGGAAAGCCACCCCATTTCCCAGAGCCCAAGGCCTGAAGGGCCCCCTGGGTCCTCTTGGTGGCGAGGGTGGAGATATGTGAGGGTGCCCCATGCTGGGAGCACTGGTGAGGCCGTCAGCAGCCGGCAAGCCTACACTGGATGCTGGCCGTGTGCCGGCCACGGTGTTATCCTGGGTGGCTGATGGAGATGCAGGCAGGCCCCGCCCCTCCCTGGGAGAATCCTGGGGCCGCCGAGTGTGGGGACGCAGGAAAGGCTAGGAGATCCACTCAGTGCTCTAAGTCACCGCCTGTGATGCCTGCATCCCAAATCAGAGCGCTGCTTCAAGTCCCGGCGACTCTACTTCTGATCCAGCTCCCTGCTAATGAGCCTGGGGAGCAGCAGCTGATGGCCCAGGTGCTTGAGTCCCTGCAGCCCACACTGGAGACTGGCATGAAGTTCCTGGTGCCTGGCTTCTGCCTGGTCCAGCCCCGCCACTGCAGCCATTTAGGAGGGGGAACCAGCAGAGGGAATTTCTAACTCCTCGTTATAAAGTTTTGATGTTTGCATTTTCCCCATTGTCTCACACAGTGGAGTGAAGGCGCTGTGGTTACATGTTTTCAAGTGGTCTTCTGTTTAAAATGTATACTCAAGATAACTACAAATGACATGATATGATGTCTTTGGCTTCCACCAAATCCAGCCAGGATGAGGAGACTGGAGCAGGGCCTGCGTGCCATGACACCGGCCGCAGGCTCCCAAGCCAGGCGTGTTAGTGCACTGCACTCACTGCTCTGCTTCTGCATATGTTTGGCAAAGGAGACGCTAACAGCATCTTGACGGACGTCGCGTGGCGGCAGACAAAGCCAAACACTGTCGCCAGAATCACGATCCCTCCATCGGCCGGCTTTCCTCACACACGGAATACCAACGCCAGGGTTTCGAAACTGATGCAGGCAAACACGACTTCAAGAGCAACCGGAAATGCTTTGGAGACACAGACAGCGGCTCCTTGTAAACAAAGGCCGTGAACCGCATTAGCGGAAAACACACGCCACACACCATGCGTCCCCTCCCCTGTGCCCAGCCCCTCTAGAGTCGGGAAGAGCTTTTCTAGAAAACACGTACAGCCGACGCGCCTTGATTTTTAAGATTCTGCCTTCATGGGAACAAGTAATATCTCTTGTTCAGTCTTTTCCTGACTAAATTTTGCATGTTTCAAATATATAGATTCACTCATTTTATTTCTCTAAGATACTTTTATGCTCATTTATATCTGTTTTTTTCCAAGTTTTATGTGTTCATTTTTATGTATTTGAAAGGCACACTGACACACACACACATGCACACACACACAGATCTTTCATTTTCTGGTTCATTGCCAAAAACCCCACAATAGCCAGGGCAGGGCCAGGCTGGAGCCCTGAGCCCGGAACTCCATCCGGGTCACCCACTTGGGTATCAGGGACCCAAGCACTTGAGCCATCACCTGCTGTCTCCCAGTGTGCATGAGCAGGAAGGGGGAACAGAAGCAGAGCTGGTACCTGGACCCAGGCACTCGAACAATGAATGTAGGTGTCCCATGCTACAGCTTAACCGCTGAACCACCACGCCTGACATGGTTTCATACTTTAGATGATTATGTATTTGATTTACCGGTCTGTTTTTCAAATTTGTTTTATGAGAGAGAGAGAGAGAGAGAGAGAGAGACAGAGGGAGGTATCTCCCATCCACTGGTTCACTCTAAATCCCAGGCACCAGGAGCTCAATCCAGGTCTTCCATGTGGGTGCCAGGGGCCCAAATATTCCAAACAGCCCCTGCTGCCTCTCAGGGTGTGCACTGGCAGGAAGCTGGAGTCGGGAACAGAGCCGGGGCTGGAGCCCAGGCACGCGGATATGGGGTGTGGGCATCCCAAGAAGCATCCTGACCACTGTGCCAGACACCTGTCTCTGACTCACTGCTTCACGCTCCTCAGTGCATTTGGTAAAACAGACACTGACTTCAGCACCATGCGACACTGCGACCCGTGGCGACCCTGCTCAGCACTGTCCCAGCCGAACGGTTGGTGCTCGGCTGCTCAGCTCTGGGTGCACATCAGAGCCACAGGGACACAGGCCCGAGGCCTGGGTCCACGGCCCTCTGTCCAATCAGGTGAGAGCAGGGGGGTGCAGGGGACTGTGGAGCATGGTTGCCGTGGAGCCGCTGAGACTCTGGCCGTAGCTAAGGGAAGCAGAGCCCACCGACGTGGTCGGCACTGGGCCCAGCAGAGCCCGCAGCCAAAGCTGTGATCTTTCTTTTTCCACAGCAGCAGGTGCTTTGGTCCAGCTCATGCTCCCCTCCCACCCAGTACGACACAGCGCCCACGGGCCAGCACTGGCTTTCACTGGAGCCCAGGATGGCTCCTTAGACCCAGTCACGGGCCGCCAGAGTGCACGCAACAGGTGGGACGTCCCTCCAGGCTGGGAAGAGGCAGAGTCCCTGCCGGGTGGATGGAAGGTGGCCGCGTGCCCGAAGGCGGTCATTCCCCGCCCACTGCAGGGAAGGCTCGGTCCTGTGAGGACTTCGATAAGGCGGCCAGCCTGTGACAGCCCCAGGGCCACGGAGTGGGGAAAGGCGGCAGCCCAGGGACGCCATGCAGCCCCTGCGGGCGGAACCAGGACCCCAGGCAGCGGCTCTGCCGCGGTGAGGATGGGCTGCCCCGTGGGCACCAAGCTGCCCGCCCTGAAGAGGCCCAGGTGGCATCTGGGGTCTGATTTGGGGTGGGAGTGGAGACAGGAGCCTGGAAAATCACTGGCAGCAAGGCCCAACCCAACTATGCATGCCAGCAGCCCAGGGGCGTGCCCCGAACCCAGACCACCTAGCTGGGCGCCCCTGCAGCTTTCTGAATCAGAGCGCCCAGGCGTACCACCTGGACACCCGGCTCCTACGCTTCCCACGGCCTGGGAGAGCAGACGCAACCCAAAGCCGGCACGAGTAAGAGGAGGGGGGGCCTTCTTGATGGACAGCATAGGCCAGGGTTCCCCCACCCTGGTCTCTCCCAGGAGACAGACCTGCCCAGTCACGGCCAGTCAGCCCCAGTGCCTCCTGGCCACGCCCACCAGGTGTTTCACAGGCGCCTCCCACACAACACGCCCGCAGCCGGCCACTCCGGCTACCAGGTCCTGCCCGTGTCCTTCATGCTTGCTGCCCCTGATGTCCTCACCCACAGCCACAGCTGCCTGGGAAATTCCTGCTGGCCCTTCCGGCCGGGCCCCTCCCCCTTGGCCTCCGGGGACCTCTGCTGCTGCTCCTACAGTTTGTCCCCTCCTGGGTGGGCCTTAACACACAGGATGCACTGAGCAGAAGTGCCGAGGGCTGCAAGGAGCTCAGAGGAGGACCCTAGAGCAGGGGTCTCAGTGCAGTCAGGGAGGGCTCCAGGAGGAGGTGAGTCCCAGAAAAGGGGGAGGACTGGCTTGGGACCCCAGGGAACGTCCGGTCTGGAGGACAAGGCAGGGTGGCAGCCTGAGCGGGGTGGCCTGTGACACCGAGTAGAGGCAGGAGACAGGGTGGTGCAGGAGTGCTGGGAGCAGCCTCAGTGCCCCAGAGGTGACCGCGGGGAGGGCGTGCTGTTCCTCCTGCGATCCGCATTCATTGAGAAGCCTTCCTGGACAATCATTAACTGATTTCCACTCTGGGCCTGGGCTTGGGGGAAGGGGGCTGGGTGTTAACCATAAAACTTTCCCAGCGAGCCATTCGTGTAATTATTACCCAACTGATGGCGCCCATAGGAGCAGCCAAGGGGCCCCAGAGGTGTGAACTGGCAGGGTGAAGGTCACAGGGACTGCGAGCAGGTGGGGGGGGGGGGCTGGCAGGTGCTCAGGGCACACTGGAAGGCACTGGGGCTCGGAGAAGGACACAGGTCAGGTGCACAGAGGCAGGGCTCCCGCCACCCCAGCAGGGCACCAGTTCCGCCCGGTGTGTGCAGTCAGCTCGGCCTGGCTGCGGGGCAGGCGCACGTGCCTGCTCTGAGGAACTCGTCAATGGCGTGGATGGGAGATCACCATGATCCAGTCCTTAGTCCATGCCCAGCCCGCCGGGCGTTCTCGGCCCCATTCCATGCTCATGACATCCCTCGGGATGGGGTCACTGTCGTCACCTTGGGGCAGCATCCGGTGTGGCTTTAGCACTCACACCCCCACCTGGATGCCTTGGGGCACAGAGGTGTCCAGTAAGAGCCACCGTGGCCATCTCTGTGGTGACTGAGCCATGGTCCTTGGGTCATCTCTGTGAGGTGACTGATCCATGGCCCTCAGGTCATTTCTGTGAGGTGACTGATCCATGGCCCTCAGGTCATCTCTGTGAGGTGACTGATCCATGGCCCTCAGGTCATTTCTGTGAGGTGACTGATCCATGGCCCTCAGGTCATCTCTGTGAGGTGACTGATCCATGACCCTCAGGTCATCCCTGTGAGGTGACTGATCCATGGCCCTCAGGTCATCTCTGTGAGGTGACCGAGCTATGGCCCTCAGGTCATCCCTGTGAGGTGACTGAGCCATGGCCCCTGGGGTCATCTCTATATGGTGACTGAGCCATGGCCCCTGGGGTCATCTGTGTGTGATAACTGAGCGATGGGCCCTGGGGTCATTTGTTTGTGGTAACTGAGCCAGGCTCCTCAGATCATCCCTGTGCAGTGACTGAGACAGGCTCCTAAGGTCATCCCTGTGAGGTGACTGAGCCATGGCCCTCAGGCCATCCCTGTGTGGTGACTGAGCCATGGTCCTCAGGTCATCCCTGTGAGGTGACTGATCCATGGCCCCTAGGATCATCAGTGTGTGGTGACTGAGCCATGGCTCCTCAGGTCACTCCTGTGAGGTGACTGAGCCAGGGCCCTCAGGTCATCTCTGTGAGGTGACTGAGCCATGGCCCTCAGGCCATCCCTGTGTGGTGACTGAGCCAGGGCCCTCAGGTCATCCCTGTGAGGTGGACTGAGCCATGGCCCCTGGGGTCATCCCTGTGTGGTGACTGAGCCATGGCCCTTAGGTCATCTCTGTGTGGTGACTGAACCATGGTCTTCAGGTCATCCCTGTGAGGTGACTGAGCCATGGTCCTCGGGTCATCCCTGTGTGGTGACTGAGCCATGACCCTCAGGTCATCCCTGTGTGGTGACTGAGCCATGGCCCTTAGGTCATCTCTGTGTGGTGACTGAGCCATGGTCTTCAGGTCATCCCTGTGAGGTGACTGAGCCATGGCCCTCAGGTCATCCCTGTGTGGTGACTGAACCATGGACCGCAGGTCATCCTTGTATTAGTGACTGAGCCATGGTCCTCGGGTCATCCCTGTGTGGTGACTGAGCCATGGTCCTCGAGTCATCCCTGTGTGGTGACTGAGCCAGGCCCCCCGCCTGCTGCACACTGCAACACTTCCCCTTGCACCCTCCCAGGACAGCATCTTTCCGCTAAGCCTATGTCATAAGCGACACACTTCACAGTGGGCTGAGTCCCCAGTGGCTGAAATGTGACGCTAGCACGGGCTTTTCCTAAGGGCAGAGGCACCCCAAAGCCCCTGCAGAGTGGGCGCACGAGGTCCCTCCGGATCGGCCCGCAGGAAGGCAAGCATAGCGACCCTGCGCTACCGGGACCTCCTCTGAGGCCCAGGCTGGTCTCGGGCTCCTGTTCCCACATCTGCCCAGAGCCCAGGAGGGCCTGCTGGAGGAGGTGTGGTCCTGGGCTCACCCCGGTCATCTCTTCCTGCCCCAAAGCCCCGCTTGCTGATGTTGTGGGAGTGACTCCTCCACAAGCAGAGCCTCCGGAAAGGTGGGAGGAGCCGTGCGCACCCAGGACCCTCCTCACACCCGCTCCCTCACAGGGCCCGGCCACGCCCTGGAGGCGCCATCAGGGTACACACGTGTGCTCCTCAGCCCAGGAGTGTCACCGGGCTGGCCTCTGTGAGGAGGTGGACAGTGGCCGCCCGGGCAGTGAGACGAGGGCCGCGCTCTGCCCGGGCGGAGGTTTCACCACCAGAGGGCCGTTTCTTTGGCCAAGGAAGTGCAGAGGAACAGGCGGTGCTTTGGGGGGAGGGGGAGTGCTGTGGGATCCCCGGAGAGTCTCCGAGGGAAATATTGTCTCTCTCCTCATGCAGAGGCACTCAGCTTCCTCTTGTTGCAAAGTGAATTAATTTCCGGGGCCGGTGCTGGAGTATAGCGGGAAAAGCCGCCACCTGCAGAGCCAGCATCCCATATGGGAGCTGGTTTGAGTCCCGGCTGCTCCACTTCTGATCCAACTCTCTGCTATGGCCTGGGAAAGCAGTAGAAGATGGCCCAAGTGCTTGGGCCCCTGCACTCCCATGGGAGAGCTGGAAGAAACTCCTGGCTCCTGGCTTCTGATCGGCGCAGCTCTGGCCATTGTAGCCAACTGGGGAGTGAACCAGCAGATAGAAGACCTTTCTCTCTCTCTCTCTCTCTCTCTCTCTCTCTCTCTCTCTCTCTCTCTGCCTCTTCTTCTCCCTCTATATAACTCTGACTTTCAAATAAATTAATAAATCTTTTTTTAAAAAAAAGTGAATTAATTTCCCCTAGGTTTGGCCACAGCTGGAGCTTCAGGGGTTGGACGGGGGAGTGGCAAGGGGAGAGACAGAGCGCCCAAGCACACAAAGGCTCATTATCAACAGTTTGTGTGCAGAGAGCACTGGACAAGGAGCCCAAAGGCCAGGCTCAAATCTGACCTGAGCTGTCCCTGGGAAGCCCAAGAGTCAAGCCCAGGCCGTGCTGTGCCTCAGTTTCCCCACACCAACGTGAGAAGACGGAATGCCGGCACCTGCTCTGCCCTCCGGGTGGTCTATGAGACCTAATTAGAGTGCCTGGCACCAGCAGGTAGGTGTGAGCGATGCTGAAGGCAGGACCGGGCACGGCCCAGGTGCGTGGAACCCCGGGCTCACCTGAAGCTGCAATCCTGGAGCTCCTGTCTCCAGAGGGAGCCGGGACTGGAAAGCAGGCAGGCAGGGAGCCCCCGCTGGAACAGCCCCAGGAGCAGCGCTCTGACCTCGAGAGTCCAGTCCCATCGGGCTCCCTGGCCCTTCCAGGGCCCCTTAGGAAATGAGAAACAAAGGCTTCTGCTTAGCAGGACGGACGGGTCCAGGCACCTCTGAGGCCGACCATGGTGCTTCTGGGAGAGAAGCCGGGTGGGGACCTGGGGCCAGAGATGCGGGCATCTTGCACGGGATCACAGAGCAGGTGCAGACCCCGGTCTTGCTCAGCTGCGCTTCGCGCTGGGTGCACCTGCTCCAGCAGCTGGGCAGGGCGGGCAATAGAGTGAGCGACACTCCCCTCCCCGCCCCAGCCTCACGGTGCAGCCAAATGCATCCTCTGCCTTCACACCAGTTCCTCTTACAACAACAAAGGTTCATGAGGCTGCTGAGGGAAAGGGTCCCCCAAGCACCGATGTCCCTTGCATCAGAAACCACCCAGTGCCCATCTCGAGGCTTGCCATGGCCTCCTCCTCTCCTCTCCCCAGGAAAGGTTTCCAGGCTCACAGCATCGCCACTTCCCGCCTTGCCCTTGGGGAGGAGTGCAGGGGACCTGGGGAGGGAGCTGTGGCGATCGGCGCCCAGGGATGCAAGGCTCGAGTCCACCCCTGTGCATCCCGCTGCAGGCCTCCCCACGGGTGCAGAAGCCCCCGGAACTCCACTGCCCCCTGCCCTTGGTCCACCCCAGGGTGATGGCTGCCACCCTCTGACTGCCTGGGCGGGCTCCTGTCCAGCTGCCCCTCCGCCGTTGCGTGCTTGCTCAAGCTCTCCCTCTTTCAAGCAGTTTACCCAGGGTCCCCTCGGTTCTCCACCCTGGCTTGGGGGGCGCGGGGTGGGTCCTCCCTGGGCAGCCAGAGCCAGCACCGGGGAGGCCGCAGGGCCCAGGTCAGAGTTACAAAAATGGCCCTGTCCCTGTGGTCTGTGATTCTGTGTTGTCTCTTTGTGTGGTCAGTCACGGGGCAATGAACCCGTGAGTGGGAGCTCGCTGCCACAGACGCCACTCTGGAAAGGTAACGAACCTCTAGGCATCGCAAGACGGCTGCAGCAGCTGTGACCTTACAGTGGATTTAAGATTTCCAGAACCTGGGGCTGTGATCCCGGCAAGTTTATTAGAATAGCCAGACCTGCCCTGCCCCGCCCCATACCAAAGGAAAAAAAAAAAAACAAAGCATTTTGTGTGATTGGAGGTCATGGGTGCACAGCTGGGGCCCCAGCTCCAAGGCAGCAACGCCACGGCCAATCATTCCACCCTCGTGGCTGCTGCTGCTTCACCTTGGAAAACTTTCATTGGCCTTCAAGAGTTCATTTTTCAAATCGAACGCCCCTGAGAGGTCAGAGCTGACTGAGGGGAGTGAGGGCCGCTGATCCTGGGGCAGGGAGGCTCCGAGAGAGGGGACGGGTCTTCTTGGGAAGGCAGAAGGTCCCCAGCCGGCTGGGGAGCACGTGTGCCGGGGGCCGCCGGAGCAGAAGCAGGTATGGGTGCACCCAGGAGGCTGCTGGAGGAGCAGGTGCGGGGCGGGGCTGAATGTGGGGATGGACACAGGTCCCTGCGGGTCCGACATGCCCGCGACTTCACCTTCACCGTGACCCCCAGGGCACTGAACACAAAGTCAACTTGTTCCTGGGCATAAAAATCCACGTCCACAAGGCACCCACAGGATCCACTGCCCCGCCTTCCCCCCACACCGACCTGAGCACGTCTTCCTTCAGCTTCCGGGTTCTGACCGCCCTGTTCCACCCCAACACACACACACACTCCCCTGCACCTGTCAGCCTGCGCTCCTGCCATTCCTCAGAGCCTGTCCAGCCCACCTCCTCCAGGAAGTCTTCCTGGAGGCTTGGATATTTAACCGCTCACATCCTTTACTGTACTCTGTCCCTGTCCCACAAGCCCTCCTGGCCCTGTGTGCAGCCACAGGATTTTAACTTAGCAACCGCGCTGAAGGAAGATGTGTCACTTGACTCTCCCAAGAGGAGGGGAGAGCAAGGCCACAGGGGGAGCCCCAGGATGTGGGCAGGGTAGGGGAAGGGCCAGGCCCTGGGGGGAGGGCTTAGTGGGGTCTCCACGGGTGAGGCGGGCAGGGCAGGGGAGGCAGTGCAGGATGAGTTCCAGTGATCCCAGAGGGCCTTGCGGGCCTGCAAGCCGGGGCCTGGGTGACTTGGAGCAGGGGCAGCACTGGCTGGTGTGTGGGCCTGAGATAAGGCCGATGGAAGTGGTGTGGGCTGTCGGTTTGCCCCGTGACTGACGCACACAAAGAGACAACACGGAATCGCAGACCACAGGGACAGGGCCGTCTGCTCCCCCCGGCCCCTGCCTCGGTTCCGGGGGACCACCCTTCCAGCCGCCCCCTTGCTGCCCCAGGAACCCCTCCGGCCTTCCAGCTTTCGCTATTTTACGGACACAAACCCACCACCATCTCCTTCGCCCCAATGCGTGGCCTCAAACCCCCCACAGGGGACACCTGTTCCCTCCCTTCCACCCCTTACAGAGCAGGGACCGCTCTGCCTGCAGGCCACCCTGCTCATGCTGGGGACCCCCTCCATGCCTCCTCCTCCTCCAGGACCCTGTGCCAGAGACACCCCCCTCCCCGCCTGCCCTGTGGCTCTCCCATTAGCACCCAGAGCAGCAACAATAAAAGTGCCCTAACCCAGGTCAGGGAGGTGATTCGCATTCTGGACAAAAGACGGGAGCCCCCCACCCCCCTACACAAAGCTTCCTCTCATTCACCAAGACAAAGCTGGGCACCTAATAGAAAATGCACACAGTGCCTGGCTGGACGGAGGAGAGACAGGGCACCCAGTGGCTCTTCCAAGAGGCCGTGGCGAAGTATTGAACCTCGTCCACGTTGGGAAAATGCACATGAAAGCCATGTCAAGAAACTGGTTTCCGTGGTCCGGACTTGCAGCTATGGGCAGCCCGGGTGACGCTGGGTGCGGAGAGCGAGCATCCCGGCTGCTGCTGATGGTGGGGCGGGGCCTGCACTCCGCTGCGAGCTGATGGTCACTTCCAAAACACAGGTGCACGTGACTTCTGGTCACCGATGCCAACGCTGATGTGGATGTGGACAAGGTCGCAGAACCACAGCTCACGGAGAAACTGCACGGCTTCCATTGCTTTGCACCAAACAAACTTCTCTGCGCTCTGCCTTTCCGGGAGGCTTCTGAAGTACCCTGGGTCCCCAGCTACACTTGCAACACGACTCAAGTGCCAGGTGCCTTGGGTGGTGGCAAGCCACGAGAAACAGCCGCCGAGTCCACACGTCAGATTGGCTGGATAAGTTATGTGACACCCATGTCCTGGAACATTCTAAAGCCAAGAACCACGGGAGTCGCGCTTGGGGCAGGCACCTGGCACAGGGCTCAAGCCGTCCCTTATTGGAGAGCCCGCCCTGCGTCCCTGCTCGCTGGCGTCTGACCCAGCTTCCTGCTAACGCCCACCCTGGGAGGCAGCAGGTGACGGCTCCAGTACTAGGAGTCCCTGTCACCATGAGGGAGACCTGGGTTAAGTTCCTCACCCCTGACTTCAGCCTGACCCAGCCCCAGCTGTTATAGGCATCTGGGAAGTGAACCAAGAGATGGAAGGTCACCATCTCTCTCTCTCTCTCTCTCTCTGCTTTTCAAATAAAATGACATAATAATGAAAATAAATAAATTAAATAATGAAAATAAATAAATGAATAAATGAAAATAAATAAATTTAATTATAAATAAATAAATTTCTAAAAATTACAAAGAGAAAGCACTAACACAGGCATGAAACCAGCAGAGTTTTCTCCAAGGAGGGAGGAATGCACAGGTCAGGGAGAAGGGTTGGGGTGAGCACGCGGCTCAGGGAAATCTTCAGTTTCTGAATTCTCATCCGTGTACATTTGTTTCCTTAAAAAGTTGGGGGAGGGGCCGGCGCTATGACATAGTGGGTAAAGCCGCTACCTGCAGTACCAGCACCCCATATGGGCGCCAGTTCGAGTCCCGGCTGCTCCACTTCCGATCCAGCTGTCTGCTATGTCCCAGGAAAGCAGCAGAAGATGGCCCAGGTTCTTGGGCCCCTGCACCCACGTGGGAGACCCAGAGGAAACTCCTGGCTTCTGGCTTTAGATCGGTGCCGCTCGGCTGTTGCAGCCAATTGGGGAGTGAACCTGCGGATGGAAGACCTCTCTCTCTCTCTCTCTCTGCCTCTGCCTCTGCCTCTCTGTAACTCTGCCTTTCAAACAAATAAATCTTTTAAAAAAAAAAAAAAGTCGGGAGAGGGAGCTGCAAAATGAGAAAGACTAAACAAATGAACTCCTCTGCAGCTCCCTCTCCTGCTTGATCTTTTACTTACGTAAAAGGCAGAGAAACAGCTCCCGCCACTGCTTCACTCCCCACATGCCAGGAAAGGCCAGGGCTGGGCCAGGCCAAAGCTGGGCGCCAGGACTCCATCCAGGTCTCCCACGTGGGAGACAGGAACCCACTGCTGCCTCCCAGGATCCGCATTAGCAGGAAGCCGGAACCAGAAGCCGGAGCTGGGACTCGAACCTAGTACTCCGATGTGGGTCACAGGATCTTAAGCCTCTTCCCATTCTGGCATCTGTGCAGTCTCTCCTCACTCCCACTGACGCCTTTTTCGTAAAAGCAGCCTGCAGCCGTGTCCAGTCCTGCACTGCCCCAGCCTGACCTCTGCCCGCGCCACTTCCAAACCCAGCAGCTGCTCTCCAGTCCTCACGGGCTGTCCTCCACACCCTCCACGGGGCTCCCACGCGCTCCCACTGTGCACCGCGCCACACTCTTCAGGTCCTGTGAGCGCCTCCTCCAGCCCCTGCAGGCTGCCCCTCCTCCACCTCCAGGGGCTGGGCCCCTGCCTCCCACTCTTCCCTCCTGGTCCCCTCACTCTTCCCTGCCGGCCCCACGCTGTCTGCCTCGGCTTCCTCACCACCTGCACACAGGTCACACTCCCTCCTGTGAGCGGGGAGCCAAGGAGCCTGTGACCCCACATGGACATCTCCCGGCGTCTCCAACCCCACACACCAAAATTGTGGCCAGGTGGCTTCCTGTCAGCTTCATTCTGCACACCTGGGTGTTTCCTGGCCACTCTTACGTCCAAAGCCTTCCAGCCATCAAAACCTGGCGGTTCCTTCCTGAATCCCCCCAGAATCTGTCCAGTCGTCCCCACTTCCATCACTGCCCACCGATGGGCTACAGCAGCTTCCTCCCTGGTCCCGGTGCTGTCTCCCACCTCAGGGCCTTTGCACCTGCTGCAGCCCATGCTTTGGGTCCTGGCCTCCCCTCTGCACTCGATTCATTCCTATCTATCTTTTGGAAATCAGATTCACATCATTTCTTCAAAGAAGCCCCCTTCCTAACCCCTAGGACAATGGATCGTAAATGTCCCTGGGGATACATGTGCTAACGTCTAGAAAAATATTTGTTCATCCCAGCCTGGAAGGGGAGGTGTGCAGCTTCTGGCTGCCAGTGTGGACATATCACCAGCATCCTACAATGCCCAGGACCGGCCCCCACAGCAAAGAACTTTGTGGCCTTGGGGCTGGTGCTGTGGCGCAGTGGGTTAAAGCCCTGGCCTGCAGTGCCGGCATCCCATATGGGCACCGGTTCGAGCGCCAGCTGCTCCACTTCTGATCCAGCTCCCTGCTAGTGAACCTGGGAAAGCAGTGAAAGATAGTCCCTTCACCCATGTGGGAGTCCCAGAAGAAGCTCCAGGCTCTGGCTTTGGATTGGCACAGCTCCAGCCGTTGCAGCCAATTGGGGAGTAAACTAGCAGATGGAAGACCTCTCTCTCTCTCTGCCTCTCCTTCTCTCTCTGTAACTCTAGACCCAGCTGCTCCACTTCCAATCCAGCTCTCTGCTATGGCCTGGGAAAGCAGTAGAAGATGGCCCAAGTGCTTGGGCCCCTGCACCTGCGTGGGAGACCCGGAAGAGGCTCCTGGCTCCTGGCTTCAGATCGGCGCAGCTCCGGCCATTGTGGCCAACTGGGGAGTGAACCAGCAGATGGAAGACCTCTCTCTCTCTCTCTCTCTCTCTCTCTCTCTCTGTCTCTACCTCTCTCTCTGTGTAACTCTGACTTTCAAAAAAAAAAAAAACTTAAACAAAAAAAGAACTTTGTGACCTAAAACATCAGGAGTGCAAGGTGAAAACTCCCACCGTGGACTCTGTGAGATCCCACGACACACGACACCCCCACTTCTCCCGCACACTGCCCGCCACGAGGAAACATTTACCTGTGCAGAAGGTCTGGCCGAGTTGCAGCCTCTGAGCTTTATGGGACCAAAGATGAATGAAAGTCACTGGGTCGTGTTTCTCTCCCTCTCTCCTCCCTCAGGGCCCAGCACCAGCACGGATCCCAAAGGTGGCAGGGAAAATATGCAGGCGGACGGGGCACACCCAGGGCAGGGAGGGGGCCGTGCAGAGCAGGTCCAGCCGCCACTGGGCCTTCTGAGCTGTCACACGACGTCACTGCCCTGGCCCCTACCCAGCGTCGTGTCCGTGCTATGCTCTGTGCCGCCGTGTACACAGGTCAAACCTTCGTCTTGGCTCATCAACACTCTTCGTCTCTTAGCTAGCTGTGTGGGCCCTTCAGAGCCACTGACCTAAGATGATCCTCTCCTCTTGTTAAACCACTGCTCCTCCCAAGTTTGCCCAAGCAGGTGCAGCACTGCCGACCACCAAACCAGAGACCTGGGCACCCAGGCGCCACCCCCCACCCTTCACACCTGCTTCCTTCCCACCCCCAAGTCCTCTCTGCTCCCTTTCAACCCATCGGACATCATTCCCAGCAGCGTCCTGCTAAGGTGACAACCAGCCTGTGTCACCCACTGATTAAAAACCTCTCCAGTGTCCTGACTGTCCACAGGGCACAGCCTGCCACCGGGCCCTTCCTGTGCCCCCTCCTCCCCCAGCCTCCACAGCCCTGGGCACGGCCTCCTCTGGTCCAGCACAAACACCTCCAAGCCATCTCTTTCCCTTACATGCCAGATCTCATGTTCATCCTCAAAGCCAAGTTCAAACACCTCTTCCTTCCCCCATGGTACAGAGGCTGCTCAAAAAATTATCCATAGCTAAGGCACAGTGGGTAAAGCTGCCAATTGCAACACCGGCAGCCTGTATGGGTGCTGGTTCAAGTCCCGGCTGCTCCATTTCTGATCCAGCTCCCTGCCAATGCACATGGGAAGGCAGCAGGAGATGGCCCTAGTACTTGGGCCCCTGCACCCACATAAGAGACCCGGATGGAGTTCCTGGCTCCTGGCTTTGGCCTCGCCCAGTCCCAGCTGTTGTGTAGCCATTTAGGGAGTGAACCAGCAGATGGAAGATCTCTCTCTCTCTCTCTCTCTCTCTCTCTCTCTGTCTCTTCCTCTCTCTCCTTTACTCTGCCTTTCAAATAGATAAAACGGATCTTTAAAATTCCACTTCTGGGCAAGCACACGAAGGAACTGAAAGCAGCGAGTCCAGGTGTTACTTGCACGCCCGCTGCACCGTAGCATTGCCTACAGTCACCGAGGCGGGAGACCAGCCAGGTGTCTTGCGACAGACGAATGGGCACACGGAGTGGGGCCGTCCGCAGGAAGCAACACTGCCCAGCCTGCGGAAGGAAGCGACTTGGACACACGACGCAATGGGAGTGCCGGGGGGGAGTGGGGGGGGCGGATTGTGCTAAATGAAATCAGCTGGTCACTGAAACGAACACGGCGCGGCTTCACCTGCACCGGGTACCCAGAGCGACCGAGAACGGAATGGTGGCTCCAGGGCTTGGGAGGGGACCCGGGAATCACTGTTTATTGGGCACAGAGTTCCAGCTGGAAGACAGGACATACATTGTGGATGGATGGTGGTGACAGGTGGACAGTGGTGACAGGTGGACGACAGGGTGGGTGTTCCTAACGACAGTGGATTGGACACTTAGACGCGGGTGAGGTGGCACATTTTATAGTTTGTACATTTTACAATAGCAAGAAGGCCGAAAACCCACCTCTTCCTTTGGCGAAGCTGTCTAAGGACCACGGCCACCTCCCCAGATTCAAGCGTAGCCCTGGGCGGAGCTGCTGGTGCCCCCACGCACCTTCCCAGCGTTGCACCCACAGATCACCCCTTCCCTGTCCTCCCGCGGCCAGGGTCTGCAGGCGGCCAGGGACCCACACTCTAGAGCACGGTCTCACCAAGGAGGACTCCGCCAGTGTGTGACCCAAACCCACAGTTCCGGGTCAGTACCATGCCCAGCCCAGAGCAAACCCCTCCCACCCGCCCCCACTCACCAGAAGACGACTCTGACCTTCTGTTAAGCAACAAGGTCAGAAGGGGCTTCCATGGAAGAAGTTAATAAACAGCTCACTGGGGAGAAATAAACAAAATATAAGCCGGGCAGGCCGTGGCGGGCGGGCCGGGGCCTCACGCACACATTTCCCCATGGTGGATTCACTTCCTGTGTCCCCTCCCTGGGCAGCAGCTGAGAGGCGTAAGTGGGGGTGCACTGGTCCCCAAGGCACAGGTACATGATTAGTCACCAGGCCTGCTGCCCTGCCCCCACCTGCTTATGTAACCTAAGATCTGAAGGCAGAGAGAAGTTGATCTTGGCTTTCAGCAAGAGGTCCAGCAGGCCAGCCCCTACCTACGGATTCCTCACTCACACCCAGTCCCATCCACACACCCAGGGCTGTCCCTGCCTTGTGGGTAACCATCCGAGGTCATCCAACCTGGAGGTGACGCTTCGACATGCAGCAGGTGAGGCCAAGGACGCTGTTCAAGGTCATACAGTGCCCAGGATGTCCCCAGAGCCAGTCTAGCTTCCCCCACCAAAAAAAAAAAAATAGTAATAATAATAATAATAAAAAGATTCTCCATCCAAACCGCCAATAGCGCTGAGGCTGACACGCCTCACCAAGCCCTGGATGCCTCTTTCAGAGACAAGGAACTGAGCCCAGGTGGTGATGGGGTCAAGTTCATACTGTGAGTCAGGCTAGAATTAGAACTCCCAACCAGCCACGCCAGCCGTCAGCCCCCAGGAGGGCAGCCATCAACTCCACAACCCGTGGGGTGGCAAGGTGGTGGGGTGGCTGCAGGGGGGACCCTGGGATGTAGAAGCCATGAGGGTCATACCTCTGACAGGCTCCAGATGATCTCACAAGGTCAGCCTGGCCACCTGGGCCAGGGAACTCCCAGGTACTCCCAGGGGAAGAAGGTGTGGTGGGGCGCTGGGGTGCCCAGGCAGAACGCCCTTGTCTGAGGTTTACCCCAGCAACCACAGCACCTGGGGGTGAACCAGGCCTGGTGTCAAGGTCAAAGACAGGACAAGTGTATAAGGCAAAACCTGGCTTGGAGGACAGGGCGTGGGAGGGAATTAACCCTCGGAGTGCTGCCTTGGTGACAGCTCCTTTTCCCTGGCTGTGTCCCTTGCACCTGCGGGTGCCTTGCTGCCAGCCTGCTTAATTTCAAAGCAGCATGTGGAGTCGCCCATACCCTTTCCCACCCCGGGAGCCAGCACCGTGTCCTTAACCCATGGGCCAGACTCCGGGGCATCAGAGCTGACAGGGCGGCCCCATAATTTACGACCAACTGACTCACAGGGTGTTGCAACAGGCGTACTTTTCCATCCTCTGTGGCTGGAAGCCACCAGCCTTGCAGCGATGGTGGTGATAAAGAGGAGGCCGGGGGACAGGAATGCAAGGAGCTACGTCCCAGGTCAGGGCCTGGCCCTCTTCAGGAGAAGCGAGCCTGGCCGTGTGGCTGGGGGCAGAGACGGCCAGGAGAGCATGGGGAAGACCTACAGCGGCACCAGGCCAGGTGTCCCTGCCCGCTCTCCCGCCCTGGCCCCTTCCTCCCGTTTCTCCACCAGTCGCCCCGTGTGGCAGCCATGGGCTCAGTCCTGGAGCTGCTCCTCTAGGTGACCCGCAGGCAGCAGGCCTGAAGGCTCTCGCCAAGGTGTGCCTGTGTGCCCCCCCGGAACCTGATGCAGGGCACAAGGACCCAGCTTCCAGCCAACTCGAGCCCAGTTAGCAAAGGCTCCAGCTCTGCTCCAAGAGCCCCTGCCGGCCTCTGCGCCTCAGTTTCCACTTCCATACAATAAAAGAGGGGGGGCAGATATACAGAAGTGCGTGGCAAAGGAATGATCAGACAAGTGTGTCGCTGAGGGCCGGTGCTGCGACATAGCAGATTAAGCAGCAACTTGTGACGCTGGCATCCCGTGCTGGAGCACCTAGTTCAGGTCCCACCTACTTGACTTCCAATCCAGCTCCCTGCTAATGCACCTGGGAAAGCAGCAGAAGGTGACCCTCAGGCCCCTACACCCACGTGGGAGACCTGGATGGAGTTCATGGCTCCTGGCTTCAACGTGATCTGGCTACATTTGCGGGAAGGAACCCCCAAATGAAAGATCTCTCTCTCTCTAACTCTGCTTTTCATATACATCAGTAAATCTTTTTTTTAAAGGATAAGTTAATTTGGTGCAAAAATTCTTTTAAGTCCGTGCATAGCTTTTTTATGCTGTATGCATTTTCTCGGAACTTCCTGGTGAGCCCCCATATTCATTGATTCAACACAGATTAACTGGGCACCTACTACACGTCACACACTCCCCTGCTGCCCGAGCAGCGCACGAAGCAAGCAGAAGGCCCTGCCCTCCTGCCCTCCGAGCAGACCTTCTCCAGGGGCGGGCAGATGATGCGCAAATGCCAAGTGGTCATTAGAGAGAGGCGAGTGTTGCAGAGAGCAAGGCAGTGCAGGGGCGGCCTCCCTGTGAGACGCGTGCTCTCTGTCCTCTGTCCTCCGCGGGTCCTTGTTAGGGTCCCAGAACCGGCTGGGCTGTGCAGCCACAGGGACAGGTCTCCGGGCTGGCAGGGTGGGAGGTCTGCGCCAGGCTGGAGCCCCGCGACCCTCTCTGCAGCCCAACCCCGGTGGGGCAAGAGCCCAGCAACTCCGTGTGTTGCAGCCTGTCCTCCAGCCAAAGGCCTGGGGCTGTGGAGGGGCTGTGGAGGGGCCTGAGGGACCGCAGGGGTCTGAGTGGGGGGTTTCTTCTGGGTCTTCTGCATCCCCAGTCCGCCTGGGTCTCAGAGACCCCCTCCACCCACGGGCTCTCGGCCCCCTCCACCTGAGCCCGCCTGCCCAGCTGCTGCCTCCCCTCACGGGCGGAGGGTGGGAGTGGGACTTCAACCTCCCCGCCCCTCATGAACCTCAGCAACTGCTCTTCCCCGAGAGACCACTTCTGGTCAATGACCACTTCCTGCGGGCCTACTGTGTGCTCAGTGTGAGAACTGCTCTCTGTGGGTTACCAAGATGCCCACCCACTGCGCGAGCAACGGACACACGCACACACACACCCAACCCACAGAATCTTGATCATCTCTCCCAGTCTGCAGCGGACAGAACTGTCCGGACCATGCACTCCCTCATAAATCAGGCAGCTCCCACTGCGCCCATTTCACAGATTGGGACATTGAGGCCCAGGAAAAGAAGCTCTTTCCCCAATTCACGCTTGCCCCATAGAGGAGGTAATGACTGTTAAAGTACCCAGATGAGATCTTCCCAAGAGAGGAGTGAGAAGACCAAGGGGAGGGGACACAAACTCTGTGCCACCAACCTAGGGCAGGGCTGACGGCACATTTTACCCGGCGCCCTCTGCCTCTCCTCGGCCTGACAGGTGGGTGGAGGGAGCAGCCACAGTCTGAGGTCCCTCTGGAGAAGCGCAAGGGACCGCAACACAAAACCAAGTGGCCCCAAGGGGGGACGGGTGTCAAGGCGACTCGGGGTGGCGCCGGGCCACTTCCCAAACTGCACTTCCTACTCACCAAGGTCAAAGACCCCAGGTGGGCCAGGAAGATCCCAGCTGTCGGGGTGAGTTCCTCCGCTCCCCTAGGACCCCGGGTGCTGGGACCCAGCGTACCTGCCCTCCTACAGCTCTCCGGCACCATGGGGAACTAACCAATTGCAGCGGGAAGTTTCCTGCTGGGTTTTCTTGCTGCCTGGAGGTGGTGGCTAGGACAAAGCCCCACTGTCAGGAAGGCACCCAAGGGCGGCCGACACCTGCGGAGTCAGGGGCCAGCCAGAACGCAGAAGCCACCCCAGCCTTTGGAAGGCAGTGATCTGAGGTGGGCACTCCACCGTGGGGGTGAGGGAGGCAAATTCCTCCCCCTCCCCCTGCCGCCTTCTTGTCTGTGGCCCTGTCCTAGTCTGTGCCTCTGACCCAGACCACCTGCTCCCCGCCTCTGCGAGGGAAGCCTTCGCCCCTTCCCACCCGAGCCGGGAAGCTGAGCAAGCCCACTTTGCGCACACCAAGCGGGGTCATGGTTCCGTGGTCCCTCCCCCCGGGCTCATCGCACTGCAGCCCTGGGATGGGCTGGGGGCGGGGCGGTGGGCGCTCCAGCTCTGGCCGCAAAGCCAAGGGGCGCCGCTTCCATCCGGCCCAGGCCGATCCGGGCGCGCACCGGGCGGCCCCTTGGCGCGCGCGCCAGCCGCTCACGCCGAGGAGGCGGGAAGCCTACACGTAAACATCCCAGAAGAACCCGCCGACGGTGCGGTCCCCAGCCAGGGGACTTGGTGAGAGATGGAGGGCCGGGGTCGCGGGAGAGAGAGAGAGAGAGAGAAAGCGGCACCGTCGGGAACCAACCAATTGCAGCGGGAAGCCCTCTGCCGGCGCACCGGCCGCCGCACCTCTGCCCGGCTCCCGCGCGGCGCCGCCGCCCCGGCACGAAGTCCTCAGGACGCGCTCTGGCAGCGGCCACTCGGGCTCCAGGAGCACCGCGGCGGTGCAGGGCGCGCGTGGACGGGGAGGCGGGCAGGCCGCGCGCGGCTGGGACCCGTAGACAGCACCGGCGGGGAGTGCCGTCCTCCGTTACCTGGGCTCCTAGGGTCCCCGGCGTCCCGCGGACGGGGCGCAGGCAGGCGGCTGGCACGGTGCGGCTCCGCGCAGCTGCCCCCCTGCTCCTGGGCGCTGCACCTGGCCCGGGCCGGGCAGGCGCGCCTCAGCGCGGGGCGGGGCGGCCCCGGGGGAGGAGCCGAGGGCGGGGGGACCCCTCGGTGCCCGGGTCTGTGCCTCCCCGCGCGCTCTGACCGCGGACTCTCCGTGACCTCCAGGGGCTCGCCCCATCCCCGCAGCCCGAGGGGCAACCACAGCCATGCACCCAGGGAGAGTCGGGGTGCTCTTAGGCGCCTGCCCCCTCCTCCCCCGTCCCCAGGGGCTGAGGGCTGGGAGGCTGGAGGCCTCACTGAGGGCAGGAGCACCCTCAGAAACGGCGTGGGAGGTGCCCGGGAAAGGCGAGGAAGCCATGTGTGGGAGGGGGCGCCCCACCCCACGTGTCCGCCCACCCACTGTCTCTGGATCCACTGCCAGCCTCCGTTTCCTGGATCGCAGGCTGTGGGCTGGAAGGTGCCACCCGCTGGACGCCGTGATGAGAGATAAGGAGCAAAGGGGCAGCATCAGACTCCGGACCGGGCGCTGGCGCTGAGGAGGCGGGCTGCGGCCACTTCCGGCCGGTGTCCCGGCCCCCAGCCTACCAGCATTCTAGAAAATCCACCTCTGGGGCCAAACACTCGGGCTGAGGCAGGAAAGTAAGGGGGACACCTCCCCCCACTTCCTCTCTGGGCCGCTGCCGCTCCCAGCCTCACCCTGTATGCCCTGTGCAGACAGCAGGAGGAGCGGGGGACTGGAGGCCAGAGACCTCCCCTTCTGTGTGTGGGCTGCAGCTGGGGGTCTCAAGGCTCTGGTGGGGTCTTTCTGTGGTTGTGCCTCTGGCCGGGTGTCTGTCTGTCCGTCTGTCCGCTGAGGCCTCAGTTCCATCCAAACAGGCCAGATGTTATCTCTTGCACAGCTGGGCTTTGGAACCGGGACCAGGACCGCAACCAGGACCAGGAGAGCAGATCCAGGTCTCGGCTCTGTGCTGAATTCACAGACACCTTGGGCAGGCCGCTGACCGTGGACAGAATGGACATGGCCAGTCCCTGCTCGGTCGTCTCAGGGTTGCTGGGGGCACGGTGAGCCTCTGGCCACTACCCACTTTGGAGGACAGAAGTGTGACAGGCGTGGTCTCTGACACCATCTCCTGACGCCCCGGACAGTGACAGAGCAGAGGTCAGTCGAGCCTTGTTGCCCACCCTGCAGGAGTGGCACGCCCCCCCCCCCCCCCCGCCAAGAGCCACGCCCTCAGGCCTGCTGCAGGCATCTTTGTGCACACCCTAACCAAAGAGGGCAGGCGAAGAGGCGCAGGCGTCAGTAGATTGCCTGTAAGTTGATCCGCGTGTCTTGGCAGATCCCTCACTGGCAGCGCCACACCCGCTCCTGCCCTTCCAGAGTAAAAGCTAGCCAAGGGGGCCGGCGCTGCGGCGCAGCAGGTTGAGCTGCTGCCAGGGGCGCCGGCATCCCATACGGGCGCCAGTTTGAGTCTGGGCTGTTCCACTTCCGATCCAGCTCCCTGCTAATGTGCCAGGGAAAGCAGCCCAGGATGGCCCAAGTGCTTGCATCCCTGCACCCACGTGGGAGACTTGGATGAAGCTTCTGGCTCCTGGTTTCAGCCTGGCACAGTTCTGGCTGGTGCAGTCATTTGGGGAGTGAACCAGCAGATGGAAGATCTTTCTGTCTCTCTCCCTCTCTCTCTGTAACTCTGACTTTAAATGAATATTTAAAAAAGTAATAAAGCGCAGCAGAGAGGGTGCTATGGCTGGTGAACACACAGGGACATCGAAACCCAGGAAAGTGAAGTGGGACCACAGGGAGGAAAAATTTATGTATTTATTTATTTGAAAAGCAGAGGGACAGAGAGGGAGAGATAGAAAGATCTTCCATCTACTGGGCCACTCCCCAGTTGTCCACAATGGTTCGGAGCTGGGCCAAGTTGAAGCCAGGAGCCAGAAACTCCATCTGGATCTCCCATGTGGGTGGCAGGGATCCATCTTTCATTGCTTTCCCAGGCGCGTTAGAAGGCAGCTCGGGTGGAGTTAGAGCATCCGGGACATGTCAGCCGGTGCTCGGTGCTCCTATATGGGGTGCTGGCGATGAAAGTCGTGGCTTACCCGCCAGTGCCAGAGCACGATGGATTCAAGTCGCCCATTTCATGGGTGAGGAAATGGATGGCCAGAGAAAAGGGATGTGACCTTTCCAAGGTCACATGGTCGCAGGAAGTTCATAGAAGAGCTGCAGCTTGGACACAGGACTTTAAGATCCTGTGCTGCCCACAGAGACTTGAACTTGGGACCGACTGGGATTTCTACCAGGAGGTGGGAGGCGCCTGCTAGCAGGGAGGAGGAGCTGAGTGGGGACCTTGGGCAGCAAGGGAGGCAGCGCAAGTGCCAGGCAAGAGCTGGGAGGAGGGATCGACACAGACCCCGAACGTCGGCGAGAACAGTAGACCCGGCAGCATCCGGAGTGGGTGCCTGCCAGTGGGGAGAGAGGGATACGGGACATCCCTGCCCGATGAGACGGCAGGTGACACGCCAGGAAGGCAGCAAAGTGACACGGGGCGAGCACCGGAGTCAGTGCCCTGCGCGTGCGTGGCCTCCGCCGTGCTGCTTCGCCTCTCTGACCCGCAGTTTCTTTATGCCAAGGGGGATAAGGATCTCTCTCCGTTCAGGGGAACTGTGACCACAAAATGCTGAGCAAGTTTGATATCTGGAATTTGGCTTTTTTTTTTTTTTTTTTTTTTGGCCAGTGCACAATCTAACCCATGTTAGAGTGGACACTTGTGTGTCTTTATGGCAATGGGGGATGGACCGCAAATGGCCTCGGCAGCAGTCCGAGGCCCGGGGGCAGGGTCCCACAGTGAGTCGCCCCTGACACCTTCACGGCGGCACCCCCCTGACTGGGACCCGGCCACCCTTCCTTTGTCTGCGCAGGTGCCCCACCCCAGGCATGCAGCTACTCCGCCCGGTGGGCCCGGGCTGTCTGTACTCTTTGTATTTGTTTAAGAGGCCGTGTCCCACAGCTGGGACGGTCAACACCCTCACTCCACGGCAGGATCCGTCCTCCACCCTCCTGCACCCAACCCCACCCTAATCCGTAGGTCCACTCCTCCTCAGCCGTGGAGCCGTCAGGGCGGGGCCAGGGCTCCGCTTTGCAGGCGTCAGAGCTGGACCCGCCACCCCGCCCACGCCACGGGCGCTGCACTGCTGACAAAGCCATTCCCAGGGGCCAGAAGGACCAGTCGTATTGCACAGAGACAGGGCGGGCATGAGGCGCCTCTTCCGGGGCGCTCGGGCTTGGGATTAGTCTCCGGGGCTGTAGCAACAGCAGACGTCTCCTGTCTCCCGGCCCCAAAGCAGGCTGACGTCTCCAGAAGGCCCGCCTGTCCGCACCCCTTTGTGTAAGGAGACCGGTCGCCGGCTTCAGAAGGATCTGTCACTTCATTAGTTAGTCTGCAGTTCTCCCAGTCAGGTCACGGTCCCAGGCAGTGGGGCTGAGGCTGTGACATCCCTCGGGGGAGCCGGCTGAGCCGGCCGCAGTGCCCTTCCTCCGACTGGCAGCCCTGGGCAGTCCAGCCAGGCCGGACCCCCGCCCTCCTGCTTCCGTCCATCAGTTCTCTGTCTCCTGCAGCGCCTTCTCCCATCTGCTCGTGTGATGGCCAACGCAGCTGGGGGCACCCGGGTGGGGTTCTCTGACGCCCTTTTCTGCCCGCCCCCCTCCCCAGGCTGCCCATGGCTGTTTCCATCACTGGGACCTTGTAGCAATAGAAGAGTCACGGGCTCAGAGAAAGCAACTGTTCTCCCTGCTCACCCGCCCTGAGCCTGCAGCCCCTCCGATGGTGCCCAGGGGCTGACGGCCTGTGCCAGGGTGTGCCAGGGACAACGCGGTGACTGCCAGACCCTCCGTAGGCCCAGCTGCTGTCCTGGGAACAGGACCGAGGCGGGTAGAGCAGGAAATGGTGGTCCTTGACCACTGTGTGTGAGGAGGGAGGGACAGTACCAGGGCCTGTCTTTCCAGGTCCCTCAGCACCAGAGGAGCTGGAAGGGCCATCAGGGCCTCCTGACCTCAGTCCTAAAGAGGCCCGGAGAGCAGCAGAGATGCCGGAGAGGGGCCTGCAGACGCGTGGCGCCAGAGCTGCCTGGCCCAGGCTGGTCTTTCTGGCAGCTGGGGGCCCACACTTCCTCTTGGGCAGCTCCTTGCTTGCAAGGGGACAGTTAGGGACTGGGCTGGAGGTGACGTTAGCCCAGAAGCAGCTCCTTTGATTTGGGTGGAGGGCTTGCTTGGGGAGGTTCAGGGGAAGGTCCTTGTAGAGATTAAAAGGGGGTTTAGCGCCCCCTTGGCTTGCGAGCGCCCTCCTCACCCACGGTAAGCTTGTCCTGTCCCGTTAGCCTAGGAGGGTCCCTGTCCCTCATCTCAGAATACCCTGTATGATCCCAGTTTCCACGTAGGTGACAGACGGCCCGAGGCTGGCTATTTTACAAAGAAAAGAGGTTTATTCATGTGGCAGTTTCGGAGGCTGAGAGCCCACAAGCAGGTGGCCCCATCTGCTAGCCCACGGCAGACGGGGTCTGTACCAGCCACCTTTCGTCCCTGCACTGGCGTGCCCGAGACGGGAGATTACGCAGGAAGGTCCACGCGGCTCTGTTGTAGAGGCTGCAAGTCCTAAGGGCATGAAGCAGGCTCTGGTAGAGGCCCCATGGTGGCAGAGTCTATGCAGAGGATGGGTCACGTGGTGGGCCAGGAAGCAGAGAGACTGGGTGGGGCACGAGCCAGGAGCTTCTTCCAGGGCCACACAGTGAGCTAAGGCCCTCCCATTGCCCCGCCTCCTACTGGTGCCACTGCCTCCCAACAGCGCCACCCTGGGGACGTAGCCTGTAACACAGGGGCCTCCGGCAGGCACTCCACTTCCAGACCAAGTCTGGAATCCCCAACAGCTCATACAGCTCAGAACCTGTTACATGTGTAACTGTAATAAGAAAATACAACCTAATAAGAACACTAATACAACCCTAATGAGAAAATGCCCATCTAGGGTTCTCAATTCTCATTAGCCATTAGCATCAGGCACTGATCCAACCCAGATCCCTCGAGGTAGGGCTCAGAGCTCTGTTCCCCAGGGGATTGTGCAGACCCCCAGGGGGCCCAACCGTCTCCACCTGCTTGATACTTGGTGCTTCTTTGTCATCTCGCTGCACAGTGCTCTTGGCTGGGCCTGCCACACAGCAAATGCACATATACACAAAAATACGTGCAGAAGACGCAGCCCCTTCTCTGACAGCTCCGGCGCACAGCGGTGGTGGACTTCCGCAGCAGTGACTACACTCGCACTCCCCGTCTACACTACAGGCCACCCATGATGCCTGGCTTGTGGCGTGCCTGGGTTTCTCTCCTTCCCATCCTGAGTGCACGCACGCTGCACAGGCTGAGCCCCGTTCCAGGCAGCCACGGCTGTCTGCTCTCAGCCTGAATCCACTCTTTCCTTAAAGACTGCGGGAGAAACACTGACCCATCCCGGCCCCAGGCGCCAGCTGTCTGCACGGCTCCAGTGACGCCTGCCCGGGGCTCTTTCAACAGCCACAGAAACAGTCGTCCCCTGTCATCAGCAACACCACACCTGACAGTGTAGCCTAAGGAAAGAATCCGTAAGACATGACAAGGGCCTGCGCACCCAGTTTCAGCTGTACACCTAATAACCGGAGGCTGGAAGCAACCGAAATGCCCAGCACTCGGGCCCACGCAAACCACAGCACGCCTGTTTTAAAAGCTAATTGTGCAGACTCTGTTGCAACATGGAGAAGTCCTGCTGGCGCGGGGCTACGTGCAAATGTGCACTGGCCAGGGGCCAGGCTGTGAAGAGGCCGCCGAGCTGCAGGTACCAGGGCGAGAGCGGCAGGAAGACGGAAAGCCAGCCACGTGCCCGATTCGGAGGCCGGGGCTTGGCGGTGCTTCTCTCTATTTCTGGCGACGTCACGCTGTTTCCACGACGCGGATGCACGGTGTGTATAGGACGATGATGGGTCTTGTATACGAGATTCACGCGCCCCTACCCAGGTGCCAGGCGTATCGCGCCAAAGTTCTACTGGGGGATGGCTCTCCACAGCCTCTGTGTTGGAGAGGAGCCGCACTTCAGACTGACAGCAATGCCAGAGTGGCGGGGGGTGGGGGGGGCCCTGAGCGCACCGCCCCCCGCACTGTCCAGCCATCCACCCATGCTGTCTGTCTGTCCTGTGACGCACATTCCCGGGGCGCTTCCAGGGAACACAGGCTCTGGGCCTCCCATTCTCTGCAGACTAATTTATTCCACGTGAAGACTACCTGTGGGGCAGGAAGGGGACACTCGCAGCGGGGGAGGAAGGGTGTGCAGGGCCCAGGGCTGACACGGGCGGAGTGGAGTTGGGTCCCAGGGGGTCGCGGCCAAGCCACTGGCCTTCTCCCCTCTGCTTTTGGCTCTTCCCCAGAGTTGGAGAGGGCAGACATGGCCAGTGCTACCCCGAGCCTTCTCCACAGCAGGCTGGACCAGACGGGCACAGAGCCTTCTAGAAATAGTGCTGGCACAGGGTGCTGACCCCTGCGTGGATGGGGCTGGCGCCAGGCCTGAGGCTCTGTGACAGTCTGGTGTGGACGCTTTGAAGCTGTGTTCTCAGGAAACACTGTGTTTTCTGTCCCCATCCAGCCCAGCAGCTGAGAGAGGAGGAGCCGGAAGGGCCTCAAAGCTGCGCCTCTGGCCGCGGGGCAGCTCAGGACAGCCCGAGAGCCCGGGCGCCATCCCGTCGGCGGGGCTCACCTTGTGGAAGTTGTCTGGAGGCCAGGAGAAGGCTTCGCCAGACAAGAGGGTTCAGAGTAGTCGGGCCAGGCGTCTGGGGCGTTATGGGCTCCGGATCTCACTTCATGCTCACAAATCCAACCTCTGGATCGTCCCATTTCACAGATGGGTGAGCCGAGGCTGTGACGTCTCCAAGGACACGCAGTGGGACTGCAACAAGGTCCAGGTTGCGTGCGCAATCGCTGTGCTGTGTTGCTTCACTCAGCCACCAGATGGAACACAAATTAAACGTACAGGGGCCAGCATCTGGCAGAGCGGTCAGGACGCAGCTGGCGACACCTGCATCCCACGTCTGCGTCTGGGTGCCAGTTTCAGCTACAGATCTTGAGTCCAGCTTCCTGCTAACCCTGAGACGCAGCAGGGGTGGCTCGAGTACTTGGAACCCTGCCGCTCGCGCCCGCATGGGAGACCTGGATTGAATTTCGGGCTCCCGGCTTTGGCCTGGCCCAGTCCTGGCTGTTGTGGGCCTCTGGGGAGTGAATCAGCAGGTGGAAGACCTGTCTTTCCCTGTGTATCTCTCTCTGCCTTTCAAACAAATAAAATAGGTGTTTTTTTTTTTTTTAATTAAATGCATGAATTGTTTTTCTGGAACATGTCTGCTCCGACCGGCGCCGCATGTACACCCTGACGCTGCCGTGCCCTCAGGACTCCTGTTCACCGGAACCCGCCAGTCTTGAGGCTGTCTCGGGATCACGCCCTGGAGGTAAACAGGTGACTGCTGAGATGTTAGGAGCAGGTGTCCTGTCCACACCTCTTTTAGGGACTGTCAAGTACACCCGGGCCGTTACATACGAGTGCATTGACCAAAAGGCCTGTGGAAAGAATGAAAAGATACAGTTACTTTGGTGCAAAACACCGTGAAATCCGTGCACACGTGGAGAAAGTTAGGGGTAAATGTTCCCCCCCCAAAACAAACAAAACAAAACAAAACAAAAACAGACACGGATTCAAAATTCTAGTTCCATTTCTCCACAAACCTTCTGAAGTCTTCCTGTACGTTAAACCAGAAGGGACCCCAGACAGCTGTCAGCTGTTCTAAGAACATTAAGCTCCTAAAAGGGCAAGTGACTCACCTGAGGTCACTGCATGGATTAAAGATTTAGTTATTTATTTGAAAGAATTATACAGAGAGAGAAGGAGAGGCAGAGAGAGAGAGAGAGAGAGAGAGAGAGAGAGGTCTTCCATCTGCTGGTTCACTCCCCAATTGGCTGAAACAGCTAGAGCTGCGCCAATCCGAAGCCAGGAGCTTCTTCTGGGTCTCCTCCGTGGGTGCAGGGGCCCAAGGCCTTGGGCCATCTTCTACTGCTTTCCCAGGCCATAGCAGAGAGCTGGATTGGAAGTGGAGCAACCGGGACTTGAATTGACGTCCATATGGGATGCCAGCACCACAGGTGGCGTCTTTACCCACTAAGCCACAGCGCCGCCCCCAGTGCATGAACTGAAGGTCAGGTTCCCATCAGCTGCCACCTGCCCCGCACTCCTGATTCGCTCCTCAGCTATTCTGGGGCAGCTTCTGATGATCTGAGAGTGCCTCGGGGTGCAGCCCATCTGGCACTCACCCTGCACTGTTGTTCCCAGATCACGGATCCCCAAAAAGTCCCCAGTAACTCAAACACTCCGAAATGCAAAAGCAAGGTTTTTATTAAAAATACAGGCCACCGGCCGGCGCCGTGGCTCAACAGGCTAATCCTCCGCCTTGCGGCGCCGGCACACCGGGTTCTAGTCCCGGTTGGGGCGCCGGATTCTGTCCCGGTTGCCCCTCTTCCAGGCCAGCTCTCTGCTATGGCCCGGGAGTGCAGTGGAGGATGGCCCAGGTGCTTGGGCCCTGCACCCCATGGGAGACCAGGAGAAGCACCTTGCTCCTGCCTTCGGATCAGCATGGTGCGCAAGATGTGGCGGCCATTGGAGGGTGAACCAATGGCAAAGGAAGACCTTTCTCTCTGTCTCTCTCTCTCTCTCTGTCCACTCTGCCTGTAAAAAAAAAAAAAAAAAAAAAAAAAAAAAAGCCACGACAGGGACCTCATCCAACCATCCGGCGCAACAGAGGAAGGAGGAAGGTCCTGGGCTTTGTTCGGGGACACTTTTAAAGGGAAAATACGTCAGCAAGAGCTTATAGTATGGGGCCTTTGGTGATTGGACGGGGCTGTTCCGGGTTACTGTTAGTCGGACAGGGTGGTCTCCAACTGGCGTGGGTTCAGAGAGCTGCCTTATTTGGTAACCTCCACTGAGCTGCCCTTGGGGAGCTTTGCTGTCTCCGGAGTGCCTGCTTTTACAAGGACTTGGGCCTGCTACGGGAAGCGGAGGCTGCTTTTTATTGTTTTAAAATGGAGTCACGTTGGCTCTTCATGCACCATTTACCTTTCATCCCCTTTAAAGACCCAAAGGTCTTTAAAAAGTTCTCTCCACCTGCACCCCCTCAGTGGGTCCGAGCCGCCTGGATTGTCCTGGCCTCCAACATGGTAGCCGCCTCCGCCGGGGAGCCACTAACAAACCTCCTCACTCCCCAGAAGCCTGAAGAACCATCGCGGGGCTTGTGAGCACTCCTGAAAACCCCTGCTAACTATTTTAGTGTGGGGGCGGCGTTGCGGGAGGAGGCAGAAGATAACGGAGGGCTGCGTATTTAACGTGGCCCCACGTGGCTATCCTTAATTACAGAGCATCAACGGCCTTATCAGGGCGTCTCCGATGATGCCAATGACAAGAGCCCTTCCTCAGGCTGCAGCCCCGAGCCAGCCGCAGCCCCCTCCTGTCCCCTGCGTGCACCCCTGCTCACCCACGGGGACACCCAGACAGCCCCGGGGCCCAGCTCTCTTCACTCACAGGCCCCCCCGCCATGAATGACTAACCAGAGTCAGCACCGGTGGACCCGGACTGGGATGTGTGCCCAGGCCTGTCGGGGCTGAGGCAGCCCGGACTCCCAGGTAGAGTCCCTGCCTTGACCTCCACCCTGCCCTCGCCACCCGCCCCCCAGGTCTCTCTCTGTCCCCGACTACAGCCTGGTGAGGACAGAGAATCCCAGGAATCTACACCCAGGACAGAGAATTCCAGGGACCCACTCAAGCTCATGTTCCGCACAAATGGCTGCATCAGATCAGCACCTGGAAGGACGGGGAGACGGAGGGGGCTCAAGAGGAGGCAGGGGGAGGCGACCGCTCGCCTCCCTGGGGAGCACTGCGGTGGCTCCCCTGTGTGAGGGGCTGGATGAGCAGGGAGTGCAGGGGCTCACGAAGGCACCCACTTCTCTCTCTTGCTCTCTTGCTCGCTCTTACTCTCAACTTAATGTGCACCAATATTATGTGTCCGATGGGAGAAATTTAGGACCAGTCTGAGTGTTACCAGAGAAGCAAAGGGTCCTTGTCTTCGCGCAAGAAATTCAGGCGTGCGACAGAGAGCAGGGGAAAGCAACATAGCAAGGTGTATTAGGGCAGGGACATCCGTAAGAACGGACGGGCACTCTCCAGACAGGACCTGAGAGAGTGCCTAGTGCACATTTAGGCTGGGGCTTGTAAGGGGATGGGTCTCGCCTTCCCGCCTTCCCACTTTTCTCTCCCCCTCTCCTTCTCCTCTGGAACAAAGGACTTGTTGGATGTAAATACAACACATTCCTTTCTGAGTTTTCCCCCTGAAGTTGTCAGACAGGGGCCTGGCTGGCGTAGCCCCGCCTAGGAGGAAGGGTGTTTACCAGGCCAGGTAGAAGGGGCAGGACCCCCTGGAAGGTCATCAGGGTCCAGGCAGGACTTTAAAGTGCAGATACTGGGCTGCACCTGGAAGGCTATGGGGTGACTTTGAAATGCAGATGCTGGACCACTGTAGATGTCAATCCCTTAGGCCCTTGTCACACACACATAAGCTCACCTGCAAGTGGAAGTGGACAAACTTTCCTGGCCGGGCTTGCGCTCCAGCACCAGGGGCACTCTGGGAAGCTGGGCCCCGGTTTTATCACGTGGGGACTCATGGCGGCTCCCCTCTGCACACGGCACTGCCGTCCGCACCTGGCCCCAAGGTCACAGCAGGCCCCCAGCTCCTTGGCACACACACACTAAAAGGTTGCTTAGCGGGCCTGTTGGGCTATTCTGGGCATGCATGCAAGGGACGTCCCTGACTAGGCAGTAGGGGGTCTTTTGGAGCTGGAGCTGAACCCTCTCTAGCCTTGAGAGAGAGAGAGAGAGCGCGCGCACATTCCAGTCCACTCTTCTTATTCTTTTTTTTTTTTTGAAGGTTTTTATTTAATGAATACGAATTTCATATATACAACTTTTAGGGATATACTGTTTCTCTCCCCCATAACCACCCTCCCACCTCTACTCCCATCCCACCTCCTACTCCTTCTCCCATCCCATTCTTCATGAAGATCCATTTTTCATTATCTTTATATGCAGAAGACCAACTCTATACTAAGTAAAGATTTCAACAGTCTACACACACAGACACACAAAGTATAAAGTACTGTTTGAAGATGAGTTTTACCATTAATTCACATAGTACAACACAATAAGGACAGAGGTCCTACATGGGGAGCAGGTGCACAGTGACTCCTGTTGTTGATTTAACAATTGAATCTCTTATTTATGATGTTAGTGATCACCCGAGGCTCTTGTCATGAGCTGCCCAGGCTATGGAAGCCTCTTGAGTTCACAAACTCTGAAATTATTTAGACAAGGCCATAGTCAAAGTGGAAGTTCTCTCCTCCCTTTAGAGAAAGGTACCTCCTTCTTTGATGGTCCCTTCTTTCCACTGGGATCTCACTCACAGAGATCTTTCATGCAGAACTGTTTTGGGCACTATGTTTTGGCTTTCCATGCCTGAAATGCTCTCATGGGATTTTCAGTCAGATCCAAATGCCTTAGGGGCTGATTCTGAGGTCAGAGTGCTATTTAAGGCATTTATCATTCTATGAGTCTGCTGTGTGGTCCACTTGTCCAATGCATGCAATGGTGAATGGTGCTGGAGCCGAGCGGTTTCCCCCATGGTGGCAGGAACTCAAGGAGCCCAATTGAGCAGTCACTGCCACTGATGTGGGATGGGCAGGTGGATAAAGTCTGCTGAGCTGGAAGCCACACGCCCCCATATGTAATTCTACTTGTTAATCAAAATGTCCCCTTTGCGGGGATGCGTCTGTGCCATGTGGGACCTGAGAGGGAGACACTGTGAAGACATGGCCATGGCTAGTGAGCGCCACGTGGACCAGGTGGCTTCATACCTGGAGAAGCACCGCCTCCCACCCTACAAGGGAGGGTCCCTCCCTCTTCCCCTCTCCCTCCCCTTCCCCTCCCCCTCCCTCTCCCTCCATCTCACTCTCCCTCTCGCTCTCTTGCAGTGCAGAACAGCTGGAGTTGCTGCTAGGCTCCGCTTTCTCCCTCCTGCATCCCTCCTCCTTTTGGGCAATCTTCTGGCCCACTGTCCACTTGTGGCAAGTGTTTCTGCCCAAGCTGGGGCCGTGAACATTTATCAACCCAGGTCTCATGTGGGTGGTGGGAGACCAATCACTGAGCCATCAGCACTGCCCCCCAGGGTCTGCACTGTCGGGAAGCTGGAGCCGGAGCCAGAGCCGGGTCTCAAACTGAGACACTGCGCCGTGCGTGGCTGTCTTCACCACCAGGTCAATTCCTGCGCCCTAGATCGCTCTTCACACGGTCTCCGTGTGAGTCCTGGGTCAAACACGTGATTTGCAGTTTGTTCTTTTCTTCTTCTTTACTACTATGTGCTTTGTGTTCTCATTTTCAGTGCCTTTTGCAGGGCAAAGGCTTTGAATGCCATGTATCAGCTTCTTTTGTAGATTATGCTTTCAATACCTAAGACTCCTTTGCTCAATCCAGGTATTTTTCTGTGGCTTCTAGAGGGTTCGCAGGTTTGCCTTCTACATTCTGGGCTCTGACACATTTTCCAGTAGTTTATGCAGAAGCATGGGGGTGCAGGGTCCATTCTGTCTGCTTTGATGATGGTCCTGCATGCACGTCCCCACCCTCTCGTGTCTGCGGAGCGCGGTCGTGTGCACCCGCCCAGCCCACCACACACAGGGCTGCTCCACAGGGCTGCTCCTCAATGCGTACCCAGGGAGCTGCGGAGCCCTGGCCACTGTGCGAAGACTCCCTCTGCAGCCCGCGGACTGTGGGTGGACGTTGCCGGAGCTCATCTTCAGCTGCGGAGAGCCGCGAGTGTCTCCCCCGCGGCGCCTGCCTTGCCCTGCCCGCTCCCCAGCCCCGCTGATGTATTTAGCTGAAAGGCAGAAACACAGAGAGAAGGAGAGAGACTGAGACATCCGCTGGTTCACTCCCCAGATGGCCAGCACGGCCAGGGCTGGGCCAGGCTGAAGCCAGGAGCCAGGGTCCTCTGGGTCTCCCACGTGGGTGCAGGGGCCCAACTCTTGGGCCATCTTCTGCTACTTTCACAGGTGCATTAGCAGGGAGCTGGATGAGAAGTGGAGCAGCTGGGACTCAAACCAGTGTCCACGTGGGATGCCGGCACTGCAGGCGGAGGCTTAACCCACCAGCCCCAAGAGCCAGAATTCTGGTCGGGGATTCAGAAGCACTCTGAATCCAGGCAGGGTTCATTCAGTCCATGCCAGGAACCAGAGCTTTAGCTGAGCAGTATCACGCTCAGGACCGTTCAGCGATTGTATGTGATGCCTCGTGGATCTGTCCCAAGATAGCGCATCTTAAAGAACACACAGCAAACGTGACCTTGGGCCAGCAGAGTGGCTTAATGCGATCATGCACAATCATGTGTCATTTGTATCAGATGCAAGGTGAGGACCGCGTTCAATGAGATGGCATGAGATCGGCAGGTAAAGAACAAATCATGGTCTTGGACAGACAGTGCAAGTATTTTCTTCTGTGCTATCCGTATTCATATTTCTTTGGTATGCACTGTTGCTTGCCATGAACAAGGTGAACAAAAGGTTATTTTAGGATGCAAATAGATCTCAATTGGTTGTGTCATTTTTTTAAGGATTGAAAATATTTTTAAATGTTTAGAGATGTTTTTAATAAATGGAAAGAACGTTTGTATAAAACTGATATGCCAATAAAATGTAAGGAAATTTGAAAAAAGAAATGGAAGGCTTATGTGACTACAAAATAGGTTTACATTCAGTCATGATATAGACCGTTTTCTGATCATTGTAGATCAGGGTAGACTCTCAACTGCAAAGAGATTTGAACACACGAGCAAAATACTGATTTTTTTTGGTTTTCTTTGTAATATCACAGCACTGAAAAATCTAGGACTTAAAAAATGCTGTAGGGATACTTAATGCTGGTTGAGGAATAGAAATCAACACACTGCTTTCTTCAAGCAGAAATCTCGTTTTTCAAAATATGTATTTATTTGAAAGGCAGTTAGAGAGCGAGAGGGAAGGAGGGAGGGAGGTCTTCCATCCACTTGTTCTCCAAATGGCCACAAAGGTTGGGACTGGGCAAAGCTGAAGTCAGAAGCTTGGAACTCCAGCTGGGTCTCCCATGTGGGTGCAGCAGCCCAGATACTCGGGCCGTCTTCCCTCTGCTTTCCCAGGTGCATCAGCAGGGAGCTGGATTGGAAGCAGAGCAGCCTGGACTCGAACAGGTGCTCTGTGTGGAATGCTGGTGTTGCAAGTGGAGGCTTAACCCACTGCACCACAAGGAGAAAGTCTTGCTATTAAAAAAAAAAAAATAGCAGCTTGGGGCTGGCACTGTAATGTAGTGGGTAAAACTGACGCAGCATCCTATATGGGTGCAGGTTCAAATCCCAGCTGCTCCACTTCTGATCCAGCCTCCTGCTAATGGCCTGGGAAGGCAGCAGAGAATAATGGACCAAGTACTTAGTCCCCCCAACCCCACCCATGTGGGAGACCTGGAAGAAGAAGCTCCTAGCTCCTGGCTTTGGATTGGCCCAGCTCTGGCCGTTGAAGCCATCTGGGGAGTGAACCAGCAGATGGAAGACTCTCTCTCTCTCTCTCTCTCTCTCTCTCTCTCTACCTCGCTCTGTAGCTCTGCCTTTCAAATAAATAATAATAAATCTTTTTAAAATAACGACACGCTTTTAAATATAGCAGTGGTGGGCAGACTGCCTGGGGGTTAGAACACTTTACAGTCCTCATGCCTGGGTTCTAGTGTTAGCTCTGCTCCAGAGTCCAGCTCCTCCTACTGGGCACCCTGGCAGGCCGCAGGTAACAGCTCACATAGTTAGGTCCTTGTCACCCACGTGGGCGAGCTGCTCCCAGCTCCAGCCCGGCCTAGCCCTGGCGTTGTGAGCAGTTGGGGAGTGAACCAGTGGATGGAAGCGCTGTCTCTATGTGTCTCTACATCATTAAAGAAAAACAATAGCAGGTGAACCGAGCAGTGTGCATGGGGCTCATTTGGTCGCCGCTCCCTACTGTGTCGCCAGCAGTGAGAGCTTTAAGGATAGGTACAGCTGAGTGCAACAATAGATACTGAAGATTATAATCGGTAGAAATTTATGTGGAAAACTTAGAATAGTGTGTAATTTTTCCGTGATAATGCTGTTAGGATATGTGGGCCTGTTACACTGTTTGAACATGATGTGTAGAATGTATGGGTCATCAATGAATTTAAGACCTGCTTTACGGGATGTATCGGTAATCCCAGTTGCTGTTGTCGCAGAAAATTGAATTCAATGAGAAACTGTCTAAGAACAATGACTTAAGAAGATCATCTGGGGCCGGCACTGTGGTGCAGTGGGTTATCGCCCTGGCCTGCAGTGCCGGCAACCCATATGAGCGCAGGTTTGAGACCCAGCTGCTCCACTTCCAATCCAGCTCTCTGCTGTGGCCTGGGAAGGCAGTAGAAGATGGCCCAAGGCCTTGGGCCCCTGCACCCATGTGGGAGACCCAGAAGAAGCTCCTGGCTCCTGGCTTCACACTGGCACAGCTCCGGCTGTTGCGGCCAATTGGGGAGTGAACCAGCGGATGGAAGACCTCTCTCTCTCTCTCTCTCTCTCTTTCTCTCTCTGCCTCTCTCTCTGTGTAACTCTGACTTTCAAATACATAAATAAATAAATCATTTTTTTAAAAAAAGATCATCTAATTTGGTACTTCTGTCAATAGAACATGATTTTTGTAAAACTTTATTATAACAACATAATTTTATTGAAGAGAAGCAAATTTTATGAAACAAATGAATAACGTGTAACTTATATATTTTTATTATTTATTCAAATACCACTAGTCCCTTAACAGAAAACTGAGCAATGATTAAACTCAGTCATCATTGATAGTTTACTGACTTGCAATCATAACAACCAGTTCTCAACCACATGAAAAATATTTTTCAGTATTGTCACTAGGAAGGCATATTTGTCAAAGCAGGAGAAAACACTTTTCCTAAGAGCTTATCAGACTGAATGGTAGCTTTAAAAAAAGAGATGTATTTATTTGAAAGGCAGAGTTACAGAGAGGGAGAGAGATAGAGATAGAGATAGAGAGAGAGAGAGAACACATCTTTATCTGCTGGTTCACTCCCTAAATGGCCACTGAAGCAACGAGCCAAGGCCCTCCCACTGGGGCCATCTTCCACTGCTTTCCCAGGCACATGGGCAGGGAGCTGCATCGGAAGCGAAGCAGCCGGGACTCGAACCCTCACTCATAAGGGATGCCGGCACCACAGACAGTGGCTTAAGCAGCCGCACCACAAGGGCAGCCTCTGAGTAATAGTGTTTAATTGTTGACTTATTTTTAAAACAGTTTAATTTTGTGAAATGGCAGGTAAGATTGTGTCTCCTGTGTAGTCTGATGTTTTGAGGGTATTTCAAAAGGTTTCACCGGAAATAAAGCTGAAAGCGAATTTGTCTTGGTACAAAAAAACCTTGAGATTCATATGTAGTTGTTTTAGAATATTCATTTTCCAGGTATTATGAAACACATGTTTTTTTCCTTTGCACAAGACAAAGTCACACTTTTAACCCCGTTTTCCCCTGAGCCCCTGGAAGTGCACTCTCTGTGCAAGAGAGCTCTGGCCAGCCGCTCTGTGCCAAGGTCTCTCCCGGCCCCGCGGGCTGTGCTGCCCCTGGTGACAGCAGGCGGCTCTCCGCCTCCAGGGGGCGCTGTGAGCTCGCGTCTGTGCTGTTTGCCTTCCTCTGCCGGCCCCACCGCTGCTGTCGCTGTCTCTGGCCACTTACTCCACCACCGCGGGACACCTAGCTTGCTTCGTCCTAGCTTCTGTGAATAACGCAGCAGGGACAGTGGAGGCGCAGGCGGCCCTAAGAACTACCGATTTCATTTCCCAGGAGCTGGGTTGCTGGATCCCAGTGTCTAGAGATGGGGTGTATGTGTGTGTGTGTGTGTGTGTCCTTATTTGCGTCCTGCCCCAGGCCCCCCCAGCAGGGTTAGCAGCCAGCCTGGCAACCTCTCCCAACAGGACAGTGTTATATGCACACACGCACTGCCCTGCTTTTGAGAGCCTGTGCGGGGGTCACAGCAAACTCACTGGATCGGAAACCGGAGGAGTCGTCAGCCATCGACCCAGAGCGATCCTGTGGGGTGGCCTCGGGCTGCAGCAGGTTAAGCCACTGCCTGCGATGCCAGCATCCCTGATGAGGGCCAGGTTGAGTCCCGGCTGCTCAGCCTCTGAGCCAGCTCCTTACTGATGTGCCTGGGAAAGCAGCAGAAGACGGCCCGAGTCCTAGGGCCCCTGCCACCCAGGGGGAGACCTGGATGGAGAGCAGGCTCCTGGCTTTGGCCTGGACCAATGCTGGCTGTTGTAACCATTTGGGGAGTGAACTAGCAGATAGAAGATTTCTCTCTGTGAGTGTGTGTATGTGTGTGTGTGCCCCAAGACCCCTGGTCCCGCGGCCTCACCTGCCCTCCATGGAGCCGCTCCAGCTTGGTCCAGCGGCGCTCTGGGACAGCCGTATTTTATGGCTCAGGAACTCCGCCTTCCTCACAGTTGACCCAAGGGCGCTCCAGGGACCCGTAGCAGAAGACAGCGCAGAAAGATGAGCTGGAGCAGAAAACCACATTTTGTTCCTACCCTCGATTCGGCAGTGCACGCTCTCAGCACCCTACGGCGGCTGAGTTTCCCAGTCTCTGCCTCGCCTCCCTCCCGCATCGCAGTGCAAGCCGGGAAATAGGAGCTGGTTCTGACCCGTTTTATCCAATGCACAGAAAAACTCAGATGGTTGATTAGAGAGGTTGTTATGTACCAGAACTCATCCAAGAGACAAATGTCCGCTACGATATTTAGCGCAGAATTTGACACTGTAAAAGTGGACTCGACAGAGGTAAAGTCCACAAGAAAAACAAATAAACAAACAAACAAAAAAAACAAACGACCCTCAGCGTGGCAGAAGCGATCATCAGAAAAATTTGCTATCGACACAAATTTGATCTATGAGCTCCATTTCTGGTATAAAACGTAAGTGAAAAAGAATTTGGTCCTCATGAAGAGTTTCAGTCGATCGGAAATGAAGAAGTGAAAAGAATCGGAAATAGCCTAGCTGAGTTTCACAGAAAATTGATCAAGGAATTAAATTGACTTAATAGAGTCCATTCCGGAAAACGCCTTTCCCAAGGAAAATTCATCAGCGTCGGCGCGCTCCTGAGTGACAAGCTGTGTTCCAGCGGCTCTGGTGGGCTCCCCGACATTTCCACCAAGGAGCCAGGAGGGCCGGTCCACGCTGGGGACCATGCCAGAGAGGGGCCTGGGGGTGCTGGACGTGCTGGCGACACCCTTGCAGCCCCCTCTCTCCATAAAATATGTTGGTAAGTACACCCTAGGGGGCTCGGGGCTGGGTTCATTTTGTTACCTGTATTATTAGCACATTCTTTTTCTTCTTTTTTTTTTTTTTCTGCCGCGATGGGTGGGCGCCAGGGCGAGCCTGCTCGTCCCACGCCTGTGTCTCCATTCGCCAAAGCCTGCGTGCTCTGTTGTGTTCCTGCAGCCTGCAGAGCCTGGCTGTACAAACAGCAGGCTACCGGGCACCTCCCTCAAGCCTGCCCTTCCAGGAGGAGCAGGCTTGCTTTGGGGTGGTGGTGCCCTGGTTGCTGTCGCCTTGGCCTTGTGTGTGCCTCTCCGACTCAGCTGTGGGCCATGTGCAGGCAGAGAGAGGCAAGCCCTGCTGTTAGACCCCAACAACAGGCTCGTGCTGTGCGCCCGCTGCAGGCCAGACCCTGCGCTCCCGGTGCCCAGCTCTGCCCTCAAGGAGTGATACGTCCCCGGCACTGCTGGCTTGGAGGTGGGATGGGTGTCCCTCGTGGGGCTGTCCTGTGTGTGGTAGGCGGTTTGGCAGCGTCTCTGGCCTCTACCCCCTAGATGCCAGCAGTACTCCCTCTCTCCAAATGGTGACAATCAGGCCTCAGGAGTGTGTCCCCGGGGGATGGCACAGCTCTCTGTGGAACCACTGGGGTAGGAAATGGCGGTGACAACTGAGTTAGAGACTTAGGGAGGAGCACCCGAAGGTGGAAGGGCAGAGCGGGCCGCGGGCGGGCGGCTGTCAGAGATGCCTCACGAGACAGATGTGTGTGGACTTGAACCAGGGAGCTGAGCACCAGCACGAAGCCAGGTGAACCTGCAGAATTCTTATCCGGAGAGATGGGGGAGAAATAGGCCCACCCCTATGGGAACGCGTGGACCTCACTCCCTGCTGGAGCCTGGGGCGGGGAATCTACTGGAACCTTCCGAGCACGGCCTGGGCTGCCCGTGGGTTGAGTCTAGTCTGAGGATGCGTGTATTTGTTTTGGTCTCTCTGCGAATAATTTAATTTTTGAAATAATCTTTTTTAAAATATTTATTTGAAAGGCAGAGTTGCAGAGAGAGAGGGGGGAAGGCGGAGGGGGAAGAGAGAGAGAGAGAGGTCTTTTATCCACTGGTTCACTCCATAAATGGCTGCAACAGCCGGAGCTGGGCTGATCTGAAGCCAGGAGCCAGGAGCTTCTTCCGGGTCTTCCACGTGGGTGCAGGGGCCCAAGGCCTTGGGCCATCTTCTACTGCTTTCCCAGGTCATAGCAGAGAGCTGCATCAGAAGTGGAGCAGCTGGGACTTAAACCAGAGCCCATATGGGATGCCGGCACTGCAGGCAGCAGCTTTACCCGGCCCCTAAATATTTTTTAAAAGCTGATTTTTTCCCTTTGGGGTTTGTGGGCCCTTTCCAGGCCTTTGGGTGAAATTCCCAGCATGTGGAGGCCCAACAGCTGTGCGTGGGGACAGAGAAGCCGGGAATGGCCCTGGGACTCCCTGAGCGCTTTCCCAGAGGGAGCCCCCTGGCCCCAGGGCAGCCATCTGCGGGCAGGGCTAGGCCGGGACCCACACAGCCAGCAGGGGTGGCCTGAGTTCTGGTCGTCTTTTTCCTCTGGGTCTATTTGAATGCAGTGAGTCACTAAGAAAACACTAATTCTCCATGAGATGTGCTTACAGAGCAGGTGGCCGCCAGTGGTGGGCTGGGCGCCCTTGCCCGGCGAGAGGCGTGACCGCGTGGCGGAGCAACTTCCTCCACCATGGGGCCGCCCTCAGCGAACAGGAGCCAGAGAGGGAGCCCAGCACAGCGGCTGGGTGGGCGCCAGCAGCGAGGCCCTGGGCCAGGCTGCTGGGGTCCTGTACAGGCCTCCCTCCCTCACCTCTGGCTGAGGGGACCCGGAGCCTGTCCTCCCACCACAGCGCCTGCGGATTCCCAGGCATTGTAACTGGAACCCCGCTCCGTGCAGGGCTGGGTTCCAGTCACTGGGGAGCGGGGTGGGTGGGGAGGCAGTCTTAGCCTCTGGCCCAAAGCTCCGCTCTCCCCTGGCCCTGGAAGTCTTAGGATCCAAGGCCTGGGTGCTACCTGGGTTTCCTGCCACTCCGACCCCCCCGCCCACCCCAGAGTCTGTTGTGCCGGGCTCCCCCTGACCCTGACCCACCTCCTCAGCTGAGCACACACCTGTGCTGAGAACCCTGGGAACAGGCTGATTTTGAGGGGAGGTCGGGAAATGAGAAGCAGCTGTGGGTTTGCTTCTGGTCTGATGGGCGCTCCTACTGTGAGTGATGCCCTAGTCTGATGGCGGAGGCACAGCCTTCCCTTCAGTGAGGTCTTTGAAGTGGGGGAAGCCGGTGTAGAGCACCCGAGGAACCAGGAGGGAGGCACCCACATCCAACAGGAAGACGGGATGGGTGCTCTGCCTGCCCTCACCCCAGCCATTCCCTGAGCTTAGCCCTCTGCTTCCCTGCAGGAAAGAATGGGGGGACCAGCTAGGGCTCGAGGTGGGCTTGCCTAATCATCAGCTGGGGGCCCAGCTGCAACAGATGACGTCAGAAGTGCTGTGGGGGGTGGGGGAGAGGGGCGGCAGCCAGGATGGTCAGCGGAGCTCGGACAGCTCCCAGGTGACCCGAGTGTGCAGGCGAGTCTGAGATCCAGTGCCCAAGGAACTGCTTCTGAGCCTGCCCTGTGCACCCCAGTGCCCCCGGATACTGGCCCAAGGCCCACTCCTGTTCTGCGGTTTGCAATGGAGCCCGAGATGCTTCACTTGCAGCAGGGGCCAGGGTGATGCTGAGGGCACAGGGTGGGAAGCCCTCTCTGTCAGTGGGGTGCCCGGAGTAAGCTGGCTCCTGCTCTGCGTCCTTCTTTCTCCCCCTCCCATGTATCACCCATCACCCCTTCATCCCGCCAGCCAACCAACCAGTATTCATTGAGCTCACGCTACTCACGTGTGCCTGGCTCTAGGCTCTGTGCTCGGGATAGAGAGACCAAAGAGCAAGGCCCCTACTCTCCAGGGCAATGGGGCAGAGGGACCGTGCACAGGGAAACCCGAAGTGATAAGGCCACCTGCCATGTGTGTGAACCCCCTACCCCCCAATCCTCTCCCCTCTACAAACTGTCAAATACCCTTGGAACAGGCACAGCTCTGACGCCTGGAGAGGACCCAGGCTTTAGAGGACCTGGTGGGACTTGTCACGCACACCTGGGACTTGTCCTGGGTTCCTGGTTACCCCTCATCCTGCACAGCTACAACCACGCCTCCCCACGCTCCCCAGACCCCCGTGTCCACTCCTGCGCCCTGCCGTCCATAGGCACACAGCCAGGGGGCTGCCTCAGTGGGGGAAGGCGAGGCGACTGCCCCAAGAGCTGCGAGCTAGCGTCCACCTCCGGCCGGCGCAGCCCTTCCCGGGGCTTTTGGAATGTGCACAGCAAGTGCTGTAAGGCCAGGCGCTTGTTCCCTGGGAACACAGGCAATCTTTCTTAAAACCTATGAAGCTATGGGCACCTCAGGATCAAGTACTGTTCCCTCTTTGAAATATGTTTTCTTTAAAGACCCATCTCGGAACAAGGCAACAGAGCAACAGGTGGCCTGGAATTCACTTCCTTGTCACTGTAGTGCCAGGCCTACAGACAAGATGTGGCCCTGCCTCGGTGCACCCCCGCCACCCCAGCTCCCTCCGACTCTGGGGAGACCCTGGGGTGTGGCCCTGTGGCGGGTACACTGACCCCAGGCGCCGCACCTGGGAGCGTCTCTCCTGCATTAATTAGCGGGTGCCCACTGGGAACCTTAGGGTCCACTCTGAGGACAAAATAAGTAACGCAAGGACTCTGGAGAGTGTAATACACAAAGATGCTCTGGAAGCGCATCGACTCAGACTCCTGACTTGGGATTGTAATATCATAAACATGTTTTGCTTTCTTTGTCACAGCGAGAACAACACGTGTGTCCCTCCCCCATCTGTCACTTCACGGAGGGCAGGGGCTATGCTACCGGAGTCACCTCCCATGGAGACTGTAGTGTGCTGTGCACACAGTGAGTGCGTGCGTGTGTGCACGTCTGCACGTCCTAAGCCACCCTCCACTTCCATCTCCGCACAGGCAGCTTCTTCAAAGCCCCCAGGGAAGCCCCCCAGCAGCCGAAGGCAGGTGCTGGAGAGAGGCTGCCGTTCGTGCAGCAGAAGAAACGGGGGCGCCCGCCGAGGAGGCCTCATGCTGGAAACCCTCCCACTCCGTCTGGGCTCTGTCCAGCATCCAGTGGCTCGGGTACCTGTTCCAGCAGGTCTGGCACAGAGCAGGGGAGGGCTGGGGCTGGGCCTGCATCCCTAGTGGAGCCCTCTGTGCCAGACTGCAGGGCTGAAGTCGGCAGAGAGGGGGTCAGTGGTGTTGCCTGGGGAAAATGGTTCGGAACCTGGGACTGGAGCGCAGAGCGTGCAGACTTCCGGCGGAAGAACTTCCCGGGCTCCTGTGTTCATCTGTGAGGGTCAACAGGATCTCTCCTAATGGAAGGAGAATGCACGCGGAGTGCGCAGGCCGGAGCGCCCCCTAGCGCCGCGTGCAGGACAGCGGTTAGGGAAGGGGAAGGGCAGGCGGGGCGTCAGCAGGGTCCCCGGGATGCGGGCGCTGCCCGGCTCTGCTCTCGGTGGGTAGGCGCAGGACTGGTAGGGAGGTGTTGGGAAAATATTTAGGGGCGTTCTCGTGTGGCCTTGAGCAAGCCTCCCACACTGTCATCCACAGCCGGCCTCCTGCGTGGTGAGCGGCTGCAAATGGGATTCGGCTCTGGGAGCTCTCATAATTGGCACTCACTTCCTGATTAGTAAGAAACACCCATCCAAAACCTTAGTTTCTTCTATCTAGACACCAAGAACTGAGAATACCTGCGGCCGACGGTGTGGTGTAGTGGGCTAAAGTCCCGGAAGAAGCTCCTGGCTCCTGGCTTCGGATCGGCTCAGCTCCGGCCATTGCAGCCATTTGGGGAGTGAACCAGTGCATGGAAGACCTGCAGGCAGCGGCTTTACCCACTATGCCACAGTACTGGCTTCTAAATTATTTTTAAAATTAAATTTTTTCATTTTATTGGGAAGGGGGGAGGAGGGGAAATAATGTTCTGCAGTTTGTGCCCCAAACGCCTTATAACAGCCAGGAGCAGGGCCAGGCCAAAGTCACAAGTTGGGAACTCAGTCTGGGTCTCCCACGTGGGTGGAAGGAACCCGAGCATGCGAGCCACCAGCTGCTGCCTCTCGGGGTGCACACTAGCAGGAAGCTGGGATCGGAAGTGGAGCAGGGACTCTGACGTGGGAAGCAGGCCTCCCCAGGAGCATCCTAACCGCCGCGGAACGCCCACCCTCAGAGCGTTTGGTCACACTCCAGAAGCGGCTCGGGTTGATTTCTCGTGGAGGATGCTTCCAGGTGGAGACGGGACACACTCTCTCCTGCTGAGCACCTGCCCACGCTTCCGATGGGATCTGAGAGCTGACTGGCGCCCCCCGCTGCCCGCGGTGGTACTGCAGACACTCCATTTCCCCGGTGCTCTCCCGTCCTCACAAACAGGAGCTCATCCTCGCCCGCCCCGGGGATTCGCTTCCTATTCCGGCTCCCAGAGACCAGCGCTCGGAACTGAAATGGAGCAGCCCTTCCGACCTTGGTGATTACCCCGGGCGCCTCTGAGAACGGAGCACAATCCCCAGAAGGCACTGGCTAAGCTTAGGCCCAGGCGCCCTGGCCTGCTTGGTAGTCTCCTGCGTCCAACACCAGCCCCGTGCTGCTGCTCCGCGGCTGTGCTGCGCCCTCTGCTACCGCGGCTGAACGGCTGGCTCCGCAGGCCTGTCATCCTGCAAGATCCTCCTCTCCCGGAACAGGATTAACAAGATTACAGCGCGCGGCTTGCTTAACAGTCAGGAAATGCAGCGCGCACGCGCCAGTGATCCATCCTGCTTGCCAGATGGCGAACGGATCTCTGCTCACCAGAAACTGAGCAGCAAACATTCAAACCCGTCAGCAACATTGCATTCAAATTCACATCCATTTTCAAGGTGACAGCCTTAACGAGCTGGTTTAATGAAAATCAGTATTTTATCCCTATATTGTTGACTATTTGGGAATGGGTACAGTAATGCAGACTTGGGATTTTTAAAAGTGCCATGAAGCCAAATCTCCCCACGCTTTGTGATCTGTACACACTTTGTGTCTATATCCCCAGAGCCCCACACTCAGAATGGGCTAACGAAGGATATGGCCCATGTGTTAAGTCTGTAACAAAACCTCAAGACCACGGAGTTCTCTGGTTATCGGACTACATTGTGAGGTGCCAGGAGCCCCATCTGCTGAGCCCCAGGCCCACACCTCCGCCCAGTGAGCTTCGGCCTTCGCTGGCGATCTCTACATTAAACGGCGGCCTTGGCTGGGCACTGAGGTCACACACTGAGGTCCTGGCCCCCGGGCCTTGCACAGATTTCTGACAAACTTCTAATCTACCTTGGCAGCCGTTCCTTCTCCTCCATACTCGGCTGTGAAACAGCCAGGCGGCCACAGCCGTCTTCAGAGCTCACAGAAAGCTATGCATCAATTTCAATTTTTTTTTTTGCACCCACACACACTTTTAAATTCTGTTTTCCCACAGACTTTCTCCAGTGCCCATGTATCTGGAGACAGGTAACAGGTAAAATGAGATCAGAGGAATAGGCTATCACCCAGTCTGGCCTGTGTCCCTGCAGGAGGATGGCGCCAGGGCACAGACAACGCAGACAGGGCAGTGGTCACGCCAGGACAACAGCAGGAAGATGTCACCTACAAACCACGGACAGAAGCCTCAGAAGAGAGCAACCCTGTGGGCACCTTACAGCCTCCGGGATCGTGAGAAAATTCACTTCTGTTGTTAAAGCCATGCTACTTCCTGTTAACCGAAACGTTGGATTATTAATTAAAGCTTACTTGCTGCTAGCAACTGAAAGCAAATGCAGCCAGTCTGAGCACACAGAAGGAATCTGTCCCAAGAGCACACTGGTATCTCAGCGTCCGTCCGGAGTGGAAGGCAGTTGGCCTCAGGGCCCGGAGCACTGTGAAGATGGTTCTTCACCTGCAGATTTGCTCTTTGTTTTCAAATGTCCATGCCGAGTTTGGATTCCGGGGAAGATACTAAGGGGAGGCCCCGTGGCTGGCTGACCAGCGAGGACATGAAGGAGGCATTCTGAGGACAATGGGGAACCAACGTGAGCTGTGCAGGGCGCGAGGGCAGAATGGCCAGTGCACCGACAGTGTGGCCATGCAGAGCAACACCAAAAGCAAGAGTGGCCTGGGACCTCACTGGCCGGAGACTGCCTGCAACCGCATGGCTGTTTCCCATGCAGCTCAGCAGAGGAGCTGCCAAAAAGGCTGACTAGCGGCTTGTCAAAACCTGCGCAGCCACCAGTGGAATGCAGTCTCTAATCCCCAGACAATGTGCAGTGAAACAACGTGGAGCCAGACTGCTCTCCCACTTTCTATGTCCTTGGGAACCTCAACTTTGCTCTGTGTCATCTGGAAGAAGGGGCAGTGTAGAAAATGCAGGAGGCACAAATGCTCAGTCACCCAGCCTGAATTAGCACAGAGAGGGGCCTCCCTCCAGCTGGACGGGTACCCCTGCTCTGTCCATAACACCACCCCCTTTCTCCCACCCGGCCCCACCCGTGGGACCCCAGCTTAGGTGCCCAATATCCACCCCCCATCAACCTGACTGATACGCAACGTAGCCATTTATTTTTCTCAAACTGTCTGGCATCCCTTGGCTCACCCTGCAGACGGAAGCTCCTCACGGTCAAGCTCACGTCACCTCTTTGTTCCCCACTGGGGACTGACAGGGCCCAGGATGTCCTTCTTGAACATCCATCATGGGCTGCACAGGAAGTGACTGCCAGGGAGCTGCTGGCCGAGCTGGAATCATCTTAGAACAATCACAGGAGGAAAGAGAAGTGTCCACACATACTCCTTTTAAGATAAAAACTTTATTTTACAATTTTATAAAGCAGCTTTCCATTAAGCACAAACAATCCGTTTACTTTGTATAGAAACAAAATACCTTTCCATCTGCAAAAAATCAAGTTTTGCTGTATATAAAACTAGCATGTGCACATTGTGCTTCAACTGCAGTCTGTACAGCTGTACAAAGGACGCCCTTCCGGGGGCATCCGGTAAACACTTTATTGCATATTTAACACGTGGCATGAGACCCACACGGACGCCGGGGAGGACACGAGAGACAACGACACGCAGGATGAGAACAGCAGCTTTCGGGCGAGGCTCACAGACAAAGGGGAAGGACGGCCACATCTGCAGAGCTGTGCTTGTCTGCTGGTTCCGCCTTGGCTCACGTACGCTGGACGGTTCTCGGCTGACGCCTCTACGTATGGTCACTCCTGAAGGGTCCAACTTGACCTGCATCCAGAAACCTGGGGCTGGTTTTACAGCTGAAGTGCCAACAGATTTAACATGCAAGCTAACTCAAGATAAAGAAAAAAGAAAAAAACCCAGCACCTACAATCTTAAAGAGAAAATTTTAAAAATAAACAAAATTGACATGCAAAGTATGCTCCCTAGTCTTTCTAAGCTCAGAGTAAGTAACCATTTTGCATGATTCACAATCCCTTGAGAAGGCTGCATGTCTGGAGACAAGAGCGCGGCGGATGGTCCGGGGCTGTGGCCCCACGTGGCACAGCACAGGAAGACGTGCTGCAGAGGCAGCCCCAGGTTTGAGCAGCACCGGTCCGTACTGACAACGCTGCTCAGGGGCAGTGCGTGCTCTGAGCAGCCCGAGGCCCAGCACAGGCCGGGCTGCTGCAGCGTGGAAGGCAGTGGAAAGCCCACGGCGGTGGGGGGCAGGTCCGAAGTCTCGCCGCCCTCTGCGGAGGGGACAGCCGCGTGGTTAAGGCGCCGGCGTTTGCCACAGAGGCAGCACCATACTGTTTTCACTGCAGACCAGCAGGCAAACACGAAGAAGTCTGGACCTCTCCAAAGAATAACAAATATGATGCAGGAAGAAGGGTTCCCAGATTGCACAAAGTTTATTTTGAACATCGCCACTCAAAACAAAAACAAGGGAGACAATGAGACGTAGTCTAACCGTGGCTGAAGCATCTGGTGTAGAAGAACCACAACGGCCAAAACTGGGGAAGATGTAACAACCTACAACTGTTTTGGCTGTGGGTGGAATTCAGAGTTACGGCCACATAAAATGGGAGTTTAAGCTCCCTCCTCTGTGGCTACTTTAATATTCCATGTTGAGCCTTATCTTCCTCACTCCTGCCCACGGTGATGCCTAGATATGTATTTTGACATGTACACTACATACATGAACCTGTATATATTTTCCAGTTTCTAAGTAGTGCTTGGTAGGCCAAACCTAATGAAGACAGTGTGTAGGCAAGTAACCCACCTGGCTCCCAAATGTGCATCTCATTCCCAGATAAGCTGCCTGTGTGTCACACTCAGTCTCCCGAGCATGTAAGCTAGAGTACTGATTTAGCACACTGTCATACTCCGAGACAAAACCAGAGCAAAATCAACCCCCTCCATTTTAACCCAACGTTTGAAGCCCCGTGGTGTCCTCTGCCCACGCTGAGGGCCCCGGGGCCTCCTGCCGTGAGGTACAGCAGGACTGAGTGACCGACACACAGCCCCGACCACACACGGACAGCACATGCAGCAGCAGCCCTTCTCACGGTGGGAATAACCTAAAATTAAATTTCAACAACACTGCACAGAACCAATAGCTTGCAAAGTGATGATCAAGAATGATCCAGGTTGGAAAAACTCTGATGATTCTTACATATAATCTGTGACCAAGTGTTTTTATTTAAAGGGGGAAAAATCCTGAAAGGGAGCGGCGATGGCCTTCAAATTACGAGTTCCTTCCCAAATTTGGGTTCATAATAAATATCCCAAACGATGTCCTGGAAATGTCCCTCCCCTGAAGTGGACACGACTCTCAAGGGTAGTCTGAAATGAAATAGGGAATTCTAGACATGGACAGAAAGAAAGCACCACCAGGGAGTGTGGGAGGACAGACTGATTATCAAACTTTCGCTGATTGTAGAGCAAGTTTCAGAAAACAGGAAACATTGTGTCATTTCTTGTGCAGTCAACAAGTTTCATTTTAGTTGTGCTTACGTTATATAACTGAAGCCTGAACACTGGTTGTGTTTTTACATCCCACGTTTGAAGAAAATCGTAATTCAAAATATTTGCCATATACAACAAATGGAACAATGCAACAAGAGCTCACTCACTCCCAGGAAATTAATCTACAGAAAAGCAGCTGAACACAATCCACCATCCAGGCCACAAGTACATATTTACTGTCACAGCACGTTACTCGTCTGTGAAGTCTGCTTTCCATCTAAATATAAATAATCCACATTTTAAAAGAGAGCTGTACCAGTCGGCCTGCACCTAGCTGAGTGGGGGACTGCACGGAGCGGCCAGCAAGGCAATGCGAAACATCTTTATCAGCCCACTGACTCAACAGCTGCTCTGCCCGCCCCTCCTGCCTCCACACCAGCTCCTGGAACGCGACTGTTTCAGAAGACTGCTGTTAGGAACCACCTGCCGGTCTGATGCAGCCCACAGACACCCAGGACACAGCTTCCCAGCACGCCATGGCCACGCCGAGCCAGGGCACGGGCTGCCGTGCGGTGTGGCCGTGGCGTGAGCTCTAGTTGTGCTTTGCCCGGCTGCCCTTCAGGTAGCTTTTCCACCTCCTGACGAAGTCCTTGAAGACGGGCGACTCGTCGACGGTGCTGAGCAGCTGCAGCTGGTTGATGTGGGTGGTGTGGTAGTCCCAGCGCGCCAGGTTGGGCGCCATGCCGAGCATGAAGTGGCGGAGGTCGTAGATGGTCCCCGAGCCCGTGTCGTACAGGGGGAGCATGGCTTTCAGGGATTCCATGCCCCGCTCATACAGCGATCTCGCCTCCTTCCCGAGTTTCTCCCCTGCGGTTTCCTTGAGGTCATACAGCCCGATTAAGGAGTACATAAAGCCATTTAAAACAAAGGAGCTGGGCGTGGTTGGATATTCTTCATACCAGTCGTGTTTATTCATAAACACGGCCTTCACCCCGTGCTGCTCTGACAGATACTTGTAAGGGGCCGTCGCCCTTAAAGCTGAATTGAGGAATACGTGGTCTTTTGTTAACAGATAGGCCCTGACTAACGTAGACATGGCTTGCCCTTGGGCCATTGCAGAGTACCACCCCGGCTCTAAAGACTTGAACCCTTCCCCTAACTTGCGGGTCACCATAATCGGCCAGCCACCTTTCTCGTCCTGGTTCCTCACCAGCCAATCGCTGGCAGCGAAGAACGCGGCCATGTGGGCCGTCGTGGAGATAGTGATGTTGTCCAGGAACCCCTTCCCTTTTGCGATCAACCTGACCACCTTTCTGGGCATGATTTTGGTTGGCTTGACAGCTTTTGTGTTGGAAAGCCCCACTCCTTTCCTGAGGTCAGTGACCAGGTCCCTGGTCACTGTGCTCCACGAAGTTCTGGGCCCGATGCCATAGTATATGTCTCTGTCCTTGAAAGCAATCAGTTGGGTGTTGGAGACGTAGTGCACAGTGAAGAGCTGGTTCTTTTCCGTGGTCTCTAGAACCACAGACACGCTCCCATTGGTCAGGAACTTGAGGTCAAATGAGATAATGAAGTCTTTTGTGTTTCCCAGCTGCAAGGACACACCTTCACTGGTCTCTGCAGGGGGACACACCGACAGGACAGGACATGCAGTGTTAGAGGAGGGCTTCTGTGCTTGAAGTGGTGCCATTCACCCTGACAGCCACGTCATACAAAGCTGACACTTGCATCTCAGTTATGTTGCAAATCGCATCATTATTTAATTTTTTTTTAAAACAAATTAACCATCAACCAGTACAAAACTATGGCTGATGAGTTTATGATGACTTGTGAGCAACAGGCTAAACCTCCTACCTTTTCCCCTCTCTGGTTTACACTAGGGATTAAGAACAAGTGGCGGGGCTGGCACTGTGGCGCACTGGGTTAAGTTGCTGCCTGCGATGCTGGCATCCCATATGAATGCCACTTTGAGTCCCAGCTGCTCCTCTTCTGATCCAGCTCCCTACTAATGCATCTGGGAAGGCTTTGCAGGATGGCCTAGGCATTTGGGCCTGTTCCCTACATGGGAGACCTGGATGGAGCTCCAGGTTGCTGGCTACAGCCTGGCCTGGCTGTAGACGTTGTGGCCATTTGGGGAGTGAACCAGCAGGTGGAAGCTCTCTCTGTCTCTCTCTCTCAAATAAACAAATCTTAAGCAATAATAAATGGCTAAGGTATTGATGATTATACTGCCTTTTCTAGATCTCAATGATTATTCTAGTATACCCACTCTTCAAAAGGAAAAAAATAGCCCAAAGTTGGCTTAATACATATTGCCAGAGAAAGGGCAGGAGGAAAAAAACGGTTGCACGTGAATTTTAAATTGTGTATTTACTATGTTCTATGCACTTTACAATATTAACTCATATAACCCTCTTAATAACAGTAAGTGCTATTACTATGTGTTCTAACTTGATGCTAAAAATGACGTTTTCAGATATTTCAAAAAATTTGGAAATTAAATGTGTGTATGAAAAATGAGGGGTGGGAAGAGTAAGGGAGCACAGAATTTGGAGTTAAAAACCTCACTTTGGAGCTCCTGCTCTACCACTCGCTTTGAGAAGTCTGTGAGATGCATCTCCTCGAGCCTCAGTTCCTTCCCATGCTGGAGATAAGATGGCTGTCATTGTAAAGGGAAAAAAAAAAAGACAAGGGCTTGGAACGTAGAAATAAGTAAAAGCAGTTAATATCACTAATTATCACATAGTAATCAAACAGTAAGAGCTATTTTATTTGACAAAATTAATAGGAAATTTCTACCGCATACAATAATTACTAATTACAAGCAAGATGATTTCTGAATATTGTTCATCTAGATCTACTAAGAAAAGAAACTGAACATATTAATAAGAAGGCATATTTTTTTTTTGACAGGCAGAGTGGACAGAGAGAGAGAGAGAGACAGAGAGAAAGGTCTTCCTTTACCATTGGTTCACCCTTCAATGGCTGCTGCGGCAGGCATGCTGCGCTGATCCGAAGCCAGGAGCCAGGTGCTTCTCCTGGTCTCCCATAGCGGGTGCAGGGCCCAAGCACTTGGGCCATCCTCCACTACACTCCCGGGCCATAGCAGAGAGCCAGACTGGAAGAGGAGCAACCGGGACAGAATCTGGTGTCCCGACCGGGACTAGAACCCGGTGTGCCGGCGCCACAGGTGGAGGATTAGCCTATTGAGCTGCGGCGCCGGCCAGAAGGCATAATTTTTATACAACACTTTCTAACTCAAATCCTATGTACCACCTCATAATAATCTTCTGAGGTTCACGGGGCAGGAACTATTATGCCCTTTTTAGAGATGGAGGAACCCAAGCTTTGCAAGGTTAAATGGTTTGCCCAAGGCCAAAAGCTAATTACTGCTAAGCGAGAACCAGAATTCAGGTTTCCTGGACCACAGTTCAAAGACTGACAGACAGACGATCCTGGAAATGCCATCCTGGTGAGAATCATCAGTGAAGGATCTTTTTCTTAGACACAGGCACAGGACTCAATCTCTGCTATGGGGGAACTTAAGGAAATCTGTGTGTCACCAGAAGCCAAGATGAGAAATGTGAACTTGCGATGGCTACAGGATGTGACCAGCCTGGAGGGCAACAGCTTGTTGAGTTCATCATTTAACTTCTGCTACACAGGACTCCACCCGTATAGATAGATTTGGCACAAGGTTCTTAATCAATTCATTTGATGGACCAGACAATTATGGAAGTTGTATCAAGAATGAGAACATCAACGAATGCTTTGAGTGACTTTAAAAAATGGATTTCAGAAGTAAACTTCAAATACAGCAAAAATCCATTTTATCTGGCAAAAAGTCAGCATGTACTTTCTCTGAACTAGCATTTTCTGCATTTATAGTGCAATGGAATCTGCAGCTCAGTGCACATCCCCGAGACACTGAAGGACTCTGAGCTGATGCACGAATCACTCAAGATGAAGTCACAGTCCGCAAAGCAGACTGCCCTGGTGTTACTTATTTTCCCATTCTAGGGAGATGTCTCGTTTGTCGGACAACTGTATTAACTATGACATTTATTTGGGCCAAACTAGATAACAATAACCCATCTTCAGAAGTCCAACTGGGAGAACGCTGAAGGCACACCTATTTCCTCCCATAATTCCATTCTAATTTTTACTTTCTACAAATTTAATGAAATGATATGGTTCAATCACTTTTGTCTTAATACAATAGATCAGTACCAATAACGCAAAAATAAATGATATTATGGGATGTAACCTTTAAAAAAAAATCTACTGGTGGTTTTCATAAAACATTCACACCAGCAGAGGGGGTTGCCGAGTCAGAGAAGTGACAGCCAGCTACCAATCCTAATCCTCCCAGCAGTCTTATGAGACAGGTCTTCTAATTTCACAGACAGGTGTAAGAGGCCACCCTGCCTGCTAACACCTTTCAGGAAGATCTGAATGAGAGCAAGTTACCCATGTCTGAGCTTCACTGCAAGCAGTGAGCTGCCTGAGCACTCAGCTTCAAACTGACAAGTAGAAAGTTCCAACTTTTCTGCTGTTGAAATCCAAGACCACTACTCTCTCTGCGCAATTAATCCAAGGAGTCACTACAACTGCTTGGTTTTGGTATCTGTGGTACATGTACATGTGCTGTAGGCAACAGAGCATGATACATATTTTAGGTCAGTATTGACATTGGTCTTGACAATGATTTTTTGGATATGATACCAAAAAGCACAGGCAACAAAAGCAAAGAATAACAAAGGTGGGGAAAGGTGACATCAAACTAAAAAGCATCTGCACCACTGATGAAACAATCAACAAAATGAAAAGGCAACCTACAGAACATGAGAAAATATTTGCAAACCATGTATCTGATAAGGGGTTAATACCCAAAATATATCAAGAATTTGTAATAGCAAAAAAAATTAAATAATCAAATTAAAAAATGGACAAAGGCTCTCATAGATTTTTCTACATGGCACCACTGGTCAAAAGATATACAGATGGCTGGCGCTGTGGCGCAGTGGGTTAATGCCCTGGCATCCCATATGGGCGCTGGTTCTAGTCCCCGCTGCTCCTCTTCTGATCCAGCTCTCTGCTATGGCCTAGGATAGCAGAAGATTACCCAAGTGCTTGGGCCCCTGCATCTACGTGGGAAACCCAGAAGAAGCTCCTGGCTCCTAGCTTTGGATTGGTGCAGCTCTGGCCATTGCAGCCATCTGGGGAGTGAACCAGCAGATGGAAGACCTCTCTCTCTGTCTCTACCTCTCTCTGTAACTCTGTCTTTCAAATAAATAAAATAAATCTTTAAAAAAAAAAAAAAGCTACACAGAAAGGTGCTCAGGACCACTCATCATCAAGGAGATGCAAATGAAAGCCATGTGGTCTATCACCTCATCGCTGTCGGAATACCGAAGGGGCAACCATCACTCTGGCACAGAGGGTTAAGCTGCTGCTTGCAACACTGACATCTCCACTTCTGATCCAGTATCCCTAATGCACCTGGGAAAGCAGCAAAAGGTGGCTCAAGTCTTTGGGCCTCTACACCCATGTGGGAAGCCTGGATGGAATTCCAGGCACCTGGCTTTGACTGTTGTGGCTATTTGGGGAGTGAACCAGAGGACTGAGGATCTCTCTAAGTCTGCCTTTCAAATAAATAGTGTTGACAAGAACATGGAGAAAAGGGAACCCTTATACGTTTTGGATAGGAATGTAAACTGGATCAGCCATTATATAAACAGTATGGAGGCTTCTCATAAAATTAAAAATACAACTGCCATGTGACCCAGCAATGCCACTTCTGGGTATATACCCCTAACATAAAATTGGTTTCTCAAAAAGATACCTGCACTCCCATGTCCACTGCACCATTATTTACAATAGTTAAGATACAGAGATAACATGTGTCAGAGATAACATGTGTCTGGTGATGGGTGAGTGGCATCTATACACAATGGAATCTCATTCAGTCATAAAAAAGAACGAAATCCTGTTGTTTGTGACAAGACAGATGAACTTTGAGTGCGTAATGCTAAGTGAAATGCATCAGACAAAAATGATATCACTTTTATACGGAACCTAAAAATGCTGGCCTTGAGAGTAGATCTTAAATGTTCTCACGAGCACACACACACACTTTCTCTCTCTCTCTCTCTCTCTCTCTCTCACGGGGTGATTATGTGAGACAACAGATGTATTAACTCGATTACAGTACTCATTTCTCAGTACAAGTATCTACCTGTACTTGATATATCAAGGCATAACATTGAACACCTGAAATACACACATAATTTTATTTGTCAATTACAACTCTATGAAGCTGTAAAAAATAATATTCTTTAAGTCAGCATTTTGAAATACAATACAAGCTGTCTTCATTCATTCATTTAATCAACAGGTTTCCTACACTGAGTGAGAAGAGGCCCTCAGATGGAGAGACATGGAGGGATGAGGGCTGGGCACAAAAGACGTTCACAAGAATCTGACAGAGTGGCTACAGAGACAGAAGAAAGTGAGCTCATGGGAATGAAATGAGAGTGCTTTGGGAAATGGACAGCTAGTTTAATTTAACAGAATAGGACAGGCCTAAAGTTTCTATTTTTTTTTTTTGACAGGCAGAGTGGACAGTGAGAGAGAGAGAGAGAAAGGTCTTCCTTTGCCGTTGGTTCACCCTCCAATGGCTGCTGCAGCTGGTGCGCTGTGGCCTGCGCACCGCGCTGATCCGAAGGCAGGAGCCAGGTGCTTCTCCTGGTCTCCCATGGGGTGCAGGGCCCAAGCACTTGGGCCATCCTCCACTGCACTCCCGGGCCACAGCAGAGAGCTGGACTGGAAGAGGGGCAACTGGGACAGAATCCGGCGCCCCGACCGAGACTAGAACCCAGTGTGCCGGCGCCGCAGGCGGAGGATTAGCCTGTTGAGCCACGGCGCCGGCCTTCTATTCATTTAAAATTAGGAACAAAACATTATTCATCAATGAGACAATAAAAAGAGGCAGCAGGTTCATTTTATGATTCTGCATTGTAGATGATTTTGTTTCCAAGAAAGGAAAAAATACAAGGCCAACGGAACGCAGCCCGTGGGCCCGAGTGCTGCCTCACTTAGGCCGCTGCTTTTATGGACAAGCGCTGACCTTCTCTCAACCACGATTCTCTACCTCTGTCTCTCATGAGGCCTACACCCTCTAAAAAGCCTCACCTCTCACACTTAGGCTTCAATAAAACTGTCTCACCTTTCTGATTCCTTTCTCTGCTCTGAGCAGTAACTGCCATGTAACCTCAAACCATCCCTCCCCTCATATCCTCATAATACGCAACAGGCACATCCAGGATATCAAAACACGTGCCCCAGTCCCAGCTAGCACACTCCCACCAACAGCGAGCTCCCCCTCTGAGTCGCTGTGTCGCCCTGGTAGAGCGGCTGTCACAGAGTTCTCTCTTCCACATGCCCGGAATTGCGTAGGAAGCAGTTTTCTCTCCAGCTCCTGGCTATGGCCAGGGTGAGCATCTCTCACTTAGCATGTGGTTACCTACCTACTGTATTACCCATATCACCCAAAAGTGTACAAGGAAATCTGTTACTCCAAAAAGGATCACATTCAAAAGATCACTCTAGAAAACCTCCCAGATGCCTGAGAGCTAGATGAGGGCTGCTCCTTTCTACACTAATCCAGACAACATCACTAAGTGCAAAACAGGCTCCTTTGAATGCACCCAAAACCGAAGTCTAGTATTCCCTGCTCCAATCACCTCTTAGGTATCGTAGCTAAATATTTAAAAACATTTCCTTGTACCTTCTTACTCAGCCATGCCTGTTGGTTTACAATAAGCAAAGACGCTCTATAGACTGGAAAACCACAGAATGCCATGTGGAAAAAGAAGTTCTAGTTACAGAAAAAAAAACAAAGGTCACCCATTATTCACACTGCAGTCAGCACTCACAGACCCATTACTGTTGGCCATCCAGAATGAGTAGATCTGTATTGTGGCTTTCAAGGTCGGGGACTTCCACAGCCGTCACAAAGGACAAGGAGGGAGCACAGCAGAGGGCGGACAGCGGTGCTCCTCTTTATTTACCGACTGCCGGGTCAGCGGGAAAGGGGGTGTTCTGCTCTTGATGATGTATCCCCACAGAGGTGCTAGCTAAAACTATTCCATTGTCTTTTTCTAAGCAATGGGCTCATTAATTCTCATGGATATTGATTAGTGTAGAAAAATACATTATATCCTAGTTAATTAGACTGCCTTCGTAAAAGGGGAAATGTTGCATAAAGTTAATTTGATTTTATAAATGATTTTATTAATGAAAATGGTTTTATATGAAGTTTGAGATAATCTTGTACATTAACAAAATTCAATATCGGAAGCAGGCTTGTTTAGAAATATGTGTCATATTTTCTTGAAAAAGCATAAAGACATTGGCAAAAAATAGGCAAAGGAAAGGCTAGCTCCCTCTATAAAAAATTTCTACATAATGCAAAAGTATTTTAAAAATTAAATTATCATCTACCACATATTAAATTAAGGAACATCATTCCTATGGGTTATGGGAAGGTACACAACATGGATGATCTGTTTCTTATTTAATCTCTGGCTTGGCTCTTCACAGGGTGAACATTTCTCTCAATAATCTTGATTTTTCAGCTGTTCTTTCGTCAAGGATTTCACTCGGGTGATACCATTTGTTTCTTTGTGTATGCAACAGAAAGGGTCTGTTAATGTGTTTTTGAAAACCATATAAAAAGTTTAAGGGAATACCAGGTGCCACAAATCAACAGAAGACTGGCAGGCACAGAGTGTGTAACTTACCTGGAGCAATGAACTGTTTCACATTGGTGAACCGGGACTTCTCAGCCACGCTCGCCATGAAGCAGCCCTTCGGCACCGTCCAGTCGCCAGACTTGCTGCTTCTGTCCCTGTCTTCTGCTGTTTCATATACCTCTATGTGAGGGGGCTTCTCAGTGAGATTCTTGCTGTAATGACTTAACCCGTACTGTGCAATCTGGATTGGGTAGAAATAGCCTTGAGGTCCCCATTGTGTAGATAACGGCACACCTATAAGAAAGAGAAATACAATGAAGAGTCACGTCCACCACTGTTGAGCCTATTCTAAAGAGCACTCCTCACCGGTTCACTTCTGGAGAATGTCACTGAGTTATCAGCAATTTTTCAGCTTCCTTATTATACTGTTTTTATAATTACTGCAAACTAGTACCAAATAAACCAAATATGAAAAACAAAATTCAATACTCATTCACCCTCTCAGTATTTGCTGACAGCAATGCAACACCATCAATTACCTTTCAAGGATGGACTTTTAATGCCTGTTGCTCACAGCTATAGATGTTGTATTTCACACAGATTTCACACAGTTCAGAGGCATGCAAGATGATATCATCACAGTTGGAGTCTAAATATTAGCCCTGAACTCGTAGACATTTTACTTAACACTCGTGTTAATCACACAATCACCTCTCCCTCCAGTGTCATGGCATGGTGATTTTTCAGCTGACTCGGTATGTCATCTCATAGTTAAAGTATTTACTTACTTAAGAAGACAATTTTAACTAAGCAATTTAAAATATAATAATCTGAGCTTGGAATACTTTTCTCTACCCTTCCTGTCAAAAATGTAATTGTCAAGATTTTAAGGAGTGTTTTATAATTGAATTACAGTTGTTTATTTAGCTATAGGTTCTTAAAAATAATTCACTAATGAATTACTTCTCATAAAATTCTGAGCAAAATTTTCCATTACTGGTATGCCTTTTAAAACATAAAACAAAGAAGTAGGGGTTGTCATTGTGCAGCAGGTAAAGCCACCACCTGTGACGCCAGCATCCTCTATGGGCATCAGTTCGTGTCCCAGCTGCTCCACTTCTGATCCAGCTCCCTGCTAATGCACCTGGAAAAAGCAGCGGAAGATGGCCCATGTGCTCGGGTCCCTTCCACCCATGTGGTAGATCTGGATGAAGCTCCTTGATCCCGGCTTTGGCTTGGCCCAGCACCAGCTGCTGTGGCCATGTGGGGAATAAACCAGCTGATGGAAGATCTTTCTGTCCGTATCTTCCTTTCTCTCTGTAACTGTTTCTAAATAATTTTTTTAAAGAAACAAAAAAAAATCCATTAACAGAACTAAAAATTTGGGCGGGAATTGTGGTGTAGCAGGTTAAGCCACCGCCTGCAGTGCTGGCAATCTCATATGGACGCCAGTTTGAGTCCAGGCTGCTCTACTTCTGATCCAGCTCCCTGCTGATGTGCCTGGGAAAGCAGTGGAGGATTGCCCCAAGGTCTTGGGTACTGTACCCATTTGGGAGACCTGGATGAAGCTCCTGGCTCCTGGCTCTGGTCTGGCCCAGCCGTGGCCATTGCAGACATTTGGGGAGCAAATCAGCAGATAAAGGTCTCTTGCTATCTCTCCCTCTCTCTGTAACTCTGCCTTTCGAAATAAATAAATTTTTATTAAAAAAAAAAAACTAAAACTTTATAAAAGAAATCATAAGTAAAACTAAAAAACAACCACATTGAAGAAAATATTTTTTAACAAATGTCACAGCATTGCTAATCTTACATTATAAATAAGAATTCATACAAATACATGGAAGAAAAATATTAATCACACCACTAGAAGAAAGAACATGAACACAAGGTTAAATATCAAAAAGATATCAAAACACCAAAGATACTCCAAGAGCAGGCATCCGGCAGTGGTCGCGATGACATCTGGGAAGCCTGCATCCCCTATGGAGTGCCTGACAGCTCCCAGCTCCACCCTGACGCAGCTTCCTGCTAATGCGCCTCCTGGGAAGGCAGCAGATGATGGCTCTGCCACCTAAGGCCTGGAAGGAGTTCCTGAACCCTGGCTTCAGCCTGGCCCACTCCTGGCTGTTGTAGCCATTTGGGGGAGTGAACCAATGGATGGAAGACCTCTGTCTTTCAAATGAAAAAGTGAAACTAAATCTTCCATGGTGGCAAGAGTTGAGTAACAAAAGCATTCTCACACTCTGCTACTGAAAGTCTCAGTAGGTCTCACCTTTTTGGAAAGGAGTTTGACAAAACTGATTCAGAGTTTATACTATTTTACATGGTAGTTAATTATATTTTCAGAGCAGTATATTTCTACTAGCAGTACTCTGAGAACATAATTAAAACAGCACATGAAGATTAACAGTAAATATCTACAACATTATTTATATTAGTAAAAAAACAACCCTGGCAACAATCTAAGTGTCCAACTAAAGAGAATAGCCTCATTCATCACAGATATCATGGCAGGTTCTCACTACAGAATAAAAACTCAATAACAAGGGGGAACGTTGTAATCCTAATATGTTACGGGGAAACAGAGAACAGCTTTGAAATCTACTGTTATCTTTCTGAATCCCTGTATAATAGCAACACAACTCTGTTAAAGCATATGTCTAAGTACAAAGACCTCCAGAAAATACACACAGATGTGGTAACAATTATCTTGACATGGTAAGAATACAGGTGAATCTAACCCCTTCTAGACATTTGGTGAAGATATTATTAAAAACACAAATAGGAGCCGGTGCTGTGGTGCAGTGGGTTAAAGTCATGGCCTGCAGTGCCAGCATCCCTATGGGTGCTGGTTCAAGTCCTGGCTGCTCCACTTCCAATCTAGCTCCCAGCAGCAGAGAATGGCCCAAGTCCTTGCACCCACATGGGAGACCTGGATGAAGCTCCTGGCACCTGGCTTTGGCCTGGCCCAGTCCTGGCCATTACAGCCATTCAGAGAGTGAACCAGTAGATGGAAGAGCTGTGTCGCTTCTTCTCTTGCTCTGTAACTGCCTTTCAAATAAATAAATAAACCTTAAAAAATAAACAATATATAAGGGAAGAAACTGCATCAGAGTATGCAGACTCCAGTTCCCAATATGAGGAATAAAGCTAGCATTAGTTTCAAAGACAGGGGTGGGCTGCAGGCCGTCGATCTGACAGTCTGATAACATCCACAGTATCACCAGGTGAGCACAAACCTCTTTCTGAAGCAAAAATCTATCAAGTCAAGGCATGTTCAATACAGATTTTAAGATAGTAATATTAAGATATTAAAATCATAACAAAATGAAGAAGTGAAGCAATCTCAAAACAAAAAATACTTATTTATTTGAAAGGCAGAGTTACAGACAGAGAGAGGCAGAGAGAGGGAGAGAGAGAAGGGGAGAGAGGAGAGAGGGAGAGAGGGGGGGGGGGAGAGAGAGAGAGAGAGAGAGAGAGAGAGAGAGAGAAAGAAAGAGAGAATCTTCCATCCACTGGTTCACTTCCCAAATGGCTGTAATGGTCAGGGCTGGGCTGGGCCGAAGCCAGGAGCCAGGAGCTTCACTCAGGTCTCCCACGTGGGTGCAGGGCCTCAAGGACTTGGACCATCTTCCGCTGCTTTCCTGATGCATTAGCAGGGAGCTGGATAAGAAGTGGAGAAACTAGGACTTGAACCAGCACCCATATGGGATGCTGGTACTGCAGGCAGCAGCTTTACCCGCTATGCCACAGCGCCAGCCCCTCAAAACAGATGACATTGTTCCCCCTGTTTAAAAATGATACCTTTCTAGTCAATCATAAGCTTGAAAAGCAAATTACAAAATGTCCTACTTATACCCAAAGGGAAATGCAACTGCCCCAGGCTGAAAGACAGTAAAAGACAGCATGTGGCAGACTACGAGTTCGGCACACGTTCAAAGACATCAGGGTCTGTGCATCCTGTCGTCGCTTTCAGAGACGACATCTGGTTAACCAGGTAACAAGGCCACAGGCGGACACTTCCAGGGCCACTGGATGGTCCTGTTCCTGTTCCTGTCTCTTATAGATATTTCATTCCTTGATCCTCCTGGTGAGAGTTCAGAGGCAGGTTAATGGAATAACCCTATTTGTTCAGGTATGATCTTAAATACAGCCTGGGAGTCACATAATCTAAAAAGTCACTGCAGGTTCAGACCTAACCCGTTACTCCCTACAACGTCAGGGCGATGAAAGATCTCTAGACAGTAAGTGATGTACCTGCTGTCTAACACCGACAGTTCCTCTGGCCTCAACACGACCAGGCTAGGAAGATGCAAGTGGAACAGATACCAACCTTCAACCCCACTTATGCACTTGACTCTGTCCCGGACTTCCACATTGTAGCCTTCAAAGGACATAAACACACCATCAGGGTGGTAAGGGGATCTCTGTGCATAGACTTTGGAGTAGCTATGAGAGAACTCAAACCGATCATAGCCATCGTACTGAACCACCTTTCCATAAACGTCAAAATATTTCTCGACCCAAGTGAATGGCAGAAAGACTTCATTCCCCTCTCGTCTCCCCTTAATTGTGTGTTCATCATTTATGAGACAGTCAATTTCTTCATACTTGAGCCCTAACACCTTGCTTCCCCCGTTGCTATTGAAGCCTCCCACCACAGGGGGCGCTTTCTGCTGCTCCTGAGGGAAGGCCTCCTCAGACTGCTGTCTGGCCATGTGCTTCACATAGTTGTCACTCTCAGACGCTGCTGCTCTCTTCTCTAATCCATCCACTCTGAAGCCACTACTCAGGTGCCGGGGAAACTGGATCGCTCTGTCACTGGAACACTTGTTCCACAAAAGTACTGTGACCAAAGTGAAGAGTGCGCAGATGATAATCAAAGTCTTATAGTTGACCCGAGCTGCCAGGCAACGCATATTCAGACCATACCTACGGAGGCAAGAAGAAAAATGCATGCAAGATGTATTACTGACATTTTGTAGGATAAAGTTGTCTTCATTTTATGTTGAACAACACTGTCAGGAAAAGCTTAGTAACTGCATATAATCTAATCAGACTTAAGATCACTAAGTCAAGCTTTTTAGCACAAAGAAAAAGGTAGGCGGTCACCTCCATTTTCTCAGTTAATGTAACCCTCCAAAGCAGAGATACCTAACTTTCTTATTTTGTGTCCTTCTTGGGATCTCAGGATTTTTCACAACACCTCCTAGGGCAAGAAATGCCCAACAGTTCCATTTATTAAGTACTTAGGTCCAGACAACTTTGTTTTTAGATCCTAGTACCTTTGTGGCTGTATGAGAAAACATAACAGAGCTTTTCGAGGAAAACACCAACAACCATGTTGTTAAATCCAACAGTGAGTTTCAGGGCTCATCCGACTTAGGCTCTTAGCAGCATAAACTAGTCAGTGACTCCTTGACACATGTTCTCCTGATGATTCCTAGGGCCCCGTTCTTGACTCTCTTCTATCTCACTGGCTGCCTTACTTTTTATCTCCCTGATCCTTAGATGATGAAGTGCCGTAAAGTCCCAGTCCTCACACCTCTTCATCTCTATTTATTCCTAAGTGATCTCGCACAATCTCAAGCCTTTAAATTCAATTTACATGCTGACTATTCCCAAAGTGTATCTCCATTTCAGACTTTTCATCAGAACAGAAGGTATATATGAAGCATCTCCAAAAAGTTCATGCAAAATGTTTATTATGAAAAAACTAGGCATAGATTTAAAATTTTCTTGTACCAAAATGAACTTATCTTTTAATCCCATTTTCCATGAATTTTCTGTAATATCTTCATATGTCCATGTGCCAATCCAAGTAACTGACATCTTGCAGGTTAAACAGATGTCTGAAATCTAACATTTAAAACTTAATCTTTTCCTTCAACCTATCCCTCCCCTTCCTACTGCTCAGACGAAAAAACCCTGACTCTCCTCTTCTTCCTCCTTCTAATCAGTCGGAAAATTCTCTCAGCTCTTCTTTCAAATTACACCTGGGCTCTGACTTCTCTTCAGCACCTCAACTGTCACCACCATGCCCAGAATACTGCACTGATGTCCCAACTGGTCTCTGCTTCTTCTCCCCTTGTCCCACCGCTCCATCCTCGGGTTTATTTTCAACACCACAGTCAGAATGATGCTTTCTAATTCAAGCCAGATCAAGTCATTCCAGCTGTGATGGGAGAATTGATGCTGTTGCTTCTGCTGGCCATGGGCGTACCAGTCAGTTGTGCCTGCGATGCAAGCAGTCCTGGGTTGCCCACCAGCTGTTGGGAGTTGTTGGGAGACATGGAACATTTTGAGCTAGGTACATGTACAATTATATGGAATATTTCAGCCTGCTGAAAGTAATTCCGTTGCTGTTTGCCACAGCTTTAAAGCTAACTATATGGTATAAATCCACAACTACTAATTGTACTATTTATAATCCCTCTTTATTTTCCCCACAGCGAAACCTTTTTGCAGAAATGAGATTTAAAAAATTAAAACAAAAAACCCAAATGAAAATGTTTAATGAAAAATTCAATGCTGATCTTCTGTTTCTCAAGAAAAATGACAGTGAATGTGTAATTCACTCATTTCTTTTCGTTCCAAGAGAAAGTACACTTTGAGTTCTTAAATGTCTCAAAGGAATTTTCTTTTGCTCTTATTCTTGATTAATAGTTGGACAGGATATAGAATCCTGGACTGTACACAATTTCCTTTCAAAGTGTTGTAGGCAATCTTTTACTGTCTTAAAGCATTCCAGATTACTGATGAGAGATCTGGCCTGACACTTGTCATTTTGTGCATGACTTCTCTCTGGATCTTCTGTTTATCCTAGAAGTCTGCAGTTCTGTGAGGATAGGGTAGAGTATGTTACTTGATTCTCTGTTTCAGCACTTGCTATGCGCTTTAAATCTGAAAATTCATGTCTTTCTGTACTCACTGAATGGATGTAGTAGCTTTTGGATCTCTATATATGCTATGTTCTTCTTCTTTCAGTGAAGTTCTCTCTGATTAGTTTTATTTTCCTCCACTGGCCATTTTCCTGGTTATTCAGTCTCTCTTTTCTGCCATCAGTTTCCCTCACATGGCGTATCTGAGACCAAAGGACCCGCCCACAAAGAAGCTGATCTGGATTTCTGCTCGACTGCTCTCCTGAAGGGCTAAAGGAGGGAGCTCTGTGCGGGCCGAGCACAAGCTGACCGCAGCGCTCCTTTAGGAAGGGCGGGTGGTTGCCAGCAGCCCTTCGGCATGCTAGAATGAAGACAGCCTTTTCTCCTTTATGGGCTTCTTCACCTCTGGCTTCTATACATTTTATTGCAGTGGGGCAGCAGGAGGGAAAATGAGGCAAAGTCTTGGGTTTGGCTCATTCTGAAAATAATATACAGGTGCCAGTATTGTGGCGTAGCAGGTTAAGCTGCCGGTTTGTGTCTTGGCTGCTCCACTTCTGATCCAGCTAATGGCTTGGGAAAAGCAGCAGAGGATGTTTGGGACCCTGTACCCACGTGGGAGACCCAGATGAAGTCTCTGGCTCCTGGCTGTGCCCTGGTCCAGGCCTGGCCATTGTGGCCATCCGGGGAGTGAACCAGTGGATGGAAGATCTTTGTCTCTCCCTCTCATATAAATATATAGACTTTAAGATATAGGAAGTCAATAATATGTTTTATGATGTGTTTTATGACTATGAGAAAGTGGGTTGAATACTAAAAAACAAACAAACAAACAAACAAACAAAAAAACCAAAGGGTAGCAAAAGCAAACCTTCAAAAGTCATGTATTTATAAGTTGAGGAATTCCTTCTTTGGTAGTAGAGGCAACCTGATAGTGTTAAATGGTATTTACCCATCAACATTAGAGTCACCTGTCAGGTACGCCTAACATTTTGGTCAGTGAAGCTTTAGTCTCATCTCTGCGATGTGTCTGCCTTCTCCTTTCAGAGGAATGTAATGTTGCTTATGGAGCAAGGCTACCATTACGAGACACAATGGCACAGTACATAAAAATAAAATTAAAAATTTCAATAAACCTATATTTCAATTTTGTTATACCATCCCTTACTGAAAGCAATCATGGTTTATGGGAGAAACGGTTGATTCCAGATTTGGTGCTGGGATATCTTGCCATGTCAGAAAACAAACAAACAAACAAAAACACTTTTCTGATATCAACGTGATTATAACCTGGAGAATTAAAAAGGCAGCAGGAAATAGATGAAACAAGATTGGAAAAATACAAGTAACTGCTAAAACTGAGGGTGACATGTGTATTGGAGGTTCACTATTTATATACTTTCTTTTTATTATTATTATGTTTAAGATCTATTTTATTTATTTGAAAGAGTTACAGAGAGAGGTAGAGACAGAGAGAGAGAGAAAGGTCTTCCATCTGTTGGTTCACTCCCTAGATGGCTGCAACAGCTGGAGCTGTGCCGATCTGAAGCCAGGAGCCAGGAGCTTCTTCTGGATCTTCCATGCGGGTGCAGGGGCCCAAGGACTTGGGCCATCTTCCACAGCTTTCCCAGGCCATAGCAGAGAGCTGGGATCAGAAGTGGAGCAGCCGGGACTAGAACCGGCATCCATATGGGATGCCGGTGCTTTAGGCCAGGGCTTTAACCCACTGCGCCACAGTGCCGGCCCCTATTTATATACTTTCAAGCTTAAACATTTCCATAATTTAAAAATACAGTGTCACACATCACTTTAACAAATTGAAGAAAAACCATATGATTATCTCAATAGATACAGAGACAGCATTTGATAAAATACAATACCCTTTCATGATAAAAACCTTAAGCAAATTTGGTAAAGAAGGAACATTCCTCAATACAATAAAGGCAGTTTATGACAAACCCACAGTCAGCATCATATTGATTGGGGAAAAAAGTTGGAAGCATTCCCACTAAGATCCAGAACCAAACAAGGATGCTCACTTTGAGCACTTCTATTCAATATGGTTCTGAAAGTTTTAGCCAGATCCATTAAGAAATAAAAAGAAATTAAATGGATACAAATTGGAAAAGAGGAAGTCAAATTATCCCTGTTTGCAGATGACATGATTCTATATAGGGGAAACCAAAAGACTCTACTAAGAGACTATTGGAACTCATAAGAGAGTTTAGTAAAGTTTCAGGATTTAAAATCAACACACAAAAATCAACAGCCTTTGTATATACAGACAATGCCATGGCTGAGAAAGAACTTGTAAGATCAGTCCCATTCACAACAGCTACAAAAAAAAAAAAAAAAAAAAAAAAAAAAAAAAAAAAAAAAAAAAGCTAAATATCTACCCTGGAATAAGTTTAATCAAGGATGTGAAAGATCTCTACAATCAAAATTACAAAACATTAAAGAAAGAAATAGAAGACACAAAAAAATGGCAAAATCTTTCATGTTTGTGGATTGGGAGATGTCCATACTACTGAAAACAATTTACAGATTCAATGCGATCCTAATCAAAATACCAGTGATATTCTTCTCAGATCTAGGAAAAAAAAATGATGCTAAAATTCATGGACACACAAGAGACCTCAGATAGCTAAAGTAATCGTCCACAACAAAAAGCTGAAGGCATCACAATACCAGATTTCAGGACATACTACAGGGCAGTTAGAATCAAAACAGCTTGGTATTAGTACAAAAACAGACATGTAGACCAATGGAACAGAATCCCCAGAAATCAATCCATGCATCTATAACCAACTAATCTTTGACATAGGAGCTAACATCAAAGCCTGGAGAAAGAACAGTCTCTTCAACAAATGGTGCTGGGAAAACTGGATCTCCTCAGGCAGAAGGATTGACCTAGACCCTTACCTCACACCTTACATAAAAATCCACTCTAAACCTATTACCTGATACCATCAAATTACTAGAAGAGAACACTGAGGAAACTGCAAGACATTGGCTTAGGCAAAGACTTCTTGTTAAAGACCCCAGAAGCACAGGCAATCAAAGTACAAATAGACAAATGGGATTACATCAAACTGAGACTCTTCTGCAAAGGAAACACTCAGCAAAGTGAAGAGGCAACTGACAGAAGACAAACTGGGAGAAAATATTGCAAACTATGCAACTGATAAAGGATTAACATCCAGAATCTTCAAAGAGCCCAAGGAACTGTTGTTACAAGACAAACAATCACGTCAAGATATAAGCAAAGAACTTAAACAGGCATATTGCAAAAGATGAAATTCAAATGGCCAACAGACACATGAAAAAAATGCTCAGGACCACTTGTCCTCAGAGAAATGCAAACAAAAACCACAATGAAGTTTCACCTCATCCCAGTTAGAATGGCTCTCACACAGACATCAAAAGCCAATAAACACCGGCGAGGATGTGGGGAAAAAGGTACCCTAATCCACTGTTGGTGGCAATGTAAACGAGTACAGCACTGTGGAAGACAGTATGGATATTCCTCAGAAATGTGAAAGTAGAGCTACCATATGACCCAGCCACCTCAAACCTGGGAATTTACCCTAACCAAATGAAATCAGCATGTGAAACAATTATCTGTACCCCATGTTTATTGCAGCTCAATTCACAATAGCTAAGATATGGAATCAACCCAGATGTCCATCAACTGATGACTAAATAAAGAAATTGTACACACACACCTACACACACACACACCACTCAACCGTGAAAAAGAATGAAACCCTGTCTTCTGCAACAAAATAGATGCAACTGGAAACTACTATACTTAGTGAAATAAGTCAGTCCCTGAAAGACAAGTATCATGTTTCCCCTGTTCTGTGGTAATGAATAGAGTACAAAAAAATGTAATGTGGGGTTGCCACTGTGTGGCACCAGCATCCCATATGGACGTAAGTGCGAGACACAGCTGATCCACTTTCAATCCAGCTCTCTGCTATGGCCTGGGAAAGCAGAAGATGGCCCAAGTCCTTGGACCCCTGCGCCCATGTGGGAGACCCAGAAGAAACTCCTGGTTCCTGGCTTCAGATTGGTGCAGCTCTGGCTGTTGTGGCCATTTGGGGAGTGAACCATCGAATGGAAGACCTCTCTCTCTCTCTGCCTCTCCTCTCTTGGTGTAACTCTGACTTTCAAATAAACAAATAAATCTTAAAAAAAAAAAAACAATTAAAAGTACGTCATTGTGAAACTTGAAGAAAGATTCAGTATCCGCTTCATTCTTACTAATGATGACTCATCCTTAAAAAGTCCATAGAAAGTAGAACTGAAAGATAAGTTCATTTTGGCACAAAAAATTTGAAATCTATGCAGTCTTTTTGTAATATTCATTTTCCTTGAACTTTTTGAAGTATCTTAGTACTGAGTCTCCTAAAACATTATAAAAAGGAATATATAACCTATCATATGTTCTCATCAAAAATGCTTCACCTGGATCATTCAGACCTCTCGCTAACAGGAACAAGTTACATGAGGAAGCACCCAGACACATCTAGAAGGTGAGACATCCTGTAGGGTAGCTGGCTCTGTCTCAATGAAATTAGTGATATGGAAAGAAAAAGAAGACTGTGCTAGTTTTTTTTAAGAGACTTAGTGATATAACAACAACCAGTTGTAACACGTGGCCCTAGGCTAAGAAATTTGATGATAGATTTGATAAGGAAAAGATAGTGACATGGAGATTGTTAACTGAAAAAATGAGGTTACAAAACAGGGCATTTAGTATGATCTCACTTTAGGAAACTAGGTTTTAAATTTTCCATAATTATGTTTACTATTTTTAACTAATATGAAAAAAATGAGTATAATGTCACTTTTGTTAAAATGTTGAACAAATTATAAATCTTAAGTTAAAAATGTCTAGCAATATTTAGTTTTTAAAGCAGGTACTTGCTTTTTGTGGGGGAGGGGGCTGAGAGAGAAAAGGGAAGGAATTTGGAGGGAGGAAATCCCTGAGTGCTAAGTATTAATACCAAACAGGCCGGGCCAGCGCTGTGGCATAGTGGGTAAAGCTGCTGCCTGCAGTCCAGCATCCCATACAGATGACAGTTCCAGTCCCAGCTGCTCCACTTCCAATCCAGCCCTCTGCTATGGCCTGGGAAAGCAGTAGAAGATGGACCAGGTCCTTGGGCCCCCGCCCTGGCGTGGGAGACCTGGAAGAAGCTCCTGGCTCCTTGCTTCAGATCAGCCCAGCTGCGGCTGTTGCAGCCATTTGGGGAGTGGACCAGCAGATGCAGCACCCCTCTTTCTCTCTCTGCCTCTGCCTCTCTGTAACTCTGCTTTTCAAATAAACAAAGACATCTTAAAAAAAAAAAATACCAAACAGGCTGATCTAAAGGCAATAACGCAGTAGCATTACTACAATGCTGCCAACCTACAGAAAAGTGACACTCGTAAGTTACTCTCAAGCTTCAAAAAGTACAAGGCATTGACATTCTGCTGGGTATTAATGATGGTAACTTAAAGTTAAAAGCAAAGTTTACTGCTGAACGGTGGTAAGCCTGCTTCCTTCTAATTTTTAAAAGTTTAGCCATACCCATGGACTATGTAAAATAGCTTTCAGGGTTAAAAAAATTTGCTTTAGTAACTTTGGGGATCTAAACAGAAAATAACATTCAGTAGGCATCACAAAGAAACTGGAAAAACATCTTTGCAGAAATAGCTGAAAACAAGTAAAACAGAACTTTCAGTTTTCTTTTGAGAGTACACTTTTATATTCTAAAATTATCTGCAATCCAAAGAGCTTTTCTGTGAAGTCTTACTTTTCAGATTCATCTTACTGAGGACTCAAACTACTAAAGTTCATTCAGTAAAAAGCAGGGCTGGGATTCTGCTTCTTTTGCTCACTGCCGCATCCCCACTACCTAGCAAAGTGTCTGCTTCACAGCAGGGCTTCGGGAAAGATGTGCCGGGTGAATGAACACTGCGAAGTATGCAACTTACAAAAATACCTGACCTTTGAACTTGGCAGTTTCATTTTCCTTCCCGTATTTGGGTATTTGGAAATCGAAATTCAAGTAACATTGAACACAACTGCCATGAGGGAATGGCAGCTGTGATGCTGTGTATTGGCCAATTCTTCAAAACAGACTTACAGCTTAACTGCTGCTATTAGCAATGTCCCATTTGTTTACTGCCACGCAGACTAAGATTTAAATTATACACATGGTTACATATCTAGTGGCAGATCTCACAGGAGAACTGCCTGACATTTTTAGTGGTCAGGAACCTTCCAGTAATGTAATGTAAACAAGTAGAATTCTCTGGCAACTACTTACATAATAACAGAAAAAAAAGAGAAAGTAATTTTTATGTTTTGTTTTGTTTTTGCAACAAACTTAAAATCATCTATGATAGTAGCAGCTTACAACATTTTAATAAGATTATATTTCTAGGCAGATATTCCAGAGAAACAGAGTGGGGGACATATAAATGAAAAGACTAAGGCATAACAGCTCACAAAAAGACTTACTACAGAAGAGCACAGTGGCCAGCTCTGTGGCACAGCGTGTTAAAGCCCTGGCCTGCAGTGTGGCATCCCATATGGGCACCGGTTCGAGTCCTGACTGCTCCACTTCTGATCCAGTTCCCTGCTAACGTGCCTGGGAAAGCAGTGGAAGATAGCCCAAGTACTTGGGCCCCTACCACTCACATGGGCGATCCAGAAGAAGCTCCTGGCTCCTGGCTTTAGCCTGGCCCAGCCCTACTGTGGCAGTGATTTGGGGAGTGAATCATGAACCAGCGGATGGAAGATCTCCGTGTCTCTGCCTCTCTAACTCTGCCTTTTAAATAAATAAAATAAAACTTAAAAAAAGAAGAAGAAGAAGAGCAGAGAGAGGCCACTGTGGTGTAGTGGGTTAAGCCGCAGTCTGCAGGACCAACATCCTATATGGATGCTGCTTTGAGTCTGGGCTGCTCCGATTCCCATCCAGCTCCCTGCTAATGAGCCAGGGAAAGCATTGGAGGAAGATCAGGAGACCAGGAGGAAGCTCCTGGCTCCGGTCTGGCCCAGCCCTGGCCATTTTGGCCATCTGGGTAGTGAAACAGCAGATGAAAGATCTCTTTCAATCTCTCTCTCCTCTCCAGTTCTTTCAAATAAATAGTAATAATAATAATAAAAAGAAGAGCATGGAGACAAAGCAAAGATGAAAATTTAAACATTTAAAAAAAATCTGCGTGTCCCCTATCTTACAAGATGATCAAACAGGCTCTGTGATGTTAAAGAATTTACTTGCAGTCACATGGTTATGTGATGTATTGAGAAAGGGACTTGACCTCAAGTCTGCTGGCCTGCACCTCGAGGTGTCCTACGGTATTATGAGCAGGCAAATAAATATCATAGTTGGGAAGCTGCACGCTCTCCTTGCCCAGAAAACACTCTAATTCATAAGAGGCTACCAGATTACAAACTGATCTCAGATAAGAACAGATCTCATTTTAGATCAAGTTGCATTTTGAACCATGAGCCAACAGTTGCCACTGGTAACATACAATTCTAGAATGAGATCTAGTTGTTCTAAAAATTTATTAGCATTTTTAAATGAAGCTACTAGAACTTTTGAATTTTCTTCAGTTTCAGTAGAAATGAGAGTCATAACTATGAGTTTTTATTCACAGTCTAATAAAGCTAACTTGTCTCCAGTTGGACTACAGTAATTAGGCCTTTGAAAACAGGATCTCTACTGCTTCTACAAATCTAGCAACAGCTTTCAAATGCATGACGGCACTTCAGTTCTCCTAATAATTACTATGAGGTTGTTGTATAGGTTGTTGAAGCAAAACTTTCCCCTGAGAAAGAAATGGAGTCTCACAATTTCATCAGTCCCTGTTAATTTAGGCTTTGAAAATAATGTACTGGTACCTTCAAAGCCCCAAAGTGGCAATACACAGGACAGTCAACACAAGTATGCAAAGCTACGGTATAAAAAAGAAGAAATTTTTATAATTTTTATTGTGTGATTGCCTTTTTACTAACCACAGCCAAAAAAAAAAAAAAAAAAAAGTGGGGGAGGAAGACTATAAATGCTTAAGCTTTTTTTTAAATCCAGTTTAATTTCTGGCAAAGACATATAATCTTGAATATACAGTACATGTAATTACCTGCAAATGAAAATTAGCCTTGATAGCTAGCTCAAATATCTCTGCTCAGGTACTCAACACAAATATTCTTTTGGTTTTTAAATTTTTTAAAAATTCATTTTCATTCTATTTGAAAGGCAGGGATGCAGAAAAAGAGAGGGACAGACAAAAAGAGATCTTCGACCCACTGATTCACTCCTCACATGCTCACAACAGCCCAGGCTGGCCCAGGCAGGAGCCAGAAAGCTAGGTCACTAAGAGCCTCCAGTGAGGGTGGCAGGGACCCATGTATTTCAGCCGTCTCCATCTGCCTCTCAGGGTGTGCATTAGCAAAAAGCTGAATCAGGACTTGAAACCAGACACTCAGATGAGATGCAGGTGTCCCAGCTGCTGTCCAAACCCCTGTGCCAAAAGCCAACACCCCCCCCCCCCCAATCTGCTTAGAAGTGACTTAAACCAATACCTGTGCTTTCTCTGCTAGCTTTCTATAAACGTATCAACTACACAAAAGGGAAAAACAAACGCAAAAAATGTCAACACTATAGAAAACATCTAATGAAGAATATGCTAACTGTATAAATAAAACTCAAAACAGCACTTGGGAGTGTTACATTTGTGGTATGGAGCTCTGTCTGTAAGGAGACCTCAGACTACCTGGTGGCTCCTGTTGGCCCAGAGTGTGGAAGCTCATGTGATAAACCCACTGGGGGCTTTGGCTGGACAAGCTTTCATAGAAGGATCTCAGTGCCACTGCTAACTCATCAGTGTAATTCCAGTTTTCTTAAGCATGGCAATTAGAAACTAGGAGAAACAAGGCCAGCGCCGCGGCTCACTAGGCTAATCCTCCGCCTTGCAGCGCCGGCACACCGGGTTCTAGTCCCGGTCGGGGCACCGATCCTGTCCCGGTTACCCCTCTTCCAGGCCAGCTCTCTGCTGTGGCCAGGGAGTGCAGTGGAGGATGGCCCAAGTGCTTGGGCCCTGCACCCCATGGGAGACCAGGAGAAGCACCTGGCTCCTGCCTTCGGAACAGCGCGGTGCGCCGGCTGCAGCGCGCCTACCGCGGCGGCCATTGGAGGGTGAACCAACGGCAAAAGGAAGACCTTTCTCTCTGTCTCTCTCTCTCACTGTCCACTCTGCCTGTCAAAAATTAAAAAAAAAAAAAAAATTGAAACTAGGAGAAACAGTGATATGCTGGAGGCCGGTGCTGTGGCATAGGTTAAACTCTGCCCATGACACCAGCAGATCTACAACTAAGAATGTGATGGTACTTCAGAAAGTTTGTGGAAATGGAATTAAAAAGACATGTTTATTTCAGTGCAAAAGAACTCTGAAATCCATACATATGAAGGGGTCTTTAAAATGTGTACTACGAAAACCTGTGCATGGATTTCAAAAGTTTTTTGCACTTTTTGAGGTATCCGCTTACTATCCTGTTTGAAGACTCTTCATGGTTGCCAGTGTTCTTTGGACATGAATATATGCCACCTGTGTTCTGCTTTAATAAGAATTTCTCATGTGGTTCTTTCTAGAATCTATCCCTTTCCTGACTATTGCCACATTACTTTTTATTTGATTTGCCAATTGCATTTTACTTTTTGAATATGAATTTTTAGGAATTGAAAGTTTTCACTTTTTACTTCATGAATTTATTACTTCGGTGCTAAGAAAGCTTTGTTTCTAGTAGTATGGAAAGGTAGTTGGTATGGTACCAATGAATATCTGTACTGCATTGCTTAAAGCCTTTTCACACAAGTTCATATTAATTTTTTAAAGATTTATTTATTTATTTGAGAGGCCGAGTTACAGACAGAGAGGGAGGTCTTACACCCACTGGTTCACTTCCCAAATGGCTGTACCGGCCAGAGCTGAGCAGATCTGAAGCCAGGAGCTTCTTCCAGGGCTCCTATGTGGGTGTAGGGGCCCAAGCACTTGGACCATCTTCTGCTTTCCCAGGCCACAGCAGAGAGCTGGATCAGAAATGGAGCAGCCGGGAATCAAACTGGTGCCCATATGAGGTGCCAGTGGCACAAAGCAGTGGCTTTACCCACTATGCCACAGCACTAGCCCTATAACTACAGATTTTCTTAGCCACAGTGCAAAGTACTTTCATAATTGTTTATTTCACTTAATTCCTGCAACAACACAATGTAATGGGCAGGAAACTTTTGCAGCAGAAAATAGTGAGGCTCAGCAATATTGATGAAGAGAGCCAGGCCTAGGTCTTTTCATTCCAAGCTTTCGCAAACCAGTGATTTTCCAATCTAAAAGATCAAATCTCTTCTGACCTGAAAAAAAGATAGTTTAAAAATCCTTACAGGTGATTCTGATGATGAATTGGGCTGGGAACCAATATACCACACCAGTGGTTCTAACATTTTATTGGAGTTACCGGGAAAGCTTGCCCAACCTCATCAATCACAGGCCACATGGATCCCACTCCCAGGGTTTCTGAGTGACTAACTCTGGGTAGAAGCCCAAGCCCTTGCCCTTCTAACAAGTTCCAGGTGAAATCTATGCTTGTCAGCAGACCACACTGTGAGAATCTGTAGTATGCCAAATGCATTACATTTATTTAACTAGTAGGAACCGGAGTAATTTCAAGTGAAAACAGGTGTTACGTATGTTGCCCAAGCTCAGAAACATCTTATGTAATTCTGAAGATTAGGGTCATTGGCACACCGAGTTTTTGTAGATTATTACATACTGTGGTGACTTTTTTTTTTTTTTTTTTTGGACAGGCAGAATGGATAGTGAGAAAGAGAGAGAGACAGAGAGAAAGGTCTTCCTTTTTGCCGTTGGTTCACCCTCCAATGGCCGCTGCGGCTGGCGCATTGTGCTGATCCGAAGGCAGGAGCCAGGTGCTTCTCCTGGTCTCCCATGCGGGTGCAGGGCCCAAGGACTTGGGCCATCCTCCACTGCCTTCCCAGGCCACAGCAGAGAGCTGGCCTGGAAGAGGGGCAACCGGGATAGAATCCAGCACCCTAACCGGGACTAGAGCCCGGTGTGCCGGTGCCGCAAGGCGGAGGATTAGCCTGTTGAGCCACGGCGCCGGCCTTGTGGTGACTTTCAAGTTCCTGCTTTCTAAGGTTAAAATAGTAAATTCAAGAACTAGCTAAACCCTAAGATAAAAATCATATGTGGGGAAAAAAGGTTGCAAAATCCGCCTTTTCCTGGATAATCTCTTTGCCAAGCTAGAGTACGTTTTGGAATAACTCTTTCAGATGGATAGGTAGGTGGTACATATTTTTGCAGCCTTACAGAATTGAAAATAGATTTCCTTATCTATAGTTTCAAGAACTGAGAATGTGTGTTGCTTCTTAGCTGGATAAAGAATTTTTGAGGTTCAAATTGCCTACAGAACTCTGTAGACTCTGCTCATTGCTCCCTGATGTTGATAGCAAGAACAAGGCTAGTCCACCTTTTTTTCCTTCATGACTATCTACGTTTTTCCCCTTGCCTGGATGCCTGATGCCCATGGTGATGATCATTTTAATAAGGGAAAGTTACAAAGTTTCACCAGGATAGGATTAGCCCTCAGTCTCTTTTCATTAAATTTTTCTGGTGCTTGGCAAAAAATTTGCTTGAAGATTTAGGTCTTTATTCCTCTCATAAAGTTTTACTTTCAGTGTGTTTAATAATTGTTCCTATTCAGTTTGTTCAGTCTCTTCCAGGATGCCAGTCTATAAGTATACTGGGTCTCTGTATTTTGTGTCTAGAATCTTTTTCACCATCTCTCTTCCCTTTCTTTTACATTTTGGAAGAGCTTTTCAAATTTGTATTCCATACCATGAACCCAATTTTCTAATCTGCTGTCTATTGCTTCTGGGCAGTTTGACTTGGTAACATATATATTTATCTTCTATTTTATCTGGTTACTGTATTTTTAGCATCCATTCTTCGGCTCATTTTGTCCAGTCTTTTACCTAATGCTGCCCCTCAGCTCAACCCCTCTTTCGTCTCAGCCTACTGTGTGCAAATTCATTTTGCACATATTATTCCAAGGACTCCACAATTTTTTAAATCTTCAACCACATATAATATTTTCTGAAATTTCCTGTTACTAAAGTAAACTTTTGTATCAAAAGTCTATTATTTGCCTTGTATTAAATGCTAGGATACTTTTTTTTTTAAATGGCAAGGTCTTAGCTCAGATTCCATCCCTCCAGTATTTCCTATAAATCAGTAGGCTAGATCTGAAGGTTTAATGAAAAGTAGTGTTTGATTTTTCAGCAAATACTTTATGATAGAGCTGTGCACTTTCATCAGGAAATATACAACATGTCTAACTATCTCTCTTTTTGTGCTATTAAGCTTAATCCGTATGATCAGGCGTTGTAAACCCAATCCTGGTGCTAGAAAGTTCTCCATTAGCAATTCATCTAATAGTTTTAGTAGCCACTGATTGTTTTAGGGTTGAAAAATAGTGATGATTACCATCCTGATTCTACCAGTCCTTCTCAATGTATTATTTAGAATACTTTTATAAAGAAAATTTTGTCCTTAATCAACTTTCTTAGTTGCTGTGAAGTATACAGCTTGTATAGGAAAGGCAGAATTGATGGTTGAATCACTTACCACTTTTCAGAATAATGAACTGACTCCCCAATAACATCCAAAAATAAACAGTGGCCTTTTTTAAAAAGTAACATGAACTCATAGGTTTTTAACCCATTAGATGTGTTTCAATGTACTGCAGTTATTACTTTTTGGTGTTCTAATTATCCCATCATTAGCCAATGCAAATCTCTTCAGGATGGCTCCTAAATCCTTTATTTTATTTACTTATTTTTTTGGGGACAGGCAGAGTGGACAGTGATAGAGAGAGAGAGAGAGAAAGGTCTTCCTTTTTGCCGTTGGTTCACCCTCCAATGGCCGCTGCGGCTGGCGCATCGTGCTGATCCGAAGGCAGGAGCCAGGTGCTTCTCCTGGTCTCCCATGCGGGTGCAGGGCCCAAGGACTTGGGCCATCCTCCACTGCCTTCCCAGGCCACAGCAGAGAGCTGGCCTGGAAGAGGGGCAACCGGGATAGAATCCAGCACCCTGACCGGGACTAGAACCCGGTGTGCCGGCGCCACTAGGTGGAGGATTAGCCTGTTAAGCCACGGCGCTGGCCTCCTAAATCCGTTAGACATAATCCAAGCGGCTGTTGACAGCTTTCTTGTTATCTTGTATGATAAGCGATCCCAGGTTCCTCAAGTACCACTACTGCCAAAATCCTGAAACAGCCATCCTTCGGAGCTCTAATACCTCTTAAGGAGACCTCTACATTGTGTCTTGATAGAAATTTCCTGACAGCCTTGTATTTCAGGAAGATGAACACTTCCTTTCCTGTTCCCACTGCTGGCCTACTATTTTTAGATATATCTGTGGTCACTACAGTGGTGACTAGAGGCGGGGCTTGAAGGAGTCAAATGCCCATACCCACATTGCCATCTGTACCAGTGAGGAGTACGTGTTACAGCCAGAAACAGACATCAAATAAATTTAAATCAATAAACAAACATATATTCAGCCATTGTTATTTTTCCTTCAGATAAAAGAAACTCAGAAGTACCTAGTCTGGAGTGGGATGTGGCTACATACTCATCAGGAACCTAGGCACTTCCCAGCTTTCTACCTCGCCCTGTGACCCCAGAACATGACTGGAGCCTCAGTCATGTCCATGTCTGTGCAGTAGCCCAGAAAAAGAGTAAAGGCAGCAGGGCAAAGAACATATCTTTCATTAATTCTGCTTTAATGAGACCTTTCTGAAGCTTCACAGCACTTCTGACACTGCATTAGCCAAATCCTAGTCACACGGCCCCTGTAGTGGAAAGGAAGGCTGGGAGATGTCTTTTGTTCCAGGTAGCAATGTGCCAGGTAAAAAGCTAGGGCTCTATTAGTGAGAGAGAGAAGCGGATACCGTGAGGAGACCAGCAGTCTCTGTCGCAGCATCTCCCCAGAAAGCCCTTCTTACTGCACAAATTAATCACTCTTTCCACATGTGGGCTTCTACTTACATCTCACCCGCACAACTCCTTCAAGTCTGGCTTATGGTTAATTAGGAAGCTGTTGGTATTCTTCTCTAGATGGAGTTTCTCCAAGGTGCAGGGCATATTTCATTTCCATATTTCCCTCTTCCCATGTCTATCACAAGTGTATCCACTGAGATACTCCATGCACAGTAGAGTGGAATGGGCTTTATTCAGACACTGAAGGCACTGTCTAGTCACAGTGCCAGCAGTTATGTAAGTTTTCAGAGTAATTAGTGGATTGTGTTACTAGCCTTCCCACCATCCAGGGCACGTGCTGAAAGTCATCAGTAGGACTCCACATGCCAATCAACCCTGCCACCCTCAACTGTCCTCAGAACTCCATGAGACCTGTTTAGTTCTTCTTCTTCTTTTTTTTTAATCTCATTTGAATGAAAAAGGAAACTCTTCTTTTTCAGGGGTTGGGGCAGGGGAGAGAAAGTTACAGGAAAAGGAAATATTTAATAATTAGTTTACTATTTGCCAAGCGCTACACACACTTTCAGGCACTAAAATCAAAGCTTTTGGTATTATTACCAGCATACTTGTATAGCTGAGGAGTCTGAGTAGTTTTTAACTCTGCTGAAGAAAAATTATTAGCAAGCACACAGGATTTAAACCTAGATTTAACTGACTGCAAGCTTTAAGTTCTTTACACCGGACCATAATACATAATCTCTCCCCTAATGAGGTAGGAGCAAAAACAATTTCCTGTTGGTTTAGGGACACCCAATCTTTTATTATTTTTTTAAAGATTTATCTATTTTTTTTTTTTGAAAGGCAAAATTAGAGAGAGGGAGAGGCAGAGGGAGATAGAGACCTACCATCAACTGGTTCACTCCCCAAATGGCTACAACAGCCAGGACTGAGCCAGGTCCAAACCAGGGGCCAGGAGTTTCATCTGGGTCTCATGTGGGTGCAGCAGCCCAAGCACTTGGGCCATCTTCTGCTGCTTTCCCAGGTGCATTAACAGGGAGCTGGGTTGGAAGTGGAGCAGCCAGGACTCAAACCAGCACCCATATGGGATGTTAGCTCTACACGTGGTGGCTTAACCTACAGCACCAGCCCCCCCACCCCCAATCTTAAACTATTAGCATTATGCATCAGTTTCTGAAACTAAAATCTGTTTCTGAAAAGAGCTTTTAAATGTATTCAGCTTAATTTTCTCGAGCACTGAAGCAATAATATAAAGAACTAGGACAGGAATCTTTTTTAAAGAGCAAAGAGCTGCTTGGTATCCAGAAAAGCTGAACAATTGCAGTGTAGCTACAATGTTCTTTGAAGTATTGTATAGTACTTAACTAAAAAAGCTCTCTGTTGGCTTCTAAGCAATATGTCAAACTAAACATAGGCTATGTAAATAAATCAGCTCAGAAAGTAGTCCCAGGCTTCTCCAGCTGTGTATATTTCTCCACTCATTAGGAAAGCCAAGGAAAAGAAAACCTAATGTGTTTACTCTGCAAAGTTCATGCATAGGAGGGACTTTATAGTGCAAACCTGGTAAACGATGCTAAGAAGTCCACAGAACAGCTGTTAACAGTGAATTTCTATGGAATCGCTTTTACCAAGTTTGGTGCCATCCTGTAAAACAGGAATGCAAAAGGGGACAGTTAAGAAGCTTGCTTACAGTAATTTTTAAAATCCTAAGACACAGAGAAATCAGTGTTCAAACTAATTAAATATGAGCAATTATTGGGCCAGCTTTTGATACAGATATAAAAGAACGCAGTTTTGAGCTATTTCACAAAGCAATTCAGAGAAAGCATCCTATCAGAAAAAATTAGAGATCGGCATTATGGTAGTGAGTTAAACCACTGCCTGTGACGCCGGCATACCACACAGGAGTACTGGTTGGAGTTCTGGATGCTCCGCTTCCCATGGAGCTCCCTGCTTAATGAGCTTGGGAAAACAGAGGAAGATGGCCCCAGTATCTGGGCCCCTACCACCCACATGGGAGACCTGGATGGAGTTCCTGGGTCCTGGTTGTTGTGGCCATTTAGGGAATGAACCAGTAGATGGAAGATCTCTTTCTTCCTCTTCTTTCTCTCCTTTTCACACAAATAAAGCTTTTAAATTAATTCTTTTTTAAATGAGAGAGTATATACAAACAGGAATCAGATGAGAATAATCAGCCAGGTTGTTAAACTACACTGTGAATTCTATCAGTTATTTAACTCCGCACTTTTCTAGTATTTATGATAAAATTTAACATCTAATATACCAGCCTTCTGAATTGTATAATCTTTTGTGACTTAAAAAAAAGACAACAGACTAGCAGAGCAGGAGACAGGGAATCAGGAACCTTTATAAACAGGGGGAGAGAGGAAGAGGCTAGCAGTTTGGGTTCCTTATTAATGTGATCATATTTAATTCTCCTAACTATAAAGCGGATACATCTCCGTCTTCCAGAAAAGGACGATATGGGATCCACTGTTGACCAAATCACCTTTGCTTCTCTGCCGGTGACTTCACTTCCAGTTGCAGCTTCCTTTCAGTCAACTAGGGCTTGCGCTGTCTGCCTGCACAGGTGTCGCCAGGACTAGATGGAATAACACGTGAGGTAACGGGGGGGGGGGGGGGGGGGGCGGCATGTCAATGGTTTCATGGAAAACAGCACGAAAAGGTAAGTTCATTTTGGCGCAAAGCTTTTGAAGCACATGCATGGGTTTTTTTTTTTTTTTTAATATATATTTTTCATGAACTTTTAGAAAACTCATATACATGGAAAATTTGTTTTTTGTATGTGCCAAAAAAAGTATTTTAATTCCTTTTACTACAAACTTTTTTAAGATTTACTTGAAAGAGTTACACAGAGAGAAAGAGAGGCAGAGAGAGAGAAAAGTCTTCCATCTGTTGGTTCACTCTCCAGTTGGCCGCAATAGCTAGAACTGCGCCGATCCCAAGCCAAGAGCCAGGAGCTTCCTCGGGGTCTCCCACACAGGTGGGGCCCAAGGATTTGGGTCATCTTCTACTGCTTTCCCAGGCCACAGAAGAGAGCTTACCACAAACTTCTTAAAGTATTCTCATACATACCTAAACAATATGGTGTGGGTTCCATTTTTCTTTGAGGGAGCTTACTCGTTTGTTCAAAGTCACAATTTGTTCAAAGTCTAGTAAGAGAGACAGCTGAACACTGAAACCAGATTATAGGCCTAAACCCAGTTTTCTAATGTAGTCCAGGGTTTTGCCATTGTGCTACATTTTCACTGTACTCCATTTTGTATTACTTATCTTTCAACTACTGCAGCATGCTAATGTTTTTTCAAAAAGTATGTCCCAGATGTCATCTATTACTCTCCAAATTTGAACAGTCATCCTTAGCTGCTGAAGAGGGTTCAGAGCCTTCACTGAGGTGCCTCTTATACTGGGTTATCTAAAAGTAAAGAATCTATAAGCAAGTCACTCAGGAAAATGCCGTACTAACCAGATTAAATGAATAATTTAGTGCCTGCCACACAGTACATGCTTATGATGGGCAAAGAAAATTGTTTATGGATGAAGTTGTAGCCTTTCCCTAAGCCAATAAAAAAGAGTAACCTTCATCTCTGTATATCTGTTCATTTAATCAACAAATATTTACTAAGTATCTACAAAAGGTCTGTGAAGACATTCCTGAATAAGCAGTTTTGAAAAAATGAAGTAAAAGTTCTCCTGAAAAGAACACCTTTCTCTAAGCTTCTGTAATTTTTATTATCTCATAAAAGTTGATAAGAATACCAATCAAGCAACAAATACAATCTGCCTTTCCACAGGAGGATATGTTAGGAAGGAACATAAATTTTATCAGCAATAAATGTGAATTAAATAATATTTAAGCTAAGATTTCCCAGAAGCACAATTTTCTAAGCAAATAGGAAGGTTACCAAATTAAATTAACTCCAGCACTGTAGCAACTTTCACTTATCTCCTTCTTAAGACCTTACAACATGCTGTGCAGAGAGTAGAGGCATCTTCTGTTGGCTTTTAAATTTAAGGTGAATTCCATTTACCCAACAAGGTGGTTGAAGCAGAAATGAAATTTTATCCAAAAGAGTATTTCTCAATATATAGAAATATATGGCCTGTGCATTTTCTAAGGGTTAAAACTAAGTTTTCACTGATATTTATATAAAGTCTAGCACAGAATTACTTACAAAAATGAAATGTGAATTACAAATTTTTGGCAAAGACAAAATCATATCTTTAGGGTCTTTTCCCCAAATCAAATCCTTTTGTCCATTTATGCATTTATGTTTGCATCACAAATATTTCATGTATCTGGATGTATGTGTGCTTTCTTCCCATAGCACACTCTACCATACCCTCTACACAATGATTCATGCTTTCAAAATTAGCTCCTTAAAATAAGTATTTAAATTATTATTCATTCAATAACCTTTAGGTTTCAAATGCAGTAAAAAGTGACTAAAGAAACACGAAATTAAGATACACAATTCTTCCCTTCTCTAGTAAACCAACCACAAAGCAGCTACGGTCTCCAAATAATCCATAGGAACCTGGGTTATGAATCAAGCTTTTTAATCATGCCCTATGATGTATATTTGCAACAAGAGAGATCATTTTTCCTTAGTGCCAAAACTGCACCTCTAGGAAGCAGAATGAATTTACAAAGAAGCTAATCTACTTCACTGGAAGACGTGTTTCCCAGCCTTATTACTGTCTGTGTTGGGAGGCAGGGAGCAGGTACATTAGTGATGCCTACTCCTTGACTGGAAATTTAACTGTCAGTTTCTTCGTGTAAATTTACACAGCTTGAATACAGAAATGAATTAATTTATTAACTAAAAACAAACATAAAGCCAATGAAACTTTGATTTCTCATTTTTCTACCTTAGCAACAGGAAGTGACTAGGAAGGTCAAGCTTCAAGACTTCTGGAGATTACATGGAATCTCTGATGTGTTTTCCATAAGGGCTCTGCCTTCAGACCGACCCAGCCCTGGCTGTAGGGGCCACTTGGGGAGTGGCCCAGTGGGTGGAAGATCCCCCCCCCCACACTGGCCCCCAGTCATTGTGTATTTCAAGTAGTTGGCAGGTACCAATGCCATCTTCCTAGTTAAAGTGATCAGTTTAAGTTCACAACTGATCGTAAAGATAGGATTAAGTGTCAAAGAGATCACATAAATAAGACCAGTGTCTGCTAATAACAATTGATAGAATTAAAAAGGAGAGGACGATCCAACATAGGGAACAGGATACACAGCAGATTCATAGAATGGCAAATGCCCTAAACAGCACTCTGGCCTCAGAATCAGCCCTTAATAAGGCACTCCGATCTGGTTAAAGACCCATGAGCGTTTCTCAGGCATGGAAAGCCGAGACACTGTGGCAAAAAATGACCTAAATGAAAGATCTCTGTGAGTGAGATCCCAGTAGAAAGAAGGGACCATCAAAGAAGGAGGTACCTTTCTCTGAAGGGAGGAGAGAACTTCTACTTTGATCATGGCCTTGTCTAAATAAGGTCAGAGTTTGTGAACTCAAGAGGCTTCCATAGCCTGGGCAGCTCATGACAAGAGCCTCGGGTGATGTCATAAATAAGAGTGTCAATTGTTAAATCAACAACAGGAGTCACTGTGCACCTGCTCCCCATGTAGGACCTCTGTCCTTACTGTGCTGTACTATGTGAATTAACAGTAAAACTAGACTTCAAACAGTTGTGTGTCTGTGTGGATGCAAACTGTTGAAATCTTTACTTAGTATAGAGTCGATCTTCTGTATATAAAGATAATTAAAAATGAATCTTAATGAAGAATGGGATGGGAGAAGGAGTAGGAGGTGGGATGGTTTGCGGGTGGAAGGGCGGATATGGGGGGAAGAACTGCTATAATCCAAAAGTTGTACTTTTGAAATTTATATTTATTAAATAAAATTTTTCTTAATAAAAAATGTGCATCAAAAGACAGGATCAACATAGTAAAACAGCAATCTACAGAAGTGAAAGAGATTTTGCAAATATTTGACAAGGCATTAATATTCAGAATATACATAGAGAACTCTTAAAACTCAACAACAGAAAAACAATCTAGTTAAAAAATGGACAGAGCACTTGAATAGACATTTCTCTAAAGAAGATAAACAAATGGCCAAGAAGCATAAGATTCTCAATCTCAACAATCATTAGGGAAATGCAAATCAAAACTACAATGAGATATTTCCAATCCAGCTCTCTGCTATGGCTGGGGAAAGCAGTAGAGGATGGCCCAAGTCCTTGGGCCCCTGCACCTTCGTAGGAGACTCAGAGGAGGCTTCTGGCTCCTGGCTTCGGATGGGCACAGCTCTGGCTGTTGTGGCCATCTTAGGAATGAATCAGCGGATGGAAGACCTTTCTCTTGCTCTCTCTCTCTTTCCTTCTCTCTCTCTGCCTCTCTTTAATTCTGCCCCTCAAATAAATCTTTTTGTTAAAAGATTATTTGAAAGTCAGAGTTACACAAGATTATTTGAAAGTCAGAGTTACACAGAGAGGCAGAGAGAGAGAGAAGAGAGAAGAGAGAAGAGAGAGAGAGAGGCCTTCTATCCACTGGTTCAGTCCCCAATTGGCTGCAACAGCTAGAGCTGCGCTGATCTGAAGCCAGAAGCCAGGAGCTTCTTCCAGGTCTTTCACACAGATATAGGGGCCCAAGGACTTGGGCCATCTTCTACTGCCCTCCCAGGCCATAGAAGAGAGCTGGACAGGAAGTGGAGCAGCCAGAACTCAAACTGGCACCCATATGGGATGCCGGCACTGCAGGCGGCAGCTTTTACCCGCTACACCACAGCGCCGGCCCCCATATATAAATCTTTAAAAAAAACCAAATGATATGGAGGCCCCTCAAAAAAATAAAAATAGGGAGTGGCATTGTGGCACAGTGGGTTATGCCACCAACTTTGACACCAGCATCCCATACTGGAGGGCTGCTTAGAGTCACAGGTACTCAGCTTCCAATCCAGCTTCCTGCTAATGTGCCTGGGAAAGCACTGGAAGATGGCCCAGGTGTTTTAGGCCCTGACACCCACAGGGGAGGCCATGTGGAGTTCCTACCTTTGGTCTGGCCCAGGTCAGCCTGCCGTAGATATCTGGGGAGTGAACTGGTAGATGGAAGATATTTTTCTTCCTCTTTCTTTCAAATAAGAAAAAAATTTTTTTAAATAAAAACTAAATTATTACATGATCTAACAATTCTGCTTTTTGATATATACCCCAAGGAACTGAAAACAGAATCCTGAAGACATATTTTCAGATCTATGTTCATAGCAGCATGATTTATGGTAGCTAAAACACCAAGTGTCACTCAACAGATGAGTGCATAAGCAAAATGTGACATACACATGCAATGGAATATTATTAAGCTTTTAAAAGAAAGTCTGACAAATGCTACAAGGTGGTTGAACCTTGAGGGCATTATAATAAGAGAAATAAAAAGTTGTAAAAAGACAAATACTATATGATTTCACTTAAACAAATTCCATAAAGAAGTCAAAAAGCATAGAGACAGACTGAAGAATGGTGATTGGCAGGGGGAGTTCTGGGGCAGTTACTGTTTAATGTGTACAGAGTTTCAAAATTCTTCCAGGTCTCCACGTGGGGAAGCTCCTGGCTCCTGACTTTGCATCAGCACAGCTCCCGCCATTTGCGGCCAACTGGGGAGTAAACCAGCGGATGGAAAATCTCTCTCTCTCTCTCTCTCTCTCAATCTCCTCTCTCCTCTCTCTGTGTAACTCTGACTTTCAAATAAATAAATAAATCTTAAAAAAAATAAAAATGGAATGAAAATGTGGATTTGGTATAAAAATTTTTTGAAATCTACCCATGGTGTTTTCACAATGTATGTTTTCCATTAATTTTGAAGATCTCACAGACACAGACATAGACAGACAGACAGACACACACACACACACAAAATACTAGGACTTGGGAATATAATTGCCCAAAATTTTGGTTCTAACATCACTAGAACTTTTTTTTTTAAAGGTTTCTATTTATTTATTTGAAAATTACAGACAGAGAGAGGGAGAGACAGACAGAAAGGTCTTTCATCTGCTGGTTCACTCCCCAAATGGCTGCAACGGTTGGAGCTGAATCGACCTGACCTCAGGAGCTTCTTCCAGGTCTCCCACGTGGGTTCAGGGGCCTATGTACTTGGGCCATCTCCTACTGCTTTCCTAGGCCATAGCAGAGAGCTGGATTGGAAGTGGAGCAGCCGGGACTAGAACCTGTGCCCATACAGGAAGCTGGTACTGTAGGCAGTGGCTTTAGCCCACTATGCCACAGTGTTGGCTCCACTAGAACTCTTCTGATTATTAAAGCTATGCTTACATTGGAACTTACTACGTCTGTAGATCTACCCGTAACATCAAAATACAGAGACACACATCCCTCCTAGTACTGTAATATTTGAGTACTTTATTCTGGAATGTTACAAAAGAAATACTGAATTAATGGACTTTTTTTCCTTAGTAAATGTCAACTGACATTTGTTACAGTTATATAGTTTGACTGCCTGTATGCACTGCAACAATTTTCCATATAATTTCATCATACTGGAAATATTTTATTTATTGACTTGAGAATGTTAACATGCTGGGAATAAATATACTAAATAACTAATGACTGGTCTATAGATAAATTGATGTTAAGTATACACTAAGGCCACTAATACAACAAGAATGTTAGGAAAAACTCTTACCATTGATAATTCTACATAAAGTCATTAATCTTGACAATATAACATTACTAAAGGGTAAAATATCATTAAGATAAAGACATTTTAATCATTGTGCAAATGGAATTCATTGATCTGCCACAAAATGAGTTTATTGACAAAACACTTTTCAGTATTATTTACTTTTATACAAGTTTGTGTTGCAAATATTTTACTAAGCATCACTTAAGAGTTTAATAGACTATCAAAAGGATACTGAACATGTGTTCAATTTTGGGAATGAATATTTTTCCCAAAAGCAATGCAGATATGTATATTATGTTTCTGGCTCATATATGACTTGCTTTCAAGATAATATTAATTATCACTAATGTCATTAACGATCTGTTTCTGTGTCAGATGGAGATTTAGACTTATGATTAACATTAACGAGTACCATGCTGGGGGTTCTAGCATATTGACACATATAAACTATGTTTCCCAAAAGTGAATTTTCTTAAGGTTAAGCAAAACACTACATAAAGCAGAGACAGTCTTTTCTAAATACTGTTTTTCTTCCTAGAGGCTTATAAGTTTGAAGAGATTTTCTATTACATTTTATTATTTTTCTAATCTTAGCAATATAAAATAAGTAAGAGTTATCTTTAAGGTCAGAAGACAAAGTTTCAAAATCTGATTCTACCACTATTACTACTGTGTCTTTCTAAAATGTAGACAATCATAGCTACCTTGTAGGCTAATTAGTGAGGATGAGGACTAAATAATATAAAAAACAAAGTGCCTGAGTCAGAGTTGACAAAAGAACTGCTGCTCAAAAGAAATTAAACGCCACACTTTTTCCTCAACTCAGCATTTTCAGAAATGACTGCAACACTGGAAGGCAAAATGGGCACTGTTAACTGTCACATGTGCACAACTGTCTGCAGCTGCTGCTTCACTAGTCTCAGCCTTGAAAGCATATTGACCTGAAACCACAAAGTTCATCTTTGTAGTCTCCTATAAACTAGGAAGTAGGCTGAAATCAACACCTTAAGAAACAAAAATCCACATGGTTTCCTTTTTCCCCTTCTGCTTTTCAAGAAAAGAGAGGAGAGAAATAAAATATGCATAAATGTATATGTACATGTGGTATTTCCCCCCCTTTTCGCAAGTCTGGGAAACACTTTATCTTACATATGTCATTTATAAACAGGACCTGAGAAGGTAGGACAACAGGTTACGTGCAGTGACTAGAGTGGGCATTCTAAATTAAAACTTTCTGGTTCAAAGACTGGCACCATCATCATAACAGCAACAGAGGGTGTAGCCACTAGAAATATCATCAGTGAAACCACACTACCAAACAGAACATCTGCAGAGACATGCTTATTTTAGAGCTTACAAGAGGGGCCGGTGCTGAGGAGTAGAAGGTTAAGCATTTACCTTGGGCGCCGGTTTGAGTCCTGGCTGCTCCACTTCCAATCTATCTTGTGCTGATGGCCTGGGAAAGCATAAGATGGCCCAAATTCTTGGGCCCCTGCACCTCGTGGGAGATCTGGAAGACACTCTCGGCTCCTGGCTTCGGATCAGCCCAGCTCCGGCTGTTACGGCCATTTGGGAAGTGAACCAGCAGATGGAAGCCCTCTCTGTCTTTCCCTGTCTGTAACTCTGCCTCTCAAGTAAATAAATCTTAAAAAAAAAAAAAAAAAAAAGCAAAGAAAGTCATGTTTCCCATATTTTATGACTTTACTAATATCATTTTCAGAATTTATGAATATGTAAATAAAATACTGCTTAGGTTGACTTTCTCCTATTGAAATAGAGAATAACTCAATTAACCAGAAGTATCAAAGAATCAATCATAATAACCCCAAACAGGAATACTATCCTTTAATTTATATATTTGTTTCCCATTTAAGAATATTATTTTATGTAATATATTAGGTTCTCAGTGTATTAGATTAAATATATTATTTCTTTTAAAAAATTTATGAATTTATTAGAAAGGCAGAGTTCTGGGGGAGGGGGAGAAGGAGGGAAGGAAGTAGGGAGAGAGAAAAAAAAAAAGAGAGAAAGGAGTGAGCGAGCTACCTTCTATCCATTGGCTCACTCCCCAAACAGCCTCAACTGGGCTGATCAGAAGCTAGGAGCTTCATCTGGGTCTCCCATGTGGGTTCAGGGGCCCAAAGACTTGGGCCATCCTCTGCTGCTTTCCCAGGCACATTAAGCAAGGAGCTGGATTGGAAGTGAAGCAGCTAGAACTCGAACCAGCACACATAAGGAATGCCAGCATATAGGTGGCAGCTTTACTCTCTATTCCAACACCAGACTCAAACATATTAAGTTCTAATATATTCTGTGCACAGCAAGCAAAGAGAAAGGTCTACTTAAATATGGCATCTGTGTACCTGTTTTAATAAATATACTCATACATCTTTATAAAAAATACTAAATATGAACTCAAATAGGGCCAAAAACCACTATAATTTGCTATGTCTTCATTTCATTCTTATAAAAACTAAATGTAAATTCACAATTTAGTCATTGAATTATAAGTTATTCCACACATTTTTCTTAAATTCAGTGCAATGAAGTAATATATTAAAGTCTTAAGTTGCTATTTTGAATGTCTATATAAGGTGGACTGTTTAAAAATTCATTTTTTAAAAATTTATTTCATTTACTTGAAATAAATTACAGATAAATAAATAAATAAATAAGTTACAGACAAAGGGAGAGACAGAGATCTTCCATCCACTGGCTCACTCCCCAAGTGGCCACAACAGCTAGGGCTGGGCAAGACCAAATCCATCAGCCAGAAGCTTCTTGTGGGTCTTCCATGTGGGTTTATCCCTCTGCTTTTCCAGGCACATTAGCAGGGAGCTGAATTGGAAGAGGAGCAGCTGGGACTCAACCCGGCACCCATATGGGATGCTGGCACTGCAGGTGGTGGCTTAGCCCACTGTATCACAATGCTGGCCCCCAAAACATTCATTTTTTATCTCTTTCATCCAGTATTGACTTTTTTTTTTTTTAACAAGAACACGCCAAAGGTTGCATTTACTGACAAATACTGCAAGAAAGTATTAGCTTTGTTTGCTCATTTGATAGCCAAAGGGGCAAAGATCTCACCTGGCCCTCAAATTTATTTTTCTAAAGTTGACTTTGGTATCTGTCAACTCTAAGCCAATCTTCCCCACAGCAGAACTGATTACAGAAGACAGGGTATTACAAGTTACTTACTATCTACCTTGTGTTCCATATCTTGTAAGAAAAAGTCTTACTACAAGAAACAGTCTTTTAATAGATATCCATGAAGCAATATAGCTTTAGAAAGGATATTCTCATTTAAATACTCTGCAATATAAAACTTATTTCTTGTGATAAGCACAAATAATCAAAACTCATATATGGAAATGTGTATTTCATAAAACACAACCAAACAGCCATCAATGATGGCAACTGATTCAATCAAGATGTTGAAACGATTCTATCCATCTGGTTTATCATAATAGCAGAAAATAAAAAGGGATCCATTTCTTTTTCACAAACGTGTACGCATGACTTATGCAATGGTATCCAACATCATTAATTACCAGGGAAATGCAAAATAAAACCATAAGATACCACTACACATACATACAATCAGCTAAAAGGCAAAAGCAAACTAATACTACCAAGTGCTGACAGAGGTGTAGAACAACAGGAACTCTCATGTGCACAGTGGTAGGAACACAGACTTGTGTATCTACTTGGAAAAACATTTGGTAGCTTCTTAGAAAGTTAAATACAAACTTATGATAAGGTCCATAATTCCATTTCTAGGTATTTACCTGTAAAATGAAAACGACTGTACATAAATAAACCACACTTACCCTTTATGTCAAGGTTTGGGAAGCTTTAGTCATGATTGACCAAAACTGGCAAAACTGGCAACAACCCAGATGTCCCTCAACAGGTAAGAGAATAAACAAATTGTGGTTCATACAAGAGAATACTATCCATCAATGGAAAAGTACAAATTAACAATTCGTATTAAAGAATCCAGACCTAGGAATGGAAAATACAAATTAACGATTTGTATTAAAGAATCCAGACCTGGCCGGCGCCGTGGCTTAACAGGCTAATCCTCCACCTTGCGGCGCCGGCACACCGGGTTCTAGTCCCGGTCGGGGTGCTGGATTCTATCCCGGTTGCCCCTCTTCCAGGTCAGCTCTCTGCTATGGCCCGGGAAGGCAGTGGAGGATGGCCCAAGTCCTTGGGCCCTGCACCTGCATGGGAGACCAGGAGAAGTACCTGGCTCCTGGCTTCGGATCAGCGAGATGTGCCGGCCGCAGCGGCCATTGGAGGGTGAACCAACGGCAAAAAGGAAGACTTTCCTCTCTGTCTCTCTCTCTTTCTCACTATCCACTCTGCCTGTCAAAAAAAAAAAAAAAAAAAAGAATCCAGACCTAAGACACTGCAAACTGTATGAGTCTACTTATAGGAGGCTTCGGAAAAGACTAAAGAGAAGTGGTTGCCAGGGCCTGGGGTTAGCGATTGGGTCTGACTATACAGTGGCTCCCAAGGGGAACTGGGGTGTCATGGAACTGTTGTAGGTGGACATGTTGAGATACATGACTACACTGTTTCAAAACCCGCAGAAATGTACAACACAAAGGGTAAAGCCGGATATACAAACCATGGACATCAGGAACCCCACAATGGACTGTGAACTGTGGTAAGTGACTATGTGTGGAACAGACGATAAACAAAACACAATGAAAGGGATATGGAAGAAAGCACCCAACTTAACTAACTTCTGGAAACAGTATTTTGGCTGGAAACTGTGAGAATAAAAAGAAGTGTATTCTACTTGATAAATGTTTCTCACAAGTGCATGTGTTAAAAATTTTGAAACTTCTGTACATGTGTAATAATAAACACATTGCAACTAATGAGTCAGGTTTCTCACTATAAGAGAAAACACTTATGAAAAGGCAAAAGGGGAATGATAAAGTCCTGTGGTGCTAGACTGGAGTTGGAGGTATCAGTGTGAACTAATTTTTTAAATGTATAGCAGCCACAGAAATAAATATAGATGTATGTGTGTGTGTGTGTGTATACATACATATATATGGGTTAGCATATGAGGGATCTTCAAAAAGTTCATGGGAAATATGTATTATAAATAAGCTACACATAGATTTCAAAACATTTCTTCATGCTAATTTGTTGAAAACACATCTAAAGAGGATCTGAGGCACTGAGAAAGGTGAGACATGGATTTGAAGACAGCCCCTATCGAAGCAGCATGAATTCTGCTAAAACTGAAGCAACAACAAACATCAACTTTATGGTGAAGTTTATGTGGAAAGACAGTGAAATCGCTGATGCTTAATGAAAAGTTCATGGGGTCAGTGTTCCAAAGAAATTCACAGTTTATCATGGGTAGCTTGTTGAAGAAGGGATGAGATAATGTGGAAGATAAGTCGGCAGCAGACCAAACCCATCAATTTGTAAGGAAAAAATTAATCTCCATGATGTTCTGATGGAAGAGAACCAATCACTAACCGCAGAAACAACTGTCAACATTGAAGACATCACCACTGGCTCATCTTACGCAATTCTGCTTGAAAAATTAGTTATGCCAATTTTCTGCCTCACCACTGCCCCGACTGCTGTCCCCAGATTCACTGCAGACAGGAGCATAACTGTCAATGGAAATTTTAAACAAGTGGCTTAGCAAGATCCAGAAGCATTTCTTCCAAGATCTGTAACAGGAGACGAGACATAACTTCCCCAATATGATCCTGAAGAAAAGTACAGTCAAAGCAATGGCTACCAAGACAGGGAAGTGGAGCAGTCAAACAAAGCAGGCTGGTAAAGAGCAAAGGTCCCAGCAACTGTGTTTCTGGATGTTGACAGCATTTTGCTTATTGTAAATTTCTGAGGAACAAAGCATGATATGAAAGTCACCCAGGCTTAGGCAGATAAAGGTCTGGGAAAGCTTCACACGAGTCCTCTCTGGGCCCATTCCTCTCACCATGTAAGGGCAACCTGTGAGAGTTTTCATGGGAAATGCTTAGGCCCACCCGACAGTTCTGGACTGGTACCTTCTGACTTCTTTTTGTCTTCTCATCTTTGGAGGACCCACGTTTTTCTTCAGTTAATAATGTAAGAAAGGCTGTACTGACATGTTTGAATCCCCAGGACTCTCAGTTCTTTAGGAACAAACCAAGTGGCAAGTATCACCATTTACAAATCTATCTGGAACCTGAGGGACCTTATGTTTAGAAGTTTACACTTTTTACTTTCATCTTCTACTTAATTTTCCATGACCTTTTTTTAAAAAAAATATTTATTTATTATTTGAGAGGTAGAGTTAGAGAGAGAGAGAGAGGGAGAGAGAGAGACAGAGAAAGATCTTCCATCTACTAGTTCACTCCCCAAATGGCTGCAACAGCCGGAGCTGGGCTGGTCCAAAGCCAGGAGCTTCATCCAGGTCTCCCACATGGGTGCAGGAGCCTAAGCACCTGGGTCATCCTCCACTGCCTTCCTAGGCCATAGTGGTGAGCTGGATCAGATGTGGAGCAGCCAGGACATGGGCCGGCGCCCATATGGGCTGCCGGCACCCACACAGGATGCTGGTACCACAGGTGGAGGCTTAGCCTGGTAGGCCATGGTGCCCTTTCCATGACCTTTTAAAAATCTCTTTGTACATACAAACAGTTCCTTGTTCTGACCACTTAAAGGCCTCAAAGCGGTAACACCTCAGTGGTAACAGAGCATATCTGGCACCCAGATATTGGTCTGTAAATGTACAGTTCAGCAACAGGATTTGAGACAGACCCGAGTTCCTTGGAAAAGCAGGTAATTCCAGAAATGGAACACAGAAAATTCAAGATGAGTCTGAGGCATGTTATAGAAGCAGAATTGGTGTAAAGAAGAAAAAAAAAAAAAAAAAGGATATGTTGAAAGAATTTAAAAGCAAACTCCCAGTAATTATTTGGAATAATTTGAGCTGTAAAATAAATAACAATAGTATTGATTCAATATAAAGAATAAAACAAATATAATGAATTATGTAAATATATAAATATATTATTATGAATTATATAAATAAATGTGGGGGAGGATTACTCAGTCCTATAGAAGAACTAAAAGTGATAAATACAGAAGAAATGAGAACAGAAAATCACCATTACAACACCACAGTAGTATCAGTGCCAGACAAGATCTACCAATAAATGCCAAAACTAGTGGCCAAAAATTTAAGGAGAAACAGGATATTTGTGAAATCCCAAATTATTTCTTCCCCCACAGTAATTAACTTTCCAACAGAGAAACCTGGCAGACTCCTGCACAATTAAGTGACCACGGCTAACATCGCCCTGGTCACATGCCGAGAGAGGTGTGCAGAACCTCGGCAGTCTTCTTGCCCAAGAGCCTAACTTCAACACGATCAGAACATCAGAGAAATCCTAATTGAGTGACATTCTATAAAACATCGAAGTGTGAATGTCATGAAAGACTGAGCAACTGTCAGAGGTGGAAGAAACTGAGGAAATACTATAACCAAATGTAATGTGAGATCCTGGAAAAAGACCCTAGTAAAAAAATAGGTGAACTTCTATCAAAGTCTAAAGTGAGCCATATGTTGATGCTTAAGTCTTGCTTGTTGTGACATGATTATGTGAGACGTTCAAAATAAAGGATGCTCAGTGAAGAATATATATATATATGTATATATATTTACAATATTTACAATGTATTGGTAGGTTTAAATCTATTTCAAAATAAAAGGTTGTTTTTAAAAAAATAAAAACAGCATTTTTCTCTTTCAAATGTGGTTATTTCTTGACAACAAATTCTGTAAATTTAGTAGAAAACAGAATGACTCAAGGACAATGGTACTTCAATAAGTTTGTCAAAAAATTATAACTAAAAAATAAATTCATTTTGTGCAAAAGATTTTTGAGATACTTGATTTTTTCATGATACACATTTCTGAGAACTTTTTGAAGGCTTTGTGCATTTTTTGAAGAATACATTAAAGTTTCTTTAAGAAGGTCCCATAGTGGTCAATTATATCAAGTTGTTTTTATGTTATCTCCTGTGAGGCTAAACCTCAGAGGTCTGTTTTGAAACTTGTTTCTTTACTGTCCTAACAGCTACATAATGACACCAATGAGTCGACAAATTAAAAAGCCGGCATTGTCTTTCAGTCTGCATACTTTCCAAGATATGAACAGAAAAAATTCCAAAACAAGTTCATTCAGGTCCATTCTTATACACCCTTTGCATTTTTTTTTTTTTTGACAGGCAGAGAGAGACAGAGAGAAAAGTCTTCCTTCCGTTGGTTCACCCCCTAAATGGCCGCTACGGCTGGCGCGCTGAGCCAATCCGAAGCCAGGAGCTAGGTGCTTCCTCTTGGTCTCCCATGCGGGAGCAGGGCCCAAGCACTTGGGCCATCCTCCACTGCCTTCCCAGGCCACAGAAGAGAGCTGGACTAGAAGAGGAGCAACCGGGACAGAACCGGTGCCCCAACTGGGACTAGAACCCGGAGTGCTGGCACCGCAGGCGGAGGATTAGCCTAGTGAGCCGCCAATTCTTATCCACCCTTATAAATTCTAAAAGGCAAGCAGTATAATTTGATTTAAAGAAAAACTGCCTGTGTCTTAACATACATATATTTTAAAAATTTAATGATACTGTCAAACTGGCAGTGCTTCAGTATCTGATTTTTAAAACTTCTTTTATTTGAGAGGCAGAGAGACACAAAGAAAAAGATGTTACTTGCTGGTTCACTCTCTAAATGCTAACAAGGACTAGGACTAGGGCTGAGCCAGGGCTGAGCCAGGGCTGAGCCAGGGCTGAGCCAGGAGCTGGGAATGTCATCAAGTTTTCTGATCCAGGTCTCCCACATGGGTGGCAGGAACCAATTACTTGAGCTGTCATTGCTGCCTCTCAGAGTCTGCACTGCAGGGAACCTGAAGTCAGGAGCCAGAGAGGGGACTCAAACCCAGAACTCTGACGTGGAATGTGGGCATTTTAACCACTAGGCAAAACATCTGCTCCTCAGTATCTGATTTTTTAAAATTAATTATTAAATATTAAATTAAACATTAAATATTTAAATATTTTATATTGATCTAGAAAAATCTAATTAACCTATTGTTAATCTATTGTTAACCTATTAAATCTATTGTTATATGGAAGAAAAAAAAAGTGTGAACTTATCCTGTAATCCTTATTGTCCCTTTAACTTCTTTTAAGTACAGCTGAAACATAAATCAAGGAAGAAAAAAAAAAAAAAACACTGCTTATTAGCGAGAGCGAGAGCACACTCCCATCCAAACTCCTGCAACAGCTGAGGCCAGGTTAGGCAACCAGGGACCCGATTCAGGTCTCCCATGTGAATGGCAGGGACCCAAACCCTTGAGCCACCCCCTGCAGCCTCCCAGAGTGTGCACTAATAGGAAGCTGAGACTTGAACCCACCCCACCCGCAGGAACTTGCAGTTTACCTGGGTTGATCGCCAACTAAAACAAATATTTCAACATTTTGTAGGAGCCAAACAAGATCCAAAGTCTCAAAATAACCAAATGTCCAGGTTTACAAAGGTTTACTAGGTTTACAAAGAATCAGGGAAAATCTCAACTTGCATGGCAGAAATGCCAACACTAATAAAACACAGATGTTGGAATTACCTGATCAAGATATTAAAAACATTAAAAGGGTCAGCACTGTGGCGTAGCAGGTTAAGCGTCCGCTTGTGGCACTGGCATCCCATATGGGTGCTGGTTCTAGTCCGGTTGCTACACTTCTGATCCAGCTTCCTGCTGATGACCTGGGAAAGCAGTGGAAGTTGCCCCAAGTGCTTGGGCCCCTGCACCCACCTGAGAGACCTGGAAGAAATTCCTAGTTTCCAATCGGCCCAGCTCCGGCCATTGTGGCCATTTGGGGAGTGAACCAATGAAAAAAAGATCTCTCCGTCTCTGTCTCTCCCTCTTTCTATGTAACTCTGCCTCTCAAATAAAATAAATAAATCTTTTAAAAAAGTGAAAAAAAATAAAGCAACTATTACAGAATAATGCTTCACATGTAGGAGCAAAGATTCTTGAAACAAACAGAAAGATAAGTTCAGAAAAGAAATAGAAGGTATAAAGAAGAACCAAATGGAAATCTTAGAAGCGTTCCTCAACACCAACAACCAAATTTAAAAGTTCAATAAAATTAACTCAATGACAGAAATAGAGTGACAGAAGAAAAACAATCAATGAACTTACTATAGATGAACAGAAATGAACAACAGAGAGAAAAAAGCTGGGAATAAAAACAAAGAGCTTTTTTTATTTTTAATTTATGGCAATCAAATGCCAACAAGAAGAGTTCAGTGCTAAGCTAGAAATCAAGGAAATATGCAAAAGAAAAGGATAGAGACATTTCAAGGGGATACAAGGTCTAACACTGAAACTATTGTAGCAAAAAATAAACAACACAGTGCAATACACATCAGTCCTTGACTCTGGTAGAACTACACAATATTTATCATTGTAAATTGTATCTTAAGTCAAAAACGTATTTAATACACCTAACTTAACAAACTTCATAGTTTAACCCAGCATACCTCAATGGGCTCAGAACACTTACATATCTTAAAATGGGGGAAAATCACCTACCACAAAGCTTATTTTATAATAAACTGTTGACTATCTCACATAATTTGTCAACTACTGTACTGAAAATGCAAATAGAATGGCTGTATGTGTATGCTTTTATACTCTTGTAAGTTAGGAACCATCTGAACTATATTACAAACCAGTGAAAGCAGAGGGACATAAGTAAGAGGAAGAGAAGCTTCCTTACTGAAGAATTCATAATAACAAATGTGGATGCGCTCCACCGATAACAAGAAACTTAAATCTCCACTGCCCTGAGCATGGACTGAAATCAGCATCTTGCTTCCAAACTGACTTTAGGGGCGGCCCTGTGGCTAGCGTGGTAGCCACCTGCAACACCACCACCCCATACAGATGGAGGTTCAGGCCCCAGTTATTCCATTTCCAATCCAGCTCTCTGCTAATGCACCTGGAAAAGCAGATGAGTGTGGTCCAGGTGCTTGGGCCCCTGCCACCCAAGTGGGAGATCCAGAGGGAGACCTGGCTCCTGGCTTCAACCTGACCCAGCCATTGCCAATGCAGCCATTTGCTGAGTGAACTAGCAGTTAGAAGATCTCTTTCTCTCTCTCGATCTCTCGATCTCTTTCTCTCTCTCTCTCTAACTCTGCCCTCCCAAGTAAATAAATATTTTTTAAAATGTTGATTTATAGTGGAGAAATCTAGCAAACACTACCTAAATCAAATGATATCACCGTATTAAGATGTAACGATAAGAGAGTATCTGTGATATTCTCTAATACCCGTAACATCCCCGTAATCACAAGAAAAAGCATCAGACAAATGCAAATTGTGCGACATTTTACAAAATTTGTGACTAGTATTCTTGAAACTGGCAAGGTCATGAAAAACAGATAGATGAGAAACTGTCACAGACTGCTGGAATCTAAGGACATACAACAAACAACATGGAATCCAAGACTAGATTCTGGAGTGCAAGGAGACTACTGGAAAATCTGGCAAAATCTAAGTTTGCAATCTGGAGTTTGGCAAATATTAACCTGTCAGTTTCAGTTTCTTGATTCTGATAAATTCAGTTGGTTTTGTAGATATTATCAATTATGAGGAACATAAAGGAACTTATTTCTAACTAAAAAGTTTGTATTTTTAAAAATGGGCAAAAGAACAAAACCTTCATCAAAAAGGATATATGACAAAAATCCACAAGATGTTCAACATCGTTAGCTATCAGGAAAATGCAAATTAAAAGCATTATTAGATTCCATTATAAATTTGTTGGGATGGCTAAAGTTAAAAGACTAACAGAGTGATTACTGTCAAATATGAAGAACCACTAAAACACCCATATATTGCTAATGGTAATATAAAATAGCACAGCCATTTTAGAGAACAGTTTGGCAAAATATAAACTTACCACATGACCTAGCAATCCCACTCCTACAAATTTTTGCCCAAGAGGAAGCTTACTTTCAGACAATACCTGTACTTAAATGATTGTAACAGTTCTATTCAGAATAGCTAAAAACTGGAAACAACTCAAATGTCATTCATTAATGGATAAACAAACTGTGGTACATCCATACAAATGAATACTACTGAGCAATAAAAATGAATAAAATACTGACACACAGAACAACTTACATGAATCTTAACAGCCATTATGCTGAGTTAATGCATGTGCAGCAATCTCAAATGGCTACATGCTACACTTATGACTCCATTTAATGACCACTTCTGAAAAGACAAAAGTAACATGACAGAGTAGTTGCCAGGAACTGGGATGAGATGACACAGGGATAGCACAGGGCAGTCTCTTGAGTTAATGGGACTATTCTAGATTCCAACTGTGATGACAGTTATACCAATCAATTTTCATGTCAGAATTCACTGACTTACACACAGATAGTCAGTTTTACTGCATGATCATTCTAAAAAATAAAATTTCTGATACTTAAACTTATCAAGGCTTTTCCAGGATATTTGGTTTGGATTTTACAGCCTATACAAATCCTCATTTAATCTGCCTACTTTAAAGACAGAACAAATGACAAGTTTCTCAGCTCAGTCCTGCCATGTAAAATCACGGGGAGATCCAGAGCCTAAATGTCAATTTCCCCAGGCAGTACATCACCTGCTAATCACAATCCCACCTCATGGAAGAGTGAATCTTGAGATCTGCTTAGAGATCTCATCCAAGAACTTTCATTACAGTTTTTGTTGTTTTGTTGTTTGAAGAATATGGATTCATAGTCAGTAGAGACTAAGGAGGAGTAGAATGTGATTCATTCCATTTCAATTGCATAGAGAGAGCCTATGCAAAATGGAAAAGTAAAATAATTTGTTTCCATCTTTATTATCAGGGAAAAGATAATTGCTTATTTGAATAAGAACAATGAAGGGAAGCCAAGATATAAACCAGAAAACATAGCATCCCAAAAGTAATTTTAACTCTTCTGCAAGAATTGATCTTTCCAAAAAACTAAGTTCAAAGGGAGGATTTCTCCAGAACCTTTTATCATTTTATTTGATTCCTAAGTGTATGCTAGCTATTATTTTTAAAATTCATAAACAGCGCCTATTTCTATTTAAACTAACCTCAATGATTACTTGTTTTTTAAGGATATTGGTGTTCTCAATTGTGCTAGTAAATCTAGCAATTAATCTCACATAGCTATATTTTCTTTAAAGGAGTCACAGATTATATTAAAAAGTCAACCTGCAGTTGCACAAGTTTCAATTGGAAAACAAATAGCCTCTGTAAAACAGTTTCTGCCTTAAGGCCTTTTGTTCTCCTAATATTACATTCAATTAGAAGTGAAATGGCCTGCTTCAAGAATTTAGGTTTATTTCCCCCAGGAACACATTTGGTAAGATATATGACTTACATCTGCCACCATACCCTTTCTAACTGAAGCCATTTGTGTGTGGTAGCTGTAATAGTTCACTAAGGTCAGTTTAGTTTCAATATCCATTATAACGGCACGGACTGCAAATCAGTGTGCTTACTGCTCTATGCAATCATTTCACTAGTGTTCAATTTACTAAAAAAGGGCTGCTCAAATAATCCAAATCTCACTTCCAAAGATGCAATGCACCTGTCAAATGCTTTCACTAAGTCATTACATTTCATCTGTCTCTCTGTCTTTACATAAACAAGTATTTAAGTCACTCCTGTATTTTAATGTACATAACCAGAGGGTTCTGCTTCCTTTTCATAAAATTATGGAAGTCATTATTACTGCATTAGTTATGCTATAATTTTCTACAGAAGGTCCAATTAATAAGAATTCTTACATATGAACTAAATCCAACAGGATGCTATATCTTCCTAGATGCACAATACTAAAAAAATGTTCACAGAAATCAACATTATCTAGTAACATCTTGATACAAGGGGCAGCAGTTTGTCGCTCAGTTAAGACACTATTTTGGATACCCGAATCCCACATCTGAGTGGTTAGGTTCCAATCTCAGCATCCTCTGAGTGTGTACCCTGGGAGGCAGCAGGTGATGGCTCCAGGGGTTGCCTTCACGTGGGAGGCTTGGATTGAGTTCCCAGTTACTGGCTTCTGGGGAATACATCAGCAGTTGGGAGCTATCTTTCTGCCTTTCAAATAAATAAAGTTATGTTACATTAAACCACCTGTTTCTATAAAAGTAGCAATCATCTGTCTTCAAAGTTAATATCATCCACACTTTTATCATGACAAGCATTTCTATTTAAGCAAACCAAATGAACTATCCACCCATTATTCCTAAAGTTCTTCCATAAGGAGTGAAGTCTCATATAAAATATACTCAAACTATCTGTCATTAAGAGTAAGAATGAAGAGGTCCATAAATACTCATAATGTTAAGTCACCCAAGGATCAAGAACAGACTTGTGATGGAGAGTTCAGTACGTACTGAAACTAAGAAGGCATCTTAAGGCTCCAGGTGACACGCACACTTTGGAATCCAAATTTGTGTTACAAGTATACTAGCCACCTGCTAATAGTTCTGATGAAAAGTTCTGACAGCCAAGTTTAAAATCAGTGCTTTGGTAGATTATCCATAAATCTCACCTATCATTGCTAAAGCTCCCTATTGCTGCGTTGGGAAATAACCTATTAGGGAACTGGAACCGTAACTATCATCGAGAAAAGAAGGCTGTAAACAATTGATAAGAATTCTGTAGTTTTGCATAAACAATAGACTCAGCATATGGTGGGAGCACAATAGGGAACAGTGTTATGAGGAAGACTGACACTCTAACAGTAGTAAACAATAGGTAGCAAGTCTCTTCCATTATTTTAAAAGTATATCCTTCTACAGAAAAAGCCACATTGAGTTTATTTTAGTTTACTTCTGAGTTTGTAACACTTCAATATTGATGAATACTAGTTTTTATTCATTTACTTGAAAGGCAATGTGAGAGAGAGAGAAATATTCTATCCATCTGCTAGCTCGCTCCTCAAATGCATGCAATGGCCACACTGGGCCAGGCAGAATCCAGGATCCAGCAACTCAATCCAGGTCTCCTACATGGATAACAGGGACCCAGGTACTTGAGCCACTACGTGCTACCTCCTGTACATAGCTGGGCTCAGAAGCAAAACCAGGACTTGAACCCAGGTACTCCTATATGGGATGCAGGAATCTTAACCACTGTACCAAGCCTGCCCTTGAATATTAAAGCAACTGCTGGTTTTCTTTTCATAGCTTAAGTGCTTTCTTAGTTGTTGAATTCAGTTAGGGGAGAAGGGTAGGCAGGCGGGTTTGCTAATTTATGAGCACTTGAGAATTACCAAGTGCTCTTTTTAAAAAATTCTTCAGCGAGTACCTGATCAAATTTTATTTATTTTTTGTTTATTTGTTTGAGAGGTAGAGTTATAGACAGTGAGAGGAAGAGACAGAGAGAAAGGTCTTCCTTCCATTGGTTCACTCCCCAAATGGCCGCAACGGCCAGAGCTGTGCTGATCTGAAGCCAGGAGCCAGGAACCTCTTCCGGTCTCCCACATAGGTGCAGGGTCCCAAGCACTTGGGCCATCCTCCACTGCTTCTCCAGGCCATAGCAGAGAGCTGGATTGGAAGAGGAGCAGCTGGGACTAGAACCAGGGCCCACATGGGATGCCGGCGCCATAGGCGTAGGATTAACCTACTGTCAGCGCTGGCCCCCTGATTAAATTTTAGTCTTCTGAGTTTAGCTTGTTAAACTCAAAATTGCTTACTACTTTCAGAGTAGAAAACAGCCAAAAAGGAAAAGTCAGGCTCCTAAGTCAATGCAAAGGATTCACAAAGTCAGACTTCGTTAACAGTATCTCCGGAACATCTATTACATGAAACACTGCTATAGCAATGTGCAGAGGAAGGGCCAAAACAAAGAACAGTGAGACTTGTGTCAGCCTGTTGATCTACACAACTGTAAGGTAATAAAATTCATGTTGTTGAAGCCATGATGTGTTATAATTTCTAATGGCGGCAACAGAACACACCCCTAGCACCTCTCTCTAGCAACCCAAGAGCTTCCTGTCAGGACCCTGACACTGCTTCAACAAAAGACCTAAAATCCTGAAACGCTCTGATCTCATTATTTCCTATTCTCAACTTTTCTACTTTACACTCCCAACACCAGTCACAGTGAAGGAAAAGTCTTGTTTAAAAGAAGTGGTATCAGGGCCAGTGCCATGGCACAGTGGGTTAAAGCCCCTGCCTACAGTGCCAGCACCCCATACAAGCACTCCACTTCCAATCCAGCTCCCTGCTAAATCCAGCAACCTGGGAAAGCAGTGGAGGATGGCCCAGGTGCTTGGGCCCCTGCACCCACGTGGGAGACCTGGAGGAAGCTCCTGGCTATGGCCTGGCCCAACCCAGGTCGTTGTAACCATTTGGGGAGTGAACTAGCAGATGGAGGATCTCTGTCTCTCTACCTCACAAATATATAAAATGTAAAGAATTGATATCTTGAAACAATGTCACTTACCAATCATGAAGCAGAATTTTCTAGTTAGAATGTGTGGCCATCATTATGCCAAAGAGTACCTGACAGTACCACAGAATAGTTATAACTAAACTGCAAACTTCACATTCCTCAACATGCAGTTCCAAATACACACAATCCTGCATGTCAGATTCTGATGAACTCACTTTCAAAGAAAAGGGCTTTTGTTTTTAAACCTGGAATCACTTCTTTGCCTCTTCATATATATAATATACATATTATATATGCTCTAAAATATTGAAAACCCCATAAACAATTAGTTTAATAGTAATTAGCATTTTATCTAGTTAAAACAACAGAATATGCCAAAACAGACGGCAGAAGACTTTCTCCCTGCCCTGATCATTGTCAAAGAACGGTTCTATTTCATGATTAAGAATTTGTCACAGCCTATCTCATTTACAAGATACAAAGTAGTGAAAGAACAATTTTATTAAGAAAGTCCTTGCTTAGCAAAAATCTTGGTTACTTTGCAATACAAAGATTTTTTTTTTTTATTGTCCTAATAAAACCCAGCCAAATATGCGATTAAGGAATCAAAATGGACAGAAGACTGCACTATTGATTTCACTCTGGTTCCAATTTCCTAAGCAAACTAATTCCCTGTGGAGCAGAGGTTCCCAAATTATGCTGCACACTGGAATCACCTGAGGAGCATTTAAAAGTCCCAGTGCCCAGGGGTCGGCATGGTGGCGCACTAGGTAATCCTCCACCTGTAGTGCCGGCATCCCATATGGGTGCCAGGTTCTAGTCCCGGTTGCTCCTCTTCCAGTCCAGCTCTCTGCTGTGGCCTGGAGAAGCAGTGGAGGATGGCCCAAGTGCACGGGACCCTGCACCCGCATGGGAGACCAGGAGGAAGCTCATGGCTCCTGGCTTCGGATCAGCATAGCTCCGGCCATAGTGGCCATTTGGGGATTGAACCAACAGAAGGAAGACCTTTCTCTCTGTCTCTCTCTCTCTCACTGTCTATAACACTACCTGTCAAATAAATAAATAAAAATATTTTTTAAAAAAGTCCCAGTGCCCAAATTCCATCCCACACCAATAAAATCAGCCAGGCATGAGCATTTTTAGAGATCCTTAAGCACATTAATTAATTAATATAATTAATGAAGTAGTATGCTTAATTACTAGCAATGCTGCAAGGTACAGTACATTGAAACAAGCAGGAGGCCTGGGATCTGGCACTGGCTGTGCCACCAGCAAGCTTGGGCACATCGCTGGGCAGACATTTCCTCATCTGTAAAAAGACAAGGTTGGACAAGTTCCTTCTTATATCTAACACAGATCTAGGATGGTAGTCTTTATTCTAAGAACTAAATTGCTCAACATTTAAACTATTAAAAAAAGAAATAAAAATCCACCATCTGATGTTTATTTCCTGCCTATTGGGAGCTTATTTTTATAATGAAAAATGTTACAGTAGGGATTAAATTCAGCCATATATCAACTGCAGAAATTTTTAAAAAAAGATTTATTTATTCAAAGCAGACACTGACAAAGAGTGAGAGACTTTTCATCTACTGTACACTCCCAAATGGCTGCAAGGGATGCAGCTTGCCAATTTGAAGCAAGGAGCCCATAGCTCCATCCAGGTGTCTCATGTAGGTGGCAGGGCTCAAGTACTTAATCTGTCCTCTGCTGCACTTCCAGGTGCATTAGCAGGAAGCTGGACTGGAAGCAGAACAGCCAGGACTTGAACCAACACCCTAATATGGGATGCCTACATTGTCTGCAGTAGTCTTGTTTGCTGCGTCACAACACCAGCCACTGCAGAGATTTTTTATACGTGTTTACGTCCATCTAAGCCATAAAATTGCATATGATAAGCTGGGAATGATTGGAAGCTTGAATTATCTCAAAGTATAGCTTGCTATTAGACTATTTTCTGAATTTCTATTAAAATATACTGCATGTATTCTGATTTTCTTTAATAACATTCATGCTTTTATGTAGCTCCTAAAGACACAAAATAATTAACTTTTCCTTAATATTAACTCATTTCATTAAAGAAATTATCATTAGGGCACCAGAAACATACGTTGAAAGAATCCCTGAATATCAAGTTACTAGAACTGTCTCAACCTAAATTCTTATCCTTCCTAGCCCTCTATCAAATGTAAAAATATTTCAAATGGTTGTATAAAACAATTAAAAGTCAAATTTATTTTGGTGTAAACATTTTTGAAATCTATGAATAGTTTTTATAATACACACTTTTCATGAATTCTTTGAAAATACCTTTATCCAGGGAGTTCATGGTTTCTTTATATTTTTTCCCAGAAAATGACATTTTTCTATTAATGTTAAAGACAGTACAGAAAAATTAAGAACTGCCACGACATCTAAAACAAGTCTGTGATGAAGTCAAGACTTGACCCAATCCAGACTTCTTTCCACCCCATTCCAAAAGTCTCAGTTCTAGAGAAGGTTCCACACCCTGGTGAGAAGAATGTGTATTCTCTAACTGTAGGATGAAAAGTTCTGTAAATATCTGTTAGGTCCACTTGGACTACAGTGTCAATTAACTCTGCTGTTTCCTTGCTAAATTTCTATCTGGTTGATCGCCTGTTCATTGCTGAAAGTAGGGTACTGGAATCCCCCATTACTATTGTATTTGAATCTATATCTCCCTTTAAATACCTTAACATTTCTTTTAAATAGCCATGTGCCTTGTAATTAGGTGTGTATATATTTATTATAGTTAGATCTTCCTGTTGAATTGATCCCTTCATTATTAAATACTGCCCTTCTTTGTCTCTTTTAACAGTTTTTGTGTTAAAGTCTATTTTGTCTGATATAGGATGGCTACACCAGCTCTTTTTTGGTTTCTGTTAGCATGGAATATCTTTTCCATCCTTTCACTTTCAGTCTGTGTGTATCTTTGTTGGTGAGATGTATTTCCTGTAGGCAGCAAATAGATGGGTTTTGTTTTTTAATCCATTCAGCAGTCTGTGTTTTTTAACTGGAGAGTTGAGGCCAATTACATTCAAGGTAGAGAGTCAAGGCCAATTACATCCAATATTCCAATTTTTTACTCTTTTTTTTTTTTTGTACTTTTACTGGGAGATTTTCTTCCTTTACCTTCTTTCAAAGTGATGACAATGTTTCTGTGTTTCTGTGTGTAACACATTCTTAAGTATCTTCTGCAGGGCAGGACAGGTGGTGACAAATTCTTTTGATTTCTGTTTGTCATGAGGGTCTTTATTTCACCTTCATTCATAAATGAGAGCTTTGCAGGGTATAGCATTCTGGGTTGACAATTCTTTTCTCTTGAGACTTGGACTCTATCTCACCACTCTCTCCTAGCCTGTAGGGTTTCTGATGAGAAGTCCACTGTGAGTGTAACTGGAGATCCTCTGAAAGTAATCTGGCATTTCTCTCATGCACATTTTAGAATCTTTACGTTTTACTGCGGAGAGTTTGATTACAACGTGTCATGGTGAAGATCTTTTCTGGTCATGTCTATTAGGAGTTCTATGTGCTTCTTGTACTTGGATGTCCCTTTCTTTCCCCAAATTAAGGAAATTTTCTGTCATTATTTCACTAAAAAGGCCTTCTAATCCTTTCTTTCCATACCTTCAGGAACTCCTAGAACCTGTATGTTGAACAGTTTGACAGTATCCTGTAGATTACCAACAGTGTTTTTTAGTTTTTTAAGTTCTTCTTGTTTGGTCTGACTATATAATTTCCTGAGCTTTGTCTTCTAAGTCAGATATTTTCTTATGCTTCACCAATTCTGTTGTTAAGGCTCTCCACTGCATTTTTTATTTGTTCTATTGAATTCCTCATTTCCAAGATTTCATTTTGATTTTTCTTTAAGAAAGATCTCAATTTTGTGAGAGAAAATTTCTATCATGTCATGTACAGATTTCATTAATTTGTGCATTTGCTTCTGATTACTTCTAAGTAATCCTATGATCAATTTTTTTTTTAATTTAATTTCTGGAATTTCTTCAATCTCATCATCTTCACAATCTAGTATTGAAGTACCATGTTCTTCTGATGTGTCATGTTGTCTTCCTTATTCTTGTCTCTTGATTTGATGCACTTGTTATTCAGCATTTGTGGAGATACTTGATGGTTTCTCAGAGTTCACCATTTCTACTGTAGCCAAATTCACATGGATTACTGCAACACTATCATAAATGATCTTTCTATATTGAACCCTTCAATCCCTCACCAATTATGATTTAGGAAGAAAAAAAAAAGTCAGGTCTCTTGATCACTCTGCTCATGCTCTAGAGATGGCACCTTTTCTCAGATGAAAAGGTGACATCCCCACAAAGTTTGATTATTTCCCTGACCCCACTTACTGCTGCCAGTCTCACTCTGCATTAGTCACACTGGCTTTCCCCTTACAGCTGTTACACAGGCTCCAACTCAGAGCAGGAATGCTCTTCCCTGAGATGCCCCATGGACTGTACTTCCTGTCTTTGCTCCAATGTTACTTTTCTTTCTCAGACTTTTGCTTCTCCAGCCCCCATGCTTCCCAGAACTCTCACCAGCTTTCCCTCTATTTTTCTCTTCAGTACTGATTGCTATCTTACAGAATACACACACACACACACACTTTTTAGCTGATGTTTTCCATCTCCCTCCATGAGAATGGAAACTCCAGAGGCAGGAATTTTTGTCTTTTGTGTTCACTATGGTATTCTCCATGGGATAAAACAAACTAGCTGAGGGCCGGCGCCAGTGGCTCACTTGGTTAATCCTCTGCCTGCAGCGCCGGCATCCCATATGGGCGCCAGGTTCTAGTCCCAGTTGCTCCTCTTCCAGTCCAGCTCTCGGCTGTGGCCCGAAAGGGCAGTGGAGGATGGCCCAAGCGCTTGGGCACCTGCACCCACGTGGGAGACCAGGAGGAAGCACCTGGCTCCTGGCTTCAGATGGGCGCAGTGCCGGCCATGGCAGCCATCTGGGGGAGTGAACCAACAGAAGGAAGACCTTTCTCTCTCTCTCTCTAACTCTGTCAAATTAAAAAAAAAAAAAACAACTAGCAGTAGTAACCACTGTATTCATACCTGTTTAATGAATAACTGAACCAAGCAAGGTATTCTCTGATCTATTCTAACAAAGGGAGTAATTTGAGTAATTTTGAAGGTACCAAAACATTACATTCATATTTCAATCATTATGATTTATGTTCTGACAGATTAAACTCCTTAATTATACTCATATTAAATTATATTAAATTAGTTGGCATTCTCTTGGATACATACTAACTAGGAGAGGAAGAATAATTAAAAATTGTCTTAGACAACAAGTAGAAATCAGATTGATTCTTAAAAATAATTTTCCACAACTAATCAAAAACAGGAAGTCCACATGTATCATATCACAAGATATAACTGCCAGGAGCTTCAAAGTCTAGGAGTGAAAGAAAGGAGAAGTAAAAGTTTCAAATTTAAGCACACACAAAAAAACTCTAAGTACATTCTATAAAATCTTTTACCATAGGTAATTCATAACTTCTGCTAAAATATCATGTGTTTTATTCTCTTTCAATCTAAATACTTTTCATTTGCAAACTTCTAAAATACTTACATGAGAAACCATACAAATTTCCCAAAGATAAAAACAAGACTAGATTAAGCTGGAAATAATTTTATGAATATAATTTTAAATTTGTACGGTGCTTTAAACATTTGCCAAAGTGCTTTCACATCATCACTATAATCTTCATGCTGGCATGTACAACAGGCAGGCATCCTCTGGAACCTACCCCCCGCCCACACACACACATACTTTCCAGATGGCAAAAATAGAGTCTCAAAGAAATTAACTGGCTTGCTGAAGGACACAAAGCTAAAAGTGCTTCAACCTAGACTAAAACTGAGGTTTTTTTCTTTGTTTTTTTAAATCAAAGTACACTATTTTCTATTACAACGCAGCACATTACTCACCAATTAAAGAAAGGTACACTGCCTATGTCTGTATGTTCCTTCAGGATTGGGAGCTTTTGCATCCTAAATTCATTACAAAACTGTGTTGGGGCTGGCCGCTGGCTGTGGCATAGTAGGCTGTTTATTTTATTTTATTTTTTAAAGATTTATTTATTTTTTTGAAAGGCAGTTACACACACGCATACACACACAGAGAGAGAGAGAGAGAGGGAGGGAAGGAGGGAGGGAGGGAGGCAGGGAGGCAGGGAAGGAGGGAGAGACTTCCACCCCCTGGGGAAAGTTTGGTAAACACCAGGCAGAGGATCTTCACCTGACCAGCTCCCATTTAAAACCCTGAGTATAGAGGCCAGAGCTGACGCGTAGCAGGTAAAACCGCCACCTGCAGTGTGTAGCATCCCATATGGGCACCAGTTCAAGTCCAAGCTGCTCCACTTCCGATCCAGCTCTCTGCTATGGCCTGGGAAACTGGTAGAAGGTGGCTCAATTGCTTGGGCCCCGGCACCCACATGGTAGACCTAGAAGGAGCTCCTGGCTCCTGGCTTCAGATCAGCATGTCTTCGGAGTATACCAGTGGATAGAGAATCTCTCTCTCTCCCCCTACCTCTGCCTTTCAAATAAATAAATCTTAAAAACAAAACAAAACCCTGGGTACCAGAGTCTCTAAATATCTCCCTGTTAGACAGTATTTCACATGTGCTATTACAATTCACTGCTGGAAGAATTAAATGTGTCCTATGTGATATATTTAATCCACTGGGAGCAGACTCTTGGAAGCTTGTGCTTTTCTTCCACTAGACTTCATGCAGAAACCTTTCTCCTTTGCTAATGCAGCTTATCCTTTCACTATAATAAACCCAGCCACGAGCTCACTACATGCTGAGTCCTGGGAGTCCTCCTAAGTACCTGGAGGGAGGTGGTGGAGACTCTGACACATAAATTTCACTATCTAGCAAAAATACCTTTTGAAAATGTTGATGAAGTACTTCTTAAGACAAAAGCGGAGATAATTTTTCACAGCAGACTTGCACAAAAAAAAAGACGAGGAATTTTTTTGTGGAAGAAAAATGATAGCAGAGAAAATAATGGACCTACTTAAAGGAATGAAAAGCATCAAAATGAGTAAATATGAATATCAATATAAAAGATATTTTCTATCTTTTTTGAAAAGCCTTTAAAAGAAAACTGGTCAAAGCAACTGTAACAATCTATCAAGGGATTTGTATCATAAATACAAATAAAACATTTGGCAACATTTGGAAAATGGGTAGGATAAGGAAAATGAAAGCAGACCATGGTCAAGTTCATATATGTAGAATGGTATAATAGCATTTTGTAGGAACACTGTGATAAACTAAAGATGTCCTGTGATTGGCTGGCGCCGTGGCTCACTTGGCTAATCCTCCGCCTGCGGCACTGGTACCCGGGGTTCTAGTCCTGGTTGGGGCACCAGGTACTAGTCCCAGTTGCTCCTCTTCCAGTCCAGCTCTCTGCTGTGGCCCAGGAGGGCAGCAGAGGATGGCCCAAGTGCTTGGGTCCCTGCACCCACATGGGAGACCAGGAGGAAGCACCCGGCTCCTGGCTTCAGATTGGCGTAGCGCCAGTCGTAGTGGCCATTAGGGGAGTAAACCCATGGAAGGAAGACCTTTCTCTTTCTCTCTCTCTCTCTCTCTCTCTCTGTCACTGCCACTGCCACTGCCACTGTCTATAACTCTACCTGTCCCCCCCCCCCAAAAAAAAAAAAAAAAGGATGTACTGTGATAAATTAAAGATGTAGAAAAACAGAAAAAAATCAAATAACAGAACTGATCAGTAATTACATTAAATGTAAATGGTCAAAACTCAATTACATGGAAGATATTGTCAGATTATATAAAACAAAAGCAAAATCCAACTATATGCTGTCTGTAAGAAATTTACTTTTTAAAAAAGATTTATTATTAATTTGAAAGGCAGAGTTAGACAAAGAGATTCTCCATCTTCTGGTTCACTCCCCAAATGGCTGTAACAGTTTAGAGTTGGCCAGGAGGAAGCCAGGAGCCTGGAACTCTGGCCAGGTCTCCCAAGTGGGTGGCAGGGGCCCAAGCATTTGGGCCATCTTCTTCTGCTTTCCCAGGTGCATTAGCAGAGAGCTGAATGGGAAGTGGAGCAGCTTGAGACCCAAATGGTGTTCATATGGCATGCTGGCATCACAGACTGGCAACCTAACCTGCTATGCCACAATGTTGGCTCCACGGCAGATATTTTAACACTTGAGATTCTCTCTCAACAATTGATATAACAAGTAGACAGAAAATTAGTAGGTATACAGCAGACAGGGATATTAACAACCAATTTGATCCTAATTAACATTTTTAAAACATGCCACCCAACAACAAAATACACATCTTTTCAAATAGACTAAGAACCATTATATAAAATAGATTATATTCTGAGTCATAAAACTGTTCTCAAAAAATTTTAAATATTTTAAATCATACAAAGTATATTCTCTGAACAAAATGGAATTATATTAATAATTAAAATCAGAAAAACATTTAAGAAATATCAAAACATCTGTAAAACTAAATGACACACATTGCTAAATCTTGGGGGGAAAAAGTCTCAAATCAATGACCTAAATTTTACCTTAAGAAATTAAAAACAGAGGGCCATACTTTTGTGCAGTAGGGTAAGTCACCACCTGCAACAAGAGCATCCCATACTGGGGCGCTAGTTTGAGTCTCAGTTGCTCAGCTTCCAATCCAGTTCTCTGCTAATGTCTCTGGGAAAACAGTGAATGATGGCCCAAATACTTGGGCCCCCTCCTCCCACATGAGAGATGTGGATAGAGTTCCAGGTTCCTGGCTTCAGCCTGGTCTAGCCCTGGCTGTTGCAGGCATTTTGGAAGTGAACCAGTGGGTGGAAGACCTCTGTGTCTCACTCTCTCAGTCATTCTGCCTTTCAAGTAAATAAATCTTAAAAAAGAAAAGAAAAGACAAGAAAAGAAAAGGAACAAGTTAAACCAAGGAATAAGTAAAGTATATCTTCCTCTGTGTAAGAGAAGAAAGCAGAAGACAGGAATGTCAAGATGGGAGAAAAATAAGAACAGGGATTTTTTTTAAAAGGAAAAAAATAGAAGAAGTCAATGAAACCGAAAGCTAGTTCTTTGAGATCAGTAAAATTCACACAATGCAGCAACTTTGGAAGCAGTTTGGTAAAACTATTTTAACAAAACTGTTCTTACAAAACTATACTCTTACCATATAATCCAGCAATCTTGCCCCTTAGTCTGGACTCAAATGACTAGAAAGTATGTCCTTATGTTTATAGTGGCTTTATGTATAATTGTCAAAACTTTTAAGCAACCAAAACGTTGATTAGTAGGTAACAGATAAACAAACTGTGATATATACAGACAATGGAATATGATTCAGCGCTGAAGAGAAGTGGGCAATCAAGCCATGAAAAGACATGGAAGAATCGTAACTGTATATTACTCAGGGAAAGAAACCAATCTGCAAATGCCAAGTGCTATGATTCTAACTGCCTGGTACATTGAAAAAAGAGCAAAATTATCAGAGGTTGCTAAAGGTTGGGGAGAGGAAGGTTTTTAGGACAGCAGAACTCTCATGTATGCTATTACAGTGGTAGACACATGTCATTATAGATGTGTTAAAACCGACAGAATGTATAACATCAACAATGACCCTTAATGTAAACCACAGACTTTGGATAATAATGATGTCTCAACGGAGGTTCACTCTGGTGTGGAATGTTCATACTAGTAGAAGTTGGAGAGGACAGGAGGTATATGGAAACTCTGTACTTTTCATTTTGCTATGAACCTAAAATTGCTCCAAAAAATGAAACTATTAATTTTTAAAGTCAGTGAAAGAAAAAGCTATTTCTTTGAGATCAGTAAAACTGATAAATAGTTAGCAAGACTAACCAGAAAAAAGAGAGAAGATCAACTACTCCCAATATCACAAATGAGATAGAAATTACAGACATTAAAAGCATAGTAAGGGAATGTTACAAACAAATTTATGTCAATGTATTTAACAACTTAGATGAAACAAATTCTTTGAAAGATAAACTACTAAAACTCACTCAAGAAATAGATAACATGAATAACTCCATCTATTAAATGAATTGAAATTGTATTTAAAACATTCTACAAAGAAAACTTCAGGCCCAACTGGCTTCACTTGGTGAATTGCACCAATAACACCAATTCATCCAAGTGCTTGGGCCCCTGCACCCACGTGGAAGACCTGGATGAAACTCCTGGTTCCTGGCCACTGCAGCCATTTGAGGAGTGAACTAGTGGATGGAGATCTCTCTCCCTATCTGCCTATCAGCCTTTCAAATAAATACATGTCTTTAAAAAAAAAAAACAAAAAACTTCATCCAGAATATTGAAGAGGAGGTAACACTTCTCAACTCATTCTTTTTTTTTTTTAATCTGTGTTTAGTTTTTTCATGATATGCATTTTCCACAAACTTTTATTTATTTATTTAATTTATTTGAAAGACAGAGTTACAGAGAGGCAGAGGCCGAGGCAGAGAGAAAGAGGTCTTCCATCTACTGGTTCACTCCCCAGATGGCCGCAATGGCCAGGGCTATGCTGATCTGAAGCCAGGAGCTTCTTCTGGGTCTCCCACGTGGGTGCAGGGGCCCAAGGAGTTGGGCCATCCTCCAGTGCTTTCCCAGGACATAGCAGAGAGCTAGATCGGAAGTGGGGCAGTTGGGACTCGAACCAGCGCCCATATGGGATGCCGACACTGCAGGCCAGGGTTTTAACCCACTGTGCCATAGCACCGACCCCAACTCATTCATCCTTCAAGGCCAGCTCTACCCTATACCAAAACTAGAAAAAGACATTAATAAAATTATACACCAACCCTCCCAAAAACGTGAATGCAAAAGTTCTTAACAGTTCTGCAAAGCAAATCCAACAACCTATAAAAAGTACAATACATCACGATGAATGGGGTTTCTCTGAGAAAAGCAAGCCAGGCCAGGCCAACTCCATCCCAAAATCCCCTGCCAGCAGGTACAAACTGCAGCGCTGTCCCAGCACAGATATGCTGAAAACAGGATGGAAGCCCCTTGTAACAAACACTTACCAGTGATGACAAGATTTACATTTAGATAAAAACCAGCAAGGAAGGGCTCCGCTGCGACTGCCCCCACCCTTCTCAGTAACTAACCTATAACCACTACCTTTGTTCCTTGAAGGTAACATGGTAAGGACATACAAGTACCCCTAGACGGCAAGACCTCAGCAGCTTGGTCTCTCCACCAGCCCCTCAGACTACACTGTTTGGAGCTTCTCTTTTTCTGACTTAAATAAAACCTCTTTTTCTACTCTCACTGCTGTGCTCATCTCGTAAAACTGTTATCAACACCAGGACACGAACCCGGACTCATCTCACCAGTTTCCTTGCAACACAATCAGTGTTTAAAAACAAACAAACAAAAAGATACTTTATATGAAGTTCTCTTCCCTAATAATGGTACACATGTTCATTTTCTGACTCTTTAAACTGTACATTCAACTCTTTCTTCATTTGCAAAATAAGAATAACATCTTCAAAGAGGAATTGTATTACTTAAATAAAAGCAGTTCTGACAAATGTCCAGTAAGGCTACGACTGAGGGAGAGAGGGAGAGTGGAATTATTGCACTAGGGTAATTTTGGCTTTACTTAATCTCTAAATTCCAATGTTTCCTTTTGTAAAATGGGAACACCAGCACTCTCTTTTCGGGTTGGAGGGAGAATGAAGTGATATAACCATTAAACACTTGTGGTACTTGTTAGTAATACAGCACAGTCTTATCTGTGGCGCAATCTACGCCCCAGACACAGTCCTCATGTCCTCAGCTCTAGCCGCAGCTGCAATTGCTGGAGGCCAGGTGACCAGATGGCCCAACCACAGATGTCAGCTCCACTGCCACGCTAATGGGATTCGTTGCTACTACTTCCCTGCCCCCCACCCCCACCCCTACACACAAAGGTTTAACAGGACCTGCTTCCCCTACACCACTTGTTCTTATGCGCTCTTACTCTCTTGCCCCACTCCCCACCCCCTAGTCCTGGCAAACCTGTCCGGCTTCCCCCACCGACAATAAACTTTTCCCTTAACTCTAGTGTTTGGCATGTTTTGTGGCAGCCTTACAGTAACAAAGTCAGCATGTGTTAGCTCCTTTCTCCTGTCAATGCCTATTATACAAGGTACATAGTATCTCCTATAGGAAAGAGTAAGACATTTGGTAACGCTGATCTTTTCATTTGGAGAAGGTATTACCCCACATCCAACATAGCAGGTTACAGCAACCAGCTAAAAAGAAAAAGGTAAATGTTATTAATTCAAGAAGCATCTGTTTCATCAACATTATGACACTGAAACTATATTTAATACTCTCTACAGTTTATTCAGATTCAACATGCAAGTAACCTAAGATATGAATAAACTTATTAACAGTTTCTTAAAAGTCAAATTCCTTAGAATCATCTTAATTTCACTCAACTCCAAATGCTAAATTTTGCTCTTTAGAGTTTTTGGTCACAAAATGTGATCTGTCCTATGCTAATTACAACCAAACTCCAGCCACATTTACTGCTGAAACCTGAGGGTTCCTCAACAGAATAATGTTTCTAAGAAAGGAAAAACAGAAGGCATATATGATAAAACATTCAATAACTGGAAGGAATGAACAAATATATCTATCATACCCTACATATCACATAAATCACTATAGTTTATTATTTGTTTCATGACAAATATTTTCAAAACAGCTTTAACCAAAAAAAAAAAAAAGGACAAAAATAAGAAATCAAATAAAAATAAATTCTGCAGGGGCTGATGCTGTGGTGTAGCAGGTAAAGCCACCACCTGCAAAGCTGGCATCCCATATAGGTGCCAGTTCCATCTGAGTCCTGGCTGCTCCACTTCCGAACCAGCTCTCTGCTGTGGCCTAGGAAAGCAGTGGACGATGGCCCAAGTCCTTGGGCCCCCGCATTGGCATGGGAGACTCAGAAGAAACTTCTGGCTCCTGACTTCAGATCAGCCCAGTGCTGGCCGTTGCAACCATGTGGAGAGTGAACCAGGGGATGGAAAACTCTCTCTCTCTCTCTGCAACTCTAACTTTCAAGTAAATATATAAATCTTTGAAAAAAAGATTTATATATTTATTTGAAAGTCTGAGTTACACAGAGAGAGAGGGAGAGGCAGAGAAAGAGAGAGACAGAGACAGAGACAGAGAGAGGTCTTCCAACTGCTGATTCACTCCCCAGTTGGTCACAATGGCTAGAGCTGCGCCGATCCGAAGCCAGGAGTTTCTTCCAGGTCTCCCACATGGGTGCAGGGGCCCAAGGACTTGGGCCATCTTCTACTGTTTTCCTACGCCATAGCAGAGAGCTGGATTGGAAATGGAGCAGCCAGGACTCGAACTGGTGTCCATATGGAATGCTGGCACTGCAGGCAGCAGCTTTACCCACTAGGCCACAGTGCAGGCCCCATAAATAAATCTTTAAAAAAAAAAAAAAAAAACTCTGCAGAACACTTAAACATTCAAATAGCTGACATATGATAAAGTTTCCTTTTTTATTCATTAAGCTTCTAAGTTCAAAAAAGCTGCATGCATCCTAATCTTCTGGAGATACACTTTTTTAAAAGATTTTTTTATTTATTTATTTGAGTTACAGTAGTGAGAGGGAGAGACAGAGACAAAGTTTTCTTTCCGTTGGTTCACTCCCCAGATGGCCACAACAGCAAGAGCTGCAGCAATCTTAAGCCAGGAGCCAGGTGCTTCTTCCAGGTCTCCCATGTGGGTGCAGGGGCCCAAGGACTTGGGTCATCTTCTACTGCTTTCCCAGACCAAAGCAGAGAGCTGGATTGGAAGAGGGGCAGCTGGGACTAGAACCAGCGCCCATGTGGGATGCCGGCCCCCACAGGCCCAGGGATACCCTTTCCATATCAGAATCCAACATTACTTCTTTTTCAGAGCCAGTCTCCAAGGTTACACAGGTCCCCTCCCTTTAACAGCCTATCCTTTCATTAGTATCATAATTAAGGCAATTTAAAAGCACATGTCACTCTATGTATTGCAAATTTGTTTCTTGTCAGCTTATTTGACTCCAATAAAAACAACAGAGAAAAGGAGTTCTCTCCAGCTCACAGAGCAATCAGCAGTCTGAAGGCCAAGTGAGCTGCCAGAGATAACACTAGGAGGCGGCAGAGAAAGGATGAATTAGAACTTCATCACAACCCAGCTCACTTCCAGTTCAACACAGTGCTTCAGGCAACTTGGACAGAGAGAAAGGAGATAGAAATCAAATCCCTGAGGTCTATCTATAAATGGCAGCTAAGTCAATTATTTGGGGGTGAAAGGTTAAGAATTGCTGGTTACAAGGAGACACAAATTCAAATTTGCCAACTAGCTGCAATCTTTTCACTACGCCAACAATTTTACAGGAAGGAATGCTTTCAGTAACTGCTGCATTGCTTTACATGATAGAAAGCTCAGAACACGGCAATTAAATCAATAAAATATGACTAAGGATATTTGATATATATTTATGAAAATATAACAGAAAAACAATGCGTAAAAAAAATCCCTCAAAACACTAGAACATACCAAGGCAGCCATCACAGTACACAGTGTGACTGCCTTCTCCAATATACATTCCATGACCCAGAATGGCAGCAACTTGGAGAACTGACATTAGCTCAAGAGTGAGCTAATCTATCTTCACTGCCAGAGACTGAGAAATGAGGAGGAATCATGCAAGTCTGAAGTGAGGAGAGGCTTGCTGGGGCTTCTGGTTAAGGCTGCCCGTTCTGTTAGGAGGAAGTTAGACTTTCATCTTTATGTAATATATGGTATCCTCCTGGCAACTATCTTACAACTACAGAGAATCCTGGTGGAAAGCCAGCATAACAGAAAGCAGAGAGGAACAATGAAAAGAATCGAACTCCTTGGGCATATTCATAAAGGTACTGACTAATTTTGAAGTCTACTTTTCCTCTTGACTTCAAGTTATCCTGAGCTAATAAATTTCCTCATCATGTAAGGCTGCTTGGTTGAGATTCTGTATTATTAAAGCTGAAGGAGGACTACCTTAAACAGGTATTAACGGGACAATACACCTAGCTGATAGACTACAAAACCCACATATAAATCAAAATGCCCTTCTTGGTATTAAAAATTTTTTCAGAACACTGTTACTGTTATTAGTAAATAATTTAAAGCAAAGTAGTGAAGAAACTTTGGAAAAGAAATGGAACTCTATGCTTCCTTTTTATAATTACTACTATTCTCTGATTTGGTTATTCCTGAAAGACTTGCTGGGAGGCAGGGCTCAAGAGAGAACTCAGAGCTACAAATAAATTAGGGGAGTCACTGGAGAGCTGTAACAAAATCATTATTAATGGTTCAGGATCACTCCTGGAAAACATTATCACGTCCAACTGATTTCAATTTTGGGGCTGACATTTGCTTTTAGGAAAAATTTCTAGATGCTGAAATACAGTGAATGCTTTCAAATTCTGTGATACTAAAAGGGATAAAGCTATCAAGACATCAAACAGAGATAAACTTCACATTCAAAGCTACAGGATAGTTTTTGCTCCTCTCCAACACCAACGATTATTTTCTATAGCCTTCCTTGTATCTGGGATGTCCATCACCAGCTCTACTGATTAAAGTAATTTGTGCCCTAACAACAACTTGGCCCCCTCCTCGCCTTCTCCTGAGGCTTTCCCAAATGTTCCATGTCTTCACCCCACTTCTCACATGTCAAGGCCTGGAGGTGGGATGGGGATCCTCTTTGCTCCTCTGTGCCCACTCCACACCATTATTTGTCACCTTCCTAAAAACATTCAGCTGGGAACCTCTCATCAGCAGCCCGCAACCACCCAACCCCTCTTCTTACTGCAGTTATCTATCAAGCTCTGCACTCTATTTCTGGAAAGTTAACTGCTTGCTCCTTACACCATCTCTACCATTACTGTCACAATCTTGTGAATCTCAGCATCCACACAGTCTTCCCAGACCCTTGGTGTCCTCTCTTCCAATGATCCTACCCTAACCCCATTGGAGACACACAATCCCAGAACCAAACCTCACACCTTCTTAATCAACGCATCCCAACACCACTTTCCAGCATCCCACTCTGCGTCATTCCCTCTACTATCCTAACTCCAGCAATCCTTCAACCATCAGACCTGCAGTCTGTTAACTGTACCACCTTCTCATTTTCCTTCACCTTTACATGTTCCTGATCCCCACCTTACCCAAATTCATATTCAGTTTCATACACCCTGAACTTCTTGTCTTCCTTCTCGCTTTGAAGATCTCGCTTGACTCAAATTGATAGCTACTGAGTTTTCTGGCTACAAAACACACGTAAAACGCACAGGTGAACACAGCTGGACAGATGTACACACACGATGTCTGATATCAAAATCAGGAACCTCAAATGAATCCCTAACACTGCCTAACAATTATACCCTACTTTCCTGATTTACTAACTCTGCTACTTCCCTACATGACTACTTCATACTTTCCATATTTCAATCTTCTATCACTCTCCCTCCAATCCTCATTTTCTTTTCTTTTTTAAAGATTTATTTATTTATTTGAAAGGCAGAATTACAGCGAGAAAGGGAGATCTTCCATCTGCTAGTTCACTCCATGGATGGCTACTACAGACAGGGCTTGTCCAGGCAGAAGCCAAGAGCTTCATCTGGGTCTCCCACATGGGTGCAGGGGCCCAAGCACTTGGGCCATCCTCTGCTTTCCTAGGTGCATTAACAGGGGGCTGGATCAGAAGTGAAGCAGCCAGGACTTGAACTGTCACCCATATGGGATGCTGGTGCCACTGGTGGAGGCCTAAACAGCTGTGCCCCCACGCCACACATCCTCAGTTCATCTGCTGATCTTGTTTTTCATTTTACTGAGAAAATGAAAGCAGTTAAGAACAGAATTTCCACAAGCTCTCACAACCACATCTATTTATCAACTACATCTGTACCCATATGTTATGATTTATCTTTCATTACTAAAACTACTTCTGCTCCATGCAAACCCCTGCCTTTATACTTATACACTAGATCCCCATCAACTACCATTACCTCTTAACTCTGCTCCATCAAATTCTCCCTATTTTATCTTTCTCAGCCTCTCATAAACATTAATTTTCCTATCTAAAATGTAAATACAAGAAACCAAAAACCTTAAACATTTCCCTCAAGCTACCACCCATTTTTCTTCTTTTCTCTTCAACAAAAGTTTTTATTTTTAAAAGATTTATTTTTTATTTATTTGAAAGGTGGAGTTACATAGAGAGAGATATCTTCCATCTACAGGTTAACTCCCCAGATGGTCACAACGGCCAGGGCTAAGCCAAGGCCTCGGCCAGGAGCTTCATCTGGGTCTTCCAAGTGGGTACAGAGGCCCAAGTGCTCAGGTCATCTTCTGCTGCTTTTCCCAGCACATCAGCAGGGAGCTGCATCAGAAGTGGAGCATCCAGCACATGAACCAGAGACTACATGGGATGTCAGCATCATAGGCTATGGCTTTATTCACTACACTATAACACCAGCCCTGTTCTCTTTCTGTATTAAGACAATTAGCCTTTCTGAAAAAACAATAGATATGCCATGTGATCAGCTATTCCACTCCTAAGTATTTACCCAACAGAAATGAAAATATACATCCATAGTAATGGACATACTACTGTTCACACGTAGTAATGAACACACTAATGTTCAGAGCAGCTTCATTTGTAAATACAACTGTAAATAACCTAAATGTTCATCCACAAGTGAATGATTAACAAATTTTGGTACACTGAAAACTGAAATATTAGTACTCAGCAAAGAAAAAGGGATAAATTATTGATACAAACAACAATGGAGACAAAACTCAAAATAATTAGGCTGGGTGACAGAAGCCAGCTAAAACAATGATTCTGGCCGGCGCCACGGCTCACTAGGCTAATCCTCTGCCTTGCGGCACCG